>NC_134524.1:28750350-30222850 GCF_027942865.1 Odontesthes bonariensis | reverse complement strand
TGACCTGAAGGTATTTGTAAAATTCTTTAGTTTGTAGATTATATGTATCCTTTAAGGACTCAAATGTTTTAAAACTCCCCTTATCCCAGAGATTATAAATATTGTGAATTCCTGCTTCATACCAATTCTGAAAGTTAGAACCAGTGCCCCCTTTGGTTAAATCAGGATTATCAGTTATTGTTGTTAAACAACTTAATTTATGTTTAGTACCAAATAATTTCCGTAAAGTATTCCAAGTACTACCCACATTAGTGATAAGAAAATTGTCTCTCGCCATAATTGGTAGTTCACTCCTGCGTTTATCTAGTAAGTTGATGGGAGAGAACGGTTTGGAGAATGCTGCTTCAATCTCAAACCATGGCGGCTTTAATTGAGCAGTTGCCCATATTGAGATAATTCTGGCTTGCATTGAGATTGTATAGTTTGTAATATTGGGGAGGCCCCATCCTCCTTGTTCTTTTGGTAGTTGTAGAATATCTAATTTAATTTTAGGCTTTCTGCCAGCCCATATAAAGTCAGAAAGAGCTTTATTTATGTCTTTAATGTTGTTTCTCTTCAGAGATATAAAGAGCATAGATAAAGGATAAGTTATTTTTGGGAGGATTATCATCTTAATAAGATTGATTCTGCCAAGAAAGGATACGGGAAGCTTCTTCCAGCCCAACATCTTGTCTTTAATGTGTTCTATCATGGGGTTAACATTTTCAGCATAAAGTTGACTAATTTTAGGTGTTATTTTAACCCCCAGATATGTGAATCCATCCGGTGCCCAGCGAAAGGGTTTTACAAAGTCAGGTTCACATTCATATGAAAAACCGAGGGTCATAATTTCAGATTTTGTAAAATTAACCTTGTATCCAGAAATTTGGCCGAACTCTTTCACACACTTGGATAGTGCAGGTATTGAGTTTGATGGATCTGTTAATGTCATGAGTATATCGTCCGCGTACAATAGAATTTTGTGCTGTGTTGTTCCTATCACCGTTCCTTTGATATCAGAGTTTTGCCGGACAGCAATTGCTAGTGGCTCTATAGCTAAAGAGAACAGCAGAGGTGATAGTGGTGACCCTTGAGCTGTACCTCTGTTAAGCTGAAATTGGGCAGAAATTAGACCATTTGTTGAAACTGAGGCAGTAGGCATTTTATATAAAAGCTGTACCCATCGAACAAAATCTGAATGGAAACCGAATCTTTTCAACACCTCAAGCATATATTTTCGCTCAACACGATCGAATGCTTTCTCGGCATCCATCGTTACTATAGCGCTTGGAGTTTGGTGGAAATTAAGATAGTGAATAATATTAATTAACCGTCTTGTGTTATTTGATGAGGTACGGCCTCTCATAAATCCTGTTTGGTCTGCATTAACTATATCGGTCACCACTCTTTCTAGTCGATTAGCCACTATTTTTGAAAGGATTTTAACATCCACTCCAAGTAGACTTATCGGGCGGTAGGACGTGCACAGCTCTGGGTCTTTCCCTTTTTTGGGGATGACTATGATATGAGCTAAGTACATAGATTTAGGAAGTTCCTTCTCTTCAAAAGATTTGTTGAACACACGTTGTAGTAATTTGTTAATTTTGTGTTTCATCTTTTTATAGAACTGTACACAGAACCCATCAGCCCCTGGGCTTTTACCTGACTGGAGTGAGGAGATTGCTTTATCGATTTCTAATTCTGTAATAGATCCTTCCAACAGTTTAGCTCGTTCTTCTGTTAGCTGAGGCATCTGTAAACCGTCAAAAAAATTACTACTGGTAGATGTACTGTTGTCTAATTCTGAGGTATACAGCTTTTCATAAAATTTCTGAAAGCAGTCGTTGATCTTAGTATTATTAGTTTGACGGATTTGATCCTCATCAGATATTGCAGAAATAAAAGTTTTTTGAGGAGAATTTCTTGCAAGATGAGCTAAGAACTTGTTTGGCTTATTTCCAAATTCAAACAGTCTTTGTCTAGCAAACAAAATATCAGACTCAGCCTTCTTTGTTAGTAAGTTAGTCAGCAGTAGTCTTGCCTCCTTTAATTCTTTAAGCACCCCATCCGATTTGGATCTTTGAAAATCTTCCTCTAATTTTTTGATTGTCTTTTCAATTTGTGATTGTTCTTGAATGCGCTCTTTTTTCTTCTTACTAGAGTATGATATAATCATGCCTCGCATGTAAGCTTTATAAGCTTCCCACACCAGTCTTGGGTCAGAATCTTTGCAGTCATTTACCTCCAGATACAGGTCTGTTTGCATTTCCAGGAATTTGATGAAATTATCATCGTGAAACAGTGATGCATTAATTTTCCAAGAGAATGATCGCTCTGCTGGCCTAAGAGGCTGCATTTTCAGAGTGACAGGAGCATGGTCTGAAAGGGCAATAGATCCAATATCAGATTGTTCTGTTAAGTGGGCTAGGTGTTCAGATATAAATATATAGTCTATTCGTGAGAATGACCGGTGAGGTGGAGAATAAAATGTGTAACTTTTATTATTAGGATTCATGTATCTCCATCCATCTAACAAGTTAAACATCTCAAGAAAATTTTGTAGTGCTCTGCCAGCTCTTGACTGATCTTTGTGAGGAGGGTCTCTATCTAAACAGGGGGAAAGATGGCAATTAAAATCGCCTCCAATTATCATATTTGCACAGTCCATTTCAGCGATTTTACTGAGTAGTAAGGCAAAAAAGTCCTCGTCATAGACATTAGGAGCATATACATTCCCTAGCAGTACTGATTCTCCGTATAATTCTCCTTTTACTAGAACTATCCTTCCCTCTGTGTCTTTGTAACTATCTTTGGCTGTAAATGGCAACAATCTATGAACTAATATAATTGCACCCCTTTTATTGGTAGAATAAGATGTGAAATATACCTGTCCTACCCATTCCCTGAGATATTTCTTGTGCTCCTCTTCATTCAAATGGGTTTCTTGGAGAAATGCGACGTGTACACTTTCCTTTTTAAGATGGTTTAGAACAGCTTTCCTTTTGACAACATTATTGGAGCCCTTAATATTCCATGTACAAAACTTAATATTGAAAATAATATAAAATTATATCATGCTGCATAGTCTTCTGTATCTTACTAATTAGTTTGGATCTGTTTTTTAACCGAAATCCTGCCTGGACAAAAAACAACAACAACAAACACAAGAACAACCCAAGCAAAAAGAAACTAAAGCTTGGATAAGACCTACCAAACGTGGCTGAAACCGAGCCAAGAAAAAGAAAAAGAAAACACAAAAACCCTGTCATACTATAACAATTCTCTATAGCTAAGGGAGGTGAGAGAAAAAAAAAAAGGAGTAGAAAATTTGCGTCAGGTCTCCCCATCTGGATTATGTCCTAATCATGCCAGCATGTCAACGATTGGATAAGTATTATGCGTAATTTACTGTTTACTACCAAGAAATACACATGTACAAGTGTGTTGACGGTACATTTAAGATGAACAGAAACTGTCTTAATGTTACGTAGTACCCACTGTCCGTTGTGCAAGTATTTTCCCTAAGCAGTTGTATTTGAGGTAGATTATACAGTTTACCTGATTACAGGTGGATTGTTACAGTCACTGCGTAGGCGGGAGTGTCTTCACGTAGTCGTTGATTTCCTCCGTTGTGGAAAGAGGGATCGGTTTCCCATTTGGAGGGAGAACCTTAATGACAGCTGGAAACACAAAAGCGTATTTGATCCCCGCTTCCCGAAGCCTTCTGCGCGCATCTGTGGATTCTTTCCGTCGTTTCACAACATCCGCAGAAAAGTCCTGGAAAAAGGACACTGCTTGACCATCCACCGTGACTCTGCCCTTGTTTCTTGCTGCGCGTAGAATCCTCTGTCTTTCCGTGTAGTCGTGAAGCCTCACCAAAACCGCGCGGGGGACCCGTCCATCGGTGGATCCCGCCAGGGCTCCCAGGCGGTGAGCTCGTTCTATTTTCAACCGCTCCCCTTGCATGTCCATGTTCAAGACCTCAGGAATCCACTTCTCAAAAAACACCGGTGGATTCTTGCCCTCAGCGCCCTCCTTCAGTCCAATTATTCTGACGTTTTGTCGTCGACTCTGGTTCTCGTAATTCTCAAGTTTCTCCATTGCTTTTTTCAGTGTTGACTCTACCGAGTCAAGCCGTGGTGCGTTGGCCGCTGAAGTATCCTCCAAATCGGACACTCGTTGCTCCACTGACCCCAGTCTGTCCACTAGCTTGTCTAGCTTTTCTGACATCTCTGTGACTGGTTTCAGGATATCAGCGAGTTTGGTGTCCAGCATCTCCTTGATGTTACTCGTCAACTGTCGAACCACTGCGCTGTCACTAGTCGGGCTGGCGGGCTCTTCCCGGGGCCCGAAACTGCATACTGGCTCCTCCAGCTCTGGCTCTGTGTCGTCGTCTGGGTTAGCTAGCGCTTCGTTAGCTAGCGCCTCGTTAGCCGCCACCTTGCTCTTTTTCCTAGTGTCTCTCTTCTTGGGCTTGGTAAAAAAGTTTTCCAGCGACATTATCAATGTCTGTGTAGGTTTAGCAATCGTTTAAACCTAGTTTTAGCAACGGACAAACCGAGAAAAAATCGTTTTAGTTATCTCCAGTGAGGAGACCGACAGAAGTGCGTCTAACCTCGTCGGTGCATCACGTGACCCCCCCTCTTTTAATAAGTTTTTATGCTTTTTTTTGTCACTGTAATACCTAAATATGTGATTTTTAGTCTTTCAACTCTAAAGGACAAATTAGTGAAATCTAACATACTTGCTTTACTACTCAAGGGGAAAAGCTCTCTTTTGTTAAGGCTCAGTTTATACCCAGAAAGCTGACCAAATTGAGTAAACAGATTCAATGCAAAAGGCAGTAAGGTCGATGGCTTCAAAATAAAAAGTAGGAAATCATCTGCATAAAGCAACCTTGTGCTCTATGTTGTTTCTCCAAATACTTCTTTGCTGCTACGTAGCGTAATGGCAAGGGGCTCTATGGTCAGATCCAAAATCAGGGGGCTCAGAGGGCATCCCTGGCGATTGCCTCTGTGTAGTTTAAATGGCAATGACATTTGAGAGTTAGTACAAATTGTAGCAGAGGGCTGAGAGTACAATAATTTAATCCACGCAGTAAATTTTGCTCCAAAACAAAATCTGTCAATGTTATGTCCTGGTGTTATCCTCCTTAACTATCTGGACAACATTAAGATGAAGACCACTTCCTCTTTTGCCCCTAGCCATTTTATTTTTTTCCTTTTATGAACCGGCAATCTCATGTACGTCAACACGTCTAGTACATCTGACCTCTAGAGGGCAGCATCAGACTACAAATCTCTACATGAACAAAAGTCCTTGTGTGCCTCAATATAAAACATCCTCCTCCCCACTTAAGGAAGAAGCTGTATTAACAACTGAAATAAATGTTCTTCATTGTCTTGACTTGCATATTCCTATACGACTAGTAGATTAAAGGGATAGTTCGGGATATTTGACATGAATCTGTATGGCATCACCATAACCAGTGTCGTGCATTCAAACTGACTTACCCCCGACAGTGTCCTGTGAGCCGAGTTTTTGTCCAGTGTTGGTCAAGGCGAAAGTAGTCCGGCTTGTTTGCTGGGGTCAAGAAATTAGCGCGTTTTTCTTCCCAAAACAGTACGTGTGCTAAAGAGTGATTTATTTCATCACAAAAACCGAAGCCGGCAAAAGTCACTCCTCGTTATCACTTGGGCCCTATACTGTCTCTCATTGTGTATCAGTGCGCACGTCATTCTGACCGCGAGCTGTGCGCACGAGTTCACTTTGTTTACTGCTCGGGAAGATGTCTGACAACGAGAGCGACGAGGAACATATTGACTTCCGTTCAGAGCCAAGGGGGTATCTTCATGAACCCGTTTATACTGAGGAGGAAGTTCGCCAAATGGACTTAGATCGGGCAGAAAGAGAGAGGGTGGACAGAGAAGTGATGGAAACAGAAGCTGGAGCCACTGCTGGAGCTGCGATACCCAGGGTGGCCGACAAATCCTGGTGCACTTGTTTGAAGTGCGAAGTAATGCAGACAGAGGTGGAATGTTACTGCTGACACGAGTGGGATTTAGTTATGCCCCAGATACAAAACCTTAGATGAGGATGTCGGCGGCCGCGGGACAGGTGCTGCCTGCATCACAAATAACGGTGACTTCCCTGCACTCCTGAATGCAGGCGTCTTGAGAACTTTTTTCCATGTTCCCAAGATCAACTGGAAGAGGCGTCCCAGACCAGCTGGACCCGATGGCCAGTTGTCTGCAGAGTAAGTGTTGAGCACTGCCAAAGAACAGAAAGACTCGTGCGCACAGCTCGCGGTCAGAATGACGTGCGCACTGATACACAATGAGAGACAGTATAGGGCCCAAGTGATAACGAGGAGTGACTTTTGCCGGCTTCGGTTTTTGTGATGAAATAAATCACTCTTTAGCACACGTACTGTTTTGGGAAGAAAAACGCGCTAATTTCTTGACCCCAGCAAACAAGCCGGACTACTTTCGCCTTGACCAACACTGGACAAAAACTCGGCTCACAGGACACTGTCGGGGGTAAGTCAGTTTGAATGCACGACACTGGTTATGGTGATGCCATACAGATTCATGTCAAATATCCCGAACTATCCCTTTAAGTTGCAACTAGAGTGTAACATTAACATTGTAAACGTATGGCCTTCTCGTGTAACTGCAATAATACTGTAAGTCCCTCATTACTGTTTAACAGAAAATCACAGGATGCTCTTTAACTAATCAATTTGTTTTTCTTTCTAAGAGAATGAGATAGATTGCTCATCCCTGACATTACCCTGGGGATTATTCTGCCCCACTCTTTAGGGTATGTCGCTAAGCTATAATGTTAGGCGAGAAGGGGGCCCCCGGGCTCTCAGGGGGTAGCGGCGAGCAACACCGTCTTCTGGCGACTCCACACTGGCAGGAACAGGGACAGGTAGCTGAGGGGCTGGTGACAGTTCAGCTTTTGACACATCAGAAAATTGTCCAGGAAAATCGGGTTTCACACCACGCGGTTCATCTTGGGCGAAGGTGTGCTGAGCTGGCTTGATTTGCTTGAATGGCTCAGCAGCGTCCTCTGGTGGACATTCCACAAGAACAGCAGATCCATAAAGCAGCTGGTCAGCATGTCTCTTCCAGACAATGTCCTCTGTTGTTTTGATCGTATAAGACACAGGGCCCGTCTGTACTATGACTGAAGCAGGTACCCATTTCGGTATGACAGCAGGAAGTTGTTAAGCCGTTAGTGGAGAGAGCCTTCTCCCTGCGAGGCCTTTAAAGCATTCTTCATGCTCTGGAGGAACCTCTCTGCCAATCCGTTGGTGAATGGGTGATATGGAGCAGAGCGAATGTACTACTCTTCATTTGCTTCCAGGACTCTTCAGATATCCTGTGAGGTGAATGGTGGCCCATTGTCACTCACAAGTTGCTCGGGAAAACCGAATCGACTGAACTTTTCACCAAGTTTCTTGATGGTTTTCTCTGCAGTAGTAGATCTTATGATACACACCTCTGGCCACTTACTGTGTGCATCTACAGCTACCAGAAACATCCGATCTATCTTCAAAGGGACCAGCAAAGTCAACATGGATGCGCTGCCACGGCTCCGCTGGCCAATCCCACAGATGAAGAGGGGCTGGTTGCGGCATGCAACGATTTTTCTGGCACGTAGGGCATGTTGTCTCCTCAATTTGCATGTCAAGTCCAGGCCACCAAAAGTAGCTTCTGGCTAGCTCCTTCATGCTCACCATTCCACAGTGACCTGCATGCAACTGCTGTAGCAACCTTTTCCTCAAGACTGGTGGAATGATAACTCTGTGTCCCCATAGAAGACATCCTGCCTGTACAGAGAGTTCACTCCTTTTTGTGATGTCGGGTTTCAACTCAGAAGAATCTCCGGTTGAATCTATCTGTTGAACATGAGGAAAGGAAACAAGCAGACGTTTTCTACTTCAGACAAGTAGAAGAGGCTCCAAACACATCTGCTCAGGTGAAACGGCATACGAGAACAGACCAGGTGCTGTCAAAACTGCTGGATGGATCACGTGCAATGGATCAAATTCTGAGTGGGTTGTCTGGAGTCCATTGCTATCTAGATGGCATCCTTGTTACTGGAGAGACAGAGGAAGAGCATCTGAAAAACCTAAAAATTTTGCATTTCTTAGATCCAATTTCCTGCATTTTTACAAAATTGTGTCCCGTTTCAGCTCAATACAGAACCGTACTTTTGTTTCTAAATACGGGACGATTCCGTATTTCAAGGGACTGTTGGCAACCCTTCAGTGGTGCTCTGTTTGAATTAGAGTATGGCAACCCGACCGAAGCCTGACGGGCCCGGTCGGAACCCGACGGGCCGGGCCGGACTCGGACAAAAAATTAGAATGTCTTGTCGGACTCGGGTCGGGCTCGAAAGCAAGCAGACATCGTGAAAATTATAAACAGCCAGAGGACAGGTTTCAGTTCATTGCAAACGTCAGTTTTTGTGATAAACATAAATAATTGAATATGCATAAATGAAAATTTCAATTCAATTCAATTCATTTTTATTTATATAGCGCCAAATACAACAAATGTCATCTCAAGGCACTTAGATAGTAAGTCCAATTCAAGCCAATTGGAATTCAATTAATAATAATCATAATTCATAAAATAATCCAATTCGTTCATATAGAGCCAATTCAAAAACAATTTCCTAGCTAAGAAAACCAACAGATTGCACTGAAAACTTTTTGTTTTTCGGTCCAATCTCCCGGCCTGAGCGTGCCTGAGGCGACTGTGGAGAGAAACGACTCCCTTTTAACAGGAAGAAACCTCTGGCAGAACCAGACTCAGGAAGGGTGGCCATCCGCCTCGACCAGCTGGGGTTTGAGAAGACAGAAAGGGGTGGAGGGGGCCGCCGCGGCGGCGGCACTGTAACACCATTCAAAGGATATCTGTTGGAACAGGGAAACACGAGTTAATGACCATAATAATATCACATATACACAAAGAGAGTAAAGTGAGGAAAGGTGTGACAGATGAGGCCCCCCAGCAGTCTGGGCCTATAGCAGCTTAACTATGGGATGTTTCAGGATCACCTGAGCCATCCCTAACTATAAGCTTTATCAAAAAGGAAAGTTTTAAGCCTGGTCTTAAAAGTGGAAAGGGTGTCTGCTTCCCGGACATTTACTGGCAGCTTATTCCACAATAGAGGGGCCTGATAACTGAAGGCTCTGCCTCCCATTCTACTTTTAGAAACTCTGGGAACCTCAAGTAAACCTGCAGTTTGGGAACGAAGTGCTCTGTTAGGAAAATATCTTACAATGAGATCTTTAAGATATGATGGAGCTCAGTCATTAAGAGTTTTATATGTAAGGAGAAGAATCTTAAATTCTATTCTGAATTTAACAGGGAGCCAATGAAGAGAAGCTAAAACTGGAGAAATATGATCTCTCCTGTTAGTTCTCATCAGAACTCTGGCTGCAGCATTTTGGATCAACTGAAGGCTTTTCAGAGAATATCTGGGACAGCCCAATAATAAAGAATTACAGTAGTCCAATCTTGAAGTAACAAATGCATGAATTAGTTTTTCTGCATCACTCTGAGACAAGATGTTCCTGATTTTAACAATATTACGAAGGTGAAAGAAGGCAGTCCTAGAAACCTGTTTTATATGCGAGTCAAATGATAAGTTCTGGTCAAAAATAACTCCAAGGTTCCTCACTGTAGAACTAGAAGCCAAGGAAATAGTTGGTAGAAAATGTTGGTAGGCTATTCGTGCCTCATGCCGTGCAACATGCATCTGTGTGCATCTGTGGTCTGTGCATGCTCGGTGCGCACGCACGCATATCGAACATTCGAACAACTTTACATTAAACACGTGCGATCAGTGCAGCCGAGCTCAGTTGGCTGGAAGCGCTATGGAGGACATTAAAAGAAAAATAGCTTCTGGAGAACTGAAAGTCGTGGAAAATGAGAGGGGGAAATCCACTGTGTGGAAACGCTTTAAGCTATAATGGATTATGGTGGATAATGGTGCGCTGTCACCAATGTGTATTTACTGATTAGGGTACGCCGTCTTGCGTTGGTCACTGGTCTCGGGCTTCCGGCGGGCTCGGACACAAATATTTTAATTAATCTCGGGCTCGGGTCGGATTTGAGAACTTTTCTGTCGGTTGAGGGCCGGGCTCGGACAGAAAAATCCGGCCCGAGCCAGGCTCTAGTCTGAATCAAATCCACCCCTTAAAGGCGGGGTAGGGGATCTTTTTCTGGAACATTTTTTTACATATTGCTTGAAATACTCTTCACACCCCCATTGCAACCAATTAATTAAAAGTTTTGACACAAATATGAAAAGTTTTAGTGGCCTCTAGAACGTACAATCTAGGAAAAACAGTACTGATGCCGTCTATCAAACTGCAATCTGCTCCTCCCTCCCCCTCCTTCTCCCTGTGCGCGTACCCTGCTCCGTGAACGAATTACGCGTCCAGAAGCTTGGCAGGAAGCTAAACTAGAGCCAGCTTGGCTAGCACCTAGCATTATTAAACGTATAGTTAGCATAAACTAAATACTAAATACTAAATACTAAATACGGCAACGATCGATGCTTGCTGTCAGAACAGCGCTCGTGCACCTTCGTGCTCGTGCGCGTTCATGTACTCTAGAGGCGTGCCTTCGGGGGAAAAGTGAAGAAAAGGGTTGGGACTTTTTACCTATGTATTTTTAAAATGCAGCTTCGCTGGACTCAAAATCCAGGATCTCCTACCCTACCTTTAATAAAGCCTATAAAACTACTACAGCAACGTGAATCATAAAATCATCAATGACATCATATTACAATATTATTAAGTAAAATGTTCAAATCTACTTGTGAAGAATTAATGCGGCAGGGAACACACGATGTGCAGACATTACAAGCGCTTTATTGAACTACCCACACAACCTGTACCAATCCCCCACCCCCCATCGTTCGTAATTTGCTGATTGAAATTGGCGTACAAATCCTTTACCGGCTTGTGTCAGGTTCGCTAACTTCGGAGTTAGCCGACCTTTCCTTACGATGTCCAGCTTCTCAGTAAAAGTCCTCCGGGCAAATGGCTGCAACAATAAATTTGCAACCAAATCAACTTCTCCTCCTCCTTCAGCCATTTATGTTTTGTATAAAACGGAAATCAGACGTCATGTCAAAATCTACCCAATCATCGAACGTGATTACCACCTACGCCTGCAATGGGCTGTTGGGGGCCGTCAGAGACAGTCTAATAACATTGGTTCGGGGTTCGCTACGCTGTCTTCTACATTCTAGATGTAGTTAGGGCCAGCAGACCCGATTGTTCTGGCCTCCCGGCAGATTTGTTTGCCTGGCAACCAATGATAACTGAAATATGATTGGTTAAATGCGTCAATATGAAAATACACGTCTGGCAGCAGCGCAGCCAGGGGAAAGGAAACATTGTGGGCCTCAGAGGGAGTATTCTGTCTGATCAGTACAGAGACCCCTTGTGCTTTAGCCTGAAAAAGGGAATGGAAGCGCTGCCTCCTCCGCTGTGAAAGATGGCTCTATCAGAGCTGCTGACGTGGGTCTCCTGTAGGAAAGCTACATCAGTGTTTAATATGGGAGAAAGCCTTCCTTCTCTTACCTGGATGATTTAAACCTTTAACGTTCCAGCTTAGAAAGTTAAAATGCTGACTCATGTAATTCTAAAAGCAAAAACAATGTGCACCCTTGCCTTAGATGAGTATGACATAATTATGCGGCAGGTGGAAATTAGATCAAGGTAGGTAAAAAAGAAAATTGAGTACATGTATGAGACTCCAGTGACCCTTGACCCCACCCCCCCCCCGCTCTGATTAGGAATAAGATAACCCCTAAATTTAAAGACTGGAATGTTTCAAAACAGAATGCAAATCCGTTCAGTCAAAAAAATAAAAGCATGCATAAGTTGATAAATCCTGCTGATAATAATAATACAAAATATTTGACTTAAGATAGACCCGTAAGGAGGACTTCGAATATGTAACATGACAGAATGTATGTATGTATGTATGTAACAAGTATTACGTTATTAGCCCACAGTCAGATAGACATTAATGGAGTTACCTACTCATTCAAAGATACTTTATGAACCCAAAGGGACCATAAAAATCAGTCTTTCGGTAGTATGATAACACGCTATATCCAGACCATATATTTGCACTTCAAGAGGGGAGAGCAGCTGGTGTATCCAGACTGGGCCCTCTGTTCATATGTGTACTGTTTGTTACCCGCATTCTGTGTCACTGTTTAATTTGTAGTGTTGTTCCTTTATGAAGGTTGCAGAGACTTTGGGAGCCTCTTAATGTACTATATAGCCTCGTCCACGGAGCTGAAAATCTTTTGGGGTGGGAAGAGGAGAGTAGCAGTAGCAAATTCCGTAGTAAATAAGCTCTGGAGTAAATAAGCTGTGCTGCACCGACGCGCGGCAATGATGTCATCCCAGAATACGCATGTGTAGATAGCCCTTAATAACAATAACATGGCAGCTTTGAGCTAACTGTGCAATAGTACGCGTTCATTCATTCATTCATCTTAAAGTATTGGTGAAATACGCAAAAATACGCAAATCTCGAGTGATGTAAATATCGTCCGAAGGACGTCAACTTTCACCAAACTGTTATCGGTGAGAAGATGAACATATTTTATGCCAGAAATAAGGTCCAAGTTTTAAAAAAATTAACTTTACCTTTAACATGGTGACCATGTAAAGTCAGAAATAGAACATCTGACAATGTTTATTGAGAGAACTTTTCTATCAGTAGTGTATTATGATGATATTGTACACATGCACACCTCAGCTGTACACTAAGGTTGGATGGACCTCCCTCTGAGAATGATGGTATAGACACTGGGTTTTATTTGTTGATGGAGTGGTACAGGTTATCACTAAACTTGAAATTTATCATAATGTGCTCCTGCAATATGGGGGATGAAGAGCAATCTTGATGTACTTCCAGCTCTTAATTGGTTGTGTTATTATTTAAATTGTGTGTTAAGCACACTTATCCACGTTTCTTACTTGTAAGTTTTTTAGTTGGTTATGTATTCATTGTTTTTCACATATAAACTTTATTTAATCTTAGAGTGGCAATTGTGTATTAACTCATCAGTTTAGTCAAAGAAAGATGTAAATTGTGTGTGTGCAAGTCTTATTTCTTTTTTTTTTTTTTTTAAACAGGAGACAAAAGGCCACAGGAAAGTGTTAGCATCAGCTGAAGTCAATATGAAAAACTATGCCAGTGCCACGGCAGCCCAGTGTGAAGTAACACTGAAGCTCAAACCCCTGTCTGCGAAAGTGGTTGAAGCCACACTGAAACTGAACCTGTCTTGTGTCTTTCTTAAGGAGGGCAAAGCCACGTAAGTTTACTCTGGAGCGTCATAATTCCTCTAAACTGTAAAGTTGCATTGTAGACCTAAACCATGGCACTGATCGTGGTCCAGATAAAATTGATGTTCTTGAACATGCAGTATTCTGTGAGGATTCTGTATCTTTTCTCACAGAGATGAGGACATGCAAAGTTTGGCCAGTTTAATGAGTATGAAACAGAGCGACATCGGTAATCTGGAGGACTTTAATGACAGTGATGATGAAGTTGGCGAGGACAGAAGGGCCAGCTTTGGAACTGGACAAGCTACTCACTTTACTGGTAACAATGGGCACACATTTGAGAATTTTTGTGGGCAGATTAACCCTCTTAGGTCAAAGAAATTCTTTCTTTTTTTTTTGATGAACCTTGTCTGCTTGTCTGAAAAGGCTCATATAACCACAACCCTGTAATGCAGATTTAAGATCTGCAATATTTCTGTTTGTTCAGGGTAGCCTGAGCATTATCTAAACTGCAGTTGTATCAAGTGAATCTATAAAGTTATATGACCAAAAATAAATAATAAGATAGATAAATCTTACAGATTTTTATTGAAACACCTCAGAAAATAAGGATAACCGCAATTTTTTACTTTTTGAAATTGTTCTCACAAAATATTCAATCCAACCCAGATCAAAAATTACAATTATTCCATAAAAGTTATTTTGTAAAAACATCTGTTTTCATCAACAGTTTTATGCAGGAAGTGCATCATTGCTGCAATACTGCAAAACTCTGGCGCTCTGAGTTCCCTATCATCCATGTTGGTACATTTTTTAATCAAAAAATTCTTCAGCTAGACACCGCTTTGCCATAATTAGCTGGCTGGAAAACTTTACAGGGCAGATCCTTCTGTGACTCTCTGACTGTCCATTGGCTGGTTTGTGATTTACATAAAACCTAAAACCTAATGTGACTTTATGAGTGTCCACAGGTTACTTTAACAAAAAATGGTTACTTTAACAAAAATGTAGACACACACACATCAGCTCAGTGTTGAACATGTTGAACCGCTGCAGTAAGGGTATGTTTTCAACTGTGCTATGTAAATTTGACAGCTTCAGAAAGTGCCATTAGTATTGATGTTGTTGCAAATGAATATTTTGATTTTAGTACTGATTAGTAATTTTTTTCTTGCCAACTCTACTTAGGATTTTGCATACCATCCCAACCTTTTCTGATTTGTGATTCATTCTGTCATTCATTTAATATGATCCAACTGTTTGCAAATCATTTGTTTCTGTTCCTTACTTACAGTTTGGTTTACTGTTACATATCTCTGTATTTTTTTTCCTTTGGTCGTTCCTCTTCCTATTTATGTCCCTTTCTTCTTTTCTTTTTTCCACACTCTGGACATACTCTGTGATTTTCTTGAGCCCTTCAGCTACACGAAGGCCTTATAGCTTCCCCAGTAACAGCTTTCCAGCTGAGGACTCGGAGGCCCAGGCTTTTTCTACACTCATCCCTCCCAAAGACCTTTCCATCTCTTCTCTCTCTTCCTCAACCTCTGATCCATCTCTCCATCCCCCTGTTTTCTCTGATACCTTACAAACAGGTTTGTTCAGTTCAAAATTGGGATTGGTTTCTCACTGGCATTGTAATTGTTGGTGATGGAAAATGACCACATAAGCGGCTGACATTGTGCATTTACTTTTGAGCTAATGCTGACAATCAGTGGTAAAAGTCTCTTAACCACTGATTACATTACTGATTACATTACATTACCTCGTTGTTTGGGAACCATTTTCCTTTAAAGGAAAAACAAATCTTCAAATTATCTTAAATCAGTCTCACAATGCTTCTCTGTGAGCTCTTGTTTGATTGGACCGAAATTACATCAAGAAACATTCAACCACGACTGGTTAACTAGATATTGGTTATTTATTGAACATTAACCAGAAACATGAACCCTGAAATGAACTCAGAAAAGCGTGTGTAATAACTTAATGGTAGGTATGGTAAATATTTCATAGGAATATATACAAATATTTCATATTTGTCATAGGAGATGATTCATGAATTTGGTAATGGCAAGAGAATAGAGAAATATCGGAAAACTGGGTAGTCCTAATTCTTGTCACCGTCTATGGGTAGAAGTTAATTACTGTTTATAATTGAATTGCTATTTTAATTCGACATCTGTCTGGACACCAACCACACGCACATCACCTCCAAGGCTGGCAGAGATGGGATCTTACATTGAGTTGCGGGGCTTCTCAGACGCGACCCACTCGCTCGTTGAACAGCCTTTCTTTTCCCTTTCACCACCCGTCTTGAAGAACGATGTCCCCAAGCAGTCACTCTCAGGTCTCGCTACTTAGAGCGGTTAGGTAACTGTTTGTTAGCTCAGCAGTAGGGGCCCTCAGTGCGTCTGGTAAGATGGTTGAGTTCTTACTCTCGCATCTCGCGGCCAAGGATGAAACGATCAGGCGATGTCAGAAAAATGTTGTGTCAAAATAACCAAAATAAAATGGTTCACCTAGGGATTTGAGTTGGAGTTGGTTGGTTCAGCCGAATAATCGAACTCCAACAAAGTTAACCTCTTCAAATAAAAACTTTAAAAAATAAAAAAAAAACTTTTTGAGAGAAAAGTTACGTGGTCT
The DNA here is from genome assembly GCF_027942865.1 of Odontesthes bonariensis. NCBI lineage: Eukaryota > Metazoa > Chordata > Actinopteri > Atheriniformes > Atherinopsidae > Odontesthes > Odontesthes bonariensis. Next base: position 30,206,892 of record NC_134524.1, on the reverse strand, counting down.
ACAACAAGTTTACTTTGTCTACTAGGTGATATTGATTAGACGGATACGAAGCAGAAAAACATAGAACACGGAAAGCAGGTGGCCCCGGAAATTAATTTTTCTTTCTTCCTTCTTCTTCTCCATTTTTTAACTCCTTTTTAGTTTTTTACTTGCGAAAGCGGAGTTTGCACTTCAACTCTCAGCCAATACTATGTCCGCAAAGTAAACATTATGGTTGAGATTCTGGACATAGGGAGTGGGGACTTTAATTTAAAGTTAAGAGTTTAATAAGATAAATAATAATTTCTCCATTCTTTTGTCTTAACACACATTCATTGAGTTCTGAAAACACCACATGGTACAATGATATATGAAAAATACATTAGAATGTATTAAAATAACCTAGATTATAGTGAGTCTCAGATACTTTGCATACCAAATCCAGATCGGATTGTGTTATACACATATCAAATTAAACAAAATGTTATCAGCCGGTTTTGACCACTGGAGCAGATCATGAAACACAAAGTACATAGGTTAACCATGTACTTTGTGTTTCATATAAATTCATATAGTTAGTTCATATAAGTATCTGACCAGGGGATTAATTTAGGTTTAACTGTTTGGTGCTACTCACCTCTAGATGGCAATGTGGCTCCATAGAAAAGTTAGTGATATTTCTACTTAATGACTTCTTTCTTAGTGTACTACGTACAACCATGAGAAAAGTATCAAAATGGAGCTTGAGATGTCAATGAAAACTATAAACAACCTGTACAACCTGTTATCAGTCATTTTGAGACTCTCTCTAAAACCTAATAATCAAGTTAGAACCAGGAAATACGACCATATTAGTCCAGTGCTCAGGTCTCTGCACTGGCTTCCTGTCGCTCAGAGAATAGACTTTAAAACAGCTCTGCTTGTGTACAAGTATCTTCATGGTCTAGCGCCAAAGTACATCTCTGAAATGTTAGAGCAATATGAATCAACTGGGACTCTGAGAACCTCAGGGGGGGGTCTCCTGCTGGTGCCCAGAGTTAGGACTAAACAAGGTGAGGCTACGTTTCAGTTTTATGCTCCTAAAATCTGGAACAGTCTTCCAGAAGATGTGAGACAGGCCTCAACTTTGACAATATTTAAATCCAGGCTGAAACATTTATATTTAGCTGTGCATATGACTACTGAAAGTATTTTATCTGCACTCTTCGCTTTTAATTGAATTAATTAATGATTATTTTTATATTTTAATGATTTTATTTGCCTTCTTGTTATTTTATGTAGCTGTAAAGCACTTTGAATTGCCTTGTGTACAAACTGTGCTCTACAAATAAACTTGCCTTACCCTACAAAGGTATAAAACATGCTTAATGTAGTTCCAATAATCTGTTTGAGAATGGATCTGAAGAAAATAGTTATTTTCCAAGGGGTGATGAATCAATGTCTTACCTGCCTGTTTCTCGTCTTGTTGGTAAAGGCGGACAGGTGCCACCTTTGATTTACATATCCAGATGTGGAAGAAGCAACATTTGGTCTGGGTGGTCCCCCGATCCTCATCTAAAAGGGTTCTTTTGTCTGTTCAGTGACAGGTTGCTAGTTGCCATTAGAGTGTTAATGTTTTCCAGCTGTATCGTGACAGAAAAAGGGGGAAGAGTTTCTCAAATCCTCTTCCCAGGACAAAGGTGAATATAAATAAGGTGATGCCTGTTTCTTATTGGAGGTGATCCCCCATCTGTATCCTTGAAACAACATACACAGGCAGCAGTTAATGGGTCTCAATCAATCAATCAATCAAAGTACTTTATTAATCCCGCAGAGGGAAATTCTCTTGATGCATAAGTTATATTATTGACAACAAAATACATGATAAGCCAGATTCAGGAGCAGGTGATTCCAGTTGCACCAGTCCACAAAGTTGTCCACCAACTCCCTGTACTCCGACTCCTGCCCATCCTTAATACACCGACCTCTGCAGAGTCATCAGAGAACTTCTGCAGGTGGCACAATTCAGAGTGGTACTGGAAATCAGAGGTGTACAGGGTGAACAGGAATGGAGACAGAACAGTCCCCTGTGGAGCTCCTGTGTTACTGAACACCACATTAGACAGACATCTGACAGATAATCAGATAATCAGCAACCCAGGAGACAGTAGATGAGCTGACACGCATCCCTAGCAGCTTCTCACACAAAAGATTTGGCTGAATGGTGCTGAGGGCACTGGGAAAATAAAAAAAAACACGATCGTCACAGTATCTCCACCACCATCCAGGGGAGAGTGAGCCCGCTGCAGCAGGTAGATGACAGCATCATCCACACCCACACGAGGCTGGTAGGCAAACTGAAGAGGGTCCAGTTCAGGTTTCAACAGCGGTCCCAGGTTTGACAGAACCAGTCTCTCCAGGACTTTCATCACGTGATCGCGACTGGTCTGAAGTCGTTGATGCCCGATGGGTTGGTTTTCTTTGGTACCGGTACTATGCAGGATGTTTTCCATAGCACTGGTATCCTCTCCTGAAACAGACTCAGGTTGAAAATGTGTTGCAGGATGTCAGACAGCTGGGCGGCACAGGACTGAAGGACCCTCAGGCTGATGCCATCAGGTCCTGCTGCTTTGGCATGTTGGAGTCTCTCCAGCTGTCTGGAGGCTAGGCTGATCCTGCGGAGGTTGTTGGAGTTGAAGGGTTGTAGTCCAGGGTACTTAGCAGGGATGGTTGTGGGGAAAGCAGTGGCAGAGAAGGTGTGAAGGCAGTTCCTGTGTGGGATGGCCCAGCAGGGTGTCCTGAGCTGAATCTGTTGAAAAATCCATTCAGCTCATTTGCTCTGGCCTGGCTGCTGGTGGTGTTTGATGTTGAAGCTGGTTATCTGCTTCATACCCTTCCACACATCCTTGGTGTGTTTCTGCTGGAGTTTGCTCTCCAGCTTTTTCCTGTAGGAGTCCTTACACCTTCTTAGTTCTGCCCTCAGTTCACGCTGCGTCCTTTTCAACTCATCCTTGTCACCAGATCTGAAGGCTCTCTTTTTTTTTTATTCAGAAGAGCCTTCAAGTCACTGGTGATCCAAGTTTTGTTGTTGGGGAAACAGTCCTTGTCGGCATAGTGGTATCCTATCCTAAGTTGATGTAGTCAAGAGCCCCTTTCACACTGAGACCCGCTACCTTACAGGGTCCAAATTGCACCTTCGACCAGCGTCGAGCAATGTGAACGCTTGGCGTGTTAGGTGACCCGTGTCGCCTGAAGCCGAGTTCAGGGGGCGTTGCCTAGTGGCAGAGCGTCACACGAAACACATAAATGCTGGGCGTGTACAATGATGTAGGCACAAGCCATGCGTCGGAGGTAGGGTTAAATACAGAGTGGCTTCCTCCCCAGATGGCGTGGCACATGTCAAAATATGGCCAGTCCAATCGCCCTCTGCCACTCCTGCCGTTGTGGTCATTAACCGCATGGAACTTTTTCCTCATGGCCTTTAGTTTGTTGGTCACCTGCGTCTTGCTGCGTGGGAAACCGCGCTCTGTCATCTTTCTCGCCAGCCCTTCCAGCAGAGGTCCATCTTTCACCGTCCCCGAAATGTGGCGGTAAATAACGTCCTCTGCTCGGAGGCTGAGGAGCTCGCGGACCTCCTTGTCTCCCCAGTTGGCCATCTTCAAAAATGTCTCGAACTTGATGTAAAACAGAGTAAAACTTGAAGTGAAACTTGTCCTCACCTGTCGCTGTTGTTCTGAATCAGCTGTCCATTCTGTCTTTTAAACTCCTCACGTCACGCCACGCCCACGTCCGACCCGCGTCAATTGCTTTCACATCAAACTCGGCTCGGCAAAAAGACTAGGGTCCGACGCGGGCCGAAAGGCGAGTCGAGTTGACACGGCAGCCCGGGTCGTCAGTGTGAACGCAAAAGCGGACACGCTAAATTCGCGGATTAAATGCGGGTTATTCCTCAGTGTGAAAGGGGCTAGTGATGCAGTCTGTGAGGTTGTTGATATTGTCCCCATGTGGTTCACAGAGCACAGTCCAGTCTGTGGTTTTCACTGGCCCCCTGAGTCCACCTTCTCACAGTCCTTGTGGAGACAGGCTGCCTTGAGACTACAGCCGCGTTTCCACTATGCAGTACTATGTACGGGTCGGTTCGGAACGGTTCGCTTATTTCAGTGTTTCAATGGAACCCGTTACCATTTTTGTAACCCTTCTGCTTGTGGTACCTAGCACACATGACCGGTTCCAGGCTCTGCTCTCTGTTGTTGGTGAGGAGGCTGTGCAGCGGGAGCTCGATGGTGCTATGCGAAACGAAAAAGTTTTCCAACTGATTGCCGCAAAAATGGCAGAGAGTTGTTTCAACCGGACCACGAGCCAGTGTCGCATTAAGCTGAAGAAGCTTGGAGGTGGTTCCAAATTATGCTGTTATTTGCTATTTAAGCTTCGGCACGCACTTCGCCCCCCCCTGAGGGTCCCCTTTGTACAGTGGGAACGCAAGCTGACCCCAAAGCGACCCGACCCGTACCGGACTGCATAGTGGAAACGAGGCTGGAAACGAGGCTGGAAACGAGGCTGGAAACGAGAGTGGACCAGGACCAGGTTGTGGTCTGATCTTCCAAGTGGGGGCAGGGCTGTGGCTCAGTTACATTAGCATTCAAAAGGTCCAGTGTCCTGTTCTCCCGAGTGGGGCAATCAACAAACTACTGCAAAGTTGGGAGAGTTGAGTCCAGTTGAACATGGTTGAAATCACCAGTTATGGCCACAAATGCCTCAGGGTTTTGAGACTAAAGCCTAGCAACAGTGGTGTGTACAGTGTCACATGCTGCTGCTCCAGAAGCTGATGGTGGGATGTAAACAACAATCAGGATAGCGGAGGAAAATTCCTGTGGCAAATAATAAGGTTGCATACTTACAGCTAAAAGTTCAATGTCCGGGCTGCAGAGACGCTCCTTCACGGTGATATGTCCGGGGTTGCTCCATCTCTCATTAACAAACACTGCAATCCCTCTGCCTTTCTTCTTGCCACTTAACGTTGTGTCTCTGTCCGCCCGAATAACCCTAATGGATACGCTCCGGTCCGAGATGTCCGCGTGCAGCCATGTCTCCCTAAAACACATGACACTGCACGCCCGATACTTCCTCTCAACCCGTAGAAGCGGACACAGCTCGTCCATTTTATCTGGCAAGGAATTTACATTTCAATGTAAATTGTAAATCTAATGATAAATCCAATGATTAATCACACATTCCAAGCAAAACAAAAGAGGAAAGTAAAGGGCACATATGTGTAAATAACAGAAAAAATAATCAAAACGCAAGAGCTGCTGCAACAGGCTTCCACTCACGCGGCGCCATCTTGCCAAAATTGGGCTTCCCTGAGAATGCTACACTGTATAGTCAAGTAATGTAAACTCAAATGTTATTGAAAATGGTCAGGTAGAAAAGGGTTATGAGTAAATACTGTTGATTTTTTATGAAGGAGTGAAGAAATGCAAAAACAACAGAAAAAAATACATGTACAAATGAGTTTGTCCAATGGATAAGAATACAGCATTAGAGTTGTTACTGTTACAGGAAAATTTAAAAAGTTATTTCGGTAAACTCGGTGAAGTAGTTTAAACATGTATCATCAGTCAAATGTTAACTCAGCTGAATTCTGCACATCATCATAGTTGTCTGAAAACAACAAATGAACAAAATAAAAGCTTTTAAATATATATATGGTTTAAGCCATCGATGTATCTTAAATTATACTCTCAGACATTGCTGCTCAGATGGCCAGATTTGTTAAATCAGCCATAAGTAGACCACAGCCATTTTCCAACAAAACAGGAAGAAAAGAATGCAACTTCACATGTACACATTTACTCACATTTCATACTGAGCAAACTTACACTACCGAAACTCAAGACGTGGTTGGAATAAAAGCTCAAACGAAGCACAAGTTCATTATAATATATAGTATACTGATTTTGTTATTACAGTTGTCACTTGTTATCATTTTACACAAAAAGTCAATCTTTGCATAACTGAAGCCCTGACAGTCATACAGTATTGTGATAGCATCTTATCTCATTTACTATTAGTTGTCATTTATTGGCCATTAGAGGGCAGAACTGCAAAAGTGATTTGCCAATATTTTGATCTTTGACTGATGTTGGTAATATTATTCACAGCTCTTTACCTGCTCAGCTGATTGTGTTAACATCAGCTACAAACTAACCAAAGGAACAGCTTCACAGCTCTGAATTCTTAGTCTCAATAATTTAGTCTCATTAATTATCATGAGCTTTTTGTTAAAAAAAAAAAGCTTTTTGTCTTTAGTTTAAAAATCTTTTAAACTAAACATAGCTGCTGACTTAAAGGTAGGGTAGGAGATCCTGGATTTTGAGTCCAGCGAAGCTGCATTTTGAAAATACACAGGTAAAAAGTCCCAACCCTTTTCTTCACTTTCTTCCCGAAGGCACGCCTCTAGAGTACATGAACGCGCACGAGCACTAAGGTGCACGAGCGCCGTTCTGACAGCAAGCATCGATCGTTGCCGTATTTAGTATTTAGTATTTAGTTTATGCTAACTATACGTTTAATAATGCTAGGTGCTAGCCAAGCTGGCTCTAGTTTAGCTTCCTGCCAAGCTTCTGGACGTTCACGGAGCAGGGTACGCGCACAGGGAGAAGGAGGGGGAGGGAGGAGCAGATTGCAGTTTGATAGACGGCATCAGTATCCAATCATTGTGAACGGTCCGTTCACAATGATTGGATACTGTTTTTCCTAGATTGTACGTTCTAGAGGCCACTAAAACTTTTCATATTTGTGTCAAAACTTTTAATTAATTGGTTGCAATGGGGGTGTGAAGAGTATTTCAAGCAATATGTAAAAAAATGTTCCAGAAAAAGATCCCCTACCCCGCCTTTAAAGGGATACAAGGTAGTTTAGCGGCAGTATAGCGATCTCTATTGGTCAAACTGAAATTCTACACTGTCGTAAAAATCCCCACCTGTACACACCCACTAACTAACCATCGTGGCGAATGCTGCCGTTGTGTTATTTAGTCAGTGCAGTTAGGTCATCTGATTCACAAGTGTAGACTGCCCACGTAAGATACTATAATCAGAGATTTTCTGTAGAGAGAACTCAAGATAATATGCTATAATACTGTTGCTGGAGGAAGTGGCCGGGGACAGCTCGTCTGGGTTTCTCTGCTCAGGCTGCTGTCCCCGCGACCCGATCCCCGGACAAGCGGCAGATAATGGATGTATGGATGGACTGTTGCTGATCTTGAATGGGATTCTTCCCTCATCATGGTGTATTCGTGGAGTGATTCCTTTGTATTAGCAGACACTTAGAAAAGTTACATCTTAGACAGATGCGCGCAAGCACTACCAACACACGCCGCAATAAACGCAGACTAGCTCTACACTATTCCGATTACAATCACAAATTAATCAATTTTCATTTGTAGATAACAATTCTTGTTCGGATCAAAACGCTATTCTTATTCTAATCAGGTCAGTCCGTGTATTTCTGAAGCTAGGCTACGTCTCGAACTCAGGAGGAATTAGAGCACCGTCACCACCTGTCTCTTTGCGATCTAAAACGCAGGTCACTATGGTAGATGAACAAGATCACGCTTGGAGAAATTTCACAAATGGGAAGTGCCAACATCGAACGTTTCATATTCAGTCTGTGAAAGGCAGAATATGAAACGCTTGGTGTTGGCTCTTCAACGCAAGCGAACACATAGCTACAACTACAGCTAGCATACAGTACCTAGCTAAGTGCCGTAAACACAAACGACTCTTCTCGCGCATCACGACACTTCAGAAGCGGGTCGCTCCTGCCGAAGTTACATATGGGATTTTCAGCATACAGACCCCTGTTGGGAGCGAGACAGGCTTCATTCGCTTACCATTGACTTGTTTAGCCTTTGTTAAACTCCTGAAGGCTATAATTTTAGGTGAAAATGCTACCTAGTGCCCCTTTAACAGCTGTCACAATGATAAGCTAACTCACTGTTTAAAAGCCAAACAAAAATATAAAAATACAAAATATCAATGTTTGAATAAATTAATTATTTGAATAAAGAAAGAAACTTTTCATGCCTTGGACCTGTTTTAAATAACGCAGACTCTTTAAAAGTAAGCAGATTAACCTTTTTTCATGGAAATCATTTTAATTTCACCGAGCTACTGTTGCAACTTTTATTACTACAATTAGTTGCAATATATGGTAAAATATCTGTACTATATTTCGCTTCTCTACCACTCACACACACACACACACACACACACACACACACACACACACACACACACACACACAAAACAATAGCTTACATACACAGTGCTGAGTGCCATTGGTACAAATATGGGGTTTTCTGTTTTGCCAACTGTCACATAGGCATATAGAGGTTAAGTGATGAATGCATCAACAAACAAAATAGTTGAAAGTTAACTTAAATATCTTAAAGAATAGCTCCCTAACCATTATTTCCACTGTTACTAATGTTACAGACTGATGGGTAAAAATATTGCTTGGGGTTCTTGTTAATTTCATCCATTGATCTGTAAGTGTTGAAATTATGGGATCTGATTTGTAGCAGACAGGATAAAACAAAAGAATATTAAGAAACTATCTTTTAACTCATATATGATAAATACTTTAGAACTTGCCTGTGATTTTTCACATTTTCTTTAGAATGATAGTACAATTATAGCTGTCTGTAAATATCTGGGTACATTACAAATTAGTGCCAGTGTTTATACGCTTTGAATGTTGATAAGATGCAATAAAAGTCACTGTCCAATACAGATCGTTTGAAAATCTGCACACATTCCCTAAAAAAATGTACAAGTAATCACATCAGTATGTAGCTTTGGAATGTTTTCTTTCGAATATTTATCAACCATCCTGCTTTTCCTTTGTTTTAGTTTTTCTGCTTCAATCTGTTCAACTCCCTAAAAAAAGCACATCCTTATCCTCTGTCTGCTGCTTATCCTCAGCTCTTCTCAGATCCTTCCCTCCTATATCTCCCAAAAAGCCCAAAGCTCACCCCACATCTGTGGAGGGGTTTGGCCCTGACCTCACCAAACCAACCAGTCTCCCCTCTGCCCCAGCGAGAGGTAAAGTTATACATTTTAGACCAGGGACATGTTTTTCATCCCATGTGCTCTTTCATAAACTATTTCTACTGCTATGCCATAACTGGTGTTTCTTTTTACACTATCCTCCCACATTTTTCCTGCTCCTTTTTTTCCAGCTTCCTGGCAGACTGAATGGAGGCCTCCTAAATCTCAGGCCCCATTAGCACAGCCTACCCTCTCTCCTAAGTTTCTGCATCCCTCTGCCAATTATCCTGGACAACCTGCACTGCTTTGGAAAAAAGAGAGAATAGAGATGACATGTAATGTTGCTCTACTTGTAACCAAACTCAGACTTAACACCCTCTCCTGTTGATCAGAGTTGAGAGTCCCTGCTTGACTGTTTTTCCTGCAACATACATTTATTCAGACAGAATATAGATAGTTCAATGGTGTCTGGTGCTGGTGCCACAGGGCCATTAGGGTCCAAAAAACCTTTAAAAAAAGGTGCATGGGCATATTGAATTGAATTGAAAGGAATGCCTTTACTGTCACTATACACAAGTACAATGAGATTAAAAGTAACTCCTCATTCAGTGCAAACATGCAGGCAAAAATTACATATACATACATATACAAGTAGTGCAAATATATAAACAACATAAAAACTGCTAGTGCAGCGATATTGCACGGTATACAGATATTGCACAGTAAATATGCTGTGTGAGGTATTGCGGTATTGCACGGTATACAGATATTGCACAGTAAATGGATTCACAGTATTTTCAATGTTTTTAAATAGTCAATATTAAATAATTAAATATTTAATATTTAAGTTCAGAGTTGTTATGGTTTTCGGGAAGAAGCTGTTCTTGAGTCTGTTGGTGTTTGTTCTGATGCACCTGTAGCTCCCCCCTGAGGGCAACAGGTCAAACAGATCAAAGCCACGGTGGGAGCTGTCCTTGGTGATGGTTCTTGCTTTTACAGCGGGAGGTGTAAATGTCCATCAGGGAGGGGAGAGGGCAGCCAATGATCCTCTGTGCTGTCTTCACTACTCTCTGAAGCCTCTCCCTGTCTGCCTTGGTGCAGCTGCCGTACCATACTGTGATACAGTACGTCAGCAGGCTCTCGATGGATGAGCGGTAGAAGGTCAGCAGCAGGTTTGAGTCCAGATTGTGCTTCCTGAGGACTCTCAGGAAGTGTAGCCTCTGCTGAGCCTTCTTGATAACCGCTGTGATGTTGTCTGTCCAGGAGATATCAGCGGAGATGAGGAGAAACCAGAAGGTGTGGACCCTCTCCACAAACTCGCCATTGATTTAGAGGAGGTCTAGGTCGGTGCTGTGCTTCCTGAAGTTGACGATCTCCCTTTGACATGAGTCTGACCACTGTGGTGTCGTAAACAAACTTGACGATTCGGTTGTTTTTGCGGGCCGGACTGCAGTTGGAGGTGTAGAAACAATACAGGAGGGGGCTCAGCACACAGCCCCGAGGGGGCCAGTGCTCGCAGTCCGGAGCCGGTTGGTGAGAAAGTCCTTTATCCAGGCACATGTGAGAGGGGGGAGACGGAGTGTGTCCAATTTGGAGATGAGAACGTCCGGAATGATTGTATAGAAAGCTGAGCTGTGATCCACAAAGAGCATCTGGACGTAGCTCTGCTACTGCTCCAGGTGGGGTTCAGCACAGAGTGGAGAGCTACGGCGATGGCGTCTTCTGTGGATCTGTTGGTGGGGGTCAAAGTCTGGGGGGAGATATACTTGATGAGCTGAAGAACCAGTCTCTCGAAGCACTTCATGATTACCAGATCGAGGGCCACAGGACGATAATCATCTTCGGCACTGGGCCAGGGAGAGGTTGAATATTCTGGTGAAGATGAGGACAAGATGGTGGGCACATGCTCTGAGCACATGCTCTGAGCACATGCTCTTCTTAGGGTTCACTGCCAGGAGCACCCGTCGCGACATTGCGCTCCTGTACAGTGAGTGGAGTGGGGCAGGGACCGTGTGGAGGCAGGGTTGGTGTAGAGCAGGAGCCGGTTGGAGGTGGGGGCAGCCGAAGCGAGCTAGTGGAAAAGCGCCATTTGTGAAGGGCCTGGCACTGTGTATGAGGGGGGTGTAGGCTGGGGAGAGAAGGAGGGAAAGATGGTTTGACTGGCCATGGTAGGGGAGGGGTATGGCTCTGAATGCGTGTTTAATGTTGTAGTACACATGATCCAGAGTGTTCTCTCATCAAGTAGAACACTTTACATGCTGATAAAACGTTGGGAGTACAGTCTTCAAGTTGGCCTTATTTTAAGGCAATTAAGTCACCGGCAATTATGTGAACACCGTCGGGATGGACCCGCTGCTGTTCGTTTATGGTGTTCAGCAGGAGAGAGAGTGCCGTGTTTACATTGGCGTCAGGTGGAATATACAAAGTGATGATGATTACTACTGTTAGCTCTCTCGGTAGAAAAAAAGGCCAGGATCTTACAGACAAGTATTCCAGGTCTGGGGAACAGTGTTTGTCTATTATTGTTCCGTTGTTACACCAGTTCTCATGCATGTAAATACAGAGCCCCCCTCCTCTGCTCTTATCGGAGTCATGTCCCACCGGAGCAGAGTGCGACCTGCTAGCTGCATGCTAGCATTGGGTAAACCTGGGTGAAGCCAGGTTTCAGTGATAGTCAAAACACGAATATAGCGATTTTCAGCGAGTTGTAATTCCAAATTTTATGCACAATGGATCTGGCGTTGGAGAGATACAGGCTCAGTAGAGGTGGCTTGTGTGGTTGTTTTCTTAGCCTTAGTATAACACCGGACCTGCAGCCCTGCTGCGGCTTCCCCTCCCTCCTCCGTCTGTGCCGCTTCCTAGACTCGACGACAATCCACAGAGAGCCCGGTGGTCTCGCTATGTCGTGTGGGATGGTATGTGTGTATTGAAAGTCACTCGAAACAGATATCTGGTGGTGGTTCCCAATGTCCAAAAGGTTCTGGTGGATGTAACGGATGTTTGCAGAACCGGTGTAAAAACAAGCAAAAAGATATGCAAAAACAACAAAAAAGAGCACTGAAAAGGAGAGCCGTAAAGCTGGATTTATAGTTGACACGTTGCTCACAGCACGGGTGGCCCGTGACGTCAAAATGACGTTTCAGGCCTGGTGCGTGCCAGGAAAAGGTGGCGCAGCGCGTTGTCGTGCACCAGTTGAATTTTGTAACTTTGCACGGGCTGAGAACGACAAACCGGATGGACCAACTCGAAAACAGGCTCACGGCTGACGATTCTGTCGTGTAAAATACTTTGTGCAATTATTTGTAAATATTTGATGTCGTTAGGAATTTGCTGTTGTTTCATTCACTGGAAGCGGCTTTGAGTATTAGTGCTATATAAAACCGATCTATTATTATTATTGTTGTTGCATCCTGAAAGGTAACGATAATTTCCAAGTGTGTCCATTGAAGCACACTAACAAACAAACAAACAAAGGGTAACACAATACATTAGGTTCTAAGCATTTCATCTTCCAGATACTGCAGCAGTATCATTGATGACAGTGTTCCTGCTCTTGACAGGGACATTGTTTTCTTCTCGACTTTTGTCGTAGAATAGTTAGAGGTAACCTTCACGTAGCAGTGACACCTCTGTGACGGAGAAGATTGCAACTACTGGCGCATCGACTTACGCCACCATAAATAGCTGGCACGAAATCGTGACGTCATCAACACCGCTCGCGCTAGCCGATGTGGCAACCATGCTAGAGCCTTAATCCGCTGGAACCTTGCGCGTCGCCATATTGGAAAATATAGTTTGACAGTGACACAATTCTGTTATTTTAGTGAAATACAAAAAAATATTCATCATTCCATTTATTTTCCCAATCCTCTTTAGTCAACTCAGAGTCACGGGGGTTCACTGCTGCCATCGGGTGAGAGGCAGTGCACTCCCTGGACATGCTACCATTCTAATCTTGTGGAAAACACAGAGACAAACAAAACAGACAACTATGCATGCTCACACTCAACCCTACAATCGATTTATTAATCACTTGCCAACCCAATATGCATGTTTTTGGATGATGGGAGGAAACCACATTGCAAGCAGAGAGCCAACTCATGCAAGGGAAGAACATGCAAACTCCACACAGCAAGGTCCAAGCCGAAATTTGAACTGAGAACCTTCTTTCTGTGGGGACGGCAATGCTAAGTACAGATCTAAATACAAAAAACATTCAATTTATAGTTATATTGTAAATATTGGCTTAAAGTGCAGTGTCTTAGTTTTACTTTTGTGGACATTCACATCCAAACTGGAGGAAGGGTATAATGATAACAGCTCTTTCATATTTTTGTTACCAGTTGGGTTTATCACAGCCACGCGATACTTGACTTGTACCAACTGCTGACAACGCTACTTAGCATATGCTCTCTAGTCATTCACATAATTCACTTCATACCAGATAGCAGAAATAAGTGTATTTTCTATGATGCAACATGCAAAAAAATATGTTCCACTGTATGAAAACCCAGATAACTTAATTTATTTAGCCAAAGTCCTTCATACACCACACTACTGCAATCTATTCCCACTGGAGAACCAAATAGAGAATCACCTGGCACTGAAAATACTTAGCAAAGAATGCACAATTCCTCATGTCACACTACTGTTAGTTCAAAAGTGCAGTGTTAAAAGTAAAAATCTTTTATTTATGAGCCATTTTTTTTTAAATGACATATTTTCACACTTCTGAGAAGCTAAATAGGTCATTCAAAGTAATTAGTAGATTTGGTCTTTCTACAAGATTTCTCAACTCTAGATTTCTTTACTTAAAGACATTAAGTCAATGCAGTATGATGGTAAAAGTGGTTAAAAAAGATACAGTAACATGGAGAACCCAATGCCTATATTTTGTTTTAACTTTAATTCTTGTTTAGTTGCATGGCAGAAATTACAAACATTTAGCCCGTGAGCAAAAACTAGCCCGATTTAACATCTTGTCTTATTATGTAACTACATTAGTTGTCTAGTAAATTATGATACAGTATGTTTGCCTATAGTTATTCGACACGCTGCATTATCTGTTCTTCTATACACCCCTTACAGACCTCCACAGCAGTTACTACTTTAGACGCTGAGATACGATATCAAGTTTTAGGTCACTGATATTAGATGTTCCATCTCCTCATCTCCTTCCCCTCTCATTTTCCTTATTTTCCTTCTCTGTCAGCTTCATCATCTCTGCCCACTGTTCAGTATCAGAAACCACAGAGAGAGGCTCAAGTCACCCTCACAGAAGAAAACCCCTCAGCTCGTCCTCATAGTCCCTTCTCTGCCCCTCTGTTTACTGGGGCTTCCCCTCAGTCGCACCCATCCCAAACTGTCATTGTCTGCACTAGTACACAGGATGCAGGTAAAGAAAACATACCAACAAACAAAACTCCCATTGAAATTGCTTTCATCAAAGAAGTTGCTTCAACCAAAGCAACTGTGTGCATGGTCTCACATGATAATAATACACAATGGGTGGCACTGTGGCAGTGTGATAGCGAATGATCACTTTACAATTTGATTTAGTGTGTAAAAAGCTTTTCTGTGTTTTTCTTCCCTATTAGAATTCAAGAGACAGCTGAGCACTCTTAGTGAAGAGGATGTTCAATGTACAATACCTACAAGTAAGGAACAATAGTAGTTCTTGCATAGTATTCAACACATTCATATTTGTAATTTTATGCCTGACTTTTGCATGTTGTTCAGCGTTTGACCCCAGAGGCCCTGTCAGTCTAAGGCTGTCCAGAACACCAGAGTCGACAAAGGATGCAACATTTAGAATTGAGGGGGTCAGTGCATTAACAAGGTGAGTAGTGTTTTATTTTGTTTTTTTTCTTTTTTCCTCCTTCATTTAATCAGATCTGACATTTCTAAATATTAGGTGTGTTTTGCATGATGAATAATCTTCACACTCTGTCACCCCTACCGGTGATACTATCAGATTTCGATTTATATCTCATAATTGTACCTTTATTGTGATTTTGGAATTAGCTTTCTTTTAACAACTTAAGTCTTACTTAGGCTACTTGAGGGGATGGAGATTCATTTTCTTATTAGGTGCATTTTTGTGGTTGAAATGGCACAAAAAGCTTGTAAGGAAGTAAGTAAATGTTTTTATAAAGCACATTTATATACAGAGCACACTGTATAAAGGGCACACTGTACAAAGAGCACACTGTACAAAGGGCCATGACAAGATAAAATGTATATCAAAAAAAGAAAAGAAAAAACATTAACACAGACATTAACACCACCATCGAAGCTAAGATGCACCAAGGGACAGACACAGATGTACAAAGATAGCAAAAAGACATTAAGACATTAAGAGGCAGAGAAGGCCAAGGAATAAAGAGTTTTTTCAACTTTATTTTCCATATCAAAAAGCATTTACATCAACAGATGAGCTTTTTCTAAAAACCCAACCCTATACCACAACACTCCCCACCAAGATGGAATCCACATGAAACACTCAACCACGTAACCAGAAACAAATATACAAATGGAAAACAAATGTACACAACTACAAAAACAGACAGACCTAAAAAAATAAATAATAAATAGATAAAAAGAAAAGGACTCAAACCAGTCTGCCTTAACCATTATGATCGTAACAGTACCCTGGATCTCCAGTATAAGAGAAGTGGAGGAGAGAGGAAAGGGGAAAAGAGAAAACAGAATAATGGGTCACACAAAAGGCAGGCTCCTAATATGACCTATGAACTGTGATCAGGTTTTGTCATATTTATCCTCTCTAACCCTTGTATTGTATACCTAATTTTTCCTAATTCCAAACCCAGCATTACACCTGTAATCCAATGAACATAGGCGGAAAGGTTCTTTCCCTTCCAGTTCTGCAATATCAGACAACGTGCATGCAACAATGTATAAGCGATTGCATTTCTGTGCATGCGGGACAACTGCAGCTCATCCCCAACTATACCGAAGAGCTGTCAAAAGGTTGGGTTGTAGTGTTCTTCCAGGTATTGCTGAGAGTGAGTGAAAAACTGAAGACAGACATGACCAAAACATGTGTCCCAAGGACACAGGAGAATATTGACATCTGGGACAGTCTGGTGTGACATTAGGATACATTTTAGATAGCCTATCATTAGAATAATGCAACCTGTGGACAACCTTAAATTGAATTAGCCCATGCCTGATACAAAGAGAGTATGTATAAGCTTTATGGCAACTTTCCAGGTGTCTTCTGATATAGTTTCTCCGATTTCTCCTTCCCGTACTGCTCTGGTTTTATCCCATGTATGAGAGCAGTTATTCAAGATTAATGCATATATTTTTTATATTGCTCCTTTATTAAATGGATTTACACTAAGGACCGAATATAATAAGTCCTTATATGGTAGAGATGGATACCTTGGGAAGTATTTAGAGGTAATCTTCCAAACCTGGAGGTAGCTGGAATAATGAGATTTTGGTAAATGATGATCTTTACCCAGAAGTTCAGATGCGTAAAGCTATCATCGGTAAAGTGATCTTGAAAGTAAACCAGGCCGCTTCAATTAAATTAAATTCAATTCAGTTTTATTTATATAGCGCCAAATTACAACAAATGTCATCTCAAGGTACTTAAATAGTATAGTCCAATTCAAGCCAATTGGAATTCAATTAATTGTAATCATAATTATTTTCGCCTGAGGCGACTGTGGAGAGAAACGACTCCCTTTTAACAGGAAGAAACCTCTGGCAGAACCAGACTCAGGAAGGGTGGCCATCCGCCTCCACCAGCTGGGGTTTGAGAAGACAGAAAAGAGGGGAAAAAACACTGTAACACCATTCAAAGGATACCTGTTGGAACAGGGAAACACACGTTAATGACCACAATAATGTCACATGTACATAATATAATTTGGGAGATTAAACAGGGGAAAAAGAGAGTAAAGTGAGGAAAGATGTGACAGATGAGGCCCCCTCGCAGTCCAGGCCTATAGTAGCGTAACTATGGGATGTTTCAGGATCACCTGAGCCATCCCTAACTATAAGCTTTATCAAAAACGAAAGTTTTAAGCCTCGTCTTAAAAGTGGAAAGGGTGTCTGCTTCCCGGACATTTACTGGCAGCTTATTCCACAATAGAGGGGCCTGATAACTGAAGGCTCTGCCTCCTATTCAACTTTTAGAAACTCTGGGAACCTCAAGTAAACCTGCAGTTTGGGAACGAAGTGCTCTGTTAGGAAAATATCTTACAATGAGATCTTTAAGATATGATGGAGCTCGGTCATTAAGAGCTTTATATGTGAGGAGAAGAATCTTAAATTCTATTCTGAATTTAACAGGGAGCCAATGAAGAGAAGCTAAAACTGGAGAAATATGATCTCTGCTGTTAGTTCTCATCAAAACTCTGGCTGCAGCATTTTGGATCAGCTGAAGGCTTTTCAGAGAATATGTGGGACAGCCCAATAATAAAGAATTACAGTAGTCCAATCTTGAAGTAACAAATGCATGGACTAGTTTTTCTGCATCACTCTGAGACAGGATGTTCCTGATTTTAACAATATTACGAAGGTGAAAGAAGGCAGTCCTAGAAACCTGTTTTAATTCTGGTCAAAAATAACTTCAAGGTTCCTCACTGTAGTACGAGAAGCCAAGAAAATACCATCTAAAGTAACTATATAGCCAGACATTTTCAGGTCGCTCAGGTCCAAAGATAACAACTTCAGTTTTGTCTGAATTTAGAAGCAGACAGTTTTGAGTCATCCAGGACTTTATGTCTTTAAGACTTGCTTGTAGTCTGACCAACCTATTGGGTTCATCTGGTTTTATAGATAAGTACAGCTGAGTATCATCAGCATAACAATGGAAATTTATGCCATGCTGTCTAATAATGTTACCTAATGGAAGCATGTATAAAGTGAAAAGAATCGGTCCAAGCACAGAACCTTGAGGAACTCCATGACTTACTCTGGTTTGTGAGGAAGATTCTTCATTTACAAGAACAAACTGAAATCTATCAGATAAATATGACTTAAACCAGCCTAATGCAGTTCCTTTAATCCCAATAAAAATAGCACAGACACAAGTCCGCTATCAGAGGCTAAGAGGAGATCATTGGTAACTTTCACCAGTGTTGTTTCTGTGCTATGATGCACTCTGAATCCTGACTGAAACTCTTCAAACAGATTATTTCTGTGTAAATGATCACAAAGTTGAGCCTGAACTATTTTTTCAAGAACTTTAGACATAAAAGGGAGATTGGATATAGATCTATAATTAGCTAACACTTCTGAATCAAGAGTAGGTTTTTCAAGTAAAGGTTTAATTACAGCAACCTTAAAAGGCTGAGGTACATATCCTGTCAACAAAGACAGATTGATCAAATCCAATATGGAAGTGTCAATTAAGTAGAAAACCTTCTTGAACAGTCTGGTTGGAATTGAGTCTAAAATACAAGTTGATGGTTTAGAAGAGACTATTGCTGTTGTTAGCTCAGAGAGATCAACTGGAAAGAAGCCGTGCTTCTAAAGCTGCTGTACTTGATGATACATCATTGATAATAGTGGGAAGGACTTCATCAATCTTCTCTCTGATAGAAACAATTTTATTGATAAAGAAGCTCATGAAATCATCACTGCTGAGAGTTAAAGGAATACCTGGCTCAACAGAGCTTGGGCTCTTCATCAGCCTGGCTACGGTGCTGAAAAGAAACCTGGGATTGTTCTTATTCTCTTCTATCAATGATGAATAATAAGCAGTTCTAGTTTTATGAAGTGCTTTCTTATACGTTATTAAACTATCTTTCCAGTAACATTATAGTAGAACTACCATCAAAATGTATACAAACTATACAAACCGGAACATCTGCATTCTGTCTGACAGATGATTAGCAAACCAGCCAACCCAATAGCCCCCAATAACAACAGAATGCCAGAAATAAGGTCCAGGTTTTAAAAAAACAAACTTCCCCTTTAAAGGTGAGTTTTGAGCCTTGATTTAAATATAATAATGGAGGTCCCTTATATGGGGTGGCAGCTGATTCCACAAATGTTGTCGAGCGACTGCAAAAGCTCTGTTGTCTTTCCCTCCGAGTCTGGAATGGGAGATGTGAAGAATACTCTTACTACATGATCTAAGGATCCTGGCTGAGTTGGAATGTATGAGGTCAGAGATATTGGACGGGGCAACAGCATTTAGACCTTTAAAAATATCCACAAGATCTTAAAGTGGATCCTGAGATGTACTGGCAGCCAGGGGAGAGAGGCTAGGACTGGGGATAATATACTCCTGTTTTTTTTTTTTAACCATTCAACAGTTTGCGTTCTGTATCATCTGAAGGCATGGTACAGGGACTGGGCGA
Organism: Odontesthes bonariensis; assembly: GCF_027942865.1. NCBI lineage: Eukaryota > Metazoa > Chordata > Actinopteri > Atheriniformes > Atherinopsidae > Odontesthes > Odontesthes bonariensis. Next base: position 30,187,538 of record NC_134524.1, on the reverse strand, counting down.
GACTTAGGTAGTAGGAGTAGCAATGATGTAGCTGTGATGTCATAAAGACTTGAATTAATTTTTCCAAATTGTGATATGAGTGTAAGAGTTTAATTTTAGCGATGATTCTAAGCTGTTAAAAGATGAGCAGATTTGCTTATCAAAGAAGAGCTCCTCACATATCTCAAGCCAGAACGTCTGGATAGGCGGACAAAATCACAAAGCATGTACATTGTCATTAGTTGTATTATCTGTGCAATCTGAGCAGATGTTCTAGTAAGACAAACCTGAACATCCTTTGTCCTGAATCATGTGTTATGTGAAGAATTTTGCATTGTATAAGTTGCAAATTGGGATTTGAAGTCATTATGAAGGTGTTTAAACATATTTGCAACCCACCACCCACACACACTTAAAATTCGCCTGAAGTAATGAATACTTTTTCTAGGAAGTGTGTGTAAACCTGTCAGAATGGTTACACTCTATCAGTCTTGCATGATTTTGTGATAAAAATATGTAGTTACAGTGTTCATTGTGGTAATGCTCGAGTATAGTATTTACAGAGTTTTCTTTTACATTTTCCTGCAGTACATGGTGACTGTAATGTTGTATTTATCTTCTTTTTAGAGATAAGAACTTGGTTTTACAACTGCCACCATGCCAGCATATTACTGATGCAGCTGAGCTCCCATCTCAAACGCAAAGAAATATTGCTGAGCTACAGTTACAAAAGTATCCAACAAAGAGAGCCATACCATTGGAGGAGCCAAAGAAAAGAAAAAAGAAAAAAGAAAAAAAGAAAAAAGAAAAAAGTTATACCAACACGGTCATCTTATGTCAGGATATGCCAAGAGTGACTACAGAGGAAACCCAAATATCACCAGAGAAGGATATTCAGTTATTTAAAGAAGTAGTTGATACGGACCCATCATTTGGTGCTGGAGTGATGTCAAACACTGATGATGACGACAAAGACCTGTTGCCCATATACCAAATGATCAGTGCCACATCTGAGTTCCCTCTTACAGCTAAACAATCAATTGTATCCTTTCTCAACAGTGATTGTACTTTGAAAAAGCAATCAGAGATAAATGAAATCACAACCACTGAGCGGGGTCTTCACCTAGAAGGATATGTAGAAGAAATGGAAGATAAAAACTTATCCTGTGGTTGTGCACAGTATATGTCTCAAGATGGGAAGCCTGAATTTGACAACAGACAATTCACTTTCTTAGAAACCTGTTCTGGCCTGACAAACATTGCTGGGATGTCATCCAAATTACCTTTGAATGAAGAAAAATACTGGCCAATAAATCAGAAGATAATCTGGAAGAAACATTTAAAGATGAAGGAGACTACAGGACTACAGTGTGCATCAAAGGAGGATGAAAAACACAATAAGGAAATGGTTTTACTGGCACCATCTTGTCCAAGGGAGGCCAGAAATCAATGGTTCCCATCTATGCTGCAGAACAGTTTATTTTTTCATGGATTAAAAGCACAGCACACTGATCCATTTTCCTCAAATGTAGCCAAGATACCCGTTCCGGCATCTATAAATGATAACCGACCATGTTTATGGCAACAGGAATTACTTTTGGAAAAGAAAATGAAAAATGAGCTTGGTACCATGACTATGTCACCAAAAGAGGAGGATGAAAATAAAAAAATGGGTGCCTCAGTACCAACTTGTCCAAAGAATTCTTGCGTAGCAGATATCACCTCAATTTCAGTCCAGAAAGCTGAGAGCAAAGACTGGAAAACGATTCATCAGCCATTATGGGATATATTAATTAAATCAGAGTCTGCATTACTGTTGGAGAATAACATAGTAGACAAAGACGTTAAAGGAAGTGTTTCTCTTACGCAAACTCGTCGAGAAGAATCACTCATCTCTGGCTTTCTCTCTTTAAAAGAACCTAGCTTGATTAATGTTGACCTGACAAGTATGGCGAGTCTTTCAAGTTCATGTTCAAAAGTGTCACAGACACTAGGATCTACATCATTACATAGTTCAAAAGAGTGGACAATAAGTAAAAAGCAACTTGAGTATTATAGGCCAAATGTTGTCAGCCTCCTTCCTTTATGCCCCCTAATTTCTACTATACCAGGATTTTCATCAGTAAAAGGGCACAAGAAAGAAGGATGGGCTTGTGACCTGTGCTCATTAATGTACAGGCCACATAAGACTATTGAGCCTAGCATTGACTTCTCACCAGATTACATAGAACAACAAAAGTACATGTTTCTTTTGGCTCCCTCTTGTCCAACACGATCAATAATTCCAGGCTGCCCATCTGTTGCCCAATACAGTATACTAAGTCTTGTGCCTCTTTGCCCTAAAATATGTAGTTTTCCAGGATTTTCATCTTTAGAGAGGACGTCAAAACTCCAATGGCTTTTTGACCATCTCACTTTGTATGATATTCAGTCAAAGAAGACTGTTTTAGTGATACAAAATGAAATTAAAAAGGGAGAAATTTTGAAGAACATGTTAGCTTTGGTATCGTCTTGCCCAAATGCTTCCAGAATCATCGGAGTCCCCTCCTCACCTCAACCCAAATCCAAGATGGAACCCAATATGATCAATTTTGTACCATGCTGCTCCAGTGCCTCGCATATCAAAGGATTTGCATCGTTGACTGCAGTCCCAAGTACTGAATGGCTAAGTGAAACAAAACCCATTTTGATGAAACCTCAAAAGAGGCAAGAATTGAGTATGGCACCTACTGGACAGAAGCAGCTACATCACTCCAACAGAAGAAATATGCTGAAGTTACTGACATCCTGCCCAATAGAGACCAAAAAATGTGGCTTTCCTTCTATTAAGACAGTAAACAGACCACAAGACATGGTAGACTTACACACACCTGCTTCCCTACCCAAGTCCAAGATGGAGCCCAATATGATACATTTTGTACCTTGCTGCTCCAATGCCTCAGATATCAAAGGATTTGCATCCTTGACTACAGTCCCAAGTACTGAATGGCTAAGTGAAACAAAACCCATTCTGATGAAACCTCAAAAGAGGCAAGAATTGATTATGGCACCTACTGGACAGGAGCAGCTACATCTTGCCAACAGGAGAGATATGCTGAAGTTGGTGACATCCTGCCCAAAAGGGACCAGAGTATATGGTTTTCCTTCGGCACAAATTGAGACCAACCCACTTGACATGGTCAATATATACACACCTATTCCCCTAGCCAAGTCCAAGATGGAACCCAATATGATCAATTTTGTACCATGCTGCTCCAGTGCCTCACATATCAAAGGATTTGCATCCTTGACTGCAGTCCCAAGTACTGAATGGCTAAGTGAAACAAAACCCATTTTGATGAAACCTCAAAAGAGGAAAGAATTGAGTATGGCACCTACTAAACAGAAGCAGCTGCATCACTCCAACAGAAGAAATATGCTGAAGTTACTGACATCCTGCCCAATAGAGACCAAAAAATGTGGCTTTCCTTCTATTAACGTAGTAAACAGACCACAAGACATGGTAGACTTACACACACCTTCTTCCCTACCCAAGTCCAAGATGGCGCCCAATATGATACATTTTGTACCTTGCTGCTCCAATGCCTCAGATATCAAAGGATTTGCATCCTTGACTACAGTTCCAAGTACTGAATGGCTAAGTGAAACAAAACCCATTCTGATGAAACCTCAAAAGAGGAAAGAATTGATTATGGCACCTACTGGACAGGAGCAGCTACATCTTGCCAACAGGAGAGATATGCTGAAGTTGGTGACATCCTGCCCAAAGGGGACCAGAGTATATGGTTTTCCTTCGGCACAAATTGAGACCAACCCACTTGACATGGTGAATTTATACATACCTATGCCCCTACCCAAGTCCAAAATGGAACCCAATACGATCAATTTTGTACCATGCTGCTCCAGTGCCTCGCATATCAAAGGATTTGCATCGTTGACTGCAGTCCCAAGTACTGAATGGCTAAGTGAAACAAAACCCATTTTGATGAAACCTCAAAAGAGGAAAGAATTGAGTATGGCACCTACTGGACAGAAGCAGCTACATCACTCCAACAGAAGAAATATGCTGAAGTTACTGACATCCTGCCCAATAGAGACCAAAAAATGTGGCTTTCCTTCTATTAAGACAGTAAACAGACCACAAGACATGGTAGACTTACACACACCTGCTTCCCTACCCAAGTCCAAGATGGAGCCCAATATGATACATTTTGCACCTTGCTGCTCCAATGCCTCAGATATCAAAGGATTTGCATCCTTGACTACAGTCCCAAGTACTGAATGGCTAAGTGAAACAAAACCCATTCTGATGAAACCTCAAAAGAGGCAAGAATTGATTATGGCACCTACTGGACAGGAGCAGCTACATCTTGCCAACAGGAGAGATATGCTGAAGTTGGTGACATCCTGCCCAAAAGGGACCAGAGTATATGGTTTTCCTTCGGCACAAATTGAGACCAACCCACTTGACATGGTCAATATATACACACCTATTCCCCTACCCAAGTCCAAAATGGAACCCAATATGATCAATTTTGTACCATGCTGCTCCAGTGCCTCAAATATGAAAGGATTTGCATCCTTGACTGCAGTCCCAAGTACTGAATGGCTAAGTGAAACAAAACCCATTTTGATGAAACCTCAAAAGAGGCTAGATTTGATTTTGGCACCTACTGGACAGGAGCAGCTGCATCACTCCAACAGGAGAAATATGCTGAAGTTACTGACATCCTGCCAAATAGAGACCGAAAAATGTGGCTTTCCTTCTATTAACATAGTAAACAGACCACAAGACATGGTAGACTTACACACACCTTCTTCCCTACCCAAGTCCAATATGGAGCCCAATATGATACATTTTGTACCTTGCTGCTCCAATGCCTCACATATCAAAGGATTTGCATCCTTGACTACAGTTCCAAGTACTGAATGGCTAAGTGAAACAGAACCCATTCTGATGAAACCTCAAAAGAGGCAAGAATTGATTATGGCACCTACTGGACAGGAGCAGCTACATCTTGCCAACAGGAGAGATATGCTGAAGTTGGTGACATCCTGCCCAAAAGGGACCAGAGTATATGGTTTTCCTTCGGCACAAATTGAGACCAACCCACTAGACATGGTCAATATATACACACCTATTCCCCTAGCCAAGTCCAAAATGGAACCCAATATGATCAATTTTGTACCATGCTGCTCCAGTGCCTCACATATCAAAGGATTTGCATCCTTGACTGCAGTCCCAAGTACTGAATGGCTAAGTGAAACAAAACCCATTTTGATGAAACCTCAAAAGAGGAAAGAATTGAGTATGGCACCTACTGAACAGAAGCAGCTGCATCACTCCAACAGAAGAAATATGCTGAAGTTACTGACATCCTGCCCAATAGAGACCAAAAAATTTGGCTTTCCTTCTATTAAGACAGTAAACAGACCACAAGACATGGTAGACTTACACACACCTGCTTCCCTACCCAAGTCCAAGATGGAGCCCAATATGATACATTTTGTACCTTGCTGCTCCAATGCCTCAGATATCAAAGGATTTGCATCCTTGACTACAGTCCCAAGTACTGAATGGCTAAGTGAAACAAAACCCATTCGAATGAAACCTCAGGAGAGGCAAGAATTGATTATGGCACCTACTGGACAGGAGCAGCAACATCTTGCCAACAGGAGACATATGCTAAAGTTAATGACATCCTGCCCAAATGAGACCAGAGTATATGGTTTTCCTTCTGCACAAATTGAGACCAACCCACTAGACATGGTCAATTTATACACACCTATGCCCCTACCCAAGTCCAAGATGGAACCCAATATGATCAATTTTGTACCATGCTGCTCCAGTGCCTCACATATCAAAGGATTTGCATCCTTGACTGCAGTCCCAAGTACTGAATGGCTAAGTGAAACAAAACCCATTTTGATGAAACCTCAAAAGAGGAAAGAATTGAGTATGGCACCTACTGAACAGAAGCAGCTGCATCACTCCAACAGAAGAAATATGCTGAAGTTACTGACATCCTGCCCACTAGAGACCAAAAAATTTGGCTTTCCTTCTATTAAGACAGTAAACAGACCACAAGACATGGTAGACTTACACACACCTGCTTCCCTACCCAAGTCCAAGATGGAGCCCAATATGATACATTTTGTACCTTGCTGCTCCAATGCCTCAGATATCAAAGGATTTGCATCCTTGACTACAGTCCCAAGTACTGAATGGCTAAGTGAAACAAAACCCATTCGAATGAAACCTCAGGAGAGGCAAGAATTGATTATGGCACCTACTGGACAGGAGCAGCAACATCTTGCCAACAGGAGACATATGCTAAAGTTAATGACATCCTGCCCAAATGAGACCAGAGTATATGGTTTTCCTTCTGCACAAATTGAGACCAACCCACTAGACATGGTCAATTTATACACACCTATGCCCCTACCCAAGTCCAAGATGGAACCCAATATGATCAATTTTGTACCATGCTGCTCCAGTGCCTCACATATCAAAGGATTTGCATCCTTGACTGCAGTCCCAAGTACTGAATGGCTAAGTGAAACAAAACCCATTTTGATGAAACCTCAAAAGAGGAAAGAATTGAGTATGGCACCTACTGAACAGAAGCAGCTGCATCACTCCAACAGGAGAAATATGCTGAAGTTACTGACATCCTGCCCAATAGAGACCAAAAAATTTGGCTTTCCTTCTATTAAGACAGTAAACAGACCACAAGACATGGTAGACTTACACACACCTGCTTCCCTACCCAAGTCCAAGATGGAGCCCAATATGATACATTTTGTACCTTGCTGCTCCAATGCCTCAGATATCAAAGGATTTGCATCCTTGACTACAGTCCCAAGTACTGAATGGCTAAGTGAAACAAAACCCATTCGAATGAAACCTCAGGAGAGGCAAGAATTGATTATGGCACCTACTGGACAGGAGCAGCTACATCACTCCAACAGGAGAGATATGCTAAAGTTAGTGACATCCTGTCCAAATGGGACCAGAGTATATGGTTTTCCTTCGGCACAAATTGAGATCAACCCACTAGACATGGTCAACTTATATACACCTGCTCCTAAAGCCAAATTCAAGGTGGAACCCAGTGTTCTGCAGTTGAACACAACAGAAGAGGTTCCAATACTTTTTCAAATGCCTTCCTCTACTGAAAAGTATGCATTACAAGAACTACCCCACACACAGTTGAATATCAAAGACACAAGAAATTGTGGAGTACCCTCATCATGTATTTGCAGTCCAAGCAAAGAAAATGCATATGGTGAGACATTTACAATGTCATGATTGAAACCTTTCACAAACCTTTTTTTTTGTCCTTCTTAATTCAATATATTTTCATATGTTCACTTTTATGACAGAAGACAAAGATGGTGGAAAGCTAAGTATAGATGTTTATCGAAATAATGGGTAAGTGGAAAAGCCCAGTGTTCTTGTGTTATTTGCTGTGAAAGTGGTTTAGTGCTTGACTTACATAGCCTGTGTGGACAAATGAATAATAGCTTTACAGTGCATGGTAAATTCAGCATGTTACTGAAGTAAGTCTTTCATTTAATTTTTTGAATGCCACAAGAGCTTTGTGGATCACTGTTTTAAAACCTATATATTTGGTTTCTCAGCAAATCACACATAGAGAGGATAGCAGCAGAGGAAGCCCAGACAGTGAAGAGATCATTGGACACATCAGAAACAGTGGGAGTCTTTGGTTGGGAAGTTTTGGAGGTAGAGGGAACAGTAACGGAAAAAGAAACAGAATACTCTATGTCAGCAAAGGAGGAAGAGACCTCTGGATTAGTAAAGACTATTGTTGAGGTTTTTCACAAAGGGTAAGTCTAAGACCAGTTTGAAACTTTTATCATATAACATATACAATGGATTGATAATTTCTCTTACTAAGTGGAGTTAGTAATATGTCACATTCCAGTTTATCATATTTTAAACCCATTTTTTTTTATATTTTTGAATTCATTTTGAAGTGAAGTAAAAAACTGGACTACATTTGCATTAAAATTGTATTATATGATCTTTAAATGTATCACTTTCTGTTACTATATACATGTTCATGACTCGGTATCTATTCATTTCTCACAGTTACGAAACAGTAGCATCCATTCTGGGACCATCTAGCTCTGCTTTAGCTGAAGTTGATCACTCTTCTGTTGACGTAAAAGACAGTACAATGACTCTTTCAGATGAGTATTCCCCACATTTTACTGGTAGAACCACTCCTATACATAAGGTGGAAGGCAAATTTAAGGACATTCATATCAAACCTAAAATTGATTATCCAGCAAGTGTTGAGCCTTACATGTGGGACTTGGTGGATGATCACTCAGTTTCTCAATTGCCAAATACTGAGACTGATAACAGATTTTTAGTTTGTTCAAGCATAAATAAATTATTGCCAATTGAGGCATATGTAAGGGGAATATCAAAAAATGATGCACAAATGGGGGAACAAGAGTACTCTCTTGATCAACAGCTTACAAAGAAGAGATTGCTCACAGAGCAAGATTTGGTTGAAACCTCATTGCACTTTAAAACGTTGCCAGCAAGACACAAGGCTGAGGTACAACAGAATGACGTTAGAATGATGTTGTCTTCTCCCCAGCAAGGCAAAGGGTGAGTGTTGGTAGACTGTTTGATTGCATGATGTGTACTTCTTGATCTGTTTGGCATTTTGACAACATCCTTTTGATTGTGTTGTTTATAAGAGTGTATAACTTAGGATATTGTAATGGTCAAAGATATTAGAAAATAGGGTAATGATTGTCTTTGTCTCCATTGTATGCTAATGCGCTGCATGAAAGGCAGAAAATTGAAAGAAGATTTTGACATTGCGTTTTTGTCTTATCAATCAGAATATTAACCTAAGATAGGATGTATGGTCCAAATGTATGATAGAACAGCCAATTCTGAAGCTTGTCCTCTCTTTTCCCTAAGCCATGAACAAACAAGCTTGGAAGAAATATCTGCTACTTCCCTTCAGCCTATATCAAATGAAGCACTTACAGATGCCAGTAAACATAGAAAAGAACTGCTGAATATACCCTTGGACAAATTCCCAGATGATCAAAAGACTTGTCCAGAAGGACCACAAGCTGCCTTTGCTGGCTCTCAGCGAGGCAAAAAGCCAAAGAAAGAAGTTAAACCTTATCAGAAAGAATGTGGTCAGGAAAAATATATTGTTCCGATATCACCACACAGAAGAAACGAAAGCTTAACACCAGAAAATGAACAAAAATGTGATGTTTTGTCTGTTAAGCCACCCCTCAAAATGATTTCAGTTCAGTACATAAAGCAGGAGGCTACATGTGAGATGATTTCTACTCAACCGACCACTGACGTTGTCCAATCCTGCAGTATAAAGGGAAAAGACAGTACAGTTACTCTTCGTCTACCTCAGAATGATCATGATAAAGAAAAGGTTTGCAGTCAAGTAAAACCTGACACAGAAGACCATAAAAACAAAGGGGAAACTGAATTGGTGCAAATATCTAAGACTGTCCATCCTCCACCACCTGTGAAAAGAAGAGATAAAAATTTACCACATGAAACTCGACAAAAATTCCCCCCTTATAAGCAACTGATGTGCAACATTGCAGAAAAATCTGTTCTAATAACTAATGTCCACGAACATTTAAAACCCCAAATAAATTCCACTTTGAAAACTGATACTGTTTTTCCCAAACCTTGTGAAGGGAGTTCTGACTTCTCAGTTAATCTTGAAGAACTGAACATTGATAAACCTAGTGAAACAGCCACTGAGAGTCCATCTCTAGGTACAGACACAGAACTTGTCACCTCAAAGGATATAGAACAAAGCTCTCTAACTCTGGAATGGCCCAAGAAAGACATAACTTGTATTCGGGACTTGGAAACAAAAGGAATTAAGAGCATCACCCTAGAGCCAGAACCAGATGTATTACAGTATGAGTATGCTGCTCCTCCTTCAATCATCAAGAGAATTTGCCTCTCACGAGAAGAAAGCAAAATTGGCCTTGTGAAGAATGACAAGGGAATTGCTGCACAAAATATAAATGTTGCAAACAAAGAGTCTGAAAAAACAGTCAAGTTTAACAGTGCAGTGGGTAATAAAGAAAAAGAAAAGCAACCTATGTTAGTTGGTAAGACATCTGTTGATACATTCAGTATCACTTCTCAGAAAACAGACAATGCACTAGTGATAGGAGATGCAGAAAGAAAGAAAGAAACAGCTAATCCTGTCCCAAGGCCTCGTGTGAGGAAACATCTCAATGGCTTTCTCCCAGATGACTGCTCATCTACAGTGAGAGAATCTCAGGCTTGCCATGGTGAAGAGGCACAAGGTGGTCTATTTTCCTTTCCTTCCACAGCTGAAGAATTGTTTGTAGTGGAACGGACCGAAGACCTTTCTCCTCCCCCAGCTGATCAATCTTCAACAACTACACAAGAAAGAAGTGGTGTAGAGTTGAGGAGAAATAGATTTATCACTGAAAAAAGTGCGGAGTATGGTGAGACTTCAGTAAAAACAGTAAGACCATCAGTCCTGGCTGTACCTAAAGAAAGAAAGAAGAAACATTCTCATGATTTTTTCCAAAATGACTTTGGCATGAAAGCAGAGACCCAGAAACTGAAGTCAGACACCATAGCTGAGACCACTGATCCTGAAACAGTCCTAGAAAATATGCTGTCACACTATCCTGTTCCTTTGCCTCGGGCCAAAAAACATCTTAAAGCAAATTATCTAAACAGAACACCAGCTGTAGACAGTTTATTTCCCGAAGTAATGGAATTATCTCTGGCAAAGCCAGATGATACAACTGCCACATGCAAGAAAGCAAAAGAAGGGTCTGAATCACAAGATTCAAGAATGACCTCCAAGGGAAGTTTTGTTGCAACTCGAGATGTAGATGATGAATTGCTACAGTTGGAAAGAGAAGCGAGAACTGTAATGCAAGAAGTATCTACTCAGTCACACAATGTTAAAGATCCTGAATGGTCTCAGGATGAAATCCCTCAAGGCTGGAACTTTACAGATGAACCTGTTCTTAAAAGTGACTCAGAGAAGGCTGGAAGAGCAGTGTCTGAGAAGGAAGATATGAGAAAGGTCCTGGAAGCAATGGTTGCTAGGTCCTTGGCTGTCACTGTTGGATCAACTCAAGATGACTGGCTGCATTTAGAGCATACAAAGAACAGTAAACTAATTGAAATAAATGCAAGGAGGGAAGTTGGGGATGAAGAGGTCGACTTTGGCTTTGTGTCTGTCAGTGTACCTACTGGGTCAGAGTATCAGAGGTATCAAAGGTAAGATAAGTCATATAAATATTGAAAAGGGGGGGTGGGGTTCACACATAGCTTGGACTTGAATGTCAGTGTATCTGGTTTCATTAGCATCATTGTGGTAAAAATCATGAACAACAGGTGTTTTGAAACAATGTGAGGAAATTGCTTTCAATATGTGTGAATGTGTGTGTGTGTATGTGTTCATAGGCAATTAGAGGAAGGAGAAGAATCCTCCTGTCAGCCAGTTCTTGTTCCTCGTGGCAGGAAGTATTTGAGCGGTTCTTCATTTAGTGGCACCAAGCCACAAGTTGATGCCGTCCACCAAACCAATGAACCATCAACACCCCAGAAAAGACCAACAGATTGGGCTGCCTCTCCAGACGTGAGTAAAACTTCCACTGTTGTGGAGAAAATGAGTCGAATCACGCGTTGGTCAGCCGTCCATTGGGGAGTTTATTGAACAAACTGTCACAGCAAATATGCATACAGAATGTACAAAATGTCCGACGAGCTCATCTTGTGACACCCTTTTATACCGTTTTATCATAACAAGTGTACGTGGCCCTCTCTGGAGGCGCCTAGCTTTCGCAGTTTATCATAAACACGCTCATTCTAACTGTCAACAATATTCATATGAACCAGTCAACAAGGCACAGGATGTAACTAGGCCAGAAGTCATGAGAATGTCATGACATCCTTCTCCCACATAGTCCCCCCTGAAATCACTTATCAGTGATTTAATAAAGAAATAATCTAAAATGAAAGAAAATCATCCCCCATAGTTAATTAAGAATTAATTAACATAATCAACACTAAATCATCCTAATAATTCTCCAATATCAATCAACGGGACCATTTTGAATAAATGAAAAGGAATATATATATGTGTACTCGAATCACATTAAATGATTAAATTAAATTAAACGATAATGAATTCAACAACACTACAAGTCTTACATTGCCATCACACTTGTCCACTGTTCGCAGTGCATAGGTGCGAAAAACACACCGGCTGCTACTTTCGTAACTCATGTTCTTATCTTGGGAAAACTCACCTACGGCCCCACCCCACTTGTCGACCGACCACTTTACCAAGGTCGCACTCCGAACAGTCGACTAACACAACTGGCAATGCACATATTAGTGATCAGTTCTGATTGATAATACACATAGACTGAATACACCACCATCAAATCAGTTAATCACCGTTTTGTATCAAGTACAATACATAAAATTATGGATTATCACACAACAATAGTAATAAAATGCAATGTAATGCAGCTCCTCCAGTCCCGTCCCATCTCCTGTACTCTGGTGTCGTCTGCTTCTGGCCGACCATCCGTCCGGCTGGGTCTGGAACTGCTAAGCTAACTCTGGGAGGAGAGGTCGCCAGTACGTCACTCCCAATCAAAGAGATCTTCAGCATCTCTTCTCCCTATCAGACTAAACTTGGTTCCACACTCGAGGAAAGAATCTTGTGAACCGTCCGTTGATAACCTTCATTCGTTGACCCGCTCTCCCATGCGTTGGTCCTCAGACCTGGTCTCGCATGGTCATCTGCCTCCAGATTCCTTCCCCTGTTTGTTTGAACATCACTTGCAGCAAACACCTTCTCAGAATGGGTATAATGCAACACACCAATAGGGAGACCATTATCACTATCAACAATATTGCTATTCCCGCTTTAACCGTCATCGCTCCCCCTTTTCCCAAAATCCCAAACAGACCAGTCCACCACCGTTCACCTCCACCAGCATCACACGTCAGCTCCTCTCTCCGTTCTCTGATCTTCTTCACGGCCGTTGTAACCGTTCCATGAGCTGCAGTGTTCCCGGGTATAAATGTACACCATTTTCCCAACCCTCTGGCAAACACCAATTTTCCCTTCTAATATCCATTCTAAAACTTGTCTGTTCTACCAAGCCATCATACTCGTCTCATGTAGTTGTTCTCCAAAGCCTGCAAACCCTTCACTCGTGTAGTCACGAATCCTCTGTTGGTTGTATTATATGTAATTAATCCACTCACCATTTTGTTAAATATGATCCACGGCAAAATAGACTCAAATCCAGCTGCAATCTCACTGCGTGCTTTGAGCTCAAAAGGAATCCCTCCCGGCTCCCCTGTTGCATCCAAGTAAACGTGCTTATCCCTGATGTAGTCATCATTAGATCTTTTAACTCTCCCTTTTTCCACATCCAAACCTTGCATCCCGTTTACCTTGTCCTACACTAACATAACTGATGTCTTCCTCCTCACCAGTGCCCAAAGACCTATCCACCTGTGTCTGATCCCCAAAAAGATATAGTGTTAAAATGATCATTTCTATATTTTCACAATTTGATCCAAATAAATAAATCCCAATAAATATTGGTTTCATTTAACAGTAGTATTACCTACGTGAGTTCCAAAAGCATTCAAACTCACCATCGTAATCTACTCTATAATCCGTTGGAGGCCCATCCTGTGATGTACTCAGATTAAATTCAGCACAAGAAGACTCCAATTTGTGGCCCTCCCTTATTTTGAAAATAACTATGTAATTTATTTGGCCCAAACATCAATCTGCACTTAATACCACACATAGGAAACAATAACCATTTATCCTCTGCCGATGTGAACCTACCTTTCCTGCATTCCCGTTGCCGGACCACTGCACAGTCCCTGAAGGTGTGTGGCTCTGGAACAACAACAGGCAGTGCTCCTGGAGCGTCTGCGCATATGAGACACTCTGTCGCTGTCAGTCCTCTCGTAGTGTACCATGCCCATCTATACCACATATCCTGTGCTGCCTTAACCCATTTCCACAGTTACACTGTTTTCCTGACTTTACCTGTGCATGTACACTCCGTCTGTTCTTGGGTTAACATGATTATTCTATCCTGTAGTGCTAATGGTATCAAATCCCCCTAGCCTTCCACGAGAAATCTTTCTGTTCTTACAACCATTGTGAACAACTTCTTCTGACCCAATCTGACATGATCTTACCAGATTGCCCCTTTGTTGTGGCGTCCAGAGGCGGTGATTTGGTCGTCTCCTCCTCCGGACCCATGATCCACACTTCCTCAAATCGTTTATTCCATGAACTTAAATTCAAGCTTAGCAGATACCTCTTCACGACTAGCTCTAGTGTGTATTGCTGGCAAAGTTTGTGGCGTGGCATGGTCTGAGTGGGTGTGTATTGTTGCATCATACTCATCTGACCCAGGCTGGCTACTTCCCTGCGGGGTGGCTTCATCACGGGACCCTTCCAGCCTCTCCTGTCTGCGGGATCCCGTCCAACATCTCCAGGCTTCGTTCTCCTGAGCCCATGCTGTCGGCCAACACCCACACCTGGATGCTCACAGTGTCAGAAATCTTAACCTCTTCCTTTTGTTAATCCTTTCCCTCGGAATTAACTCCGTCTGTGTCTTTAGTCCGAACCTTAGTGCAGTGATTCAAATGGTACCATGTGTTGCTACCTTCCACTTGAACTGCTGTTGACGTTGCTCGGACCATTGTGTACGGTCCTTTCCGTCTTGGCTCAAGCCACTTCCTTCGGAACACTTCGATGTGCACCTGGTCGCCTGGCACCACTGGCCTCTCAACCAGCTGTTCGAGACTCAAGTCTCTGGACTCCTCCTGTAGATAGATTGTTCTGTGGATTGCAGTTAGTTGCTTCATGTAAGCTGTCCACTCTGTTTGCACCTGCTCAAGTGGGGGCCCTTTAAAGGAACCTCTCAAATGAGGTGCCGGCATGGGTCGACCCGTTAGCATTTAATGCGGTGTTAGGGCGTGACTCTATGAGTCTGCATACGAAAGCTCATTAGTGCAAGCAGCAAAGTAGATGCTGTATAACACATACAAGACAGTTTTATGGAGAAACCCCCCAATAGTATTTTGCAACTCAGCCTTTTTCAGTTCTTTTATTCATGACCTACAAATTGTTCTCATCTGCCTTTTTCATACATGAAAAATCATAGCTGATTTAATCTATTTGTTAAAGTGACAACATTCTGTCATTAAAACAAAAGTCACTTTTACATTGATGTTACTTATTGCTTTATCCAGACATAACAGTAGAGGCACAGAGCCATGGAGTTAGGGTAATTTGCCATTCATGTAAGATTGGATAGAACATTTTCTGACTACAACATCACAACTGCCTTGTCATGTCAATTAATATCAGAAGAAAAGGAATGCTCGGTTTATGTAAAATGCTGATAAAAGAGGTACAGTATGTAACACAATGTCAAAAAACACAATTCACCTAAATCTCACTGTCACTTTAAAAAAAAAATTATGATAGGACTTATTGGATTTTACTGAGAAGCAGAAAATGTATTATCCATAATATAAAATATTATGGATGATGCTACACACATTCTAATAGGTCCAAATGAGATTGCTGTTGTGACCTTTGTGGAAACAGGTGCTCACTTTCGGTAATGAAGCTGAAACTCAGTACCTGTCAGATTAATGGAAATCAGATTATCTGAAAATAGCTGCATGTATTATCCTTTCATTATTATTCTGTCTCCAATATGAAAAAAAAAAAAAAAAGACAGCCACGAATGCAACTCTTATAACTTACAACCTCTGTATCTCTTGATAGTTCAGGGAAGTTTCTGTTCTGTACGATGTTATCTTAAAATCAATTTTTGATATCGTATATGTTCCAGAGCTTTTCGGCCAGCCCCATCTTGGTAACATCTTGTCAGTCTCTACTGCAGTGGTGTCAGGACATCACACAGGAATATAAGGGCGTGAAGATCATCAACTTCAGCACTTCCTGGCGGAATGGCCTGGCATTCTGTGCTATCTTACATCACTTCCACCCTGAAAAAATGTAAGATATAGTTGAAATACAGTATGACTTTAACAGCAGTGTTTATGTGATTATTCACTCGTGTTTTTCAAATATTTTTTTTCCCTAGAAATTATGAAATGCTGGACCCATTTGACATCAAGCACAACAACAAAACGGTTGTAAACAATTATTATTATAATAGTTTTTATATTATGTCATTAAGATAAAAAGATTTAAAATTAGAAGTTTTTAATGTGGGTAAACTGTTGTTTCAGTGATGCAGTGGCAGGGCCTGGTGTGTGTGCAAATAAGACAAAATTAAACATCTTTGGCAAACTGTTAATAAAAGAAAGTGACACATCTATCTCATCTACACACCAATCAGTCATTCAGTACATACATACTGCTGGCAGTGCTAAAAAAACATGTTAGGGCTTATCTCTGGAGAGCCCCAGCCCAGTTGAACCCCTGATTATTATACAGTTTTGCTTGGTGGGTCCAAATAATAATGCATCTGTTTTTACACATATTACAGGCCTTTGATGGCTTTGCCGAACTTGGCATTTCCCGACTGATGGAGCCTTCAGACATGGTCATGCTTGCGGTTCCTGACCGTCTCATTATTATGACTTACCTCAACCAGATCCGCACCTATTTCACAGGCCAGGAGCTCAATATTCTTAACATAGAGAAGGACAGCAGTGAGTCTAGCTATGCCGTAACAGGGGGTAAAAAGGACCAAGAGGACCCAGAGGCAACCATTCGCTATTGCACCCAAAGACTCCAGGAGGAAGGTCTAAGTCTTGAGATAATTGGTAATGCAAGCAATGCAGAGAATGAAAGCAAAAGCAGTAAGGATGTGGTTCCACCTCCCAGAACCAAACGTTTGCAAGTTCCTGGGGCGGGAGCGGCAGGTGGGGCTCAATATCCAGTTGCACCGCCAAGAACTAATTTCCTGTCCAAGTCGGGCTTCTCTCATATCAAAGATGCTGATCTGGTCAAGAAGCATAGGTCACTGCATAGAAGTGGGTCAGTAGATGAAGGAGACATATCAGTGGTATGATGCTTACAATCTTATTAATTATTTATATTTTTCAAGGTTTCCTTCTTTTCTTTTACTTACCTGAGATATGTAAGGAATTTTTGTCCATCTCCATAGGTCGTTGCAGGACAAGACCGGAGGGAGTCAGAAGCTGGTTAGATTTGTTTGAGTTTTTCTGTTGTTTTTTGCTGTTAACTGTAATTTCAAAGTTATTATTGTTTTTTATGTTTTGCACATTGTTGATTGGTTTTTAGTTGTTGAATTGTTGTTTGTCCCTGTGTTTGCAGAGAGAACAGAGGCTGTAGTTGAGGAGGGAATACCAAAAGGCCAGGTCAGTTTGCTGCCACGTGTTTAATTGTACTGAAATGCTACTGTTTGAACTCGACTCCAAATTTGGGAAGTCTGAGGATTCCTAAAGAAACATGTTTTTTCTTGTATTCACATGTGTGTGCGTGTGTTTGTGTTTGTGTGTGCAATTGTGTGTACATCAATATATCTAGGACCCAAGCCAATATGTGTTAAATCAGATGGAAGCCCTGGAAGCAGAACAAAATCACATTGATAACAGGGCATGTGTGGTGGAGAGGAAACTCAGACAGTTACTGGAAACAGGTAGAGTACTTCATGGCTGCCAATGGATGAACAATAATTGAAATTTGGGTTTACAAATGAATATTGTGTCAGGAAAAACGGTCAACGGTCAACCCCTGTACCTTTTTTTAACCCCATCTACATTCTAAAAAGTTGTCAGTAAATCATTCACATTGCTTATGAATTGTGGTTCAACAGAATCATTTAAAAAAATAAACTGATTAAACAGGCCTTACAAAAGGAGAAGATAGAAGCCACTGATGTAAAGACAAGAAAACTTCATACAGTGCTTGGAGGGTTTCATCCCAAGTCCAGCACCCTGAGAATGTACACTACACAAAAGGAGGCCACCATCCAGGACGCAACAACTGGATGCAGGAATACTTTAGGAAGATGTTTTTCATTGATGAACTACTAAGGGAATGCCACAGGCAGGCCTTCATGAAAGAATGAGCCCCTGCATGGGCTGTACCACCAACAGATTAAAAAAGCTGCTGATATTAAGAAATTCTGTCAGTGGCTAGAAAAGATGGTCTGAAAGACATCATAGAGCACTAATTATGGCAGCAAAAGGGCAGGTGCTGTGCGCAAGAGTGAGGCCAGGGTCTATCACACCAGACAGGACCCCTAGTGCAGGCTGTGCAAAGAGGTCTCCAATGTACTCCTGCACATATTAGCAGGGTATAAGATGCAGGCAGCCTTGCGTACATGGATGGCCATAATCAAGTGGCTGAAATAGTGTACAGGAACGTCTACACCCATACTGGGCTGGAAGTTCCAAAGTCAAAGTAGGAGATACCTCCAAAGGTCGTTTAAAATGTCAGAGCTAAGAACTAAGACTGTTTGATACAACAAGATCCAGACTGATAAACTGGTGATGGCTAACTAACCAAACATTGTGATAATTGGCAAAGTATAGAAGAAGACAGCAGTGATATATGTAGCAATACCAAGCGACAGCAACATCAGAAACAAGTAACATGTGAATGAGGAAGTTGAAAAGAAATTCAATTGAAGACAAAAGTGGATCGGTGGAAATGGGAGCATCAGGGCTGTGATAGACTGGGAGAATGGTTCCAGTAGGTCCCAGGAATAACATTAGAGATGTCTGTCTAGATGAGCACAGTCCTAGGAACAGCTAAGAGACTGCATAGAAGCCCCAAGCTCCCAGGTCTCTGGTGGAGGACTTGAGCTTGAAAGGACTACTGCCGACTTGGGCCAAATGTTTAGAGTAATGTAATACATGCAGATAGTTTTTTTATAATTGCATACCAATGATGAGCATATCAGGGACAATGTGGGGTTCTGTATCTTACCCAAAGACACTTTGGCAGGTGTTCAGGTATCTTAGGATGAGTGGATGGAGATCACACATGTTTTTTCTTTCCTGCAGGCAGTGACAAGATGGAGGAGGAGAGGTTGATTCAGGAATGGTTTACACTCGTCAACAAGAAGAATGCTTTGATTCGGAGGCAGGACCATCTGCAGCTCTTGTAAGACACTGCTGGTTTATCAGAAAAAATGCTCTATGAAGAGTAAAATTTCTTTCTTTTATATTGTGATAAAGTTTACACTTAGAAAAGTCAACCAACAAACAAACGAAAAATAAAAAAAATTGAGCAGGTATATATATGATTTCAAAGGATGACATTAAGTTAAAAAAAGTATTTACACACTTACAATCTTTAAGGGTACGAAAGAAAAAAAAGAAAAAAATTGCACATGCGAAAATAACAACAATGATAAAAAAGATAGTGAACAATAATCCAAATGATAATCAAAATGGTAATGATAAGATAATAGTAATTATTATAGTAACAATAATGGTAGCAATAATAATCATAGTAGTAGGCTCAGTCAGCCAAGTGCCATACATCAAGTATGTAGTTGGGGTGATGCCACGTCACTCGTGGCACACTGGATAACCCCATCCCCAACATGGCACCCCAACCTCAAAATACCGCACACTGGGGGTCTACAACAAAAAAACTCAGACAGTTTGTTTTTATATAATTAACTTATTTATCTATTTATTTCTTTATTGTTTCTTTTCCCATTTTTTGTGTGTATGTTTGGTATGGTAGATTTGGTATGTGTGGGTGCTTATGGTAGTGTGTTGCATTAAAATAAGTGAGGCATTGGTATGCTGGGAAGGGGGAAGGGACCACCACAGTGCACCACCACATCTATCCACCTCCTGCTGTGTATTCCAACCCATAAATGTGTATTTTTGCCTTAAAATGGCTTAATTTCAATCAAGAGAGTTATACTGTAAATATTAGAGACCAACTAGTCATTTTCACTCTCTACAATTACAATAAAATTAGCATTATGGGTCGTTACAGCTGTTTTTGCCTGCCAAAAAGTGATTAGGGATCCCAGTTTGTTACCATGATTCTGCGATGAAACGACTGGATTGTTTTTTTGCCTGCCAAAAAGTGATTACA
Source organism: Odontesthes bonariensis (assembly GCF_027942865.1). Taxonomy (NCBI): domain Eukaryota; kingdom Metazoa; phylum Chordata; class Actinopteri; order Atheriniformes; family Atherinopsidae; genus Odontesthes; species Odontesthes bonariensis. Next base: position 30,167,400 of record NC_134524.1, on the reverse strand, counting down.
GCGCCAATTTGTTATTAAAGGGATAGTTCGCCTCTTTTGAGATGAAGCTGTATGACATCCCATATTAGCAATATCATTTATGAAATTTGACTTACCCCCTGCTGCGTCCTGTGAGCCGAGTTCCGGCCTCGTTTTGGCGTTGGCTGGAGTTGCAAAAATAAAGCGTTTTGCTTCTCAAAACAATATGTGTTCAAAAGAGTAATACATTTGCATCACAAAACCGTTGTGCAGGAAAAAGTCAGACATCACAATCGCTTGGCGCTATTTTCTCTCCCTTCGTATCACTGCGTGCTGTGAAGACTGTGCAGACCGAAGTGCAGACCGAGCAGACCCCTGCTTCCGAGCAGCAAACACCGTAACAGGCGTGGCTATCAGCGGGTGGCTGCCATGTTTAGGAAAGCTTTGATTTGGAGGCAGGACCGTCTGCAACTCTTGTAAGACACTGCTAGTTGTACCGAATAAATGCTCTAAGAAGTGTAGAATCACTAAGTGCATAATTTGTTATTGATAAAACAATATGGAACAAGATCCATTTAGCAATAATTTGAAGCCTAAAGTCATTACTCACCATCTTATTTGGGAAAGGTGAATTACAGATATTTATCCATTTTTTTTCTATATATTTTTATCTGAAGCCATTTTCACACACACACATACACGCACACACACACACACACACATACACACACACATACACTGGAGTCCTGACATTTTCTAAAAATATTCCGGGGCAGAAACATGTGAGAGCATGCCACTGCTTACGTAGTCAACATTTGCTCTGAAATTGCAGAGATTTTCCACCCAGTCTCCTTGTAAATTTTCCAGTACATGAGCTGGTGAGACAAATGAACTAATGTGTCAGCAAATATTCCATAGCTCTTACAGCCGTTGTGCGAGCAAACCTGTGTATGGGTGATGAGTATGTCTTTTCTGCTGACCTGTATATTTGTCACTAAATAGGGAATATTGATAATCCATTGATAATTTTGACTGTCACCAGAGAGCAACTATATTATCCATATGTGAAATATTTATTTACAATTTCCCCTGTGCTAATGATTTGCTCTTGACCCTTGATTTTATAGCTTTGGTTTGCAAATGGAGCATTACCTTAATTTGCACCTTCATTTCTGTTTTAAACCAGGGCTTGCACGGTGGTGTAGTGGTTAGCACCGTCATAGCACGAGGGTTCCTTGTTAAAATCCCTGCTGGGGAATTTCTGTGCGGAGTTTGCATGTTCTCAACATGTATGCGTGGGTTCTCCTCGGGTACTCTGAATTCCTCCCACCGCCCAAAAACATGCATGTCAGGTTAATTGGTGGCTCTGAATTGACCCTAGGAGGGTGTGGATGCTTGTTTGTCTCATTTGTCTCTATGTGGCCCTGTGATGGACTGGCAACCTGTCCAGGGTGCACCCTGTCTCTCACCCAATGACAGCTGGGATAGGCTCCAGCCCCCCAGTAACCCTGAGTTGGATTAAGTGGGTATTGAAAATGGATTGATGGATGTTTTAAACCACATGTTTTGTAAACAGTGTCTTGTATTGTGTAATGTATCTTGGTTATTAACAACATTAACTTTAACAGGCTGGACGAACAAGATTTGGAAAGAAGATTTGAGCTGTTAAACAAAGAGCTGAGAGACATGATGGCAATTGAAGGTACACATTTCTATCTACACTTCCATAGAAACTATGCAGAAAACAGATATTCAAATTGTTAAGTTTTATACTCAGACTATAGCCTTGCACATGTGTTAAATATCTGATTTTTTTCTGGGAGTTATTTCAATTATGTGGCTTACTTACCTCAATAATATAACTTCTCCTTCCAACAATGGCTAAGAAACCTCTTGGAATTTTTAACGAGGGATAAACACCCTAAAAATTGGGAAATTGGAGCTTCTCTAAAAACCTCTCTGCTTGAAAATTAAATAGCTTTTAATTTGGCACTTACAAATCCAGTAATGATAGTTATGTTGAAATTTACGATTTGGCTCAATTACAACAATATATTAATTACGCTCACAAGTCAGCTTCTGTTTTATAGTACTGACATATACCTGAATATTTTGATATCTTGCAGCTGCCTGCATGTGGTTATACTTGTTTATTGATATCTGATGGTGGTCTAGGACCCCTGCTCTTGACAGCCCAGTTGTCAGGATCGGTAAACTTCCACCATACTAAAATCATTTAAAAAAATCCTTGTTAGGCCTGATGGACTTCTGTTATCCTCTACTTTATAATTTTCTGTCTTTCAATGTAAAAATTCTCTTCTGCCTCAATTCTGTTTAAATGGTTTATCCTGTTGCTCTGAGCTGCAGAATGGCAGAAGACTCAGGCCCATAAACACAGAGAGCAGCTGTTGCTCCAGGAGCTAGTATCCCTGGTCAACCAGAGGGATGAACTGGTCCAAGATATGGATGCTAAGGAGAGAGGGTAAGACACACACATGCATAGTGCCAAAACATAATAAACAGTTAAAATATATTGCTATTATCTTTAAGTGGAGTGCTTTCAAATAGTGCTTGTAGTGCATGAGAATGTGTTCAGATATGTCTGAGAAATTTCCAACTGATAATCATCAATATTAGTTTTTTGCCTTTATTTCATACCTATATAACCTCAATAACAAGGTACATGTTCAAGTGAAAACAGCATGAGCATTAGGAATACCTTGTGTTAATGTTGCGTCAGTTAAAGCCATTACGATTCAATTTTTTAAGTCAATCAATGTAAACACGTACATTTTCACATAAAGTTCCTCAAAACAACATGAGAAGTAGGAACATTATTGGAAGCAAACATGTGGCTTGCACATATCCACCTTGGAAGCCTAAGTAAGATTCAGAATTCATCATCAAATGCCTCCTGTTACTTTTTCTATTTTCTTTACTAAAACTGCACCACAAGCAGGTTGTATAGAAAGGAGTACAACAAGCTCTGAAAAGGGCTATTTTAACTCATTTGCGTGCCAGTATATTTGCTGGTGCATATATTTTACAACCCTAAAAGGATACCATCATTGCGTCATCATCCTATTCAACTTTATAGGTGACATAGTATGCTCTTTTTAAAAATTCGACCCAATTTTCTGAGGTCTTACTAATGTATGAGACAGGCTTTGGTCAAAATACCTGTTGGTTTCAGCACAGTGCTTCTCTGTCTCAGCCCGTTTTGAGACCTTTTTGTTAACAATCTGTTTTCGGCAGGGAGTCTTTGCAAGTACTCACCCCGCCCTTTTTGTGAGGTCCACAACCACTCACCTGCATTGAACTGGATAAAGTTGTTCAAGCACTCAGTAGAAAAGAGGTTTCTGCACATACACAGTCTTTCACTAACACTTGCTGTGACAGTACCCTGAAATATGGTTTATCGACTGTGCACTTATATCCTCTGAGACTGGGGGTAGATTTAATATACATTTCCACGAGAAGCTGGGTTCATCAGTCAATATGGATGGATGCGAGTGGGCAGCACCCGGTTGAGACTTTGCATAGGAGGTGGAGTAATCTTAGGGAATGACGTACTTTGAAATGAAAATTGGATTGGCTCAATAAATTAGGACCTTTCAAACAAACCCTTACCCTCAGGACATAGGACATAGATCGGCCCTCCTGTAACTGTGTCACCACCACAAATGGTTCTGGGGTCCATCATAGGGTCAGTTTTCCACTGGCCCTCTTACGAAAGTTGCGAATGAAGACTCGTTCACCTGGGAGCAGGGGTACCACCTTTTAACTGGCCTGATCCTGTTCTTGACGTAGCCAAGCGTGTTTCTTGGCACTCTGATATGCATGGTTCAGGGCTCTTTTATGCTGCCTCACCCAGCCTTGTAATGTGTAAGACTCCACTGTGGGGCTCGGACCTGTGGCCCAATTGATTAGGTTTTGGCTTCCAAACACGACATAGTGCATAGTCATCTTTGTGGTGCTGTGAATAGTGTTGTTGTAGGCCTGGAGGAGTGATGGCAGTCTATCAGGCCATTGTGTCTGATCAGTCTCTGTCAATGAACCCAACAGCCACAAGAGGGTCTGGTTGAACCTCTCACAGGACCCATTCCCTTGTGGGTGGTACGCTGTGGTGTGGCTCTTCTGGCATCCATATAGCTAACAAAGCTCCTGCATGAGAGAGGACTCGAATGGAGCCCCTCGATCTGTCAGGATTAAGATTAAGATTAAGATCCGGAGACTTCCGGTGGCGCCATGTTGGAGAAGACAGCATAAAAAGTTAGCTCTCGAAGAAACCAATTAAAACTAGCTCTTTTAAACATCATTAACAACGGAAAGTGGGCCAAAGTCAACGAAAGTCAATGACAACAAAAAAATAGATGGGGACAAGGTCTAAAAAAGAATACGCGAACACTGAGGAGATGGACTCGGCGAGGGGAGCCATGCCGGAGAAGGGACTCGACGGCGGGGAACAGGAATCCGTAATATTGGCGGAGCTACGCAAGTTGAGACAAGAGCACACAGAAGCGGCAAATGAAAACAAGAAAGCTCTGGTGAGACTAGAAACTAATGTAAGGGAACTTGTGGAGAGAACTGCCTCGCTGGAGCAGCGAATTGTGGAAGTGGAAGAAAGGTTGGGGGAGACTGAAGACAGGGCGGCGCGGCTGGAACGATCAGTCGCCTTTCTCCTTCACTAAGAGGCCATGTTAACGGAAAAATGCGAAGACTTGGAATCAAGGTCAAGGCGCAACAACATACGGATACACGGGATCCCGGAGGGAGCAGAGAGAGGTGACACCATAGGATTTGTGACTGACTTCATCCGCTCATCACTGAAAATCCCCGCGGCCGCGGATATCCGCATCGAAAGAGCGCACCGCTCGGTGATGGCCAAACCGACGGAGAGCACGGCCCCCCCGCGAGCCATCATCGCCCGCTTCATTGATCACCAGGTGAAAGACCGCATCATACAGCAAGCATGGAAACAAAAAATAACACATGAGGGACGGACCATCTACTTCAACCAAGACTACACCAACGAGATACAGAAGAAGAGGAAACAAGTGCGGGATGTAATAAAAAAGTTGAAGGAGAAAAACATAAAGGCACAGTCTCCATATCCTGCACAACTGAAGGTGTTTCTGGAAACAGGGACTAAGACATTCGCCACACTGATGGAGGCCGCACCGATGCTGAGGAACATGGGGATTCATGTGGAGGAGGACGAGTGGGAGAAACTACAGAGAGTGAGGATGCATGGCAGCTGGACCGCTGCAGCAGGTCAGAAGGGGAAGAGGAGACAGCCATGCATCACAGAGGCAGACCTTCAAGCCCTCATGCAGTGAACTCTGAAGTTCACAGTGGTAAGGACCAGACAGTAGTCTGGATCTAAAAGTGAAAACAATCCTGAAGTATATATAATACGGACAATCTGAATATCCGGCTAGTAAAATGCTAAAAGAGTATTAAAGAGCTAGTTATGGTATTTAAATACTGCTTATATATTAATGTCAAAATTGGTTGAATGAGCTAAATTGGAGCTCAATTTGAGTAAGTAGCAACTTAATTACATCTGAGAAGTTGCAGGTGCACATTGTGCTATTTCCCCAGAGAGACTTTGCCACATCTCTCTGATGATGGGACTTTTGGGAGTTCATTGTTGTTGTACATTAGTTCAAAGGGAGATGTGTATTATTTGTTTGTTTTCTCGCTGTGTACTGTTTTGCACGGTTGGTTTTATTTATAGGAGGAACAGAGCTGACGGTCAAAAACTTAAAATATCATGAATAGGTTGAACCTGGTGTCTTATAATGTGCATGGTTTAAATCATCCCATTAAGAGGAAGAAAATATTAAGTCAGTTGAAGAAACTACAATGTGCAATTGCACTATTACAAGAAACTCACCTGAGTGAGAATGAACATAAAAAACTGAGAAGGGAATGGGTAAACCAAGTATTTCATGCTTCATATGGCAAGAAAAGGGGAGTGGCCATACTAATCAATAATTATCTACCTTTTTCTGCAGAGAAAGTGATTAAAGATGATATGGGCAGATATATTATGGTGGTTGGCACAATAGGAGAAATTACTATTTCGATATTAAACATCTATGCCCCAAATGAGGAGAATGAAACATTCTTCAAGAACATAGCTAGTATAGTTTCCAGTAATGGACAAGGGATGATAATCATGGCAGGGGATTTTAATACTATACAGGATGGTAAATTAGACAGGCTGCCACCAGAGAAAGGACCAAATACAAAAAAATCCAGAGTACTAAATAATGTTATAAAAGAATTAGGCCTTATTGATCCATGGAGACATAATAATCCTAAAGGGAAGGACTTTACCTTCTTTTCTAACCCACATAGTAGTTACTCAAGAATAGACTTTTTCTGTGTGTCAAAACAACACATACACAAAGTCAGGAATTGCAGTATAGAGTCTATAACTATAAGTGACCACGCCCCCATCACACTATCTCTTGAGCTGGGCAGGGAATCCTTCTTCAGGTACTGGAGACTCAATGTGTCGATCCTATCAGATGAAAAGGTAATCAAAGAACTAAAGCAACATTTAAAGGAATATTTTCAAATAAATGACAATGGTGAGGTCTCACCATCGATTTTGTGGGAGGGAGGAAAAGCAGTCAAAAGAGGGAAAATAATAGAAATAACATCCAGATTGAAAAAAGCTCGATTGAAACAACAAGGAAAACTAGAAAACAAAATCAGAGAGTTGGAGTTAGAACATAAAAGGACATCTAACAGCTCCATTCTTCTCGATTTAAAAAAAATTAGGCGTGAGTTGGATGAACTACTAACATACAAAGCAGAAGGAGCTCTTCGTTTTACAAATCAAAGATATTATGAGATGGGTAACAGAGCAAGCCGGTTACTGGCATTTCAACTGCGAAAAGCTCAAACAAATAGAATAATCACTAAAATAAGGCATCCCAGCTCCAATTTAATCACAGCTAAGCCAACAGAGATAGCAGAGGCCTTTGCAGATGTAGCGTTACCGGGTATTTATATACGTATTAAATATAAGGATTTATGAGATGTTCTTACAGTCTCAAATAAACCTTACCTCGAATTCAGGGCACCACCTACCTAGGTTTTGACTTAATTTAAGTCACAGTCAGGTAGGAAAACTGTTCGAAATCTTACGATCCTGGTGTTAAATTAATCTTTCAATTAATATTCAGTTAATATTCAGTCTCATATCTCGCTACTTTCGTGAAGTTCTCGTTTGGTTGGACAGACATTACGTAAAGAAAGCATACGACACAATCTGTGATTATAACATATATATATAGATATATGAACTGTTTATTACAATGATATGATCTTAGACATGAACCTTTAAACAAACAGGAGATGCATTGAATATGGGTGATTATATAAAACACTTAGTGAATGGAAAATAAAATATGGGAATGGAGAGTTACTGGATTTATTCAAATAGTTTGGGTTGGCTGACTATTTGAAGCTAAATACTGACATTTCGGATTAATTTATCATTCTGTGAGAGCTTGAGACATCCATCAAACCCACTTTAAGGTGAAAACGGGTCGGTCTTACTGTGCTGAAGTTCTGTTTAGTCGGTTCGGAACACGGCAGCGGCCACGCGGGGTCCGAGGGGATTTCTCTTCCGCTCTCTGGGCCTTCCTGGCTGTCGTGGCTGACTTTAGCGGACTTCTCAGTTGCTTCTTTCACCGGGAAACCGAAACGATGGTGCCGAGGACTGTGGTTAGATGGTCGAATCTTCTGGGTGTCAGTGGGTCCGTTGCTTCTCTGATGAAGTGAACTTAAGTTCACAGAAGATTAATAAAAAGGTTGCTTGGAGTTGGCTTTCTTGGTAGGAAAAGGTGATGATGGCGTGAAACAGCGGAGGTTAGGACGTGCGACGTAGAAGGACGTGGATGGCGAGGGACGAACAAAAACACGTAAAACGTGCATCTTCAGAGTATTTCAATCTGTTTCTTTGTTCGGGTCTTTCTTTCTCGTCTCCGGGGTCTCACTGGGTTCTGGAGGGTCTCCTCCGGTCGTCCGCTGCATCGTTATCCACACGTCCTTCCGTTCTCTCCTGAGATTATGGGAAAACTCCCAAACTCTGGTGAGCTCTTCTCTTCTGCTTAAACCATCTCCAAAACTCTCTGAGCAACTGTTCTCTGCTCAAATCTCCTTCTGAAACTCTGGGTTGGAACCCTTCTGGAACAAGAGGCAAGAAGCAAGAGAGCAGACGCCTGAAGCGAGCCAGCAAACGAGAGAACTAGAGAGAGCGTGTTTTTCGCGGGTTCCGGGTTTTGACTCTCGGAGGCGGGGCTTACACTACTTTTTCAGCCAATGACATGCTTGAACTGTGTGCATGTTTAACTGGGTGTCTGTGTAAGGTGATCTGTGCTAAAGGGGATTTCTGGATTTAGACAAAGAAAACTCTTATTTCTCCATTACTCCCATCTCATAGAACATTTGTCTCTGTGATTCTGAAAACACCACATCTTGTTAAGATATGCAGATTAAAGATATAACATAGACTTGTAATATAAAGACATCAAAATAACACACAACATAATAGAGACGATTATGAGTTTCAAAATTCAGATGAATATCTATGAAATCGTGACATATGAATAGTGAACCACACAATGTTAATTTTCTGTGTTAACAATGGGGACACTAAACAAATACCAAATAGATACCGAAGGGACATCGTTAGAAGTTACTAGTTGCATATATTGTCCATTTTACTGAGTCCTCTGGGATTTAAATGTTCAACTAATCAACACTGCAGACCACTAGGGGGCAATGTGGTTCCATCAGGCAGGTTGGGCATTTTCCAACAAGTTTGTTTCTTTGTCAATATTTAAGCCAGAATCGTACAAATTGTCTCTATATGCGTCTTGTGATCAAGCTGGAAACCTGAAAGAAATTGTACACGGTTATCAAACACATTTAATATAGTTTTAAGATTCGACTAAAAGTGAGTCTTATGAAGTCTTCTCAGTTCGTGTGTAGCCATCTGGTCGGTTTGCTGGTGAAAAGGGGTGTTAAAGTGTCAACTTTCGAGTTATGGTCCAGATAAGATAGTAAAGTGTCCCACTTTTCCAAGAGTGAGTTCTTTGTTCGTTAGAGTCTATCCCAATTTTTATTGCAAGTGTCTGTTGCTTATTTTTTTTTCACTCCCAAAAAGCTTTTAAGAAGGTAGAAGGTGAACGTAAATTAGGCAGTTTCTGTCTCTTTTTCCTTTGTGGAAAGAAAATTAAGATCTGGTTTATATCCACATACGTAAACATCCCCCACAGGAATGTTGGTTTTGTCAAAGTTTGAAAAACTCTTAATCCACACGGCACTGTGACTGCTACACAGAATATTATAAAAACTTATACAATGACTCAGAGTCTAATCTCACTGAGACCAAAACACAAGAATTCTTCAAAAAACTACGGTTACCAACATTAACGAAAGAGGAAGCATCTGAAATGATAAAACCAATTTCATCACAAGAAATAAATGACACGATAAAAACCCTTAAAAGTAACAAATCGCCAGGTACAGATGGCTTCCCTGGAGAATTTTATAAATGTTTTGCAGAAGAGATTACACCAGTATTGTGCAAGGTTTTTAACTATGCTCTGTCAACAGGAAACCCTCCAGGTACTTGGTCAGAAGCCATAATTTCTGTGCTACATAAGGAGGGCAAGGACCCGACTTCATGTGAGGGATATAGACCTGTTAGCTTGCTCTGTAATGATTTAAAAATATTAACAAGCATACTAGCACAGAGAATGCAACAACATATAACTAAATTAATCAAACCAGATCAAACTGGGTTTATCCCGGGGAGACAAGGAGCTAATAATATCAGAAGAACATTAAATCTTATATCATGCACTAAAAACAATCGACAACCTACCATGCTGCTTAGCCTAGATGCACAAAAGGCATTTGACCGCGTGAAGTGGAACTTCTTGTATCAAACATTGGAGGTTTTTGGGTAAAAATTTGGGTAAAAATTGTTTATAAAAATCCCAAATCACGGATCAGAGTCAATGGCTGCTGCTCAGAATTTTTCCATCTCAAAAGAGGAGTCAGGCAAGGGGACTGCCTGAGCCCGCTGCTGTTTGCTGCAAGTATTGAACCGTTAGCGGAGTCAATAAGACAAAATAAAAACATAAAAGGAATAAAAGATGAGGGGGGCATAGAACACAAAACGTCGTTATTTGCGGACGATTTATTAACATATATAAGTGAGCCCTCCACGTCTATACCAGCGTTACTAGACAACTTAAAAGAATATGGTGAAATATCAGGGTATTTGACGAATGAAGCCAAATCAATAGCTATGATGGTCTCAGGACAATGTCCAGGAGAACTTAAAGATAAGGTCCACTTTAAATGGACCGAAAGAGGGTTTAGATACCTGGGTATAACTATCACTCCTGGTACAGCTCAGTTATTTGAGGCTAACTATGGGAAATTGATGATTGAGATAAAGAATGATTTGACTAGGTGGGAGATTTTGCCATTGACTCTGCTGGGAAGAGTAGAAGGAGTAAGAATGAATATACTGCCGAGGTTATTGTTTTTGTTCCAGTCGTTGCCCATTGTGATCTCTGGAGCTTTTCTAAAAAAACTGGACAAAATCATTTCAAAATTCTTATGGCAAAATAAAAAAGCGAGAATTAAATACAAGACGCTTCTTAGCAAAAAAGAGAAGGGAGGGTTGAATTTACCTAACTTAAGAAATTACTATTGGGCAGCACAACTCAGAGCCTTAATTATGTGGATCACTAAAGAGAAAGATTCAATATGGGTGGATATGGAGCAAAATGCATGTCAAAATGTTTCTTTAGAATCACTCCCATTTTTGAACGAAGGGGCTCGGAGGAAACTCGAGATGGGTAACGAGTGGATCAGGGGAACAATGAAAACTTGGTCAGCAGTACGAAAGAACCTGAAACTGTCGAACTCTGTAAGCAGGGCTACTAAAATAGCAAAGAACCCAGACTTTGTACCATCTGTCATGGATTCAGGATTTAACAAATGGGCTGACAAAGGACTAATATATATTGACCAAATGTTCCAGGGACAAACAATGAAATCATTTACACAACTTCAAAAAGAATTTAACTTATCAGCTCATGACTTCTACAAATTTTTACAGCTAAGAGATTATCTACAGAAACACCAGGAATGGGAGAACATTTGTAAGACACCATCTAAATTAGAGGAAGTGTTCTGGTCATTTTCAGAGGACAAGTCAAAAAAAGGGATTATATCAAAAATATATAAAGCAATACAACATGAATCCGAGGATAACAACTTGGATATTAAAGAAAAATGGGAGCTGGAAGCAAACATCATAATAACAGAAGAAGAATGGGAGGAAACATTTAAAGAGGGACATAAACTAACGAATAGCCCAACATGGAGGGAATTTGACTGGAAAGTTAAGATGCGTTACTTTTACACCCCATTTATTACATCGAAATACAGCAATACAACTGATCTATGCTGGAGGGAGTGTGGAACGGTGGGTGACTCCACCCATATATTCTGGGATTGCCCCAAAATACAGGATTTCTGGAAGAACATTCAGAAGGAGATTAAACTGATTTTGGGTATTGAGTTCCCTCTGGAACCAGCACTTTACATCTTAGGTATAATTCCCGACGATATGACGGATAAGAATTCTAAATATTTACTGAGAATCCTGCTGCTGATAGCAAAAAAGACAATAAGAGCTTCCTGGTTGAAACCGCGGCCTCCAAGCATAACGCAATGGAGAGACAGGGTAAAAAATGTATATTTCATGGAGAAAATCACAGCAAGACTACAGCTGAAGACAAACTTGTTTGATAAGAGATGGTCATTAATAAGGCAGGTAATGCCTGAACTCTAATCGCCTCCACTTTTATTTTATCTTATTTTATTTTATTTATTTTTATTTTATTAATATAGCAGGGTACTTTCCTTCCCTTTTTCTTTCTTTACTTTTGAATTGGTGTTGTTGTTTTCTCTCTTATTTGTAAAGTACTAAGACTTGGTGGTATTGTTTTTTGGTTGTAGAATATGAAAGTATGACGTATTAAGTACGAGAACACTGACTGATAATTACAAAGATCTAGTCAATGAGAGGTTAGGGAACGGAAAAGACTTTCAAAGGACTATAATCTATCTGTATGTAACGCACATCTCCTATGTTGTTGAATTTGTGTTTGTATGTATGAATGTGTCAAATAAAAAATAAGTTAAAAAAAAAAAACATTAAGATCCAATTTATTGGTCATGCATACACACAAAATTTGTCCTCCGCTTTTAACCCATCCAGGTTGGCACACACATGCACAGGGTCACACACTCAGAGACAGATGTCAACATGGAGCAGTGGGCAGCCATTCAGCGCCCGGGAGCATGGGGGTACGGTGCCTACGGAGCTATCAGTTCCACCAATCTTTTTTTTGAGTAGCGAGAGTGGGAATCAAACCGCCAACCTTCCGTTTATTGGACGACCGACTCTAACCACTGAGCCACGGCCACCCGGATATGTTCTGGGCAGCCAAATGTCTGGATAAGGCTGCTGTATAGGGCTCAGGCTGTCATGTTGGCTGACTGGTCCTTGGTGGGCACTGCAACAGCGTACTTTGAGAACAGGTCAGTTATTACCAGGATGTAGGGATACCTGTCATCAGAATGTCCCAAAGAGAGGTAGTCCATACCGACAACCTCAAATAGATAAGACATGTGAATGGGCGCTCCTTCACACTGAAGGCTCCAAGCCGGGCTGTTTCAAAGTGCACCAATGGGTTGTTATCTGTAAAGACAGCTAATTCAGCACCATAAAGATTGCCTTTGGATTTTTCAGTCACTGCCCATTTTAGAGCCAACACTTCCAAGATCTGTAGTTCTGGTCATTCCGCTCCGTGGGGTGGAGACTGCGGCTGGCATAGGCAATCACTCGTTCTTTATCTCCTTGTACTTGTGCCAGTACAGCTCCTTGGCCACAGAAACTTGCATCCGTGTATTACATGAAGGGGAAAGAGAAGTCAGCATATGCCAGGATAAGTGCATTGATCAGGGCCTATTTTAGCTGAACAAAAGCACATTGACACTGGGGACCAGCTGATTGGAGCAGATTTTTTGTCACAACCAGTACCATGAGTTAAGGCGTGCAGCGGTACTGCAATTTTGGAGAAAGCAGGTATAAAACGTCAGTAATAACCAGCAAAACCAAGGAAATATTTTCACCTGCTTCACAGTCTGGGGTTCTGGACAGTCTTTGACTGCTGATGTCTTAGCTGGGTCTGTAGCCACTCCCTCCTCGCTGATGACATGTCTAAGATAGGTTACCTGTAAATGGAACAAGTGGCACTTCTGCTGTGCTGCAACTTAAATCCATGCAGATGGAGTTTCTGGAACTGTTCTTCCAGGTGGCGCACCTGCTAAAGTCAGGGGAAAATACAATCACGTCATCCAAATAAATTAGCAAAGATTCATTTACCATCTTTCCCAAGCAAAGTTGCATCTGCCTTTGGAATGTGGCAGAGGCTTTACACAGGCCAAACGGCATCCGCTCAGACTCATACAGGCCAAAGGGTGTCGTGAAAGCCATTTTCTCTCGGTCAGAGGGGTCCATCTCCACCTGCCAGTAGCCACTTGTGAGGTTCAGGGTGGAATACTATTTGGCGGCTTTAAGTTCAGTCAGCAGACTACAATGTGTGGCAGGTCATATTTGTAATTGCCCCATACCTCTGGTGCTGTTTCTGAGTGAAATAGTGTCTCTAATAAAATAAACATTTTTAAAATTACATCTCTTTTTTTCCCTGATGTGTCTAGGTTTTTAACCTGATCAGAGTCATTTTATTTTCTATATATTTATTTAAATCTTTATTTTCTAAAGCCAACCAGAAAGGGACATTTCATCATAAAGTGTTGTGCTTACCAAGGCAAACAACAAAATGGTCTCCATGATTGTGTCATGAAAAGCATTTGTTTCAACCAGAAAGCAATAAAAGTATTTTAGTTTATTGTTGTTATGTTATTGATGAAACGTACGTTGGTCTTGATCGCACGTCATACAAGTTTCCCTGTTTACTGTAGCTGCTCTATCCATCCACGCCTCAGACAATAACAGTTTTCACTCCAAGATTCTTGATAATGGCTGAGGCTGAGCGCCTTTTTCACTTTTTATGTGCTGTTACCACTAAGGATCTTCTTCAAAGGATCTTCTTCTTGGGACAGTCTGGTTGTATGAAGTTTGCCCAGGTTTTCCCAGTCTTTCCCTGGTCATTCAGTTTTTTCTTCAAAATCTCTTTGCACTGAAATGAAAGTAACATTGTCACGGTTTCTTTTTTATATAATGGCTCACTGGAGTTCCATTTGGATGTGCACAGAAAATATGCTTAGATTCAAATGGAGTAGTTAAATGGTGAGAATACATATTTGACTTTTAGTGAAGCAATAATGGTCATGGTCAGTTTTATACTGTAGATAAACATTGATCATTGTAGTTACACTAGTTACACATGAGAGACAGAAGACCCATTATTACATAGACATACAGACATGTCGATCCAAAGGCATATTCTTAAGGGGATTAAAGGGGATGCTTTGTGTCTTTAGATTGCTGGACTGACTGAAGTCTTAGGTACTGCATCCATTCCATCAGAAATGCAGGATGCACATCAGAAGCATATGGTTAGAAACAGTCTGTGACTCTTCTTGCCTGATTTGCAGAGCTTTGGAGGAGGATGACCGCCTGAAGCGCAGCCTTGAGCAGCGGAGGAGGAAGTATGCTAAACAGCAGAGAGAGAAGTGTATTATGCAGTGACTCTCAGAACCTACAGCCATGAAATTGGGTCAAGACAGTAACAAGAATAATGTAGCCACATCCAATCCTCTTTCATTTTCTGCAAATTCTGTGACTTAAAGATGTGGGTATTTAGGATTAAACTGTCAGCTCATCTGATCCAAGCTTGGTAGCTGTGCAAAAGCTACTGAAACATACTGAAATTTGATGAACTCACTTAATATGTCTTTTTATCAGAACAAGAAATAAAAATATCAGCTACAGTATGCTTAGACTGAGTAATCTCTAGTGTCAACTTTGATTCATACCCCTTTTTTGGTCTCATCAAAATAAAGCAGAAAATATCCAATATATTCAAAATATGGAAAATCTACATAGTGTATATGTTCAAGAACAAAGCACAAAAACTACACCTTTTAGTGGAAACAAGACTTTTTTAACTGTCACTTGGTGATTTAATTTCATTGAGCAAATGAAAGAAGCCACAGTCATGTAATAACTGCACATAGATTTCTAATTTTATTGTCAAAATACCCAGAAATTAAAGACATAAACTGGAAGAAGCAGCAGCAGACTTATTAATTCTTCAAAACCAAGCTTATCATCCTTATTATGCCACCATTTTTCTTACATCTGTCTGAAAAGTTTTACAACAGTCAACTAACATTTAACTTCAAAACTATTAAGGTACTGACATCTCCGAGACCTGAGATATAAAACTTAGCTGCCTCTGACCAGGGAAATGTTCAAGTGAGTTTTAAGTATTGGTCCACCTCTCTTCTATTTTCCCATTGAAGTAACTGAAATGTAACAGAACACAGATGTAATCTTTCCTGAAATTAAATTAACATGTGGAAGTTTCTGTATAAAAAGAGCTTAGTATTCCTGAGCAAAGAATTTAATATTCTCTGAAAATGAATTAACACTTTCATTGTCTGGAATTTTTCATTGTCTTTGCTCTGAAAAGTCTTCTCGAAGCATTTCCTTCAGAAGGCAATTTAACATGTTTGAACCTGAGAGTTTTTTTTTTGTGTGTGTAAAAGTATTTGATTCTTATATTGTTGCTTGTTGCCACTCTTACTGCCATTTTTGTGGTTAAGTTGGTGTTTCTGTTAAAGGATTGCTGTTGGAAAGTGTTTGTTTGTGGCTTTAATATTAAATTTGCACTGTATGGCAATAAATTAAAGATCTGAACTTTGAGTAGTGTTTTTACAAAGCAAAATCAAGTGTAAGATTTTAAATGTTTAAATTGTGACTAAGATTTCAACTACTGCTTAGTCTGATTAAGAGACAGTTACTCGTCAAAAGGATTTTTTTTCTGATGAGATTCTACAAGGTTTATTTCACAAAATATTTAGCATTACTCAGCGTGAGTCTTAAGTCTCATCTATTGATGATTGCTGAGAAAACCCAACTACACTAATGTCCCACATTGCAAAATGTGATGATTGTTATTGAAGACTGCTTTTATGAGTAATGTGCTTTTTCATAATACTGTCGCTTGTTGGTGGTTAGATGAGGCTTCAAAGACTCATTAAATTACCCGTAACATAGATAACTTTTAAGGAAATGGGTTTTTAATTCAGCATAGTTAAAACATAAAAAAACATATGCAGAAGTATGTTTGTTTGCTTATCTTTTCAGATTCTCTTGGATTAGTTACTTTTTTTTCTTCCAAAATGTTTTATTAAGTTTTCGAGTCCCGCATCGGACGGCCCTGTGCTGCATGTCGTTCCCCCTCTCTCTGCACCCTGCTTCCTGTCTCTCTTAACTGTCCTATCCATTAAAGGCATAAAAGGCCAAAAAAATATTAAAAAATAAACAATAAACAAACATAAAATATATAAAGCAATCCCTATAACCCCCAACCCACACAAGAGCATCATACTCTCAGTACATACATACCTCAGTTATAACATGGTCATGTATACAGATAAGTCTGTTATCAATTGTAAAAAGGGTGACTATTTAAACTGTTTAAATGTTCACGTTCCTCGAACCACAGGCAGAGGAGGAGTGGCAGCTATCTTCAGATCAGGGTTACTAATCACTCCTAGACCCGAGATTAGTTTGAGCTCTTTTGAATCTCTGTTCTCAAAGTGGAGATCACAGACCTCTTGTGTTTGTTGTTGTGTATCGTCTACCTGGCCGTTATTCTGAGTTTCTGTATAGAAATATATATATATATATATACAAATCGTCCACCTGGCCCTTACTCTGAGTGTCTGTATAGAAATATATATATATATGTATCTATATATATAGATATATATATACAAATCGTCCACCTGGCCCTTACTCTGAGTTTCTGTATAGAAATATCTATATATATATCTATATATATATAGATATATATACAGTGGCTTGCAAAAGTATTCGGCCCCCTTGAACTTTTAAACCTTTTGTCACATTTCAGGCTTCAGACATAAAGATATAAAATTTTATTTTTTTGTGAAGAATCAACAACAAGTGGGACACAATCGTGAAGTGGAATGAAATTTATTGGATGTGTCAAACTTTTTTAACAAATAAAAAACTGAAAAGTGGGGCGTACAATATTATTCGGCCCCTTTACTTTCAGTGCAGCAAACTCACTCCAGAAGTTCAGTGAGGATCTCTGAATGATCCAATGTTGACCCAAATGACTGATGATGATAAATAGAATCCACATGTGTGTAATCAAGTCTCCGTATAAATGCACCTGCTCTGTGATAGTCTCAGGGTTCTGTTCAAAGCGCAGAGAGCATCATGAAGACCAAGGAACACACCAGGCAGGTCCGAGATACTGTTGTGGAGAAGTTTCAGAATCAGAATCAGAATCAGAAAAGGTTTTATTGCCAAGTAATTGTACATCACAAGGAATTTGGCCTGGTCTATTTGGTGCCATAAGAACAAGACAAAAAAATATATATATATATAATAATAATAGAATAAAGTAATAATAAATGTAAAATAATTTTTTTTTTTTTTTTTTTTTAAATATGTGCAAAGTATTTTTAAGAAGAGTGCGTTAATGTAACGCACTCTGTACTGACAGAAAGACAGACAGAACGTTAATATAACGTCAATATATAAAGTGTCAGTGGGGATAAGGGGTCATGTCAGTGGGGGGGTACAGCGGGCCTTGTTGGTGAGGCCAACTGCAGAGGGGAAGAGGCTGTTCTTGTGGCGGGAGGTTTTGGTCCTGATGGACCGCAGCCTCCTGCCAGAGGGGAGTGCCTCAAAAAGTTTGTGTCCGGGGTGGGAGGGGTCGGCCACAATCTTGCCTGCACGCCTCAGCGTCCTGGAGGCGTACAGGTCCTGCAGAGATGGCAGATTGCAGCCGATCACCCTCTCCGCAGAGTGGATGACACGCTGCAGCCTGCCCTTGTCCTTGGCGGTGGCAGCAGCGTACCAGATGGTGATGGAAGAGGTGAGGATGGACTCGATGATGGAGGTGTAGAAGTGCACCATCATCGTCTTTGGCAGGTTGAGTTTCTTCAGCTGCCGCAGGAAGTACATCCTCTGTTGTGCTTTCTTGGTGAGGGAGCTGATGTTCAGCTCCCACTTGAGGTCCTGGGAAATGATGCTGCCCAGGAAGCGGAAGGACTCCACAGTGTGGACTGGGGAGTCTGTCAGGGTGATGGGGGTGAGTGGGGCTGGGCTCTTCCTGTAATCCACCACCATCTCCACTGATTTAACAGCGTTGAGCTCCAGATTGTTCAGCCCACACCAGGTCACCAGATGGTCAATCTCCCACCTGTAGGCGGACTCATCCCCACCAGAGATGAGTCCAATGAGGGTGGTGTCGTCCGCGAACTTCAGGAGTTTGACAGACTGGTGACTGGAGGAGCAGCTGTTTGTGTACAGGGAGAAGAGCAGAGGGGAAAGAACACAGCCTTGAGGGGAACCGGTGCTGATGGTCCGGGAGTCTGAGACCTGTTTTCCCAGCCTCACGTGCTGCCTCCTGTCAGACAGGAAGTCTGTGATCCACCTGCAGGTGGAGTCAGGCACGTTCAGCTGGGAGAGCTTGTCCTGTAGCAGAGCCGGGATGATTGTGTTGAAGGCAGAGCTGAAATCCACAAACAGGATCCTGGCGTAGGTTCCTGAGGAGTCCAGGTGCTGGAGGATGAAGTGGAGGGCCATGTTGACTGCGTCGTCTACAGACCTGTTGGCTCTGTAGGCGAACTGCAGGGGGTCCAGGAGAGGGTCCGTGATGGCTTTCAGGTGTGAAAGCACAAGGCGCTCAAATGACTTCATCACCACAGAGGTCAGGGCGACGGGTCTGTAGTCATTTAGTCCTGTGATCCTTGGGTTTTTTGGGACTGGGATAATGGTGGAGGTCTTGAGGCAGGATGGTACGTGGCATGTCTCCAGTGAGGTGTTGAAGATGCCTGTGAACACCGGGGACAGCTGATCAGCGCAGTGCTTCAGGGTGGAGGGAGAGACAGAGTCTGGCCCAGCTGCTTTGCGGGGGTTCTGCCTCTTAAAGAGCTTGTTGACATCTCTCTCTAGGATGGAGAGAGTCGTTGCTGTGGTGGGGGGGGAGGGGCTGGTGGGCTGGGGTTGGGATATGGTGTCACGGGGGATGGTGTCAGGACTGTCCCATTGTCTCTCGAAACGACAGTAAAACTCATTCAGGCTGTTGGCAAGGTCAAGATTATCCAGGGAGTGGGGGGTTTTAGGCTTGTAGTTGGTCAGATGCCTGAGCCCTCTCCAGACAGAGGCAGAGTCGTTGGCTGAGAACTGTTTTTGGATTTTCTCAGAGTACAGTCGTTTAGCTTCTCTCACCCCCTTGCTAAACCTGTACTTGGCCTCTTTAAATCTGCCTCTGTCTCCACTCCTGAACGCCTCCTCCTTCACCAACCTTAGCTGTCTGAGCTTCGCTGTGAACCAAGGCTTGTCGTTGTTGTACCTCACCGTGGTGCGTGATGGTACACAACTGTCCTCACAGAAACTGATGTAGGACGTGACAGCCTCAGTAAACTCGGCCAGACTGTTGGAAGTAGCCCTGAAAATGTCCCAGTCGGTGCAGTCCAGACACGCCTGAAGATCTCCCACAGCTTCACTGGTCCACTTCTTGGATGTCCTCACAACAGGTTTAGAGAGCTTTAACTTCTGCCTGTATGCAGGAATCAGGTGGACCATGGCGTGGTCAGAGTGACCCAGTGCAGCTCTGGGGACGGCGTGATAAGCACTGCTTACTGTGGTGTAACAGTGATCCAGAATGTTCTCCTCTCTGGTCGGGCATTTAAAGCTGCATTTGGATACAAAAAGATTTCCTAAGCTTTAAACATCCCAAGGAGCACTGTGCAAGCAATCATATTGAAATGGAAGGAGTATCAGACCACTGCAAATCTACCAAGACCTGGCCGTCCCTCTAAACTTTCATCTGGAACAAGGAGAAGACTGATCAGAGATGCAGCCAAGAGGCCCATGATCACTCTGGATGAACTGCAGAGATCTACAGCTGAGGTGGGAGAGTCTGTCCATAGGACAACAATCAGTCGTACACTGCACAAATCTGGCCTTTATGAAAGAGTGGCAAGAAGAAAGCCATTTCTCAAAGATATCCATAAAAAGTCTCGTTTTAAGTTTGCCACAAGCCACCTGGGAGACACACCAAACATGTGGAAGAAGGTGCTCTGGTCAGATGAAACCAAAATCAAACTGTTTGGCCACAATTCAAAACGATCACCCTGAACACACCATCCCCACTGTCAAACATGGTGGTGGCAGCATCATGGTTTGGGCCTGCTTTTCGTCAGCAGGGACAGGGAAGATGGTCAAAATTGATGGGAAGATGGATGGGGCCAAATACAGGACCACTCTGGAAGAAAACCTGTTGGAGTCTGCAAGAGACCTGAGACTGGGACGGAAATTTATCTTCCAACAAGACAATGATCCAAAACATGAAGCCAAATCTACAATGGAATGGTTCACAAATAAACGTATCCAGGTGTTGGAATGGCCAAGTCAAAGTCCAGACCTGAATCCAATGGAGAATCTGTGGAAAGAGCTGAAGACTGCTGTTCACAAAACGCTCTCCATCCAACCTCACTGAGCTCGAGCTGATAGAGACATACCCCAAGCGACTTGCCGCTGTAATTGCAGCAAAAGGCGGCGCTACAAAGTATTAAGGGGGCCGAATAATATTGCACGCCCCACTTTTCAGTTTTTTATTTGTTAAAGTTTGACACATCCAATAAATTTCATTCCACTTCACGATTGTGTCCCACTTGTTGTCGATTCTTCACAAAAATTTTTAATTTTATATCTTTATGTTTGAAGCCTGAAATGTGGCAAAAGGTTGAAAAGTTCAAGGGGGCCAAATACTTTTGCAAGGCACTGTGTGTATATATATATATATATAACACATTCATTCTGGAAATATAATTTTAGTATTAGGGTTAACTTATAGCTTAATTGGTAGAACGATGGTTGTTCACACTTGGTTGAGACGTTATGTTACTGATATCTGTTGACTTGAAAAATCTGATTTCAGAGACATAAACTACAGGCCTACCCTAACCCACGGAGTAAAACTGTTATTGTTTTTACCCATAACATTAGTCCTACATACATGGATTTCAGATTGAAAGGCAAATGTATTTATAGTTACAATATAGTACCGTATTTTCCAGACTATAAGTCGCATCAGTCAAAAAAATGCGTCCTGAAAAGGAAAAAAAACATCTATGTCGCATTTATTTAGAAATTTATTTCACAAAATCTTTTGTGACCTGCTTTTCAATGAACTCACGGAAACTGTCGACCTTGGCTTGGAAGTCTGCTTGCAGTTTCTGACACACCGTTGTCCGTGCTCTGATAGAGAAGCAGTTGCGTTGCATGAAGCGGTAACACCAAGGAGGCCTGCCTGCAAAGTCTTTTATATTAATCTTCTTGCCAAGTAACAGGGCATCACTAATTGAGGTCCCCAATAATAACGGGGGAGCCTGTAACACTGTATAGATTAAGAAATGCTGTCTGAGTGTGTGGGGATGGGTGAATGTGGCTTGTAGTATAAAAGGACTTTGAGTGGTCAACAAGATAGAAAAGTGCTCTATAAACCACAATTTATATGTCCTAGTCAAGTAACTCCAGTGTTCCCTGCAGTGGCCCTGGAGGCCAGGGTAATGCTATCCAGAGTTAATGCACTGTGAGTTAATGCACATTCGGTGTTTCGGAATCATTTAGGCCAAAAGCAAAAATTTCAGTTTTGTCTGAATTTGCAATCATAAATAATATAGGCCTTCCAACCTTTGACAAATGCTTATCAAAGCAGCTTCAGTAGTTTATTGAATCAGTTTCATTCACCGTTGCTGTTTAAATGCACTATAAATCCTAAAATAAACTCTTTAAACCACTTTTGTGCTAATGGTAACATAGCTGATTTAACAGCAGCTTCAAGGATTTTTCGAATAGGCAGGTTATGTGTCTATAACTGGCTAAAATTATGTGATCTAGAATAGCAGAGCATACTAGATTAACTATTTTTTATACATTTGAGTATGCAATGTGTAATGGACTCAAGTGTGGATTTAATGTGGAACCTAATCTTTGGGAGGCCCCATTAACATTCTTGTGGGGAAATGTTGACTCAAAGACACATATATGGGACTTCAACACCAGAAACAGACAGAAACCACCTCCATTTACAATAACCTTTGGAGGTGATTTGAGGAACTCTATACCACCAGACCTGTGCCATAACTTATCTACAGGGCATTTAAAAAACAGCTAGCAAAAGCTATTAGTGAATTAACAAAATAATTATTTCATGTGAAGATATAGTGAGGATGTAAATCAAAAGAATGCCTCGATACGTCTCCCCCTTTTAGCGAACAAGACAAGAAACTGACCTCTCACACCTCTACCAACTCTTTTCTTTAGATTCATTCTCAACCGGATTATTGGAACTGTGTTGAACAGCTTTCATACCCTTGTACCAGTTCTTTGAAGTAACTCAACTGTTAACCGACGGTCCCCGTTGCAGTGGCGGCTCCTGACATTTTTTTTAGGTAGTGCAATTTCCAGTCTGTGAAAGCTGCATCAGAGTGGGCTGTGCGAAGCTGAACCGATTGCACTGATGCAAACCTGTTATGCTCCCACACAGGAAATAAAATGTCCAATCATCCAGAAACTCCTTGTCTTCCTTAAATAAACACAACGCAGAGTCGAGGGGTTATTTGGTCTTCCAAATAACCAAAGTGACTGCAATTTCCCCCGTTATGTCCATAAGTACCATAAAAGTCCATAGGACTGAGGTATATTTGTCTAGGTAGCATAATTTATTGTAATAATTTTAAATAATTTTTTGTTATTTTTTGCATAATTTGCCAATCAGTTAATATTACACCTTAACCATTATTTATTTATTTTCCTCATATTGTTCCAGGATTCTATGAAATAAGTAAACACATAAGCTCTTAATGATAAGATTCATTCAATTTTCATTCTAAAGAATGTAATTAAAATGACAACATATAAATCCAAGTCAAGTGTTTATTGAAGTTTTGGAAAATATGACTTAGAAAAGTATAACCAGTTGTCAAACATGGTTAAGTGCAGCTTACTTATGTGAGATTTCTCTCTTTTTTAAATATAATACTGCACCATTAACAATGAATGTGTCATTATACATTCTGCTATCATTGTCAACATTATATAAAAGATTTAAATCATTACAAGTCAATGATTGAGCACAAAAGGGTAAGTTATACTACCTGTAAAAATAGCAGGGTTGGTGGAGCCCTGGGTTTCATCTTTGCCTCGCAAGGCGAGCCCGAAAATCCTGCAAAATTCTTTCAAACTTCCTTCTCCGCATTAGTACGACGACTAAAGGCTGATTCATACTCGGCGCAACCTCGCTCATACTAGCTGGTCGCAAATGGCGCAAACGGTCACGTGTCCCAAAATTCCGCCACGCCCCCCTTCGCAAGCTAGAAAATCCTCGCGCGGCGCAAGGGCGCGCACACAACTTTTTTTCTGACTTCGCGCGCGCTCAACCGGAAACAGCTGACCAAGAAAAAGAAAAAATGAACACTGCAGAGACCGCGGTGACCGAGAGGGTGCGCCTCTACAAACATCTGTACGACACGTCTATGAAGTTACACTGGGACAACGTTTGACAAAGTTCGTCTTGTTGCAAAGGACGAACATTCCACCTTCTCTTCTGTTTTTGCCGCAGCCGCTTAGCTCTGAGATACACAGTTCTACACCCAGAGTAAATTCATTCCGCATCAGATGTGCCAGCCTCTGCTGACGTGACACCACAGGTGGCATTGTGTATGCTTTCTTCGTATGCTTTTCAGCTTGTTTCCTCAACAGTGACGCTCGCTGGTCTGGAGAGAACTGCAAATGTGACGCATACTCGGCGCAAACTGCGCTTATGAGCTGAAGGAACTGTGAAGGGGCTGGCGCTTTCGATGACGTCATTAATGGTTCTCGAGCCAGAACAGTTGCGCGTTTGCGCCGAGTATGAATCAGCCTTAAAGGGTACTTCTGTCAGAAACACTAACGTATTGTTGCACTCGACACTCGCCATCTTCTTCATAGAATGTTTTTTTTTTTTTTTCTTTATTGAAAACCACAATGTTACAACAACAAGTAGAATGTTCATGGTCCCGCGCAACAGACATATGACGAAAGCACGTTGTGCTTCGTTTGTGCGAGCACATAAACCCTCATAGAAAATGCATTGGGAGCAGGATTTTTGAAAAAAAACGAGGTCCCATTCATGTCAATGGGAGCTTCCTGGTGCAAATTCGACCCTGACAGAAATCGCACAAAATGGGCGTAGCAACACCAGGCGCGACCTTAATCTGATTGGACAATGACATATACAACCAGTTTGCCTACAGCAGATCAGTCCCACTTTAGCAACTAGATTAAAAAAAACTAAAAACTCCGTGTTTGGTAGTGCGTCGCACAAATCGCCCCTATGGAGGAGCCGCCACTGCCCCGTTGTCTCTTTTCGTATTCAAGTGTAAACACTGGAAGATAACATTGTTTGGCTTTTTATTCATATGTTGTAACTTTACAGATATCCATCTGAATTTGAGAGGTATGCAAGATCCACAACTTTAATCCATTTTTTTTAGTTCAGAGTATGTTGTTTATTGCATGTATTTTTTTAAATACATCTTAATAATGTTTTCAGAACCCTCTGAACAAATGTGTGTTAAGACAAAAGAATGGAGAAATTGAGTTTTGTTTGTTTTATTAAACTCTTAATACTAGAATTAAAACTTCTACTTTACACGCATATGCGAACACCCTAACGTTTTCAGGCATATTATTGGCTAAAAGTTCAGCCTAAACCTGCTTCATCAAACTCGGGAAAACCGCCAGAAGAAATTGGAGGAAAGAGAGAAGATTAGGAGAAAAGAAAGAAGAATGGAATAATAGAAACATTTTGTCAACGTTTTGCTCATTTTAAATAATTTTTGTGAATTGAAGTTCACCTTATTAGAATTGGTTATTTGACCAAACAAGTGTACTACCACTCAAGTGAATGCACCGACAATTGTGTTATTTTAGCTGAAGTCTTGATATCAAATCTCCATCACTTTGGCAACAAGAAGCCCCCAGTGGAGAAAAGAGACTCACAGCTTGCCAGGCACCTTAAAAGTCCACACAAATTCATCCACAAACAGCTAACAGTGTGTTCACAGCTGATTGACTGGGCTAAGTGCCAACCAAAGTTAGGTCAGTAGGGTCAAGAAAATTCACTGTAAAAATGATGAACGACTTAAAAGTACCTCTAAATCTTAAATAATTTCTAAAATGAAGACCTAATTTTAGCAATTACAGTACATTTCCCCATTCTCTTGCCCATTTACCAAACCAAGGTGTCCCCTATACTGCCATACATAATCCACACAATTTTCATGTTTGTACTTTAGGGTTCATGTTTTTGGTTACATCTTTCAATAGTTATTGTATATTTAACAAGTCGTTGCTGAATGCTTCTTTATGTAATTTCAGTCAATTCAAACGAGAACTCATGAAGTAGCACTGTGAGACTGATGAAGATAATGAAAATTTTGTTATCGAGGTTTATAGAAAATTCTGTTATCACGGTTTATTTAATTCAATAGTGAGAATGCTACAAATGTCTCGGCTGTACCTTGTCCTACAATGTCAGCTGGGAAAGACTGCAATCCTCTGTGACCAGGTACAGGGTAAAATGGATAAATAAAATAAACTTTTTTTTTTTAATACATTAATGTCAACAGCCTCAAACTTGATCACATATGTACTCTGCCAATTAAAAAAAAAAAAAAAAAAAAAATTCATTAATCCTGGCATTGCATATTGGAATATGCCTGTGCTTTGTGAAAACAAATGATATCAACAGACCAAATGTTTGGGCACATAACATTGCTGAACCTCGACCTGACCAACTGAAGCAACTCAAGATCATTTGCTTAATTAAATCTAGGTGGTGACTTTTTTTTCCTTGGCCAGTCAGGTACTGCGCCTCATTCCTTTCAACTGTGCTAGTACATTTCAAGGTCATGGCTAATTTTCTGTAATCTGAATGCTCAATTAAGGGGTACATAAAAGTCACAGGGATTGTCTTAAATTGAGTTACTGTGGTGAAAAAAAAATATTTTACTGACTTACCAGGAAGGTCAACACAAACCCATATACCGGTAAACCAAAAATGCTGTATTAGAGGTATCTTTACAGTTTCTACAGAAAGCCTGCTATATGCACCACTGAGAAAAATGGACTAAATTACAAAATACATCCAAACATTTGTAGTATTTCAAATGTAATTTATTTTTTATGAAAGCCTTATTTTTTTTATTAGTTTTTCCAAAACTTTATGTGATATTTCACTACTTTTTACAACATAAGGATCTTAAAAAAAAAAAATTTGAACACTGTTTGTGAGATGGAAAAATGTGAGCACATACTATCATGTCACGTAGAGAAGTAAAGTACTGCAAACTGAGTGATCTCCATGTTAACAGCAAGCCAGCTTCCCTCTCAGTTCTGTCTGCTACTGCTGCTCCAGCATAGCTTCACATGTCCGTCCCAGTTCTCCCAGTTTGACCTTTGCATACTCTGCTCTGTTCAGTGCCATCTGACAGTCCTTCCTGGCTGAATAAGTGGAACCTTCGTGAGGTTGTCCAGTAGCTACCTGATGGAAAGACAAGACAGTTAGTTTCAATGCAAGTCCACATACACTGCTCAGCCATAACATTATGACTGCTTAACACTGAATTGGTCAAAGTAGCGCAGACCAGGGCCGTGTCTGGTACTGGGATGTTTGCAACAGATCATTTGGGCTCTGTGGGTTCTGGGGTGTGTGGCTTTGTGGATCTGAGGGATGCATCTGTAGAGTTTGGGGGTCAGGTGAACACTTAACAATCTTTGTTGCGTGTGATCTTTGAGCATTTTCTTAGGGCAATTCCTAAGGGGTCAAAGAACCAGTGGCAATGAGTAGCCTCACCCTGTGAGGTGCCTGAGCTAGCAAATATCACACAAATATGGAGGACTGATCCGGCCATAGTCTGAAATAAATACAAAAATACATAAATGACTAAATAAGTACGTTTATATGATGATAAATGCTACTGAAATTAAATTTAAATTATAATTAATGCAAAAATAGTGGTAAAGCATGTGACAGAAATAAAATGTTCTGCTTTGAATTTAAACTTTATTAATTTAAGCTCGAGTTAATGTCACTCTTTATTTGCTTTGCCACTCACCTTTTAATTTTATTTGTTATTTTAATTGGATTTTTTCTTTCTTTGTTACTGCTGTATTCAATTTATTTACATGTTATCGATCTATTTATTCCCCATAAATTATTTATTTCTTTATTTAATTTTGCCACACACTTAAAAAAAAAAAAAAAAAAAAAAAAAAAAAATACTAATTCTGTTATTTCCCAGTTTTTTCCCCAGCCATTTTTCAACTCCAGGCCACATGTTGAAGTGTCCTTGGTCAAGACACTGAACCCCATATTGCCAGCTGATGTGTCTTTTGGTGTGTGAATGATTAGAACAAAACAAAAAAAAAAAAAACTATGCAGTGTGCTGTGTGGTTGAATGTGATATGTAGTGTGAAAGTGCTTTGAGTGGTCAGATTGACTAGAAAAGCACTAGACAAGTAAAGTTAATTTATTTCCATGTTTTCTTTTTACATTTCCCTGTCTCCATTTTTACATTCCTGTATACATTTCTGCTTCATTGTGCAAATGAGGGGTGGGTGTCATTCAGACTGTGTCATGGGGGGCCATGTTTAACAATACAGCTACGGAGTCTAGAAGTGGAGAAGGCTAAAAGCATTAGCTGCCAATTTAACTTTCAGTGAGAACAATGGCCTATATACAGTTAGTTGTGCAGCATACATTTTTGTACAAACTTTGTTAACAGCTGCTACATTTAAAGCAGACAATCAGTGTCTAAGAGAACACAAGCTCTCTCCATCTGTTACATTAATAAGCCATCTGTATCGCAGTTTCAATACCGGACGTACCATTTTTACTGGTCTCGGTTTCAGGCACCATCTTCTGAAACACAATTTGCGCAGTCCCATAATCAACCAGTTGATGAAAAGCTGGGCCACACAATCCGAAAGACCGCCCTCTAATTTATATAATGAAGCAGAAATGCATACACGATTGTGATAACAGAGACAGTGAACAAATGCAATGGGGAAATGATAGATAAGTATCTATAAAAAATTTACAGTAAAAGTATTACAAAACATTAAATTTCAAAATCGATGTTGAAATCAAATTAAATAGATATTTTAAGAGGAAAAATAGATCAACATGATGCAAATGAATATAATACAGACACAAATACAGGAGTAATAAATTAACAAGCAAAGAATGTCAATATATTCCAGTTAAATGAATTAATTAAATTCAAAACTGAGTGGCAAAGTAAATGCATACCAACATTAACACAAGCATAAATAAATGCAGTTTAAAAGCAGAGATTTGATTTTAGAAGTACACACTGATGTAGGGCTGGGCTTCCTCTTTCTAGCATGTGCAAATTACCGTGCAAGAAAGGCCTAAACCAACATGTGAAAAGGGCAAAAGTAACATCCACATGCACAACAATATAAAGATTTCCCCCGCAGAACATGGTAACATGTTATTTAATTTAATTGTCAGTGATTTTTAAAAGGTATAGCTTAGCAATATATATTGTTTGTATAATGTCTACATACAGTGATAGTAACAAGTAAGCACCCATTCTGGTCTTAACAATGTCCTGTGCTATAAAGCAGGTTCAACATATTCATGTTATCTTTTTATTCCCTGGCTTAATTAACCCTAACAGAGAACACGAGGTAGAACAATGCTGGTGATCAACTCAGTGAGCAACCTAGGTTTTCGAACGTTGGATATGTGTGTGTTTATGTACAACGGGTGGAGTTGGCATCTCATGATTAATCACAATCATATTTCTAGCAGAGTAAAGCACAGCGGCTGCAGCCAAAGCAGGAAGATAAGTTACCCTCTCCCCCACCCCCAAAAAGCCCCATTTCAAACGGTTAGTACAAGTTAATTTTCTGTCAACAGGGCTGTAAATTGATGAACAAAAAGGGTTTTAGGTGAACAAAAATTTAAATTAGTTTTTTAAACTAATTCTGTAGTGGTCGTATGCATAAACTATAACTACAGTTTCTTTTTTACCTGTGTGAGGTAGCAGATCTGGGCATTCAGTTCACTCTCCACTCGGTTGATTGAGTTCTGGAACTGGAGCAGTTGTCTGTCCAGGAAACTGGCATTGTGTTTGTCTTTGGAGAGTTCGAGAACAGTATTTCCTGCCACAACAAGCATATGTCAACATCAACATGTCAGAAAAAAAAAAAAAAAAAAAGAGTTTACAGTGAATCATAGCTCGCACACAAACTCAAGATTATTTTAAGAAAGATTATTATTACTTTTTACAACAGAGCAGCAAAAAGAGTTCCAATTAAATATTTCATCCTTGTAGGTCGCTGGTGAATTTTCCAGTAACCTGTTGCCTTCTTCCTCATCCTCCAGTGATGGTGTTTCCTGACCTGGCTCCTCTGTATTCAGCCACACGTTTCTAAATGTATTTTATTTGTCTGTCCATGTGTCTATGTGCTGGGGTTGGGATGAGGGCTGCTTTTAAACATGTAAAGCACTTTGTGCTACGTTTTTTTTGGGGGGGGGCGGGGTATTATGCCTTTAATGGACAGGACAGTTGGAGAGAGACAGGAAACGGGGGAAGTTCTCTTCTGACATTTTTTATCTTTAATAGCTATATACCAGAGATGGGGACTGGTTCGGCAGTCTCGATACACTCTCCTGGAAGAAACTACAACGCATCATCAACAGAGCATCCAAAATCATCGGTTTACCCCTTCCATCCCTTGAATCACTCCACCACAAACGGACACTACGCAGGGCGCACAAGATCATTTCTGACATCACTCACCCCGCACACTACGCCTTCCAGTTACAGGACAGTCACTTCCAGAACAACCCGCTTCAAAAACAGTTTCATTCCCATAGCAATAACTCTTCTGAACTCCAAACATTGAGGACTGTCTATTTTATGCTGTCGCTGAGGACTGTTGTTGATATGAATTATGTACGACCCTTATGTATTTATGTATTTATGTGTGACGTATGTATGTGTCTGTTTGTATGTATGTCATATTATGTGTTCAATGTTGTGTTGGAACCTGTACAAAGAGCTGTACTGTAAACAAATTCCACCAGCTTGGCTGTGTGGTCATTAAATTAATTATTATTATTAGGTCACTGTGACTTGGACTCAAGTCGACTCGAGTTGCTGTTTTGATGACTTGTGACTTGACTTGACATAAAATAAAAGACTTGAGACTCGACTTGGAAGTTAATGACTCGGCACATGACTTGAGACACGATGACTTGAATGACTTGAGTGTTATGCATCTAGCATAACTTCGAACTTTGTTTTTCATTTGAAGATCCATTCTGACCAGTAAGTGCTTGTCAAATTAGCTAATATTATCCTGTTAGCCTAGTCGGTAGTTAGCTAACGTTAGCTTGATATGATACGGGGTGGACAGGTTGGACACATTGGCCAATGATGTTTACTGACAGTTACTTATATCTTTGTGTTTTCACTTTATTAAGATCAGATTCTGCAGGTAAAATTGCAATAATCAGGTGACTTGACTTTGACTTGACTTGACCTGTTACAGGACTTGACCAAGAAAAAATTACTTGAGACTTACTTGAGACTTGAAAGCTAAGACTTGAGACTTACTTGAGACTTGAAAGCTAAGACTTGAGACTTACTTGAGACTTGAAAGCTAAGACTTGAGACTTACTTAAGACTTGAAAGCTAAGACTTGAGACTTACTTGAGACTTGAAAGCTAAGACTTGAGACTTACTTGAGACTTGAAAGCTAAGACTTGAGACTTACTTGAGACTTGAAAGCTAAGACTTGGGACTTACTTGAGACTTGAAAGCTAAGACTTGAGACTTACTTGAGACTTGAAAGCTAAGACTTGAGACTTACTTGAGACTTGAAAGCTAAGACTTGAGACTTACTTAAGACTTGAAAGCTAAGACTTGAGACTTACTTGAGACTTGAAAGCTAAGACTTGAGACTTACTTGAGACTTGAAAGCTAAGACTTGAGACTTACTTGAGACTTGAAAGCTAAGACTTGGGACTTACTTGAGACTTGAAAGCTAAGACTTGAGACTTACTTGAGACTTGAAAGCTAAGACTTGGGACTTACTTGAGACTTGAAAGCTAAGACTTGGGACTTACTTGAGACTTGAAAGCTAAGACTTGAGACTTACTTGAGACTTGAAAGCTAAGACTTGAGACTTACTTGAGACTTGAAAGCTAAGACTTGAGACTTACTTGAGACTTGCACATGTGTGACTTGGTCCCATCTCTACTATATACAGTACATACATACTTTATGTATGTATAAAAATATCTAATTTCCTTTCATATAGAAGGTCCAGTGTCCAAAGGAAGACGGCTAATAATTAAATAAAAACCTCTTTTTTTATAAACGTTTAGAGAATTTGACCAACTGCTTTTTCTCATGTAAGACTCATGTTAAAGTCTTAAAGCAATGCTCTCGCAACAGTGATAAAAGCTACTAAAAACTCAGCAATCATCAACGACATAGAACGCTGACATTTTGGGCTCTACTCTGGCAGACAATGAATCATAGATTAAACAAATATAGCAATACCAAAAATCACCAAGAACATAAATGATACAATTTCTGTATAACAATATTCTCTCACCGGCGCACTGCAGGACCATTGCTATTTCCTTCTCCACGTCCTCCAGAACTCGGAGCCGCTCATTGGCCATCTATATGCAAGAAAAAGCTACAATCAGCAACTCTCCGGGAACAAGATCGACTTTACAGTCCAGTGTGATCCAGAGCCACTTAGGTCGGTGTAAAAAGAAGAAAATCAGAAAAGCAACGAGGTCAGATAACAAAGTACCCGCCTTGTCGTCAGGCTATCTCCACTTAAAAACTTTGTGCGTGTCTACACTCCTTTTTACGGCCAAGGATGTAGGCGGGGAAAAGGATTTCACAGTGCATTCAGGCACACATTATAAACGGAAATTTGCATACTCAAAGAGTAAAACAGAAAAGGTTCGATTTTCTCATTTTTCTTTGTTGAATTACAAAAAAAAGGTGATCACTTTCTCACCAGATAATGGATAATTGACATTATGCACTTAGAATAATGCCCCAAAATGTTTAACATTGACACATTTTGAAAATGTTAATTAAAATAAGAAGTAACGTTCTTATCTGCAAACGTGACCATAGTCTTGTGCAGGTCCCAAAGAAAATATTCTAATACAGGTGCCAACTATTTTAAAAATAGTTAACACCTGTATTTGGGAATAACCATAATATTCACTCATTCAGTCCTACATAAGTCAATTTTGAATATACCATGAAATAATGAAGTCAGATTGTTTTTCAGCAAACCATAGTCTTGCACAACAGTTCCCAAAATAGGCAACCTGGCTCATATCTCTGAAACCATTTCAGTGATTTTGATAGATTTCCCATGATGGAGAGGAGTTTTTTGGTTCAATGACTTCCTGTCTATCGCTGTATTTCCAAAAAGCTGCAAAAAAAATCATGTACAGACCGCCTAAACTCATTTGAGTTTATGTTACATCACCATTGTGGCCTGTTTGTTTTGCCTCCCTCTGGTGACCTCAGAGTGTGTCACCTGTATGTTTGTCAGCACCTGCAGACAATCGGGTTGAGTCTACTTTCTCTACTACTCTTTCTCTCTTCCAGCCCCACAGCAGCAACACCTCATGTGTGGTTTCCTAGGTTTTCAGGTATTTAGGATTTTAAGTGTTTGAATCTGCAATAAACCAAGGACTAAAACTTAAAACTGTTGTGTTGTGTCCCTTATTATGTTCGGCATTGGAGCCAGCCGTAACAGTTTAGTTATGGATTTACATGTAAGAGTGATTAAATCCCTTATGCCGTTATGTCGGTGTGTTAGCCCAGTTCCGAGAAGCTTGATTTTGTACAATTTCAGTTGGCCAAACATATGTATATTGTGTATATATAAATACATGCATTTAAAAGTCCACTTTTGGTCATACTCACACAATACGTTTTTTTCTAGTTGTCAAATAATTGGAAAAAGAAAATTTAGTGGAAAAAAATTCAACTTTCAACACTGAATTTTTGGAAGTTGATTTTTTTTTACATTGATTTTTTTTTTTACACTGTTGGTTTTTCAAATTCAATGTCTGATTTTGATGCTGTAAAAATTCGATATTAGAAATTCGCATTCAAACTCTGATGGCACAGAAAAACTTCCATACCTTTTGCAGCCCACGTGCTTTGGCCGTACAAAAAGTGTAGACGCGCAACTTGTATTTTAAATGGGGATAACGCAATGGTGTTAATCAGGACGGAGGACGCTGTGAGCGTGACATCACGTCGCGCAATAGTGACGTTTTCTTGGCGGAGAAGGACAATGGCTACATCGGTTTGGCTGCATGGCACCTCTGCAATGAGAATTACAGAAGGTTTGGTGTTGGTTCTGAAAGAACAGCGTCCAGAGTATTTGCCTGATGTGTTGGCCAAATACAGAGAACATGGCGTATACCCGATACAGGTAGAATATTTCCCTGAGAAACACGTTGGCTTAAAGGCTTCTATGTTAGCGTAAGCTACTGTCGCTCTACAGCATCCGTTACAGTCTTCGATGATCACTGACCTGATATTTTGAGATTCAGCAGTATTGTCTGTACCTGAGTCTGAGGTGTTGCCATATGCAATTAAATATGTTTTATTTTTCCAGTTAATTAACGGAAGTATTTGTCTTTTCAGGGCGCTAGCGATGTTGCGGGTCTCGTGGGTTTTACCAATGCGAAATTAAGTTCGAGCAAAAGCAGGTGAGAAATGACTGTTCGTGTTAGCTGATATAGTTTTTCAGTGGTAAAAAGTTTTTTTTAATTTTAATTTTAATTTGTTTTTATGTATTTTTTTCCCCTTATTTGTGGTCAAATTATTCTCACAGTTGACGACGGAGGGTGTTTTTACACACACAATTACAGCAATGAACAACTTTAAATAGTTTATTGAGTATAATTTCATTTGTTTAGGCCATCACAGTACATACGTGATTGCCAGATTGCAGATAGGAGTTATTGATTGGATATGATATCCGTTGTTCTGCTAGACAATCAAAGTTTAGATAATCTTCACATCGTAAATTTGGTGCTGTGATGTAGAAATCTAAAATCTTTCACGGACCAATGTGGCGTTATGCTAACTTTAAATTAACTTATGAACAGTGACATATCTTGCTACATGCAGACTTAAATATTATCACAAATTTAAAACAGAACAGTAATAACTTACCTGTGAAATAACTGTCGTTCGGGCTCCACCTTGCTCTGTGATCCTGCATGTAACGTACGGATGAGCGCCAATCCTGTTGTACTGTGTGCATGAGTTTCAAAACTATATACTTTCAGAGTAAAGTTTATGTATTATTTCTAGGATTATGTACATGCAACTATTAACTCATTGGCTGCCAGCCATTTTCAGTGCAGAGAGACCCATACTGCCAAGTGTTTTGCAGTATTTTGACTGATTTTCCAAGACCCACAGAAAAGTGTGTCTCATGACTATGTACACACCGAAATTACCAAACGAAAGAGTAGACTCTCTTCTTTCATCAGGAAAAAAAGTTTGTTTCTACCATTTTCAGTCCTTTAGTAATAGACAGTAGAACATAGGTTGGTTTCAACAAAAACAGCTGTTTGACCAAAAAAACGTAGAAAACAAGCTTCTTTTTTTTGTGCAAAGTGGCACTGCTGCCACCTTGCGGGTAATTTTGACAGTATATTCTCTATTTAGTGTTTACAAGCCTAAGATTTAGTGACAAACTCCGCTAGATTGTCCCCCAGCCCGCTCCGTTAAGAAACGCAATTGACGTCTATAGACGTCTTTGGCAGTCAACGTTTTTTTTTAAATTGACGTCTATAGACGTCAATGGCACCGAAAGAGTTAAACATTTAAATTGTATGAGGAAACCTAAGTTTATTATTTGGTTTGGATTATCTTAAGATACCCTGGATATTAGAACTAGCTGTGTGGTGCAGGCCCCATTAGACTTGCCTTATTTTTGGGAACAAAAAGCAAGCTCCCATGAACAGTTGAATGCATTTAAGTGTGAAGATATGATTGTGGCCAAAGTGAGTATCCAAGAAGTTCTTTCAACTCTGATGTGATGGATGCATAACTTTCTCTATTCGTGATTCTTTGTGTGTGTTTGTGTGCACATATGTTTGAGCAGGTTTGAAGGGCTCTGTATACTCTCTCTGCTGGTTAAGGACAGCTCAAGTGATCTGTTCCAGCAACACTGCCTGTCCTGGCTGCGTTCCCTTCAGCAGGTCATACAGGTATAATGCAAACACAGCACGTCAACTTCCTAACTGATAGATTCCAAAAAATGTGTTCTCTGGAAATGACAAAATTCAGAACTTTCTCAGGTAAAGGCAAAGGCTGGTTTGAGATTCTGATGGTATGATAATCCCAAGCAGAAATAGTTAGTTTATTAATGTTTCATCATATGGTGGTATTGGAATAAAATGTTCAAATCTTATCAGAAAAACATTTTTCTAATTTGTGGCCAGTCATGTTGTAGACCTGTGGTTACAGCAGATGCCTTATCCTTCAGTATTGTCTTAATGTGTTCCATGTTTAGTCATACAGCTGCACTATGTTAGATAAGATTGTAGTGGAATTTTTCCATCAAGTTCTTAAAACCCCTCTCCTGAAATAATGCCAATGGGTAGCATATCTTTGCACATGACTGCTTAATGAAGGCAGTCGGTCGACACTTGATTTTGACTCGTTGAAATGTGTTGCCTCAACTGCCTCATTTGAGTGGCAAGCTATCAGGTGAGTCCTCCAAATTGTGGTATTTTAGAGTAAGATACCGCCATTTTGCAAAGTTTACAAACTGCCTCATCTTTGTGTTCTTACTATTTTGTAGCAACATAACAAACATGACATTACCTTATTTTGACCTTAGTAGGGCATGCATGAGGTTAAGCTCATACTGGAGCTCCCTCTGCTAGATCACAAGGCAGATATTTGTAACGGTCTGATGCATCTCTCCGTATCGCTTATGGTCTGAATCCCTTACAGCCTGTAAATACACACCATATTTAATCTCTATGTTTAATGCCCATGTAAACGATTATAATAAAATTTCTAATGAGAATGATTTCAGTCTGATTGAAGAAATATTTCTCCATGTAAACATAGCAACTGTGCAAGAGTTGGGCCTCTATTTCAGTCAGGATTTCTGTGCTGTTGCTGTTATACTATCTCATTATCTTTCATGTTTTTTGTAGTTCACTAAAAAATTATTAATCAGCTTCATCACAGGACTCTTATTTTGTGTTTCCAAACTTGAAATGTCTTACTTAAAGGTTGGGTAGGGGATCTTTTTCTGGAACATTTTTTTACATATTACTTGAAATACTCTTCACACCCCCATTGCAACCAATTAATTAAAAGTTTTGACACAAATATGAAAAGTTTTAGTGGCCTCTAGAACGTACAATCTAGGAAAAACAGTATCCAATCATTGTGAACGGACCGTTAACAATGATTGGATACTGATGCCGTCTATCAAACTGCAATCTGCTCCTCCCTCCCCCTCCTTTCCCCTGTGCGCGTACCCTGCTCCATGAACGAATTACGCGTCCAGAAGCTTGGCAGGAAGCTAAACTAGAGCCAGCTTGGCTAGCACCTAGCATTATTAAACGTATAGTTAGCATAAACTAAATACTAAATACGGCAACGATCGATGCTTGCTGTCAGAACAGCGCTCGTGCACCTTCGTGCTCGTGCGCGTTCATGTACTCTAGAGGCGTGCCTTCGGGGGGAAAGTGAAGAAAAGGGTTGGGACTTTTTACCTGTGTATTTTCAAAATGCAGCTTCGCTGGACTCAAAATCCAGGATCTCCTACCCTACCTTTAAGTGAATTGAAATACATTGTAATAAGACTTGAAAATTGGTCATCTTTTCTCTTTGGCTGATATTTATAGAAACTGAGTTTTCCTGTGATTGCCCCTGGTTATGCATAACTGAGCACATCTGGGGGATGTTCAGGTCTTATAGTTGAGCTAGATTTATCTATTTATTTATTTTTATCCTATTGTCTATTCAGATGTATGCATACCTCTGAGATGTATCAGTTTTATTTGTTTCTGTTTTAAAGATTTAATTTGTTTGATTAGAGTTTATTTTTTGATTGACCAATTCATCAGTAATTTGTGTGTTCTTATTGTATTCCCATAATTTTTAAATTTTATCTGCACCAAGTGAAACTTCTTTTGATGCTGTCCCACATTCTTTGTTGTTGTTGTAGTCACAGGCTCCAGTTCAGACCATCCAGCTAGCTGTAAACATTCTGAAAGACTTGTTGCAGTACTCACGGCAGGTAGCAGAGCTTGCCAGGGAGGTTGGCCTGAACTCCATCCTGGGCATCTTGACATCTTTGCTTGGCCTAAAGACCGAGGTGAGATAACAGGGGAGTGGAAGGTTGTAGAAATGGGTAGTCTGGCTCACATATATCTCAGGATTAACATTGCTGATTAGGAATTAAATCCTTTTAGCCTGTCCAAAATGTTATTGAACTTTCTTTTATTTTATCATTTGTTTACATTTTACCCAAAAAGCTAATCCTTTGTGAGTGCAGCCCATGCCATTGGCTCTCCTCCATCTTCATGGTATTGAAGAAGCAGGGTTGTCCTCTGTCCATTGATAATCCAGCAATCGCTCCACAATTAATCCCTCTTTGTCATTTATAATACCTTTTTTCTTCAGCAAGAAAAAACTGAATATTATTTGTTGTTTCTGTTTTTGAAGTGTGAACTTGCAGCCATGGAGGGGATGACAGCCTGTATGGTCTACTACCCCAGAGCCTGTGGATCACTCAGGGTGAGATGCATTCATGTAAAAATGAGACAAGGGAGACTGAATTTCACTTCTTTTGTTTAGTTAAATTTGAAGTGCTTTTAAACTTTGGTATATTTGGGTCTTTAACAAATACATTGATTCACCTTTTTTCCCTTATTTAGGACAAATTAGGAGCCTATTTTCTCTCCAAAATGGACAGCACAGACAAGAAAATACAAGAGGTCAGTCATTTTTGGTAAACAAAGGTGTAGTGGCACTAAACTCTGAATTTAAAATTTCATGCTT
Source organism: Odontesthes bonariensis (assembly GCF_027942865.1). NCBI lineage: Eukaryota > Metazoa > Chordata > Actinopteri > Atheriniformes > Atherinopsidae > Odontesthes > Odontesthes bonariensis. Next base: position 30,128,904 of record NC_134524.1, on the reverse strand, counting down.
TTCAGCTTATTTTCTTTTCTTTGGGGTATTCTTTTCTTAGATGGCCTGCCAGTGTTATAGTCATCTGCCCTGTCTGGGGGGTATGTTGGACAGACCCATGAGTGTTGGCAGAGCTACTGGCTGGACTAATCAGATTCACTGTCTACTTGCCTCAGCCAATGGTCTACTGGCTCAGATCTACCAAGGTTCAGAAACAGGTACACCTATCTTCAGTTTATATAGATAGATATATTTATATAGATCTAGATCTATTTAGATAAATACATGGTTATTCATAGAGAGATATTGATTATTTTTAATTACTTATTGCAGAACCCTATTTGATAGCAGGGTGTACTTCTCTTACATGATTTATTTGTACTGTCACAGGTGGAGCTGTACAATATCAAGGTCCGGGTGTGGAGCTTGCTTTTGCTCGTCTCGACCAAACAGATCCACTACTGCTTCTTCAGCTCCAGCACAGATATACTGCCGTCTGTCAGACAATTAAACACACACTCAGGTAATATATATGCACATGCTCAACTTTGAAAGAATCCACCATGCAGAAAGTCAAAATGTATGTTTTTATACCCAGGGTGCTTGTGCAAGTCTTGAAAGTCTTAATAAGTATGGAATTTTGAAGCACTGTTTTCCAGACCTTGAAAAGTCTTGAATTTTGTGTGAAAGTCTTAATAAAGTATGGAAAATAAATGTATGGTAGAATTTTACAGTATGCTCAAAGGCATTGTGAAATGAGAAATAGGAAGGTGGGCTATAAAACTATAATTTTACTAACTGGTCACGTACTGTATTAGCCTAATGGGATGAGATGTGAGTGAATACACTGAATTCTACATACATTCATCCATCCATTCATTTTTTTTATATAGATAGTTTTTGTGACACTTGTTTGTTAAATTAATGTACTTGGGATTTTCATGTTTTGAAACGTTTTGATCAGTAAAAGCATAATTTACTGTGAATAATGCATTTGTTCATTGAATACTAGCCTATAAAAATGAACATTTCTAATAAACACAGTTGATGAAACAATAAACATTGAACAACGTTCAGTGAACAGTTTCAATTAGAACAGCTAAACAAATATTACTAATAAAAACTGTCTGCACCATAATGTAGGCCACTGGGAGCACTAATTGGTGTTTTTTTTTGTCTGTATTTGGACATGAAAGTCCCCCCGTATAAAGCCCTTATATCCCCATACACCTTAGAGAGCACCTATATAAGGGCTCCCCCAAAGGACAACATACCTTTAAGTGTTAGCCTTAGCTCTGATTGCATACATACTCCAAATAGGAACATTGAAGTGACTTAATAGCCAGCCATTGGTTGGTGAATGAGTAAACACCTGTTATTTCTCCATTGTTTAAACAGTGCCTTGAAAAAGGTACTTGTTTGTTTTGGTGCAAAACACACCGGAAATAAACAGGATTTTTCAAAAGAGTTTTTATTTCTTTGATGAAACCAACATTATAGTTGTTTTGAAGATGCAAAATATTTACAATCGTAAACCAATGAAAAAAAGAAAAAAAGTCTGCTCTGTCTTAGCAGGGTTATTGAGGTGCCACAATCATTCTTTTTTTTTTTTTTTTTTTAAATATTTTTTTAATAACTATATTCAGAGCTTTCAAATTTTTTTTAATTCCACAAACTATTTATTTTTATTTGTTAACACGATGCCAGCTTGACGTGTGTAAGCGCACACTGATGCAGGGCTTAACCACTGTCTGACGTGTTGCAGTACCCTGTGCATATCTACTGCATGAGTAAACCTCAATGAACTGAACTGAATGCCTCCAAAATGGTGTATAAATAAAACTTAAAATTAAATTTTAAAAAACTTTTTTTTTTTTTTTCTTGTGTGACTACATCTTTTACAGCAACCTGGGTAAAAAAATCATATATTAGATAGAGTAACAATGTACAAAAGCACTCCCTTGATTTAAATGATTAATATGTTTCTGTCCATCAGAGTTGATCCCACCTCAGCTGTTCATCTGCCAGTCAAAGCAATACTTAACCTTGTTTGCCGAGCTCTGGCCGTCAGCTCCAAAAGCATGGTGAGCATGTATATGTACACACACACTTTTTTAGTTAAGTTAATTATTGGACAAGCTGGTTTACTGTATTGGTAACGGAGTTCTCCACTCAGTGTGTATTTGGACATGAAAGTCCCCCGTATGATTTCTGTATGTATGTGTGGGGAGGTTGGGGGTCCTGCCAGTGATGGTTTCAGAAAAAAAAATTAATTTTTTTTTTTTTTAAATCATCAACAACCCTACACCATTAATTATTGCATGGACCAAATCTCCAGGTAGACAATCCTTAAATGTTTTACAGTGAAAAACGCAGCTTTCAGTCTGCTGATCGACACACTATGAAGTAAAAATCTTGGTGGTTTAACAGAGAGAATGAATAAATAAAATTTCCCTTGCCATTATCCAAAACTTGAATGACTCTATTTCCTAATGTCTTGAAAGTTGTTGCTGTTGGAGAGGACCAACTCAATGGTAAATAATGAATTGTTATTGAGTTTCCATTCATTTGTAGAACCCCTACATGTGGTTTGCACCAGCATAACGCTGACAGCAATAACATGAGCTGAGCTTATTTGGCTTAAGCTTTAGCTAACCGATGGAACAATCTTGATGGAACAGGCTTTGGCTAACTTCCAGTCCATAATTTTCACACCGACAAATCCTCTCTAGTACTTCATGCATTGAAGTGTAACATCTGTGTCATCATGTACCATCTCCAATAATAACAAATGCATGTCAAACAAAAAGTATTGATCATAATGCATTCATATTTTGCTCTCTTTATCAGAATTTATCAGCAGATGGAAGTTTGAGGTTATTGGTCCTCCCCAGTGTACACACCAACACTTTGGAGGTTCTGTCAGATCTCATCACAGCGTGAGTACTGACTGACAAACGCCACACAAAGGATTTGTGCAGCTTTTTGAAGTCTGAAAATGTTTTCAAGTGCTGGTGGGGATTATTGACTCCCCAGAATAATAATTAAAAAATAAAAAATTTGGCACATCTTTTGAAATAAGTTCACATTTGTGTCACCCTGCTGGATGACCTAGGACCTTTGATGCTAAATTAGTTTTCTGAAACAGGCTAACACATTTCAGTCTATAGTGTTTTGTTTTCTGTGCTTGAGAGAATATATTTTCTGATGTGACAACCAACTCAAAAATCACCCTGGTACTGTCAATGAACATGTTCACATGTTCATTAGTCATGCACACAATGTGGGATCCATGGGCACAAATGGGATATGTGTCATTTATAGATAAATAGATAGATAAATACTTTATTCATCCCAATTTGGGAACTTGTTTTGTTGCAGCAGCATACACTAAAAGATATGAAAACAATTAAAGTAAAAACAACCGAATAGAATGAATAAATAAATTAAATTAAATAAAAAATAGTGAATAAACATTCGCTATATACAAATCTACAGTATTTTTTTTTTGTGTGTGCTGAACTTATAAACGACAAGGAAAAGTGTCTGTGCATGCACTGTTGCAGAGATGTTTTTTATGTACACAGGCAATTCTCTCTGACCAGTCAGTAGTCTACAGTGTTTAAACATCACTGTATAGTTTTAGCTGATGCAACTTTTAAGCATGAACAGAACATCCAGGCCCGTTTGAGTCTAGTTGGGAATATGCTTGCAGGAGCAATTCGATCCCAGGCCAGAGTTGGTCTCAACAAACAAACTGCCTCCGTTTTTTTTTTTTTTTTTTTTTTTTTTTAATTTATTCATTTATTTATTTTAAAAAATTAAATGAACTGATGATATAAACGACTTTAAAATAGTACGATTTATCAACATAAGCACAATGATTAGAAATCAGTTATACTTAATGAACGCCACTGTCTCCGATTATATGTTGGAGGCCAAGAAGAAAATGCCAAGTGGGTGAATGCTTTTGCAAGCCATTGTATGTCACATGTGCAGTTGGGGGCTAATTCTGAGGATATTCAAAGTTCTGAGCTGTCAATTCAGTGGTGCCAATAATTCTGACCAGTTCTGTTTATCCTCGATAAATAATCTTCCATAAAGCCTGACTCTTGTTTTTGAAATCACAAACATAAACACTCTCATTATCCAGAGGTGAACAATTCTGACGCTATAAGCATGTACAGTATAATACTGTTATCTGTCTGACTTTCATTTTTTTGTGTTTCTTACTCTGTGCATTACAGAGTACGTAGCGGCATGGTTCAGTATGCTGCTGTAATCCAGAAGCTGTTTTCTCAAACTCTGTCTGCCTGGACCCCTCTACCTGAAACCAGTGTGGGAAAACAGAAAGCTTACAGGTAACTGACTTCTGTATGTGAACCATTTAACCATTGTTGACTATGGATATTGACTCAGGAAGGGTTGCCATCCGCCTCGACCAGCTAGGGTTTGAGAAGACAGAAAAGAGGGGACAACAAACAAGTTAATGACCACAATAATATCACATGTACATAATATCATTTGAGAAATTAAAGGGGTGAAAAAGAGAGTAAAGTGAGGAAAGGTGTGACAGATGAGCTCCCCCAGCAGTCTAAGCCTATAGCAGCTTAACTATGGGATGTTTCAGGATCACCTGAGCCATCCCTAACTATAAGCTTTATCAAAAAGGAAAGTTTTAAGTCTAATCTTAAAAGTGGAAAGAGCGTCTGCTTCCCGGACATTTACTGGCAGCTTATTCCAAAAGAGAGGGGCATGATAAGTGAAGGCTCTGCCTCCCATTCTACTTTTAGAAACTCTGGGAACCTCAAGTAAACCTGCAGTTTGGGAGCGAAGTGCTCAGTTAGGAAAATATCTTACAATGAGATCTTTAAAATATGATGGAGCTCGGTCATTAAGAGCTTTATATGTAAGGAGAAGAATCTTAAATTCTATTCTGAATTTAACAGGGAGCCAATGAAGAGAAGCTAAAACTGGAGAAATATGATCTCTCCTGTTAGTTCTCATCAGAACTCTGGCTGCAGCATTTTGGATCAGCTGGAGGCTTTTCACAGAATGTGGGACAGCCCAATAATAAAGAATTACAGTAGTCCAGTCTTAAAGTAACCAAAGAATGGAGCAGTTTTTCTGCATCACTCTGAATTAATCTACCAATAACATTCCCACAGTCCTTCAGCACTGTTGGAGGAATCATAAGCCCCTTTCACACTGCCGAATAACCCGCGTTTAATCCGTGAATTTAGCGTGTCCGCTGTTGCGTTCACACTCTCGACCCGGGCTGCCGCGTCAACTCGACTCGCCTTTCGACCCGCGTCGGACCCTAGTCTTTTTGCCGAGTTTAGTGTGAACACAGTCGACGCGGGTGGGCGTGACGTGAGGAGTTTAAAAGACAGAATGGACAGCTGATTCAGAACAACAGCGACAGGTGAGGACAAGTTTTACTCTGTTTTAGCCTACATCAAGTTCGAAACATTTTTTTAATATGGCCAACTGGGGAGACAAGGAGGTCCGCGAGCTCCTCAGCCTCCGAGCAGAGGACGTTATTTACCGCCACATTTCGGGGACTATAGTGCTCTTGTATTCTCCGCATATGTGCTTCGGCGGCATCCCACGTTGTAACCATCCACACCCCGTAAAATAACATCTCCATGAACTGCATATACAATTGCAAAAACGAGTCCTCAAGGTGTATTTAACCCTACCTCCGACGCATGGCTTGTGCCTACGTCATTGTACACGCCCAGCATTTTATGTTTTTCGTGTGACGCTCTGCCACTAGGCAACGCCCCCTGAACTCGGCTTCAGGCGACACGGGTCACCAACACGCCAAGCGTTCACATTGCTCGACGCGGGTCGAAGGTGCCAGTAACTACGAAGAACTACCGTGAGGCATTTCTAGCATCTTGTAAAAACGGTGAAGCATGAATGAATATTAATATTAATGAAATCAAACTCCAAATATAGCTATTCTTATTATTAAGATCAGTTTCTGTTTCTTTTGTGAGAAGGCAAAACATGTCAGAAAATGTTACTGAAAAGCAGCCTACTTAAACTACGTACTGATACATATGAGATGATATGTTAAAAATGTTTTACTCACTTTCATTTTAAACAATCACATGCTTTTTAACTCTGGTGTTTGTGGAGTTAGTTTTCCAATATTTGTTTTTGATTGGGTACTCTTCTCAATTTAGACATAATGCAATTCTTGGAGGAGGGAGCAGATTAATCATTTTACATTTGGACATTCCTGGGGATCTTGAGATTTCTCCTTCTCTGTTTCAACTACTTCACCAAAGGAAAATAGAATGTTTTTTAAGTATACAAATATTAAGTAAATGTTTGCATTTACGTGATATTTGTATAAAATAAATCCAACATTCTTTTTCTGTCCTTCTTTCATTTGGAAAATCAGACCATAATCTGGTGCTCCTCATCTCATGCTATACAACCATTGTTCAGCAGCAACCTATGATCAGATATTTTTAGAGTTTCAGAAAGTTGTACAAACTCTGAAGGCGTACTGTAACTGCTCTGCACCGTTGAAAACAACCCGATAGTTGGCCTCTCAGCGACTCACCCACTGAGGGGAAAAAACCCTGGTGATTGGCAGCTCCATAGTTGGAAACGTGGCATTGGAGACACCAGCATAGTCAGATGTATTTCAGGGGCTGCAGCGGGCGACATAGAATCCTACTTAAATTGGAGACTAAGGATAAACGTAGATAACGTAAGTTTGTAATTCATGTTGGCGGTATTGACACCCAGAAGAGCTGGAGGAAGTGGCCGGGGACAGGGACGTCTGGGTTTCTCTGCTTAAGCTACTGCCCCCGCGACCCGACCCCCGGAGAAGCGGAAGATGATGGATGGATGGATGGATGGATGGATGGATGGATGGTTGGTATTGACAACCGGTTACGCCAATCGGAGGTCACTATGTTAAAGTTACATCGGTGTGTAATTGTGCCACCCCTGCAAAATCTGACCAGTGATGACATGTTTAGTCGCATGTCATTATTCAACTACTGGCTGTCTGGGTGTGGTGTCCATCCTTCTGGGGAACACCTGGTCTGATTTGGACAGACATCATCCATACCAATTACGGGCAGTTCTTATTTCTATAAATATGGCCAAATTTATTAGTCATCCAAAACCATGAACCCAGAGTTGAGACCAGTAGTCTGTACAGTACCTTCTGTGCAGCTTCCCACCTGCTGCTACCCCCCCCACAAACCCTATAATGATGTGTCTGCTCCCAGACCACCTATATTTAATAAAGCAATAAACACAAGAGGAGCAAATCCTGAAACCTAAAAAAAAATTAAGACACAAAATGTAACTGAACAAAGACTGAAAACTGTCAATGCGGTTTGCTGATCTTTGCTTTCCAAGTCTCTGTTGGTAAATGACTTTTTATTATTAATTAATTTATTAATAAGCTCCATCTAGCTATTTAAATTTTCACATTCTTCAAACCACAGGCCAAGGAGGAGTGGCACCTTCAAATCAGGTGGCGCTTTTCCACCGGCTCGGCTCGGCGCGCTATTGCGTGTTTCCACTAGCACGCCGTACCTGCAACCGGGACGATTTTCCGTACCACCTCAGCCCTGGTTCCAAACGGGCCGAAGCGTTACTAAAACGTGACGTCAGCCGACTGCCTTCCACTGATTGGGCGATGAGTGTCGTCACTGGAAGCATCATAACGCGGATAATAAAAGCTAGCGTTAGCAACCGTTAGCTTACCTCCAAACGTCGTCCCGAGACCAGTGACCAACGCAAGACGGCGCACCCTAATCAGTAAATACACATTGGTGACAGCGCACCATTATCCACCATAATCCATTATAGCTTAAAGCGTTTCCACACAGTGGATTTCCCCCTCTCATTTTCCACGACTTTCAGTTCTCCAGAAGCTATTTTTCTTTTAATGTCCTCCATAGCGCTTCCAGCCAACTGAGCTCGGCTGCACTGATCGCACGTGTTTAATGTAAAGTTGTTCGAATGTTCGATATGCGTGCGTGCGCACCGAGCATGCACAGACCACAGATGCATGCTGCACGGCATGAGGCACGAATAGCCTACCAACATTTTCATTTATGCATATTCAATTATTTATGTTTATCACAAAAACTGACGTTTGCAATGAACTGAAACCTGTCCTCTGGCTGTTTATAATTTTCACGATGTCTGCTTGCTTTCGAGCCCGACCCGAGTCCGACAAGACATTCTAATTTTTTGTCCGAGTCCGGCCCGGCCCGTCGGGTTCCGACCGGGCCCGTTGGGCTTCGGTCGGGTTGCCATACTCTAGTGTAGAGGTAGTGGAAAAGCGCCAAGGGTTACTCGTCAGTCCTTGGCCCAAAATTAGTTTTAGCTCTTTTGAATGTCTGACACTGTTTTTCACACCCAAAGTGGAAATCACAAAAGCCTGTTGTTGTGCATCATCCACCTAGCCTAGTCAGGATTTAGATTGCGTCATAGCACAGCATTAGGCTGGATTAAGTGTATCGAAATAGTTGAAAAAGAAGATGAGAGAGAGGAGGAACACAGAAAAAAGCTGTGAAACAAAATTCAACATTACAAAATAAGTAGTGCAGAATAATCTCACATAGCTGTACAGCACAGTCCTTCGGGACCCCGGGGTTGACAACATCTGGACCTGCAGCCTTGTTCTCTCCAGCTGCCTCTTTACCTGACTGCTGGAGACTGACAGGCTGGAGGAGGTAGCAGAGGAAGTCTCATTATGTCCTGATGTGGGGGAAGATGCTAATGAGGCTGTGTTAAGATGTGGTGGGTGACATTATGGAGGTGTGACAGGGAGTATGTGGGTATAGATGGTGTGTGAGGTCTTTGTTGCTGGAGGCAGGAGAGGAGCATGCAGAGTGGTGACTTCTTGAAATACCGTACATGTTCAGCGCAATTGTTCTACTATATGAAAAATGCAAACATTGAGTTGCTCCAAGAAATGCAGGTCACTGAGCTGTAAATCGTGCATAGTTTGGTAATGAAGAGGTGTTTTGGGAGATGGAGGACATTATGTAAGGATTCTTCTTTTTTCACTGCAGCTCAGTGAGGGTGTCTGTGTACAGAGCCTTAGAATGGTTGGTCCAGGTAGTTGGAGCCTCTGCTAACATCCTTCAGGGAACCCACAGCCACACAGAACTCCTCTTCAGCCACCTGCTTGGTGACATCACACCAGGAGCTGAATCTGTAAAGGTAACATTTTACTTTACTCTACATTGAATGGTGAAAATATTTGAACTGCTTTGGACCTGCCCCAATTCTTTTGTTTGTTCATATTCTCCAGCTCCGGGCTGGTCTTTCACTTGATGTGGTTCCCGGGGGGAAGCCAGGCCCTCGGCGGACAAAGCAATTGGTCATAGCTGATGCATCGGAGCAGTCGTACCAAAGGAAAGGAGAAGCTTTGCCCAATCATGATACATGCCTTTCAGCTCTCAGAGGTGAGGTGCTACGTCAGTTTGAATATATGCCATCCTCGTATGTAATTTTGCTTTTTATTTATGTGCTAGCCTTCTATAAAACTGGACTGATATGAGATTTTTCTTTTTCTCAGCACTGAGACAGATCATACAGACCAGTGGTACACTGCTAAAGGATGACATACACAAGGTAAATGTCAACTGGAAATCAAAAAAATTTGATGAATTAAAAAGAAAAAGAGCTAATTGTATTTAAACCTTGTAAGGATTGCCCGCACTGCCCCTTCGCCATGTTGCACTGCCATTTTTTATATAGTAGCTAAGATGGGACAAACCCAACACTGGCATTTTATTGTCAGTGGGATATTTGCAATTTGAGCTGCTAGATGCATCTGTATTCTACACACTGATTCTTTAACTGCTAAGCATAATCAGCTGATGACAATGAACACATAAAAGCAATCACCTGCTATGGGGACTGATTTAGATGACAAGTTTGCACATATTATTTGCAGAACAGTAATCTGCTTTTTCAATTAATTTCTAGATGTCAGTTTCAAATATCTGATAAGATAATTCATACAGTAGCTCGAGGAAAAGCAGTCGCCTGCCGATCGGAAGGTCATGGTTCAACTCCATGTGTCGAAGTGTCCTTGGGCAAGACACTGAACCCCGCCTTGCCTACCGATGCGTTTATCGGTTTATGAATGTGTGTGAATGATTAGAACGAAAAGCACTGTATAGCGTACTGTGTGAGTGAATGTGACATGTAGTGTCAAAGTGCTTTGAGTGGTCAGATTGACTAGAAAAGCGCTATACAAGTATAGTCCACTTACAAATCAATTAGACAATGGAACTCCTACATGTTCCGCCGCAGCTTAGTTTTTTTAGATTCCTATAAAAACAAATTTAAGACATACCGACATATTGAACTCTACGACTTACTCTGTTCTTGTAAATGAAGAATCCTCCTCACCAACCAAACTGGAACATCAGGATAGACTAACCAATACGGTCATGAATACAGCCTTCCTCGTGTATAAATCCCAAAAAGGTACAAATAATGTTTTTTTAAAAATATCATTACATTTTAATCAAAAGAGGAGGGAGGCCATGCCATGTTTCATTTCATTAAAGTGGACATTTACTAGATAACCCTTCCTCTCAGCAAATCAACTCTAATCTTATTCAGCAGTTTTTAGAGATTTCTGTAAACCTAAGGGATATACGTACTCAACCCAATTAGTGGGATAAGCCTGTACTTTGGATGGGGGATATGGACTAAAGAATTTATCCTGATAATTTCTAGTATTTATCACGGTAACGATAAAAATGACGATAAATAAACACCAATCTTCACACTCTCGTTTGGGCTTGTGTTCGAGGTGGTGGAACAAATTAGTGGTGTTACTGTCCTTTGTTGGCACTATTTGTTTGCAAACCTTGCACGTTGTGAATTGCTGCTCCGCATCAGACTTTTTAAACCCTAACCAGTTCCAGATAATGGAGCTGGAGCCTCGTTTAGAAATGAGCTCCTCGCTGCCCGGCGCCATGTTTGTCAATATTCCACTCGTGTTGGGCTGCGAGTGTGTCGTGCACACATATATACATCATCAATGTGATTTATCGTTTTTATCGTGAGATGACATATTCTTACCCACGGGAATGTTTTTGACGCAAAATGCATGATGGTAGTTCCAATAGGCAGAATGTTTTAGCTTCATGTTTACACAATGGGATGAATTGGATGCATCCATCATGTCGTAAGCTAGATTTGTAGTTGACGCGTCACTCACGGCGCGCATGGCGCGTGACGTCAAAATTACGTATTTCTGCCAGGCGCACGGCTGGAAAAGGCGGCACGTTGTCATGCTCCAGTCATGCGCGTGCTGAGAACAACAAACCAGATGGACCAACTCGAAAACAGAGTCACGGCTGACGGTTGTGTCATGTAAAATACTTTGTGCAATTATTTGTAATAAATGATGTCGTTAGGAATTTGCTGTTGTTTCATTCACTGGTAGCAGCTTTGAGTATTAAGCGCTATATAAAAACGATCTATTATTATTATTATTCCATCCTGAAAGGTAACAATAATTCTCAAGTGTGTCCATTGAAGCACACTATTTCATAACAAACAAACAAAGAAAAGGTCACACAATGCACATAAAAGTCACACATAAAAGTCCTATAACAATATTATAAGTACTATATCGGACTATAATGGTGAAAACACACCTATTGAAATTTCAACTTCTGCAGGCTCATCATCTATTATGCAAGTAATCTTTCTCTTTCGTCGCCTTTTCACCGGCAAGGTTCTAAGCAGCATTTCATCTTCCAGATACTGCAGCAGTATCACTGACAGTGGCATTGTTTTCTTCTCCACTTTCATCGTTGTATAGTAGTTAGCGGTAACCTTTACGTAGCAGCAACACCTCTGTGACAGTGAAAATTGCAACTACTGGCGCATCGACTCGCACTACTATAAAATGGCCGGCACGAAACCACGACGTCATCAACATTGCTCGCGCGAGCCATTGCAGCAACCATGCTAGAAGCTTAAAAGTCTTCAATCATAATTTTCCACTTGCTAATTTGCAAAATTGTTCCCCATTCTTTTTAAAAATAGAAAATGAATATGATTTATTTATTTATTTTTTTTTTTTTTTGCTGCGTGTCTTGCAGCGACTCCATGAAGTGGTGTTGCCACTCTGTGTACGTCTGCAGCAGCAGCAACAGCTGTCCAGTAGCAACATTGCATATGAATCTGCAGGGGGCATCAGTGGGCAGTACAGCAGTGCCATCACCCGGAGAGAGCTATACAGGTAAGACTTTAAATCACACTATAGTTATGTAAAACGTGACACAATTGTGTGGTGAACCTGTGCTCTGTCACACTCAATTGGTATTTATCCAATTCACACTATCAACATTCTTAAGCCTGGTTTATAGTCGGTAACGCAAGACGCAACGCAAGCCCCCCCTTGCGTGCTTGCGTGTGTCACCTCAATTTTCTAAACTTCACGCAAGACGCAAGACACGAGCAGAGCTATAGAGTAGCCACTCTGGACGCGTGCACAAGCCACTATCTACATCACATCCGGCGGCGTGTTCATCTTCCGGTTTCATCCCCTAATAAAAGACCGCTGTTTTCAAACGCCAGGGTAGAAAGCGAAGAAGAAGAAGAAGCATGAATCCCATAGACATAATATATATAATATATTATGTCTATGATGAATTCACTCGAAGAGAGACTTGCCGAAGAGGTCCTGGCGGTGAATTTCCTTTCATCGTAGTAGGCTTGTCAGTGAAAAAACCCGCTACTCCACCTACTGTCCTGGCAGTGAATCGCCACGCAGCAAACGCAAGCGCCGGCAAAGCTAAATAAACGTCTCGAGCCATTAACACAAGCGCAAGACGCAAGCTCAAGGGCAGTTAAAAGAAGTATAACTCAGCCTTTACTTGGTTTTCTGTTCAGCTTTGAATTAAGAGTCCATATTGTCCATGTCCATATTAGGTGGCCTAGAAAGGAGTGGTTGTCCTAAGATTTAATGGCCACTCTAAGCCATTAATGATGATATCTTGTGTGAAAAGGGCTTTAAACTGTATGAAAACTCAATGGCATTCAGTCATTCACATTATAGAAACTTTTCTCTTACTGTTCCTTGCACTTCATTCAGACACACCTGTGAATGTGTTAGAAAGAGCCAAGGTGCTTGTGCAGTTTTTGTGATTTGCACAAGATTCGATAGTGTGGTATGATTATAGATAAACCTTTTTATAGAGTCACAACTTGTGATACAACGTGATATGGCTTCAATATTTCATGAGTATGCCAAGCAATGCAGCAAGCGGTTGGATTCCTCACGAGCCCAGACTACAAAAATCCCATGTGGGCTGAAAGCAAGATGGCCAGAGCTGGAGGAGCAAGTCCACAGGTGGGTGTGGACAACGTACTGCTGGGAGAGGCTTGTCAACGGTGCAGTTACGTCTCCACGCCCCGTTACTTGCCAAGGAGATGAATATAAATGGGCGTATTCCCACTGTCGGAACCTTTTGCAGCTCCTATAACCTTTTCAGGAATAGGGCCCAAGTTCCTGTATGTCCCGCATTCGGACATACAGGAACTTGGGAGCACGGCCCTTGGTTCCTCTAACCATTTTAGCTCCTTCTCTGAGGCTGGGTCTTTTCTGGGTTCCATAGAAACACATATTAACGTAGGTGGTTGGTAGCTACGCCCAGGGCCGGAGTGGGACTCATTTCCAGCCCTGGAGTTTCATGCCTCAGACCCGCCCACTTTAGATCACGACCTGTTAGTAAAATCATGTAATTATAACCTTACAATGTTAAGTCTACAATAGCGCACTGTTCTGTAAACAGACAAAATATATCAATGTGATGATCACAAATCAAGTCATTTACTGACAGACTTGGAAAGGAGAGATCTAATATTCAGCAAACCACATTTAATTGTTTGATGTTTTTGTTCAGTTAAAGTTTTTGTTTTCATTTTTTATTAATTTTTTAAATTTTTATTATTATTTCTGGATTTTCTTCTTGTTTTTATTGATTGGGGGTAGCAGCAGGTGGGAAGCTGCACCGAAGTGTGTAAGACTACAATTCTGCATCCTGGTCTCAGCAGTTGAAAATACTAATATATTATCAGACAGAAAGCAAAAACCTCAGCTACAGTTTAAACTTTTCTCTCTTTCATTGGACTCAGATGCTGAATAGAAAAGTACTCTGTGCTGCAGCTAATAATTTTTCCTGAATCCATGAAGGATGAATGTTTAATTGTCTGACCAGATTAATTGCGTGACAGATTACATAAACCTCTGTGTGGAGAGTATTCTTCTTTCAAGGAAAGTGATTTGCTTAAAAAGTTCTTAAACAATTCAATTCATTTTTATTTATATAGCGCCAAATACAACAAATGTCATCTCAAGGCGCTTAGATAGTAAGTCCAATTCAAGCCAATTGGAATTCAATTAATTAATAATAATCATAATTCATAAAATAATCCAATTCGTTCATATAGAGCCAATTCAAAAACAATTTCCTTGCTAAGAAAACCAACAGATTACACTGAAAACTTTTTGTTTTTCGGTCCAATTTCCTGGCCTGAGCGGCGTGCCTGACTGTGGAGAGAAACGACTCCCTTTTTAACAGGAAGAAACCTCTGGCAGAACCAGACTCAGGAAGGGTGGCCATCCGCCTCGACCAGCTGGGGTTTGAGAAGACAGAAAGAGAGAGGGGGGGGGGTGCGGCGGCGGCACTGTAACACCATTCAAAGGATATCTGTTGGAACAGGGAAACACGAGTTAATGACCACAATAATATCACATATACATAAAGAGAGTAAAGTGAGGAAAGGTGTGACAGATGAGGCCCCCTAGCAGTCTAGGCCTATAGCAGCTTAACTATGGGATGTTTCAGGATTACCTGAGCCATCCCTATTCAAGGTAAACACAAGAAACTTGTGCTAACGAAAAAAATAAAAAATAAATAAAGGACCAGACTCAGTGAGTAATTCCCTATACTCCCTATATAGATCTGCTCCTCACACCACAACAACCATCTTTTTACAGCCACAAGCTACCTCAGCCTCTCACCAACTGCACACCAGTCACAGCGGGGTGGGGATGCAAACCCTGGTTCGGGTAGGGGGAGAAATAAAAGAGGTAAGATAGGCGGGAATGGGATTCAAACCCTGGTTCGGGTAGGGGGTAATGAAAGTATAGAGGGTGCCAGAGGTGGAGGCAGAACAAGACACACTAGCAGACACACTATCAGATTCAACAGACCTAACTATAAGCTTTATAAAAACAACTGAAACAGAAAAGAATACGGAACAAAGAGGTATACAGAAGGGGAAAAAAAACAGGAAAGCAAGCTCCGGCCGAGCAGTGTAAGGAATTTGTGGTCTGGGATAAACTGATCACAGGCTCAGAACGATGTAATCCTGGACAGAGCCAATGAGCTAAATATAGTATTTCATTAGGTTCAGCCCAGGTCTGCAAGACAGACCTCACACTCTACCTGTACCCACATCTTTCCAGTCACACTTCCGGAATGTCACTCTCCATTTCCGCCATGCTTCTTAACACAGCCTCACCAACATCTCCCCCATATCAACTTATTGAAGAAAAGATGGTTGCTGTGGTGTGAGCAGCAGTGATGGCTGGCATTAGGGGAGTGACTCTGGGACGCCAGTGATCACTGTCTAGAGGTGTCGTGGGCCCAACTAGACGAGACACTGATGAAAGGAGGTTCCCACCTGATGATCCCAATTACATGTTGGTCAGCACTGGTCTATATAGGGATCAGGAGGTTATTTATTAGGTACTGAGCCAGTATTAGAAGATTAATTGTTGAATTTAGGGAATAATTTACTGAATCTGGTCCATTTTCTTTTGTAACACAAGTTTCTTGTGTTTACTTTGAATCAACAGAAATTGTGTACATCTATAAAGCTTTACAATAACAGTAATTAGTCCTATATTTCTTGCTGTCTGTTAATGTTATGGGAAGGTAATGTGAGAATGGAAATCACACAATTTCAGTAAACTTGTACAGTGCGCTCAGGATAATTCAAAGCATGGCTGTGTGCTGAGAGTGATGTGTTTTCGCAGAGGGGGTTACTTCAAAGGAGATAGTGATCAAACATAAATGGAGTCCAGTCTTTGCTTTTTATAACAGCAGTCGAACAGCAGTAATGTATGTTATGTCACAGTTTCACCTGTAATGGACTGGACGATTTTTTTTTTTTGTGTGTGTGTATTTTCAGATTACTGTTGGCTTTGGTCCTGGTCCCATCACCTTGTTGCCCTCCCCCTCTGACCTGTGCAGTGTCCATCTTCAGTAATGGACGCATTGACCGTGGCGTAAAGGTGACTGTGGGAGAAACTCATTGTATAATCGAAAATGTGACAGCTGCTTCAAATTCCTCATGTTTAGAATTTTTATTTGAATTTTTATCAGATATCAAAACAACACAAAAGATTTAACAAGACAATATTTGATCTAATTTTTTTAGCCTTTTTGTTGTTATTTTATTGAGATGGAAAGACATGAGAAACATGGACAGAGAGTTCCAACCCCTGGCAAAAAATATGGAATCACCGGACTTGGATGATTATTTATTATTTTATTTATTTTTTAATGTATTAAATAATTTAGATTCCATGATTTTTGCATGGGCTTGTAGATAAGATGACATGCATAAAGATCACTTGAAGTTGTTGTTTTCCTAACAATACCTCTAAGCTACTAGATATACCAACCCTATGGTAAGTGACTGGCCTTTTTAAAGTCTTCTCAAACAGTATTTTTTGCACTGTTGTCTGAGTGGACCCATTCAAGTAAATGGTAATGTAACTATATTGTAACCTACTGACCATGGCCAAAATTTTAAAGACATTTATATTATATTGCGGCTGACAACTTATAAAACCAATTTAAGTGTTACTGTAACAAAACAACTGCCTTTACATTTGGAGCAGCTCTTTTGTCAGTCGTCTTTATTTCACTTTTTAACAATTCTTTTTGGATGCCCACACTCTTTCTTCCCCTCTCCCAGGTCTCTTCATTCTGTGCCAAGGCACTGACCATTTGTAACTCAGTGCTCCATCCCCGTATTCCCTCAATTGGCCTTCCCTTACCACCCCTAAACCTGAGGTCAACTGCCACTGCTTCAGTCCTTTCATCTCAGGGTCCTGCCCCCCGGCTAACTTTGTCAACCCTCCTAGAAGGCCCTGTCCCTGGTCCTCCTTTCCCCACACGTCATTCTCTCAGTCTGGGCCCCACTTCTCTGTTGGACTCTTTAGAGAACCACCTCTCCCTGGTTCCAGGCCAAGCCCCTCCTCCAGGAGACTTGATCTTGTCCCCACACACACACCATCAGCCTGACGTTGCTGGGCTGGGCCCTCCAGAGGGGCAGAGGCCTGTGTTTGTCCGCTATGACAAAGAAGAAGCAGAAGATGTAGAGATATCTCTGGCAAGTGACTCTGATGACAGTGTGGTCATTGTTCCCCCAGGGATGCTCAACATGGAGAACCAACAGGATGACCCATCAACAAACCCGCAAAACATGCTCCCTACTGCACCAGATGGCACTGGTGTCACATTACCAGGAGAATCTGTGACCATGGTCCCCACCACAGCAGCAACAACCACAATAGATGTATCCTCACTTCCCAATAACCTGGCCTCTTCCTCCTCTCTCCTCACCACTTCAACCACCCCCATTAACTCTTTACCTCCCCCTAGTGGGTCAGTGGTCTCTCTGGTTCCACCTTTGAACTCAAGCAACATCTCAAATCCACCTGGTGGTTTGGGGGACTCGTTGCCTTGTAAACCCCAGCTCCCGCAGATGCTAATGCAGCCTCCCACAGCAGGCCAACCCAACCCCTTGGGCCTCCCACTCCAGATGCATCAGCTGCAGAATCAGCTGACTCAGCAGGGACGACACCTCAACCAGCACCCACCTGCACCCACCACCAATGAAGAAACAGCTGTCATTAACATCAACAGTACTGACGAGGAAGAAGATGAGGAGGACATGGAGGATGATGACGAATTGGAGGAGGAAGGGATTGATGAGGATGAAGAGGAAGAAGGGAGTGATGAGTTTTATGAAGGAGAGGAGTATGAAGACTTTGATGAAGAAGAGGGTGAGGAGCTAGAGGAAGAAGAGGATGATGGGGACCTGCCGCCACTGGAGGGGGCAGAGGACAAGTCAGGGGAAGAGGGTAAAGTGCTTCGAGCTGCAGTGGATGAAGGGGGCATGACTGGATACATTGTTGAGGGAGATGCAGAAGGAGGGATAGAAGAGCTCCAGACCAGCAGAGCAATGTTGGGAGAAGACAGGAAGAAGGTTCAGGAGGTGGAGAGTATTGGTGTCTTGGAGGATGAACAGGAGGGGGAAGGAGAGGAGGATGAAAGTGAAAAGATGGATGATCCCACCATGCCACAGATTCTGTGTGTAACTGGAGGAGCACTGGAGGAAAGGTTAGAGATCAATGAGGAGGGGGTAGGAGAAGGAGGAGGGCTTCAGGAGGAGATGAGCTTGTGGAACCAAGATGCCAAGGAGGATGAGCTGACAGTTGCCTCAGCAGAACACGCATGCAGTCAGAGTCAGCAGGTAGGCGTCTCATCTATAAACCACAGAGTACACTAACAGTGTATAATTGGGGCTCTATGAGAGCAATGTGGAGTGGGGAGCTAATTGAAGGAGAGCACACCTTCAGGGTCTTTTTTACACTACAAAGTTTAATCACGTGTAAAGTACTGGATATTGTAAACACTGGATGAGAACCTCAACAACGAGACGCTTGAAATGCCCTTAACATTGTCAGAAATGCACCACGCCCTGGAGGAAGATGGGCACATATTCTGCTATATCAGGGACTGAAAACTGTTCTTCCAGACCTCTTCTTGGTGTATTTTCAGTGGTGAATGGGGATTTCACATGTCTGAAAACTGAAGTTTTATCTAGTGAAAGTTATCTAGTGATGTTTTTTAATGTAGCAATCTTTAGGTAGATAATACAACACATAACACTGGCACATAAAATGTATATTACTTAATAAAACAACACTGAAATCATTACAGACATTTCAGATGTCTGTAGCCCTTTAACTAAAACGTAACCTGATACAAAGCTGTATAGGTAAAGCATAGTGAACAGAAAAAAATGCATTTCTCTGAGCCTACAGTTTCCAGGCTGACTCTACCACTCCATCATTTTTCCATTTGTTATTGATGTTAGAGAATCTCTGTGATCAGCACTGCCATCTCACTGAGGTTCCTTTACTTCCATGCAGCAGGATTTGCCGTTGTTAATTGGACAGGAGGGGCATATTATAGCCCCTTACATAGTCACGGTCACGTTTATTTATAAAGCACCTTATAACAACCTACGTTGTTAGATCGAGACACAAAGACAACTTTCGTCTCACCCAGGTCCGAACGTCTGGGAGAAAAGGTGAGTTTTAAGAGAGGATTTAAAAATGTCCAGAGTTTGACGAACGCATATGCAGTGGTAAACCATTCCACAGCTTAGGGGCACTGCAAAAGCTCGATCGCCTTTAGTTTTTAGCTGGCATTTAGGCACATCCAGGTATAGTTTGTTAGCAGACCTCAGAGCTCTGACTGCTCTGTGAACATGTATGAGTTCAGCTAAACTTGGGGGTCAAACCGTTCAAAATTTTAAAAACACACATGAGGATCTTAAAATCAATTCTGAAATACATAGTTATTAATGGGAGGAAGAAAGGAAGGGTTACTGGCTCTTGGAGTCAATTTCACATTGAAAAAGAGAAAGGTGTGCATGATCATCTGGTTATTACTTGGCGTACACACCTTGCAGATTTTCCTCTGAGCATGAAAACAGTCTTTTGTACATAAGGTAACCGGTCTAAAGTAAAAGTTAAACGGCTAAAAAAAAGTACCTTTTTATAAGAGCAGTTCTGTGAACTAAATGGATGCAGTTCGTGCAGTGGATGACACAAAAAAGTCCTCAAATAGATTTTAAAAACTATAAAATATTCCTTTGGTCTGAAAGCACCATATGTTTTACAGTACTCAAAAATCAGACCGTGATAGAGAAACAAATGAGTGAAGTAAACTGAAATTTGCTTCTTGACGTTGAAGTTATGCTCTGTATATACAGATATAAGTACAAAATTATTAATAAAACACTTTCTGTATTGGTCTTTCTTTTATGATGTGACAAAGTGCTTTCAAAAACATACGAGTTTTAAACTCCATAGATATTCATAAAATGACAATGATAAAAATACACAAAAAATTAGGGCTGGATGAGTGAACTCGTTAATTATTTATCGCCAATAAACATTTTATCGCGCATTAACGCAAGTTTTATTTTAGTTATTTATTTATTTATTTATTTATTTTAAATTATAAAAAAAAAATTTATAGAACTTTTTTTTTGGGGGGGGGCGTTTGTGCCTTTAATGGATAGGAAAGTTCAGAGAGACAGGAAGCAGAGGGCAGAGAGAGGGGGAAAGACACGCAGCACAGGGCCGTCCAATGTGGGACTCGAACCGGGGCCAGCTGCAGCGAGGACTATAGCCTCTGTACATGTGGCGCCTGCTCATCCCACTACACCACGGACCACCCTTGTTTTATCATTTATTTTATTATTGTACAAGTCTGTTGCTCACAGGCTTTTATTTTGTAAAAGTCTGTTGCTGTCTGCTGCGGAACCGCAAAAGAAAGTAATTGACGGATCCAACAAACACGGAGAAGGGTACGGAACTTTTACTCGGCCATTTTCATTTTGAAGTTCTTCCAGACGGCGGAGTCGACAGAACCAAAGTCATCTGTAAACGCTGCCAAGTTGAATTGTCTTCTCACCGTAGTAGTTCCAGTCTAAAATATCACTTAAAGGCAAAACACACAACTGATAGCAGCAAGTCATTCAAGGAAACAGACAGTGGAGCGAGGCTTCTACATAAAAACTACAGAAAGATGCTGATGTTAAAAGTGTGTTTGCACAACCAATGTTATGGCACTTTCATTTATATGGCAGCACATTTAAAATAAAACTAAATGCAAAAAGCTATTCTCTAGTATTACTATAAGACACACTGCTAATTTCCATGACTGTGTTGACATCACTGCATGCAGTGCATATCAGTCATGTTGAAAGTCATGAACATCAATGTTTCTTGGTCTGACTGACTCAAATTGTCATTGTGATTTTTATGGAAGAATTCCAGCTTGTTCATTCAGACATGACACTGAAAGGATCGACTTCAGATAAAAGTTTGTTGCAGTACATTTGAATTAATTCAAAGTATTCTTCACTATCCTAAATAAAACTCTGAGGCTTGCTGATGTGGTGTGCTCATGGTCTCATTCAAAATGATACTCAGATGGATTAAATTATTCATTCCAAAAATGATTTGACTAAAAAAATCATCTGCATGTACACTACAACCTAAATAAGAGTGTTGTATTTTTTAACACTGGGATGATGTAGTCTGTTGGCAGCAAACATCACAAGTACAGTCCTTGCATCTGACAAAATTTGATTTCAAACTTAAGTATCAAATTCATTGCATTCTTTAAAGCTTTTTTTTTGTTGTTGTTTTAACTCGACAGGAGCCTGTACCTGAAAATGCCCAGGAAGATGCTGTGAGAGACAGCAAACCATCCAGTCATCAGGAGGAACAGCTAGTACTTGGTCAAGAGGGCGACTCAGGAGTAGCTGATCATGAAAAGTCGACAGGCCAGAACATTAAAGAGCAAGAGAAGACTGATGCTGATCAAGGAGAGATAAAGGATGCAGAAAAGTCAAAGAAAGATGAACATGAAGAACAAATGGATCAAGAAGGGAAGAGTGATGGAGTAGATGGGAAAGGAATGAAGAGGAAGAGAGAGGATGGACATAGAGAAGATGATGGGCCAAGCACTGAGAAGAAAAAGGTAAAAAGAAAAAAAAACTCATGGTGAAATAAAGTAATACATTAACTTTGTGGCATTAGAGACAAATAAGACAACCATTCCCACTCACACTCGCTCCTAGGGTCAATTTAGAGACACCAATTAACCCGACATGCATGTTTTTGGTTTGTGGGAGGAAGCCAGAGTACCCACAGAGAACCCACGCATACACAGCAAGAACATGTTATACATTTTTAACTAACTAAACAACTTCTAACTCAGTGTTCTAATGTTCGGAAACAGAATCTGCAATCACAACTAGAAATTGATGACAAAGATGCTATGGGAAAGGAGGAGCAAGGACAACAGGTCAGGGGGGATACATCAGGCTTTGAGAAGGAACTTGGGCATTGTTGCACTGGAAATATCAAAATCAAATTTATTTCCGTCCTTGGCTCCTGGGGCTTGTTTTGGCTTAGTATGAACAATCAGAAAACCACTGCCATGTGGGGCCACCACTTGGGGGGAGGAAATTCAAGGTCAGGTGCATTGTGAGCTGGGCGGTAGGCGAAGGTGGGGACCTGGGCGTGCCAATCCCCAGCGTTGACTGCCGGACAGGCCTGGTAAGCCCAAATATGTAGTCGGGGTGAACTGGGAACATCTGGTGGAGGCCCCTGTCCGTGATGACTTTAACTCGCACCTTCAGGGGAAATTTTCTCACATACCAAGGAATGTTGGGGACATTGAATCTGAATCGACCATGTTTATCCATTGTGGATGCTGCCTCCAAGAGTTGTGGCCTGAAGGTTGTCTGTGCCTGTCGTGGCTGTAACCGGAGGACCCGCTGGTGGACGCCAGCAGTAAGTGAGGGAAGCCGTCAAGCTGAAGAAGGAGGCCTTTCGAGCTTGGTTGTGCCGGGGTCTTAGAGAATGGACTGTTTCCTTTAAAACAGAAAAAGTCATGTGCTATAACTGCTAAAAAACAGCAGAGCATTTGAGAGATACAGACTGATGTAAAACAGTATGTGAATGTTAAAATCTTAAAGTAGATATTTTATCAGCAAAGTACAGTTGAAGCCTCCAACAGAACAGTATCACAGGGGTTAGCAGAGTTGAAAATATTAAAAAGGACTCCAGCCTTGTTACTAGAAATGATGTTTGACAAAAGCTTAAATCTCTGTAACCTTGCTTAATACCAGTTAAAATGGTTACAAAGCTCCCTCACTTAATTTTCCCCATACATTAAAGGGAGGCAGCTTGATCATGTTTTTTTGTCTAACACACTGACTCTTCAATTGTGACTATTCTCGCGTGCATTCCTTTGCATAGTGCTTCATAAAACTGTTTTGGATCCATTTCCTTCTGCCTGTTGCCCCCTCTTAGGGATAAGTCATTAGAATACCTTTCCAGTACTGCCTCACATGCTTGTGTATAAAATACACCACAATATGCGTGGCTGGTCATGGATTTCAAAAAACATCTACCTGCCTTTTTATGAGATGAGCCGATTGAGACAGTTCAATGCATGTGCACTAGGGCCGGCACGGTATATGTATTCGTGCCGAACCGTCACGGTACGGGGGTAACGGTTCGGTACGCGCATTGCCACGCAGAATACACACGGTACGGAAGTTTAATATTGATCTGAACGCGGAACTGTTATTTTGCAAGAGTTTCCTTCAGGACCCATTTAAACACTGCCACATGCAAGCTCTGATTGGTCCGTATAGATATACGCTTTCGGACAGAGCCGTTCTAAGGACGCAGTTATCAGAACTGTCCTACTCGAATTTCGTTCTGATAACTATCCTTCCACAGCGGAACTGTTTCAGTCTGCATTCGCACATGAGTCGGGACCAGGTCGGGACTTATGCGCCGCGCGCAGCCGTCTGCGTCAGTGACGTGTTACGTTAGCCGTTTAGCGCCACATTCAAAATACAAAACAAAACCCGGGAGAAGAAAAAACACCACAAAGAAGCTAATATGGAGAACGGGGAGGCCACTGTGATCATGGTCTGCATGATGGTGATATTAATCATGGACGATCACATCAGGCGTCTAATATCGAGGCTGGAAGAGCTCACAGAGAGTCAGGATCAAGCGCAGGTGATACTTCTTCGTTTCATGAAGGAAGAAAGGAGAGCAGAGCGCCGCAGACAAAGGAGACAACGTGTAAGTTTAACTTATTAAACACGCGCCGGTTCTGTCTGTGTGGTATGATGAAACATTTCAGCCGTGATAGCATGACAAGGGGCGTAGCTACTGACCACCACACACCTCCGTCAGATGCGTTCTATAGAACCATGAAAAGACCCGACCAATTACGTCTCCCAAATGTATTACAACAACCCCTGGATACGAATACATGCAGAGCAAAAAAAATTACCGAAGCAATTGGAATTTACATCGCATCTGCTATGCGCCCATATTCCACTGTAGAAGAGGCAGGATTCAGATATCTATTACATGTGCTCGAACCTCGCTACACGCCTCCTTCGGCACTGTACCGAAAATGTACCGAACCGTAGGGTCCAAACCGAGGTACGTACCGAACCGTGAGTTTTTTTGTACCGTTCCACCCCTAATGTGCACTCTGTGTGCTCCTCAAGCACATCCGTCATTAGTCCTAGGTTTTGACAAAAATAACTGAACTTAATTGCTAGTCCCTCATGCATTTCAGTATAGTTTCTATTGATATCCCTACTTCCTGCTGTGAAATGATGGTATAGGGCAGCATGCAGTGGCTAAACACCTTTTACTATTCTAACAGATTAAGCCACCCACCTTATCCCTAAGATTCAACCAATCCTTCTCAAACACTGCTACCTCAGAGCCTACAGCATCAAGCTGCTTAAGGTTCTCTGGTGACTGATTATACAGGCAGTATAACTTGTCAAGGAAAGCTGTGCAGTTCTCAGACTGCATCTGATACAGACAACTCTAACCTATGGTTTAGACAATGCCACCCTATGAGACCTGGTAACTTATTCTTCAGTTTTGAATACACTCATTTTTTCCCCACCATTACAACAGCTCCATCTGATCAGAAACCCACCTAACACCCTTTCAGAAAAGCTTCATAAGGCCATGTTTTAGAAGGCAGCTTAATAGTCTTAGTAATTCCATCTGCAATTGTGCTTTCTAACTCAATCAGATCCAACCTCAGAAGTATGGTCAAAAATTCCCATAAACACACTCCTAAACCTTGTGGTTTGCCCGGAAGAGTTGAAGCTGTTATAGCTGCAAAGGGTGGGCTGACGTCATATTAAACCCTGTGGATTAAGAATGAAATGTCACTTGTTCATATGCGTGTAAATTCAATTCATTTTTATTTATATAGCGCCAAATACAACAAATGTCATCTCAAGGCACTTAGATAATAAAGTCCAATTCAAGCCAATTGGAATTCAATTCATTGTAATCATAATTATTCATAAAATAATCCAATTCGTTCATATATAGCCAATTCCTAACCCTAACCCTAACCCGGAAAGTTTTAAGCCTGGTCTTAAAAGTGGAAAGGGTGTCTGCTTCCCGGACATTTACTGGCAGCTTATTCCACAAGAGAGGGGCCTGATAACTGAAGGCTCTGCCTCCCATTCTACTTTTAGAAACTCTGGGAACCTCAAGTAAACCTGCAGTTTGGGAACAAAGTGCTCTTCTTTTGTAGTGTAAAGGAAGATGAGCGGATAGTTTTGGCAATATAGTGTATATATGTATGCGTATATGTGATATAAAGCTTTCATTAGATGCTGATGGAAGTTTTTTTTCATTATAAACATCTAATGGCAGTTTTTTTTTTTTTTTTCTGTTGTACAGCTGGAAGATGAAGCCATGGCTTCCATGTTGGCAGATTTTGTCGCCTGTCCACCTGATGATGAAGACGTTGCCTCAGGATCGAACTGTTCATAACCAATTGTTCTGTTGAATTGATGAGATTGATGCTACCATGACAGATACTGTCCCTGTATCATTGTAACATGAGGTAACTTGGAAATGTTACTCAACAGTTTTAAGTTACCTCATGAAATGTTATTCCTTACATGATCTTGTAAACAATCTTTACCCTAATGGTTAACTCTTTACATTGCTCAGAATGGTGCCTTTATTTCTTAATTGATTTTGATGCTATAGTATTATTTGTGATTACAGTTCCAACTGTCTGCACCACTATATCAAACATGGTAATATTAGATGGGTGTCAGAGTTGTTTCTTGTATACGGCTTGTAACTGACAAGTAGTGTCGCAAATTTTCTCGTTAAAAAGTAAATGACGCTGCATTTTTTTTCCTCAGCCCCAAGTGAAGCCAAGCTAAGCTCCCTGATCTCTATTACTCAGAATGCTACACCATTGATATATACAGTACTCATTCAGTTTCCTTGAGTTCCTTTGTATGTCTTTTATGCTTTTTGTTTTGTCATTATGGTGATACGTTCTTCCATAAAAAAGTAAATATTCAGTCATGAGTTACATACATTACAATTGCAGTTGTAAATACGATCAGTTTAGTCCCCCTTGCTTGCTTTTATTTTTTAACAATCCTAGAAATATACAAAATATCAAAACATATAGCCCATTCTGATTCAACAGCTTGATGCATTGTTCCCACAATAACACAATGCATAGCTTACAGTTTGTTCTGCTGTAACCACAAAGTGGCATAACATACATACAGTTCACGCTTCACGCTGGTTTGTTTGAAGAAGTCGGGGTGGGGATTCCCAAAGACGTAGCGGGGAGTGTGCTTCGGCTGTGTTTTCCGCACCGGAAACTAGTTCTCAAACTGACATGAGCAAACCAAGCCTTCCGTGTAGATTTACACAGTCATTTGCACTCGATGTGAAAGTACACCACTCACACAGTAATTAGAAGGTAAATCAAGTAAATTAATTCACGTTGGGCGAAATATTTCGATTGGCGACGCTAGCATGTATGTATTACTCGCAACCAAGCAGTGGTCAGTGCTGTGAGATTCGGACAATGCCTGGGTCGCCAGGAAAACGCTCCCACACACTTATTTATGTCTCGGGAATGCGGGGATACACTTAATTTGGCCTGGGGGTGGCATATCCCTTTAAGTCTTCTTTTGCCTTCTGCAGTATAATTTAGAAAATGATCAATGAAAGGATGGTGCTTTTTACAAACCATTTATTTTGAGACTCTGAGACTGAACACAGGAGGAGGAGTTTAGGCTCAGTTTCTATGATGATCTAACTAAGGTAAGCGAGAGCCACCATCGTGACACTGAAAACACTAACCTGAGGTTCAACATGCCTCAACCTTGGTTTGTCGTGCGCATCTCTGGATCTGAAATTAGGTAAAGGATGACTTAAGATGGTACATTACGTGACCTATTAAGACATTATTTAATCAAAACTAACCCAAAAGGTAGAAGCTACTCAGAGTTACAGCCTACTGCTGATGCATGACATTAAGCCTTGGTTAACAAAGAAAGATCATAGTCATTGTACCTTTTTTCTTACAGGAATTTTGGGTTTTGTTAAGCCAGCTAAGGCAAAGAAAGCCTGGCTATGTTGAATTTGGTATGTAGTATACCCCTCAGGGATATATTTTATGAGAAAGATGGGAGAAACACTATGTGGATGGAACGAGACATGATGTCCCAGACGTGCTCGATTTAATTCAGGTTTTGGGAACGGGCAGGCCGGTCCATGCCTTCATCATGAAAGAACTGCTGACACACTTCAGCCACATGAGGCCGAGCATTATCATGCATCTGACGGAACCCAGGGCCCGGCCCACTGCACCAGCATGTGGTCTCACAATGGGTCTGAGACATAGGCGTCGCAACAAAATTGTCTGTTTGGACCCCCCCACACTTTTTTCCATCTAAACATGTAAAGTCCAGCTGGACGTAATAAAAGGACGGAGGAGGAGGTACTCAGCAAACTAGTTTCATTAGGAAATAGTAAAAGTTACTGTTGGCTGCAACAACGGCAAACACCAGAAAAAAGCCGCGGCTCCATCTGTGATCTCCTCTGAGCACCACATCGCTCACACACAAAAAACAAGTAATTCACACACTTGTCCCACGCCCTTTCCTTCCTCATCCAATCACACGCCTGCCTCAGCCTTGTACGCATTCAATATATCGCACAGTCAGAAACAACAAAACATTTTTAACAGTAGTGTAAAATCATAATGAATAGCTGGTTACCTGCAACTATCCACAGGCTTGCGAACATAAACAAAGTTCAGAACCCGCCACTTCATCAACCGTCGCTGGCAGTTTACATGTGAAGTGAACCGTCAATGCAGACTGCTCGAAGCTGGAAAAGATAACCCTCAGCCAAGTTCATATCTGACCATGTCAATATTTTGCTAAAAGTGTATTCTATGACCTCAAAATGATCCCTATGTCACATCCTACCTAATGGCAGTTGGGGTACCTCTGGCTAGCAAATGGAGGGCTGTGAGGCCCTCCAAAAAATGTGCTCCTCGCGTTCCTCCTTGCACAAAGGAAGAGGTAATGGTCCTGCTGCTGGGTTGTTGCCCTTCTATGGCCCCCTCCACATCTCCTGGTGTACTGGCCTGTTTCCTGGTATCTCCTCCATGCTCTGGACACTGTGCTGAGAGACATAGCAAACCTTCTTGCCACATCTCACATTGATGTGCCATCCTGGAGGAGCTGCACTACCTGAGCAACTCCTGTGGGTTGTAGACACCGCCTCATGCTACCTTTAGGGGTGAGAGCACTGACAAAATGCAAAAGTGACCAAATAGAACCACTCCTTTATAGGGGTTGTCTTGCTAACTGCCTCTCATTTGCGCCTGTTGTCTGTTCCATTTGCACAAAAGCAGGTAAAATTGATTCACCAATCAGTGTTGCTTTCTAACTGGACCGGTTGATTTCACAGAAGTGTGATTGACTTGGAGTTACATTGTGTTGTTTAGGTTTTCCCTTTATTTTTTTTTAGCAGTGTAGAAAGTAAAACGTAGAAAAGAAAACTGCTGACTTCAATGACTAACTCTGTTTTGTGAGGAGGATTCATGGTTCACAAATGGAAATGTCAAATCCAGCACAGAAAGACAAGTGAAAACATAAGTCTTTTACATATATATATATATATATATATATATAAATAAAATTATAAATTATATATATATATATATATATATATATATCTATAGATATATATAATTTATATATAGATATATATAGATAGATCTATCTATATAGCCTTTATATATCTATATAGCCTATAATTTCTCCAGCTCGAAAGAAATGTGAGCGTGTCATTGAGCTGATATCCGGTAGAAATGGACGTGTCTCCAGTGTAACGTAAAAGGAGGGGAGGCGATGATGACACTCCTGATTCTCTGATCATCCTCTATCGCTCCAAATATTTTTATACATATTTATTCCAAAACAGTGGAGACCGATAGAGCCCGCGGTCACTTTTTCTTCCACCAAGGAATTTTGCAGATCCGAACCGAACCGGTACCGCAACTCCATTGGCAAGCATCAACGGGTACTGGTCTGTTTTTATCTCATTACTCCGTTCAGCTGTGTATTTTGTTTTTGTTTCTTTTTTTTTCCCCCTAAAAAAAAAATCTTACCTCACGATTATTATATACACCGCATACGAGCAGATAGCAGAGGACGTCAGAGGGCTTTTAGTCTACTTACTATCATTCTGAGCGTGTGATGCAGACTGGCACCTCTTTATTTGTGGGCTGTTCACTTTATGGCCTTTTTTTTTGTCCAGCGGTGTGATGTGGTATATAAAAGGGATTGAGGAGGAGCAAATATTGTTTACAATATATTTACCTCTGCATCATATTGCTGTGTCTGTATGGCAGGTGTATGTTTTTGTATGAAGGAGAGGATGCGTGTGTGGTGTTTGTGGGGGACTCCCAACCCAAACCTTAGTGCGCTTTAGAAATGGCATAAAAGATGCTCATCATATGGTTAATTGTATTTGTGCCGAAGACGGAGAAAACTAGGGCTAGATTTTGTTAAAAGATAAAAATAAATTGCCTGGTTTACGCTATTCGAAGCCTTTTTACAATCCCCTTCCGATAATGAAACAGTTCCCAGCTTCTAGATGGTTCCAGTGTGCTTGGATGAAGACAGGATTTGGTAGGATAGTGCCGCAAAATGGCAGCATTAAAGATAACGGTGGTTTAATTTTATTCGGGAACTAACACTATACATTTCCCGTAATGATTCATTACGTCATTACTGTCATTATGAGACCTAAATACCTGACAAAAACCTTCTTCGTGAATGCGACAAAAAAGGCCAGGGTGTCAGCTTACATCAGTGTCATTTTTATACCTTTTGTAGAAGAGTTTTGGTTGGATAAAAAGTAACCACGTCTTCTTCCAGACCAGGTCAAAATAAAGATTAGTTGAGCAAAAAATAGCATGTACCAGAAATATCCTCATTTCTATTTTTAAACAAACCTGTATATTGTGGTAATTATTGTTCTTTTAGAGGAGAAACAATTCTAACAATAGAAAAGGCAGGATCTAGTGAAAGTGGAATGAATTCAGATACGGCTGAGTTTTGACACCAGAACGAACTGTTTCTGAAGCCATATATTTAAGTTATTTCATGTGTTTTTATGATTAAATCAAATCATCAGAAGCATCCAATGTTGCAGACTGTGTCTTGATAATATTAGCAATAGAGGATATTTTATATTATTTGCTATGTATTGCTGCTGTGTTTATTGAGTCCTGGTGCATTGGAAAAATACTTAATTTTTTCAATTGCAACTAAAACATGTGAAGCAATGTATTGTGCCAATTGACTTTGACAAACAGAGGAGCAGTCCTCTAAATATCTAACAGGCCTTACCTCTCAGCAATAATGTTTTGCATAGGTAAAATGCAGATTGACAGAGTTAGCCCAAGCCAGGAGGGGGGGACAACAACAAAATTCATAACAAAGAGGACAAAGCACTAAAGATTATACATGGCAAAGAAGGACAGATGAATTCCACAGACAAATTTGCACTGATCATTCTTCATTATCTGCACACATAGTTTTACTCCATAACAAAGCAGCTTTATCTACTTTGACTTCTGTTCAGTGATTCCCAGTTAGGAAAAACTATCAGAAACTCATTTAAAAGGAGCAAACTAAAAAGGAAGCTCAGACTTCCATAGATATTGACATTATTTCACGTTTCCCCTCAATTTATGATGAACCCACAGAATTGGTAAAAAAGTGGTAAATAAAGCCAGTAGATGAGGAATGGATATTTGTGAATTTGAGATGTATAAAAGAATGTCATCATTATATTGCGAGATGTGATGTTTTTCTTTATATTCATCACAGTTGAAGGGTTTTTGTTTAACACTAACTGCTAATGGTTCACTAATAACTGATAACAAGATTGAAGAAAGGAGACAGCCCTGACGAGTTCCACTATGTTTTACAAAAGGACGAGACACATTTTGATAAGTTAGAATGGAAGAGGATTGGCATGAATATACCATTTTGATCCATTTTATAAAGAAGCCATAACAAAACATTTTTTGGGCCACTTCACTTGAGCAAATTCACTCTGTACATCTAGAGAGTGAACCACAATTTTTCTTTCTGTATATTGACCATACATCCACAAAGGTAGGCTGGGTATCTTGCCCGGTAACCTTAATATTAGAAAAGTAGGAAATCAACTTTTCCACTTCATCTTGTGCAATATCCAAATCTAGGATTCTGCTTGAGGTCTCACTCAGCTTAGTTTGTTGGAGATTTTCCAAAAAACAATAAAAAAAAAAAATACATACCATCAGGATCTGTCTTACCCAATGACTGAAACTGTAGCATAAAAGTCTTCAAAACATTTGTTATTCTGTTCAGGGTCAGTCAATAATGTCACATCAAGTGCTTTAATACAATGCTATAGTTCCTGAGGCTTGGGTATGTCTTAGCTGATGGGCCAAAAAGCCTTGAGACCTGTCACCAAATTCAAAGTGTCTCTGCTTACCTTTAAAAGTAACTATGAAATATTTATCAAAATGATCAAGTAATATTCATAACATAAGGCCACAATCCTCTTCAATAATTCTGGTCTCCATTGAGTCTTTTATCCAGCTTCTAAATTTGTCCATTAATTGTGTTGAAACTTTCTCTGGAACTTTTCTGCCACCTAATAAGATATTATGTTATAATATCAAAGGACATTATAAAGCACTGCCTTTATAGCCTTCCAAAGCATTAAATCATTTACATCACCGACATAATTTGTTTTAGTGTATGAATCCATCTCATCTGAGAGGTAGGAGCAGAACATTTTATCTTTCAACAAAGCATTGTTAAAGCGTAAATGGAATTCTCCCGTTGTAGTTAAATGTAAGATTAAAAAGAAACCAGGGCATGAACTGAAATAGGTATATTGTGATCAGTGCTAATAGTTCTACTACTGTATGTAGCAATTTAGACTGTAGTTGTTGTGCTCTGTTGGGAAAAAATTCCTTTTATGTGATAAAGAAGCCTCCAAATACCTAACTCAAGTTAGGACCCAAGGCAATAGAGATGGAATATAGCCAGACGGTTTTTAAAGTTCTAATAAGAATGAAAAAATTATCTGTTAATTTAGATAAATAAATAAGACTGAGAAAAAATGAGCCTAAGAGACTAAAACTAAGTGGGAAAAAAAGTAAAAAATAACAGAAAGTACAACAATTTACTAAGAATGACTTACTGACAGGAAAAAAATGAAAGAGCACCAACAGAACATCAATGGACTGTATAGTGCTTTTCTAGTCTAGCTGACCACTCAAAGCACCCATTCCTTCATACGCTTCTCACTCCTTACAGCATGTCTTAGTCCAGAGAGCTATACACAGCGATGGATGCATTGGTAGTCAACAGTGTCAGTGTCTTGCCCAAGGATACTTCGACATGTGGCCTGGGAAAGCTGGAGTCGAACGACCGACCTTCTGATTGGTGGGTGACTGCTCTTCCCCCTGAGCTACAGCTGCCCCCAAAGAAAACAATGACCTGGCACAGCACAAAGGAAAAATGTATACAGAGGGAGTGATTACAAGCAACAAAAACCAGATACAGAAGCTGTAAAACTAGTATTAAATTGAACAAAACAGTATTACAAGTTAAATGGCTTACGAGTGAAGAAAAATTATGAAGCACACCTCCCCTCAAGCTTATCAGCTCCATGTCAGCTCCATCTTGTTCCCACACTTCATCTTTCTTCTTGTACGAAGCCTTTCATAGCTGATTTGAATGTTTCTTAAGCACTTATTCAGGAACCCAATCTGGTTCAGCAGCTTGGTAGCTGTCAATGGCTTGCAGAGTAGATTTTAAGAAGAATTCTTGTAGTTTTATGGTTTGTCATCATGGTCAAACAGGGTGATTGTTGATATCTGTTGTTTAATTGTTTTGGTGATCAAAGCAAGTGGAGAACTGCTTTAGGACATTAGGGCAATTGTTTGATTATTAAAGGTTCCATGGCTTGAAAATAAATGGAGGCTTTTATATATTTTTATAGGCTTTAGTGGTCCCCTAATACTGTATCTGAGTTTTTTTCTCCTAAATTCTGCCTTGGTGCAGAATTACAGCCAGTCCCAAAAATGAGCTTTCCTTAGGAGCCTCAGAATGAGCTGTTTAGGGTCTGCAGCTTTAAATGCAAATTAGGAGGAGAAAGGCGAGGCTAAGCGGAGGGTGGGGGTGTGGCCTTACTTACGCCCGTGGTACCATGTGCAAATGTTTTGTGAATCGCTATGGCACGGCAGCCCTATGCCGTAAGACTAGCGAAACCTGTTGAAATGAGCTTACTTTGAACTAGTTAGTGAACAACTTTCCTAACACAGTCAAACATCAAGCAAGTGCTACACAAGACACAGCAAGACAACAAAAAAGGCGTGCGTGAAGGGGAAAGCAGGAGTGAGGATTTTGACATTCTCATCTGATTGCTCTGGTTTGCAAAGATGCACGTAGCGCTAGCGCTGGAACCATGAATGAATCATTATCCTGATGAAATGCACTGAATTTGCGGATTCATTCTTCTTCAGGAAGCTTAAAGTAGGGGGTTTTGGTCTAAAATGAGCGAGCTAACTATCTCATGGGCATGCAAACACCTCCAACAGCCCAGTTGGCAGAGATAAGAGCTCGCAGATGCTATTAGCTGCATAGCTAACGATACAAACCCTTTCTTATGGTAACAAGCTATCAGTGTTGTGCCAGTTCACAGCTTTTCTGAACTAGTTCAAGTTCAGTTCATACATGCTAAAAGTGAACAGTTCACGTTCAAAGTTCACAATTTTAATTCTGAACTAGTTCAAAGTTCAGTTCATTTTACTTTTTTCGTGAGATATTCAAATAAATACTTTTTTTCACACTACGAGCTAGAAATCACTATACGTTCTTTGAAACTGCTCATTGTAGACATTTGCTCATGACACTGCAATTGTGGGTTTCTTACCAGGTGATGAAACTTGCAGCAGTACAGACAAGGTAGACCAGTTGCATTCACACTGGATGGATGTTTTAACTCAATGTGCCGTTTCAAATTCGAGAAGGACGTTGTTGATATCCTAACTTGTTTTTGCTGCGCAGGTGCACATATCTTACACAGAAAGGTAAGATTTTTGCCGTCGGGGTCTTGGTTTGCAAGAGTGTAAAATTGTTTTAAATGTTCATAAGGAGAATCGGTGTCTGTCTCCGTGCCATCACTTCCACTAGCCATTTTTTTTTAAATTGCAGCGCTTTCTCTCACTCTCGTCATTGGTCTGTCACTCTCTCTCTCTCTATCTCTCTCTCTCTCTCTCGCTCGCTCCTCCAGCCCTCCGCGCTCTCGTCGTTGCCTACTACGCGGCGTTGCTATGCCTACCCCGCTCTGCTGCAATTCATCACGGGTAACGTAGTGCGGAAGCCAGTATGTTATTCAACTATTCTCAGCCGGACACTACGTTGCCCGCAATGCATTGCGCACACAATGTCAAAACCATTTCTGTCTGGTGATACATGATTGAAGCGGCACCAGCGAGAATACAGGAGGGAGGAATTTCTCTCGTTGAGTTTCAAAAGAGAAAACAGATGTCACTCGGTTTTCAATTGAAAACAAATTCCAACATTCATTTACAGTGATGTATGCCGTTCATGACACATAATGTCAACTAATTCACGTTCAAGTTCTTTATTAAAAAATGTGTTGCATTCAGTTCAACGTTCACGGACAAATGAGCATGTTCAATGAACGCGTTCTTTTGAACTCGTTCACGCACAACACTGCAAGCTATGTAACTATACTGTACATACAGGAAAGCAACACAATTATAGAGCGTTAAATTACTTACTCTCGGGAATGAGATCCTTCCCCAAGAGGGACGAATGGAGCAGGAGATTGACAGGCGGATCAGTGCGGCGTCTGCAGTGATGCGGGCTGTGCACCGGCCCGTCGTGGTGAAAAAGGAGCTGAGCCAGAAGGCGAAGCTCTCGATTTACCGGTCAATCTATGTTCCTACCCTCACCTGTGGTCACGAGCTGTGGGTAGTGACCGAAAGAATGAGATCGCGAATACAAACGGCCGAAAAGAGTTTCCTCCGCAGGGTGTCTGGGCTCTCCCTTATTGGGCTCGGTATTGGCCCAAGTTCTGGAAACATTCGTCGTTGAAATATTTGGCGCTCACATACACAAATCTCTTCGGTTCTGTCGTCACTTTCCCAGAAAAAAACAAAATCTGTCCACTGGCTCTTCAGAGGTTCTGATGCAGGTGCTCTAAACAGATTTTTTACTTCCATGTACGGAGCAATGAGCTGGCCAAAAAGCTGTGGGTGCCTGTGAAAGGCAGTTTTGGCATAGCCATATATGGGCTCTGGGGGGAAACAACCTCGACGTCATATGAGGCACCACGTCATAAGCGGCAGCTTTCCCGATCAGGCCATCTGCATGGTGACATTACCAAAGGCAGAGAATAATTTCCATTGCATGGTTTAGGTCTATCGTCATTTTTAGCCACTGGGGCAAGCAGGCTAGGGGAACTTGTATTAATGTTAAACAACCTTAAAAAGTGAAAATTTTATGCCATGGCTCCTTTAAATTCTCTTTAAAGAAACATTTAAGTCAAACGGAGGATTTAATTGAAGAGAAGTTTCAGTGTGATCTGTTGGTGTCTTTATGGGGATAGGGCTCCTCTAAAGTTTTGTTTTGTTCCACTCAGGCTTTTAGAGGAAGTAGCACGTGGGACCCAGTCCTCGTCTGAATTATCTTCTGACGTCCTATTATGTAAAACAAGGAAAAACAAACTAATTTATTTTATAATACAAGAAAGTCTGAACTGTGTATATAATAATTAACACTACTTTTTGCTCCTTTCGGATGTTTGCTTTAGTGATGAGAATGCTAAATATCTGAAAAAAGTATCTATCTATCTATCTATCGATCTATCTATCTATTTATCTATCTATCTATCTATCTATCTATCTATCTATCTATCTATCTATCTATCTATCTATCTATCTATTTATCTATCTATCTATCTATCTATCTATCTATCTATCTATCTATCTATCTATCTATCTATCTATCTATCTATCTATCTATCTGTCTATTAATATTAAGTAAAATAACAAAATATAAATCATACTTCCTTGTCAAGAACAATGTCTCCCTCTTCAGACAATGCTTCT
This sequence comes from Odontesthes bonariensis, assembly GCF_027942865.1. Classification (NCBI taxonomy): domain Eukaryota; kingdom Metazoa; phylum Chordata; class Actinopteri; order Atheriniformes; family Atherinopsidae; genus Odontesthes; species Odontesthes bonariensis. The sequence continues at coordinate 30,092,449 of NC_134524.1, read as the reverse complement.
TCTCCGGAGTCAATTAGAGAAAAATCACTGTCCTCCTCTGACAAGAAAATTGTCAGAAACATCACTGTGCCGTCGTAAACAAACCTCCAAGGCTTCCTCCATACTGTATTTTGTTTTTGAAGTCCGTTTAGCCATGTTGTAGACCAGGGGCCTCATGTACAAAGGGTGCGTACGCACAAAATAGTGGCGTACGCACTTTTTCACGTCAACGATCAGATGTATCAAGAGCGAAAAGACCGTGGAAATGTGCGGTGCCTCACGGCAACATCAAGGCTGGCGTACGCACTTTTCTACAGCTGTTGATTCTTTGGCGACACCTAAGGTGATGTTGGGAAACTGTTATAATAAATAAATGTGAAAACAATTAGTCCTCAGACAGTGATGTGCACATTTGAGATACATGAACAATTAATACTGATAAACAATTTACACACCTATGTGTCTGCAATTACACAAGTGGATATAAAAGCAGCGCAAAGTGGTGCAATGCATACCATTAAAAACAATGACTGCTTTAGCAGTATTAGAAGACTTTGCAAATGGTGCAATAAGAAGAGAGCGTGTGTTCACGAGACAGAGGATTTGCTGGCGACTGGCTCATCAGCCGTTTTGAGGGAAATCCTCCTAGAACTGTGCGCAGAGCTGCGGCCGGCGTTGGAGCGCAACACAGCAAAGAGCCATGCGCCGCCTGTGCTCACAAGTGATGTGCATATTGGGATTCCTAGCAATCAGAGCATTCCAGAGGGAGCTGGCCAATCGATTGGGACTGTCCCAGTCTACCCTAAGCCGAGCAATGCCAGCGTGTGGGACAGAATGATCCGCATCTCAGCCACTATCAAATTCCCACGATGCAGTTGAACAGGCAAACATTAAAGCTCAATTTGAAGCGAGAGCCGGTTTTGTAATCGGAGCTATCGACTGCACACACATTGCTATAAAAGCGCAATCACATGATGAATTTGTATGTTAACAGGAAACATTTTCATTCGATCATGTACAGATCATATGTGATGCGTAAATGCAATTAACCAACATTGTGGCAAGGTGCCGTGGTTCAACGCACGATTCATACATTCTGAGTAACAGCATTGTTGGGAACAGACTAAAAGGTGGCGCTGTGCGTGATGGTTGGCTTCTCGGTGAATAACTTTATTCGTGTAATTGTCCTAATATTATTCTCCGTGACGCGCATTGAGTTTGTGCGCCCCCAATTTCTATTCCCATCAGCATCATAGTCGGTGGTTGAAGTGAGTTACTTGCCGTTTTTTGCTGGTTAAACTTCGGCTTAAGATCTTTCTAACAAGCCCCTGATCGTCTCTGTGGGCAAATGTTAATATGCGTAAAGTGTGAAATGTCTTAATCAGCCTCACCTTTTCCCCGGCGCACTTCTGCACGTTACTGTATGAACACATTTGTTGTGAGTTACACAAAAACATCGGTATTTACCTTGGGGATAATCAGAGTCACCCACATGTGCTCAAACCACCCCAGAGAGAGCAGTGTCACCCATAGTTGCGCCGATTCTCTGTTCAAACAGAGTCGGTCACCCCCCCCACCGGCCTGTTTTGGCCACACTTCGGCGGTGGGCAGCCAGTCTCCGATTCGCATCCACCTTGATGTCGGACCACTTCTTCTTCACCTCTGCTTGTGTGCGCTTCTCTGACCTCACAGCATTGACAGCCTCGCACAGGCTCTCCCTCCCACTCCTCTTGCGTTGGCTGCTTATGCCGGAGGACAGCATGCCAAAGAACACATTTTTGCGGTCCTCCACTTCAGAAAGTAGCACCTACATCTCGCTTTTCTGTGAAGTTCTTCTTTTTTCCTGACTTATTAATTATTCTTTTTTTTTTCTGATCGTACTGAGAGGGGAATCGCAGGTGCAGGGCTCATTTAAATATGATTTGCATATTTAAGTAGGGGCGTGAACAGGGAGAAGTCGGACATGCTCAGATATGTGCGCTCAATTCCACGTTGATTGGGATGTACAAACGAAATGTGCTTGGATTGATGCGTGCGCACAGATTCATATCTCTGGATGTTTCTGTACGTTGGAGGGCATTTGGGTTTGAGCGTACGCCATGTTTCGGTAAGAAATTCACGCCAGTCTTTGTACATGATTGCCCCAGGGGTGTCAAACTAATCCTTTAAAGGGCCGGTGTGGCTGCAGGTTTTTGTTCCAACCCTGCAACAGCACAGCTAACTTGTTTCATTCAATCAACTGAACTGTCTGCACTGAAGGTCTTAACCAGTTCAGTTGATTGAATGAACTGGTTCAACTTTCATTTTACCCAAAGTAAATTGAAAGTTGTTCTTGAACCACTTGGAGTAGAGAGCTGGTTGAGGTCTCTTTTGAAAGAGAACACTCTGAATGTTAACCCACAACAGTCAGAATCTTGGTAAATGCTACTGTCACAGAGTAATATGAGCTTGAATACAGTGAAAGAGATAGATTTTTATGTCTGCCAAATTTTTCTTCCCAAATATATGTCTTAAAAGTGACTTTAGCATAGGGCTGCGGACTGAGAAACACAATGGGACTACAGCCTGAAGTCCTACCTTGTCCCACTTCAAATTTGGATGTAATACAACAAAAGATGAGTATTTTGTACAGGTTTTTCTAAGGATAGGACCAGGTGTGCCAAAGCTGTGCCAAAACTGTGCCATTTGGAGAGCCTTGGGAAAAAAGGCTGCCATTCCTGAACACTTCAACATACAGTCATGATCTTGGGCTCTAATGAAAGGTTACACTTGGGACTGTCTTATCCCACACCCAGATCCTCTGTCATTATTACTGCCAAAGAGTAACAGAAGCACAAACACATTTTGTCTATAACCAGAGCTTTGTGCATACAATAAAAGTCCAAACAAATAGTTTGTTCTAAATGCAATTAGTTTATATTCATGAATAATGACATAGCAAACATCACTGAACAGTATTCACAATTTGTATTGACATTATTTGTTGTTGGCAACATGGCAATCATTGTAGCAGTCTCTGCCTATTACAAAGCATAGAGGCACATCACATGTGGCACACTTCACAAGAGTCTTGGTCTGGCAATGTCTGCACTTCAAGCACCCAGCTGTGCTGTGTCCCGATATGTGCACAGGTTTGTGATGACTGGCAAGAAATTGCCCAGGCTCAACTGAGGTGGTAGACCCCATCTTCAGTGCAGTCAAGTTTCAGTGCAATCTGTTGGTTTCCTTAGCTAGGAAATTGTTTTTGAATTGGCTCTATATGAACGAATTGGATTATTTTATGAATAATTATGATTACAATTAATTGAATTCCAATTGGCTTGAATTGGACTTTATTATCTAAGTGCCTTGAGATGACATTTGTTGTATTTGGCGCTATATAAATAAAAAAAAATGAATCTCTGCCAACTCCAAGGCTAAGGTCTCCCTGAATGCCTTCTGGTGCAAAGGAACATCACCTCTGCTTCTACCATGTTCTTTGTGCAAGTTGCATTCACAAAAGCAATGTCCATGAAGTGGTAGAAGAAAGTCTACTTCTGTGTTTTGTGCAAGACTTTGACATATCTTATCAGGCCATCTGATAGGTCAACTCCCCCCCATGTACCTAAAAGGGCAGTTGGAAAAACAAAAAAGAAAAATCATATCAAAATATGTCCAGCACACAAATTATTACATTTCAAAAGGCAGAAAAAAAGAAGGTAGACTGTTTCTCTGTGACGCTTTCTACGCGTTACATTTGCCATATATGGAAGAAGAGACCACCCCTCAACCTGCATACCGTTGTTTTCAGAATTTCATTAGCTATTCAATGTGCTACTCCAAAGCTAAATCTGCCACAACTGGTTCGAGCCGCACACATAAGAATTGGTGCAGATACTTTTGACGCACCAATGAGTAATTGACTATTGTGCCACAGCAGACAGGGTAAACAGTCATCTATTGGAGAAATTCAGATGTCAATCAAAAGTTTAAAGACCAGAGCTGTTTCGATATCACGGTGTGGCTAATATATGCATGCTAACTGAAGTTATGATCAAGAATGTGCAGAAAAATATGCAACTGGTGGAAATTTTTAAAATTTACCGCCGCAGTACATTAACTGGACCCTTGCCAACGTAACAGGACCGTTTTTGTTTGAGTTTTATCTGTTCTTAGAATACTGTTTTATAAGTGACTTTGACACTTTTTTTGTATTTGCGACTGGTTTTACATAAGTGTTGACTGTGTCCACACACACATAAGTTAAGAAATAAAATTAATTAATTTATCTATATTTCTCTTACATTTTTTTGTTTTTTCCCAGGGCCATGGTCTGGAAGTTATGGTTAGCTACTGCTGGTTGTTAACAACGAAAGCCTATAAAGAGGCTATCTTGTTTCAGATACTCCTCATCTCTGGGCTGTTATAGTTTGCCAGTGTCATAAAGGGATAATTATTCATGGCAAGTAATATAACAGGTGGCAATGCAATCATCATAAAGCGTTAGCAGGGTTTACAGATTCGGGTATCAGTTTATCTGTGTTTCAAGAAAGAAAAAAAAGGAGCCTGATGTTCCGTTAAAGCCCTCTGTCAGGCAAATGTCAGTGGCCTCAACAAGAAGATGCAATTTCCGCCATTTAACCTTTGACCTTTTTCATGAGAACTGTTCATCTCTGTGTTGAAATTATCTTAAGCTTTCAGTTTTGCACTTTTACAATTCATATTTAAGGTTCCAATTAAGCTATCATATGCATTCCATTTAAGTATTTTAGAATGACTCAGTAAAATGTTCAGACCTTCAACTTATTTTCATTCCGCTTGAAATCCTTTTGTTGTTTTTAACCCTTCAGCTTTTCTTTGCTGACACGTCTGCCATTTTTTCAGCCATTTAAACAATAATGCCGTTTTTCCATCGGCTTCAAATTGTTTCACTAATTTCTTTTTACCTTCAAATTCCTTCAACCAAGACTTCAGCAACGGGTTTTCTCCTAAAATTGAACTTTTTTTAGTTCAATTTTATGTATTTAGTTGACATGGTCAGCTATCCCAGTCCACATAATCAGCATTCTCACTGCTGTTTCACAGGAACAACTTTGTTTCTAGTCTAGTTTTCTTCTGTTTCCGTCAACTAGTCCCGTACGGTTGGTCCGACTGAAATAAAAATCATATCCCTGCATGTCCCTCAATCGGGAATAGGGTGCTTGTACTTTTTCTTTCTCATTACTCAAACGGTTTTCTGGAAAATTGGGTAAATCCTGGAATTAAAGTCCAAAGGAAATGCATTGAAATTCATATATAATGGGACAAAAATAGCCCAATTTGTAGCCCTCATAACTCAACCATACTTCATCATAGAGTTATGATACAACATTTAAACGGGAAAGACTCAATTCTTACTGAATTAAAGGGTTTGTTGATATCTTTTATAGTTTTAACACAATGGCAGTTTAAGTTTTAGAAAAATGTATGCTCTGACAGGACTACTCTCACTCTGCTGTCCTGAGGTCTCCCACTCTGTTTTAACAGCCTCTAGATTAATCCGAAAATAACTCAAACAAACTTCTCTCACGTCCACAATGTCTGCTGCACCTAGACAAGTTATACTTCAAAACGTAGGTATTTTTGTCTTCTTTCACCTAATGTGACCGCCATTGTGCTGCGTCTCACGGTTTTCTCTCAAATCACCTCTGAGCACAGAGAGCGACCACTCGGGCTCCCATTAACAGCCATTATACGCAGATCTCCTCATCTTCTAAAATCTAAGCGAAGGCTGTTTCTAAACTGCCATTAAAAATATACCTTACAATGGAGCAGCATAAAACCAGTTGCTTCTGCTGTCCCTTCTGGCACTCACAGTTCAAGAATTTTTCAGATATGACATAGTTTTTGAACAGTGACTGTTTGACGCAAAGTTTTTTCTATCTGATGGAGCAATGCTCCCTCCCTGCCCACTCTTCTTAAACAAGCAGCTTTCTCCACAGCAACTAATGAAACAGATGATTATCCTTCTTCACTGCAGTTTTCATCTTATAGGGGCACCGCCAAGATAGCTGACATGTTACAATAGGTTAAATGGAAGCCACTGTGTTATGTCTGCTCCCAATACAATATAACAATGACATTGCAGCCTTTTTCTGAGGATTTAACCTCTGATAGTATAGTAAAGTATAATGTAACCTCTGCTTCTCTCACACTGCTTATTTATGCCATTGAGCCAAACAGCTGCTGTATTGTTGGGATGATCACAATGGCTATGTAATAATGGTAAACACACTCGCGCATGAAGCCTACATGCAGACACATGAAGGAAATATCTACATGAACAAACCAGGAGTTTTCCCAGCTATGTTGTACATGTCACACTGTCACAAATAAAATATTTCACAGGTTTACTTCAAGGGGAAATTTTTGTTCTGGGTCTGTCTGCCTCTGTCTGACTAAAATAAACTGCATTACCATAGCAGCCTGTCATTCCACTGGACCTCATCTTTTCCCTATGAAGAAACCTAATACACCCACACTCAACATCACAACCTGTCTCTCTATCCCCCTATGTCTACCTGAGAGGTACCTTGCCCACCCATAGCATCAGGTCTCTCGGCGGGCAGTAGCTCCATTGGCACCCATCAAAATTTCTTCAGAAATGTTCTAGTTAACAATATTACTCATCATGTTAGATGACCTTGAGAACTTTGAAAGGCACCTATAAATAAAATGTATTATCAATGTCATAAACCTAATTTTGATGCCAAACAGCCAGCCATCACAGGCATTTTGGAAGTTGTCTTCATCAGTAATGCTGGATTTTTACTACTTTCTTTTTGTTATCCCCTGTTTTCCTCTCCCAAGCAGTGAGCCCCAGTTGTGGCCAGTGGGCATGGTTTTGGAGGGTAGCTCAGAGGCACTGTGTCCCCCCCCATCTCTGGAGCTGCGTGCATCCTGCAACAAGAGCCAGCCCTTGCCTCCCCTGGGCTCAAGCTCACAAACCCAGGAAGGAGTCTTTCCTGAGGACAAGGAGCCCATCAAATATGGCGAGCTCATTGTCTTGGGGTGAGATACTGTAGTGCTATTTCTAATTTATACTGTCTTCAAAGAATTTATGTGCTCATTTATTTTCTAAACTGCCGAGTATGGTCCTATTTTACTGTAAGTTTGTGTGTCATAAGATGTTTCCTCTCTTGATTTTTCTATTTATACTTATTCAGATAAATAAATGCTTTAAGCCAATCCAAGTAATTGAACAATTTCATAAACTGTGCAAGCAGTATGATAGTGTGAAGTATCTCAGGGTTAAACAAATATCAAACAAGTTAACTTTTGACATATTCTTGAATTAAATACTCTACATTATACAAAATGACATTTTTATAGTGCAGAATTTTCAACAAATTCTCTAATTGATTTAGTAGCCCATGCTCAGAGCGATAATGAAAATGTCTTGTTTCTCCTGCACAATGGCGTGGTTAAGATTAAGATTAAGATTACTTAATGGTCATGTATACATGTTAACATGAAATTACTCCTCCGCATTTGACTCAGCACTGCTAACAGGTTAGCACTGTTGCTTCACAGCAAGACGGTTCCTGGTTGGAATCTTAGCTGGGTTTTTTTTATGTTGAGTTTGCATGTTTTCTCCGTGCATGTGTGGGGTCTCACTGGGTACTCCAAAAGTCCCAAAACTTGCATGTTAGGGTAATAGTTGATTGGTGTTGCAATCACTGTGAGATTACAGCAGAGGAGCTGCAATAACCATTTGGTTTGCAAAAAGTTACAGAATTATGCATTGTTTATTGTAAATGCAGTTTAGGGGGAGGCAATGAATTAGAGGCTACTGAGTGTGATAACCTTGGCTTAAATATGATATTAATTGTATTTAGTGTACAAATTTTGAACCTGCCTTCCTCGATTGAGACCATGTCACATCTGATGGAACCTTTATAGTTTATCATTTGTCGTATAAACTGTGTGAAATCTGTAATTATTCATGATATTCTTCTATGTGAATATGATTCTGTCTTGTTGAGTTGAAGTTTGAAATTACAATGGTTTAAATTCAATGTTTCTCTTTTCTCTATCATCAGCAGATTGTCAACAGAATCAAAATTAACAAAAAAATGGCTATTCACAAAGAAAAAGTAGAAAATTAGCATATGTTGCACCCCTAGGTTCTCAAAATTTCTCAAAATAATTAACCATCATATATTTTAGTTTGTAGAAAAATAATGTTGTTATGTTTGATTACCCATTTGAATATCATTTCAGACTTGATTAACAAATGATGGAAGATCCTCTTTAATATTTACAGTTTACTGTAATTTACTGTAAAGTAAAACCTTTTGTTTTACCTTCCAGGAGTTTAACTTTAAGCATTTTTATTCCACAAATGTTCAGTGTTATGTGTAATGCTACATCCACATTAATACATTTGCATTCTATTTATCATGTATCATTTTGTTCTTATGCTTTCTTATGCAGGCACAATGGGTCTCTGGCCAATGGGGACAAAGGTCGCAGAAGAAGTAGGCTGGCCCTTTACAAGAGACCTAAAGCCAATGGGGTCAAACCTGATGTCATCCACAATGTCTCAACACCACTGGTGTCAAAGGTAAGAAGTTTCCAACCTTTTTGCAACTGAGATTTTACTTCTGCTGGAGTGAAGGTTTTAATTTTAGGAAGATGGAAGGGGGAAATGATATTAATTACATTTTCACTAATGGGGAATAACTAAGAAATGATCAGGACCAAACCTTCAGAAGTTTTCCTAATAGAATGTAATCTTTTTTTTTTAAGTACACTTGTAAAAAAGACATTTGATACCATATTCAAAATATCAAAGTCAGACTGAAACTTTAATATTGAACAAGGTTCCATCGTTAATTGAGTTATCTATATAAATCTATGCATCCCCAATTATGAAAAACTTATATGCTAAAAATAGTTATATAGTAATACTGCCACTGGGGGCATGGGATAGGTAGTGGTGCTACACGTTTGAATAAAGCAAGTGCATTCGTAAGTGGTGAAGCAAAACGCTGTCTGATCTTTTTTTGGAGATCCTGTTTTCAGTTTATATAAATATATATGACAGTCTAAATGTTGATTAAAAGAAAAGAGAAGCAAAAAAATGTTCTATGACAGGGGTCCAGTGTGAATGTGTGTCTATATTTGTGCTATGGAGGTGTAAATGCAACTGTGATGTTTGGAGTGCTTTACTCAATTTAGATGTAAATTTGAGGGAAGGGCAAGTTTGGATGGTGGAAAAGCAGTCCTGTTTTCATGATTTATATAGGAGAAAAAGAAAAACTGGTTCTAATTTCTAAATGAAATTGTGAAAAACACATGGTGCCAAAATGTTACCAACTGTACATAATATAAGAACAAGGTGTATTAAAAAGCTATTCACAGATGTAAGATAAAGTGATGTCTCATTGTTTGAGATGTACTGAGAAAGTGATAGACCAAAAGTTTGGGAAAAGTCAAAAATGCATCCTTTATGCATGGATTATATCTGAGATATTAAAAAAACAAAGACATGTTCACCAATCAGCCATAACATTATGATCCCTGACAGGTAAAGTGAGCAACACTTCTCATCTCAAGCCAATGCAATAATCTGCTGGGAAAATCTGCATCCTGGGACTTTCATGGATTTCGCTTTGACAACTGCCTAAACGTTTCTGCAGATCAATCACCCTGCACAGCCTTAAGGCGCTAGCATGGTTGCCGCGTCTGTCACGGCGGTGTCGCACCGTGACGTCAAAATGACATTTCAGGCATGGCGCTTCCCTTGAACAGACGGCACAGCGCGTTGTCGTGCACCAGTCGATTTTTGTAACTTGGCGGCGCCACCAACGAAAAACCGGATGGACCGATGTGAGACCGGCTCAGTCAGGAGGTGCGTTTGTACAGGCAGCTGTACGAAACTGCAGTGAAACAGCACAGGGAGCACGTAAACTCCCGAAACTCGTGCACAGAGATGGGCAAAACTTTGGTGAAAGAGGGAGAGTTCTGTAAGAATGTGTGGAAGAAGCTACGGGACAGATACGTGAAGGCAAAGAAGAGGGCAGAGACTCTGTTGATGCCGGGGGCTTCAAACCTTCACCTCTATCAACTGAATTAAAAACTTAAAATGATCCGAAAACTGCAGCAGTATCATTAATTACAGTATTCCTGCTCTTGACAGCGGCATTGTTTTCTTCTCCACTTTCGTGGTTGTAGAGTAGAGGTAACCGTCACGTAGCAGCGCCACCTCTGTGACGGAGAAAATTGCAACTACTGGCGCAACGACTTGCGCCACTATACATAGCGGGCACGAAATCGTGACGTCATCAACACCGCTCGCGCTAGTAGACGCGGCAACCATGCTATAGCCTTTACAGTATGGCAACACCATTCCCCTAATGAGTAGCCTTCTGCAGAAGGACAGCACTGAGCCTTACAAAAACAGCTTAGGAAGGGTTAAAAAGCATGTCAAAGAGCCTGAGGTGTTTCCCTGACCTCTAAACTCTCCAGATATCAATCTGATGAGGTCTGATAGCACTAGTAGGAAGCAAGCCCAACACATGAAGATCCTCCCCACAACCCACAGGGCCTAAAGCATCCTTTGTCAAGGTCCTGATACAAGATCTTCCAGGACACCTTCAGATGGTCTTTTACCATGCCTTGACTGGTCAGAACTCTTTTAGCAGGATGAGGAGAGTACAGTCTATGTTAGGCATCCATCCATCCATCCATCATCTTCCGCTGGTCCGGGGATCGGGTCGCGGGGGCAGCAGCTTGAGCAGAGAGACCCAGACGTCCCTGTCCCCGGCCACTTCCTCCAGCTCTTCCGGGGGGACCCCGAGGCGTTCCCAGGCCAGCCGAGAAACATAGTCTCTCCAACGTGTCCTGGGTCTTCCCCGGGGCCTCCTCCCAGTGGGACGGGCCCGGAACACCTCACCGGGGAGGCGTCCAGGAGGCATTCTCACTAGATGCCCGAGCCACCTCATCTGACTCCTCTCGATGCGGAGGAGCAGCGGTTCTACTCCGAGCCCCTCCCGGATGACCGAGCTTCTCACCCTATCTCTAAGGGAGAGCCCAGACACCCTGCGGAGGAAACTCATTTCGGCCGCTTGTATTCGCGATCTCGTTCTTTCGGTCACTACCCACAGCTCGTGACCATAGGTGAGGATAGGAACATAGATTGACCGGTAAATCGAGAGCTTCGCCTTCTGGCTCAGCTCCTTCTTCACCACGACGGGCCGGTGCAGAGCCCGCATCACTGCAGACGCCGCACCGATCCGTCTGTCAATCTCCTGCTCCATTCGTCCCTCACTCGTGAACAAGACCCCGAGATACTTGAACTCCTCCACTTGGGGAAGGATCTCATTCCTGACCCGGAGAGAGCATTCCACCCTTTTCCGGCCGAGGACCATGGTCTCAGATTTGGAGGTGCTGATTCTCATCCCAGCCGCTTCGCACTCGGCTGCAAACCGCTCCAGTGAGAGCTGAAGGTCACGGCCTGAGGACGCCAGCAGAACCAAATCGTCCGCAAAAAGCAGAGACCCGATTCTGAGGTCGCCAAACCGGACCCCCTCAACGCCCTGGCTGCGCCTAGAAATTCTGTCCATAAAAATTATGAACAGAATCGGTGACAAAGGGCAGCCCTGACGGAGTCCAACCCTCACAGGAAACATGTCCGACTTACTGCCGGCAATGCGGACCAAACTCTGACACCGGTCATACAGGGACCGAACAGCCTGTATCAAGGAGTCCGGCACTCCATACTCCCGGAGCACCCCCCACAAGAGTCCCCGAGGGACACGGTCGAACGCCTTCTCCAAGTCCACAAAACATATGTAGACCGGTTGGGCGAACTCCCATGCACCCTCCAGGATCCTGCGGAGGGTATAGAGCTGGTCCACTGTTCCACGGCCAGGACGAAAACCACACTGCACCTCCTGAATCCGAGATTCGACTATCCGTCGGATCCTCCTCTCCAGTACCCCCGAAAAGACCTTACCAGGGAGGCTGAGGAGTGTGATCCCCCTATAGTTGGAACACACCCTCCGGTCCCCCTTTTTAAAGAGGGGGACCACCACCCCGATCTGCCAGTCCAGAGGCACTGCCCCCGATGTCCACGCGATGCTGCAGAGGCGTGTCAACCAAGACAGCCCCACAACATCCAGAGCCTTGAGGAACTCAGGACGGACCTCATCCACCCCCGGGGCCTTGCCACCGAGGAGTTTTTTGACCACCTCGGCGACCTCAGCCCCAGAGATGGGAGGTCCCACGTCCGAGCTCCCCAACTCTGCCTCCTCATCGGAAGGCGTGTCGGTAGGATTGAGGAGGCCCTCGAAGTACTCCCCCCACCGACTCACGACGTCCCTAGTAGAAGTCAGCAGAGCCCTGCCCTCACCATACACGGTGTTGACGGTGCACCGCTTCCCCCCCCTGAGCCGCCGGATGGCGGACCAGAATCTCCTCGAGGCCGTCCGGAAGTCGTTCTCCATGGTCTCCCCGAACTCCTCCCAAGCCCGAGTTTTTGCCTCAGCAACCGCCGAGGCCGCGTTCCGCTTGGCCTGTCGGTACCCATCAGCTGCTTCCAGAGTCCCACTGGCCAAAAAGGCCCGATAGGACTCCTTCTTCAGCTTGACGGCTTCCCTCACCACTGGTGTCCACCAGCGGGTTCGGGGATTGCCGCCACGACAGGCACCGACCACCTTACGGCCACAGCTCCGGTCGGCCGCCTCAACAATGGAGGCACGGAACATGGCCCATTCGGGCTCAATGTCCCCCACCTCCCCCGGGACATGGTTGAAGCTCTGCCGGAGGTGGGAGTTGAAACTCCTCCTTACAGGGGATTCCGCCAGCCGTTCCCAACAGACCCTCACAATACGTTTGGGCCTGCCAGGTCTGACCGGCTTCCTCCCCCACCAGCGGAGCCAACTCACCACCAGGTGGTGATCAGTTGACAGCTCCGCCCCTCTCTTCACCCGAGTGTCCAGGACATACGGCCGCAAGTCCGACGATACAACCACAAAGTCGATCATCGAGCTGCGGCCTAGGGTGTCCTGGTGCCAAGTGCACATATGGACACCCTTATGCCTGAACATGGTGTTCGTTATGGACAGTCCGTGACGAGCACAGAAGTCCAACAACAAAACACCACTCTTATTCAGATCGGGGGGGCCGTTCCTCCCAATCACGCCCCTCCAGGTCTCACTGTCATTGCCCACGTGAGCATTGAAGTCTCCCAGCAGGACGAGGGAGTCTCCCGGAGGAGCACTCTCCAGTGCCTCCTCCAGGGACTCCAAAAAGGGTGGGTACTCTGAACTGCCGTTCGGTGCATAAGCACAAACAACAGTCAGGACCCGTCCCCCCACCCTAAGGCGGAGGGAGGCTACCCTCTCGTCTACCGGGGTGAACCCCAATGTACAGGCGCACAGCCGGGGGGCAATAAGTATGCCCACACCTGCTCTACGCCTCTCACCGCGGGCAACTCCAGAGTGGAAGAGAGTCCAACCCCTCTCGAGGAGGCTGGTTCCGGAGCCCAAGCCATGCGTCGAGGTGAGTCCGACTATATCTAGCCGGAACCGCTCAGCCTCGCGCACCAGCTCAGGCTCCTTCCCCAGTCTATGTTAGGCAGTTGGTCATAATGTTCTTGATGATCGGTGTATATTGTATTTTCACTTTCTATTTTTCACTATGAAAGGCCTTGCGCATGCAGTGCTGGAGATGGTGCTTTGTTATTTGAAAAATGTTTTTAGAAAAGGATAATGAGAGCCAAGTGAGATAAGATATTGAATTTCAATGGTAGTATTAAAGGTGTCTGTGCTTAGTTCAGAGGCGGTCCTGCCTAGATTTACGCCCTGGGCGAACTATTTGCACTTGTTGTGTTGCAAACACAAACTAGACCAGGTTGCCTTTGGGTGAAATACGTTGCATGACATGATGCCTCAATTCTAATTCTAGTTCAGCAAAACTAAAAATCAAATACAGTTGTGGCTAATAGCAACATATTAGCAAGAGGCTAATAAATAGCCTATAGCCTACGTCACTCACGTCACTCATAGAAATCTGCATACCTTTATCTTTTGCCCGTTTCTCCTCTTTTTCATTTTTTCTCTTTCTAAACTGGGCACCTGATGGCTTCTTTGGTCTTTTACCATGATGGTGATCCATGATGACTCGACATTATTACCTTTGCTTTTCCCATTCACACCGTCCGTTCACCCGTCAATCAACCGGAGTCACGTGAAATAAACAAATTCACGTAGATGACTGCACAGATTATTAATTATTAACCCAATTAATTACATGAAGGTATATGGGTCTATGTTAATTTTAGGAATGAAATACAGTTTATTTGGATTGGAAGCAGTTTGTGTTGTGTGGCCTGGGATCAGTCTATCCCCTGCCCGCCTCCTCCTTGCCTCTTCTGATACACACAACCTGTATGACTCTCAGCAGCAAGTTGATGTGACAATGAGGGCGCCCCTGTCATTGACATTGTCACATTGTCACGTTTTTTTTTTTAAGCATTTTATTTTCACATTTTTCAAAATTTAAACACAGCAAACAGATAGACAAGGCAACACTAACACACACACAGAAAAACAAAAAACAAACAAACAAAAAACAAAACGTTACTGCCAGTCCATAGAAAATAAACATTGTGATATGCCAGTCCGATGAGTGAGGTCAGAGGTCCCGGTCTGAATGTCCCAGTTTCGTCCCACATCAAAAAAATAATAAAACCAAAAGATGAGGGAACAGACACATAAGAAGGTACATCATCAAGTATCCAGGTGTGACTAGTTGGTCACTGTTTCTTTGTCTCTTTGGTTATGGGGCTTCTAACCATGAAGTTATAAAAAATGTGTTGTTCTGGTAACTCTGTGAGAGGTAAAGATTGCCCTACAAAACTTCTGGCTTGTAGATAGCAAAAGAAGTGAGCTGTAGGGATTTGGTATTTCTCTTGGAGTTGAGTAAAAGATGCAAAGCAATTGTTTATGTAGAAATCTCTCACCTCAGACAGACCCTTTATTGCCCAAGAAGTGAATGTTGGATCCATCATACCTTGAAGGTAGGATTGGGGCGTAGCAGGACAGATCTGGGAGCTTAAGCACATTTTTTATTTGTTTCAAAATTCTGAATGAATTTGATAAAATAAAGTCAGATTTGAGCTGTTTCAGCAGTTTGGATAGCAGGCTATACTCGGAGAATAGAGCTGCAGATAAGGATGCCCCTGTTAATAGTATTGCTTTATGAGACTCCATGAAAGACCAACTAGGAAGGAGGTTAGACTCATGTTCGCCAGCAGTTGCTGCATGATACCAAAAAACCCATGTTCTGGCATTACAGGCCCAGTAATAGTGGCACATTACAGGGAGACCCAGACCACCTTCTGCAGTGGGTTTTTGAAGATGTGCCTTAGCTATGCGGGCTGGCTTGTTACCCAATATGAAGGGCATGATAAGGCTGTCTAGTGTCTTAAAGAAAGAAGATGTAAGGAAGATGGGCACATTTTGGAAAAGATAGATAAATTTGGGTAGCACAATCATTTTAATAATATTAACACGTCCTATTGATGATAGAGGGAGAAGTTTCCATTTTTCAATCATACCTCTGAGTTTAACAATAAATTCCATGTAGTTATGTTTGAAGAGAAGTTTGGGATTTCTGGTGATGTTAATACCTAAATATTTAAAGTGATCTGTTGCAAGCTTGAATGGATGGGCATTGAGAAAAGTGGAGTCTAGCTCGTCCGATAGGGGCATGAGCAAACTTTTGTCCCAGTTGATAGTAAACCCAGAAAATTGCCCAAATTGTTTTATCAAATCAAGGAGGGGGCGCAGGGACGCCTTTGCATCTGACAAAGACAAAATCACATCGTCAGCATACAGACCAATCAGTGTTCCCGCATGTTATTCCACTAATTTGAGGGCAAGCTCTAATTGCTATTGCCAGGGGCTCAAGTGCTAAGGCAAAAAGCATGGGGAACAGGCAGCATCCCTGTCTTGTACCACGCCCTAACAAGAACTGAGGAGACCTGTCAAAGTTAGTCAAAACTGAGGACCTAGGGCATGCATATAGCATTCTTAGCAATGTCATAAATTTGTCACCAAAGCCAAACTTTTCCAGGACGGCAAACATATATCTTATTTCGATTGTATCAAAAGCCTGTCGCACTTTTAGAGAGACAACAGCAGCATGGGACAATCCAGTAGAATACATTACATTCAACAGTCGACGAGTGTTAGAAAAAGCGAATCTATTGGGAATGAATCCTGTTTGATCAGGGTGGATCAGGGTGGATCAGGGTGCCAATATACTTGTTCAAACGATTAGTTAACACTTTGGCTATAATCTTTTGGTCAGAATTTAGCAAGCTTAAAAGGCGGTAGGATGCACTTCTGTCCTTGGCTGGCATCTTGGCCCAAAACCGAGTTCACTACGCTGAGATAATACTTCTTAGACAATTGGCAGTTAAAAAAAAAAAGTCTGTGTGCCGTAAATATTTATTATAAATGGAGTGAGCAACGCAGAGCTCTGCAGATACACGTCCTACTCCATCACCCCCCCATTCCACTAACTTGACATGGAAATGAGCTGTAGTCTAGAAAACTGGCGATTTTTTTTTTTTTGTGCGCCCTCACATAGAGTGCGTCCTGGGCGGTCGCCCACATTGCCCATAGCAAAAACCGGCCCTGGCTTAGCTGTATGCAGCGTGGCAGTCCAATAGTTGCATTCTCTAATCATGTAAGAATTAGCAATTTTGTCTGTAGTTGCCTTCCAACTAAAATGAACAACTAAAACCAACAAGAATTTTCGACAGAGTACTTCATAAAACAGTACAGTTACAGAGAACCTTTTGTGTGCATTTTTAAAAACGATTATAGAAAAATAATTAAAAAAAATAAAGAGGAAGAATTGTAATAATCATTGTAATAATTGTAATAATTCCAATGCTGCAGCAACTCAGAGGAGGCATGGAACTCTATGGTCTGATAAATCAGATGACTGCAAATGCTGAGGCTTGCCAACCTCTGTTTGTTCCAGGGATGATAACCAAAGTAACTGTATTAGTGTTTCTCGCTTTGCTCTAACAGACCATTTCTTAATGTATTTTTAATCATGTCTTTGCTAATTCTTTGCAAACATCCCTTCATTCATAAGCCTGACCCCGACTTCATCATGATGAATTGCCTCCCACAATACAGTGAAAAGGGAACATCCAGAGAGAGAACTGAAAGGAAGATTATTAACTTTTTCAGCAAGATTTCTTGGAGGAGATTGAAATATCAGGTATAATATTAAACATCACGTGAATAAAGTATTGATTAAATGATTTCTTTAATTAAACATAAACCTCGTTAGGTAAATATCTCGGTACACCTTAAATAAGACAAAACTAACTTATAAGTAACTTATCAGCAAATTATAGTAGATTGTTTTAAGTCGGTAATTCCTTAAATATTAATAAAAAAGTACTAGTTCCACTAGCAGATTTCACTTTTACCATGGGAAAAATGCCTCGTTATAAGTGAAATAATCTGCCAGTGCAGCTAGTACTTTTTCATCAATATTAAGCAATTATTGACTTAAAAGAAGCTGCTATATCTTGCTGATAAGTTACTTAAGTTTTGTAATAAGATATTTACTCTGGAAACTAGACCAAAAATACTTGGTGTGATTTTGTTTTTTGCTCTGTATACACCTAGCATTAACTGCTGTTTCATTTTCATTCTCGGAGGTTCTTCAAGCCCAAACACAGAAAGACTATTTAACTTGGTGAACATTTTTTCACCACAGAATCAATTTTCTGTGTATTGTTTCAATAAACATTTACAAAAAGAGCTACTATTGTGATGTTTACATGTTTTATCTTTGGTGTTAACAGCTGTCTGTTTGGATTTGTTACATACACTCACAACAAAAACCATCTCATTCAAAAGTATGTATTAACATTAAGAAATAAGCTGACCACTGCATATCACCCAAAAAATGAAAAGGCAAATTGGTGCAGACATAATGCATAAATAAATTTGTTTATTACAATCACATCTCAGGTATGCTCACCATACAAATTACCTGATGTCAGATTTTCAGTTTTTTTTTAACCAGCATATTTATTTGAATTGATTTATGCATCTGTCATTTACCTAAGTATCTCTTAGGCTACAAAATTTGAAAATATACCTTGTTATCTTCTCTTGTGTCTTTCATAACTCTTTCCGTTTAGAAACTTCCGCTTCTTGGTGCAGTCCTTTGATTTACTGGTTGTGTTTGGCTGTTTTTCATCTAACTGAATGTAGTATTTGCAAGGCATGCTTTGATTGGATGAAAAAGATCAGTCTGTGATTGGCTGGTGGCGTGGCTCATTTACATACAACTTAGAGTTGCAAGCGCAGACACAGAGCTGAGAGCGAGCAGAGTGAACTGAGCGAGCGAGCAGTTTGTCAGAGTTGTGTGTGAGATTCATACACACACGCTTAAAATTATTGTTCCTTCAGATAGATCTGTGCCCTCAAATCAGTGTCACTGCGCACTCAACCTGGTGGCACAAAAATCACGCCATAAATAGGCACCCCCGTTTCCTGGGACCTGCCACAGGGCAGGAGGGCCTGATGTCCACCGGGGCCTGGAGCGACCGTATTCGGGGAGCTACTTGGCAACCAGAAGGCAGCCACCCACCCCACCCCAGACGGCTCCTACAAATAAAGAAAAGAACAAAACAAACAAACAAACCACGCAGTCACTATAGTCCCAGCAGCCCGGGCCTGAGACCCACCATAACCCAGGCCCACCGAAGCTGCCCCCAACAAGAGAAAAGCACCGCCACACCCCACCGCACGCCACCACACCCTAAAAAAGAGAAACCTGTGGACACATCGAGATCCCAGAGCAACCAGCCCGACACCAGGAGCCGCACCAACCCACCCGCACCTTGGCGTGTCCAGGGCAACCCAGACCCCCCAGGCACAGGCAGGGCACCCCCGGGGAGAAAGGCAGCGCCCAGACACCAGGGCCCAGGCCCAGCACTACAACCCATGCCAGAGTGGCGCGGCCACCTGACCCAGAGCCAGCGTCCACCACCCCATGGACCCCAAGTGATGGGGTGACAGCTCCACCCACAAGCCCCCCAAACTGCCGACCAGGCCAGACACACAGCCCCCCCAGCAATGATCAACCTGGCCTCCACGACCCGAGAGACCACTAGATACCCGAAGCCCCACAGTCCCCCAGCACACACCCAACCGCCCAGAGCGGCGGGACAGCAACCCACCACCCCCACTATGTGATAAAGCTAATCAGCAGGGACCAGAGAGAATTAAATTCAGCCAATTTATGTTTTGAGGAGGCAGTTTCCATGATAATATAATCTAAATATCTAAATATAAATATAAATATAATCAGAACTTCTGGACAGGCGCACAAAACCACAAAGTTAGGACTGAAGGATAGATCTGCCTCCCATTTTGAGGATGGTAGAGAAATTGTGTCATCTATCTTATTTTTGATAGCAGTTTTGGTGTGCAGATGCTTAAAGATTCTGCTACCCTAATGGAGAGTTGTAAGTCTGGTTGGTGGAATTCTTAGTTATTATAGACTTAAGTTGTTGATATTCTAGAAATTTATTGCTACCTATCCCATGTTGTGATATGAGTGCATCAAATTAAATAAAATTTCCATTTTGGATTATATGTTCCAGATGTTTTATTCCTTTGTTCTTCCATAGAGTAAAGTTTAGCATTTTTTTGTTTTGCAGGATGTCAGGATTGTTCCAGATGGGTTTAAGTTTACACGGGAGAAGTGAGGCCTTTGTAATTTTAAGAAATTCCCACCAGGCTGTCAGAGAGGTGCTGATGTTAATGCTTTTGAAACTTTTGTGATGTTTTACGTTTGGACTTGTAAGTGGCAGGTCCGAGATTTCCAGATTATCACATAATTCTTGTTCTATATTTATCCATGGTTCATCGAGTGGGCTAGGTTTAAACCATTTTGATATATATTGTAACCTATTGGCTAAGAAATAGTGCTGAAAATTAGGTAAATCTAATCCTTGGTCTTCTGTAGTTTTTAAACAAACACGTGGTGGTTTGTTTTTCCACAGAAATGTGGAAATACATGAATTTAGTGACTTAAACCAAAAAGCAGATGGTTTTATGGGGATCACTGAAAACAAGTAGTTAACTTTCGGTAATACTATCATTTTAATGATAGCGACTCTCCCCATAAGTGATATGGGTAATTCAATTCAATTCAATTCAAAAATACTTTATTTATCCCAGAGGGAAATTAAATGTTGATGTAACTCAATTAAATCAAGGAGTTATTATAGATGCTGATGGCTGTGGGCAGGAAAGATTTCCTGTAGCGGTCCGTTTTGCATCCAAACTGAAGAAGCCTTTTACTGAAGAGACTCTGTTTTCCGATAACAGTTAACTCCGATAATTCCGATAATTATATTATATTGTGATAATATTTTGATATTATATTATATTATATATATATATTATGATAATATTAATTCCGATAACAGATAATGACTTCCAACGAGTGAGATCGTCCTCTACTGTCTTTAAGAGTTGAACATAATTTAGCTTTGTTAGCTCTGAGAGCCTGGAGGAAATGTTTATGCCTAAATATCTAATATTTCCTGACTGTAAAGTGATCTCAGGTATATTCTGGAAACTACCGTTGATACTGTGGTCTGAGACCAGTTAATAGAGTAGTCAGAAAGTACTGAGAATTTATTTATGAGTGTGATCATGTGAGTGAGAGATGTCTGTGAGTTCCGAAGGAAAAGTAATACATCATCAGCATAAAGACTTATTTTATGCTCAATATTTTTGGGTTGGATGCCTTTAATATTTCTATCTTGTCTGATAGCAGCTGCTAAAGGTTCGATGAAGATAGCAAAAAGTGAGGGTGAAAGTGGGCAACCTTGTCTGCTACCTCTCTGCAGACTGAAGCTTTGAGAAGTTTGATCATTTGTCCTGACACATGCATTTGGAGAGCTGTACAATATCCTTATCCAGTTGATGAAGTATGACCCCAAACCCGAATTTGTTTAATGCTGCATATAAAAATGTCCAGTTAACTCGATCAAATGCTTTTTCAGCATCAAGAGAGACAATTGTCGTTTCCAAGTTGTTGATGGTAGAATGGTCTATGGATTAATTAGCCCGTGTGTGTTAGTGGATGAGTGTCTACCCTTTATAAAACCTGTCTGGTCAGGATGTATTATGTAAATGTAAATGTAAATGTACTTTATTTATACAGCCCTTTACAGACAATCCTTGCGGTGTACCAAAGTACTTTACAGCAGGTAATAAATAAAGAGAAGAATAAGTAAAAACAAGTAAAAACAATAAAAGAACAGTGAAAGCAATAAAATACAACAAAATTGAATAAGATAAAAGTGTCATCCTACTACTGGGTATTAAAAGCAATCCTAAACTAGAAAGCTGCAAGCAGCTGTATGCGGAACCGAGATGTGCACACGTTGGACGTCGTAGTCGCGCAGCTCTGCCCACACGCACGATACCCTCTGTGTACGTACGAGCACATAATAACCCCAATGCGGAGGGGTTTTTGAAAATTTCTAGGGGGCACCACTGAGCCATTTTTCTCCGCCCACACACGATACCCTTAACATACGTACGAGGTCGACAGGGTCGACGTGTGTGCCAAGTTTCATGACTTTGCGATGATGATAAGGCTTTCAATTCACAAACGCCATCACACGATTTTCACCGCCTAGCCATGCCCACACCGTTTAGAGTTTGGAAAAGTTTCTCCGTGATTTTTTCCCCCCATGTCTGTGTTGAAAAAAAAGGATGTTTCCAACCACCAGCAGGTGGCGCTATAGGTGGAAACCCAGATTGGAATTTCTCAAGAACAGAGTTATTCTCAAGAAAGGACTGTAATTGTATAAAAACAACTTTTTCTAAAACCTTAGAAAGAAAGGGCAAATTGGAAACAGGTCTAAAATTTGACAATAATGAGGGGTCAAGCTTAGGCTTTTTAAGAAGGGGCCAGACCACAGCATGTTTAAAGGCAGCTGGGACAGTTCTTAATCTCAGGATGTAAGAGGGGGAGGAGGGGGTGCCTTGCGTATCTTGGTAGATGGTGGTCGCTGGAGTCCTGGCTGGGATAGAGACATCCTTTGGAAACCTTCGGTGATGTGGAGTAAAGGGTCTGGTGAGGGGGGAGGCTGGGGGTTGTTTGCCTCGCTGCTGTGTCCTTCACTCTTATCTGTACAGTCATGTTTGGGTTTGCCATCCCAACAGCATGACGTAATTTTACACCAAGTAATCTGCATCCAGTTAGATTCGGATGCACGCCATCAGCTCTGAAACGCTCCTTACAGTTCCAAAAGTTATCAATGAACTTAAACTCATGGGCGATTAGGGATGGGAATCGAAAACCGGTTCTTGTTGAGAACCGGTTCCCAGTGTTTCAATTCCTTGGAATCGTTTGGCGATTTTGCAAACGATTCCCTTATCAATTCCAGTGGGCGCAAATGATGTCACCACGCAACTTTGCGTGACGAGTCCAGTGCAGCCAGCAGTCAACAGTAAACATGGCGCCCAAGCGGTACAAACGCTCGAAAGTTTGATTACACGTCCCTAAAAAAGACGACAACAGGGCAACTTGCAAAGTGAATATTTCACCAAAGGGAGGAAATATTACCAACATGCAATAACTATGAATGAATGTCGCGTTTTCGATCTGCTCCAGACTAACGTTGGTGAATCTGAACCCAGCAGCAGCAGCAACGTTAGCATGTCCTCGGCTAACACTGCAGGTCACTAACTAACTAACTAACTAACTAACTAACACTGCCTATCATGTTAGCGCCATTTGCCTCATTGTAAAACCTGCTGTTAGTAATGGTTAAGGTTAAATGAATGCGTTCTCATGCATTACAATTAGATGAAATCATGAGAGACAGAGCCTGACTGGCTCAGAGCCAGAGGCTGGTGGTACTACCCCCAGTTCACATCTACCTCCAGCTTCTCCTTTCACCAGAGCAGGGAAGAGTTAAATTACCCAGGCCATGATAGACGAATGTGGACCTCACCGTTGTTGGGTTTGTAAGGTCATGACTCGTGTTACTTCTAAACTAAACAAAGTTGATGCTAATCGACCGGTTTGTTGTCCTTTTTCTCCAAATGAGAATCGATAAGGGAACCGATAAAGAACCGAATCGTTAAGCAGAATCGAAAATGGAATTGGAATCGTAAAAATCTTATCAATTCCCATCCCTATGGGTGATGCATGCATTTTAAAACCATGTGTTTAAAGCCTAACAAGCTAAGACGCCACTTGGAGACAAAACATCCAGAGCACAAAGACAAGCCAGTTGAATTTTTCAGACAAAATCTCGTAAACTCCTGTGCTCAACAGTCATTTTTACTAAAGCTATATCTGTGCCGGCAAATGCTCAACTTGCCTCATGAAGTTGCATACCGAGTGGCACATTGTAAAAAGCCGCACACAATACTGCAGCCCAGCAGACGTACTGTGTCAGTTTCTGGAGGAAGTAAACACCTGGATGAGAGAGAATTTTCTACAATTAAATGAAGACAAAACTGAGATCATTCTGTTTGGTAGCAAAGAGAAGAGGGTCAGCGTTGGTAAATATCTTGAGACTCGGACCCTTACAATCACTGACCAAGTTCGTTACCTTGGAGTGTTGATAGACTCAGATCTGACTTTCAGCAGCCACATCAAAGCTGTCACCAAGGCAACTTTTTACCAACTCAGAAACCTCAATAGAATTAAAGGTTTTCTCTCCCCAAAAGACCAGGAGAAACTCATCTATGCATTCATCTCCAGTAGACTCCATTACTGTAATGGTCTTTTAACTGGACTTCCCAAAAAGAGCATTAAACATCTGCAGCTCATCCAGAACGCAGCTGCTACAGTTTTACCCAGGACTAAGAGATCTGAACACATCAAACTTGTTTTAAAACATTTTTCTTATGTACCAAAGGGGGGCCCTGCAGAGAAAGTTTGGTAACCACTGAGTTAACCCAACATGCATGTGTTTGGACAGTGGGAGTACCCAGAGAGAACCTATGCATCCACAGCCAGGATTCAAACCAGAAAAAACCTCATGCTGTGACTAACTAATTTCTAAATTGTATGTGTTAATTTACCTGAAATGGGTTTAATGTAAATGTGTTAGTGTATTAATTAATCACTTGCATTTTAGTTAACAGGAAATGTTCTCTCTCCACTATAACAATGAGTAGGGTAAAATTTTAGCAGTTTGAGTTCCAGTTCAGTTATCCATCTAAATCACTTCATGTACTCTGTGTAGATTTTCCTGGAAGCCAGCTTCAGCTCTTCTTGTCATGTGACCTTAAAAATACAATTCTCATTGGCAGGCACTCAGCAACAAAAGTCAACACAGCATCTCTTACACGTTGTCACGGAGCCACTCCGTCATTGTGGAGTACACCAATGACATCAACACAGACATGTTTCAGGTAAGTGTCCACCCACACACATATGCACACATTTTTCCTGTGTGAACTAATTTAGAGATGCAAGACAGCGTGAGGGAAAAACAAACAGAACAGGAAATAATTAAAAAGTTAGCAAAACACAAATTTAAACATCTCTCATCAATTTTTACAATAATGCTGAAGATTTATAATCTTCAAATTAGCACAAGCAGATAAACAGGAAAACTGTATAATAAACATTAACTGAGACTTGGTGATATAAAGTCAAATATGGGTCACAATTATTAGGCAAGTGAGGATGTTGACCATGTCATAATTTTTATGCATATTGTATACTTCAAGCTGTATACAATTTATTTTTTGTGGAGAAGAAAATAATGCCACTGTCAAGAGCAGGAATACTGTCACCAATGATATTGCTGCAGTTTCTGGAAGATGAAATGCTTAGTGTGTTTCTGTGTTTCACGAAGTTCGTGAGCCAAGACAATTCAGTCAATAGAGGCGAAGGTCTGAAGCCCCCGACATCACCACTTCGAGTCTGCCCTCTTCTTTGCCTTCACGTATCTGTCCCGTAGCTTCTTCCACACATTCTTACAGAACTCTCCCTCTTTCCCCAAAGTTCTGCCAATCTTTGTCTACGAGTTTTGGGAGTTTACGTGGTCCCTGTGCTGTTTCACTGCAGTTTTCTACAGGTGCCTGTACAAACGCACCTCCTGACTGAGCCTAGTCTCAAATTGGTCCATCCGGTTTGTCGTTCTCGGAGCAGCCAAGTTACAAAAATCGACTGATGCACGACAACTCGCTGCGCCGTCTTTTCAAGGCAAGCGCCAGGCCTGAAACGTCATTTTGACGTCATGGGTTGGCTGTGCCGTGAGCAACGCATCAACTGTAAATCCAGCTTTACACACAGTATAAAAACCTCATTTAAAGGTAGGGTAGGAGATCCTGGATTTTGAGTCCAGCGAAGCTGCATTTTGAAATAACACAGGTAAAAAGTCCCAACCCTTTTCTTCACTTTCCCCCAGAAGGCACGCCTCTAGAGTACATGAACGCGCACGAGCACGACGGTGCACGAGCGCTGTTCTGACAGCAAGCATCGATCGTTGCCGTATTTAGTATTTAGTATTTAGTATTTAGTATTTAGTATATGCTAACTATCCGTTTAATAATGCTAGGTGCTAGCCAAGCCTGCTCTAGTTTAGCTTCCTGCCAAGCTTCTGGACGCGTAATTCGTTCACGGAGCAGGGTACGCGCACAAGGGGGGGGAGGGGGAGGGAGGAGCAGATTGCAGTTTGATAGACGGCATCAGTATCCAATCATTGTGAACGGTCCGTTCACAATGATTGGATACTGTTTTTCCTAGATTGTACGTTCTAGAGGCCACCAAAAAATTTCATATTTGTGTCAAAACTTTTAATTAATTAGTTGCAATGGGGGTGTGAAGAGTATTTGAAGCAATATGTAAAAAAATGTTCCAGAAAAAGATCCCGTACCCCGCCTTTAAGGGCTTGAGCTGTCACTTGAGAAAGAATCATTCCAAAATCAAAAGAATTCAGTTCAGACTTGAGAAAAACTAGTGAGAGATGTGTCTAAAGACCCTAGAACAACTACCAAAACACTAGTCAAGTCAGGAGTGTCAAACAAGACAGTCACTAGAGCCCTGTACAGAAATGGACTACAAGGATGCAGGCCAAGAAAAACTCCACTTCTACAGAAGAGACCCCTTCGAGCCAGACTGAAGTATGCTAAGGATAGTGTTCTTTATCTGTTTCTTGGTAAGCATTATTTTTGGTTTGATGTAATAATACTGTATAAATAAATTGAATTAAAACAGGTAACTCCAAAAACCTCAAATTTCTATACTACTACTAATTTAACTTACAAGAACTTTCATCAATTCTGTAATTTGTAATCTGTAAAACTCTGTAATGTTTTACCCTCTTTCATGGCAGGTTGGCTGACTGTTAGTCGAAATATTTTGAGAACATTGTATATCACATCATAATTATTATGTTTTTACTGCATTCATCTGACCATGTTAGATCAAAATATGGAACTGGTGTTATCGTTTCATCATTACAAGTTTTCCTCCATCAATCCATTTTCTTCACCCACTTAATCTAATTTTAGGGTTACTGGGGGGCCTATTCAGCTGTCATTTGGCGAGAGGCAGGGTACTCCCTGGACAGGTTGCCTGTTCTTAGAGAGACAAACGAGACACACAGCCATGCACGCTCATACCTAGGAATAATTTAGAATCACCAATCAACCTAAAATGCATGTTTTTGGAAGGTGGGAGGAAGCTCGAGCACCTGGAGACAACACACGTGTACACGGGAGAACATGCAAACTCCACACAGAAAGGCCCATGTTGGAAATCGAACCTGGAACCCTCTTGCTGTGAGGTGACGGTGCTCACCACCACAACACTATGCAACCCACAAGTTTTTGTTTTTTAAAAAAATCTTTAAACTTGTTTCATGGTTTTTGGTATCTGATTACCGATAACTTCAGTTTTTCATTGTCACTGTAGGCTGCTAGTATTCCCATTTTTATTCAATCGTCTATAATCTTTCAATTACTTTGGTAATGACATGATAATTACATATTTATCGTCAGGCTATTACTCCATAATTACCATGCTTTCTCTCTTCCTCTTTCTTTCTGTTTTTCTCCTAAATGCCTATTTCTGTTAAAACAGATTTAGTCCCAATTGTGACCAAATGCTAGCTCTGAGTTATCTCTGTATGAAGTTCCCTAAAATGATTTTTCTTTTGTTATCATTTTTTTGAAATGATAGAAATAAAATTCTGTGATTAGAAAGTAACTTGTGTTTAAAATGTAAGAGAATATGGCTCAAAGACATATTAAATGTTGAAAGTGATAAGATTTTCAAATTCTTTTTAAGTACCAAGGGATCCATTTTGTTAACATTACTTCAGCTTTGTTTCACGACTATCGCAAAAACACAAATACTTATCTATCTCAAGAAGAAGAGACACTCTTTTGTTAGTAATGTACAGATGGGGGGGGGGGGGCAATTTTAAACAGAGCCCACCCCAGCACTTGCAATGCAGCCTGGACTATCCCTCCCAGGGGATTTCGCAACTATTCACAACTTGGATTTTGCGACCAATGTGTTGGTAAACATCTCAAAAGTGACAGTTACCTGAATGACACCCAAAATGGGGAGGTGGGTCAGTGACTCACATATGACCCCAATGAACCAAGAAGCAAAGTCAAGTTCTATATGGTGAATTTTAATAGCAATGGGCCTCATGTGAGAACATTTTTGTATTCTTATTCTAAATTTCTCTCACTTTTTTCGTACGAAGGTGTCGTACAAACACCAAACGTCAGATTCAACAAACGCTCTTAACTTTGGAAAAAGTGTGTAAACGACCTGCGTAAATGATGAATGCTACCCGTGCGTATTTAAAGGGGAACTCCGGGGCATTTGAAGCGCATTTCCATTGCTAGAGGTTGTCAAATACTGACGGTAGGACACAGACTGGTGCAAATCGGCGCTCCCTGTGAAGCGATTGCGCTGTTTGCGCAGCCTGTCATGCTAACCAAATACGTGGTGGCTAGGGGCAAGCGCTAAACCTTCCACGTAAAACAACAACTTGCACACTGCAGAAACGTCACACCACTTTATAAACCATCCGACAATAAAGTCACAAGCCTTACCATCAAAACCATATGCATGGTTCTCACATTACTGGCATGGGGACGTTACAAAACAACTTTATAAACAGCATGTCACTTACCTCTTGTCGGTAGGCGCGCGCATGTTAAAGCCCAAAACAGTCAATGGACGATAATCCCATATACAAAACAATTATCTTCTCTAGAAAAACTGCGTTCAAGTATTTAAAACATTACAACAATACATGCTCAGTAATATTGTTGTAATGTTTCAAATACTTGAACGCAGTTTTTCTAGAGAAGATAATTGTTTTGTATATGGGATTATCGTCCATTGACTCTTTTGGGCTTTCACATGCGCGAGCATACCGACAAGAGGTAAGTGACATGCTGTTTATAAAGTTGTTTTGTAACGTCCCCATGCCAGTAATGTGAGAACCATGCATATGGTTTTGATGGTAAGGCTTGTGACTTTATTGTCGGATGGTTTATAAAGTGGTGTGACGTTTCTGCAGTGTGCAAGTTGTTGTTTTACGTGGAAGGTTTAGCGCTTGCCCCTAGCCACCACGTATTTGGTTAGCACGACAGGCTGCGCAAACAGCGCAATCGCTTCACAGGGAGCGCCGATTTGCACCAGTCTGTGTCCTACCGTCAGTCCAAAAAGGAAAATCTGTCATTTTTAGCAGAGTCAGCAGTGGAATTACAGGACCTGCTAAAGCGAAGAAATGGAAAGCAATTACGAGTGCTGTTAATTCCGTGTCACCTGTAGTTCATAATGTCACCAAAATAAAGAAGAAATAGTTTGATATGAAAATGGCTTGAAAAAAAACGTCTCGCCATGGCCAGGCACTCGATGACTGTAACTAAAGCCGTGCAATCAGTTGTTGCCTCATCATGATGGCTCTTTTTTTTTTTTTAGAATATTTTATTTTAAATTTTTAATAATGACATCACAAGAATCACAATGAGACACAATTCAAACAATAAGACATACTTAAAGTAAAATACACTCACAACAATATAACACAACAACCAAATGACAAGAGGGGCTGAGAGGGGGTGGGTAAGATGAGGGAGGAATATAATCTATAAGGATAGAATAAAATATATATGAATCAAGAATATATCGAAAGACAGATGGTATCAGATTCGCTCATATATCTTGTCGAGTCCAGCTCGATAACATGACGGTCAGTCAATTCACTGTGCTGGTAGATTTAGCATATACCTCAAAAATGGTTACCATATTTTATTAAAAGTCCCACCTCTACCTTGCATCCAGTAGGTTATTTTTTCAAGTGTCACACAGCTATTAATCTCACCCAACCACATTTTACTTGGGATGGGGGCATCCGATTTCCATTTTGTTGTAATACATTTCTTAGCAATTGCCAAAAGGACCTCTGTAAGTTTCTTACCATAAACTGTCTTTAGATGGGAATTTGTAAAGTTTCCTAATAAACAAATCTCCGGGTCTATTAGAATCATGGTGCCATGAATGTCTGATAATGTTTCACAAACCCCCTTCCAAAAATCCTGCAACTTAGAGCATTGCCAGGTGGCATGGAGGAACGTTCCTTCCTCCATGCCACATCTAAAACAAAGATGTGATATATTAGAATTATATCTATGTAATTTTTGTGGGGTGACCTATAACTGATGTAAAAAATTGAATTGTACTAGTCTAAATCGAGCATTCAGAGTAGAGGTGAGACCCCCCCCCCTGCACAAATCATTCCATAACTGCCTCTCAATAGAAATACCCAAATCCTTTTCCCATTTGATTCTGGAAGCATCCATACCAGCAGGGCCGCCGATAGGGGGGGACAAACGGTTATTTTGTCCCGGGCCCAGGAATGTGGGGGGGCCAAAAAAAAAGGAAAAAGGAATATGCACATTAGTCCGCAAATATGTCCAAATGTTTCAGGCACGCACGCCAATCAGGCTGAATTGATTTGAGAATCATCCCCGGTCAGCTGAATGACAGCCAGTGTAACGCGGCTCTGGTTTAACCTTATTTTGTTTAAAATAAGCCAGTATAGACATGGCAACGTGTGAAATTGCCATTTAGATAGAGTTGAATGTAACAAAATTGTTTAGACTGATTTAACTTGACACTCGCCAGATGAATGGGCTCCGCCTTGTTCCCCGAACATTCTCAGAAAGTTCAGCGGACATACAGGGGGTGTATGGCGATAAATAAAAGTATCCTTAACATGATTCCCTTGGTCAAGTGAAAAATGGTTGATGAAATGTGCAGTTTATGAGCTCTAAATGAATAAAATAGCGTGAGTTTTATTGTGGTAGGATTTTGAAAGCCATAACTCCACTCAGTCCATATCCATATCCAGGCAAAGTGGTAAATAATCCTTTTGGTTTATCCGCAATAAATGAGAGACTGGGAAAGTAGAGGTGGGTGTGGGTGGGTTGCTACGGGGGTGGGGGGGTGGGGGGGCATTCAGAGAATTTTGTCCCAGGCCCAGCCAAACCTGTCAGCGGCCCTGCATACCATATATAGTTAAAGTTGACATGAGTGCTGTATACACCCTTGAAATGATTTTACCTAATGGCTGATTGGCATGACACATTTCCTCAACCGGAGACATAGACGGTAACTTCCAACTTCCTTTTTGATCAGTTCTTATAAAGTCACGAATTTGGAGATAGCCAAAGAAATCTTTATTCGTCAATTCAAACTTATCTTTTAACTGTTGTAATGACATGAATACTCCCTTTTCATAACAGTGCTCCAGTCGGCAAATACCCTTTTCCTGACAGGATCTAAAGCTACCAGACTGAAAAATCTTCGGTAGCATTCCATTTCCCCATAATGGGGACTTAGTGGAAAGAGAACCCTTTAGCCTAAACAGTTCACGAATTTTAATCCAAATTTGGATTGACTGAATTATTAACGGGTTGTCAGTTTCATTCTTGATAGATTTATTATCCCACTTATAAAGCAAATTTATTGGCACCTCCTCTTTTATCTCTGTTGACTCAATTTTGAGCCACGACGGAGGAGCCTGCACATCAAACATCTGTGCCAAGAACCTTAACTGAGCGGCATAATTGTAGATTTGAAAATTAGGGAGCCTGAGACCTCCATCCTCATACGGCAGCTCATGATGGCTCTTTGATGGGGCGGTTCATGAGGGGGGTCTTCTGGCATGTTGTCTGCCGGCTGGTTCAGGTTGGGGGAGACCCTCGTTCATGGCAATATTGTGCAAAACGCAGCATGGCAGAATAATCTGCAGTTAATTTGTAGGCTACTTGTTCGACAGCGGTGTATGGGAATTTGATGTAGGCCTACCATGGGTGATAAACTGATGAGAGTTTTGATGACCAAGGGGAGTGCACGACTCACAGAGGACTGGGACACCCTGATCTGTCTCCAATCTCCCTCTGAAAGGTTCCCGTGGCCAAAAATCCAAGAGTGGTGAGGACCTGGACGTGTGGTGGAATTGGGCTTGATCGGCGTTTTTCTCTCTGGAGTTGTGGCTCTAGAAAGCTGCATATTTGCAGCAGCACAGTCCATGGCAATCTAAACCATCTAAATCTAAGATGACAGCCATTCGTCTGTCTCAGCAAGGATATCTACACGCTCTCTTCCAAGAGCCTGACGTGCTAAGGCATCCAAAAGTAGCAAGTCAGCCGCTGGTTAGGCTACACTTCCCATTGACCTTGTTATATACAGAGTTAAATTCACCTTTAATTAGTACATCATTTAAGTCAAGCAGAGTAATGTCAGCATCATTATAGGGTATAATGTATATATTTATTTATGTTTGCTTCAAAATACAATCCATTAGCCAAGCAAACTTGATTCGAATAACAGCGGACTATTTTACGAAGCTCCTACGACAGGTCTGGATCACTCGTAAATTCTGTTCGTACCTGAAAGAAAACTTAAAATACAAAAAAATTGGTGAATGCGCAAATCCTCTTAAATAAATCATACGCACGACTTAAGAACAAATCTGTTCGTACGAACGGTTGTTGCACGAGGCCCAATGTGTTGTTTTTTATACAGTGACGTGAAATAATGTGTCAAGTAATCATGAAAAATACTGTACTCCTGGATAGGGTCTACACTAGTGGGCTGTAATAAGGCAAAGCAGATGGGGCTACCACTCTAATAAGCACCACAGTCAGAAAGGGACTGAGGGAGGAGTTTTCAAATTCAAGTTTTCGAATGTGAATATTTGCAGCCTCTAAAAATAGTTCAAATGTTCTTCAATAAAAACCAAAACTACCACCATGGCAGGATTTCCCTTTTGAAATTGGGTGACCCTGTCATTTCACTGACCTGCTCAATAAATGCTTACATATTACACTTACAACTGTGTCATGCAATCCTCCCTGCACAGTAAGATTCTAGCATGCATGGTTAATTTTGTACATAGCTGAATGGTGACAGTAATCTTTTTCTCTTGGTTCTCTCAGATTGGTAGATCCACAGAGAGCATGATTGACTTTGTGGTCTCAGATACGGTGGGAAGCGGCAGTGGTCAGAGTGGGGGTGCAGCAGGGGACAGTGGATGTCAGTCAGCTCAAAGCACCATCTCACGCTACGCCTGCCGCATCATGTGTGAACGCAGTGCTCCCTACACAGCTCGCATCTATGCTGCTGGCTTTGACTCCTCCAAAAACATCTTCCTTGGGGTAAGTAATATTTCCCCCTTGGATTCATAATTTCTTTATATGATGGTATACAGGGACTGGTAGCTATATTAAGATTGACATGGTTGTTGCCACCCCATGAGCAAAATCATCACTGTTGATGACAGTACATATGAACTGGCAAACAAGTAAGCAAGCAATCATGAGTCAGACGTCTCCATTAACTTGGATCCTATGAGACCTCTGGCTAGCAGCTGTTAAGTACACAAGGCGAGTTAGTGGACTCACAGAAAGACTGCGAACTCCCCGGAAACACAGCAGACTCAGATTATTCAGTTGAATATGTTCACTGACTCGAATTGGGGGACTCAAGCTGTAAATTCCAATGATTCAGTTTACTGACTTCACTCCAGTCAGGGAATCTAAGTTAGATATTGCAATAAATAAGTGGTAAAACTCGTTGTGTGGCTAATATTTTCTGCACATGCTATGATGATGATAATGATAATCATCATCATTATGACAAGGTTGTTCTCTGTGCACCACTCTGTCAGCCTTTGTACCTGTAAGCAGACTCATCACCTTTGGTGATCAGTCCCACTACACTTGTGTAATCTGCAAATTTCACTATGGTGCTGGTATTGTGAGATGGAGCGCAGTTGAAAAAAAGGGCTCAGCATGTAGTCCATGCATAGGTCCCCTGCAGCTCCAGGTGGTGCAGGACGGTGTGGAGCGTCGTGGAGATGGTGTCGTCTCTTGACCTTTTAGCTCTGTATGCAAACTGATGGGGGTCCAGGGTGGGTGGCGGGGCAGTTTTCATGTGTTGTAGAACCAGTCTTTCACGACACTTCATGATTACAGGTGTCAGTGCTACAGGCCTGTCGTTACTCAGGGTTTGTTATTGAAGACTGTTTGGGAGCTGGCACTATGGTGGATGTCTTTAGGCAAGTGGGTACAGTGCATTGTGAGAGGTTGAAGATATTACAACGGCTTGTTGCTGGGAAACACACAGATCTGTTTTGTAGTTGTGATATTGTCCATGCAGCATTTGATTTAAAACAGTACAGAAGAGGTGTAGGTGCCAATGTTGTGTAGCAGTCACAGTGCCGTGTGGATTAAGAGTTCTTTCAAACTTTGACGAAACCAACATTCCTGTGGGGGATGTTTACGTATGTGGATAAAAAACAGATCTTAATTTTCTTTCCACAAAGGAAAAAGAGACAGAAACTGCCTAATTTACAACAACCTTCGGCCTTTTGAAAGCTTTTCGTGGAGTGGAACTCCAACAGACGCTTGCCATAAAATTGGGATAAACTAAAATGAACAAAGGATCTTTCTGTTGGAAAAGTGGGACACCGTACTATCTTATCTTCACCATAAATCGAAGTTGACACTTTAACACCCTTTTCCACCAGAGAACCGACCAGATGGCTACACACGAACTGAGAAGACTTCACTAAGACTCACTTTTAGTCGAACCTTAAAACTATATTAAATGTGTTTGATAACCGTATACAATTTCTTTCAGGTTTCCAGCTTGATCACAAGACGCATATAGAGACAATTTGTACGATTCTGGCTTAAATATTGACTGAGAAATAATCTTGTTGGGAAAAGACAAACCCGCCGACGGAACAACATTGCCCCCTAGTGGTCTGTAGTGTTGAACATTTAAATCCCCACAGACCCAGTCAACCGGACAAGATATATGCAACAATTTAACTTTTAACGATGTCCCTTCGGTATCTATTTGGTATTTGTTTGGTGCCCCCATTGTTAACACAGAAAATCAACATTGTGTGGTTCGCTATATGTCACGACTTCATAGATATCCATCTGAATTTTGAAACTCATAATCGTCTCTATTATGTTGTGTGTTATTTTGATGTCTTTATATTGCAAGTCTATGTTATATCTTTAATCTGCATATCTTAACAAGATGTGGTGTTTTCAGAATCACCGAGACAAATGTTCTATGAGACAGAGTAATGGAGAAATAAGAGTTTCCTTTGTTCTATCCAGAAATCCCCACATAAAAGGCTGAGTAGATCATCTTACATAGAGAAACCCAGGCAGACGTTCACCACAGTTCAGGCATATCATTGGCTGAAAGAGTAGTGTAAGCTTACGTCATGCCCCGCCTCCAAGAGTCAAACCACGGAACCCGCGAATCCAAACGGAGAAGAAAGAAGGAAGAGAAGAGAGAGAGGAAGGAGATTTGAGCAGACACAGAGCAGAGAACAGGACGCAGATCACAGTTGCTCAGAGAGAGTTGGAGATGACTTGATAAGAAAAGAAGAGCTCACCAGAGTTTTGGCAGTTTCCCATAATCTCAGGAGAGAGCGGAAAGACGAGAGGATGAAGCCCTCCATAACCAAGGGAGGCCCCGGAGACGAGAAAGAAAGACCCGAACAAAGATAAGAACAGAATTAAGTTTTCCTACCAAGAAAGCCAACTCAAGCAACCTTTTATTAATCTTCTGTGAACTTAAGTTCACTTCATCAGAGAAGCAACGGACGAACTCTGACACTCGGAGGATTTGATCATCTAACCACAGCCCTCGGCACCATCGTTCCCGTTTCCCGGTGAAAAGAAGCAACTGAGAAGTCCGCTAAAGTCAGCAACCACAACCAGGAAGGCCCAGAGAGCGGAAGAGAAATCCCCTCGGACCCCGCGTGGCCGCTGCCGTGTTCCGAGCTGACTAAGCAGAACTTCAGCATAGTAAGACCGACCCGTTTTCACCTTAAAGTGGGTTTGATGGATGTCTCGAGGCTTTCACAGAATGATAAATTAATCCGAAATGTCAGTATTTAGCATCAAATAGTCAGCCAACCTGAACTATTTGAATACATCCAGTATCCCTCCATTCCCCATATTTTATTTTCCATTCACTAAGTGTTTTATATAATCACCTATATTCAATGCATCTCCTGTTTGTTTTAAAGGTTCATGTTTTGGTCATATCATTTTAATAAATAGCTCATATATCTATATATATGTTATAATCACAGATTGTGTCGTATGCTTTCTTTACGTAATGTCTGTCCAACCAAACGAGAACTTTCACGAAAGTAGCGAGATATGAGACTGATTATTAATTGATTATTAAATTGATTATTAATTTAACATACCAGGATCGTAAGATTTTAACAGTTTTCTTCCCTGACTGTAACTTAAAACAAGTTAAAATAAAGGAAGGTGGTGCCCTAAATTCGAGGTTTAAGGTTTATTTGAGACAGTGAGTATGTCTTATAAATCCTTATATTTGATGCATATATAAATGCCCAATAACGCTACAGTTGTCATCCTGGAATATAGTCCAGTCTGTGTCACTGAAGCGGTCTTGCAGTTGTTTAGAAGCCCCCTCTGGCCACACTTGCATGACTGGCAGTGGGTCTGTTCGTGCCGATACGTGGTCTGTATGCTGGACATTGAGATGTGTTCAGACTGCCCAAGGTGGGGTAGGGATGATGCTTTAAGCCCATGCTTGATGTTGCTGACATGGTCAAGTGAAATAGGTTGAAGTAATGAAGACACCTGAAGATGCCAAAGTAGCAAAAGAAACATTGAATTTTATTAGAAAAGCATTTGTTGGATTACTAATTAGCACAATATTCTATAAAGAAGGTCAAATGAGTAATAGTTAAAATGACTGCAGTGTAATATGTAGCACAGGAGTTGAAGAGAGATGTCCTCGGTGAGAGCAATGTTTTTAAACTGGTTTTAAACTTTTATTTCAATTGAGTGAAAGAGTTTTAAATGGCAACAGGTTGAACACACTTGAAGCTGTGTTTTGTGTACTACCAAACAGTGAGAGTCAGTTAGAGAATTTGAGAGATTGCTCTCGCTTCAAGGGTCATAGCTGAAATTCTTTAAATGTAGTTACATTGGCTGAAAGAGGACAATTTTTTAAGGTATAATTTGTTTCTCTAAGTTAAACTGTATGAAAGTTAGAGGAATTTGTTTGAAAAAACTGAAAAAGTTTAAATTTATCAGTGCGCACTGCTGAATATCTCATTCATAAAAATCAAGAAGGAGCAAAATGTTCATGTTTTTGAAACATGAACAGTTTAGCATCTAATCAGAAGTGCAAAGTGCAGCAAGTGATATATATTCAGTACAATAAGAGCAGTTATGTGCAGATAAGAGAACTATTGAGATGTGAGAATAGTTTAGCAGTATAAAATCAATGGGAATGAATTAGCATTTATACACTATATTGCCAAAAGTATTCACTCACCCATCGAAATATTTAAATTCAGGTGTTCCAATCACTTTCATGGCAACAGGTGTATAAATTCCAGGACCTAGGCATGCAGAGTGCTTCTACAAACATTTGTGAAAGAATGGGTCACTCTCTGGAGCTCAGTGAATTCCAGCGTGGTACTGTGATGCCACCTGTGCAACAAGTGCATTTGTTAAATTTCCTCGCTACTTAATATTCCATAGTCAACTGTCAGTGGTATTATACACTGGAAACCGCTTATAGTGGTCACGGATATAGTAATCAACCGCTTACATAGATCAAAAGGCTTGGGATGGAATCATTTCTATACAAATGCTGTTTAAATAATTTGTTTATAGTGATCAAGAAATCCGCTTATAATGTTCATTTTTGGCCATTTTATGAATGTAAACATGTGCAAAAATAATTTTTAAACGTGTAGCTATTTTATTTTTTACTCCCTTGATTCCTTTCTGGACGTCTGCTTCTGCCTCGCTAGCTAACGTAACGAGTTGACACCGGGCAGCAAGCGCGCGAATCATGGCTGGAA
The DNA here is from genome assembly GCF_027942865.1 of Odontesthes bonariensis. Taxonomy (NCBI): domain Eukaryota; kingdom Metazoa; phylum Chordata; class Actinopteri; order Atheriniformes; family Atherinopsidae; genus Odontesthes; species Odontesthes bonariensis. The sequence goes on along the minus strand of NC_134524.1, from coordinate 30,054,981 downwards.
AAAGGAAGTCATGGAGGAGCATGTGTCCGAGGATGGGTGCTGGAGAGCGGATTGAATGCGCGTGTGACCGCTGGAAGCTCCAGGCTGGTTCTTGTAAGATGGGAGGCCGGTGTTCATTCGATTTCTCCTACTTGTCGACAATTGCTACTTTGTGGTTTTGCGCATGCGCCGAGCCGATTTTCTAAGTTTCGTTTTTACGCCAAGTAGCACAAATCGACAGAACACCGGCACGGAGGAGCATAGATCCGAGCAGGGGTGCTGAAAGGCGGATTGAATTCAAACTTTTTTTTCTGACTTGTAAGAAAAAAAATGCACCGGCGGCACAGCAGAGAATAAGTTACGTACTGTATTTGAGTTAGCCTACAGTATGTCTGCGCACTGCGCAGTACTGTAATTAAACTTGCATGATAATAAAATTCAGTAAATGCTGAAGCTATCCGTTTAATTTAATTTTTCTCATTGAAAAACGATACAAATGGCATTTAGATGATATTCTGCATAAAAAAATAAGTGAAATACCTGTACTGTAATACAAATTCGGTTTTAGTAATCAACCGCTTATAGTGTTCAAATTGGCTCTGGACCAACGTGATCACTATAATCGGTTTCCACTGTAACAAAGTGGAAGCTGTAGCGTTATTGGGCATTTATATATGCATCAAATATAAGGATTTATAAGACGTTCTCACTGTCTCAAATAAACCTTAAACCTCGAATTTAGGGCACCACCTTCCTATATTTTACTTGCTTTAAGTTACAGTCAGGGAGGAAAACTGTTAAAATCTTATGATCCTGGTATGTTAAATTAATAATCAATTTAATAATCAATTAATAATCAATTAATAATCAGTCTCATATCTCGCTACTTTCGTGAAAGTTCTCGTTTGGTTGGACAGACATTACGTAAAGAAAGCATACGACACAATCTGTGATTATAACATATATATAGATATATGAGCTATTTATTAAAATGATATGACCAAAACATGAACCTTTAAAACAAACAGGAGATGCATTGAATATGGGTGATTATATAAAACACTTAGTGAATGGAAAATAAAATATGGGGAATGGAGGGATACTGGATGTATTCAAATAGTTCAAGTTGGCTGACTATTTGATGCTAAATACTGACATTTCGGATTAATTTATCATTCTGTGAAAGCCTCGAGACATCCATCAAACCCACTTTAAGGTGAAAACGGGTCGGTCTTACTGTGCTGAAGTTCTGCTTAGTCAGCTCGGAACACGGCAGTGGCCACGCGGGGTCCGAGGGGGTTTCTCTTCCGCTCTCTGGGCCTTCCTGGTTGTGGTGGCTGACTTTAGCGGACTTCTCAGTTGCTTCTTTTCACCGGGAAACGGGAACGATGGTGCCGAGGGCTGTGGTTAGATGATCAAATCCTCCGAGTGTCAGAGTTGGTCCGTTGCTTCTCTGATGAAGTGAACTTAAGTTCACAGAAGATTAATAAAAGGTTGCTTGGAGTTGGCTTCTTGGTAGGAAAACTTAATTCTGTTCTTATCTTTGTTCGGGTCTTTCTTTCTCGTCTCCGGGGTCTCACTGGGTTCTGGAGGGCTTCATCCTCACGTCCTTCGCTCTCTCCTGAGATTATGGGAAAACTCCCAAAACTCTGGTGAGCTCTTCTTTTCTTCTCAAGCCATCTCCAACTCTCTCTGAGCAACTGTTCTCTGCTCAAATCTCCTTCTTCTCTGTCCTCTTTCTTTGTTCTTCTTGATCTTCTCTCTGAGTTTGGATTCGCGGTTCCGTGGTTTGATTCTCGGAGGCGGGGCATGACGTAAGCTTACACTATTCTTTCAGCCAATGATATGCCTGAACTGTGGGGACGTCTGCCTGTGTGTCTTTGTGTAAGATGATCTTAGTCATCATTTTATGTGGGGATTTCTGGATGAGACAAAGAAATTCTATTTCTCCATTACTCTGTCTCATAGAACATTTGTCTCGGTGATTCTGAAAACACTACATCTTGTTAAGATATGCAGATTAAAGATATAACATAGACTTGCAATATAAAGACATCAAAATAACACACAACGTAATTGATGACTATGACTTTCAAAATTCAGATGAATATCTATGAAATCGTGACATATGAATAGTGAACCACACAATGTTAATTTTCTGTGTTAACAATGGGGATACCAAACAAATACCAAATAGATACCGAAGGGACATCGTTAAAAGTTAATAGTTGCATATATCTTGTCCATTTTACTGAGTCCTCGGGGATTTAAATGTTCAACTAATCAACACTGCAGACCACTAGGGGGCAATGTGGTTCCATCAGGCAGGTTGGGCATTTTCCACCAAGATCAGTTCTTTGTCAATATTTAAGCCAGAATCGCACAAATTGTCTCTATATGCGTCTTGTGATCAAGCTTGAAACCTGAAAGAAATTGTATACGGTTATCAAACACATTTAATATAGTTTTAAGGTTCGACTAAAAGTGAGTCTTAGTGAAGTCTTCTCAGTTCGTGTGTAGCCATCTGGTCGGTTCTCTTGTGGGAAAGGGTGTTAAAGTGTCAACTTCGATTTGTGGTGAAGATAAGATAGTAAGTCTCCCACCTCTCCAACAGAAAGATTCTTTGTTCATTCGAATTTATCCCAATTTATGGCGAGCGTCTGTTGCGAGTTCGACTCCCCAAAAACTTTCAGAGGCCGAAGGTTGTCGTAAATTAGGCAGTTTCTGTCTCTTTTTCCTTTGTGGAAAGAAAATGGAGATCTGTTTTTTATCCACATACGTAAACATCCCCCACAGGAATGTTGGTTTTGTCAAAGTTTGAAAAACTCTTAATCCACACGGCACTGTGACTGCTACAAAGCAATTGGGAATGATAGCTGAGGTGCATAGTGCGCAGAGGTCGGTGACTTTCTGCAGAGACACTACAGACCTCCAAACTTCATGTGGCCTTCAGATTAGCTCAAGAACAGTGTATGGAGACCTTCATGGAATGGGTTTCTCTATGGCTGAGCAGCTGCTTCTAAGCCATACATCACCAAGTGCAATGCAAAGCGTTGGATACAGTGATGTAAAGCACGCTGCCACTGGACTTTAGAGCAGTGGAGAACAGTTCTCTGGAGTGACGAATTACGCTTCTCCATCTGGTATTCTGATGGACGAGTCTGAGTTTGGTGGTTGCCAGGAGAACGGTACTTGTCTGACTGCATTTTGCCTAGTGTTTAATTTGGTGGAGGGAGGATTGTGGTTCGGGGTTGTTTTTCAGGAGCTGGGCTTGGCCCCTTAGTTTCAGTGAAAGGAACTCTGAATGCTTCAGCATACCAAGAGATTTTGGACAATTTCATGTTCCCAACTTTGTGGAAACAGTTTGGAGATGGCCCCTTCCTCTTCCAACAAGACTGCGCACCAGTGCACACAGCAAGGTCTATAAAGACATGGATGAGCGAGTTTGATTTGGAAGAACTTGACTGGCCTGCACAGAGTCCTGACTTCCACCCAAAAGAACACCTTTGGGATGAATTAGAGTGGAGACTGCGAGTCTCCACTCTAATTCATCCCAAAGGCCAGGCCTTCTCGTTAGGGCTGTCGCGGCGAGGGAATTCCCACCGCGGTGACTCATAGCCGCTCAACAGCGCGGGTTCATTAGGCTACTTTCCATGACATGCAATGTTAGATGAAAATCGAGCGCATAATCCGTCTTTTTTTCCCAGCGATTCTGACATTTCACTTTGCTTTCCCTATCATTTACTCGCTCACAGACCAACATAGCAGAGATCAAGCAGCGCATACCCCAGTTCTGCATTGTTGCCAGTGCCACATGGCAAATATCAACATTGTTGCAGACCTGCGCACATTTCGTTTAGTAATGACGGAGAAAAACGAAGCAGATCAGTGCAGCAGTTGAGCTCACGTGTCCGGGATACAGTTTTTGTTTTAAACAGACTGCCCGCCGTCCAACCAACCCAAGCTGAACTTTAACTGTTTCCGCGAACAGACAATTCACAAACTACTCTGAGAATACGTTTCACCTACACAGTTTTGTTGAAATTATCAGGTATTTCCCAACAGCAAATGTGCACACCAAGCTGTGGTTCTGTGGAAGCTAGTTTTTTGTTGATATTAGACGGTCACATTTACAACGTTAAACATGGATAATAAGGGAAGATTCAAAGCCATAAAGTGTCCGGACTAGGCAGAGGAGTAAAGCCGAGATAAAGGTAGGCTACTGCATTTTATTTTAACTGCTATTGCTACGACACTGAGTAGGCATATTCTTGTAATATCAGCTGCTGGGGGAGAATGAGACCACAACGAGTGGCATGCAGACGTGTGTGCGTGTGCGGTGCCTATATGCAAAGATGACGACAGAAACGCGGCACCTAGCTGTGTTAATGTGTTTCTCCTGCCTTATGGGGAATATACAATGTATAATTATTACTGTGCAGTCTTAAAAACTCTTTTAGTTTCTCGAGTTGTTCTGCGCGTGCAAGGGGGCGTGCGGTGGGCGGTGGTGGCGGTGGCCTGGACACGCACCGCGGAGGTCCTCTCAGCACCGCGGTGATTGCATTTTGCGGTTATCGCGACAGCCCTACTTCTCGTCCAACATCAGTGTCTGACGTCACAAATGTGCTTCTGAAAGAATGGTCAAAAATTCCCATAAACACACTCCTAAACCTTGTGGAAAGCTTGCCCAGAAGAGATGAAGCTGTTATAGCTGCAAAGAGTGGGCCAACTTCATATTAAACTCTATGGAGCAGGGGCGGGGTGGGACTCATTTTCAGCCCTGGAGTTTCATGCCTCAGACCGGCCCACTTTAGATCACGACCTATTATTAAAATCGTGTAATTATAACCTTACATGTTAAGTCTACAACAGCTCACCTATTCCTTCCATACTGACGGAAGCAGTCCCCTCATCACTACTGGCTCCTGGCTCTGCTTCTGACATTAAATCACATTTTAAAAATGGTCATAATTCTCAGCACAAATCTCCCCTTTTTACAAAGCCTTCTGATCAATTTAGGTCAGTTTCATTAATGTAGTGCTTAATCATCTAGCATCTCAGGGCACTTTTCACATAGAGCAGGTTTACACCATACTTTTCCTTATATTAATTCTAATAATATTCAGACAGCCCCCCCATGAGCTGTCACCTTACCGTGGTGGGGGGGGGTTGCGTGCCCCAATGAGTCTGGGAGCTATGTTGCCCGGGGCTTTAAGCCCCTGGTAGGGTCACCCATGGCAAACAGATCCTAGATGAGGGACCAGACAAAGAACAGCTCATAAAACCCCCTATGATGGATGAAATTATTGTACCTTCGTGTACGTGTACCTTCGCCCGGGCGTGGGTTACCGGGCCTCCCCCTGGAGCCAGGCCCAGGGGTGGGGCCCGCCGGCGAGCGCCTGGTGGCCGGGTCTGTGCCCGTGGGGCTCGGTCGGGCACAGCCCGAAGAAACTACACCGCTCCCCCTTCCGACAGGCTCACCACCCGTGGGAGGGGCCAAGGGGGTCGGGTGCATTGTGAGCTGGGTGGCAGCCGAAGGCGGAGACCTTGGCGGTCTGATCCTCGGCTACTGAAGCTGGCTCTTGGGACGTGGAACGTCACCTCTCTGCTGGGGAAGGAGCCTGAGCTGGTGCGCGAGGCTGAGCGGTTCCGGCTAGATATAGTCGGACTCACCTCGACGCATGGCTTGGGCTCTGGAACCAGCCTCCTTGAGAGGAGTTGGACTCTCTTCCACTCTGGAGTTGCCCGTGGTGAGAGGCGCAGAGCAGGTGTGGGCATACTTATTGCCCCCCGGCTGTGCGCCTGTACATTGGGGTTTACCCCGGTGAGTGAGAGGGTAGCCTCCCTCCGCCTTAGGGTGGGGGGACGGGTCCTGACTGTTGTTTGTGCTTATGCACCGAACGGTGCACAACGGCCGGGGACCGAAAGGAGTCCCTGGAGGAGGCACTGGAGAGTGCTCCTCCGGGAGACTCCCTCGTCCTGCTGGGGGATTTCAATGCTCACGTGGGCAATGACAGTGAGACCTGGAGGGGCGTGATTGGGAGGAACGGCCCCCCTGATCTGAATTCAATTCAATTCAATTCATTTTTATTTATATAGCGCCAAATACAACAAATGTCATCTCAAGGCACTTAGATAGTAAGTCCAATTCAAGCCAATTGGAATTCAATTAATTAATAATAATCATAATTCATAAAATAATCCAATTCGTTCATATAGAGCCAATTCAAAAACAATTTCCTAGCTAAGAAAACCAACAGATTGCACTGAAAACTTTTTGTTTTTCGGTCCAATCTCCCGGCCTGGGCGTGCCTGAGGCGACTGTGGAGAGAAACGACTCCCTTTTAACAGGAAGAAACCTCTGGCAGAACCAGACTCAGGAAGGGTGGCCATCCGCCTCGACCAGCTGGGGTTTGAGAAGACAGAAAGGGGGGGGAGGGGGGAGGGGGGAGGGCCGCGGCGGCGGCACTGTAACACCATTCAAAGGATATCTGTTGGAACAGGGAAACACGAGTTAATGACCACAATAATATCACTATACATAAAGAGAGTAAAGTGAGGAAAGGTGTGACAGATGAGGCCCCCCAGCAGTCTAGGCCTATAGCAGCTTAACTATGGGATGTTTCAGGATTACCTGAGCCATCCCTATTCAAGGTAAACACAAGAAACTTGTGCTAACGAAAAAATAAATAATAAAATAAAGGACCAGACTCAGTGAGTAATTCCCTATACTCCCTATATAGATCTGCTCCTCACACCGCAACAACCATCTTTTTACAGCCACAAGCTACCTCAGCCTCTCACCAACTGCACACCAGTCACAGCGGGGTGGGGATGCAAACCCTGGTTCGGGTAGGGGGAAAAATAAAAGAGGTAAGATAAGCGGGAATGGGATTCAAACCCTGGTTCGGGTAGGGGGTAATGAAAGTATAGAGGGTGCCAGAGGTGGAGGCAGGACAAGACACACTAGCAGACACACTATCAGATTCAACAGACCTAACTATAAGCTTTATAAAAAAGGAAAGTTTTAAGCCTGGTCTTAAAAGTGGAAAGGGTGTCTGCTTCCCGGACATTTACTGGCAGCTTATTCCACAATAGAGGGGCCTGATAACTGAAGGCTCTGCCTCCCATTCTACTTTTAGAAACTCTGGGAACCTCAAGTAAACCTGCAGTTTGGGAACGAAGTGCTCTGTTAGGAAAATATCTTACAATGAGATCTTTAAGATATGATGGAGCTCGGTCATTAAGAGCTTTATATGTAAGGAGAAGAATCTTAAATTCTATTCTGAATTTAACAGGGAGCCAATGAAGAGAAGCTAAAACTGGAGAAATATGATCACTCCTGTTAGTTCTCATCAAAACTCTGGCTGCAGCATTTTGGATCAACTGAAGGCTTTTCAGAGAATATCTGGGACAGCCCAATAATAAAGAATTACAGTAGTCCAATCTTGAAGTAACAAATGCATGAATTAGTTTTTCTGCATCACTCTGAGACAAGATGTTCCTGATTTTAACAATATTACGAAGGTGAAAGAAGGCAGTCCTAGAAACCTGTTTTATATGCGAGTCAAATGATAAGTTCTGGTCAAAAATAACTCCAAGGTTCCTCACTGTAGAACTAGAAGCCAAGGAAATACCATCTAGAGTAACTATATAGCTAGACAATTTCTCCCTGAAACGCTCAGGTCCAAAGATAACGACTTCAGTTTTGTCTGAATTTAGAAGCAGACAGTTCTGAGTCATCCAGGTCTTTATGTCTTTAAGACATGCTTGTAGTCTGACCAACCTATTGGGTTCATCTGGTTTTATAGATAAGTACAGCTGAGTATCATCAGCATAGCAATGGAAATTTATGCCATGCTGTCTAATAATGTTACCTAATGGAAGCATGTATAAAGTTAAAAGAATCGGTCCAAGCACAGAACCCTGGGGAACTCCATGACTTACTCTGGTGTGTGAGGAAGATTCTTCATTTACAAGAACAAACTGAAATCTATCAGATAAATATGACTTAAACCAGCCTAATGCAGTTCCTTTAATCCCAATAACATGTTCAAGTCTCTGTAATAAGATACTGTGATCGACCGTATCAAATGCAGCACTGAGATCCAACAGGACAAGCACAGACACAAGTCCGCTATCAGAGGCTAAGAGGAGATCATTGGTAACTTTCAGCAGTTCAGTTTCTGTGCTATGATGCACTCTGAATCCTGACTGAAACTCTTCAAACAGATTATTTCTGTGTAAGTGATCACAAAGCTGAGCTGCAACTATTTTTTCAAGAACTTTAGACATAAAAGGGAGATTGGATATAGGTCTATAATGAGCCAACACTTCTGAATCAAGAGTAGGTTTTTTAAGTAAAGGTTTAATTACAGCAACCTTAAAAGTCTGAGGTACATATCCTGTCAACAAAGACAGATTGATCAAATCCAATATGGAAGTGTCAATTAATGGGAAAACCTCCTTGAACAGTCTGGTTGGGATTGGGTCTAAAACACAAGTTGATGGTTTAGAAGAGACTATTGCTGTTGTTAGCTCAGAGAGATCAACTGGGCAGAAGCCGTCTAAATACAAATCAGGTTCTAAAGATACTTCTAAAGCTGCTGTACTTGATGATACATCACTGATAATAGTGGGAAGGACTCCATCAATCTTCTCTCTGATAGAAACAATTTTATTAATAAAGAAGCCTGAATATGAACTTTAATTCTATATTTGAATTAAAGTTCATATTCAGGCTGTCATTTTCAACATCTACATGAATATTAAAGTCACCCACTACAATGACTTTATCTGTACTCAGCACTAACTGGGATAAAAACTCTGAGAATTCAGACAGAAACTCAGAATAAGGGCCAGGTGGACGATACACAACAACAAACACAACAGGTTTCTGGGATTTCCTCTTTGCGTGGGAAAAACTGAGAATCAGAGATTCAGAGTGGTGTTTTGTTATTGGACTTCTGTGCTTGTCACGGACTGTCCATAACGAACACCATGTTCAGGTATAAGGGTGTCCATATCTGCACTTGGCACCAGGACACCCTAGGCCGCAGCTCGATGATCGACCTTGTGGTTGTATCGTCGGATTTGTGGCCATATGTCCTGGACACTCGGGTGAAGAGAGGGGCGGAGCTGTCAACTGATCACCACCTGGTGGTGAGTTGGCTCCGCTGGTGGGGGAGGAAGCTGGTCAGACCTGGCAGGCCCAAACGTATTGTGAGGGTCTGTTGGGAACGGCTGGCGGAATCCCCTGTAAGGAGGAGTTTCAACTCCCACCTCCGGCAGAGCTTCAACCATGTCCCGGGGAGGTTGGGGACATTGAGCCCGAATGGGCCATGTTCCGTGCCTCCATTGTTGAGGCGGCCGACCGGAGCTGTGGCCGTAAGGTGGTCGGTGCCTTTCGTGGCGGCAATCCCTGAACCCGCTGGTGGACATCAGTGGTGAGGGAAGCCGTCAAGCTGAAGAAGGAGTCCTATCGGGCCTTTTTGGCCAGTGGGACTCTGGAAGCAGCTGATGGGCACCGACAGGCCAAGCGGAACGCGGCCTCAGCGGTTGCTGAGGCAAAAACTCGGGCTTGGAAGAAGTTCGGGGAGGCCATGGAGAATGATTTCCGGACGGCCTCGAGGAGTTTCTGGTCTACCATCCAGCGGTTCAGGGGGGGAAAGCGGTGCACCGTCAACACCGTGTATGGTGAGGGCGGGGCTCTGCTGACTTCAACTAGGGACGTCGTGAGTCGGTGGGGGGAATACTTCGATGGCCTCCTCAATCCTACCGACACGCCTTCTGATGAGGAAGCAGAGTTGGGGAGCTCGGATGTGGGGCCTCCCATTTCTGGGGCTGAGGTTGCCGAGGTGGTCCAAAAACTCCTCGGTGCCAAGGCCCCGGGGGTGGATGAGGTCCGTCCTGAGTTCCTCAAGGCTCTGGATGTTGTAGGGCTGTCTTGGTTGACACGCCTCTGCAGCATCGCGTGGACATCGGGGGGCAGTGCCTCTGGACTGGCAGATCGGGGTGGTGGTCCCCCTCTTTAAAAAGGGGGACCGGAGGGTGTGTTCCAACTATAGGGGGATCACAGTCCTCAGCCTCCCTGGTAAGGTCTTTTCGGGGGTACTAGAGAGGAGAATCCGCCGGATAGTCGAATCTCGGATTCAGGACGTGCAGTGTGGTTTTCGTCCTGGCCGTGGAACAGTGGAGCAGCTCTATACCCTCGGCAGGATCCTGGAGGGTGCATGGGTGTTCGCCCAACCGGTCTACATGTGTTTTGTGGACTTGGAGAAGGCGTTCGACCGTGTCCCTCGGGGACTCTTGTGGGGGGTGCTCCGGGAGTATGGAGTGCTGGACTCCTTGATATGGGCTGTTCGGTCTCTGTATGACCGGTGTCAGAGTTTGGTCCGCATTGCCGGCAGTAAGTCGGACATGTTTCCTGTGAGGGTTGGACTCCGTCAGGGCTGCCCTTTGTCACCGATTCTGTTTATAATTTTTATGGACAGAATTTCTAGGCGCAGCCAGGGCGTTGAGGGGGTCCGTTTTGGCGACCTCAGAATCGGGTCTCTCCTTTTTGCGGACGATGTGGTTCTGTTGGTGTCGTCGGGCCGTGACCTTCAGTTCTCACTGGAGCGGTTCGCAGCCGAGTGTGAAGCGGCTGGGATGAGAATCAGCACCTCCAAATCTGAGACCATGGTCTTCGGCCGGAAAAGGGTGTAATGCTCTCTCCAGGTTGGGAATGAGATCCTTCCCCAAGTGGAGGAGTTCAAGTATCTCGGAGTCTTGTTCACGAGTGAGGGACGAATGGAGCAGGAGATTGATAGGCGGATCGGTGCAGTGATGCGGGCTCTGCCCCGTCGTGGTGAAAAAGGAGCTGAGCCAGAAGGCGAAGCTCTCGATTTACCGGTCAATCTATGTTCCTACCCTCACCTATGGTCACGAGCTGTGGGTAGTGACCGAAAGAACGAGATCGCGAATACAAGCGGCCGAAATGAGTTTCCTCCGCAGGGTGTCTGGGCTCTCCCTTAGAGATAGGGTGAGAAGCTCGGTCATCCGGGAGGGGCTCGGAGTAGAACCGCTGCTCCTCCGCATCGAGAGGAGTCAGATGAGGTGGCTCGGGCATCTGTTTAGGATGCCTCCTGGACGCCTCCCTGGTGAGGTGTTCCGGGCCCGTCCCACTGGGAGGAGGCCCCGGGGAAGACCCAGGACACGTTGGGGAGACTATGTCTCTCGGCTGGCCTGGGAACGCCTCGGGGTCCCCCCAGAAGAGCTGGAGGAAGTGGCCGGGGACAGGGACCTCTGGGTTTCTCTGCTCAAGCTGCTGCCCCCGCGACCCGATCCCCGGAGAAGCGGAAGACAATGGATGGAAAATGGATGGAATATTCACTCAATGAGTAATCCTACCTGCCCACTCTGGACTTATGGGTTCATGGCTGGTGCTTGGTGCTGTATCTTGCTTCTGACTCTGAGGGGCTACAAGACAAAGTTTACCAGTTATGTGGCGTTGCATCATACAATTATTTAGATTATATAACGTTATGTTATATGCCACAACACCACACAATTCATTGACTTGATATAATTAATTAAGTTGAACTGGGGTTTGCAGGCAAAGTTCAACACATTGCCTTACCTGTTTTTTAATCGTCTTCATTTGACTTTACAAACCACGAGCTCATTTTAGTGAAAAAGTTGCCAATTTTTGCATATTTAGCTGCGTCTGCGTCCAGAGCTTTCCTCTTTTTAATTCTAGCCTTCTCCATGCCACCCTTGCTCTTTCTACTTTCCATCTTTCAAACACCACTGACAGAGTACACTGACGTGTTACATCAGGGTGCATCTGCAAAAAAGAAACAAAAAAAGAAACAAAAAAAAAAACGAGAGCTGCCAGTGGAGCCGGTCCAGGGACAGTGGTAGCAGCGTACGTAATCAACCCACTGCCATGACTGAACACCGGCCCTGCTATGGAGTAAGAATCGGATGTCACTTAAGTTCATATGAATGTAAAAGCAGATGAGCAAATACTTTTGGCAATATAGCGATAGTGTATATACGGACAAATAATGAACAGATATACTGGGTGCAATAAATATATATATACAGTAGTAGAAAGAGCTCTGTCAACATACTATAACAATGACTAATGTAAGTGAACATATTCAATTAATATTATATACAATGAAGGTTGGATCTATCCAGTACAGTCATGGCCATTGGGGGAGATGAATAGGGAGAAGGAGTGTGTAGTGATGTGGTTGGGGGAGATGTTCAGCGGGGGGCAGAGTTCAGTAGGGAAACAGCTGTGGGGAAGAAGTTATTCCTAAACCTGCTGGTTTTGGTCTAAAGGCTCCTAAAGCACATTCTGGAAGGGAGGAGCTGGAAAAGACTATGGGCCGGATGTGAGGAGCTCCTTAGAAGCCCGGCACAGACATTTCTTCCTCTGGACATCCTCAATAGCAGGTAGTAGAGTCTCTGTGATGCATTGGGCAGTTTTCATAACCAGCAGCAGAGCTTTGCGGTCGGCAACAGAGCAGTTCCCATGCCAGACTGTGATACAGTTGGTTAAGATGCTCTCAATCACACAGCTGTAGAAGTTACCCTGGATGTCGGCAGACAGGTGGTTCTTCTTCAGTGTTCTCAAGAAGAAGAGTCGCTTGTAGTGGAACTTGAAGCTGGAGACACATTCAACAGCAGAGCCATTGATGTGGATGGGTTTGTGTGTATGTCCCTTCTCCTTCCTGAAGTCCACTACAAGCTCTTTAGTTTTGCTGGTGTTAAGAATCGAGTCCAGCACACCAAGCAGCTAAGTGCTTAATCTCTGCCCTGTAGCCTCATTGTTGTCACTGATGAGTCTAATCACGTGGTGTCATCTGCAATCTTGATGATGGAGTTTGATCCATACATAAGCCTGCAGTCATGGATGAAAAGGGAGTAGAGGAACAGGCTCAAGACACAGCCCTATGGTACACCCGTGTTGAGTGTGATAGTGGTGGAGCGGTTGTGGCCTGACCCAACTATGGTCTGTTGGTCAAAAAGTCCATGATCCAGTTGTGGAAGGAGGTACTGATTCCAAGATCTCCAAGTTTGGTGTTTAACTTGGAGGGAATAACTGTTGTTGAAAGCTTGAATGTGAAATGCTATCATGTTAAATCAACAAACATCTCTCGAATACAACATTATTAACACAAAACATATCTACACGATGTGTGTGTTCTCATCAGTAATAGTCAACAGTAGTTCACAGCAGGTCTAAACATTCACACGTGACGTGCGCGCAACCAAATCCATAACAAAGTAATACAAAAAGCACACTTTGTGTTCCCCCAAAAAAAACATAGCAAAAACATAACACAGAAATTGCGTGCCCAATGAGATGAACATAGTGAAATATAACACACTCATGCGCGTACTCATGCACTCTCACAGATCTATAACGTATCCACATTACGCATGATCAACAAAGCTATTTAACCATTTGAACACAACTATTGGGCTCAGCGGCAGAGTAAAGGATACAGTGATATTGCTGCTTACCTATGCTCTCAATTTAAAGGGCAAGGTGACGTGGCTTGGCCTTGAACCCATTTATTATTTAATCAGAAATAATGCTACGCCAGGTGCAGGTGTCGCAACGCATCGTCTGGCGGCAATTTTTTGGGTGTGCCAGCTGCCTCTTTGTGTGACACCAGCACACCCTGGCACACCCGTGGCTATGCCATTGACACATATGTTATATACATCAGCTAAACCAGTGATACTCACTATTTTTTTCACAAGAGCCACATTGGCAGAGCAAAATCAAGGGAAGAGCCACTTTTACGACAACATAACATAACTAAAGGGCCTTGTATACTCTCGCAGCAGTGTGTCACAGTGAGCTTGTCGCAGGTATGAAGCAGTTATTTTTGATTTATGCCCAATTTTGAAGCGCGGTCTGCGCTATGTAATTCCACGCCACAACGCAAGAGGGACAATCACGAACAAGCTAGGATTGTGGGTGTGGTGGGTGGCGTGTTTCTCTTCCGGTTACGGAGGTCATTCAACAACAATGGCGACTGGACAAATGCGCACTTTGATTGAGATGCAGCTGATCGATCTAGAAATAGAAGAAATATTGCTACTACTGGAGCTGGCAGAGAGGCGAAAGAATCGTCACGGTTAGCGTCACCATTAGCCGGTTAGCAAACCGGAAATACGCATAGTGTAGAGCGGATGTAGAGTTGACCAATCAGAGGCCTCCTTTCTCTCCTCCCTGCGACGATATCTGCGGCACTGTCTGCGGTCAGTTACAATTTTGGGGAGGTGCACCAGAGTGTCTGCGGAAGGGGGGGGGGGTGCAATATCTGCGTTAACTGCGACACACACGCAGACGACCTGGTTTCCGACCATAAACAGGCCTTAAGTCCCCTTTTGCGAATATGCATTTCTACATATAAAACATGTTCTATTATAAAACATAAAACTGCGGTCAAGTGTGACGGTGGGCTGCGTTGCCAGTTTTTTTTTTTTTTTCCCTTGTCCTGTCCAGCATTATGGCAGCAGAATTGTAATCTGAATACCGTTTATGCCAAACACATTTGTTATGCCAAGGGAAGCTTTATGAATGTAAAGATCCCCTTGATGCCCATCTACTCCTTATTTATCTATTTAGTTCTGTAACAATACTTAACATGTGATAGTACCGAACCGGACCGGGGGACAGAGAGAGAGGGAGAGCGAAATAGGAAGAGACAAACATAGAAAACAATGAAAAATCAGACAACCAGCTGCTACACCTGTAAAAACAAAGCTGAAGACAATCCACGGCTTTTGTGGGGAATCCAGCCTTAGAGGCACCAGGGGCACCTGTAAGCAGACAAGCAGAGAACAAACAAAAAAGCACAAGCAGCAGCAATCACAGCAATATTACTGTGGATACAGATTACCTTAAACCACAGGACAACACAACAACTGCTTAGCGAGCATGCTACTGGGCTAATGAATGTGTGTGTGTGAATGTGTGAGTGTGCGTGAGTGTGTGTGTGTGCATGAACATGCAATACACATAGATGGTCCCACATAGGTCTCACATAATAACCGTGCTTAAATATGAGTGTATAAGTGTATAGGGCCACAATCCACACCCCCAGCAATCAGAAGCAGGCTGAGAGGGCCCCCAGACCCAGGCCACCAACAGCCCCCAAGGAGCACAGAACCCGGGATGCCCAACGCAGGGACAACCACGCATCTACCCAGAAGACAGCCCCCCGGTGACCAGAGGTGGCAGCCTACCAGCCCCGCCAGGCCCCCGCCACCCAGACATAGAAGCGCCCGGCAGAGGCCCAGAGGCCTCAGACAGCCCCAGGCAGCCAAGGGTCAGGCGCCCCAGACAGCCAAGCGCAGTGGGCCAACGCATGCCCCAGTGCCAAGCGCCCTGGGAGTCAAGACGTGCCCACAGGTGGGTGAAGTTGTGAGCAGCGGGGAGAGCCAATGCCCACCCGTCATCAGGAACAGCACAAGAAGGCCAGAGGACAGCAAGACCCAGACCCAGACCCACTCACCCCATATATCATATAAGAAGAAAAAATAACTGATAATAATAAAAAAATACAAAAATAAATAAACACACATCCACAAACACTCGCACAGCACATACATCCATCCCCCAACTCCGCTGAGATGTGGCGCAGCGGGCACACAACTCCTCCTGGCCCCTCCCGCTCCAGGCAGCAACCAGGCAACAGGGGTGTGGGAAGACCCCTCCCCTCACCCCTCTGGCTCTTCGATATTTTCTAATAGTGAGCATTTAAAATTGAGGGGCAGGCAACCTTGTGGAACTGGGAGCACGGCCCTCCAGGCAGCCTACATACCCAAAGAGCCCCGCCCACCAGATACCTCTCAGTGCTACCACCCTCCAAGATCTAATGCGTGTGTGTGTGTGTGTGTGTGTGTGTCTCATGAGTAGTGATGTCTAAGGTGTAATTAAAACAAGGGCGGGGGGCTGCAGAGTCCAGCAAAGGGGACCACCTACATGGACCCATCCGCTACACCCCGCAGAACACACCCGCCCTCAAAACCCTACGTGTGTGAATGTGTGCTGTGTACAGGAGCCAGAAGGGAGAGGGGTATGGGGATCTAGAAGACCTGGGAACCTGCGTTGCCAGGTTTAACAGTGCCCCCTTTAGGAAACACCATTAAGCCCTAAGTAATACTTTATAAAAAATACTTTATACTACAAAAACGCAAACTTAATAAAAATACATAAAGTAATAGTTCGCCTCTTTTGACATGAAGCTGTATGACATCCCATATTAGCAATATCATTTATGACAATTGACTTACCCCCCGCTGCGTCCTGTGAGCCGAGTTCCAGGCGAGTTTTGGCGCAGACGAAGGTAGTCCGGCTTGTTGGCTTGGGCTAAACAAATAAAGCGTCTTGCTTCTCAAAACAATATGCGTTCAAAAGAGTAATACATTTGCATCACAAAATCGATGTGCATGAAAAAGTCAGACCTCACATCGCTTGGCGCTATTTTTGCCTCCCTTGATATCAATGCGTCCAATGTAAACTGTGCAGACCGAAGAGCAGACCGAGCAGTCCCCTGCTTCCGAGCAGTAAACACCGTAACAGGTGCAGCTATCGCTAGGTGGCTGGACGCATTGATATATATATCTATATAGATATATAGATATATAGATATAGATATATGTCGCTCACAGTGCGTAACGTCAAAATAAAGTATTTCAGTCTGGCGTGCGGCATGAAAAGGTGGCGCGGTGCATAGTCGTGAACCAAAATTTGTTACTTGTGGCATTGGCCGTTTCTCAATGTATATACTTGTCTGTACTTGTGTTGTTGTGTACTTCTGAAACGTCATCACTAAAGGACCAAGTACTGTTCCAATTCAAAGAACGCATCCAGACAAGTATGTGTACTTGCTCCGCCCCTTTTTATCGAGGATGCTTCTGTGGTGACTTGTGTGGATTCAGACAGCTTGCTATTCCAGAAAGCAGTACGGCACAAGTGAAGATGGCAGAGGAGAAAGCACATAACTGTAAGTTCTGTTTGAAAATGTTACTCTTAATTTTTTATTTATTTACTCTTATTTACACAACAATGTTTTTTGTTTGGTGTTTTACTTAAACTTTGTGGTCGCTTGAAGTTTAAGCCGTTTCTAAAAACGGCTTCAGCGTTTTCAGAAATACGAGCTGAACATTAGCTGAAGAGCTAACAGTTATATTTAAATGATCAGATTTAGACGTTAGATGCAGGAGTGCATACAATACATACAATACATAAAAGTGTATGTATTCACATACACTTTTAAATTTTTTTCTGTGGATAAGAATTCAATTGAATGCATTATTTTACTAAAGGGACAAATGAAGAAACTCAGGCCCTCATCGAGTGGCATCCGGCCAACGAGAGACCTTTCACGCGCCGCCGCAACTCCAGTAAAGACGTGGAAGTGAGTATTCATCTTAGTGTATCTGTATCTTTACAGGGGGCTTGGAAGCACTTTTGACATATAGAATGATGAATGTTTTACTGAAATTGCTGTTCGTTTGAATATTTTTTTTGTCTTTCAGGGACTTTGTTGCTAACAGTGGGCTCAAAGTTACCTCAAAACAAGCCCCAAAAAATTTAACAATCTTAAAGATAAATACAAGGTAATCTGGTTAATTAAATTATCTTATTCTGTCTACAGAATCTTCATCTTCTTTTTTAAAACCAGTATATTAAAGCTGTTTTCACAGGCTCAGTCATTTTCATGTTGAAATATTTTTTCAGGAACTTGGAAACCCACCAACAAGCAGAGGGGGAGAGGCCGGTGGTGTGACTGCTGTGGCAGTGGTATAGTCTGATGAATGCTGCACTCCAGGGGCAGCACTCAATCAGTCCGCCTCTGGTTGTGGCAGCAAATCTGACTTCCATGTCAGGTGGCACAGTGACTACCCTGGCCTCTTCCCATCATCCAGCTGCTCCTCTGTGGCTGTGAGTCCAGGCAGGGAACAGGGCAGGAAGAGATCCAGGGAAAGCGAGGTTTTGGAGTTTTTGAGGGAGGACAGTCAAAGAGAAAGAGAAGCTATGGCAAGGCAGGAGGAGAGAGAGAGAGAGCAACTGAAGAGGGGGCAGAGTACGGAAGAGTTTTAGGGCCAGGCATAAGAAAAAATAATAATATTTTGCCTGTCGAGAATAGAGTCGGCATGTCGAGAAAAAAGTCGACATGTTGAGAATAATAACCTTTCCTCCACTTGGCCTGAATGAAAAAAATAAGTTATATATATCTGAGTCACAGTAATCAATGTTGCAGTATTTTCTGTGTGACTGGAGGCAAAATGACCACTTACTTACTACAGGCCTTCGTATGGGGTGATGACACAGAGAGGATGCTGTAAGCAGGGGTATCCCAGCAGAAAAAACCCAGATGGTGGATAAAGGGCCTTTTAGTACATGGGCGATCGTCGTAGATCAAGCGCATCATGCACTGAGCCTGGGTTGCCAATATACACATCAATAAAGGTTCCCTTAGCATCACACACACCCTGCATTATTATTGAGGGGAAAAGCTTTCTGTTTATGTACCATTTCTTTTGTGACTGCAGGAGGAACAATTCTGATGTTACATCCATCAATGGCACCAAGTAATGCTGTTGGCAACGACTCGTCACCAAGAATTTCAATGTACAGTATGACCCAGTGTCTGTCTGTACAAATGACAATAAAACTTGAATCTTGAATCTTGAATCTTGAATCTTGAACAGCACGACGGAACCCCTCATGGTCAGCAAGGTGGCAAATCTCCAGCTCCAGTCTCCAGCTCTTCTGCTTACTGAAAATGAAAAATTCTGTGGAGGATAGTCATAATTTCCCCCACAATGTTGTATACAATCTGGCAGATAGTGGCAGTTGCCATAGCAAATATGTCTGCAGTTACCCTATAGGAGGCCCCACAGGCAAGCCAGTAAATGGTGACCAGGACCTCAATCTCATGGCTCCATCCATGCATTTTTTTTCGGGGCAAGATTTGGACCAACATATTAACGCTGGTCCTCGATAGCTTAAAAGCTCTAGAAAAAAACAGGTCCAGGACTGGCACATTGGTGTTCAGACCGCAGTACCTCTGTGAAGGGTCTTGCTCCTGTTGGAAGGAAAAAATGAGAGACTTATAATAAGACTAATTATAAAACTAAAAGATTAATTTATTTAATTTCTGTCTTACCAATGTACGGTGTTGTAAGACAGACATTTTGTATCATTTTGTACAGTAACCTAAAAAGTTTAACTAAACCTGATTTTTTTCTGCTTGCGGATGTGAGACACGTATTCATGTTTGTGTATTAAATATTTTCATTTAAATGTTGTGCTTGTTCATTATTACATAAAACTGATTGTATTGAAGGTATTTTTCTGTTTCTAAAGCTGGACTGATTATCCTGAGATGTCAAAGTATACAAACAGTACAAAAAGTACTTGATTTCTACTGTTTGTATAATTATTAAATACTGAAAAAAGAGACGTAGGGGGGAAAAACATACCAAAGTTAACAGGTATGCCATTAGCCTCCTGCTCCTTCTCCGCATCCTGGCTCGTCGCTCCCGTATCTCCCTCCTCAGCCTTACCGCTTCCTCTTTGGCTTTAAAGTAAAGCATTCCAACAGCAGCTGCTAGCAGAGCCATTTTCCAGGTCCATTTGAAATCTTTTATATAAATGTTTTAATTTTTTTTTGCCTTAGCAATCACACATGCAAGAGAGAAATGCGCAGAACACAAAAGACAGCTAGAAAAAAACAAATAGGCGGCAACAGTGAAGACTACAAAAACTGAAATATACACAATTCTACCTTTTTCGAACTGTGCTCCTTAGTTTTGATCACTCACGGGCTGGATGGGCTGATGGGCTTAGTCTTCACTTTCAGCCAGTGTGAGTGGACAGATTGTTACGACTTCGTCTAGGAGATCAGAAGCAATACTCCTATTTAAGGTCTAATCTTAGTATCTGGTTAACTTTAGAATACATCTATTTTTGCATTCTCTTATCTTGAAACATGTTCTGATTTACACATTTGTGTCATACATTTGTAAGGTAGTAATAGTACTGACAGTACTGAAAACAGTACGTTTCACTTTGATACCATCAAACCCAAGTTATTGAAGAATGAAATCACACAGACAGTTACATATATCTATGGCTGTAAAGCATGTTATCAAGTATGTAATGATTTATACCTGAGTTTACATTAAAAGAAAAAAGACTATCAGCAAACAATTAGCAGCCAGTAGTGCTACAGTATAGGACTCGATACAGCTACATTACTAACAGGATATAAACTCTGATGATTCTTTCTTTTACAACCCAGAGTGGATGCCTGTAATTTAGATGTGAATACATTAAAAAGGATGCATGTTATCTTGTACATTACGAATAAAAAGAATGCATCAAATGGTAGCATCAAAATGAATTAATAAATGAGTTACTCACTGGCTCATGTCTTAATAAAAAAATATTAGTGAAAATATTCACTGGCAATTCCAACTTCCTGATTATTTATCAGACTACATCTCAAGGTCAACATTCGATGTATGATGATACGAAATACATTTGGAATTGTATTAATTGTATAAAAATGGTACATGAAGTAAATGCACTTTCACAGTTTAGAATAGGAATTGATCATGTCTGTAAATGTCAACATTTACAGATTTAGAATGTGATCATTATTTTTGCTTCAACATCAGGAACTGCAAAGGTAGAGAATAATTAATACAAACATTCATACATTGACCTTAACCAGTTTACACAAATAAGAAAAAAAACAAAACAAACATAGTTCATGTATTGCCAGACCCGAATGCACCTAGCAGAGTAGTGTCCAACTGGTTGGCATTTCAGTGTGATTTATCAATGGGATATGAAGTTATTCAATCCAAATTCCAGAAGAGAGGAGAGGTAATACATAAGTGGGTCGTTTTCACAGTGTGGAGGAAAACGAATTCAATGAAATTCAATTCAGTTTATTTATATAGCGCCAAATTACAAAAAAATTCTTCTCAAGACACTTAAATAACATAGTTAAATCTAATTGGAGTTGAATTCATTGAAATCATAATCCAATTAATTAATTTAATAATAATTATTTGATAATTCCATAATTTAATAATTCATTCATATAGACATCGACATCCTAACTTTTGTGTCTGTCTGCTCTCTGTGTGTTTCCAACGTGTATTTGGGTGTGGGGCGGGATGCTCTCAGGAACGAGCTGCCAAATGGAGGTCTTCAGACGGCTTGATGGACGGTCTTACCACCAATGGGGTACTGGTGATGCACCCGACAGGGGAGTTTGTGTCTGACCCAGGTCCTGGTGTCTGGAGGGAAATCTCAGTCTGTGGCAATGTCTTTGCTCTGAGGGAGACCCGCTCAGCCCAACAGAGGGGTAAACTGGTAGGTACCTACCTACAAATGATTCTTGAGATACTCACCAACTCCTCGAATAGAGAAAAATACTTTCAGATCAGAGACCATTTTATAGTAAGTGAAGCATTTCTAAGCGTACCGCCATCAAACCTTTGAACACAAGACCGTTATTTACATTATATTTCTCTTAGTTATCCATATGTTCATTTAATCAGCTCATTAACTAAACAAACACTTCTGTGCAGCACAATATTTAGCCTCCTGCAAAAAAACCTGTCCTCTAAAACATGTCTGTAATCAGCAAGCCAATGTTTTAACAAAATAAAGTGAGGCAAGTCTGAGACAGCTAAAGATGTAAGGTTTCCTCAGTCTGGCAAAAAAACACAATGACTTTGGTCTCTCTCGCTCTACATACATATATGTATATATATGTATATAAATATACATATATAATGGCATGCCGTTCAGGAAATTTATCTTTGAATATATTTAATGAAGTCTTGAATATATGGATATATATATTTAACGTTTCATTCAATATATTCAGGATTCATTCAATATATTGAAGGTTCATTACCTCCGCCAAGGAGGTTATGTGATCGCCCGAGTTTGTCTGTTGCTTTGTCTGGATGTTCGTTCGTCTGTTCGTGCTGCAATCTTGCGACCTGCCACAAGGTGGCGCGACCTCCACAAGGTGGCGCGACCTCAAGGTGCCAAAGCCAAACAGAGCCAAAGCCAGACAGAATGCATAGTGCGCGGATTTACTTGCACGGCAAGCCAGTGTGCATAACTGCATATAGCGTAATAATAACGGCGAACACTGCTTCCCGACAAAACATTATAATAATAATAATAATAATATTAATAATAATAATAATTAATAATAATAACGGCGAACACTGCTGTTCAATAATGAATAGGGAGAAGGGAATGCCTCTTCTGCTGACAGCGCCAAAGAACAAGTAGCCCACATCAGGAACGTATGTCCATACATGGCTCGCTATCCACAGGTAGGCCACACCTTCGCCGCCATCTGTGATTGTTTCAGACCATTCACTACAATATATGGGTGGATAAAAAAAATGCGCTTATAAAACAAAGCTTCCTTGGTGGAGGTCTGCACTCTCTGAGTGCATTTCTTGTTCCATATATTCAAGTTTCAGTCTATATATTCAAAGTTTCATTCTATATATTCAAGTTTCATTCTATATATTCAAAGTTTCATTCAATATATTCAAGTTTCATTCTATATATTCAAGTTTCATTCTATATATTCAAGGATTCATTCCATATATTGAATGACTGTGTGAATGAAAGGCACATTGTAAAGCCTTCCACATAGCCTTCATCGGGTAAAAGTCCACATACATGAACTACTTCTAATGTTTTTCAACTGTCTAAACAAGTACTACATTAAAACATTGGTAGTGGTACAATCACGTGGTGAAACAGAGTGAAAATATATTTTAGAGCTTGCACCTGATGTATGAAATTTGCTATACAAATAAACTTGACTTTCAAAATTGAAATACATTGAATTGAAATACAGAGCATACCAGTTTCTTGCAGTTTATCAAAATCCACATGTATGTCCCATAACCAGTTGATACTCACACAAATGCTACCTGGATGGGTGTTAGAGAAGGAAAGCAGAGATCAGCATGTTCCCATGTAATAATGATCTTTTTCTCCCTCTTTGTCTTTTCCGCTACTTTTTCTCTTTTACTCTCTTTTTAAGGTTGAAAATGAGTCAAACACCCTTCAGGATGGTTCTCTCATTGATCTGTGTGGGGCTACCCTGCTGTGGAGGACACCTGCTGGATTGCACCATATTCCCACCCTCAAACAACTGGAGTCCCTTCGGCAGGAACTCAATGCTGCACGGCCTCAGTGCCCTGTGGGCTTCAACACCCTAGCTTTCCCCAGCTTGGCCCAACGAGAGATTGTTGACAAGAAGCAGCCCTGGGTCTATGTAAATTGTGGCCACGTACATGGTTACCACAACTGGGGATACCGCAAGGAGAAAGGGCCCACTAGCCCAGGTGGCACAGCACCAGCTACTGGTGAGAGAGAGTGTCCTATGTGCAGGAGAGTGGGCCCTTATGTGCCGCTTTGGTTAGGTTGTGAGGGTGGATTGTACTTAGATGCTGGGCCACCTACTCACGCTTTCTGCCCCTGTGGCCATGTATGCTCAGAAAAGACAGTGGTGGGGTGGAGCCAGATCCCTTTGCCTCATGGCACCCATGCCTTTCATGCTGCCTGCCCCTTCTGTGGTACCTGGCTGGCAGGGGAGCAGGGCTACATAAAACTCATCTTTCAAGGCCCTGTCGACTAAAACACAAACATGGCTAGAAGAAGTTCAATGCACTAATCTAAGTGTTGGTGAACTGAACTTAAGAGGATCTAACAAGTAAAGACTGTGTTCTAGAACAGAAATATGAATGTACAGGAAAGTGACTGTTAACATGATAGAACCAACCGCAATAGTAGATGCCAAGGCTTCAAATGGGAGAGGCGCCTGGAGACTATATTAATAAATATTGTTGAAATTAAACGTGTCTTTAGGTATCATTTTTCTGCTTGAAGTACCTGCTATAATGGACTGCTTTACATGTTTTCATTTATGCATCTCCATGAACAAAAAAAAAACTTTCAATGCAGTTTTAAATAATATGACTGACTATCTTGTATTGACTGAATGTTAATAGTGGCCAAGAGTCACAGCTACTGTTCAGCCTAAATTAAATGTGTGATTTGTATTTGCATTGTTCCCTATAAAAGGAAATCCTGACTTTCATACATTGTGATCCACTAGTAAAAAGGTTGTAGAAAAAAAAGTCCTGTGGGCAAGAGTTTTAGACTACTTGATGAAACATTGCAGGTAAGCCAAAAACACATGGAAAAGCATGCTGTGGGTCCTTTAAAGTAGTATGCAGTCAGTTTTACTTTCTCATGTAGAGCCTGGCAATGACTCAAATTAGCTCAATCTAAACGGCTCACAATGAAGTGAGCTATTTCTTTCTTCTGGTGATATTTTTATGGTTGCCCTGTCATTCCGTTCTCCAGCATGCATTCACTTGGACTCAATAATATACTCATTAGATTTTTGTATTGTGGAAGATCAAGGATGAACTTCATGTCTTTGTAATATATCATCACCATCTGCCAATAATTTGTTACATCTAGCACAAATACACTCAAGAATGAACCGATTAATGGTTGATCGACAGGTCATTCAGGGTTTTAAATTGTAGTATGCTGCTTTGGACAAAATTTCACAAAAATGTCAAACAGGCCAAAATGATGAAGAGACTAAGTCCCAACATTTAAACGTGAAAGGGCCTTAAAGAAGACATGTTTTTTTTTCACAAGCTGACATATTTTCCTTTTGATTTAATAATAGAAACTGTACAGCTGCTCCCTTTTTTTTCATTATCTACTCAAGCAGATTTAGGGTAATGTCTCTTCCTCAGTGTCTGCTTCTATTTAGATCTGTATTACTTGACAACCCTTGGAGCATGTTATTACCGGTCTGAGATCTCAGACCGCACAACAAGCTAATAGAATAATACTTGACTGGCAATTTTATTTTTCAAATAATTGAATACAAGGTGGATGTAAAGTGCTCTGTTTTCCCTGCAAAGCTGAATGGCTCACTGAATGTCACATTTACATATATGGAGTTTTTGAGTTGGTAGAGACTTCAAAAACCCAAATATGTGCATCCAAGCACAGAAAAAGAGATTTTTCCATATTTTTCCATAAAAAATGTATGGTAACTAATTTCTGGTCACCAGTGCTGTACTAAAAGGAGGAGGTATAAACCTAATTTTATTGAAATGATTGTTTTGAGTTTACTAAAATGTTAGAGCATCTCAGGAACTTCCTACTGTGAGCACAGATAAGCTTTAAAATTGACATCCATCCATCCATCCATCCATCCATCCATCCATCTATACGCTTCTCCGGGGATTGGGTCGCGGGGGCAGCAACTTGAGCAGAGAGACCCAGACGTCCCTGTCCCTGGCCACTTCCTCCAGCTCTTCTGGGGGGACCCCGAGCCGTTCCCAGGCCAGCCGAGAAACATAGTGTCTCCAACGTGTCCTGGGTCTTCCCCAGGGCCTCCTCCCAGTGGGACGGGCCCGGAACACCTCACCAGGGAGGCGTCCAGGAGGCATCCTAACCAGATGCCCGAGCCACCTCATCTGACTCTCGATGCGGAGGAGCAGCGGTTCTACTCCGAGCCCCTCCCGGATGACCGAGCTTCTCACCCTATCTCTAAGGGAGAGCCCAGACACCCTGTGGAGGAAACTCATTTCGGCTCATTCTTTCGGTCACTACCCACAGCTCGTGACCATAGGTGAGGGTAGGAACATAGATTGACCGGTAAATTGAGAGCTTCACCTTCTGGCTCAGCTCCTTCTTCACCACGACGGGCCGGTGCAGAGCCCGCATCACTGCAGACGCCGCACCAATCCGCCTGTCAATCTCCTGCTCCATTCGTCCCTCACTCGTGAACAAGACCCCGAGATACTTGAACTCCTCCACTTGGGGAAGGATCTCATTCCCGACCCGGAGAGGGCAGTCCACCCTTAAAATTGACAGCTCAAGATAATGTTCCTAATATTCCAGACTTAAAGGAGAACTCCGGGGCATTTGAAGCGCAATCCCATTGCTAGAGGTTGTCAAATACTGACAGTAGGACACAGACTGGTGCAAATCGGCGCTCCCTGTGCGGCGATTGCGCTGTTTGCACAGCCTGTCATGCTAGCCAAATACGTGGTGGCCAAGGGGCAAATTCTAAACCTTCCACGTAAAACAACAACTTGCACACTGCAGAAACGTCACACCACTTTATAAACCATCCGACAATAAAGTCACAAGCCTTACCATCAAAACCATATGCATGGTTCTCACATTACTGGCATGGGGACGTTACAAAACAACTTTATAAACAGCATGTCACTTACCTGTTGTTGGTATGCGCGCGCATGTGAAAGCCCAAAAGAGTCAATGGACGATACTCCCATATACGAAGCAATTATCTTCTCTAGAACAGCCATGATAAACTATTTAAAACATTACAACAATATTACTGGGCATGTATTGTTGTAATGTTTTAAATACTTGAACGCAGTTTTTCTAGAAAATTTCTGAAGAAACTTTGATGGTGCCAATGGAGCTACTGCCTGCTGAGAGACAGAGGTTGTCATTGTCATTGTCATATTGTAATATGTCCTCCCTGTCACTTGAACCCATATTGTGCCCACTTCTGTATTGGTAGGAGACATAACACAGTGGCTGGCGTGAACCTGTTATAACACATTAGTCACAGTTGATTTATTCAGAATAGTGGGAAACTGCGAGTAACTGCGAGGACAAAAATACCTACGTTTTGAAGTACAATTTGTCTAGGTCAAGCAGATATTTTGGACGTGAGAGGTGTTTGTTTGAGTTTTTTTGGTTATTGGTCAAATTAGAGTGGGAGACAGAGTGAGAGGAGTTTGAGAGGCATCCTGATTTTTCCTAAAACGTAAACTGTCACTGTGTAGTAGCTATACAATATATCAACAAACCCTTTAGTTCAGTTAAAGTTGAGTCTTTTCTGTCACGTTTAAACTTTGAATTAATTCAGTTTTTTTTTAATTCAGTTTATTTATATAGCGCCAAATTACAGCAAATGTCATCTCAAGGCACTTAAAGGGGAACTCCGGTATTTTCAACATTAAGCCTCTTTTCTGAGTAATCTGCAATGTTTTAGAACCCCCCTCACCGCTTTTTTGATGTTTACTACTGTCTCCGGTATTTGCCTAATTTTGACTCATCTCAACCTGCTTCAACCTGCTTTTACGGACCTTTTTGGACATGCATATGACTTGCCATTCTGAAGCAGGTTGAGATGAATCAATTTAAATTTTTGAATTAGGCAAATACCGGAGACAGTAGTAAACATCAAAAAAGCGGTGAGGGGGGTTCTAAAACATTGCAGACGACTCAGAAAAGAGGCTTAATGTTGAAAATACCGGAGTTCCCCTTTAAATAACATAGTCCAATTCAAGTCAATTGGAGTTCCAATTGTAATCATAATTCATTGAAAAAATAATCCAATTCATTCATATAGAGCCAATTCAAAAACAATTTCCTAGCTAAGGAAACCAACAGATTGCCCCAAAACTTGTCTTCAGTCCAATCTCCCATCCTGAGCATGCTTGAGGCAACTGTGGAGAGAGGCGACTCCCTTTTAACAAGAAGAAACCTCTGGCTGAACAGGAACCAGCAAGGGTGGCCATCTGCCTCAACCAGCTGGGGTTAGAGAAGACAGAAAAGGGGGGGGGGAATCACTGTAACACCATTCAAAGGATACCTGTTGGAAGAGGGAAAGACGAGTTAATAACCACAATAATGTTACATGTATATAATATCATTTGAGAAATTAAATGAGGGAAAAAAGAGAATAAAGTGAGGAAGGGTGTGACAGATGAGGACCCCAGCAGTATAGGCCTATAGCAGCTTAACTATGGGATGTCTCTGTGATGCCGTATGGCTGAGTTATGAGGCCTCCAAAATAGGGCGGTTTTGTGCTTGTTGAGCTCGTTATAGAATGCACATAAGCTCGTCGATGAAGTCATCCCACTCGACGTGTGTGTAGAAAGCTCCCTTAAGCCCCGGATAACAACAACATAGCAGCTGTGAGCTAACAGTACAATAGTACGTGTTTATTCAATCATCCGTCTTAAAGTATTGGTAAAATTGGGAAGATGGCGGACCACGCTGTGGAGTAGACGTGTTTGTTGGGAGCTCCACCTTGACCTAACTTATATACCTCACCCTTAAGTCCTTTAATAAACATTTAACGGTCAAATAATGTGTAGTCAGAAAATGAAAAAAGGCAAGGGGCTTAGAGCCGAAAAAGGTTCGTGTGAAGGAGACTTTATTGAAAAAGTTGACGACGTGGAGGCTGCCGAACAGGCTGGTGCTAATGCAGCTAGCGCTCCTGTTGGTAGCACTGAGGTCCCGGCTACCAACGAAGACATTTTGACAGCAATACGCAAGATGAACAGAGCCGTGGACAATAGATTCGACGAGCTTAATGGGTCCCTTTCCAGCCTTAAGTCGGCTTTAACATCCGTTTGTGAACGTGTGTCTACAACAGAGGAGGCCGTTGAATCGCACGAAAAACGTCTCGACGAACTGGAGGAGCGGTACGAGAGCCTAGCCTCCCAGTATAAGCTGCAGCAGGCTAAGTTAGATGACCTGGAGTCCCGCTCTCGCAGGCAAAACATCCGTATAATTGGAATAAAAGAGAAAACCGAGAACGGCAGACCGACGGAGTTTGTCGCCAAGTTGTTACCGGAGCTACTGGGAGAGGAGCACTTTGATCGTCCCGTGGATGTGGACCGTGCCCACCGTATCGCTGCGCCTGCGAGAGACGGGAGACCAAGAGCCATCATCGCCAGGCTGCACCGTTTCCAGGTAAAGGAGCTGGTACTGAGGCTCGCGAGGGAGAAGGCACCGCTACAGTACGACGGGCGTCCTGTATTCATCTTTCCAGACCTAACATCAGCAACCATGAAGAAGCGGATGGCCTTTCAGCATATCAAGGAGAAGTGCAGAGCCAAGAAAATCCGGTGCGGCTTCAGACATCCAGCGACGTTTGTGGTCACCGTCAACGACAACACGGGCACCTTCAGCACCCCGGACGAAGCCGAAAAATTCCTGAGCCGGGAGGCTCATGACTGGGACACAGACAATTGATCGGATTATGATACGGATTGAACTTTGACCGGTAATATTTCAGTTACATTATAATTTGGGTGAGGTGAAATGCTTTATTATTTCATGAACGTTTATAGGTGGTTTGCTCCACGGTATGTAGGGAGATAAGCAGTTTTAAGCTTATTGGGCCGCAAGAGGCGCCAATGTTTAGCTTTGACTTTCAGTTTGGGGTATGGAAACACCGCTCGTGGGTTTGGTTTCCTCCTGGGGGGTGTTCGTGTGTTCAGTTTAGGGTTCTCTCTGTTTCAGCACATCCATTTGTTTTTAGTTTCTTGCACAATCCTTTTTGCCATGGTCAGAGATATGTTATTTTTCTTTGTAGACAGTATCTATGTTAAGACAGCCTGGTAAGCACAGTGATGGTGGTGTTACTCTAATTAGTTGGAATGTAAGGGGGATGAATAGCCCATTAAAAAGAGGTAAAGTGTATGCTCATATACGTACACTCAAAGCCGGCATATGTTTTCTACAGGAAACACATATTAAAAAAACTGCAGCTAAGGTATTATGTCCTTCTTGGGCATCTCATGTCTTCCAATCAAACTTCAGCACAAAAGCAAGAGGAGTGGCAATCCTTATTAAGAAAAACACTCCCTTTGTGCATACACAAACCATTTCTGATGATAGAGGTAGATATTTGATCGTTAAAGGGGAGCTAAACTCAGTACCTGTAACTTTGATAAATGTATATGGCCCAAATTTTGATGATCCCATTTTCTTTCAGAATCTTTTTAATGCTATATCCAACGGGTCAAATACAAATATAATCCTAGGTGGAGACTTTAATTGTGTTTTGGATTCGGTCCTCGATCGGCAACATTCTCAAATTAATACATCAAGGAGCAGTATTGCTCTTAATAATCTAATACAGTCTTATAATCTGGTGGACATTTGGAGGCTCCTTAATCCCACAGCAAGAGATTTTTCCTACTTTTCAGCCGTTCATAAATCTTACTCAAGGATTGATTATTTTATATTGGATTCTAAATTGTTGTCACAAGTCGTGGATTGTGCCTATCATAATATTCTAATTTCGGACCATGCCCCAGTTTCCTTAAAGCTTAATCTGAATCATAAACGGGGAGAATTTACTTGGCGGTTAAACAATTCTTTACTGAAAGAGAAGGAATTTTGTTCTTATCTTTTAGGCAAAATAGATCTTTACATTGACACAAATGATAATGGTGAAGTTAGCGACTCCACACTTTGGGAGGCCATGAAGTCTGTTCTCAGGGGCCACGTCATATCTTATGAAGCGATGGAAAAAAGAAAATCTAAAGTTAGGTTAACTGAAATAGATAGTCAACTATCAGATCTAGAAGCACTATGTAGAGTGGATAATCCGCCTGAATTACTGAAGAAGATCTCAGCATTAAAATACGAGTACAACTCTATAATGTCCAAAAATGTTTCACGTTTATTGGCCCAAGTGAGACAAAAATACTTTGAGTTTGGTGATAAACCTCAAAGGTTGCTTGCCCGCCAGTTAAGACAGTCTCAGGCATCCAGGTCCATTCATTCTATCAAGATGAATGATGGGACTCACGTGACGGATCCTGAAAAAATTAATAAATGTTTTGCAGATTTTTATGAAAAGGTCTATCAGTCACAGGGTGGTTCTGACCCAGAGACTATGGAAACATTTTTCGAAAATTTGGGACTGCCTAAATTATCTAAAGAATCTTCCTCCTCACTAGATGAAGACATCAATTTGAGTGAGATAAAAGAAGTGATTTCCTCTCTCCCCAACAATAAGGCAGCAGGACCAGATGGCTTCTGTATCGAGTTTTTCAAGGTATTTAGCCATAAACTTTCCCCACTCATACTACGAATGCTGAATCACTCACGGATGATCTCTGGGTTGCCTCCCACTCTATATAAGGCCAATATTTCACTTATACCCAAACCAGGGCGTGATCCTAATCTGGTCTCTTCATATCGTCCTATCTCCCTGCTGCCTATCGAAACCAAAATTCTTGGGAAGGTCCTAGCCAATAGATTAAAGGAGCACATCTGTTCTATTATCCATCCTGACCAAACAGGTTTCATGCCGGGTAGGCATATGTATTTTAATTTGCGTCGCTTGTTCCATATTTTGTATGCAGAACATACAGAAGAGACAGTAATAATTTCTTTAGATGCACAGCGTGCTTTTGATCAGGTTGAATGGCCCTATATGTTGTTTACACTTAAAAAATTTGGCTTTGGACCCTCCTTCATGAAGTGGATTGAGCTTATCTATTCTCATCCAACCGCCTCTGTTATAACTAACCAAAATATCTCATGCCCTTTTGCGATCGGACGTGGAACACGTCAGGGGTGTCCCCTCTCCCCTTTTTTGTTCTCAATCATTATTGAACCGCTTGCAGTCAGTATTAGACAAAGTCGCCTAATATCTCCTATCAACATTCAGGGACAAGAGCATCATATTTCATTGTATGCGGATGACATTCTTTTATTCATTTCTCATCCTCAAGCTTCAATACCTCATCTCTTGACTTTAATTAGCAACTTTGGCAGACTTTCCGGATTTTCTGTTAATTGGGACAAAAGTGAGTTGATGCCGATTTCTAACAAAGTTGATATGACATTTATACATTCTACTCCTTTTAAAAAAGCTTTTAATGACTTTTCATATCTTGGTATAACTGTAACTAAAGACCCTGAGGACCTTCTACAGAGGAATTGGTGTAATAAGATTGAGCAACTTAAACAAAGCATACATTTTTGGAAGACTCTTCCTATTTCTCTTGTAGGTAAGATTAATGCAATTAAGATGATTGCACTGCCACGTTTCCTGCATCTCTTTCAGTCTCTTCCATGTTACATTGCCCAGTATTACTTTAAACAATTAGATTCAATTATTGTACCTTTTATCTGGAACTACAAAGCTGTCAGGATCTCCAAAAAACATCTGTGTAAACCGAAAAATGCTGGAGGCTTTGCCCTACCGAATTTTAAAATGTATTATTGGGCGGCTCATCTGTCTGTGCTTGCTTGGTGGAGGAAAGGCCCCCCGTCCTCTTCATATTCCTGCCCTGCCTGGCTATGCATGGAACGATTGCTGTGTAATAAGACCTCCTTGCTAGCCTTGCTTAATAGCCCCACCAAAGTTAGGAAGTCACATTATAGTGACAGCTTTGTAATAAATGGCACTCTACGCACATGGGAGCAAATAAAACTTCACATCAAGGCCCCAAGTGTATATACTGATACTCCAATTTGCGAAAACCACGCTTTCATACCTGGCCTAAATGATATTGCTTTCTCTGCTTGGAAACAGAAAGGCATTAAGAACATAAATGATTTGTATATTGGGGAAAATTTTGCCTCATTTACACAGCTACAAGCCAAATATGGAATATCTGCCTCAAGTTTTTTCAGGTTTTTGCAGATTAGAGATTTTGTTAAAAAAAATGTACCAAACTTTGAAGTTCTAAATAAACATGACACTCTTGAGGTAGTTAGCAGATTTGACCCGGGGTCCCGAGGGGCAATCTCTGGTTTCTATCAAATGCTTGATGGAGCTCCGATGAATACGGAGGTTTACAGGCGGGCATGGGCAGATGAGTTAAATGTGGAAATAAGTAATGAAATTTGGGAAGAATGTCTACGTAGTGTGCAAAAATGTTCAGTTAACGCCAGACACAACTTAATACATTTTAAAATACTTCACAGACTCTATTATTCACAAGAAAAGTTACACAAATTTTATCCTGATATCTCACCAGTATGTAATCGGTGTAAATCCATGATAGGTACTCTAGCGCATTCTTTCTGGGCATGTAGCAAACTTGATTTATATTGGCAGTGTATTTTTCAGTGTTTTTCTGAGGCTTTTGGGAAGAATCTAGCACCCTGCCCTCTGGTGGCGGTCCTCGGGGCCACAAGTGTCCTCTCTTCTGTTAATAAATTTGAAAAAAGAGCTGTACAATTTGGGATGGTGATCGCAAAAAAGCTGATTTTGAGGGTGTGGAAAATGGAATCTGTGCCGACCTATAATTTGTGGCTGGGAGAATTGTCAAATACTTTACATCTGGAGAGGCTAAGATTCTATAACAATGATAGGGGAGATATATTTGATAAAACATGGGACCCAGTACTAAATTATCTTAAAAATGTGAGCTCGCGAACAACGGATGCTGTATGACACCTAACTGTGCAAGTTAATATATGGTTTTGTATATGTCAGATTAATTTATTTGTCTACTTTTGGATGTTTTTGTTAGATACGACCATGAAATATTGTTATAATCCTAGATGTGCTGCGTTCTGTGTTACGTGATCGTTTTTTTTTTTTTTTTTTTTTTTTTTTTTTTTTTTTGTTTGTTTGTTTGTTTGTTTGTTTTTTCTGTATGTCTACTTTTTCACTTTTCCTTGGAAAAAGCAATAAAAATATTAAAAAAAAAAAAAAGTATTGGTAAAATTAAGACAGATAATACCTTATTTAGAGGCTGTATTGTCTATGCCTTGTTCTCTCCCGTTATATGGATATACGCGGATCTCGGGTATCTTCCGAAGGACGCCGACTTTCACCAAACTGTTATCAGTGAATAGATGAAAAACTTTTATGCCAGAAATAAGGTCCAGGTTTAAAAAAACGAACTTCCCCTTTAAGAAGGAGATTTTAAACAGCCAAACAGCTGCTCAGTTTCTGGTCTTTTATTTATAAAAAAAAAAAATATAAAAATTTAACCCTTTGTTCTGTCCAGCATTATGGCAGCAGAATTGTAATCTGAATACCGTTTTATGCCAAACACATTTGCTATGCCAAGGGAAGCTTTATGAATGTAAAGCTCCCCTTGATGCCCATCAACTCCTTATTTTTATTTATTTATTTTTGTTACAATATTTAACATGATGTGATAGTGTGATAGTACCGAACCGGACCGGGGGACAGAGAGAGAGGGAGAGCGAAGAAGGGAAAAAAAGGAACAGAAATATGAAAAGACAAACATAGAAAACAATGAAAAATCAGAAACCAGCTGCTACACCTGTAAAAACTAAACTGAAGACAATCCACGGCTTTTGTGGGGAATCCAGCCTTAGAGGCACCAGGAGCACCTGTAAGCAGACAAGCAGAGAACAAACACACAAACAAAAAAGCACAAGCAGCAGCAATCACATATAATACAACTGTGGATACAGATGACCTTAAACCACAGGACAACACAACAACTGCTTAGCGAGCATGCTACTGGGCTAATGTGTGTGTGTGTGTGTGTGTGTGTGTGTGTGTGTGTGTGTGTGTGTGAGTGTGTGCATGAACATGCAATACACATAGATGGTCCCACATAATAACCATGCTTGAATATCAATGTATAGGGCCACAATCCACAATCTGTGTTGAAACATCAACTCAGAAATGTCATTTTATGGAAATGTAACAATCAAAGCATCATTCTCCATTTTCTTAACATAATCAGCTTGTAATAACATGTTACTTAAATTTCTTGTCAATTAAATATACAGTAAAGTGCTTGAATATCTGGGTCCAGGGAAGAATAATTAAGAACAAAATCAACTAAGTTTAATCACAGGCTTTTGACTTCATTTGGGTCGTCATTTAATACTAGAGCTGGAGTTCTGTCCAAAGCTGCAAAAAACACTGGGGAAAAAAAGTTGGGCCCACAACACCAACAGGAGGCTAGACAATGACCACTGGCGTCCCAGAGTCACCCCCCTAATGCCAGCCAACACTGCTCCTCACACCACAACAACCATCTTTTTTTCCCCCACAGCCACAAGCTACCTCAGCCTCTCACCAAACTGCACACCAGTCATAGCGGGGTGGGGATTCAAACCCTGGTTCGGGTAGGGGGTAATGAAAATATAGAGGGTGCCAGAGGTGGAGGCAGGACAAGACACACTAGCAGATTAAGCAGACAAACTCACCTAAACAGTCCTACAATCACTAAAAAGCAAAAACAAAGCCATACAACTCACTCAAAGCAAACTCACCCAAAATGGCCGCCTGGTTTCAATTTGTAGAGTCTATCTCCTGGGGAACAACAAGCTTATTTCCTAAATCTACCTGCATCTCCCAGACGCCTGCAGCCCAGCAGACGTACCGTGTCAGTGTCTGGAGGAAGTAAACACCTGGATGAGAGAGAATTTTCTACAGTTAAATGAAGACAAAACTGAGATCATTCTGTTTGGTAGCAAAGAGAAGAGGGTCAGCGTTGGTATTTTGAGACTCTGGCCCTTACAATCACTGACCAAGTTCGTAACCTTGGAGTGTTGATAGACTCAGATCTGACTTTCAGCAGCCATTTCAAAGCTGTCACCAAGGCAGCTTTTCACCAACTCAGAAACCTCAACCGAATTAAAGGTTTCCTCTCCCAAAAAGACCAGGGGCCTCATGTACAAAGACTTGCGTGGATTTCCTACTGAAACACGGCGTACGCTCAAACCGAAATACCCCCCAACGTACAAAATATCCGGATGTATCAATCTATACGCACGCATCAATCCAAGCACATTTCGCTTGTACATCCCAATCAACGTGGAATTGAGCGCACATGCCGGAGCACCCGACTCCTCCCTGTCCACGCCCCTACTTAAATATGTAAATTTTATTTAAATGAGCCTTGCACCTGCGATCCCCCTCTCAGTACGATCAGAACATGAAGGAAATATAATGAGTGAGGCGCGCAAAAATGTTTTGTTTGGCTTGCTATCATCAGGTATAAGCAGCAGACGTAAGAGGAGTGGGTGGGAGAGTGTGTGCAAGGCTGTGAATGATGTGGGGTCAGAGAGCCGCACACCTGCGGAGGTAAAGAAGAAGTGGTCCGACATCAAGGTCGATGTCAAGCGGAGACTGGCTGCCCACCGCCGAAGTGTGGCCAAAACAGGCGGAGGGGCAGGAGTGGAGGTGCCCACCTTGTTTGAAAAGCGAGTCGCCGCGATTATGGGTGACACTGCTCTCTCAGAGGTGGTGGGAGCACCTGTGGGGGACTCCGATAACCCCCAAGGTAAATACCTGTGTATTTCAGTAACTTTTAACAAATGTATTAATACAGTAGCCTGTCCACAGGTTCATGTGTAAATGCTATATGTGGTTTGAAATCTGTTCAATTTAAACCTGCCCGCATATTAAAGACTTGAGCTCATGTTTGATTACTCCATTTATTTTTTATAACAGGAAAGGACACGGAGTTGCAGCCATGTGCCACAGGCTCCAGTGATTCATCTGGCATGCCCAGTGTCTCTGTCACCAGTAGGGCGCAACCACAAGCTGCTGCAGTCTTCCCGACTGGTCGCGTCCTCACCCGTGCAGTGCTGGAGTCACAAGAGGACATTGTGAGAGCAATAGGCGGCATAAATGATCGCCTAGATCAGCTTATAGGGGTCCTCACAAACATAGGGGAATCAATAAATTCATTGGTCAAGAAGTGAATTTTGCATCCTTGCCTCTTTTACATGGTTGAAATCAAATTTTGCCGGGCCCGAATGGCCTCTTGGGTAGGACACACGTTAATGGGCCCAGCTTCTGGTTCGTCTGGTGGGGGGATATGCTGCTCTGGCAGTGGTATGGCGTG
This sequence comes from Odontesthes bonariensis, assembly GCF_027942865.1. Taxonomy (NCBI): domain Eukaryota; kingdom Metazoa; phylum Chordata; class Actinopteri; order Atheriniformes; family Atherinopsidae; genus Odontesthes; species Odontesthes bonariensis. The sequence goes on along the minus strand of NC_134524.1, from coordinate 30,018,300 downwards.
CCGGTTTGCCACATTATGGAGGACGCCACATGCCATCACAATGCGGCACACCTTCTCAGGACTGTACAGCAGCATACCCCCAGTCCTGTCCAAGCAACGCCAACGTCCCTTCAGCAGACCAATAGCCTTCTCAACTACTGACCGACTGCGGGAATGGAGGTCATTGTACCTCCGCTCTTGGTCAGTCTGAGGGGTGGTGAGAGGGGTAATCAGCCAGCTTTTAAGTGGATACCATCGGTCACCTGGGTCAATTGAAAGCAGACAAAGTTAACTGGATATACATATTCCATTCGTTATTCTATACATTACGCACGGGGTTATTAACATGAGTACTTTGCACACAGATAACCAGGGGTCAAGATCTTGCGCTGTAGTTTAACCAGCAAAAAACAAACTAACCTTAACCAACGATTAGTACCGATGCTGTGAAGACGGGATAGAAATTGGGGGCGCACATGCTCAATGCACGTCACGGGGGAATAATATTCGGACAAAATTTACACGAATAAAGTTACTTACCAAGAAGCCACCCATCGCGCACAGTGCCAGCTTGTAGTCGGTCCCCAACAATGCTGTTACTCAGAATGTATGAGTCGTGCGTTAAACCATACCACCTCGCCACAATGTTGGTTAATTGCATTTGCGCATCACATATAATCTGTACATTTATGGAATGAAATTGCTTCCTGTTGACATATACAAATTCATCATGTGATGGCGCTTTTATTGCAATGTGTGTGCAGTCGATAGCTCCGATTACATTTGGAAAACCGTGTCTCGCTGCAAATTGCGCTTTAATGTTGGCCTGTTCAACTGCATTGTATGGGAATTGAATATACCTGGCTGATATGCAGATAATTCTGTCCCACACGGCTGGCATGACTCGGCTCAGGGTCGACTGGCACAGTCCCGATCGGTTGGCCAGCTCCCTCTGGAATGCCCCAGTTGCCAGAAACCCCAACGTGGTCATCACCTGTATGGGCACAGGCAGCACATGGCTCCTCTTTGTGTTGCGTTCCAACTCCGGCCGGAGCTCTGCGCACAGTTCCAGGATGATTGCCCTCTGGAACCTGAAACGGCTGATGAGCCAGTTGTCCTCATTTCCCAGCAGGTCCTCTCTGTCTTCAAACACACGCTCTCTTCTTATTGAACCATTTGCAATGTCTTCGAGTAGTGCTAAAGCAGCCATTGTTTTTTATGGGACGCATTGCAGCACTTTGCGCATGCTTTTATATCTACTCGTGTAATTGCAGACACATGGGTGTGTTCATTGTTCATCAGTGTTAATTGTTCATGTTTCTCAGATGTGCACATCACTCAGTCTGAGGACTAATTGTGTTCACATTTATTTATTAAAACAGTTACCGAACATCACCTTAGGTGTCGCCAAAGAATCAACAGCTGCAGAAACGTGCGTACGCCAGCCCTGAAATTGACGTGAGGCACTGCACATTTCCACGGTCTTTTCGCTCTTGACACATCTGATCGTTGACGTGAAAAGGTGTGTACGCCACTATTTTGTGCGTACGCACGCTTTGTACATGAGGCCCCAGTAGAAACTCATCCATGCATTCATCTCCAGTAGACTCGATTACTGTAATGCTCTTTTAACTTGACTTCCCAAAAAGAGCATTAAACATCTGCAGCTCATCCAGAACGCTGCTGCTAGAGTTTTAACCGGACTAAGCGATCTGAACACATCACACCAGTTTTAAAATCTTTACTCTGGCTCCCAGTCAGTCACAGAATAGATTTTAAAAGCCTGCTGATGGTTTACAAATCCCAGAACGGTTTAGGCCCAAAATACATCTATGATATGTTCAGAGAATATAAACCCAGCAGAGCTCTTAGATTCAAGGACTCAGGTCAGCTAGTCCAGTCCTGAGTCCAGAATAAACATGGAGAAGCAGCATTTAGCTGTTATGCTGCAAACAAGTGGAACAAACTGCCAGTGTAGATCAAACTTTCACCAAATGTAGACATTTTTAAATCCAGATTAAAAACATTTCTTTTCTCATGTGTCTATGCATGAAATCTGCACGATATCTTTGAACTTATCTCGACTGTTGCTTGTTTTTAAATTAATTTGAATTATTTTATTTGTTTCTCTTTATATTCCTTTATGTATTTTTAATGCTTCTTACACTCCCTGCTGCATTTCTGAGCAAAAGGTTTCTTGTTCTTCTTCTGAATATGTGCTTATAACCATAGAGAGTTTGAGATTCTTGCCAGGGAAGGCAAAAAAAAACAACAAAAAAAACACCCGTCTAACAGACAGTCCTGAGATCTGAGAAACCACACACTGTGAAGCATATATAAAAGTGCATTACAACTCATATGTAGCGCAACATCATGGTCTGATATACTGTCACTCTTTGTGCTTTATGTCGCTCATAAATATTTAGATATTTTTTTCATTATATTATATTTTTTCGAATTAATTTGGGAACACAGTAATTAATTATTTTGACCACCTGGGGGGGGGGGGGGGGGGGGTTGCCCTCCCGCAAACTCCGCCGATGTGAATATCGTAGAAAAGGCATCATACCGAATGTAAAAGGCACAAATTGTTAAATGCTGCCCTCTAGTGCTATACCATTGCAAGTGCATCTTTAAACGTCATCATCAGGGTGCTGGAATCTTTTACGCATGCGTCACAGGGGAGCTGACACATTTCAAACTGGACGGCGGGTAGTTGAAGCCTTCAGATAAAAAAAAAAAACCAAACAAAACACAAAGGTTCATTGTTAAGAATTTTGCCAAGAGTCTAAAGAAGATGACTAGCACTTTGAAAGGAATCACTCTCAAAGGCAGCGCAGAGCTGGTGGCTGAGTTTTTCTGTAAGTATTCATTTTCATTTCTTCTTTCAGTAGCTCATTGTCAACGTTTTCGGCAGGCACACCATGCTAATATGCTATTCGGCCTGCTTTAAGTGGCTTCGGTACATTTAGCATGGCAAGCGAAGCTCTGTGGGGTATGAAAAAGGTAAATACATTATTTGGTTGAAGAGATCTAAATGCAAGGATCGAATAGATGACTTCTTTAACTCTGTTTATTTTGGTACAACTTTTACTTTTGAGATGGAATGATGTTCACAGTTGAGTGCACCGCCCACCACGAGCTGTGCTGGCGACGAAGTTAAGCGTAACCAAAGGAAAAGAGGGAAGAGTTAACTTTATAGTTAAAAAAATATTATGTTACGTATTATTTCAAGTATTACACGTGTCTTCAGAAGATCGCAGCGTTTCGCTAGGGATGTTGGTCACAGTGCGGGAACTTTATATTTTATAAGGAAACATGGCTGCAAGTGTAAAATACCGTTTTATGAAGGAACTTTGGATACTTAACTTAAGTCTACTAGATTAAAACGCTTCGCTAAAAGCTAGACGTCACAATTCTGGGTTTGTTGAAACTTGCAATAAAATGATGACACGTTTGTAACTGAATACTGTTTACCAGACCACATTTAAACTGGAGCTGCACACTAACTTGACACATGTATTTATTTTTTAACTAACACATTGGAGCTCTGAATACATGGTCTGCTCTTTTCGTTATATTGATCTTTGTTTTTCAGATAAATATAGGCATAATACTTTTTTCGAGTTGCTTTCAGAATTCTTTTTGCTGCTTCTTTGTCAGTCTTACTCCTAATTAAGGAGCTAGAGTATTGACAAATGTGTTTGACTTCCATCTTCTCTGCACCTCTCTTTCCTTCCCAGCATTTGGCATTAACAGCATCCTCTACCAGCGGGGCATCTATCCTCCAGAGTCGTTCACCAGAGTCACCCACTATGACATGAGCCTTCAACTCACCACTGACACCAAGCTGAAGAACTACCTGACCAATGTGGTGTCTCAACTCAAAGGTAGACTCTGTGATTATTCTAAAGTCTTGCATTTTAGCCCCTAAAGCTTAATAAAATGCTGCACTGAGAGGCAACACACTGTAGCACAAAATGAAAGTCTACTAATGACTGTTGTTCATCTCTGCTGTTGAAGCTTATGAGTTCTTTAAGACCAGATTTAAACTGGTATGGGATATAGGACATTGTGTTTTTTGGGGGGTTTAGAGCCTTTTTTGTAAATGTTTTTAAAAAATGCTTATTTGTAGATTCCAACACCCCCAGAGTTTGAAAAAATAAAAAAAGAATTTTACTGTGATTCTTTTTTTTATTTTATTTTTTATAGCCAGTTTTTTTTATTTTTAATAAAGGCAGAGCAGACTTCACTCATTTATGACAAGTTACAAAATAATTAAATGGCCTATCAGCACTCAGAATCAAGTTTCCTCTTAAGCATTCTTCTTTTATTGTCTGTATTCCCATTGTCAGAGTGATAACACTCAGCATTTTACCTGACACTAGAAAAAAACTAATTATTGTGTTAGTTAAACCGAAAGTGGACTTTTAAAATGCACATAAACATGTTAATCAGACCAAAACTTTAGCTTCTCAAAACTGGGACATTGGGGATTAAATCCACATATACACTCAACTAGACTCACATGGGCCTAACATGTCCAAATTCCCGATAAAGCTGCTGTCCTTCATATTTTTGTGTTTCTTTTATCAGAATAATAAATGTGTCTGAAAATCTGCGCATTAAGACGATACGTCATCCTGCAGTTGCTTAACGCATTCCCAAACTGTTGGTCTGCTCTAATAAAATTCTGTTTTATTTTTTTTTACAACCACAGCTGACAAAACGGCCATTTGAGTAACTGAAAAAGATTATCTCCAGTGATCTCCAGTAGAGAAAGTTAGAAACAGCATGTTTTCTGATGTCTGAGATGATTAGGTCAATAACTCGGTTTCACCCCAGTTAAAGACACGTTGAGGTGTAAACTGTACATCCATAACATTACATCCCTACATGCACCCTGAGTGACCACTTGTGATCGTGTTTCATTAAAAGACTAGAACCAACAAGACAGATCTGGGGCTGTGGCTCTGTACTCGCAGCTGCCAGGTGGGAGGTTTTTCTGTGAATATGATACATCTTGTGGGTTTTGTTGCTGTTTTTTGTACAAGGTTTTTTATTTTTTTTCTGGAAATGAGAAGTGTGACAAAACGTTCTGATGGTAACTGCTGCTGTCCATCTTTAATTAGATCACCCACCAGGTCTGAACAGCCCCTTATTCACTTTTCTACCTTGCTGGTTACAGATACAAAGTGCATCAATGTTAGACCTAACTTGACTGACTTTAACCTGTTCTGCTAAAAATGAGACTCTGCTTCATTCCATCCAACACGTAGTGCCACTCACCTTGATCTTTGTTACTTTCACGAGGGTGATTGGTAAAGTCAAAGGCAGTAAGCAAAACATTTTCTTTTTTATAATTTTTTTTTTTTTAAATAACCAAACACTCAAGCATCCGTCTCAGTGGAGCAAAGATGAGCTAACGCTGATCCATTAAATGCTTTCCTCTTTCCAATGTTAGAATTGGGTCCTTTTGTAGGGCCCAAATAGAATAATTATCCAAACCTGTTCTTGAGTCTATGAAGCATCCAGAAAGAGGAGTTGATTGCAATTTTCTTTTTTCTTTGCCCAGGGTGGCATCTTCTTATTACAAACCCAAAGATAATGAGTTTAGTGGAGTTTAGTGAAGTTTAGGATAAAGAGAGGGAACTCATGAATTACCAGTTTTGAAAATCACAACTAAATTTAGTGTCAGACAGCAAAACCAACTATTTTCTTTTATGTACAGTTGTGTTTGAGATTAAATTAAATCTAAGTATTTGTTGCACTGAGGGATGGAGGCTATGGCTGTGTTCCATCAGTTTGCTCTTTGTATTGCAGAGTGGCTGTTTGAGTGCACTGTGCAGAAGCTGGTGTTGGTCATCACGTGTCTGGAAACAAACGAGGTGCTGGAGAGATGGCAGTTTGATATTGAGTGTGACAAGTCAGCCAAGGAGATCAGGTCAGTCCCCCTCTTCTCTTCGAGTCCTTTATTATTAAAACAGTTTAATGGGGATTTGTCACATTTGAAGACTAATCATCCATAATTCTGACCTGCATTGTGTGAGTGTAATGATGCTCTAAATTTTTCACCCTGCCAACAAATACCAGGTGCCAAAATAATAAATGTATGCCAATGATAAGTGCTGTGTATGTATTAAAGCCTGTAGAGCAGCTGCTGGGCGCAGCAAAGAGACGGTTTACTAGAGATGACACAAAGGCTCTGAAGCCTGTTTCACTCTATTGAAGCAGACTCGCTCGAAACTGTGACATTTGAGGCTTCATATGCCCCAATGAAACACCAAAAGGGAGGTGAATGATTCAAACCTTTGGCGTTGTTTCATTCATTATAAGGAGATGCAAAATGCTCTGTGTTCCATCCGTGCTTCAAAATATTGGAACATTTTTATGTGTGGACAATGATTCTCAGAATGAAGACTCAGCTGCTTAAAACTGAATTTATTCCTTTTGTGTTGGCACCGGAATCAACAAGACGTGTGAATCGTTTAGAAGTTTGTGGCTGCTATAATTGCAGCTGACCAGCTGGTAGGGGGTCTATCTTGGAGGTTTTGAAGCTTCTAATAATTTTTGGCTATAATCAGGAAGAAGCCTCTAAAGCTTCACAAGGCTTTATCCACCCGTTTCTACGGTTTACAGGAGACTTGATTTGCAGAATCGATCGTATACCATCAGACCTCAATAGAAATGCAGAAGAGTGAAACTATATTTTTGCTCTTTGAAAAAATCCCTCTGAACATTACTCTTTTTTCTACTTGATAATTGTAATATGGCCCTCCTAATGTGTAGAAGGATCTGATGCTCAAATAGGCATAAACGATGTAATCTAAGGTAATATAGCATCACAATTAAGTGAAGATAATGCATTCAAATAGAAACATAGTTCCTCATAATGTGTCACCTTTTTTTCCTCAAAGATCTTCTGTTATTGTTACACAGTTTAACTTTTAAGGTCCAGGGGCCTCCATTGTACAAAGGGTGCGTACGCACAAAATAGTGGCATATGCACTTTTTCACGTCAACGATCAGATGTATCAAAAGGGAAATGACCGTGGAAATGTGCGGTACCTCACGCCAACTTCAGGGCTTGCGTACGCACGTTTCTGCAGCTGTTGATTCTTTGGCGACACCTAAGATGATGTTGGGAAACTGTTATAATAAATAAATGTGAAAACAATTAGTCCTCAGACAGTGATGTGCACATCTGAGATACATGAACAGTTAGTACTGATAAAGAGTGTGTGTTCACTAGACTAGAGAGGATTTGCTGGCACATGATGGCGGCTGGCTCATTGGCCGTTTTGAGGGAAATCCTCCTAGAACTGTGCGCAGAGCTGCGGCCGGCGTTGGAGCGCAACACAGCGAGGAGCCATGCCCTGTGCTCACAGGTGATGTGCACACTGGGGTTCCTAGCAACCGGAGCATTCCAGAGGGAGCTGGCCAGCCGATTGGGACTGTGCCAGTCTACCCTGAGCCGAGCCATGCCAGGGCGTGGGACAGAATGATCCGCATCTCAGCCACGTATATCAAATTCCCACAATGAAGTTGAACAGGCCAACATTAAAGCTCAGTTTTAAGTGAGAGCCGGTTTTGTAATCGGAGCTATCGACTGCACACACATTGCTATAAAAGCGCAATCACATGATGAATTTGTATGTTAACAGGAAACATTTTCATTCGATTGATGTACAGATCATATGTGATGCGTAAATGCAATTAACTAACACTGTGGCAAGGTGCCGTGGTTCAATGCACGATTCATACATTCTGAGTAACAGCATTGTTGGGAACAAACTACAAGGTGGCGCTGTGCGTGATGGTTGGCTTCTTGGTGAAGAACATTATTCCTGTAATTGTCCTAATATTATTCCCCGTGACGTGCATTGAGTATGTGCGCCCCCAATTTCTATCCCGTCTTCACAGCATCAGTCGGTGGTTAAAGTTAGTTTCTTGCTGTTTTTTGCTGGTTAAACTTCGGCTTAAGATCTTTCTAACAAGCCCCTGATCGTCTCTGTGGGCAAATGTTAATAACCCCGTGCGTAAAGTGTGAAATGTCTTAAAGGAGAACTGCGGTATTTTCAACATTAAGCCTCTTTTATGAGTTGTCCGCAATGTTGTAGAACCCCCCTCACCGCTTTTTTGATGTTTACTGCCGTCTCCGGTATTTGCCTAATTTTGATTCATCTCAACCTGCTTCAGAATGGCAAGTCATATGCATGTCCAAAAAGGTCCGTAAAAGCACCATAAACGTCCGTTTTCAAAATCATCAACTCACTGGAGTGGTTACTGGTGTGCACTGGTAATCCATATCAAATTTCGTTGCGAAAAGTTGCTTCTGTCGTGTGTTATTTGGCAGCTCGTTCATGCTCAAACTATTTTCTTAGCGGTGGCGGAGTAATATCAACGAACATCCTGAGAGTACAAAATGTCAAATAAAACACGACAGAAGCAACTTTTCACAACGAAATTTGATATGGATTACCAGTGCACACCAGTAACCACTCCAGTGAGTTGATGATTTTGAAAACGGACGTTTATGGTGCTTTTACGGACCTTTTTGGACATGCACAAGACTTGCCATTCTGAAGCAGGTTGAGAAGAATCAAAATTAGGCAAATACCGGAGACAGCAGTAAAATTCAAAAAAGCGGTGTGGGGGGGGTTCTAAAACATTGCAGACGACTCATAAAAGAGGCTTAATGTTGAAAATACCGCAGTTCTCCTTTAATCAGCCTCACCTTTTCCCCGGCGCACTTCTGCACGTTACTGTATGAACACGTTTGTTGTGAGTTACACAAAAACATCGGCATTTACTTTGGGGATAATCAGTCACCCACATGCGCTCCCACCACGCCAGAGAGAGCAGTGTCACCCATAGTTGCGCGACTCTGTTCAAACAGAGTCGGTCACCCCCCCACCCGCCTGTTTTGGCCACACTTCGGCGGTGGGCAGCCAGTCTCTGCTTCACATCCACCTTAATGTCGGACCACTTCTTCTTCACCTCTGCTTATGTGCGCTTCTCTGACCTCACAGCATTGACAGCCTCGCACAGGCTCTCCCACCCACTCCTCTTGCGTTTGCTGCTTATGCCAGAGGACAGCGTGCCAAAGAACACATTTTTGCGGACCTCCACTTCAGAAAGTAGCACCTCCATCTCGCTTACCGTGAAGTTCTTTCTTCTCCGTCTTACTCATTCTTTTTTCTTTATTTTCTGATCGCGCAGAGGGGAATCGCAGGTGCAGGGCTCATTTAAATATGATTTGCATATTTAAGTAGGGGCGTGGACAGGGAGGAGTCGGGTGCTCCGGCATGTGCGCTCAATTCCGCGTTGATTGGGATGTACAAACAAAATGTGCTTGGATTGATACGTGCGCACAGATTCATACATCCGGATATTTTTGTACGTTGGAGGGCATTTGGGTTTGAGCGTACGCCATGTTTCAGTGGGAAATCCACGCAAGTCTTTGTACATGAGGCCCCTGGTGTTTTTGCTTGATATGTGCCTTCTGGCTTTGTGACGTGTTGCATTTTTCTGCTGGAAGTAGTTCTAAAGAAGAAGTTAAAATGTGGCCATGAGTGGACGCACATGATCGCCAGCAGTATTTGGGCAAACAGACTGTAGCATTCAAATATTGACCCATTGGTCTAAAATGTACCAGGAAAGCAGCAGCTTGGATTGACACAGGCAGGTTGCCTCTATGGATTAATTCTGTTTGTGCCACATCCTTCCATTTATCAGGCCGACTGCTTTGTCTTCAGCTTCATTACCACATGCATACACACACACACACACACACACACGCACGCACGCACAGGAGTTTATGATGACTCAGTTCCACAAACCCTGTTGTGTCTCCACATACCACTTAAAATGTGTTTTAATTTGCTGTTGAATATGCTACCTAAAGTCCTCTCTGTCCTCCTGTTTAATGTTTAAAGGAGAATAAGTGATGTAAAGGGAGATTTACCAACACATTGGCTTTGCTTTTTGGGTGAGACTTATTGGCAAGAAAAATAAACACCAGCCCTCTTATGCTAACAGTTTTGTTTAGTGGGTGTTTGTCAGATAGACTCTTACCTGCAGGACCAAATTCACTTAAATTTGGTTTAGGTTTTTCATAATTAAAAGCATTTTAATAAGGTTCTTAATTACAAAATAAGCTTTGAGGTTTTTACTCTTATTCCTATAGCTGGAAGCCTATAATTATTTACTGACTGATTGTTAATTCCAGTGCTGTGATTTGTCTTGAGCGAACGCTCATTTCTTCATATTCCGAGCAGCTAGACTTTGTTGTGGACATTTTTGTCCACTTTGGGTGTACTTTCTCCTATAATTTCACTTTTGAAACGGTGATACTCATCATATTTGGTCCAGTTGTGCATTTTTTAATATTTTTTTTTAATTTCAAACACACATCATATACAATGCAATTTTATCATTGTGTAGAAAAAAAACTCCTTAATTTCTGAAAAGGGACATTTTTGTCCCCTCTTAAAACGACCTAAAAACATCATATATTAATATTTTTTTCCACTTTTTTCATAAATCTTTTATTCCACTTCAGTTCTGATCATAACTACCGAGTTTTCAATTATTTAAAAAAAATTAACCCTTTAAATACCAGTAGGTGAGGTAAACACCAATATCTGTTAAAACACACACCAAAACTGCTATATTTTCAATGTATGAGAGCATTGATTTTCAAGCTAATTAGAATTGTACAAACTGTGCATACACTGTATTTCCATTTATGTTTTAGTAAATCACTGCTGCCCTTTCACATTCTGCTAGTAAAATATAAAGAAATGAGGAGTGGCTCAAAACCTCCACAGTACTGTGTGTACAGAACTATCTTTTCACAGTTTAACTGTTAAATATGTGTTTTAATTGAGTTGTCACATGTTCTTCAGTGCTCCCAGAGAGAAGTCCATTAAAACCATCCAGGATGAGATCCGCTCTGTCATCAGACAGGTAACAGCCACAGTAACTTTCCTGCCGCTGCTGGAGACACCATGTGAGTAACTTCACTGTTTCTCTTTGTACTGACCCTTTTCTACTAATGGTAGTTGCTAGTTTCAGTTCTGGATTTATATCAACTGACTGTTAAATAATCAGTTCTGATCTTCCCTCTCCCCTGCAGGTGCGTTTGACCTGCTGGTCTATACAGACAAGGACCTGGTGGTTCCAGAGAAGTGGGAGGAGTCTGGGCCACAGATCATCGACCAGTCAGAGGAAGTGCGTTTGCGCTCCTTTACCACCTCCATCCACAAAGTGAACAGCATGGTGGCATACAAGAGGACCGACTCAGCTTAAGCCTCCAAACAACACGAGCTGTAGATAGCACCAACCAGTAGATTTATCAGTGCCCTGTCCCTACCTCACTGCCTGTACACAGAGGATCTCTTCCCTGAACTTCACTTCATCTAATTTTTCAAAGAATGATTTGAAGAATTTCTGCTCTGTCTACACTGATGTAAATATTTCTCATAACCATTTGTCTGTTAGGAACAACTGTCTTTTCTTTACTGTCCCTGTTTCTGAAGTTTCCAGCCTCTGTTTTAGAGCATAGTTGTTTATATGTGCAACTTTTAAAAATTATACGAAATAAATTCCTTTTGCTTTTCCCTAGTAGTATTTTCTTATGCTTTAGTGCTTTTTTTTTTTTTTTTACCAGAAGGTGGCAGTATAACATACAACTTACATGGACTGAACACTTGGCACAATACAGAACTGAAGACAGAAAAAAGGAGAATTCTTTTAGCAGGCAAACTTTTTACTTTGCTCACTGTGTATAATGGTGTGGACAGATGCAGATGAGCAACACCTCCTTCATAACGGTACCGTATCAGTACATTACATTTCATTACCTGCAGAACTTCATACTGACCCTCTCGTGTATGTGCAAACAAACACTCTGAGACCAAAGCAGTAAGGACATACAAGTTTTTAAAAGCACAAAGATCAGGCCACAGGCACATGTACAGTCTTGCAGGCTTAAAGGTAAAAAACACAACTGCAGATGATATCGATAAGCTCTCTGAGAATTTACAAAAGTGCTGTCATTAAGATGGGTTTGCTGTGCCTGTTTGTTGCTCGAAGGTGGCATCTGTGCATACAAGCACTTCAGTTTGGAAGCGAGTGTGACCCAACTGATTGTAACATTGAACAGCCTCTATTATGATAAACATTTATCTTCTATTATTAACTTTGAGGTTGAATAAGAATTTAGGATGTGCATGTTAACACAGGTAGAATTCAGTGTTTTAGTTGACATGCACAAACATTGTCTCATTGTTCTGCAGTAGCAGCCATATGTTGCTTAATGCTGGGTAGATTCACATCATCATCTGGGATGACTACGTTTTTTCCTGCTGTTTTTGGATTGTAACCCTGGTTATGAATAAGTAATCATTCATCAGAGTTTGAACTTGTTAAACTTAAACTTAATCCTGGTCAAGTGAGACAATTTATGTACCAAAATCCCCCTATTAGCTAACCTCTGAGAACTCATATTTTCTACTACACTATCGGGTTTGAACCAGTGGACACCAATGCAGCAGCTGCTACAGTCACAAGAAAAAGTAAGAAATAACTCCTCCATCTGGTCCTTACCAGATCTTAAATGAGGTAAACACTAAGCCAACATACAGAAGCATTTAACTTGAAGTAATCATTTTCTGTATGATAAATACATTTTTTTTTGGTTTAATCAAAATCACACCTGGAGCACAAAATTAGTTCACACACCTGTGCCAACATTTTTTGTTAGTCTACACATGAGCAGAGGGGCATATTTAGTTATTCTGCCTTCTGACTTTTCATACTAATGACCTAAAGGTGTATTCGGTGTTCTTCTCTAAGAGTAGCCGTCCTCCAATTTGCATCAGATTTCTTCCTACAGAATGTGATGACAAAATTCTCCTCTGATGAAAAATATGCATCCTGTATAGTTTTTGTGTTTCTTTAAAGATAGATAGCGTTTTTTTGAGTGGCAAGCTGTGCATTATTTAATCTGAGTTTTCATAGGTGTCACAGTTTCTACAAAGAAAGGAGCCTCCCCTTTAACATTTTTGTCTTCCAACAGTATAACAAGCCAGTTTGCTGCTGTAACATAGACAGGAGTGATGGGATCTCTCCTGCATAAACTGTTTGTATCCAGAATGGCAAAGCATAGCAATTATCTCACTTTCACTATGCTGCGTTAGTTGAATTGTTCATCAGTTCATTTTCATGCTGACAGAGGCTTTAGTGGTTACAGGTTTATTCCAGAAACTGAGAAAACCCTCCAAGTTCAACGTTTGTGGGCAAAAATATTTGTTCAGCTCTCTTCACGTGGTTTTTAAAAGAAGTTAGACACGATGGATTTAAACTTGTCCTTGTTTTTTCTTGAGTGTAGTGTAGCACTGTTGTCAATTCGCTGCCTTCATTATTTACATTGTTGTCTATATAAGATAGGTTAGATTTTTTTTTTTAAATTGCCCATGTGTCCCATTTGGTTTTTGGTTCTTAAGTTTGTTTAGTGTTTTCTGTAATACACCTCTGGTTGGGACTTGTTGACTGAGTCTCATTGCTGTTGGTAAATTATAAGTAATTGGTTGATTTGGGTGTGTGAACTCCTTTTTGAGCTTTAAAGTGTGAACTGGATAAATTGGGGGGGGGGGGGGTTTATGGGTGTAGAGTGAATTTGTCCTATTTATCACAACAAGGCATTAGAAACATGTAGACCCTATTCCATTTGAAACACACAGGTCTAGTCCTTTGGCTCTAAGCTTTAAGATGTAACACACTGTTCAAATTTCTTCCAACAGAGTTGTTTCTAAGAAAGGCCTTTCATAAAAAAAAAAGCATAGATGGAATTGTTTTTTAGTATGAAACTACATTTCCTATAAGAATCATTTGCTCTTGACAAAAGGATGCCTTTACAATATAGAAATTCTAATAAATATATAAAACTAAAATAAATAGTTAAGACGGAGTGAAAAATGTATAAAAGAGTTTACCTATGTGGTGTGTGTGTGCTGTGAAACAAAGACATCTAACAAGCTTATCTGGTAATTGTGACACAATGTAAAGTATATAGTTCATACAACATCTTGATCCCACTGGAGAGGTGCTCATTTCTGAGGATCTATGTCAAACCAGCTCTCTGTGTGACAGTGTAGGGTCAAGATGAAAGTCAATGCCAAATGCCAATAAAAATAACCATGGTAATATAGCTTAGTGATTACATTGCTATTATCTATGGTAAGTGACAGAAAGAACAGGAAGACACATCTTGAAAACTAACGAAAATGTACTCGACCTCGGAAGCACATTGTATACAGTATACAAAACATTACTTCCTGCTTGTTATAGGAGTTGGCTCAACTGAGCTAAAAAAAAAAAAGCTTCAAAGGCTTATCTAAGGACATTCTAATTTTAATTATTTTGTTGTAGCTCTTTTCTTATATCAATAATGATACTAATGACATCTTGGAATATAGCAAAAATGTTATCACAAAGTCTGGGTGCTCTGCTAACAGACGGCTAAATGATTGTTCTGAAATATATATATATTTTTAAATCCATGCTAGTGGCACTGCAGTATGGTTTGCAATGTAGGGAAGTCCATCTGTAGTCAAGTCAAACGTGACTAATGCGTCTTCCATTAAATGTGCACATTCATAGTTCCCAGAGAATGAGCAGTACTGAGTTTACTGACCAAAGGCTTGTAAAATTATCGTCCCATTTCCTCTCTTTTTGTTTGTGTTTAATGCTAACAGGCAAATTTGACCGTACTAACATGCTAAAAAAATATGGTGAACATAGGAACTAGTATACAACATCTCTATTGTAAATGAAACATTAGCATGTTAGCATTGTCCTTGTGAATATGCTTTTTGCTAACATTTAGCTTTGTGCAACTAATAGCATGACCGTATTCCTAGATCTGTGAAAATAACTTGTTATGTGAGTACCACACAGAGTAAGGATAAACAAAATGGTAGGTTTCCTTTTCAAAGTAGGAAATTACTTTTCTAAGACACTCTCAGTGTAGATAGGATGTTATCCATCCATTTCCATTTCCATATCCATATCATGCTAATGTCATGAAATTCTTATAAAATCAGCTTAGACTAGGAGAATCCTGAAAATTTAAGCTGGTTGAAAGCCAAACTGGTGCTGGGATCACACCAGGCCATTGACCAGCCCCTTCTCACAGTCCTTAGCCAAGCGATTCCAATGCTGTCGGTTTTTCTGGCATCCTTCCAGCAGTGGGGAGCAATACTCTGACATGCCAGCCAAAGTCTGTAAAAGTAGTAACAGAGGCAGTTCAGCAAGTGGGAAACAACAGAATGAACTCAAAGCAGATGACCTTTCCCCATCTATTCATCAGGTTCACTTGTTTAGAGGGAATAGTAGTGGCTCAATTACCTCATATAACTGAATGCAAATGGAATCGATGAATGACACCTGCATACTGGGTATCTTATCTCTTTTCTCACGGTTCATCAGGTCCTAAAACCAAAGGCATAAAAGAGTGACTATAACCAAATAACAAAAGACAAGAACAGATTTGTCAGAATATAAAGTTACTTATTACTTACTTATCACTAACTGATATAACTGCCTATCTCATAATGTGTGACCAACAGATTATTTGGAAGTCTGAAAATGACAGGTGATACCAATAAACAGAATTGCAGCAGTTTTCTGGAAAATTTATCCCTGAATCATTGTTTTCTGAGAATGTGAATATTAAATCAAAGTTAAAAGGCCAATACAAGCTGTACTATGTATAATAAACTTTATTTTCTATATTTTGGTTATTATTCAGGAGATACACATTCTAATATACAATTTCTCATACCATGCAATGAGGATATTCTTTGTATTATTTTAATACTTTTTAATTAAATACTGGACCATTTTTTTGGCAATGTTATACAGATTATATTTGATAATTTAAAACAGACTTTCATTTAATACTGAAAGTAATTAAAAAGCTTGAAATAATACAAAGACTATCCTCATTGTATGGTATGAGAAATTCTTAAGAACCTGGAAATGTCTCAGTTTTGATTGAAGAACATACCTGAATTCTGTCGTGCTTTGAACCAAAAAATGTGTATATTAAAAACCAAATGGCACAAATTAGATCCCTGAGACACACAACAACTCAAATTGTACTTCCAACAAGATAATCCATATAGAGAACCCATTTAATGTCAAACAACCCCTGGAATGATACACAGTACTTACAATAGGCTCAATGTTCAGCTCTCGCCTCTCCTTGTCCCCCTGTTCAAAGAACTCAGTAGCCACTAGCTCTGCAATCTGCATCAGAAAGAAGAGGTCAGCAAATCTTTATCATATCTTTAAACTCAGGCATGCACTAGATAAAAAAATTATGGGTGTTTATCGCACAAGAAAGACGAACAGCACCACAAAAAAAGGTCAAATTTAACATTAAAAATTGCATCTCAGGTGGGTGTCTGATACCAAACTTAAGCAACAACAGAAGCTGCAGAGGAATAAATACATTTTTCTTTCTTTCTTTTTTAATCTGGAGACAAGAAAATGCTTCTGCCAGAGTCAACACTGACTCTTGATTAAAACTGAGGACATGACTGGGAAAAAACATGAAGGATTCAGCATAAATATAAAAAGGTTTGTGCAGACTTAGTCATAGTAAGTTAACTGTCTCTGTCTGTTTACAGGGATATGAATGCAATCTGACTGCAGCCTAAGGCTCTAATCAGCATCACTCTGTGTGTATGTGTTGAAACCTGCATCTCTTGAAAGGCTTGGTAATCAAGCCTCAGCGATGTGAAGCTGCAGGGGAACTCAGCTTGAGAAGGAGCTTATTATAGCTGACTAAATGAAGCATCTTTATTTACTCAATCTTGTGTCAGTGAAAGCAACAAATCTCTTTATGTCCACATAGCACAATAAGTTAGTGCTGGCAGTGGTTAGGGAGTGGTTTGCTTAACTAAACTTCAAACAAGACCTACTATTCAGGGTTACAGGGGGCCTGGAGGCTATCCCTGCTACCATCAGAACAAATTTAGCCCAAATGGGCAGCAAATTAAGGGGGTGTGCCACAACCCCTGCCACCCATTGACAAAACGAAGATAAACAAAAACTTGTGCAACTGTATTTGGGTTTTAAATACTTAGCCAATTTAGAAGTATTTGGCATTGTATCTACTCTAAATTGATTTTCTCAATGTGAAATAAACTTTTCTTAAAGCCAGTACTTCCTCAAAGAAAGTGATATCCTTGTATAAGTGGGGAGAGCAATGGGAATGAGAGAATATTAACTTTTACATTTGCTCAGGAGCTATCTGACAAATTGTCTGAATGGGGACAGCTGATTTTGAATTTCCCCCATTGGGGGATGAATAAAGTATTTTTCTACTCTATTCTATTCTGTGCACTTAGCTGTCTGACAAAAGAAACAGAAAAATATGTGAATGAGAGCAGCTTTATTTGGAATTGGGAGTCAAATTGCTTTATACTTACAGAATTTATTAAAATGAATAAATATCTACTTTGTTTTGTTGATTGTCACTTGCACTTTGGTTAGGGTATATAGCTGAACAAACTCTGAAACTCTTTAGTTGAGTTTTACTAAAGTCAAAAATTGCATCCCCATAGAGGAAAGAAGAAATAATTTTCCTTTAGTTCTAGAAAATAAGAGACAGAATTTGTCAATGAGATCCAGTTGAGGTGCCAACATCTGTGTGCGTGTCAGAAAACATGTACACACGTGCATGTTTACGGCCTTGAATGTTTTTTTTAAATGTGTCATTTGAGGACTGCTGTACTGCTGGACAGCTGTTTTTTTTTTATTAATGAGCACTCAATTATGAACACACTCACAAACACACACACAAAGCTTATCTGAAGCTCCCTCTGTGCCTGAGGTTCCTAATGAGGTACAAGCTTATGAAGGTCACCGGGGTAATGAAACCATGGGGACACAGCTCTCACATGGATGAGGACAACAGTCTAACAAGTGTGTGTATGTGTGTGTGTGTTTAAGTAAATGAGAGAAACAGAGAAAGGATATAAGTGAAACATATTACAAAGTTTTGGCCCATACATAACAGCAGTAGTCCTGTTATGTCCTGGATCATTTGGCAAAGATTTTGATTTCAAAGGACTCTGCCATGTCCATTATCAAGATCACTTCTGGAAATTTCTAAAAATTAAATAATTAAATTGATCATCCAGATCAGGAAAACCAGATTGCGTCCAATGTAAACTGTGCAGACCGAAGAGCAGATTGAGCACTCCCCTGCTTCCGAGCAGCAAACACCGTAACAGGTGCACCTATCGCTAGGTGGCTTGACGCATTGATATCAAGGGAGGCAAAAATAGCGGCAAGCGAAGTGAGGTCTGACTTTTTCATCGAGAACGATTTTGTGATGCAAATGTATTACTCTTTTGAACGCATATTGTTTTGAGAAGCAAGACGCTTTATTTTTCAAGCCCCAGCCAACTAGCCGGACTAGCTTCGTGGACGCCAAAACTCAGCTGGAACTCCGCTCACAGGATGCAGCGGGGGGGGGGGGGGGGGGGGGGGGGGTAAGTCAATGTTGATAAATTATATTGCTAATATGGGATATCATACAGCTTCATGTCAAAAGAGCCGAACTATCCCTTTAACACTGGCAGTAGCCTAGCCTAGCCTAGCCATAAGCATAGCTGGTAGCATCTAAGTTAACTTAGCCTAGTATCGAGCTAGTATTAGGGTGAGCTTTAGCCTAGCCTAAATAGGCATCCAAGGGTTTCTTTCCTTCTTCATGAACATCCAGGCACAAGCACCTTCATCAAGCAGACATGAACATCCTGGTACCCTAGTAGCAACATCAAGTAAACATAATGACCCGGGATGTCCTGAGCCAGAAGTTGTCCTTGATTTAAATCAGATTGCTGAGAGACAACCCCCATATTTAAAAAAATAACCAAATCACAAGGCACTAGTGTTGCGCGGGTGAGGGTTTTTTTTAACACCCGCCCCAATCCGACCCGCGAGAATTTCCAAACCACCCCGCCCGACCCGTGGGAAATTCTAAAGCGGCCCGCCCGACCCGTAAAATATGACCCGCTAAAAAAAAAGCCAGGGCCTGTAGAGAGGGTTAATTTAACACGAACCTAAACGAGAAGGATTTGCGCTAGACTCGCATTATTGTGAAACTTCAACGGTAGGCTACGTCAAACAACAACAACAAAGACAGCAAAATTTGATTTTACGCCATTCTTTATTGAAGAACTGTTATGAACGACTCAGCGCAGCGCAGTTTTCTCTAAAACAAAACTGGAGCAGCCACTAACAAGTAGCCTACTCAATAGTTCACCTGACTACTATAGGTTCCTGCAAAATAAAAACTCAAAATAAAAAAGGATACATATACTGGTCGACTGTATTTAGCCTGTCAGCTGTTTAGAAGCGCTGTGGAGAAAGAGAATGGAATCCACGGTGTCTGGATTTAGCCTATTTGAAACTGTCGGTCCACATATCGGTTGTGATGCCTATTCCATATTCCATGGCTTTTTGAATCTGCTCTATAAGCCTCTCCTTTTCAGTTTTGGCACGCTCTTTGGCTCTGTCGTAAATGGTTTGCCTATGAGATAGGACAGAGTTAATGTGCACCTGTCCAAACCGTGTGCCTATATTTACAAGCCCCTGTGCCACCTGCATAAGGCCCTTCCCAGAGACAGTTTCAAATGGGCGTAAATCCGCGCAGTAGAATTCTACGAAGTCATCCACTAATTTAGACTTCGCATGGAGTGGTACCGTGCCTTTTAGGAAAGATGACATTAAGGGCTGCACTGCAGAGGCGTGTGTGGGAAACTTGTTTGCCTGCGCAGCAGACCCACGGCATGAATGTCGTAAAAGATTTGATGTACCTGTCTTATGTCCATCATACTTGTACAGCGCCTCACAATGCCAGCACATGACGTAGTCTGCAATGGTGTCATGGGACAGGACGACTTGTCCAAATTTATCCCACACCTTGCTCTTTTGGTCGCCTTTTCGCACAACCTTTGCATCGCCTTTTTTTATCTTATCTCTTATCAAGTCAGCCATCTTCATCCGAGTCCTCCTAGAAGTTTGGCGGTGTAAACAAAAACTACTGATAGCTGTTGGGATAAACTGTTCCAAACGAGCTGAAAAGCTCTTAAACTACCGTTTTAAAAGGTAACATTTTACAGAATATAAAGTATAGAATAAAATGTGAGGTGGACACCCAGGTTATGTAATTCAGACGACAACTGCACGAGTGAGAGCTTTGAGTGCAATGACTTTGTGACAGCGGGATGTATGCAATTGATAGGTTCTGCAACTCAAAATTGCGATTTCACCTATATTTCCAAACTTCCGGGTTGCGGGTTTTGACTATTTTGACCCGCCCCGCCCGCACCCGCAATACTTAGAAAAAACTGCTACCCAACCCACCCACGCGCGGGTCAATGGGTGACCCGCGCAACACTACAAGGCACCCTTCGAACATCCCAGGATAGAATAGAATAGAATAGAATAGAAAGAATAGAAAAATACTTTATTTATCCCCCAATGGGGGAAATTCAAATTCGTCAAGTAGCTCAACATTTTTTTTTTAAATATTTACAATGATTGAATTAACAACAATAAAACAACAATAATAATTCTACTACTAACTAAATAATAATAAATGACTAAATTGCAAAATAAACAAATAAATAAAAATCAATCAATCAATTTGAGAAGAACTCAGCAGTCACTGTTATAAAGCCTTATGGCTGTGGGAACAAAGGACCTTCTGAACCTCTCAGTCCTGCAGCGCAGAGAGATGAGCCTCTCACTGCAGCTGCTCCTCTGTCCTGTCAGGATGCTGTGGAGAGGATGTTTATTATTCTCCATCACAGAATCTAACTTCCTCCTCATCCGTTTCTCCACCATAGCACCGAGAGGGTCCAGCCTTCTGCCTACAACAGAACCAGCCTTTTTCACCAGTTTGTCCAGGCGCCTACAGTTTCTGTCTGTAGTGCAACTCCCCCAGCAGACAGCAGCATAGAACAGTGCACTCTCAATGATAGTGTGATAAAAAAATTCCAGCAGCAGATTCCAGCAGCTTCATTAACAGGACAGCAGACAGTAAAAGGACATCCTCCAGATTACCAAAGATCACTAAATCAAGATTGCACCATTACTCCCCCCGTAGGCAAACCTATATTGCAAGCCAGGGCGGCTGTGGCTCAGTGGTTAGAGTCGGTCGACCAATGACTGGAAGGTTAGCAGTTTGATTCCCACTCTCACCACGCAAAAACCACACTTGGTGAAACAACAACTGACAACTGGAGGGGTGGCTGCCCACTGCTCCAGTGTATGGCATCTGTCTGAGTGTGTGACCCTGTGCATGAGCATGATTGTGTCAACAGATGCCAACCTAGATGGGTTAAAAGCAAAGGACAAATTTCGTGTGTATGCATGTATGACAATAAATCTGATCTTAAATCTCATGTTTATGACCTGGGATACAGACCCAGACAGAACTGATCCAGGTCAGAACCCAATTTTGATAAAAGGGACCCAAGGACATTATGAGCCATGGCAGACGCTCGATCTTGCAGGGCTGGTTGCTAGATTGCCTGAAGTTCATGAAGGTGCAAATAAATGGATTAAAGAAGAAGAGACTGAGGGCAAGTTGTTAGCTTTGGAAGACATTAAGGCAGTGTGGACTCTGTGTTTTGGAGCTCCCACCATGGAGAACATTTTGAGGTACAGTGATATTGGTTGGATGTTGAACTACAGAGCAGATGGAACTGTGGAAATCCATATTGAGCTGCACTCTGGAGAGCATTACAAGCCAGAGTATCCTGCAAGAATGAAGCATGAACTAATGAAGAACCGATGCTAAGAGGCCGTTTAGGGAATAATTCATATTTGCTCTCACGTTACATCATACTGTCTTACAAACACTACTACAGTCATGAACACTTACTATCATACTCTCTCACAAACACTACTATAGTCATGCACACATACTACTACAGTCACACACACTTACTATCATACTCTCACGAACACTACTATAGTCACGCACACGTACTACTACAGTCACACACACTTACTATCATACTCTCTCACAAACACTACTATAGTCATGCACACATACTACTACAGTCACACACACTTACTATCATACTCTCACGAACACTACTATAGTCACGCACACGTACTACTACAGTCACACACACTTACTATCATACTCTCTCACAAACACTACTATAGTCACACACACATACTACTAGTCACAGACACTTACTATCATACTCTCTCACAAACATTACTATAGTCACGCACACTTACTATCATACTCTCTCACAAACACCACTATAGTCATGCACACATACTACTACAGTCACACACACTTACTATCATACTCTCACGAACACTACTATAGTCACGCACACGTACTACTACAGTCACACACACTTACTATCATACTCTCTCACAAACACTACTATAGTCACACACACATACTACTAGTCACAGACACTTACTATCATACTCTCTCACAAACATTACTATAGTCACGCACACTTACTATCATACTCTCTCACAAACACCACTATAGTCATGCACACATACTACTACAGTCACACACACTTACTATCATACTCTCTCACAAACACTACTATAGTCACACACACATACTACTAGTCACAGACACTTACTATCATACTCTCTCACAAACATTACTATAGTCACGCACACTTACTATCATACTCTCTCACAAACACCACTATAGTCATGCACACATACTACTACAGTCACACACACTTACTATCATACTCTCACGAACACTACTATAGTCACGCACACGTACTACTACAGTCACACACACTTACTATCATACTCTCTCACAAACACTACTATAGTCACGCACACATACTACTAGTCACACACACTTACTATCATACTCTCACGAACACTACTATAGTCACGCACACGTACTACTAGTCACACACACTATCATACTCTCACGAACACTACTATAGTCATGCACACATACTACTACAGTCACACACACTATCATACTCTCACGAACACTACTATAGTCATGCACACATACTACTACAGTCACACACACTTACTATCATACTCTCACAAACACTACTATAGTCACGCACACATACTACTACAGTCACGAACACTTACTATCATACTCTCTCACAAACACTACTATAGTCATGCACACATACTACTACAGTCACACACACTTACTATCATACTCTCACGAACACTACTATAGTCACGCACACGTACTACTAGTTACACACACTTACTATCATACTCTCTCACAAACACTACTATAGTCATGCACACATACTACTACAGTCACACACACTTACTATCATACTCTCTCACAAACACTACTATAGTCATGCACACATACTACTACAGTCACACACACTTACTATCATACTCTCACGAACACTACTATAGTCACGCACACGTACTACTAGTTACACACACTTACTATCATACTCTCTCACAAACACTACTATAGTCATGCACACATACTACTACAGTCACACACACTTACTATCATACTCTCACGAACACTACTATAGTCACGCACACGTACTACTAGTTACACACACTTACTATCATACTCTCTCACAAACACTACTATAGTCATGCACACATACTACTACAGTCACACACACTTACTATCATACTCTCACGAACACTACTATAGTCACGCACACGTACTACTAGTCACACACACTTACTATCATACTCTCTCACAAACACTACTATAGTCACGCACACATACTACTACAGTCACACACACTTTCTATCATACTCTCTCACAAACACTACTATAGTCACGCACACATACTACTACAGTCACACACACTTACTATTATACTCTCTCACAAACACTACTATAGTCACGCACACATACTACTATAGTCACACACACTTACTATCATACTCTCACGAACACTACTATAGTCACGCACACACACTACTATAGTCACGCACACAGTGTTTCCCGCAGCGCATTATAGTTAAGGCGGCCGCCTTAGCAAGCTCGCACTGCCGCCTTGCCAAAGTTCCCAAAACAAAAACCGAAGTAATTCTTTTAAACCGAAGTAATAATGCTTTGCCCGGCCGACGACTCACCACCTTGACTAAGCAATTTCCTGCGGGAAACACTGCGCACATATACTACTATAGTCACACACACATACTGCTATAGTCACACACACACATACTGCTATAGTCACACACACATACTACTATAGTCACGCACACATACTGCTATAGTCACACACACTTACTATCATACTCTCTTACACGGTATTATGGATGAAACAACATGATAGTGAATGTATGAGAGAATGATATGCGATGTGTGCGAGTATGGTAGTATGTGTGAGAGAGTTTGATAGTAAGTGTGTGTGACTATAGTAGTGTGGATTAATTGAGCCTTATGGACTGCTTAATAACATTAACAGCACAAGCTCGGGTTCACGTGGGTCTGTTTGGATGGAGGTCTACTTTCACAGATCAGCAATGTTTTTGCTGCCACATTCAGTGTTACCAGATTGGTGGGCGTCTTTTGACTGCCTCCGGCGGGCAGAAAATGCCTTCGGCGGGCGAATACAATTTGGGCTGCTTTCAACACGTTTGGGCGGGGATTTTTGTTCTCACAACAGTTATGCATTTTATTCAGTGAATAAAAAGGTTAATGTTAAAAGTGAATAAACAAATCAAATTGTGTTCCTATCAATCCATACAGTGTAGGCCTACGTACACAGCAGGCGGCAGATTTGCCGTAGCTGGTTGAACAGTGCCATATAGTGGTTGAGTACAGGTGTCGTGCCAAAAAGTGATTGTCTGCCAGAATCTGATTTGCCGCCGCGGGAGCGCGCACAGCAGCCCGTTGAGCGGTAGCGCAAAACCGTCTGCCTTTCTCTGGATTAAGCGATCATACTATGCAGATACACACAATTGCATTATAATGTAGACCTAATTATAGCTTCGAAAGTTTGACGTTTATCACGTAAAGACAATTACGTGATAAACATGTAGCCTATCTGTGCTCGGTATATATCTGATGACTTTGTAGAGCCCTGTCTTTGGAAATTAGACTGTAATGAATATGATTTAGGCTATTGGTGGATTTTCAATAAAGATATGATAACTTTTGCAACGATCCTCGTGACTGCATTGTTTTTTTATCGGATCTGGGCCCTTCATAGAATTTGCTTCCCATGTTTGGATGCGTTTTGCAGTTATCGCTTTTGCAATATTTGCACCGTGCCTTGGACGGATCTTGCGGGACAGGTGCAATCCATACTTTTAGGACGTCCTCCTGCATTATACTGATATGAAAAAAAAAAAAAAAAAAAAAAAAAAAAACTTTGTAACACTGTGAATGATACTTGTCATGTGGTTAATGAGTAATATGTTTCAGAATTTAAGTATTACTCAAATATTAAATGTTTTCATGTGAAAAACGTTGTTGGGCGGTTTTTTGCTGAAGTGGGCGGGTTTTGGAACGTGATTGGGCGGAAATCGCTCAACCTAATCTGGCAACACTGGCCACATTTAAACTTTTAGCTAGTAGCTTATAACACAAGGGCAACTATGCAAGCCTGGTCATCTTTCCGCTGTGGTAAACCTCCCCCCGGTCGTGCGCATTTTTTAAGTGGTTAAAAATCAATCAGCGGAGTGGTGGATTTATGACGTGTGTATTGAAGAGATTACGGTTATGGGTTCAGGCCTCGATAATGCGACTGCTTTGCTCGCATTTGCGAGTTGATAACTTCCAGTGCGAATAGAAAATTACATTCAGTCGCATCAGCAGTCCATAAGGCTCAATTAATCCACTTTATGAAATGACCTTCCGTCCTCCTTGACCTGCTGGAAGCCCATCCGCCAAAGTACTGTTGTGTTTGAAATCGAGGTTGATTTGCTTGGTTACCATTAAGGTTAGCTTGAGAGGATCTGCTCTTCCCTTATACACCTGTTACTCCAGGTCTGAAGATCCGCCGCATTTCCTCATCGACCGCGTTACGTGAGGGCTGTTGATTACGGTTTGAAATTTTCGACATTGTTGTTATCACATCGGAAGAGGTTAAAATGTTATTTAAATGTCAAATTGCCTCATTGAAACGGTCCCGGTCGACCATTTTCACATGTTACATCCAAGCAAATTGGTCATCTTAGAGGAGGTAGGACATTGTCCTTGAGATCCCCCTGGAGAGACACATCCGGTACCTACACCCGCAATGAACCAATCAGAAACTGAAACTCAAGTTGACTTCCGTTTCAATCAAACTCTCTCACACTTACTATAGTCACGCACACCAAGAACGCCACCAAGAACGTGAAAGGATTGTGGAGATCACAGGATGGTCTCCTGGTGGCACCAGTGGCTCTGTTAACAATTTTAATTTCTGATGTGCACAGTGTACATCACTGTGCCAGGGGGGAAGTACTGAAAAGGATAACACAGCAAGGGTATTGGTCACCACACATGCATGCAACGGTTGATGAAGTATTGGGTCAGTGCTCAGCAACAATGTACAAAAGAGTGTAAAGACACCAGTGGGACATATTCCTCTGCCAGAAGGACCCTTTAAATCATTGGTCATAGACTATGTAGATATGATTAAAAAAGTACATGGTAAATACATGTTAGTGGTGATTGATTTTTTCAGCCGATGGGTTGAAGCAACCCCATCCAAGGATGTGATTCCTGATTTTCTGTATTGTATGTGGTACAAAACTGTGGTTCATTCATTTGAAATTTTAGCTTATTCATTTTATGTTCATTACCAATCATTACTAATCACACATATATCCATTGCCACTCGTTTGAATCAATTGTTCGGAGCGTGACCTTAGGCACTGAAAGGGTGATTAAGTGATCGGTCGCCAAGTGGGGATGGGGCCAAAGGAGAATTTTCCCATGAATAAGAACACGAGTTACAAAAGTAGTGGCCAACGGGTTTTTCGCTCCTCTGCGCTGCGAACAAAAAAGGTATTTTTTGTGTTTAAGTATTATTTGCATTTTTGAGTCATTTTTGGTTCAGGGTTATATGATTTTCAGTTTTTGCTTGATACTGCTTCATTTATTGAAATTATTGGTTTTCATGTGTGGTGATTTTCACATAGTCGATTTTTGCATAGTAGATTTTAGATGGTAGTTTTTTTTTATTCATCATTGATTATGTTATATATAAATATATATATTATTTTTGTCATGTTTTTATTCCATTTCTGGGAGAATTTGTTTTAATTAATTTGTTTATTTTTAATACTTTTGTGTTGATTATGTGTAGTGATAGTTTAGGTTTTAAGGTTAGGTTGTTTACTTTTCAAATCATTGATTAGTGATTTCAGGGAGGATATGTGGGGGGGAGCAGGGCCTTGAGTCCGACTGCTCTTTTCTCTACAACACTACTAGTTATTGTGCTATATTGCAATTGTCTTTTTCACAGTATGTAAAGATTAGTAGTAAATCATGGCTCATGATGAAGAAGAAAAACAAGTTGTCATGCCTTCTACAGCCATTAACTAACTACAGAAACCAGCTGTAAGGACAGAGGGACCTGTGCACCATGAAAGGACAAAAAAATGCAGGACAACACAATAGAGATAAAGAAACATATTCTTTTTTTTTTTTTACCCTTTTTTGCACAGGCCAGGGCTTGGTGATAGCTGAGATGTCACATGCAGTCATCAGCATGGACCTGGAGATGGGGGGCACAGTGACACACAATGATTTCCACAGGCCCACTCCCTACACAAAAGGCTGTCAACACTTCCTTCTCACAGCATTCAATTGCTGTGAGTGATCGTATTTGACTGAATGTGTCATTATATATATGACATATTATATCATATTTGTTTTTATTAATGTAACAACAGGGTTACAGAGTTTTACGACATGAAGCAAAAAGCATAAAGTCTTACCTCTTTTTTAAGAAGGTAATTCTTAAAAAAATACATCAATATTTTGGGAATATTGATGTATTTACAAGCATGATATCCATGCTCTCATTTTTTCCAGTGTCTTTTTAAACTAACCACTCTATTTAAGGGCCATATTGGGGCGGCTGTTGCTCAGGAGGAAGAGCAGTCACACCCACCAATCGGAAGGTCAGTGGTTGAACTCTGGCTTCCCTAGGCCACATTTCGAAGCGTCCTTGGGCAAGACACTGAATCACAAGTTGCCTACCGATGCACCCATCATTGTATGAATGTGTGTGAATGAGTAGAAAGCACGTAGTTATAGACTAAGACGTGCTGTATGAATGGGTGAATGTGACATGTAGTGTTGAAGCCCTTTGAGTGGTCAGTTAAGACAAGACATTTATTGTTCTGAGAATTGTTCTCATATATGTCTGCAGCTCACAGGAATGAGTGGTGTTTAGTGCAGAGATAATTTGCATAACAGGCAAATCACACAGTAGCTACTGCAAAAAAAAGAGAGCTAAACCAAAGTTAACCAACAAATGTTTCAATAACTACACTTAAAACATTTATTCAACAATCAGGATAAAGTCATGTGAAAAACTAAGTACAATCTCTTAGTTAAATTTCCCAAAAATTTGGAATTCTACAGTAAATGAGATTAGTCACAAGTGAAAACCATTCAAGACAGAGATAGGCTCTTCTCTTTGAGGAAAAAAACTGCAGCACGGGTTAAGTTTTCATCTGAACAGTCACAAGACACCTGGAACAATGTCCTTTGGTCAGACAAGATCAAAGTGGAGATCATAATGCACAGCAACATGTTTGGATGAAACCAAACACAGCTTGTGAGTGCAAACTCCTCATACTAACTGTCAAGCAAGGTGGCGGAGTGTTGTTGATTTGGGCTTGTTTTGCAGTATTCTAAAATCAGATGTGAGTCCTTCCCTGGTAAGGACTTTTTGTCCAGATATGCAAAAGCTTATAATTGGAAGATGGTGTAGTTTATTTTTCACATAACTGTCAAGGTGATTGTGGGTTTATTATTTCAGCTTTGGACACAGCCAAACTATTGACTTTCCCTGTTTCCAGTCTTTATCTTAAAGTTGTCTAACCACTCTCTGAATATCCTTAAAATTTCAGCCTGTGTCCTATTGTTGTTATGTATGTTGTTGCAGTTGTAGGAAATTATGTGCTTACCTCAGTAAGTCTCTGTGATGTTCATTCTCCCAAACAAACTGGCTGTTCTTTGTGAGTTCAAAAAACTCCTCTCGCTTCCTGAGAACATACATGTATGTCAGCATTAGACAAATACACACCTGCCACTCTCCCCATCAGCAGCTATGCTTCTATCTTGACTTTGTCTTTTGGCACCTACTTCATGTAGAGGGCGAGGTCAGTGGCCAGAATTGCCCTCTCGATCATCTTCAAAGTGGCCTTGTACTCGTCCAGAGTGAGACCACTCAGGATCTGGTTTCCCTGAAAACAGACAGACAGACAAGCTGAGTATCAGACCTTTCTGTATGATGCTTTAGAATTTGACTGCTGTATCTGCTAGTGTGTCTTGTCCTGCCTCCACCTCTGGCACCTTCTATACTTTCATTACCCCCTCCCCGAACCAGGGTTTGAATCCCATTCCCGCTTATATTACCTCTTTTATTTCTCCCCCTACCCGAACCAGGGTTTGCATCCCCACCCCGCTGTGACTGGTGTGCAGTTGGTGAGAGGCTGAGGTAGCTTGTGGCTGTAAAAAGATGGTTGTTGTGGTGTGAGGAGCAGATCTATATAGGGAGTATAGGGAATTACTCACTGAGTCTGGTCCTTTATTTTATTATTTATTTTTTCGTTAGCACAAGTTTCTTGTGTTTACCTTGAATAGGGATGGCTCAGGTAATCCTGAAACATCCCATAGTTAAGCTGCTATAGGCCTAGACTGCTGGGGGGCCTCATCTGTCACACCTTTCCTCACTTTACTCTCTTTATGTATATGTGATATTATTGTGGTCATTAACTCGTGTTTCCCTGTTCCAACAGATATCTTTTGAATGGTGTTACCCCCTCCCCTCCCCTCCCCCCATCCCCCCCTTTCTGTCTTCTCAAACCCCAGCTGGTCGAGGCGGATGGCCACCCTTCCTGAGTCTGGTTCTGCCAGAGGTTTCTTCCTGTTAAAAGGGAGTCGTTTCTCTCCACAGTCGCCTCAGGCACGCTCAGGATGGGAGATTGGACCGAAAAACAAAAAGTTTTCAGTGTAATCTGTTGGTTTTCTTAGCTAGGAAATTGTTTTTGAATTGGCTCTATATGAACGAATTGGATTATTTTATGAATTATGATTATTATTAATTAATTAATTGAATTCCAATTGGCTTGAATTGGACTTACTATCTAAGTGCCCTGAGATGACATTTGTTGTATTTGGCGCCATATAAATAAAAATGAATTGAATTGAATTGACTCATCTGCATACAGGGAGCCACCCCGAGGAGTAGTAATACAGTATATACTTGATAACACTGACTGTGATAGACCACCAAAGCATTGACATGACAACAAATGAACAACTGATTCCAGTCCAGGTTTTGAGTGAATTTTTAACCTTTATTTTGACACTTTATTCAATTCAATTCAATTCAGTTTATTTATATAGCGCCAAATTACAACAAATGTCATCTCAAGGCACTCAAATAATATAGTCCAATTCAAGCCAATTGGAGTTCAATTCATTGTAATCATAATTAATTTCAAAATAATCGAATTATTTCATATAGAGCCAATTCAAAAACAATTTCCTAGCTAAGGAAACCAACAGATTGCACTGAAACTTCTCTTCAGTCCAATCTCCTGTCCTGAGCGTGCCTGAGCATGCGACTGTGGAGAGAAACGACTCCCTTTTAACAGGAAGAAACCTCTGGCAGAACCAGACTCAGGAAGGGTGGCCATCTGCCTCGACCAGCTGGGGTTTGAGAGGACTGAAAAGAGGGGGGAAAAAAAAAAAAAAAAAAAACTGTAACACCATTCAAAAGATACCTGTTGGAACAGGGAAACACGAGTTAATGACCACAATAATGTCACATGTACCTAAAATCATTTGAGTAATTAAATGGGGGAAAAAGAGAGTAAAGTGAGGAAAGGTGTGACAGATGAGGCCCCCCAGCAGTCTAAGCCTATAGCAGCTTGACTATTGGATGTTTCAGGATCACCTGAACGATCCCCAACTATAAGCTTTATCAAAAAGGAAAGTTTTAAGCCTAGTCTTAAAGGTGGAAAGAGTGTCTGCTTCCCGGACATTTACCGGCAGCCACGGGCGGATCTAGAGGCGGGGCCAGAGGGGCCGAGGCCCCGCCTCTAATTTGATTGGCCCCTGAAGTGCCCCTGTCCTGTCAATCACCAGGCGAGAAAAACAAGTGGAGAATTAAATGATCACTGCTGCAGTTCCACCCCCAAACTGTGGGTGGCAGTGCGCTGGTTGTGTCAATACAACTGAATAGAAGAAGAAAAGTACTAAATCCACAGCATTATAACTAATTACTATTATAGAATCTGTGCTAAATCTCAAATGGTGCACTTTACTTCAGTGTTCATGTTTTAGTGTGCATGGCATATTAATTTCTTGAATTCGAGCTGGAAGCTTAAGAAGGTGACTTTGTTATTTGGTGAGTCAAATCTTCTTGTTTGTTGTTAAGTTTAGGTTTATATTAAACTAAACTGTGACTACATAAAACGGTTGGCTTCTAAACTTGTTATCCACTGCACTTGTGTCATAAGTTGCTATTTTGTTGGTAGGATAGCAATAGCTTTGACCTGCTTGTTCAACGCTTAACATTAAGATATGTGATTTTGTGTTTTGTGTAATATTAAGATTTTGGCAGAGATAGCAGCAGACCTTCCTTCCTAAGAAGGAAAAGCTGCTATAAATATGTTTTGTTGTTGATGAAAGTACTAAAAGTGCAAAAACATTTGTTTACTGACAGGTTAGGGTTAGGGATTGTTTTGGTCAGGGCACAGTTCAGCATTCACTAATTTTGAATGCTAGTAAAATGCATTGGAGTCAATGGAAGGTGCTCACAAATATAGTAAGGTGTGTGTGTGTGTGTGTGTGTGTGTGTGTGTGAGAGGGAGGGAGGGAGGGAGGGAGGGAGGGAGGGAGAATGAGATTGAATATGTTGTTGTATATACAGTTAAAAGCTATTATGTTTTATGTTTTGTGTGTTTTATGTGCCCTTAATGCACACTGAATTAAAAAAAAGAATTATTACAAACGTTACTGATTCATGATTTTTTTATTTCAGTTTCAAAAGGGATACTGAATTATTCCTTTTTGTTTTTGGATAGTAGAGTAGAAGTAGATGTTCTTTACTGTCAGTATACTGTAGAAGAGTAAGTTTAAAAAAAATTGCAATATGTAGGTATGATGTATTACAGTATGCAATACACTAAACAAAATATCCAAATCAGGTTGGTAGCCTATTTACCATGAGGCTATGATTGGTAAATTAATTTAGTAAGACTATGATGTTTTCTCACCGCCTGCTGGATAATGTGTGTATTGCCTTGTCGCCAATTGATGTTTATTTAAGCAGCGTCATCACTGGATATCAGATGGTGGTGACACTGTTGGCCCCTGAAGGTTACATTTGGCCCCATGGTGGCCCCTGTTTCAGAAAAATCCTAGAACCGCCACTGCCGGCAGCTTATTCCACAAGCGAGGGGCCTGATAACTGAAGGCTCTGCCTCCCATTCTACTTTTAGAAACTCTGGGAACCTCAAGTAAACCTGCAGTTTGGGAGCGAAGTGCCCTATTATCTTACATGAGATCTTTAAGATATGATGGAGCTCGGTCATTAAGAGCCTTATATGTGAGGAGAAGAATCTTAAATTCTATTCTGAATTTAACAGGGAGCTAATGAAGAGAAGCTAAAACTGGAGAGATATGATCTCTCCTGTTAGTTCTCATCAGAACTCTGGCTGCAGCATTTTGGATCAACTGAAGGCTTTTCAGAGAATATGTGGGACAGCCCATAAATAAAGAATTACAGTAGTCCAATCTTGAAGTAACAAATGGATGGACTAGTTTTTCTGCATCACTCTGAGACAAGATGTTCCTGATTTTAACAATTTTAATAAGATGAAAGAAGGCAGTCCTAGAAACCTGTTTTATATGCGAGTCAAATGATAAATTCTGGTCAAAAATAACTCTAAGGTTCCTCACTGTGGAACTAGAAGCCAAGGAAATACCATCTAACATGCTTGTAGTCTGACCAACCTATTGGGTTCATCTGGTTTTATAGATAAGTACAGCTGAGTATCATCAGCATAACAATGGAAATTTATGCCATGCTGTCTAATAATGTTACCTAATGGAAGCATGTATAAAGTGAAAAGAATCGGTCCAAGCACAGAACCCTGAGGAACTCCATGACTTACTCTGGTGTGTGAGGAAGATTCTTCATTTACAAGAACAAAATGAAATCTATCAGATAGATATGACTTAAACCAGCCTAATGCAGTTCCTTTAATCCCAATAACATGTTCAAGTCTCTTTAATAAAATACTGTGATCGACCGTATCAAATGCAGCACTGAGATCCAACAGGACAAGCACAGACACAAGTCCGCTATCAGAGGCTAAGAGGAGATCATTGGTAACTTTCAGCAGTGCAGTTTCTGTGCTATGATGCACTCTGAATCCTGACTGAAACTCTTCAAACAGATTATTTCTGTGTAAATGATCACAAAGCTGAGCTGCAACTATTTTTTCAAGAACTTTAGACATAAAAGGGAGATTGGATATAGGTCTATAATGAGCCAACACCTCTGAATCAAGAGTAGGTTTTTTAAGTAAAGGTTTAATTACAGCAACCTTAAAAGTCTGAGGTACATATCCTGTCAACAAAGACAGATTGATCAATTCCAATATGGAAGTGTCAATTAATGGGAAAACCTCCTTGAACAGTCTGGTTGGGATTGGGTCTAAAACACAAGTTGATGGTTTAGAAGAGACTATTGCTGTTGTTAGTTCAGAGAGATCAACTGGACAGAAGCCGTCTAAATACAAATCAGGTTCTAAAGATACTTCTAAAGCTGCTGTACTTGATGATACATCACTGACAATAGTGGGAAGGACTCCATCAATCTTCTCTCTAATAGAAACAATTTTATTGATAAAGAAGCTCATGAAATCATCACTGCTGAGAGTTAAAGGAATACCTGGCTCAACAGAGCTCGGACTCTTTGCCAGACTGGCTACAGTGCTGAAAAGAAACCTGGGATTGTTCTTATTCTCTTCTATCAATGATGAATAATAAGCAGTTCTAGCTTTACGAAGGGCTTTCTTATACGTTATTAAACTATCTTTCCAGACTAATTGAGACTCTTCTAAATTAGAGGAACGCCACTGTCTCTCCAGCTTTCTTGCAGTCTGCTTTAAAGCACGCAGCTGTGAATTATACCAAGGAGCCAACCTCTTCTGGCTGATTACCTTCCTTTTCAGAGGGGCAACATTGTCCAGTGCTGTACGCATTGAAACTATAGTGCTGTCAACAAGAGAGTCAAGTGTTGGTGGAGTAAAGTTTAGGTAGTCGTCCTCTGTCATATCTGCACATGGCAGGGAAGAAAAGGATGATGGAATTAATTCTTTAAATCTGGTTACAGCATCCTCTGATAGACACCTTCTATATGTAAATTTCTTCTCAGAAACTGTATAGTCAAGTAATGTAAACTCAAAGGTTATCAAAAAATGGTCAGATAAGACAGTGTTATGAGGGAACACTGTTAACTGTTCACTCTCAATGCCATAAGTCAGCACAAGATCAAGGGTGTGATTAAGGCAGTGAGTCGGTCTGTGTACACTCTGAGAAAATCCAATAGAGTCTAATATAGAATTAAAGTTCATATTTAGGCTGTCATTTTCAACATCTACATGAATATTAAAGTCACCCACTACAATGACTTTATCTGTACTCAGCACTAACTGGGATAAAAACTCTGAGAATTCAGACAGAAACTCAGAATAAGGGCCAGGTGGACGATACACAACAACAAACACAAGAGGTTTCTGTGATTTCCACTTTGCGTGGGAAAAACTGAGAATCACAGATTCAAAAGAGCTCAAACTAATATTGGGTCTGGGACTGATTAGTAATCCTGATCTGAAAATAGCTGCCACTCCTCCTCCTCTGCCTGTGGTTCCAGGAACGTGAACATTTAAACAGTCAGAGGGAGTTGATTCATTAATGCTAACATGATCCTTCTGCTGCAGCCAGGTTTCTGTAAGACAAAATATATCAATATGATGATCACAAATCAACTCATTCACTAACAGAGACTTCGAAAGGAGAGATCTGATATTCAGCAAACCACATTTAATAGTTTGATGTTTTTGTTCAGTTAAAGTTTTTGTTTTAATATTTTTTTTTTGGACAAGAGGATTTGCTCCTTTTGTGTTAATTGATTGGGTGGGTAGCAGCAGGTGGGAAGCTGCAGAGAAGTGTGTAAGACTACAACTCTGCATCCTGGTCTGAGCCCTGGGATGTCATGTTTTAGGGTGGCAAATAAAGTCTCTCCTCATCAGACCAGGTTTTCTCCAGAAAGATTGCCAATTATCTATGTAGCCCACGTTGTTTGCTGGACACCATCTAGACAACCAGCGATTGTAGGACGACATGCGGCTATACATGTTATCACTGGTCAGATTTGACAGGGGTCCAGAGAAAACTACGGAGTCCGACATTGTTTTGGCAAAATTGCACACCGATGCAACATTAATTTTAGTGACCTCCGATTGGCGTAACCGGGTGTCATTAACGCCGACGTGAATAACTATTTTACCATATTTACGTTTATCCTTAGCCAGCAGTTTTAAATAGGATTCTATGTCGGCCGCTCTGGCCCCTGGAATGCATTTGACTATGGCCGCTGGTGTCTCTAATGCCACGTTTCTGACTATGGAGCTGCCAATTACCAGGGTTTTGTCCTCAGCGGGTGTGTCGCTGAGTGGGGAAAATCTGTTTGAAGCGTGGACAGGTCGATGGTGAACAACGGGCTTGACTTTAGAGCTATGCCTCTTCCTGACAGTCACCCAGCCACGTTGTAATCCTGGCTGCTCAGGTTCTGCTAGGGGGAGGCTAATTGAGCTAGCTACGCTAGGTGGCTCCACACTGGCTAAAGGGACCTGGCTCGCTATCGGTTAATTTTCAACAGTGCAGAGCCGAGCTTCCAATTCAGATAACCTCGCCTCCAAAACTACAAAAAGACTACATTTGTTACATGTACCATTATCGCTAAAGTAACTAAACATCTGACACACGGAGCAGGTGAAAGCAGGAGATGGAGGGAGAGAACTGGTAGCCATGCTACGCTAGAGAACCAGACACACCGTTAAAAAGTGAGAATAAAGATTAAAGATCTGTAGGAGTGTGTTAGAACAGAACGGTAAGCTATAGAGTTTTCTGTTACTACTTCAATATCTTGAATTTTGTCATTAATTCAACTTCAGGTCATTAGTTTGTTATGCTGTATCTTCTTTTGGCCACATATTTTGTGCATTAAATTAGCTCAAACCCTCTTCTCATCACTTTTGGTACTTCACACAGTCCAGACTGTAAATATTCATCCATCCATTTTCTATACCCACTTTATCCAATTTAGGGTCACGGGGGGCTGGAGCCTATCCCAGCTGTCATTGGGAGAGAGGCAGGGTACACCCTGGACAGGTTGCCAATCCATTGCAGGGCCACACAGAGACAAACGAGACACACGAGCATCCACACTCACACTCACTCCTAGGGACAATTTAGAGTCACCAATGAACCTAACAAGTTTTTGGGCAGTGGGAGGAAGCTAGAGTACCCATATGCTCATCTCAGATGGACAGAAAGACAATGAACACATGTTCTGTGGTCAGAGAAGTTAACTTTTTTTTAATGTGTTACTGCATTAAAATTTCACATTGTGAATCACAGCCCTGAAATCATCTGTAGGAGGTACAGGTTAGAATACATGTCTGAATCTATCGAACTCGAACTGTGTGGACTTGACTCTAAAAGCTCCTGAGTATACAAAGTTCATGTGTGGAAACTTGTATGTTTGAGTGAATGCACGTACAGGGCTGTTTAGGATCATAAGGCAATGATCGAAGTGGTGATGCTCCATGGTGGAGTGGCAGTAGAGCTGGGCTAGTGGGTGGTCACTCCTGGACAACAAACACAAAAGAAACCCAGACTGTGAACACATTATATTCCCATATATGCATACACAACTATACATACACCTATACATGCGCCTCTCCTGCTGTACCTCTGTATGTAGGAGTTGTTAACTCCTCGGTGGTCCAGGTCGTGGCTGAGAGTTGCAATCATCAGAGCCAAGATCTCCAGATCGCTCAAGTTATTCTGTCAGAAGACAGATGGATGAATTAAGAAAGCACAGATATTAGGAAAAAAAGATTGGAGGAGAGAATTATCCACATAATGGTAAATGACAATCTGTTGCTATAACCAAACCTTTGGACTGGGTGATAAATCCAACTTTATTGGTTAATCAAATTTGTGGTTTAAATTTTTTTTTTTTAAGGAATATGTATTTCCTGTTTAACTTCCAACACAACTGTATCAAATGGGCACTTTAAATCTGCCAAAATGAGAAGTTTGACCCTAGATATGATTACACATGGAAATATTATCTATTCTTGTAATAGCTCCCATCTGATATGTTCAGTTTTTACAAGTTTACAAGTGTTATCAAAAACAGAAAC
This sequence comes from Odontesthes bonariensis, assembly GCF_027942865.1. Taxonomy (NCBI): domain Eukaryota; kingdom Metazoa; phylum Chordata; class Actinopteri; order Atheriniformes; family Atherinopsidae; genus Odontesthes; species Odontesthes bonariensis. The sequence continues at coordinate 29,980,602 of NC_134524.1, read as the reverse complement.
CTTTAATTACAATAGGAGGTTCTGTTTTGAAGTGAGTTTGAAGGTCGACTGTGTCACTGTAAGAGACCTGTAAATTTTCTGTGGTACATTTTCTAAATAGCGAAAAATTATGCCACTGGAAATTGAAACAATGAAGTTTAAAGAAAGGTTGCTAAAAGTGCTGTTGACAATGAACTGCTTACATTTTCGGTTTCTGAATGAAAATTTTGTTCAACTTATTATTAATCTCTTATGGGAAAACAACTTTGGACTTTGCTTTGGAAAGCAAAGCCTGTTTTTAATCATTCCTTTGTTATTTTTCACTGTTATTTGATATTTTTGAAGAAGGAAGCCAAAAAAAAGGAAAAGAAAAGAAATGAAAAGTTTAAAATTAAAAATTTATTTGTAATCTTTTGTAAATTTTTTTAAAGTTAGCTGTTTTCTTTTTTTTTTTCTTAATTTGACTTCACCACTCTGGACTAATTTTTGTCGATTTTGTACACAGGCTCAAAAAATTCACTTAAAGGTAGGGTAGGAGATCCTGGATTTTGAGTCCAGCGAAGCTGCATTTTGAAAAATACACAGGTAAAAAGTCCCAACCCTTTTCTTCACTTTCCCCCCGAAGGCACGCCTCTAGAGTACATGAACGCGCACGAGCACGAAGGTGCACGAGCGCTGTTCTGACAGCAAGCATCGATCGTTGCCGTATTTAGTATTTAGTTTATGCTAACTATACGTTTAATAATGCTAGGTGCTAGCCAAGCTGGCTCTAGTTTAGCTTCCTGCCAAGCTTCGTTCACGGAGCAGGGTACGCGCACAGGGGGAAGGAGGGGGAAGGAGGGGGAGGGGGAGGGAGGAGCAGATTGCAGTTTGATAGACGGCATCAGTATCCAATCATTGTGAACGGTCCGTTCACAATGATTGGATACTGTTTTTCCTAGATTGTACGTTCTAGAGGCCACTAAAACTTTTCATATTTGTGTCAAAACTTTTAATTAATTGGTTGCAATGGGGGTGTGAAGAGTATTTCAAGCAATATGTAAAAAAATGTTCCAGAAAAAGATCCCCTACCCTGCCTTTAAAGGGACACTATGTAATATATTAAGTCATTTATTAGCTCAAATCAACATATTCATTCATAAATTAGTCCTCATTGGTGTAAAATTATCTCTGTCAAAAATCTCAATTATCCTCCTGAGTGAAGAATAACTTGTCTGTATCTACATAGAGCGGGCAAGCTCTATTGAGGCTGCCATGTCCTTCCGGTCTATGAAAAACGACATAAAGCACTTTGAATCGCGTTTTCCCCAACGCCAAAGCGGAAATTACGAAATTTTGACGTCACGTTTGCACGCAGGTATAAACAGAGCCAGTCTACGTCATTAGACTAGTGATGGGATTTTCGGCTCTTTTTCGATATGCAGCTCTAATGGCTCTTCTTACTGTGGAGAGCCGGCTCTTTCGGCTCCCAAACGGCTCCCCATATATATATTTTTACATTATTAATTCATTAATAGCTTAAACCTAATTTCAGAACATTTTGTTTCATTATTGACATTGTTAAGCACTTATGATGAGTAAAAATGCTGCATAACAATGCTTTATAAATAAAAGCTTTATTATAACCAATTAAATTAAAAAAACGACATGGGGAAAAAACTGCCGGCTCTGTGGCACTTGCAGAGCACTAGCGCAACAACAGGGAGGCGGAGAGATGGAGAGATACTGAAAGAAAAAAACCGGCTCCCAAATAGGATCCCAAAACGGCTCCCATTAGCCGCTTTCGGACTGTAGGAACCTTTGGCAGTTCTAATAACCTTTTAATCCGCGGGGCCGTTTTCTCCCGTGTTCGGACATACAGGAACTCGGGGCTTTCTCCCTTAGTTCCTATAACTATTTAGCTCCTTCTCCGAGGTCGGGTCTTTTCATGGTTCTATAGAACTAATCTAACGGAGGTGTGTTGGTTGGTAGCTACGGCCCATGTCATGCTGTCACGGCTGAAATGTTTCCTCTAGACACAGACACAACTGGCGGGTGTTTAATAAGTTAAACTTACACTGGTCTCATTTGTCTGCAGCCCTTTGCTCTCCTTTCTTCCTTCATGAAAAAGTATCTCCTGACTCTCTCTGTGAGCTTTTCCAGCCTCGATATTAGACGCCTGATGTGATTGTCCATGATTAATATCACCATCATGCAGACCATGAACACAGTGGCCTCCCCACTCTCCATATTAGCTTCTTGGTGGTGTTTTTTCTACTCTCCTTACTTTTACCGTTTTGTTTTGTGTTTGAATGTAGCGCTTAACGGCTAACGGCTAACGGCTAACACGTCACTGAAGCAGACGGCTGCGCGCGGCGCATCAGTCCCTATCAGGTCCCGACTCATGTGCGAATGCAGACTGAAACAGTTCCGCTGGGGAAGGATAGTTATCAGAACGAAATTCGAGGAGGGTAGTTCTGATAACTACTTTCTTAGAACGATCTGTCCGAAAGCGGCTATAGTGGAGCCGGTTCCTGTCGTTCACTTCAAAGAGCCGGATCGTTCGCGACCGACACATCACTACATTAGACATTCTCTGCTATAAACCAGCCTGAACGGCCTAAACTTTTGTTCGCAATGGGAGACCATAGTTATGCCACGGCATAGGATAAGGGATCCTCGTTGCCAAAAAAGCGAAAAAGAGAACTGAAAAGGCAACTTGACCGGCAAATCCACAAAAAGAGGGTAAACATCTGGGTCGCTTTTCCCGCTTTTACCGCCTGCCGTAGTTCAACAAGTTGCAACGCACATTTGAAAACGCGAGGCGCTAGAGAGCAAATTCATTCGACTTTGCAAAATAAAATTGCACCACTAGATGGGGGAAGAAATTACATAGTGTCCCTTTAAACTATAGGTTGTAATGCAAGAATATGTCACGTTCATGGGGTTTTCCCCATGTTTTTAGTTCTGTGTTTTATCATGTTTTAGGTCATGTCACGTCTTAGTTTTTAAGTTCATGTTTAGTTAAGTCTTGTCATGTTTTGCCATTGTTTTTTCCTCAGCCCCCATGTTCAGGTCATTAGTTTCATTCACTTCACCTGTTCATTGTCATCAGCTGCACTCACTCACCTTACTACCAAGTGAATTTCCTTGGTATAAACGTGTTTGATTTTTATTTTATTTTTTTACAATATAGAGCAACGACCTGAAATATATAGGAGACTGTTGGTACACCCCGTTTGCAGTTACAAACAAAAACAGTTTTCCTTTAGAGAAAGAATGATAAAACATAAATTATGTTGGTTTGGATGAAAATTAATCAATAATTTAAGTGTTTTTATAAAAAGCATAATTCAATGACCTAACCCTTCTTCCCACCCAAAGTAACAACTGCCTGTCCCTACCTGTAAGCGTCCTGACTTGAGGAGTGCAAACATGCACTGAGCTGTGTTGAATGCATGTCTCCAGTTGTGATAGGCCACATTCTTCCTGTAGTTCTTCTTAACACTAAGAATCCACTGACATAGACTCTACAGAGGAGAAAACATGCAGAAAAATATCAAATCTGAAGCGACCTACTAAAGCAAGAAGATAGTAACTTTTTTTTTCACTGCAGACATGAAACCAAGATATTTAATGTTCCAAAGAAGAAGTGAAACTTTTACTATTTCATAATGTTGCTTCCTCTCCATAACACTTAAACCTTTAACATCCTGCTGGCACATTTTTCAATGACTATACTTGATGCATACCTAAACCATGTCTGAAACTTGGTTTAGATCATTTTGGCAATACGAAAAGAAAGTATGTGTGAACTTTTTCAAAAGTTCAGACTTTTACCATAAACTGTCCCAAAATCAAACTGTATTGATTTTGATTATTATTGCTTCAAGGAAATTAAAAAATGTAAAGATACATTTTTCCTTTTCTTTTTTGTCAGTGTGGAAGTTAAACGGTTAAAATACATTCCGAGATTGAGTGATGAAGGATCCATCCATTTTCTATACCCGCTGAATCCATCAGTCAGGTCGCGCCTATCCCAGCGGTCATCGGGCGAGAGGCGGGGTGCACCCTGGACAGGCCGCCAGTCCATCACAGGGCCACACAGAGACACGACCACACACACTCACTCCAAGGGACAATTTTAGAGACACCAATTAACCTAACATGCATGTTTTTGGACAGTGGGAGGAAGCCAGAATACCTGGAGAGAACCCACGCATACACAGGGAGAACATGCAAACTCCACACAGAAAGGCCCCAGCTGGGAGTTGAACCTGGAACCTTCTTGCTGTGAGGCGACGGTGCTAACCACCACACCACCGTGCAGCCCTGTGATGAAGCATGTCAGATTTTGTCACTTTCTTCTTGCTTAAAAATCTTATATGCAACAGTATGGGATCATTATGGCTTTTTTCCTTTCTAAAATTTCTCCAACATTCTCTGTTGGGGAAAGGTCAGGACTGCTGTCAGACCCATCCAGTACCTGTACCTTCTTCCTCAGCTATGTCTTTGATACATGTGCAGAATGTGATTTCACACACTGTCTTGTCAACAAATCCATGTAAAAAAAAAAGTGGTCTTGAAGGTAGTATATGTTGCTATGAAATCTCAATGAACTTTTCTGCATTATTGCTGCCATCACACAAGTGGAAATTAGCTTTTCCAAGGGCACTGATACAACCCCATACCATCACAGAGCCTGTTCTTTTAGACTTGTTGCTGATAACTATTAACAAAGATCTTGAATACTGATTGGTCTGACCATAATACATTTCCACTGTGTGATGGTCCATCCCAAATTCCCTCAATCCAGAGAAGTCGATTTCTCCTCTGGAAAAGGTTAACAAAAGGCTTCTTTTTTTGCACATTAAAAGTTTGAAGTGGCATTTGTGAATGTAACACAGTGATCCCTCATCTATGTGGTTGCATCAGCTATAGATTAATGACAGCTCTTGATGTAGTGCCATCTGAAGAACCAGAGATCACAGGTGTCCAGCTAAGGCCTAAAACCTTCCCTTTTTATTTTGCTGACACTCCTCTAGATTTATTTGATGGTTAAACATATTCTGCACTGCAAAGGGAGAAATATACAAATCCTATCCAATCTTTCTTTGAGGAACATTGTTTTGAAACATTTCAGTGATTTTTCTCTAATTTTTTGACAAACTGGAGAGCCTCTACCCATCTTTGCTCTTCAATGACTCAGATTTTCATAGATACTGCTTTTGTACCAAATCGTGATTACAATCAACTGTTGACATCGCCTCTTTGAAATAACATCATCATTCTAATTGTTTTTAACCTCTTTACTAGATGTAAATTGCCCTGGCTTTTTTTTAGAATGTGCTGCAGGCCTGAAATACAGGAATGGGTTCACAATTTAAATTAAGTTGACAGGACAAATAATGAAATACAGTATTTGGGTTTACACTGCCTGCAACAAAAGAAAGAAAATTAAGTTTCCAAGTAAGAATCACCATTTCTTTTAAAATTTTCATTTTCAATTTCACCTACATTTTTTTTTTCCAATTTGTGGGTCTAATCAGTTCTAATCTGTGTGGCATCCACATTAGAAGTGATTGAAGCCACGTTCTGACATGTGCTGTATGACTGAAGAGAAAAAATTAATAAATAAATCACACTGTAAGTGGACGTGCAGTAGAGAAAAGCACTGGCTTAGACTTGGCACCCTGCCCACAAATCAGTGCTTTCTGTTTTGTTAAGATTGTGCTGCTCTACAGTGAAGGCAGTGAGTAAAACTAATTCTGTCTCAGGCACCATAAGAAGCCCCGGACCATTATTCAGCTAATCAAATTCCAGCTCATTTTCTCCATAGGGATCATTGTAATATGATCAGAGATCAGAATAAATGACTGTGCAGCATTTAATATACAGCAATAATAATTCAATAATAACATGTTGTGCAGGTTAGCTCCACCAGTGAGATGCTTGAGGGTGGCTGATGTGTCAGCTCTCAGTGTGAATGTTAAACTGACAGCCTGCTCTGCTGGAGGGCCCAAATCTGTTCAAATCAAAGCATTTCTTTGTGAAGCCTCTTTTCGCAGGCACTCCGGAGGTCAGCCACCAACATACAAGGACCTTTTCATAAGGAGAATGTGCTGAGGAGAAGAGCCAAACCCACCACCGATACTGGTGCCGAAGGGGAGCCTGGGGGTCCGACAGACAGTGGTAATGGAGGTGTTGTGTGTGTGTGTGTGTGTGTGTGTGTGTGTGTGTGTGAGTAAGAGACTTAAGGATGCAGGCAAACAGAAATATCAATTCAGTTGTAAATGCACTCGCGTTCCAAGACAAACGGCCACACTCACAATAGCATGGTCATAGAGAGGCACCCGACATTGAGTACATGTCTGTTATAGATGCTGGCCTTATTTTTTCCTGAGAGAGCTAATAGTAGTCATCGTTACTGCTGTTTACATCCCACCGGACGCTAACGTTAGTGCTGTGCTCTCTCTCCTGCTGAACGCCATAAATGAACAGCAGCGAGCACACCCTGATTATAGCTGGAGACTTTAATAAGACCAATTTAAAGACTGTACTCCCGAAGCTCCACCAACATGTCAAGTGCCTGACAAGAGGAGAAAACACACTTGACCATGTGTATTCGAACATCAAACATGGCTACAGAACCATGCCCCTCCCCTACCTCGGCAAGTCAGACCATCTCTCCCTGCTGCTCATCCCGGCATAAACCTCCCTCAGACGAAGATCCAGACCCACCACAAAGTCTGTAACAACTTGGCATGAGAACGTCCTCAGTGGAGGACTGTTTCCAAAACACAGACTGGGATTTATTTAAACACCAGGACCTGGAAACATATACAGGGACAGTTCTGAACTACATCAAGTTCTGTATGGGTACTGTGTCTGTGGACAAATACATCCGGGTTTTTCCAAACCAGAAACCCCCGATGACCAGCCAGGTCCACTCACTCCTCAAGGCCCGCAACACTGCCTTCAGGTCAGGTGACAGAGCTCTCTACAGCTCGAGTTGATCTGAAAAAAGGTGTCAAAAATGCCAAAGCGGACTACAACAAGAGGATAGAATCCCACCTCGCCAGCAACAGGCCACGGGAGGTGTGGCAGGGACAGGGATCACCAACTACAGAGGCTGGGATGTGGCACCAGGAGACCGGAGTGAGTTGCTGGCAGAGGAGCTCAACAGTTTCTTTGCTCGCTTGGAAACACAGCAGCGGCACTCCTCTGCTCCAGTCCTGCCCCCACCCCCATCAGGATCCACCACCCCCCCACTCACTGTAGAGGAGCACGATCTGAGGCGTGTGCTCCTGGCAGTGAGGAAGGCTGATACCACCCTATTGCCCTAACACCCGTAATCATGAAGTGCTTCGAGAGGCTGGTTCTCAAGCCCCCCCCCCCCTCCTGTATTGTCTCTACACCCATGACTGCAGTCCAGGCCACAAAAAGAATATCATCGTCAAATTTGCTGACAACACCACTGTGGTTGGACTGATTTCGAGGGGAGATGAGTCAGCCTATAGAGAGGAGGTGCAGAGGCTCTAAACCTGGTGTTCAGACGACAACCTGACACTGAACACAGCAAAAACAAAGGAGATCATCATGGACTTCAGGAGGAACAGAACCGAGCCGCGTCCCCTCTACATCAACAGCGAGCGTGTGGAGAGAGTCCACACGTTCAGGTTCCTGGGAGTCCAGATCTCTGAAGACCTCTCCTGGACACACAACACCACAGCTGTCATAAAGCTGTCACCACATACACGTTCTCGAGTCCTCAGGAGGAACAATCTGGACAGTAAGCTGCTGCTGGCCTTCTACCGCTCGTCCATCGAGAGCCTGCTGACGTACTATGTCTCCACCTGGTACGGGAGCTGCACTGAGGCAGACAGAGCGAGGCTTCAGAGGACAGTCAAAGCAACAGAGGATCGTTGGCTGTCCTCTCCCCTCCCTGATGGACATCTACTCCACCCGGTGCCTCAGCAGAGCTTGCAACATCACCAAGGACAGTTCACATCCCAGTTCTCAGCTGTTTGAGCTGTTGCCGTCTGAGCTACAGAAGCTTACAAGCAAGGACAAACAGACTGAGAAACAGTTTCTTTCCAAAAGCCATCAACACCCTGAACTCGCACATGTAAATAATATGTACAGCTACATACAAACTTCTGCTATTGTTCTCATTGAACACTGTGTGCAATACTTTTATACTTTTATACTTTTATTCTTACATTATTTTTTGCAAATCTGCACTTTTTATTTACTTGTTGTTTTAACTTTAATTGTTTTGCACTGAGCACAGGATAAGCTCTACAATTTCATTGCACATTGTATAATGACAATAAAGGGCATTCATTCATTCACGTCTAATGCGGCTGACGAGAAGCAGATTTGTTCTCTGTAGTTCATAAAACAGGAAGCTGACTTCCTCCTCTCTCATGACATGAAAACAGGATAGCAAAAGGTTTCATTGTTGTTAAGAGAGAATTCTGGACTGCTACAACTACCTTCATGGAAATGAGGCCAGAAGTGAGAATATTTTATTCATGGTTTGCTCTGATGTGTGTATGTAAGCCTTAATTTTTCTGTTAAAAAAAGAAGTCTCACTATAATCAGGCTTCTTCCCTCTGTCCAAAGACATACACGTTAGGTTGATTGGTGGCCCCAAATTGTGGGTGAGTGTGAGCGTGCACGGTTCTTTATCTCGTTTGTCTCTGTGGGGCCCTGTGATTACACTGGCCACCTGTCCAGGGTGTACCCGGCCTCTCGCCCAATGACAAATGGGATAGGCTCCAGGCCCCCATGACCCTAATAAAAGTAATTGATGGAAACAAAGCAGATAAAGGCTATAAGAAGATAGCAAAGTGTTTTCAGATAGCCATTTCCCTAATTCATGATGTAATTATAAAATGGCCCTTAACAGGAATGGAGGAGGTCAGGGTGAGGTCTAGAACAGGGGTGTCAAACTGGTCCATGAAAGGGCCGTGTGGGTGCAGGTTTTTGTTCCAACCCTGCGACAGCACAGCTGACTTGTTTCCTTCAATCAACTGAACTGGTAAGACCTTTAGTGCAGTTGATTGAATGAAACAAGTCAGCTGTGCTGTCGCAGGGTTGGAACAAAAACCTGCACCCACACGTCCCTTTCATGGACCAGTTTGACACCCCTGGTCTAGAAGAAAATTTACAGAGAGAACAGTTTGTTGAATTGCCGGAAAAGCATATCAAACCCTGTGTTTGACTGCAAAAGACCTTCGGGAAGAAAATAACTTTTGTATCACCGCAAAATGCCAAAGTATTGCAAATTTGGCTATATTTTTGCTATGTTGAAAACTGTTCTGTGGATCAATGAAGTCATGGTAGAACTTCTTTGTTACAGTGCTCTTCAGCAAGTGCCACATAAAGTAAAGTGAAGAAGAAAGTACACCTTAATTCAATTCTAAGGTTTTAGGCATCAGGATTTAAAAAAAAAATACAATCTGTTCCGGACTGGCGACCTGTCCAGGTTGTACCCCCTGATAGGCTCCAGCCCCCCCCGCGACCCGACCGACAGATTAAACGGGTATAGAAAATGAATGGATGTATGGATGGATAATCTGATCCTTACCAGGTCTTAAAATGAGGTAAAAACAACATTTAACAAACAACAATTTGACATATTACACCATGTTATTATTTATTTTACGAAGCTGTGTGAAAAACTCCAGTCCATCCTCACTGCTTCCATAGCAATTAAGAGATGCGTTCCAGTTGTACACGGATGTTGGATTTCCTAGATCCAAGTTAGACTTTTTAACCTGAACCCCATGTGAAGTCGGATAACTCAGAAAGTTGGATTAATCTTACCAGACCTACATAGAATTCATGCTATCTGCTATTCACGTAAACAGTAGTTACATGCTTTTTTTGTATATTTGTAAGGCTGGAATGGCGCTGGGAGTACTCAAACTTTGAGGGCGTATTGTTCCGAGTTCCAATTTCCAAGTTTCATTGTAAATGAATGCACCAAAGGGACGTCTGTCACTCCCCAGGGTCCTAAAGAGGAACGTGTTGCTGCAGATGAGTCAATGACGGAGCGGATGATTTCAATTCAAGAAAAAAAGAAACAAAATGAAGAAACAAAAGACAATCAGTGTTTTTGCCCAGCAATATGCTCAGGGTAATGAAAGGAGGAGAGATATTTTTGGGTCCTTCATTGAGTCTGCTTCTAGAAAATAAATTTGTTTGGCTGCACAATAGAGAATTCCTAATAGTACCACCAATGTCATTTAAAATGTGAGTTTCATTGACAGTATGCATACTTATTTTTATTTATAAAAATACATTGTGGTTTCCACTTCTGAGGTCACACACAAATGTTGAAAGATCCAGTTCCATCGTTATTTCCTTTACAAATATACATATTACTGTGGTCACCACTATGATTGAATGCATTGTGCATCGTTTCTGTCAAAAATATCGTCCTTGTCTCCTTGTTTCAAGCTGTTTTGTGTGAGCTAGAATTGGCCTGTGTGGCAAACGACTGGCTTTTCCGGTTTTCCTCATGAATATCCGCAACGTGACAATAAGGCACCTCTGATTGGTTTCTAAAAATAAAAATCGTCACGGGGCACACCCCCTAGACCCCAGCTGAGCTGTGCCACTGCCAGCCCGCAGCGTGCTATGTTTGAACTGTGCCCGGAGTTTCTTGCTGCACTGCAACGATTGGCAATCATTGCTGTGAATTTGTGAAAGTTGGCGGATAAAATCATGTCTTCATGTCTTCATGTATTCGCACTGCCTTACTCGCGCGAGTATTGCCGCGGGTGTAAATTGAATTTACTCGCCTTAAGTAAAAAACGAGCGAATAGCTCAAGGGGCTATCCATTTCATTCTCTCATCAACCATGGCTGATATAAGTACCATCGCGTCCTTGTACCTGCTGTGGCAGTCCGAGATTCGTCTGAAACGCACACGCCGTCATGTCTGGGTCAGTGACATCATCCGGTGGTGCATTCAGCTCGGATAATTTCACCGCCTTCTCCAGGAGTTGCGTCTGGATGACGGCCGCTTCCAGCGGTATTTCAGGCTCACCAGGACCCAGTTTGATGACCTGCTCGGGAGGATCGGTGCCGTGATCTCTCGGCAGGACACCAACTACAGGCGCTCTGCAGCTGAAATGGAGCTACGGTGCCGTGATCACCTGAAATCGGTGCCGTGATTTCAGGTTTATTTTTTTATTTTGCAAAATAAACCATGTGCAAAGTACATTAATTACAAAGTAAAGAGATGACCTGCACCAGATTGTAGTTTAGAAGCTAATTTCCATCTGCAGTCCCATCTGCATGTCACAGACACGACTCCATTTCAGCTGCGGAGCCCTGTCCATCAGATTAGCTGTGGCCATGCCATACAAGGCTATGGGCGAGGCTTAAGACCGAGTGACGAATCAAAGTTTCGCCTTCTCTCACGCGCTCATTTGTCTGTGTCTCTAAGTGGGTTGACCCTTCAATGACCAGTGCAGCCCAAGTAGATCGAATTACACTTTGGCGCAGCGCATACTCATATGACTTGTTGTGACCTACCACATTTTAAAATGAGTGACACAAAAGTGGTTTCCAGCGAAAGTTGGCCTTTAAATACAACGTATTTTGCGTAAAGCATGAGGTTTTGGTGGGTGATTGGTATTCCAGACAGTTTCATAATGTATGGCTGGTGTTAATCGGGTAGGCCTTTGTTTAACAATGTTCATTGTTGTTTATCCATGTTTTCAAATAATTCTACAATGGCTTTTTAGAGCAAACTATTGGCATAATTTCTATTTTACCCTGAAGGTCAAGCAAGAGGATCTGTATTTCTTTTATACAAGTGGGACCTCATCATGGATTCTTTACAGGAAGAAAAACATAGATCAACAAAAACACCACCTTTACTGTCTGGGGAACAATTATAATAATAGTAATTCTAAAAAAGTTGCTTGTCTTAAAGACATAAAGACCTGGATGACTTAGAACTGTCTGCTTCTAAATTCAGACAAAACTGAAGTCGTTATCTTTGGACCTGAGCGTTTCAGGGAGAAATTGTCTAGCTATATAGTTACTCTAGATGGTATTTCCTTGGCTTCTAGTTCTACAGTGAGGAACCTTGGAGTTATTTTTGACCAGAACTTATCATTTGACTCGCATATAAAACAGGTTTCTAGGACTGCCTTCTTTCACCTTCGTAATATTGTTAAAATCAGGAACATCCTGTCTCAGAGTGATGCAGAGAAACTAATTCATGCATTTGTTACTTCAAGATTGGACTACTGTAATTCTTTATTATTGGGCTGTCCCAGATATTCTCTGAAAAGCCTTCAGTTGATCCAAAATGCTGCAGCCAGAGTTTTGATGAGAACTAACAGGAGAGATCATATTTCTCCAGTTTTAGCTTCTCTTCATTGGCTCCCTGTTAAATTCAGAATAGAATTTAAGATTCTTCTCCTTACATATAAAGCTCTTAATGACCAAGCTCCATCATATCTTAAAGATCTCATTGTAAGATATTTTCCTAACAGAGCACTTCGCTCCCAAACTGCAGGTTTACTTGAGGTTCCCAGAGTTTCTAAAAGTAGAATGGGAGGCAGAGCCTTCAGTTATCAGGCCCCTCTATTGTGGAATAAGCTGCCAGTAAATGTCCGGGAAGCAGACACCCTTTCCACTTTTAAGACCAGGCTTAAAACTTTCCTTTTTTATAAAGCTTATAGTTAGGTCTGTTGAATCTGATAGTGTGTCTGCTAGTGTGTCTTGTTCTGCCTCCACCTCTGGCACCCTCTATACTTTCATTACCCCCTACCCAAACCAGGGTTTGAATCCCATTCCCGCCTATCTTACCTCTTTTATTTCTCCCCCTACCCGAACCAGGGTTTGCATCCCCACCCCGCTGTGACTGGTGTGCAGTTGGTGAGAGGCTGAGGTAGCTTGTGGCTGTAAAAAGATGGTTGTTGTGGTGTGAGGAGCAGATCTATATAGGGAGTATAGGGAATTACTCACTGAGTCTGGTCCTTTATTTTATTATTTATTTTTTCGTTAGCACAAGTTTCTTGTGTTTACCTTGAATAGGGATGGCTCAGGTAATCCTGAAACATCCCATAGTTAAGCTGCTATAGGCCTAGACTGCTGGGGGGCCTCATCTGTCACACCTTTCCTCACTTTACTCTCTTTATGTATATGTGATATTATTGTGGTCATTAACTCGTGTTTCCCTGTTCCAACAGATATCCTTTGAATGGTGTTACAGTGCCGCCGCCGCTGCGGCCCCCCCCTTTCTGTCTTCTCAAACCCCAGCTGGTCGAGGCGGATGGCCACCCTTCCTGAGTCTGGTTCTGCCAGAGGTTTCTTCCTGTTAAAAGGGAGTCGTTTCTCTCCACAGTCGCCTCAGGCACGCTCAGGACGGGAGATTGGACCGAAAAACAAAAAGTTTTCAGTGCAATCTGTTGGTTTTCTTAGCTAGGAAATTGTTTTTGAATTGGCTCTATATGAACGAATTGGATTATTTTATGAATTATGATTATTATTAATTAATTGAATTCCAATTGGCTTGAATTGGACTTACTATCTAAGTGCCTTGAGATGACATTTGTTGTATTTGGCGCTATATAAATAAAAATGAATTGAATTGAAATATAATGTGAATTCTTAATGGAGAGTGTTTTAAGTATTTCATAACGGGGCATTTGAGTTCTTACTGTGTGTTTCATCTGGAAGTTCTGGACCAGGTTGAGGTCAACAAACATGCGGACAGTAGCAAGCGTGGTTTCAGTGTCCAATAATTCAAAGTCGCTGAAGCTGAAGTCCAGGAGATGCAGTGACTGTGCTGATGGAACTGTGGCAACCTTCAAACACAAACAACACACATAAAAATAATAGGGAATTAAAAAGAGGCTGCAGATTCAGTGAGACAAATCTAAAAGTACATCTTTCTACAATTAAACTGGAATAATAACATCACTTTGTTGATTCTAATTCTGGTTTCTGTTGCTGTTACATAACACCTGAAACAACCCAGTTATGATCTTTTTATCTGTGCCGCACATTCTGCATGTAGTAGCCTCTTGGGTAGAATGTACCCGAAAAATTAAGTTTGTGTCCTAGATACCAAATGACACATCCTCTTTGTGGCACCCAGGAGGCCCTTTAATCAGTCTGTGCTGTTAGTTCAGCCACTTCGAAGAGAACGGAAGGGTGACTTTGTTAAGGCTGGGCGGAAAGCTTGGCAGCACAGCCAGAAAACAAGTTAGGTACAACAAATAAGCTACTTGACTAAATCATCTGACTGCAGGGAACTTTCTATCATCAATTACTGGATGTAAAAAATGTACAGTCTACTTTGTGCAAACAACTTTCAGCATCCATGAGAAAGCAAACACTAACCAGATGGAATGCAGCAACATTGCTGAAATCTGTCCAAAAAGGGTGAGACTTGAAAAAGGTTAAAACACACAGAGGTTTGCTAGTCTTGTTTAAAAAAAGAAAATGAAGACCAACAGTAAGCTAAGTATTTTAAATATCCATTACAGCTCTATGTCATGATCTATGTTTTGAGTTAAGTTTTTCCTGTATTTTGAGTTTTTCTAGTAGTTTTGTATTTTTATGATCTGTGGTTTGGTCATGTTTCCATTGTTTTTGTCTTTTGAGTTCCTAGTGTTTACAATAAACAAGAAAGCAATCACCCTGCAAACAGACAATGTACAAAAACAGTACTGAGGATAAAAAATAAGGGGGGCATGATATAAAATGTATTGTAATGTCTTATATATAGTGTACAGTGTAGACTATACAAATCTAGCGTACATTGTACACTATACAAATCTAGCGTGTACAATGTACACGCTAGATTTTAAGAGTGGAACTTGCACCTAATGAGTTTGTTTGCACACGTCGGTCAGAGAAATGTTTTGTTAGAAAATCGTCTGTAAATAAAGATAAAGGGATGTATGTTTACTTGCTAATGATTGCGGACTTGTGGATTATGGGGTAATGTGCAGGAACAGCTAACCCAAAAGCACTGTGAATTCACTAAATGCAATTAATTCAGTACGTTTATGTATTTTTCAGGCTGGAAAGTATTTCTTTGTAAGTGGTTTAGCAGTAAGATGATTGAACAACGTGTTATACAAAATAGAAAATAGCATTATAAAATGATCAGGTTTAGTTTGAATTTTGTTGTTTGGAGTTGAAGCTAATGTGAATATCTGTTCTTAATGGACAAATGGGAATGTTTGGATTTGTTAAAAGGATGTGGTTCATGTGGGACCTGTACCATTTGCACACACACACACAATCAGTCGCATGCTTGCAATGCAGTTACTCGTCCTGTGGTTTCGGGCCATCCGTATACACGGTTGTGTTAATGTGCTTGCTGCTGGTGTTGTTGCTGCTGCTTGTGCTTTTTTTTTTCTCTCTGTTTGTTTGCTTACAAGTGCAGCGCTCCTCGTGGTTCTCCACCTGGATTCCCCACAGAGGCCGTGGGATGTCTTGTGTTGGGTTTCTCCAGGTGTAGCGGCTGGCTGTCTGGTTTGCAATTTTTTTCTTTGATTTGTTTTCTATTTCTTTACTCTCCCTCTTTCCCTGTCCCCCTGTCAGGTTCAGCACGACTACATGTGAGGTATTGTAACAAAAATAAATAAATAAGCAGTACTTGGGGAAACAAGGGGAGCTTTACATTCATAAAGCCTCCCTTGGCAAAGCAAATGTGTTTGGCATAAAACAGTATTCAGATTACAATTCTGCTGCTATAATGGTGGACAGGACAAGGGGGAAAAAAAGAAAAGAAAAGATGCAACAAAAATACAACAACGTAAGGCAATATATTTGCACTACTTGAAATGAGATGTCAAAGAGATGTCACAGTGTAGAGCTTACAATGCTGTAGAGAGGTTTGTGAGGCAATTAAAGCATCATCCATCCATTTTATATATATCTACTAAATCCAATTTAGGAGATGAGGCTGAAGTCTATCCAAGCTGCCATTGGGAAAGAGGCAGGGTACACCCTGAACAGGTCACCAGTCCATCACAGAGCCACACAGAGACAAACAACCATGCAGAGTCACACTCACTAGGGTCATTCTAGAGACCAATTAACCTAAGATACATGTTTTTGGACAGTGGGAGGAAGCCAGAGTACCCAGAGAGAACCCATACATACACAGGGAGGACATGCAAACTCTACACAGAAAGGCCCCAGCCAAGAACCCTCTTGCTGTGAGTCAACAGTCCTAACCATCACACTACCATGCAGTCCTTAATTAGAGCAAACATTGCTATGTACAGCTGCGAGAGGACACTCAAGGCTTCATCTTCCTCCAGAGTTTGCGGAGTTGTTCAGAAGCGACATCGAGGATGAAAAATTCAATGGATTCGGTGATCTGGAATGAGATCGGGAGCTTGGTGAACTTGCTTACCAGTAACTTGCTTGTTGGACTCACTGGCTTGTTATGTTAATCCAGCCTCCCAGGTATGTTCTTTATGCTATTGTGTAGCTGAATAACTTGCGAACAACACTATGAAAGATGTGTGCATTCTGCTTATCACGGAGACCTGGCTTCATCAGTCCATTCCGGAGTCTATCATTGAGCCAGCAGGCTACACTACACAGCACCATGACAGAACAGTAGTCTCCGGTAAGAGCAGAGGACGGGGACTCTGTGTGTATGTGAACAACAGCTGGTGTATCAACACAGTGACTGTAGACAGTCACTGCTCTCCAGATTTAGAATATCTGACTGTTGAATGCACGCCCTTTTATCTCCAAAGGGAATTTACTGTAGTCATGACAACAGCTGTTTACATCCCACCAAATGCTAATGCTAGCTCAGTTATCGGACTTTTTTGCATGCAAGCATTAGTAATAAGCAGAGCACGTATCCGGATGCTGTGAATGTCATAACAGGGAACTTACGGACTTAAAGGCAGCACGCCCTAAATTCCACCATTTTTTTTTTCTTGATTTATTGTCATGTGTACATATGTACACACGAAATTTGTCCTCCGCTTTTAACCCATCCAGGTTGGCACCTGTTTGACACACATGCACATGCACAGGGTCACACAATTGGAGACAGATGCCAACCTGGAGCGGTGGGCAGCCATGAAGCAGCCAGAAGGCGCCCGGGGAGCATGGGGGTACGGTGCCTTGCTCAAGGGTACCTCAGCCGTGACAAGGAGGTGGACTGACACCCCTCCAGCTATCAGTTCCACCAATCTTTTTCCGAGTGGCGAGAGTGGGAATCGAACCACCAACCTTCCGGTTATTGGATGACCGACTCTAACCACTGAGCCACAGCCGTGTGCTAGAAGGGAAGATAACACGCTGGACAAGGTATACTCTAACATCAAACTGCACAGTGGCTCAGAGAAAAGCGCTCCAGGGGGTCATCAACACTGCCCAAAAGATTTTGCTCCCCTCTCCCCACACTGGAAGAACAACACAGTTGCTGTTGTCTAAAAAAAACCGGAACATTACAAAAGACACCCACCATCCTGGTCACCCTGTTTGAACTGTTGCCTTCAGGCAGATGGTACAGATCAATTAACACAAGGACAAATAGACTCAAACATGGTCTCTATCCAACTGCAATAACCACCCTCAATGCTGCAAAAAAATAATAATAATGATCAAATCAAATCAAATTTATTTATATAGCACATTTCATGTACAAACAGTTCAAAGTGCTTTACATAAAATAAAAGCATTGCAGCAGGGAGTGCAAGAAGCATTAAAAATACATAAAAGAATATAAAAAGAAACAAATAAAATCATTTAAATGAATTTAAAAACAGGCAACAGTCTAGATAAGTTAAAAGATATTTCATGCATAGACACATGAGAACAGAAATGTCTTTAACCTGGATTTAAAAATGTCTACATTTGGTGAAAGTTTAATCTCCACTGGCAGTTTGTTCCACTTGTTAGCAGCATAACAGCTAAATGCTGCTTCTCCATGTTTAGTCTGGACTCTGGACTGGACCAGCTGACCTGAGTCCTTGGATCTAAGAGCTCTGCTAGGTTTATATTCTCTGAACATATCACAGATGTATTTTGTATTTTATGTGTTCAGATCTCTTAGTCCGGGTTAAAACTCTAGCAGCAGCGTTCTGGATGAGCTGCAGATGTTTAATGCTCTTTTTGAGAAGTCCAGTTAAAAGAGCATTACAGTAATCGAGTCTACTGGAGATGAATGCATGGATGAGTTTCTCCTGGTCTTTTTGGGAGAGGAAACCTTTAATTCTGTTGATGTTTCTGAGATGGTAAAAAGCTGCCTTGGTGACAGCTTTGATGTGGCTGCTGAAAGTCAGATCTGAGTCTATCAACACTCCGAGGTTACGAACCTGGTCAGTGATTGTAAGGTTCCGAGTCTCAAGATATTTACCAACGCTGACCCTCTTCTCTTTGCTACCAAACAGAATGATCTCAGTTTTGTCTTCATTTAATTGTAGAAAATTCTCTCTCATCCAGGTGTTTACTTCCTCCAGACACTGACACAGTACATCTGCTGGGCTGCAGTCGTCCGGTGACAGAGACACATAAAGTTGTGTATCGTCTGCATAACTGTGATAATTGATGTTAAAGTTCTGCAATATCTGACCCAAAGGGAGCATATACAAGTTAAACAGAAGAGGTCCAAGAATTGACCCCTGGGGGACTCCACAAGTCATGGCCACTCGCTCAGATTCATAGCTGCCAATTGTAACAAAATAACTCCGGCCTTCTAAGTAGGACCTGAACCAGTTAAGGACCGCTCCAGAAAGTCCAACCCAGTTTTCCAGCCTGTGCAACAGGATTCTGTGATCTACAGTATCAAATGCAGCGCTGAGGTCCAACAGGACCAGGACTGAAACATTACCAGAATCAGTATTCAACCTGATGTCGTTTAACACTTTGACCAGAGCTGTTTCAGTGCTGTGATGACGTCTGAAGCCTGATTGAAAGTTATCAAGACTTCCACTTTCATTCAGAAAGTCGTTGAGCTGGTTAAATACAACTTTCTCAATAATCTTAGATATAAAAGAGAGATTAGAGACAGGTCTGTAGTTGTTCATCATAGAGGCGTCTAGAGTTCTCTTCTTTAGGAGTGGCTTAATGGCAGCTGTCTTTAGTGACTTGGGAAAAATGCCTGATGCCAGTGAGCTGTTAACTATTTGTAGGAGATCACTTTCTACTGAGGTAAAAAAAGTTTTTAAAAAGTCGGATGGTATTATGTCCAGAGAACAAGTTGTTGATTTCAGATGCCGAACTGTTTCCTCTAGGATTTTTAAATTAACAATATTAAATTGTGACATAACGTCAGAGTTATTTCTAGGTTTTAGACACAGATTAGTTTTCTTGTTTGTCTGTGTTGCGTGAATGTTTTGTCTAATTGTTTTGATTTTTTGGCTAAAAAAGTTGGCAAATTCGTTGCATTTCTCAGTGGAAAGGAGGTCTGGGTTTGACTGTTTAGGAGGATTTGTGAGTTTTTCAACCATAGCAAACAGAGTTCGAGAATTGTTGACATTCTTATTAATCATTTCAGATAAATGCAGCTGTCTGGCCTTGCACAGCTCATTGTTATAACTACGCAGGCTTTGTTTGTACAGCTCATAGTAAATCTGAAGCTTTGTTTTCCTCCATTTACGTTCAGCTTTCCTGCATTCTCTTTTCAGGTCTTTGACCGTAGTGGTGTTTCTCCATGGTGTTTTCTGTTTGATCAAGGTGCTCTTGATTCTTATCGGTGCAACAGCTTCCATTACATTAAAAATTTTCAAGTTAAAATGATCCAGCTGTCCTTCAACCGACTCTGCGCTCATTGTTGGTAACATAGCTATGGCCTCCCTAAACTGAGCACTTGTTTTCTCATTGATGTACCTCTTCTTAACTGAGAAGCTGGTTGTTTGAACATTCTGAGTAATATGTAAATCAAATAAAATACAAAAATGTTCAGACAAGGCCAAATCAATAACCACAACAGAAGAAATATCAACACCTTTAGAAATGACCAGGTCCAGAATGTGACCTCGAAGGTGGGTAGGTTCTGTTACATGTTGCCACAAACCAAACATGTCCAGCACAGAAGAAAATTCTTTGGCATTACCATCCGTCATATTATCTATGTGAATGTTAAAATCCCCGGTCAAGATGAAATGGTTAAAATCAGTCGAAATAACAGACAATAATTCAGAAAAATCATCAATAAAACTTGCACAGTATCCTGGAGATCTGTAAATGATTAAGAACAGGATTTTAGGAACACCCTTTAAAATAAAACTCAGATATTCAAAAGAAGTGAAATCACCAAATGAGATCTCTTTACACTGGAATGTATCTTTAAATAAAGCAGCTTCACCCCCACCTTTCCTCCCATTTCGGCATTTATCCATAAAACTAAAGTTTGGGGGAGCTGCTTCATTAAGAACAGTAGCACTTGTGCTCTCTGTTAACCATGTTTCTGTCAGAAAAAGAAAATCTAAATTGTGTGAAATTATGAAATCATTAACTAACAGTGACTTATTGGACAGAGATCTAATATTAAGTAAGGCTAGCTTTGTGGAGTTTACACTGGTCTCTGTTGTATTCTGAGTTGTACGTGGTACCGTTAACAGATTAGATAGATTCACCCTGGAAGTTGACTGTTTTCGATTCCTTCTTTTACTAACTAAAACAGGAAGCTTATTGGGTCCCAGCTTGTTCTCAGAACAGCTGTCAGAAGTCGGACTTCCATTGCAGGGACCCTGAACACATCATGGCATGGTATCTTTGGTTTGAACAGTGCTATCTTTGTTTTGAACTCTGGATGTTGTGCTGCTCCTTGAACACCCTGCACATCCCCTTGTACCCTGCTCTTCCAGAACAGATGATGTAAGAAGAGGAGGAGGGGGTGCCCTGCGTTTCTCGGTTGATGGTGGTCGCTGGAGTCCTGGCTGGGATAGAGACATCCTTTGGAGACCTTGGGTGATGTGGAGTAAAGGGTCTGGTGAGGAGGGAGGGCTGGGGGTTGTTTGCCTCGCTGCTGTGTCCTTCAGTCTAATCTGTACAGTCATGTTTGGGTTTGCCGTCCCAACAGCATGACGTAAATGTGCACCAAGTAATCTGCATCCAGTTCGATTGGGATGCACGCCATCAGCTCTGAAACGCTCCTTACAGTTCCAAAAGATATTAAAGTTATCAATGAACTTAATCCCATGGGCGATGCATGCATTTGACAACCATGTGTTTAGGCCAAGAAGTCTGCTGAAAAGTTCAATTCCTTTATCCACAGTAGGAATGGGGCCTGAAATGGAGACCCGGTGTGCTCCATAGTGACACAGTCTCTCCAACAGCAGAGAAAAATCCTTCTTCAGGATCTCAGAGCCAGTCTTCCTTCTCAGAATATCAAAAGACCCTGTATGGACAATGATCCTCATGCCATCTGGATGAGTAGACAGAATGGTCGGCAAAATATCTATCAGTTCCCTGACTGATGTATCAGAAAAAGTTATATTTTCCGTCTTTGCCATTCTGACATGCTGTGTTATAGAGTCCCCGATTAGAATGGTGTCTATTCCTTTTTGCGTGGAGGTGTCGATCGCTTCTGTAGTCCTCACCTTGGTTGTGGGATTTGGGCTTCTCCTGATGATCTGGTTAGCCCTTGGCTGAGGTTTGGGGCCATTTCTCTTGTTTCTCTTCATGTTTGGGTTACATTCATCATCACACACTCTATTTGGAGTCAACGGATCGTATCTATTATGCAATAGAACTTCAGGTGGCGGAGTGAGTGCTGGAGATTTAGGTTTCGTGCTGGATTTACCTCTGCGACGGACAACATGAGACCAGATCCTGGCTGGGGTTGATGATTTGGGTTTGGCACCAACACTGTTCCAGTGGGAGATGTCAGTCGGACCGTCCGGTTTGGAAGCTAGACCAGATATTCCAGTGTCATTTGAACAGATCCAGGGAAGTGTGTCAGCCAGGGCTGCAGTGTGAGATTCCACATCAGCTGTGATCCCGTGTAGAAATATCTGAGTTAAGGCTGAGTTATACTTCTTTTAACTGCCCTTGCGCTTGCGTCTTGCGCGTATGTTAATGGCTCGAGACGTTTATACTTAATTTTGCTTTGTCGGCGCTTGCGTGTGCTGCGTGGCGATTCACCGCCAGTACAGTAGGTGGAGTAGCGGGTTTTTTCAATGACAAGCCTACTATGATGAAAGCAAATTCACCGCCAGGACCTCTTCGAGTGGATTCATGCTTCTTCTTCTTGTAAATAGCCGGTATTTTGTCAGATTTTCAACACCTTGGGGGTCTAAACGACTACTTTCTCGCCTGAAAATGTTTCAAATGTTGCTAAAGTTATATATTTACAGAGTTTATAGCTTAAGGGAAATCAGCTTTTCAGGCTGGCTGATTTGGGCTCGGACAGGAGTGAAGTGCACTGTGTGTAAACGCTCTGCATACTGTCAGATCGATGAGTATGCCGTTTTCAAGTAGTAGGCGGTTTCGAACACAGCCAGTGGCTTGTGCTTGCGTCTTGCGTAAAGTTTAGAAAATTGAGGTGACACACGCAAGCACGCAAGGGGGGGCTTGCAACCGCGCAAGGGCTTGCGTTGCGTCTTGCGTTACCGACTATAAACCAGGCTTTAGTCCTTTGTCACATGAAGGCTCCACAGCCTGCGCAGGAGCTATCATAGAGTCAATAAATTCCTCGTCGTTTTATAAACAGCATGTAACTCACCGGCTGGTTGTAGGCTCGCGCATGTGAAAGCCCAAAAGAGTCGATGGACGATAATCCCATATACAAAACAATTATTTTCTCTAGAAAAACTGCGTTCAAGTATTTAAAACATTACAACAATACATGCCCAGTAATATTGTTGTAATGTTTTAAATACTTTTACATGCTGTTTATAAAGTTGTTTTGTAACGTCCCCATGCCAGTAATGTGAGAACCATGCATATGGTTTTGATGGTAAGGCTTGTGACTTTATTGTCGGATGGTTTATAAAGTGGTGTGACGTTTCTGCTGTGTGCAAGTTGTTGTTTTACGTGGAAGGGTTAGCAGTTGCCCCTTAGCCACCACGTGGCATGACACGCTGTGCGAACAGCGCGATCTCCACACAGGGAGCGCAGATTTGCACCTCTCTGTGTCCTACTATCAGTATTTGACAACCTCTAGCAATGGAAACGCGCTTCAAATGCCCCGGAGTTCCCCTTTAAGTGTGAAAGTTCATATGAATGTCAATTTGACTGGATAAAAAGATTAGAAATAGGCAGAAGGTTATTTAATTAATTTGATTGAATTCATGTTTATTTAAATATAATTTTGTAACCTTTTGTTAGGAGCGATTTTTCTGTTACTGTCGCTTTAAGAAAACAGGTATTTAGCACACACAGGCTTTTGGAGGCAGTTGAGGCTTAATTAAAGACTGAGCGATACAGTACATAAGTTAAGTTAACCTGGTTTAAAGCTTCAGCTTCCACAATATCTAAATTTATAGACCAAACACATGTTGGTTTTTTGGAAACCTTGCATACATGAATGAAATACTGTATGTCCACTGTGTGATGAAAAAAATAAATTGTGTCATCAAAACACAAACTGCCTCTTAATTTAGAGTAACTAAAGCAAAATAGATTATAGTTACTTACTTTATGGTCCGTGTAACGCTTTGCAGTGCTTTGATCCATTTTTAGAATTCACATGAAAAAGATGAAAATTGGGTTCAAAACTTCAATTTTCAATTTTCCAGACAACTCAGAAAACAGATAATTGATGTTGTTTGTTCATTTCATTGTAATTTGTCGGTTAATATTCCAATTTTCAATTTCTGCGTCGTGGTTGGACTGAACCATGCACGCGGGGGCCGGGGGGATGTCTTGGCTCGAGTAGCGCCAGATGTGTTTTGTAGAGATAGGCCTACAAATGGATGGCAAGTCAGCTTGAGACGTACAGATCTGACAGAACGACTGGCTCAGCTGTAGGCCAACCTGCAAACTTTCTAATAGGCTACAGTACCCTATTAAGTTGCGGCATGATTTAATATTGTCACATGTTTTACGCCCTTCGCACTATCAATACTGCACTATCAGTAAAGAAACAGTGATGCTGAGTGTTGCCTATGCCACTTAGGCTATATTTGGGCACGAATAGCCTACATTTTGTTAAACGGTCAGTATGAGTAGCTTATTTAATTAGGTTAATACTAAGTGTGTAAACCCTCTGCGTAAACACACTGGCCTAGGACAATATCCTAAGTTTTATTTTAGTACATTCACTGCACGAAGATGATTGCCTACAAAGACGCAGATGTAGGCTACATTAAGAATGTGACAGGAATAAGTTCGTGAATGACCTCTGCAAAGCAGACATCAGCTGAACCGAAACGTTGCATGGGTTACAGCGCAACTGCCCCCGGGGGTCCATGTTTTGCAGTGATTTGCTCCATTTTTAGAATTCACCTGAAGTCAGGCTCCCGTTCCCGCAACGTTATCATAACGTGCCATTTTCTGAGAAAAATATAAATAATAAACACGTAATGTGCATTGAGCAGGAATCAAACCCCGGTCACCCGAGCCGCACGCAGATGCGCTACCACTAGCGCTAACACATGCGTCTTACATGTAAAAAAAAAACTAAAAAAAACATAGCCCTATCTCTGATACATAAGTAATTGTGAGTCACAAAGTTAAGCCTAAATCTATTATCATAGACAGTGCACAGTGACATGGCCATTGCAGTACCATTAGAGTACCATTTGGACATATAGCCTGCCTACCTTGGCCATAACATAGGCCTACATAATATTGCCTGCCAAAACAAAAATTACAAAGAATACATCAACAAATTTTACTTTAGTTTCAGTTGATATTTTGTTTTGTTTTTTCATCGTGTTTGATCACCGACTGAATAAAAATAACGCTATTTATCTATTTACGGACTAGTTTCAAAATTGAAAATTGAAGTTTTGAACCCAATTTTCATCTTTTTCATGTGAATTCTAAAAATGGATCAAAGCACTGCAAAGCGTTACACGGACCCTTTATATTTGACCAAATGAGCAGTCAGTGTAATAATAGATACTGAGAAATAATTAGAAAATGTAGATCATAATATGTTTTACTTGTTAATTTCTAAAATGTCATACTTGAAAAAGACTCGAATAATTCAAAAACAACTTTGAAAAGTGTTTTCTTGACTGGATTCTTTTGAAAATTCTTTTTCGAAAAAGTATTTATTAACAATATTTGCACTATCTTTGTTTTATATATATATATATATATATATATATATATATATATATATATATAAAAAAAAAAAGAATATGTTTTTTTTTTTAGTAAGTGAGTCCTCATCGCGTTGTTAGAACCATGGTAAGCTAGCTTCATCTCGCATAATGTTCATTCGACTTTGTTATCGAACGGGCGGCTGTAGCGGAGAGCAGTCGCCCAACAATCAGAAGGTTGGTGGTTCAACTCCAGCTTCCCCAGGCTACATGTCAAAGTGTCTTTGGGCAAGACACTGAACCCCACGTTGCCTACCAATTGCATCTATTGGTGTGTGAATGGATAGGAATCACATAATTATGCACAGACTAAGACTATGAGTATGCTGTGTGGGTGAATGTGGCATGTCGTGTTAGGAGCGTTTTGAGTGGTCACTTAGACTAGAAAAAAAACGCTATACAATTACAGTCCATTTACCATTTGTCCAGTAAAATATTGCCTGCTTCGTTTCTTTTTTTATCATTGCAGACATCTTGTGTCTGCTATAGGTGCCAAACAGTGCCATAAACATTAATTCTGCGTCTCTGCAGAGTGAACATAAGTCTCCTCCTGCCCCAAACAAAAATTAGTTGAATCTTCAAAAAAGTAGGTGGTGCCTTTCTGACTACTCGACTAATCAATTAGTCGTGCACATCCCTATTAAAAATACTTCTTGTTTTGTTCACTAGTTTTTGGAGACTTCTGTAAAATTTTCTGAAATTTTGCAACATATTTTTTTACATCTTTTAAATAGCCGAACTGTTAAAACATTTTCCCGTAAAATCTTTCAGAAATTCAATTCTGTTTGGCATATTTTATGTTATTCATTTTCTTTTTTTTGGACAATTTGCATTTGATACCAGCATGCTTCCATAGATGTGTGTAAAAATTACCATTGTCCTGATTAAGCTTTTAAATTGGTGGGGATTATATGCTCAGTGGTAATGCCTTGTTCACAGTTTCTGGTCATCAACATCTGATGCCACATATCCATTGTTAAATGTCATTAAATGTTATGTTTGGTTGTTCAAACATTTAGTGCTGAGAGTACCCATACAGAGCCATCTCACTGGAGTTTTCTTGCTAATTCAGGAGTGAGGTACTACATTACATGACTGCTTCACAAAAACTGCTTCTTGTGACCCATCAGGACTCTGACTGTGTGTTGTGTAAGAATGTGTTTACAGCTGTGTCTGAGATAATCTTAGTTCGTGTAAGGATTTGTGTGTATAGTTTATTGAATAAATCTTAATTTACCGCGGTTACCTGGAGTTCCTGCGTTTCTTCCTCTGTGGCAGAGGCATGATACGACAAGACCTGGAACACAGACATGCAAAGAAAGATGATGTTTGCAGACATATCAGACTCTCTGTAGAAAACACATACATTGCCTATGCAGCTGCTCTCTATCAGGCATTACCCACAATTATTTTCATCAGCTGTTTGCTATTGCTAGTTTGCCAGTCTAAAACTGAGATGATTGACCATGCACACTCACATTCACTCCAACTGTTCACGTGGAATCAATAGTTAACCCAACCTGCATGTCTTTGGTCTGTGGGAAGAAGTACCAATGATTTTTGGGGAACATGCAACTACTCAGTTAAGATGCTCTTTTTTGTGTCATGATGCACCAAATATTTTAGCTGGTGAAAGATCTGGACTGCAGGCAGGTCAGTCCAGCACCCCCACTAAAATGAAGCAATGCTGTTGGAATAGATGCAGAGCATATGTTGCTCTAAAATCTTTGAGCATTGATGGTGATTTTCCAAATGTGCAAGTTGCCAGTTTCATAGACACTAATGAACCCCAAGCTGGATGGTCCCTCACCTCTTTAGTCCAGAGGATGGAACATCAATGATTTTCATAAGAATCTGACCAAAGAGCAGTTTTTGACTTTACCTCAGTCCATTTCAAATGACCTCTTGCCCGGAGGAGATGGTGACATTTCTGGATCATGTGGCTTCTTCTTTGCGCAACCTTTTGTTGATGGCACAGTGACCTGTGTTTACAGACAATGATTTCTAAAATTCACCTCCAAACCCATGCAGTGATTTCCATGACGGAATCATGTCTGTTTTTAATGGAGTGCTGTCTGATGGTCTGAAGATCACAGGTCTCCATTGTGGATTTTTTGATGATATTGAATAGCATTGACTAAAAAACACTGCACTGTACAATGCAGCAGCAGCACCTTAGAGGAGGAAAGAGATACAATGCCTCCTCTAATTGCATTTATAGTTATTCTATGTTTTGGGGTCAGTTAGTCTTGTCTTGCTTTGGTTTTGTTTTATCTCCTCTTCCTTAGTCTCATCCATGGTTTTCCTCAGTTTCCTTGTTTAAGCCATTATCCCCACTCATTGCCTGTATTCAATCTTCTCAGCTGCAATAATTCACTTTTCAGTTCCCACAGTATTAAGGCTCTCTGGTTTCTCATAGTCATTGTCAGAGCCTCGCTGTTGTCACTTCATGTTTTATCTGTTAATTCTAGTTCATGTTCTTTGTCACTGTCAAGTTTCATGGTTTCTTAGGTTTTTCAAATTATCAGTTTAGGTTTCTTGTGTTTTGGCTTGGCAGCACTTTTTGTTACTCTTCATAAATAAATCAAGTTAAGTTCTCCTACAACCTCCTGCCTAATCTGTGTCTGTATTTGGGTCCTGTTCTCATCATCTCCACTCTCAGTGAGAGCAGGATCTGACCAACATGGAGTTCATGCAGTTCATGTGGTGGTTAAGTCATTGTATGACTGTGTCAATGAATGTGAGACTGAGAGTAGCAGGTGAGCTTATGGATGTAAAATGTTCAAGGCCTTGGCGTCTCTCTTCTCTGGATGTGGCAGAGCTGGAGGAGGAAACTAGGTAGGAGTACCATACACTTGCAGAGATTTTTAAAGTGGACCCTATTTCTTTCGCCCTCGTGATTAGCTCTCCAGTCATGTCACCACCTGCCTCTCCATTCATGTCGCCGTCTGCCTCTATAATCACGCCTCTGCCTGGCTCTTCTGTTGGTGTGCGGCTGGGAGTTGCCACCATGGAGGTCAAGTTGGATGCTCCTCCATCTGCTTTCGGGGGGGTAGGTGATGCTCCTCTCCAGCCGCCAAACTAGGAAGAGACATTCCAGAAAGAGGCATGTCAACCAAGGTCTCTCCCTGGTGTTTTCGCCAGAACCACAGCTCCTGTCTTCATCTTCACCTGTCCTCATCCAAGCCACAGCCTCTGTCCTCCTCAGCACAATAACTGAAGGATAACCCAGAGGGGAACATTTTCAAGCTTTTTGAATATTTCAGCCAAATGGGTGCAAAGACTGAGGTTCCAGCTGAAGCTGTCTCCAGCTTAGCCCACAAAGAAACGTTCCAGAAGGGGACAAGGCTCCATGCAGCTCCCTCTCATCTGCTCTATGCCATTTGGAAAACACACCTCTTCTGGTCTGTCGGTTCTCCAGTACTCATTAGAGCCTTCACACCAGTTCCACACCTCATCAGTTTTTACTTTAGCTCTAGTCTGCTACAGAGTCTTTGCTTTGGCATAAGTCTGCTACAGAGTCTTCACTTCAGTCCAAGTCTGCTTCAAAGTCTTCACTTCAGCACCAGAATAATCTCTTCAGCTCAAGTCTGTCCCAGATTCTTCGCTTCGGCTCAGGCCTGCATCCTCACCTGTTTCAGGGCTCTGGTCTTCTCTTTGTCCTTCGTTGCATCAGTCTCCAGCTCAGCCTTTAGTGCCCCAGTCTCCAGCTCAGCCACCTTCAAAGCTTCAGCCTCCAGTGTAGTGGCCTCCTGAGCTTCAGTCTCCAGTGAAGTTGCCTCTCGAGCTTCAGTCATCTATGCAAATGGCTTCCTAAGATTCAGTTTTCAGGGAAGCCACCTTCCACACTCCAGCCTCCAGGGAAACCGTCCTGAGTGCTTTAGCCTCCAGTGAAGCAGTCTTCAGAACTTTAGCCTCAAGATAAGCAATCTTCAGAGTTTCACACTCCAGAGAAGCAGCCTTCTGAACTTTTGTTCCACACTCCCTGCGTTGGCACCTGCTGCGCTTGTTTCCGTGGAGGCCCCCATGGGTTCTGCACCTGTTCCCGAGGAGGTCCCAGTAAGGGACGCTCCTGCTCCCGAGGAAATCCCAGTGGGGGACGCACCTCCGCCTATGTCTATTCCCAAAGAAGTCCCGGTAGGGGAACCTTTTCACGTTCATATCTCCGAAGAGATCCCAGTGGGGAGTTCTTTACGTCCATGTCTCCGAGGTGGTCCCAGTGGGGGACACTCCTCATATCCATGTTTCTGAGGTCCTTCCTGTCTCCGAAGGGGACCTGGAGAGCACAAGCATCCCACTCCTCTTCTGGTAAATTTTTTGTTCATTCCTTGTTTTGTGTATGTGAACTGTGATCTGTGATGTTAGTATGCTGTGTTGTCTGTGGTTGTGTGTTGTGTTGCACTTGTGTTGTTTTTTGTATTCTGATTCGTAATCAGTGTATTGTGTATTCTGTATAAGCTACTGGATCCTTAAATTTCCCTCGAGATTAATAAAGTATCCATCTATCTATCTATCTATCTATCTATCTATCTATCTCAGCCTGTTTCTGTTCCAGTCTCCGAGGGAGCCCAGGTGGCCTTCCCTCAGCCATATCCTATTCCCGCCTTCGAAGGGGTCCAAGATCTCACCCCAATCAGTCATGGTCTCTACCTTCTTGGGAGTTCTGCTCTGTCTGACGTTCGGTCACCTGCCTGAGAGACCCACGCTCTGCCTCACATCAGGCTGCCCGCATGACAGACTCATGTTCTGCCTGACATTCGCCTGCCTGCCAGTGATGATCATGTTACGCCATTGCTGGACATCCAGCCGTGCGCCAGAGAGGTCGCAGCTCCTTTGTTGCTGGTTATCTGGCCATCCACTAGAGAGCTCACAGCTGCTTCGCCATTGTTCATCACTCAAGAAAGGTTGCATGCTCATCTGTCGGTCATCACCTGACTAGTTTGTTCCTGTCCGGCACCCAGGGGGGCCTCTGCTGGTGCACCAAGTTAATTAAACTAATTTAGAATTTAATTAATTGGATCTTAATGGATTATGATTATATTACAATGAATTTTACTCAAATTGGCTTGAATTGGATTGTATCTTTGAAGTGCCTTGAGATGACATTTGTTATAATTTGGCGCTTTGTACATAAAATTTAATTGAATAGAATTGAATTGTTACTGTTTCTAAATAAATCAAGTTCGCTTTCACACTAGGATAGTCAGAGGGACCCGGTTCGATTGGACGGGAATGCCAAAAAAAAAAAAAAAATTGCAAAACAAATGTAACACCTTGATTTGGTTCATTTTACTTTGACCAAACCGCCTCGACAACATCACGCAGTCAGAACAGCTGCATGTTTGGGGCGCTATTGCCTGAAATGAGAACTAATTAGTAAGGAAAAAAGCATGACCTTCTAATCCTGTGTACAGTGTAGTATTTGTCTTCCAGATGGCAGTTCTGTTTTGTAGCTGCAATGATAAACAGTCATTATACTCATCTTGCTTGATCTTAGTTATTTTTTGCTCTACTATTTCATTGATGAAATCTTTTGATGTTATTAGAAATATTTTTTTTCATAGTTGTGAAGGCTTTGCAATAACAAATGAACTGTAAAATCAGAAATGATGCTTCTGAGATATAGAAAAAGGAGACTTCTTTGACATTGTGCTTTTACCCTACCAAGAAAGCAAATTACCTTAAAGGGATAGTTCGCCTCTTTTGACATGAAGCTGTATGACATCCCATATTAGCAATATCATTTATGAACATTGTCTTACCCCCTGCTGCGTCCTGTGAGCCGAGTTCCAGCCAAGTTTTGGCGTTGACGAAGGTAGTCCGGCTAGTTGGCTGGGGCTTAAAAAATAAAGCGTCTTGCTTCTCAAAACAATATGCGTTCAAAAGAGTTATACATTTGCATCACAAAATCGTCCATCTAGAAAAAGTCAGACCTCACATCGCTTGGCGCCATTTTTGCCTCCCTTGATATCAATGCGTCCAGCCACCTAGCGACATTTTTTAAAAAATAAAGAAAAATCACAGAGGATCAGTCTGACGGCTTCAAACAGTCTGAAACCTGTTACGGTGTTTACTGCTTGGAAGCAGGGGAGTGCTCGGTCTGCTCTTCGGTCTGCACAGTTTACACAGCCCGTAGTGATACAAAGGTAGAGAAAAATAGCGCCAAGCGATGTGAGGTCTGACTTTTTCTGGATGGACAATTTTGTGATGCAAATGTATTACTCTTTAGAACGCATATTGTTTTGAGAAGCAAGACGCTTTATTTTTTAAGCCCCAGCCAACTAGCCGGACTACCTTCGTCAACGCCAAAACTCAGCTGGAACTCGGCTCACAGGACGCAGCGGGGGGTAAGTCAATGTTCATAAAGGATATTGCTAATATGGGATGTCATACAGCTTCATGTCAAAAGAGGCGAACTATCCCTTTAAAAAACTAATCTAAAACTGAATACCTCCTAAAAATATGAGAAACCTAACTCATAAAACCAGGGTCTGTTATGCCTTAAATATATGTTTATATATGTTTATGCATTTGGCAGATGCTTTTATCTAAAGTGACGTACACTCATATATACTTACACACCCATATATATATATACATACCGTAGATATATAAGAACAGTTCTTTGATTTTACCCCGATCATTCAAATCTATGCGACAGTGACGGTGAAATAATTCAGGTGTTTTTTTTATCTGTGTGACAGTAATTAGGTGTGAGATTGATCAAAATCTAATTTTCACAACACAAGTTTTTGGAGGCATACTGTATCATGGCCTGAACAATCTATATGATGTTTTAGCTGATAATTGTGCAAAAATATACATTTGTCATGGTTCAAGACTGTATCTTGGTAAGATAATGGTACTGAGAGTCTTCTACACACATACTAACTTGGGTTTGTAACAGATAAAATAGATGCACTGAAATAACACTGTGAAGTTGCATTCTTAGTTACAATTTGCAGTATATAGTTGTAAGAGTTCTGTACGAAACTGACCTCCAAAGTGACTTCCTGCTTGACCATGGCTCGCTCCACAGTTTCATACATCTGTGTGTTCTGAATGCCGAGGCCGCAGAAGATGGCGAACGCCTCCAGGAACTGCTCGTCATTTCTGTTGAAAGCCTTCACGGTGTTGGATGCCTCATCCATTTCGTTTACCAACTGACATACCCCTACATGCACACACACAAAACACACATTTTCACTTTGGGTTGGCTTGCTGTACTTATCATGTGTGTGTTAACCAGATATAAACTTCCAGGACAAATAAGATGGAGCGCTTCAGATAAAGGTGTCTTTTGCATTTTCAGGTTGGAAACTTAATGCAAGTAGATTACAAGAGAAGTCAACAACAAGGGACAGAGGATAAATACAAATGGCAAATGCAAATAAAAGTATAAAATAAAATATATATATAAAAAAGTAAAAAAATAAAAATTCTGGGCAAGTACACAGAGGCATACCAAGTCTTTTGTCGCACCTGAGATTGGTCTGAAATGTGATTTGAATTCACCTGAAATTAGACTGACAACCTAATGTGCAACAGCGTGGAAAAAATATGATCTCTGGTATTCTTTGCATTTAATTTTGCATTCTGCTTTTGACTCGGAAATTGAGCGCACATCACAGTTGCCTCTACTGATGTTTAAGTGTATGACTGAAAACAGAAATTTCCTTTCAAAATGGGGTCTAATAATTACAGTTTTTCTATTACTTCTTCATTTGGAAGTGACAAACAAGTACACAAGTCAAATAGCACCATGCTAGCTGTTCCATAGAAACTTCCATCCATCCATCCATCCATTATCTTCCGCTGGTCCGAGGATCGGGTCGCGGGGGCAGCAGCTTGAGCAGAGAGACCCAGACGTCCCTGTCCCCGGCCACTTCTTCCAGCTCTTCTGGGGGGACCCCGAGGCGTTCCCAGGCCAGCCGAGAAACATAGTCTCTCCAACGTGTCCTGGGTCTTCCCCGGGGCCTCCTCCCAGTGGGACGGGCCCGGAACACCTCACCGGGGAGGCGTCCAGGAGGCATTCTCACCAGATGCCCGAGCCACCTCATCTGACTCCTCTCGATGCGGAGGAGCAGCGGTTCTACTCTGAGCCCCTCCCGGATGACCGAGCTTCTCACCCTATCTCTAAGGGAGAGCCCAGAAACTTGAAATATAAAATTTTTTGTGCTGTTTGCATTTGCCTGAATTATGTGATAAAGCTACCACACAGCAAATCGGAGGCTATATACTATTCTGGCTTTATTTTATTTCCCTTATTGTGTATGCAAGATCATCTACAGTTAAAGTTACAGTGCATTGGCAATAAAACATTTCTATGAGAAGAAGTTCATTGTATCATTAAAAAAAACCTATGTTTTAACACCCATATTACAGCCATATTAGGTGCGAAGAAAAGGAGTACTGTTCAGAGGGCAACAATGAAGAAGAAAGTTGAGGAATCAGTTGTTGTGCAAGCTGTTTTGTGTGGAAGTTTGAGGATACATAGAGTATTTGGGAAATCGAGGATCATGCTTATTAAGTAATGTAAGAACAGGCAAAACTGCATGAATCTACCCCATCCAAGAAGCGAATACATGAAGGAACAAAATATATTTGGGACAGGTGCAGGTAGAAAACAAGAATAAAGATAGATGTGGCTTTTCTCAAATGAAAATTGCTAATAGAATTATGCTGAAGTTTCTTGTTCTCTCCTCAATGTGTCATTTATACTCCCGATATCAATGGAATTGGGTTCCAGATAGTGGGTGAACAGCATTTGAGATTTGACAGCTAGATCTCAGTAGTATTTTCAAGCTATTGGTTTCAATGACTTACCATAAGTAGTGGTAAGATTGCCACCTTTCATGTGGGTGACCTGAGTTCAAATCCTGACACCTCGGCATAAAAGGTACTACCTCCAGTAGGGGTCCTTAGGCAAGACCCCCTTATGTTACCTGCCCACCTGAGACGTGAGTGTAAGTCGCTTTGGATAAAAGTGTCTGCCAAATGCATGAACATAAACATATACCTATGGCAACCCATGAACATAAACATGTACCTATGGCAACCCATGCACTCTCTCTGGAGCATTTGATAGCTTGGGCCTGTTTATGCTTGCACCAAGGTATTTATATGCATCACTCTTAGCTCCTGCGGAACGAAGGATTTTGGATACCTTTTCCATGCAGACGTACAGTCAAAGTTATAACTTAACTGCATGTAAGCTTCAGAGATGTTGCTATACATTGATCAAATGCAGATTGGCTTAAAGTAAGCTTGAGCTGAAGAAGAACAAAGAAAGTGAAAATGCTGCACAGCAGTTACGTCTTCATTATGTAACAGATCTATGAATTTTCTTTTCCACAACAGAGCAAAGCTGAAGGTTCCACATATTTCTGAGACTGCCCCCAAGTGGAAGCAACAAGCTATAACATGCAGAAACGCTTTTTCAAAGTCCCAACACAGAGGTGTTCAAGCATAAGTTGGTCCACATCCCAAAAATGTAGCTGTTTCACCATTAAGTGTCAAATTGTCAAATGACTACAATTTAAGGTCTCCTATAAAAACATTTGCCTTTAAAATGCTGTCATTTTCATTTTGTGAAAGTCTCACAAAAGTGACTTCTAACATTCACAAAAACAATTGTAAAGTGTAGAAGAGGATAGTTGGCGGCACCAAAAAAGTTCTTTATTTTTTGTACTTCTATTTGAATTTGCTTTTCTTTAGGTGTTAAATATCTATTGTATTACAATACAATGCTAATATATTCTAATGCTAATACTGTACTTATTAAACATAACATTAGCTACACTGAAAAAAACAGTTTGAAAAAGGAAGAACATTTTGTTCTAATAAACTTATCTTGAGCTTTTGATCTTGCTCATCATGATTCAAAGGTTGGACGAGAGGCTACG
This sequence comes from Odontesthes bonariensis, assembly GCF_027942865.1. Classification (NCBI taxonomy): domain Eukaryota; kingdom Metazoa; phylum Chordata; class Actinopteri; order Atheriniformes; family Atherinopsidae; genus Odontesthes; species Odontesthes bonariensis. The sequence continues at coordinate 29,945,502 of NC_134524.1, read as the reverse complement.
AGGACCTGTTTGATCTCTGAAGAACATCCACAATCATTAATTATTTTCATTGCCAACTAATGGAGTCCCAATCAGCTAATTATGCTGATGATAATCACTGTGATGGATGGAGTGTCAGGACTATTTATGGATAGATAGCAAATGTGGTATTGATATGCTGGATTAACATATTCTCAGACCTACAGTTTAAAAGTTAAAGTCTCTAGTGTCCACCAGTCATGTCCAATCATTGCTCACCTTACCAACACCTCACCTCTCATCGGGATAGACTGATATTCTGGAATGTATACTAGTATTTGCTGATATGTGAAAACTGGATTAACTGTCTTGAAAATATGCTGTAAAGGAAGACTCCACCTCTAATTACATTGACCTTGTTGTCTCTCTGGTTAAACCTTGTCCACTGTGAAAACCCATAATGGGGAATACCTAGAATTTTTTCCTGCATTTTTGTTACTGCCATGTGCAGATGAAAAAAGTATACATAATACACATATATATACACTGAACAAAAATATAAACACAACACTTGTTTTTGATCCCATTTTTCATGAGCTGAACTCAAAGATCTAAAACATTTTCTACATACACAATAGACTTATTTCTCTCAAATATTGTTCACAAATCTGTCTAAATCTGTGTTAGTGAGCATTTCTCCTTTGCCGAGATAGTCCATCCCACCTCACAAGTTTGGTATATCAAGATGCTGATTAGACAGCATGATCATTGCACAGGTGTGGCTGGCCACAATAAAAGACCATCTGAAATATGCAGTTTTATCACACAGCACAATGCCACAGATGTTGCAACTATTGAGGGAGCGTGCCATTGGCATGCTGACTGCAGGAATGTCCACCAGTGCTGTTGCCCGTGAAGTGAATGTTAATTTCTCTACCATAAGCCATCTCCAAAGGCATTTCAGAGAATTTGGCTGTACATCCAACAGATCACGTGTAACCACACCAGCCCAGGACCTCTACATCCAGCAGAACCAAAAAAATGTCTGCTCAAACTGTCAGAAACCGTCTCAGGGAAGCTCATCTGCATGCTTGTCGTCATCGGGGTCTCGACCTGACTGCAGTTCGTTGTCGTAACCGACTTGAGTGGGCAAATGCTCACAGTCGATGGCGTCTGGCACGTTGGAGAGGTTATCTTTTCACAGATGAATCTCGGTTTTCGCTTTTCAGGGCAGATGGCAGACTGCGTGTGTGGCGTCATGTGGGTGAGCGTTTTGCTGATGTCAACGTTGTGGATCGAGTAGGCCATGGTGACGGTTATGGTATGGGCAGGCGTATGTTATGGACAACGAACACAGGTACATTTTATTGATGGCATTTTGAATGCATAGAGATACCCTGACGAGATCCTGAGGAACAGCAACTGAAGAGGAGTGGACCAACATTCTACAGACCACAATCAGCAACCTGATCAGCTCTATGGTGGTCACACCAGATACTGACTGGTTTCCTGACTGGTTTTAGGTCTTTGAGTTCAGCTCATGAAAGATGGGAGCAAAAACAAAAAGTGTTGCGTTAATATTTTTCTTGAGTGTACATATATATTATATATATATAAAATAAAAAAACACAAGAGAGGAAGACATGAAAATCATACCTATGACTTTGTCCTTTTTGCCATTCTTGATAGGAGTGCAAAGCAAACTTTTAATCTGGTTGCTGGTGTGATCTGAGTTTTCACTCTGTTAAAAAATACAGGGATGATTACTGATTAAGGAAAGAAAAGGAAAGGAAAGGAAAGGAAAAAAGGAAAAAGTACAGACCGTCCAGGGAAAGCGCTGGTCCTTGGTGACGTCAGCAATATTGAGAGGCTGCATGGTGTTTTTAACATACTGAGCATACATGTAGTTAATCTGACTGACATCACAGTCCCTGGGAAGAAACACACAGCAAAAAGAGAAAGATTCAGAACTATCTAAAAACAATGATACAAAACAACAGTCTCATTTAGATTAAACTTTTAAATCCAACTGTACACCATAACAGATCCACCAGCACAAATTCATATTTCATATTTATATATCCTAGAATGCCTGCAACATGGGTTTGGGTTTTAATTTTTTTAATCAGTGTAAGCGTCATGGGTCTTGAAAGTAATGTAACTGGCACTAAATCTGGACAATAAAACAACTGCAGCTCTTGATTTTTCAGATATTCTGTTGTAGATTTGCTGCTGTGTGTGGGATCATTGGGCCTCATGTAAGAACATTTTCGTATTTTTATTCTAAATTTCTCTTACTTTTTTCGTACGAAGGTCTCGTAAGAACGTCAGATTCAACAAACGCGCTTAACTTAGGAAAAAGTGTGTAAACGACCTGCGTAAATGATGAATCCCACGTATTTAAGTGCACGTGCACGAGGATAGTAAATTTGCATACTCCACGCCCAAAATTATACCATATAAGGCTTTGTTTCCTCTCTCCTGTGCCAGGAAATGTTGAGTGTTGAGTCATGAAAATTGCATCAAGGCGCAAAAAGAACAACTTTACGGGCTCTGAGATTGAAGTTCTGCTTTCAGAGATCCAAAAAGGAAAATCTGTCTTTTTCAGTAGTGTCAGCAGTGGAATTACGGGACCTGCTAAAGCGAAGAAATGGGAAGCAATTACGAGTGCTGTTAATTCAGTGTCACCTGTAATGTCACCGAAATAAAAAATAAATGGTTTAATATGAAAATAGCTTAGAAAAAAACCCGTATCGCCATGGAACAGGCGCTCGTTGACATCAACTACAGCCGTGCAATCAGTTGTTGCCTCATCATGATGGCACTTTGATGGGGCGGTCCATGAGGGGGGTCTTCTGGCACCACAGCTTCTGGTCTGCCTGTGCTGGTTCAGGTAGTAGGAGACCCTCGTTCATGGCAATATTGTGCAAATCTGGCATGCGTTCTCTGGGCCATAGTGCAGTTTGCCCCCCGCTGTATCGAGACACACCCACCTGGCCTTCAGCTCAGTGCGCTCCACGACAGCACGGGTGCTTTGATGCGTATATGTGTCTCGTGCTCCAATTATGATTGGCAGTCCAGCCACGGCATGAAAGTCCCTCTCAATTTGGACTTGTTGTGTATGGGAATTTGATGTACCATGGGTAATAAACTGATGAGAGTTTTGATGACCAAGGGGAGCGCACGACTCACAGAGGACTGGGACACACCCGATCTGTCTCCAATAATAATAATACTACATTTAATTTTAAAAAAGCACCTTTCTCAACGCTCAAGGACACTTTACAACACATTAAAAACACAATAAATAAAATAACAAAATAACACAAGTTAAAAAAGAGGCTAGAGGGAGAATGCAGCTTGAAACAGATGGGTTTTGAGTTTTGATTTGAAGAGGGGTAAAGAGTCAGTGTTGCGGATGTCTGGTGGGAGTGAGTTCCAGAGTTGGGGAGCAGAGCGACTGAAAGCTCTGCTCCCCATGGTGCTGAGACGGGCAGAGGGCACAGAGAGGTGGAGGGAGGAGGATGACCTGAGGGAGCGAGATGGGATGACAATGGAGAGGAGATCAGACAGATATGGGGGGGCGAGGTTGTGGATGGCCTTGAATGTGTAAAGTAGGGTTTTGAAAGTAATTCTGAATTTGACCGGGAGCCAGTGAAGCTGCTGGAGGACGGGGGTGATATGGTGAATGGAGGGGGTACTGGTGATGATGCGGGCTGCAGAGTTTTGAACCAGTTGAAGCTTATGAAGGGATTTGTGAGGGACACCGAAAAGGAGTGAGTTGCAATAATCTATACGGGAGGTGACGAGGCTGTGGACCAGGATAGCAGTGGTGTGAGGAGTGAGAGAGGGGTGGAGACGATTAATGTTACGTAGATGAAAATATGCAGACCGGGTAATGTTATGGATGTGGGAGTGGAAAGAAAGTGTGCTGTCGAGGATGACACCCAGACTCTTAACCTGAGGGGAGGGGGACACGGCGGAGCTGTCTACGGTGAGGGAAAAACTGTCAACTTTGGAAAGGGTGGATTTGGTGCCAACAAGGAGGAGTTCCGTTTTATCACTGTTGAGTTTAAGGAAGTTTGAGGTGAACCAGGATTTAATCTCAGAGAGGCAGTGGGTGAGGGAGGAGGGAGGGAGACTGGCGTCAGGTTTACTGGACAGATAGAGCTGGGTGTCATCCGCGAAGCAGTGGAAATGTATACCAAATTTTCGAAAAATATTGCCAAGTGGGAGGAGGTAGATGATGAAGAGGAGGGGCCCCAGGACGGAGCCCTGGGGAACACCTGAAGTGACAGGGGAGGGCTGAGAGGAGAAGGACTTGAGCTGTATGAACTGAGTGCGGCCTGTGAGGTAGGAGTGAAACCAGTGCAGGGGGGTGCTGGTGATGCCTAAGGAGGAGAGTCTATTGAGGAGGATGGGGTGAGAAATGGTGTCAAAGGCTGCACTTAGATCGAGGAGGATGAGAATGGAGATGAGACCGGAGTCAGCTGCCATGAGGAGGTCGTTGGTGATCTTGATAAGGGCTGTTTCTGTGCTGTGGCATGGACGGAAACCAGACTGGAATTGTTCATAAAGGCTGTACTTGGTGAGATGGGAGTGAAGTTGGGAAGCAACATTTTTTTCCAGGATTTTGGAGATGAAAGGAAGGTGAGAAATGGGGCGGAGGTTATTAAAATCGTTGGGGTCTGAACCAGGTTTTTTCAAGAAGGGACTGACAGCTGCAGACTTGAAGAGAGCGGGAACAATTCCAGTGGACAGTGAGGAATGGATGATGGCTGATATGAGGGGGAGCAGAGAGGGAAGGCAGGATTTGACTAGGACTGTAGGGAGGGGGTCAAGAAGACAAGAAGAGGGTTTGGACTTAATGATGAGGTCTGATATTACTGAGGGATGTGGGAGATCAAAGCTGTAAAATGGTTGACAGGGTGGTAGAAGATCAGAGGAGGGGAGGGGAGAGGTAGAGGAGCCTAGGTGCTGGTGGATTTTTTTTACCTGACTCCCGCCCTCTGGTATTCGCATACCATCTGGGACAAGCCCACAACCGACATGATTTCAAATGGGGCTATTTTTTCTAAAACTCGTGCATGTGATTGGATGAAGAATCTGTCCGTCATCTTGACTGACACGCCACTTCAGCCACTCCCAATGACTCAACCCGTGACGTAGCTCAGAGCTTACCTGACTCCCGCCCTCTGGAGCATGAATGGGCGGCCATAACGCCGCCCATTCATCCAAAGTCCCACCCAGCGATTAATGATTGGCTCTGATTATTTTCTAATCGAACGAAACACATATGACTCCCAGGCTCCTCAGATGGTTGTGTGAGGAAAGGGAACGCCCCCGCGTGTAGTTGGTGAACGCAGCCAGATGACGTGAGTCAGGTTAGATTTTTTTAACCTTCTCATTGAAAAACAGGAGGAGAGAATTGCAGGTTTCGGAGGAGTAGAGGTGGGGGGGTAGGGAGTCAGGGGGTTGAAAGATGCTGTTGAATACGGAAAAAAGAGTCTTGATGTTGCCTGCATTAGAGCAGATAAGTCCGGAGTAATATCGTGTTTTAGCATGAGAGATGGAGTCCTTGTAAAGAGAGAGCTGAGCTGTATAAATGTCTTTATGGATGGAGAGACCAGATTTCATGTCTAGTCGTTCAAGCTGTCGATTTTTAGATTTCATGGAGCGAAGATCAGGAGTGAACCAGGGAGCAGACCGAGTAAAAGAAAACAGAACGGGATTTGACAGGAGCAAGTGAGTTGAGAATGTTAGTAAGACCATTGTTGTATTGGGTGACAAGAGCATCAGGGGTGGAAGAAGAATCCAGATTCAAGGTGGCAATATGGGAGGAGAGGGAGTCCAGGTTAATGTCCTTGATGTTGCGGAAAGAGATGACACGGCGTGGTTTGGAAATGGTGAGGCGGAGAGTGACATTAAATGAGAGGAGGAAGTGGTCCGTAATATGGAGTTCATCAGCAGTACAGTTGGAGGGGGTGAGACCAGAGCAGCAAATTAAGTCCAGGGTGTGACCTTTATGTGTGTGGGGAAGTCTGAGAAGTGTTTGAGGCCAAAACTATCAAGTGATGAAGAAAAGTCTATGGTGAGGGGAAGAGCAGTATTGTCCATATGTATGTTGAAATCCCCCAGCAGAATTATATAAGGTGAGAGAGTGGAGAAGTGAGTGAGGAGGGCAGAGAATTAATTTAAGAAGTCTTTGTGAGGCTTAGGGGGACGATAGACTGTGGCAATGATAATGGGGGTGGGTCCAGAAATTTGACAGACAAGGCATTCCAGTGAGGAAAGAGGTGGCACAGCCACCGGGAGGACCTTCCACTTCTCGCGGTAAAGAATCGCGAGACCGCCTCCGCCTCCGCGACCCGATCCACGAGGTTTACAAGAGTAAACAAACCCCGGAGGAATAGAGTCATTGAGCTGGGAAAAGTCACCAGGAACTTGCCAAGTCTCATTTAAGCAGAAAAAGTCAAACTTATGGTCCGTTAGGATATCCTGGATGAGACGTCCTTTGCCCATGAGGGAGCGAATGTTCAGGAGACCGAAGTTAACACCGGTGTTGTCATGGCTGAGAGGAGCGTTTGCCGACCTAGCCAGGCTGGCTAACACGCTGTGATTAACAGTCCGGTAGGTGTTTCTCGGTGCCTGGCGAGTGGAGGACCAAAAGGAGGTAATCCCTTTGGAGCTGTCAAAGTGGAAGCCCCGCCGAGATCCACGGTGGATGTACCTCCGGCGAGGCAGACGGGCGATGTCCGGGTGGAGGTGCAGCGATGCCGGTGGAAATCCGGACCAATGTGAGCGGAGCCTGAGAAGCTCAGCGACCGAATACTGGAGGAGTCCTCCCACGGGTAGATGGAAGAACGATAGGACAGTCCAGACCAGCAAAGACCACACAAAGACATTGATGACCCACATTATAGAGCGCAGAGGTAACGGCGAGTAGCCGGGCGGTGTGCTGAGGAGATAGGCAGCGTTCGCCAGCTAAAGCAGAAGCACGGAGTGATGACAGCACAAATGAGGATCATCAAACAAAAGAGAGAATTAAAATACTATTTTGAGTTAAAAAAAAACCCAAAAAGGGTCAATTTGTGGCTGGAGTGCCGTAGAAACACGATTTTTAAAAGAAGAGTTGCGGGTGAGTAGCGGCAACAAAACACGCCAGCGTTCACTCAACCCGGATGCACAATCTCCCTCTGAAAGGTACCAGTGGCCAAAAATCTAAGGGTGGTGAGGACCTGGACGTGTGGTGGAATTGGGTTTGATCGGCGTGTTTCTCTCTGGAGTTGTGGCTCTAGCAAGCTGCATATTTGCAGCAGCACAGTACTTGGCAATCTTAATCGCGATGTTAGCCATTCGTCTGTCTCCACGTGGATATGTACACGGTCTCTTCTAGAGCCTGACGTGCTAAGGCATCCAAAAGTAGCCGCTGGTTACACTTCCCATTGACCTTGTTATATACAGATTCAAATTAACCTTCAATTAGTGCATAATTTAAGTCAAACAGAATAATGTCAGCATCATTATGGGGTATAATGTATATATTTATTTATTATTGTTACAAAGTAATTAAATATACAATCCATTAGTCAAGCAAACTTGATTGGAATAACAGCGGACTATTTTACGAAACTCCTACGACAGGTCTGGATCACTCGTAAATTCTGTTTGTACCTATACGAAAAGGTTGGTGAATGCGCAAATTCTCTTAAATCCCTCGTACGCACGATTTAAGAACAAATCTGTGCGTACAAACGGTTCTTGCATGAGGCCCATTGTCTTCATATGTTGAACTACCACTTTAAAGATGTACTATAACAATAGCATTCATGGACAACATGAATGCAACTGCAACATGGACAGGAGGGTCAGCACCATCACAGACTACATTAAGCCTTAAGTATTTGCCAAAGTCTTCTAATACCGCTAAAGCAGCCATTGTTTTTAATGGTATGCATTGCACCACTTTGTCCATGCTTTTATATCCACTCGTGTAATTGCAGACACATGGGTGTGTTAATTGTTCATGTGCTCTAACGTCAAATGTGCCCATCACTCAGTCTGAGGATGAATTGTTTTCACATTTATTTATTATAACAGTTTCCCAACATCACCTCTAAGTGTCGCCAAAGAATCAACAGCAGTAGACAAGTGCGTACGCCAGCCCTGAAGTTGTCGTGAGGCACCGCACATTTCCACAGTTATTTCACTCTTGATACATCTGATCGTTGACGTGAAAGAGAGCGTACACCATATTTTTGTGCGTACGCACCCTTTGTACATGAGGCCCCAGGTGTTGCACTGCAAGAGCAGCAATTCGGACCAAACCCAACAGAACCAAAACCAAAAGTAGAACCTGACATGGAGGCCATCATCCAACCAGTGTCACAGAGTGTGGTTCTTTCTAACTCAGAAAAAAAAGACCCAAATTAATTTTTCATCTTTCCTGGCAAAATAAAAGCTTTAAAAGAAGCTTGTTCCCGTTGTCAAAATCTGATAAATATTCTGCCATGTTGCACAAAACTAGCAGTAGCAAACTCCGTGTGAAGATAGCCGACCGTCACAGAGCACGGAGTAAATAAGCTGTGCTGCAGCGGCGCGCAGCAATGACGTCATCCCACTAGAGACGTGTGTAGAAAGCCCCCGATAGCCCCCAATAACAACAATACGGCAGCTCTGAACTAACAGTGCAACTGTACGCGTTCATTCATTCATTCGTCTTAAAGTATTTGTGAAATAAAGACAGATAATGCCTTATTTAGAGGCTCTATTGTCTCTGCCCTGTTCTTTCCAGTTATTTGGATATACGTGGATCTCGAATGATCTGAAGGATGCCAACTTTCACCAAACTGTTATTGGTGAGTATATGAACGTATTTTATGCCAGAAATAAGGTCCAGGTTTAAAAAAAAACGAACTACCCCTTTACGGCTTTGGCTCAGAAAAACAGACAAAAAAATCTACATGAGGGAAACCATGAAAAAAAGTCTGTTTACATAAAAAATATGTAATTATCAGAGGTATGGTATTTACGCCAACTTTTCTACATTGAATTATTCAGTAATTAAATAATGCTCGTTCAGTTCTAACGAACTTCATCAGGTCGCCCTCTCTCTGGTGGAGTCAGTGATGCCTTGTAGTCTGCAACTATTGACTGTCAGTGGCATTGAAATTTCTGCCGTGTTTTGCCGAGCCTACATTGGCTTCATGTCCAACATTCAAGTCAAGTCAGGTCAAATTTATTTTCTTTTACATATTTTTAAAAGGGGATGTACTGTGTGGTTAGCACAGAAATCCATCAACCAATCAACCTTACCTGCATGTTAGAAATTGTCCCTTGGAGTGAGTGTGTGCATGCATGGTTTTCACCTGTATAAGAGAGCTGTACATTTTACCCACAGTAGTACTGTAATTAAGTGTGTGTGTGTTTTGCTGTGGTTCCAGCATCTAGTTTAAAACATGTTAATGTTAAAGCCTCAGGCTAATTATAATAACGTGCACTGTCTGCTTTCAGCACACATCCTTCAGATGGACACGCTGCACAATAAGTGCATTTGTGCTTGAGTTTATACCTCCAACCCAACTGACAGAAAGCATGGGTAAGTGACAGAAAGTAAGTGTACAACAGAAAGGTTTATCAGACCAAATACTGCCTCATTTTAAGAGTATTATGTATCTTTATTAACTATAGTAGCTTGTAGCCAGGATCCTGCTGGACTGGAGGTTTAAAATGCTGGCCATACAGCCTAAACATAAAAACCTGGATTTTGGAGTTTGTTTAAAGATCACTATTGCATGAAATGTCTTGTTTACTCTCTAATAAAAGCAAAAATTTTGAAGATATCCATAAGGGATAACCCTTGTCTTTAATATTCTTTTCAAACCAAACTTGGGAAACAAGTTCTTTTGTTAAACCATCCCGACACACGCTTGACTTACTTGAAGGCTTTGTCTGATATTTGCTTTGTAAAAGTATGGTGCAGGAAAAGTTATGACTACAGAGAAGAAGGCAGAGATAACGTCCTTGCCGAAGCCAGCTACTGATCTAACAAATAAGCCAGCACTAGTAATCGATTAGCGAGCAGCAGAAAATTAGAAAACGACTACTTAATACACCATATTGCCAAAAGTATTCGCTCATCTGCCTTTACACGCATATGATCTTAAGTGACATTCCATTCTTAATCCATAGGGTTTAATATGACGTTGGCCCACCCTTTGCAGCTATAACAGCTTCAACTCTTCTGGGCAAGCTTTCCACAAGGTTTAGGATTGTGTTTATTTGTTATTTTTGACCATTCTTCCAGAAGCACATTTGTGAGGTCAGACACTGATGTTAGCAACTAGGCCTGGCTCGCAGTCTCTGCTCTAATTAATCCCAAAGGTGTTCTATCGGGATGAGGTCAGGACTCTGGTGTGGAAGAACTTGACTGACCTGAACAAACTCGCTCATCCATGTCTTTATGGACCTTGCTTTGTGCACTGGTGCGCAGTCATGTGGGAACAGGAAGGGGCCATCCCCAAACTGTTTCCACAAAGTTGGGAGCATGAAATTGTACAAAATCTCTTGGTATGCTGAAGCATTCACAGTTCCTTTCACTGGAACTAAAGGGCCAAGCCCAGCTCCTGAAAAACAACTCCACAACATAATCCCCCCCCCTCCAACAAACTTTACGTTTGGCACAATGCAGTCAGACAAGAACCATTCGCCTGGTAACCGCCAAACCCAAACTCGTTCATCAGATTGCCAGATGGAGTGATTTGTCACTCCAGAGAACGTGTCTCCCTGCTCTAGAGTCCAGTGGTGGCGTGCTTTACACCACTGCATCCAACGCTTTGCATTGCACTTGCTGACCCCGCTCCTGAGAGCGACCCATTCCATGAAACCTGTGGTCACGGAAGTAATTGGAACACCTGAATTTATTTATTTGGATGGGTGAGTGAATACTTTTGGCAATGTAGTGTATGTGTAACCCTGTAACACCGTTAAATGACTTGACTGACAACTAGTATGCTGAGACTTGAAACCCATAAGCCAATAATCACTTCTGTGTGGTTAAACCAACTGATTCTTAACCTGAAATATACCCATAATGAGACTTCTATGGTGAATGCATTGAAAAGGATAATAAAGTTTGACATGTTTGACAACTTATTTCTCTTATTGCCTTAGTGTGCAAAGACAGAAGTTGCAGTAAACAATAGAGGCAGATAATTAATGATTAAGTTAACTGAACCAAAACAAGCCAAATAATTCTGTTAGATTTGGTTAAATTAGCACATAAATGACTACTCTGGGCTTTTAACACGGTGTGGGTGCCAACGTTTACATTTACATTTAGTAATTTAACAGCTCATTTCATCCAAAGTGATATATAAATGTGGAACGAGATTCAAGATTCAGTGCAGTAAGGAACTCTGGTCTATACATGAACTGCTTTATCAATTTAAATATATCTAAATGACAGAGTGCATGCAGAATTACAAATGAGTCCAGATTACATGCGTTAGGGTGTTTAGTGATGAAGTGTTCTCTGAAGAGATGAGTCTTTTAAGAAAATTCTTGAAAGTAGAGAGGAATGCCCCGGTCAGATAGCATTTTTTAGGTTGTCCCACCATCATTAAACAACAAAAAAGAACAGCCTGGACTCAGACTGTCTTTTAAAATTGTTAACAGCTATTAAAATTGGTTTCAATAGCTGTTTGCAGACCCTACAGTCACTCTGTAGGTAAGTCTTAGTGACTTAAGTTTGATTTGGGCAGCCATGGGTAGCCAGTTGAGTTCAGTGAGTTCTGGACTTCTGGACCATCTGTTGGTGATTCACTATGATAGCTAGGGGTCCTGCTAGAAGAGAATCAAGGCAAGACATAAGCATGGCCTATAACAAGCATTGAGTGGAATACTGAAGGACATTTGGCCTGATTTTTCAAATAATATATAGTGTAAAGTAACATGACTAAGAGGCAGATGCAACATGATCAGAGAAGAACAGTAGACATCAATCATGATAACCATGTTTTCTTCTAATCTTTGATGGGGAGATGGTTGAAGAAACCATTTTAATAGGGAAACTCGATTGGATAGAGTGATTTGCCAGGATGACCAATAAAGGGGTTGAGCTGAAGGTGGTATTTCTTAATTCATAAGAATAAAGGACGAAGCCCAGCTTGTCAGAGATGAGCTGTGTGTCATGCTGAAACTATAGGGTCATCTGGCGTTAGATAGAAATGGTGCTGTATCATCTTGATAGCAAAGTAAGAGAAACCATGAAAGCAGATGATCAGGCCCAGGTTGTCGGTGTATATTCCAAAAAGATCATTTGCACACAGGAGTAATACATATAAATCAGATCAGTTGGATGACATAACGCAATATAAAACCTATAATCAATGCCCCTTATATGTAAGTAAAACTGTTTAATGCTGTCATTATGGGATGCTGGACACTAAAATGAAATTCTGTTCAATAATCCTTTTTTTTTTCATTCTGAAGGGAAATCACATTGCTGCAGTATAGATAACTGAGGAAAAATAACAAAATACATTTATATTTTAAGAAAACTAATAAGTATAAAAATAAAATAAAATTTCAAGGAATGTCATGAATGGACTGGGTTGTTTTTGTAGCTTGGCAACTACTTATCTAGTGTCATTCATGGCGTTGGCAAGTAACGCAGGTGAACTCTCAATTGACAACATGGACAGAAACCTTGCAGCCAACTGTTCAACATCCAGGTGCATTCTCAGTGACATGTCCAGCATTGCACCATATGTTAACAAGCACTACAATCCTCCTCCTTTGCTGTTAACTCCCAGTCTGCAGTTTGTGTCTGCCCTCATAGACTAATAGTTGGGTAGAGAGGTGTACAGTCATTCTTGCTGCCATGTCTCGATTAAATAAATGATATTACCTTCTCTATATTCCTGCAACATCTTGTCAGGACTCCAAGCTCTTCCATTTTTTTCTGCAATTGATCTTACATTTTCCATGATGATCAAGGGAGGAAATAGTTTAAACTTCCTCCTCCTTCCTCTCTATTCTGTTCCTGCTCTGTGTCCTAGACGTCTCCTCTTCAACTCATCTGTATTTGGGGTTTTACTATTGGTATTACTTGGGCTTTGGAAAGCTCAATTAGCATGAAATGATTCCTGCTTGCTCTGTGGGTTTCAATGGATTTTTCCGATTAATCCATAGATTGTCCGTAGTTGACTCATGATTAATCACAAAATGTATGTTTTAATATATATTTTAATATGTTCTAAATGCACCTTTGAATATATATTTCATAAAACTCATATCAACATGGCAGCAGATAAATTTGCTTTCTTTATGCAAATGCATTTTATATTTGCATTAACAAGCCAAAACAAGGTGTCCTGATACATTAAAGGAGAACTGCGGTATTTTCAACATTAAGCCTCATTTATGAGTCGTCTGCCATGTTTTAGAACCCCCCTCACCGATTTTTTGATGTTTACTGCCGTCTCCGGTATTTGCCTAATTTTGATTCTTCTCAACCTGCTTCAGAATGGCAAGCATGGTGCATGTCCAAAAAGGTCCGTAAAAGCACCATAAACGTCCGTTTTCAAAATCATCAACTCACCGGAGTGGTTACTTGTGTGCACTGGTAATCCATATCAAATTTCGTTGCGAAAAGTTGCTTCTGTCGTGTTTTATTCGACATTTTGTACTGGATGTTCGTTGATATTACTCCGCCACCGCGAAGAAAATAGTGCGAGCATGAACGAGCTGCCAAATAAAACACATTTTGCCTCGTAATTTTCTATACCTGCTTAATCCGTCGGTTGGGTTGCAGGGGGGCTGGTGCCTATCCCAGCGGCCATGGGGCGAGAGGTGGGGTACGCCTGGACAGGTCGCCAGTCCATCACAGGGCCACACAGAGACAAACGAGACAAACAACCACACACACTCACACTCACTCCTAAGGACAATTTTTAGAGACACCAATTAACCTAACATGCATGTTTTTGGACAGTGGGAGGAAGCCGGAGTACCCGGAGAGAACCTATGATTACACAGGGAGAACATGCAAACTCCACACAGAAAGGCCCCTGCTGGGAGTTGAACCTGGAAGCCTCTCACTGTGAGGCGACGGTGCTAACCACCACACCACCGTGCAGCCCCACCTTGTAACATTAGACCAATAAAATTAATGAATAGTTCAGTGGTCCAATGAAATTGTACAATAAATCAAACACACTTACACTACTAAACTAGAAAGCTGCAAGCAGCTGTGAGCGGGACCGAGATAGCGTACGTTGGGATGTGCGCACGTTGGGCATGCGCTGGATGCTGGAGCTGCAGCTCTGCCCACACGCACGATACCCTCTGCGTACGTACGAGCACATAGTAACCCTAATTTGGAGGGGTTTTTGAAACTTTCTAGGGGGCGCCACGGAGCCATTTTGCTCTGCCCACACACGATACCCTTTACATATGTACGAGGTCGACAGGGTGGACGTATGTGCCAAGTTTCATGACCTTGAGATGATGATAAGGCTAACGCCGTATTAAGATTTTCACTGCCTGGCCACGCCCACACCGTTCAGAGTTTGGAAAGGTTTCTCAAGAGTTTTATTCCCCCCTATCTTAAGTGTAACCTGGCAAAGTTTGGAGCTGTTACCATAAAATCTGTGGGAGGAGTTCGATAAAATGCGAGTTGTGGAAAAAAAAGACATAACCGACCACCAGCAGGTGGCGCTGTAGGTGTATATCACTATTTTATATGTGCATGTTCAGGCTGGGTCAAGCAATCACCGTGTGAAGTTTGGGACAGATTGGATAATGTATGTGGAAGTTATAAGCGACTTGATTTATTATGGCGAGTCATAAATTTGAAGCGTCGCCACGGCCACGCCCTTTGAGGTTTGAAAAAGTTTCTCCATGATTTTCCCCCCATGTCTTAAGAGTAACCTGGCCAAGTTTGAAGCTTGTAGCATTAAATATGTAGGAGGAGTTTGATCAAATGCGAGGTGTGAAAAAAAAAAGATGTTTCCGATCACCAGCAGGTGGCGCTATAGGTTGATGTCACTATTTTATATGTGCGCGTTCAGGCTGGGTCCAGCTATCAACGTATGAAGTTTGGGACAGATTGGATAATGCATGTGGAAGTTATAAACAACTTAATTTTTTATGGCAAGTCATAAATTTGAGGCGACGCCACGACCACTCCCTTTGAGGTTTGAAAAAGTTTCTCCATGATTTTATCCGCCCATGTCTTAAGAGTAACCTGGCCAAGTTTGAAGGTTTTTGCATTAAATCTGTAGGAGGAGTTCGATCAAATGTGAGGTGTGGAAAAAAAGAGACGTTTCCGATCACCAGCAGGTGGCGCTATAGGAGGATGTCACTATGTTATATGTTTGCGTTCAGGCTGGGTCCAGCATTCACCGTATGAAGTTTGGGACAGATTGGATAATGTATGTGGAAGTTATAAGCAACTTAATTTTTTGTGGCGAGTGATGGCGAGTCATCAAACTTTGAGACGTTGCCACGCCCACACCCTTTAAGCTTTGAAAAAGTTTCTCCATGAATTTTCCCCCCCATGTCTTAAGAGTAACCTGGCCAAGTTTGAAGTCTGTAGCATTAAATCTGTAGGACGAGTTCAATCTTATGCAAGGCGTGGAATCGGGCAAAAATGGCACCAAAATGCACCTTCCATCCAAAATAGCCGCCTTCCTGTGGACGTGGGACCATGGCGGCAGGAGGCTTTTTTGTGCATCTTGGCATGATGAATGAGTGTACCGAAATTCGTCGTCCCACGCGAAACTAACCCCATTGCGGGGACCATTTTTAAGCATCGTAGGGGCCGCTACAGAGTCAATGAGCGACTCCCAAAAATATTAAGTTTAGATTCTTTCATGTCGTCGACTGGCAGGTGGCGCTCGCAAAATTTCATGAGTTTTCGCATACCTTTTGCAAAGAATAAGAAAAAGACGGAATAATAAACCTCACAGATACAATAGGGTCCTTGCAGTTTCACTGCTCGGTCCCTAATTATTGTAAATCGGTCATTTGTACTCACCATCAACATAGAAAACAAACGAAGAAATGCATATGAAATGCAAGTGAGAGTGACAACGAAGAGACTGAAGTGAGTAACGAAGTTCTGAGGCTTATCAATTCGGACATTGAAGAAGATGACTTTGGTGGTTTTAGTGCGCAGGAGGAAGATGAAAAAGGCGATCAATGACTTTTCCTGGTCTTTTTTTTTTACCAGCCGTGTTATAGGCACTGTTCATGAAAAAAAGCATTTGCAGTATGTATTTGTTTATGTCACCATACGTATTTAATTAAAAGTTTAAAAATCCTCACGTGTAACATCTTTCTGTGTTAATATCTCATATTACAATGTGAACACCCGCAGTTTATAATTTGGTGCGGCCTATACAAGTACAAAATGGATTTTCTTTTTAAAATTAGAGGGCGCGGCTTATATTCAGGTGCGCTCTATAGTCCGGAATTTACGGTATATTGACCTGAATGTAACATTCTTTCCTATGTGTAACATTCACACTTTAAGAAAATAATTCCACACGTTGTAACTGCGTCTAACCTTGCTGTAGGTGTCTCTGTTGCAAACTAAGGCAGACCTCACTTATGGCGCATTCCACTAGCTCGGCACGGCTCGGTTTGGTTGTGTTTCCATTTACAACAGAGTATCACTTCGTGCCTCCTCGACGTGGGCGGGGTCGTCGTAACACGGCTGCGAGACCAGAACAACAACAACAACATATGAGGAGGATAGCATGGAGGACATCAAGGCGCTCGTGTTGCTGCTCACCCTGTGGCTTTTTGTCGCACAGAAGGCAAGAGAAGAGAGCCAGAGAAGACTCCTGGCCGCCAGACAAAACAGTATTGAAAAGTGACGACACTCATCGGCCAATCAGTGGAAGGCAGTCGGCTGACGTCACGTTTTAGTAACGCTTCGGCCCACTTGGAACCAGGGCTGAGGTGATACGGAAAATCTACCCGGTTCCAGGTACTACGTGCTAGTGGAAAAGCGCCATTAGTGAGACCTCCCGTGTGTTTTGCTAGCAAGTGATCTTTAAGACTCGACTCAATTCACATCGACAGTAATGTCAGATAACTTTGGTCCTGACTAGAGAACCATCCGGCAGGGTTTTGAAGATGAACTTGGTATTCAAAAGACCCTTTTCTTTATCCAATTTAGTTACCCATCCACAAGATTAGGCCAAATCCCTTCCTGATTTGTCAAACTACGGAGCGGACCAACGATCATATTTATAGAACGTGCCAACGTTCTATAAATATGATCTTGCTTCAAAGAAATTTGTGGTGTTAAGAGGAATTTTTGTTGACTTATTAATAGGGCTTGACAACGATTAAAATTTTTAATCTAATTAATCACATGATTTCCCTGATTAATCACGATTAATCACATTTGTACGCAAAATCCAAAAATTAATTCAAAAGTAGTGTATAGCTTTTAGCATTTTGTTTTATTTTAAAAGTGCCATAACATTTGTTGTGCAAACACACTTTTAACATCAGCATTTTTATGTAGTTTTTATTCAATTCAATTCAAATTCAAAAATACTTTATTTATCCCAGAGGGAAATTAAATGTTGATGTAACTCAATTAAATCAAGGAGTTATTATAGATGCTGATGGCTGTAGAAGTAGAAGCCTTATGTAGAAGCCTCGCTCCACTGTCTGTTTTGTTGAATGACTTGCTGGTATCAATTTTGTGTTTTGCTTTTAAGTGATATTTTAGACTGGAACTACTACGGTTATAAGACAATTCAACTTGGCAGTGTTTACAGATGACTTTGGTTCTGTCGACTCCGCCGTCTGGAAGAACTTTAAAATGAAAATGGCCGAGTAAAAGTTACGTACCCTTCTCCATGTTTGGTGGATCTGCCAAATTACTTTCTTTTCCGGTTCCGCAGCAGACAGCAACAGACTTTTACAAAATAAAAGCCTGTGAGCAACAGACTTTTACAATAATAAAATAGAAGTGGTCCGTGGCATAGTGGGTTGAGCATGCACCCCATGTACAAGAGAATATAGTCCTCGCTGCAGCTGGCCCTGGTTCGAGTCCCACATCGGACAACCCTGTGCTGCGTGTCATTCCCCCTGCTTCCTGTCTCTCTGAACTTTCCTATCCATTAAAGGCACAAAAGTCCCCCCCAAAAAAACATGCATTAATGTACGATAAAATATTTATCAGCGTTAAATAATTAACAAGTTAACGCGATAATAATGGGTTAACTCGCTCAGCCCTACTTATTAACAAGTTCATTTTGACAGCCCTACTCTGAATACAGGCACTCTCCCAAGATTGACTGCAAAGATGCAGCCTCAGATACGCAGCAGTCCCATACAATGCGATAATTATTATTTTTATTTATTTACCTTACATTCTCTTGTTCTTTTCAAATCCATAGATAATGATATAACTTGTCTGGAGCAGCAGCATGTTGAAATTTTGCAAGTGTATGTGTCAAATTTTCTCATAGTCTTTCTCAATTTTATCCATGTCAAGGTGGAGAAACCATCTCAAATCTGATCTGTTCTCACACACCTTTTGTGTTATTACTAAATCTCACCGCACTAATGGAGTCTGTTAAAATGTGATATCCTTTGTATCTTATTTTAGATGGACCACACTGAGTGGGTAAAACAAAATAAATCAAAAGTCAAAACTTGTAGTAGACCTTATTAGTAAGTTGATACAAGCACTTTATACACAAACGCACACATTTACACACAATCTAAATATGTTGCTTGAGCTGAGCTTAAGATTGAATTTTAGATGATGCGGAGCAACTGTGGAGGCCAGGCCACCCTGAAGACCAGAGGGTCTGGGGAGGAAGAAGTACGGAGAGAGAGGTAGGAGAAGGGAAGGATTTCTATCTCACTGCATCTCAAATCAGATTATAGCTTATTCACTCCTCCTGGCTGGAGCATGAGTTGATGTCAGGAAGCTCTGCAGCTGTAGCTCCGTCCTGTGTCTTTCTACTTTATCTATCTTATTCACATCGTCATAAGCTCTTCTCTTCTGATCATATGGACTATTGTGGTCAATTTTTCTCTTTTTTTACAATTTATCTTGGCTACTTGTTCCCCCTTGTTTCATTGTCAGTAATAATTATTGTACTGTTTGAGACATGAAGGGAACAAACAGGTAAAAACACCTGATAATTGGTATTCACTTGTGTTTCTTTTTTATTTTTTAGGTCATATACAACACACAGTAGACATGGTATCAACAGTAGTACTGACAGTACTACACAGCAAAAGCAAAACATAAGTAGATCAAGATTGTTTTGTGGAAAGAAAAAAACAGGAATGCCACGGCATTGAAAATATTTAAATTGAGGGCGATAGAATTACACGACTCTAATATGACAGTGTATCTAAGGTCTAAAATGACCTCACTACACATCTTCATCCACTGCAGCAGAACTACTGTTTCACATATGCAACTAATAGGGCTGTAAAATGCAATAAGAGTGTAAGTTATCCTCAAAACAACTGTGTGTGATGGACAATTGTTAGAGAGGTCTCGGCGTGACGATCAATTGTTAGAAAGATCACGGAAAACAAGACGTTTGGCCCACTTTGTCATAATAAGCTGGCTGGCTTTGATTGAGTAGTTGTCAATTGAACCCCAAAGACAGTGTAGAGAGCGAAAAAGCCTCAGCTACTGAGAAATAAAGCTCTGTGCTGAAACACTGTGATTTAATGTCTGGGAATTTGGCAGGTAAAGGTGACGCCAAAAAGATCCTCAGAGATGATGAATCGGCTCAGAAAACCAGAAAAACCAAAAGTACAGAACTTTGCTACTCTGTTTGTCTTTTCTGTTTCAATTCAAAGTGCCCAATTAGCCTGCCGTTACTTACAAAACATTTCCTTATCGCTCTCTTTTTCAGTTTCATCCTCTGTGATGATAATGTATCCTTCGAAAAAGCCCCTGACACAAAGGTTATCTAATGGCCCCAGAGAGAGAAAAAGGATAGTTTGCAAATTCAAGGAAATGTTAGTTCTAATAACCTGTGGAAACAGTTGGAGGATGCCACAAAGTGAATCTGCGGGACTTGATTTAATAACAGACTTTAGCTGAGAGTGATCCTCTTACCTTTTGGGGGCATCTAGGACCTTACCCAGCTCCTCATATTCCATGTGAAAGACACCGGAGAAGGAATTCTGTAAAAAGGAATAAAAACAGTCTTACTTGTCTTAGAAATTAACAACTGAACGATGTGGTTAGGATTTGATACCGGAGCAATGTGAGTTTAGAAATTTGGCACACGAATACACAGTCTTGGTTCTGTCTAGTTCAATCTCAGAAAAGCATTTTCTGTTCATTCCTTCTAGATTAACTCAAAAGTGTTTTTTGGCCATTTCAGCTTTCTTGTTAATCTCCAATTAAGTTTTTACATCAAAACCTATCAATCAACTACCAAAGGTTGAGCAGGGATACTGCAAGTACTACCGAAAACCAAGCGTGAAAAAAAGGATGTTGATCTATTAGCCATCAACCCTTACCAGAAGGAGATTTATTTCAACATTCCAGTGCTCCTTTTGCATTTACCCCCTTATAGGGACTTGTTTTCTCTCAACCTGCACTCCCAATCCTTCACAAAGGATAATTTTTCCAGTTTTAAGAGGTAGGGACAGGATGTTGAAGACGAACTTTGTGTTTGTGGTTTCTTTGTGAAACCCCACCCCCCTCCCCGACATTCTGAACACATACACAAACCTTTCCTTTGTGGCATAAGTTTACCCTGATCTAACTAGGTGAGGGTAATAAAGCTGTTTTAAACAGAAAAAGGACCCAGCATTGTTATGACATTTATTAGGCTCTCTGGTAAGGGGGGAATTTATAACAGGATGAAATGGGGAAAATGGAGGAGTTTTTTCCCTGCTTGTAGGAATACTGGAATAAATCCAATTTTCCTTGGAGGAATCAGTCAAAGCTTAACATGTCAAGCAAGGACAATGGAAAGTCCGCACAGATATATAAATCTCCACCTATGTGTTGTTAAATATCTTTATATTAATCATTATTAATCTTTAATATAATATATTAATCATATCAATATATGATTAATCATATATTAATCATATATTATATTAATTAAGAGGGTAAGTAGCAACCAGGTGCTGCTAATCAAATGCAATTGATTAACAGATCATCAAGTGTGAGCACCTCTATAAAAGCAGAAGTAATGGCAGTTTTGCTGGTCTCATTCAGGTGTGTGTTAGCACAATACCAAGGAAGAAAGACATTAGCAGTGATCTTAGGGAATGGTTGTAAATTATTTTTCCTAACTATCTGGAATCCATCACGCTACAGTGAGAAGGATTATTGACAAGTGAAGAACATCCAGGACAGTTGCTAATCATCCCAGGAACACACTTCTCAAGTTTAGACAAAGTTTGTGCAATGCTAAGAGAAACTGTAAAAAACCCAAGAGGTTCATCTCTGACTCTACAAACCTCAGATAGTATGTAAAATATTAAAGTTAATGACTGTAGAATTAGAAAAAGAATGAACAAGTATGGCTTGTTTGGAAGGGTTGAAAGAACAGGACAATGCAGCATAGTTTGCAAAGTTGCATCTGAACAAACCACAAGACTTCTGGAAGAATATTCTTTGGACAGACCAGACCAAAGTAGAGATGGTTGCTCATAATGCACAGCAGCATGCTTGGGGAAAAAACGACAGCACAAACACCTCATACCAACTGTCAAGCATGGTTGTGGAGGGCTGATCATTTGGGCTTGTTTTGCAGCAATAGGACCTGAGCACCTTGCAATCATTGAGTCCACCATGAACTCTTTTGTATACCAAAGTATTCTTGAGGCAAATGTGAGGCCATCTGTCCGACAGCTAAAGCTTTGATGAGAAAGGATCATGCAACATGACAATGATCCCAAACACAGCAGCAAATCTAGAACAGAATGTCTGAAAAAGATAAGAATCAAGGTGTTGCCATTGTCCAGTCAAAGTGCAGACCTCAACCTAATTGAATTGCTGTGATGGAACCTTAAGAGAGCTCAGCATGGTAAGTACAGGGTAAAAACAAATGGCACAATATCTAGAACAATTAAATTACAAAGAGGCACTAGACAAGGAGATCCACTATCCCCACTCTTGTTTGCTATTTATATAGAAGTATTAGCAGTAGCTATAAGACAAAATACACATATAAAAGGGATTCAAATAGGGAAAGACCTACACAAATTAGCCCTATATGCAGATGATGTCATTATGTATTTACAAAACCCCACAAAATCATTTCAGGAATTAAAAAAAGAAATTCAAGAATTTAGTAAATTTTCAGGATATAAGTTAAACGAAAGTAAGTGTGAGGTATTAATTATCGGGAAAGAAATTGGACCAGACTGTCATGCCATGGACTCATGCCATGTGTTTTATGTTTTAGATCATGTTTGGTTTTTAGATAATGTCTTTAGTTCTTAGTTTAGATCATGTTTTAGGTTCAGGTCTTGATTAGTTTCATTCACGTCACCTGCACTCATTTCCTTCAGCTGCACTCCATCCTTAATCACCCTCCACAGTATTTAGTTTCCAGGTTTCCTTTCATTTCTGGTGAGATCCTTTTCCGTCACCCTCCATGCCACGCCACGCCAAGCCACGCCACAAAGTTAAGTCCTTTTTTCCATGGTATGCCAAGTGTTTTGTTTTGTTGTACTTTTTCCACAGTTCAGGTTTTTCTATCCGGCTCAGCCGCGCTTTCCTTTTGATACTTTGTTTTTGTTAATAAATCTACCTTGTTTTTTGAATATCCGCATCCGTGTCCTCCCTTAAAACCCAAACTGACAGAAGGATCTCACCACCATGGACGCGGCGGATTATGCAGAATTTTGGGAACTGGTTGGGGACTTCTGGTGCCGCTCAGGGCCGAGCAGCACCTCCTGGGAAAAGCTGAACTCTGCAAATTACGTTTTGGACTTCTTTTCTCAGAAGCAGGTACTCCAGCACATGCCAGGGGCGTCGGCTATTTGGGAGGAGGTCAGGACTGTGCAGCGCACTGCCTCGCTGGAGGTTTTCGGCTTGGAGCCAGAAGAGGTAGCTGCGCTGTACAGCTCCTCCTCCTCCTTACCTGCACCGCAGCCCCAGGACCCAGCCGTCCCAGAGCTGGCCCCGGCCCCAGCCGTCCCAGGGCTGGCCCCGGCCCCAGCCGTCCCAGGGCTGGCCCCGGCCCCAGCCGTCCCAGGGCTGGCCCCGGAGGCCGCGGGGCCCGACCAAGCCACAGCCACAGAGGCCGCGGGGCCCGAGCTCGCCACAGAGGCCGCGGGGCCCGATCAAGCCTCAGCCACAGATCAGGCCACAGCCACAGATCAGGCCACAGCCACAGATCAGCCCACAGATCAGCCCACAGATCAGCCCACAGATCAGCCCACAGATCAGCCCACAGATCAGCCCACAGATCAGCCCACAGAGCAGCCCACAGAGCAGCCCACAGAGCAGCCCACAGAGCAGCCCACGGACTCCTGCTTTCGAGCCCCTCCCTCCCACCCCCAGATATTGGGGATGTCTGGGATCCATCCCTTAAGGGGGGGGCTCCCCCCTCGCCGTCGGAGGTCTGGGGGCCAACCAGACCACCGCCTCCTGTTGCCACGTCGACGGATGTCTGGCCGCCCGCCAGACCACCTGCTACCATGTCATCGGGGGTCTGGGTGCCCTGCAGACCACCGTTTCCTGCCATGCCATGGGAAGTCTGGGCGTCCGCCAGATCACCGTCTCCTGCCACGCCATGGGAAGTCTGGGCGTCCGCCAGATCACCGTCTCCTGCCACGCCATGGGAAGTCTGGGCGTCCGCCAGATCACCGTCTCCTGCCACGCCATGGGAAGTCTGGGCGTCCGCCAGATCACCGTCTCCTGCCACGCCATGGGAAGTCTGGGCGTCCGCCAGACCACCGTCTCCTGCCGCCCGAAGCCGGTATGAGCTGCATGCCTGGTTGGCCACTGCAGCCACGCTGCTGGATGTCTGGTCCCCGTCGGACCGGTTTCGAGCCCCTCCCTCCCACCCTCAGAATTTTTTTAGGGTCGTCTGGGATCCGCCCCTTGAGGGGGGGGCTCTGTCATGCCATGGACTCATGCCATGTGTTTTATGTTTTAGATCATGTTTGGTTTTTAGATAATGTCTTTAGTTCTTAGTTTAGATCATGTTTTAGGTTCAGGTCTTGATTAGTTTCATTCACGTCACCTGCACTCATTTCCTTCAGCTGCACTCCATCCTTAATCACCCTCCACAGTATTAAGTTTCCAGGTTTCCTTTCATTTCTTGTGAGATCCTTTTCCGTCACCCTCCATGCCACGCCAAGCCACAAAGTTAAGTCCTTTTTTCCATGGTATGCCAAGTGTTTTGTTTTGTTGTACTTTTTCCACAGTTCAGGTTTTTCTATCCGGCTCAGCCGCGCTTTCCTTTGACACTTTGTTTTTTGTTAAATAAATCAAGTTTTCTTTTGAAAATCCGCATCCGTGTCCTCCCTTAAAACACAGAAAATAAAATATCTGGGCATTAATATTAGTAATAATTTAAAAGACTTATATGAAATTAATTATGGAGTAATGGAACACAACATAAAACAGGACTTAAATAGGTGGAAGATGATCCCAGATGGTATTTTTGGAAGGGTAGATACAATAAAAATGATGATCCTACCACGCTTTTTATTTGTTTCAGGCCCTGCCACTAAGGATTCTTGAAATCCAGTTCAAAGAATGGAATAAAATCATTTCAAATTTTATATAGAATAATAAACATCAAATTAAGCTGCAGTCATTAACTCAGAGGGAAGAAGGGGGTTTAGCGGTACCAAATTTGGAAAACTATTTTTACTCAATGCAAATCCAAATAATACTGAAATGGATGAATAAACAGGAGTGTAAGTGGATTAATATAGAAAAAGAAGTCTCAGCCTTATCCCTAGGGACAGTACCATTTTTAGAAAGTAAAACACAAAAAAAGTATACAGGACATAGCTTTTGTATTTTTAACACCATAAGGAACTGGGAAAGATTCTGTAAAAAAACAAAAATAAGAGCTAATAATGTATACCTAAGAGAAATGGCACATGACCCAGACTTCCAACCGAATAAAATGGATCAAATCTTGGATTACTGGGCTGCTAAGGGTCTCATAACATATGCACAACTTTTGAATAACCACATTGTTGAATCATATGAAAACCTTATACTTAAGTTTGAGTTGGATAAGAAATATTTCTTTAAGTATTTACAAGTAAGAAGCTATATTAAGGAACACCCACCAGAAGAAACAGAAAATGAATTAATCCAATATTTAGGGGATAACAGATTCACAGGCAACGGTAAGCTTTCAAAAATATATAAAATATTACAAAAACTTACCAGTGTTAAAATGAAATGGAAGTAAAACAAAAATGGGAAGAGGAATTAAATATTGACATCACAATGGAAATCTGGTCAGATTCACTAAAAGGAAATATAAAAATTACACAATCAAGATATTGGAATGAATTTGCATGGAAAATACAACAGAGATTTTTCATTACACCGGAGAAATGTAGCCGAACGCAAACAGGGACAAATTGCTGGAAGAACTGTGGAGAACAAAGAGCAAACTACAGTCACATATTTTTTTTATGTCCAGTATTAAACACATTCTGGGAAGGATTTGAAAAAGCTGTGAAATACATCTTGGGTATAAAACAATCCCTGACTATAGAGAACCTATTAGGCATTAACATCTCAAGTAAAATTAAACCAACAAAACAAAAGTTATTCCATATATTGCGTATTTCTGCAATAAAACAAATAACAAAAGCGTGGAAACAACCAATACCACCAAACCTTGATAATTGGTATAATCTAATAGAAAATATTTTGAATATGGAGAAACTTACTTTACGCTTCAGAAATCAATTACATAAATGGTATAAACTATATCCAAATAGCATAACACTTAAAATAACAAGCTATTTTTACAGAACAGATTGAAATAAATATAATTAAAACAGAGCATCCACCTACCAACCCATACCCCCACACATACACGCACATGAACGCGCACACACACAGGCACACTTTCACACACACACACACACACACATTTATGATCTACCTATCTACTAAAATATTGGGCTCTTTCCTCTCTTTTTTTTTTTTAATCTCTCCTTTTATTTATTTATTTATTTTCTTTCCCCTCCCCCTTATTGGCTTTGCGGTATGAATAATATATGTAAGCCGTTGGATTTTATTTTCTCCTTTTATTTTTCCCCGGCACTTATCAGTTTACTTCACTTGTTACCATTCTTTATGGACAAAAAAAAAATGTTTGCAAGATGGAACTGCAATCAAAAGAAATTTTTCTATGACCTTGTGAAACTTGCAATAATTAAAAAAAAAAAAAAAAAAAAAAAAAAAAAAAAAAAAAAGAGCTCAGCATAAACAACCACAAACCTCAAAGAACTGAAGCAACATTGTAAAGTAGAGTGGACCAATATTCCCTCACTGACAAAAGTCATACAGAAAATATTTTCTTCAAAGTTATTTCTTCTAAAGGTGGTTTAACTAACTACTGAATAAGTGGGTGTACTTAGTTAATCACACACTGCTTCTCTGCATTTTGGCTTATTTTTTGATAAAGAAATAATGACCTGGTAAATTAGGTCCTGTGAGGTTTTTAATACCTTGGTAAGAAACAGATGATTGTTTTATTCCGTCCTGATACACAAACCATTTGAACTGAAGTAAGGTGTACTGCCTTTTTCACATTACATGTAAATACAGTCTCTTGCAGGACCATTTTGACCTAAGATTTAGAGCTCCCTGTTAGGTTTAAGTTTCACTTTTCCACCAGAAGAACTTTAAATCTAATTTACTTTTGGTATTAAATCGTAGGAGAAGATTATTCTGTTTACAAATAATAAATCACTTTGACATTGGTGGTTGCTTGACTTGTGCCACCATTAATGAAAAAAAAAGGGAAATAAATATATGAATATAGGCCTGACCACCAAGGGCTCGCTGCTAGGCCCCATCCCTGGGCCTGGCTCCAGGGGGAGGCCCGGTGACTCACGTCCGGGCAAGGGACAACATGTTCCAAGTGTCTCTTTCTTCATAGGGCTCCCAGAATCAGTGGGACACGCAAATCCGTCCCACCGCGGTAAGGTGACAGCTCATGGGGGGCTTAACAAAAAATAAATAAATGTGGTTTGTTCAGATAATGTTCAATATTAGATCTCTCCTTTCCAAGTCTCTGTTAGTGAATGACTTGATTTATGATCATCATATAAATATATTTTTTCTTACAGGAACCTGGCTGCAGCAGGAGAATCATGTTATCATGATGAATCAACTCCCTCTGACTGTTTAAATGTTCACATTCCTTGAACCACAGATGGAGGAGGAGGAGTGGCAGCTATCTTCAAATCAGGTTTACAAATCAGTCCTAGACCCAAGATTAGTTTTAGCTCCTTTGAATCTCTGACTCAGTTTTTCCCAAAGTGGAAAACACAAAGACCTCTTCTATTTGTTGTTGTGTATCTTTCACCTGGCCCTTATACTGAGTTTCTGTTGGAATTCTCAGATAGTTTATCCCAGTTAGTGCCGAGTCCAAATAAAGTCATTGTAGTGAGTGACTTTAATATTCATGTAGATGTTTAAAATGACTAAATGTAAGCATTATTTCTATATTAGATTCAACTGGATTTTCTAAAAGTGTACACAGACCTCTCACTCTCTTAACCACACACAGGTGATATTTATCTGATAAGATTCCATTTTTTTCTTTTAAACAAATTATCTTCCTCAGAGTTCCTCAGAGTTCTGTGCTTGGACTGATTCTTTGAACTCTATATTTGCTTCTATTAGGTAATCTTATTAGACAGCATGTCATAAATTTCCATTGCTATGCTGCGATACTCAATTATACTTAATTGTGAAACCAGATGAAACCAATAGGTTGGTCAGACTACAAGCATGTCTTAAAGACATAAAGACCTGGATGAATTTTCTGCTCCTACATTCAAACAAAACTGAAGTTTTTGCCTTTGGATCTTAGCGCTTCAGGGAAAAACTATCCAGTTATACAGTTACTCTGGGTTGCATTTCCTTTGCTTCTAGTACTACAGTGAGGGGCCTTGGAGTTTTTTTTTTTTTTACCAGAATCAACCCTTTGACCCACATATAAAAAAGGGTTTCTCGGACTGCCTTCTTTCACCTTCGTAATATTGTCAAAATTGGGAACATACATCCTGTCCCAGTGATACAGAAAAACTGGTCCATGTTTCTGTTACTTGGACTACTGCAATTCTTTATTATTGGGCTGTCCAAAAACATCTCTGCTGCAGCCAGAGTTCTGACAGGACTAATGGGAAAGATCTTATTTCTCCAGTTTTACCTTATTTTCATTGGCTCCTTGTCAAAATCAGAATAGAATTAAAATTCCTCTCCTCACATATAAAGTTCTTAATGACCAAGCTCCATCATATAAGTAGAACGGGAGGCAGAGCCTTTAGTTATCAGGCCTCTCTCTTGTGTAACCTGCTGCCAGTATACGTCTGGGAAGCAGACACCATTAGGCTTTCCTTTTTGACAAAGCTTTTAGTTAATAAACATAAGCGGTTGCTATGTGCCGGCCTTATCGGCAGCATGTCTGTGTAGCTCTGAATTTTGTTCATCGTTTATATAATTATATGTCATTTTAGTTTTAATCTCGACATTTTTACTGATTTTTAGTGATCTGCTTTTTATTTACATTTCGTTTTATTTTTATTTTTGACAGTATGCACTGCTACCAGTAGAGCAGTATACACAAGAGAGGAACTGTTGACACTAGCCCCTTTCACACTGCGACCCGCTACCTTAGCGGGTCCAAATTGCACCTTCGACCCGCGTCGAGCAATGTGAACGCTTGGCGTGTTGGTGACCCGTGTCGCCAGAAGCCGAGTTCAGGGGGAGTTGCCTTGTGGCAGAGCGTCACACGAAACACATAAAATGCTGGGCGTGTACAATGACGTAGGCACAAGCCATGCGTCGGAGGTAGGGTTAAATACACCTGTCTGCATCAAATTTTTCAAACAAACGATGGCGGGACACCTTGAGAACTCGTTTTTGCAATTGTATATGCAGTTCATGGAGATGTTACTTTACAGTGCGTCTTGCTGCGTGGGAAACCGCGCTCTCCCATCTTTCTCGCCAGCCCTTCCAGCAGAGGTCCATCCTTCACCGTCCCCGACATGTGGCGGTAAATAACGTCCTCTGCTCGGGGGCTGAGGAGCTTGCGGACCTCCTTGTCTTCCCAGTTGGCCATATTAAAAAATGTCTCGAACTTGATGTAGGCTAATACAGAGTAAAACTTGTCCTCACCTGTCGCTGTTGTTCTGAATCAGCTGTCCATTCTGTCTTTTAAACTCCTCACGTCACGCCCACGTCCGACCCGCGTCGATTACGTTAACTCACTACCAAACAAGTGTGATGAGCTAGAGGCGCTTGTGCGGAACCAACAGCTGTATAAGGAGAGCAGTTTGATCCGTCTGTCTGAGTCCTGGCTGAATGACAACACACCAGAATCATGTGTGGACATACCCGGGTTCACAGCTGTATGAGCGGATCGAGATCTGAGTATGAGCGGTAAGCGGAAAACCGGGAGTGTTATACTGTTTTTTTAATCAGAGATGGGTTAACCTCTGCAATGTGACCATTAAGGAGAGGGTATGCTGTCCAGACATTAAACTGCTGCCAGTTGGTTTCTGTGCGTTCTATGCGTCCAGAGAGTTCCCATACAGTTGTCATCGTTGCTTACATTCCACCGAGGGCGGCACCTTCAACGGCGTGTGACGTCATCCATGACGCCGTTGCTAGGATACAAACCCAGCATCCTGAGGAGTTCATTGCAATCACAGGAGATTTCAACCTCGTCTCTCTATCCTCCTGCCTGACTGGCTTTGTACAGTATGTGGACTGTCCAAGACGTGGAGAAAGGACATTAGATCTGTTCTATGCTAACGTGAAGGACGCTTGGACAGAAGCAGCTCTCACCAACAGGCTGCTTCTGTCCAGCTGTACCTCCACCTCTATGGCAGCTTCCACCGCCAGGCCTCCTGAGGCAAGCTACACCTCCACCTCTGCGGCAGGTTCCACCACAAGACCTACTGAGTCCAACTGCACCTCTGCCTCTGCGACAGCTTCCATCACCTGGGGCCTCATGTACAAAGACTTGCGTGGATTTCCTACTGAAACATGGTGTACGCTCAAACCCAAATGACCTCCAACGTCAGATGTACGAATCTGTGCGCAAGCATCAATCCAAGCACATTTCGTTTGTACATCCCAATCAACGTGGAATTGAGCGCACGTCGGAGCACCCCGACTCCTCCCTGTCCACGCCCCTACTTAAATACACAAATCATTTTTAAATGAGCCCTGCACCTGCGATTTCCCTCTGTGTACGGTCAGAAAATAAAGAAAAAAGAATGAATAAGACGGGAAAAAAGAAGAACTTCACAGAAAGCGAGATGTCGGTGCTACTTTCTGAACTTAAGGCCTGCTAAAATGTGTTCTTTGGCACGCTGTCCTCCGGCATAAGCAGCAAACGCAAGAGGAGTGGGTGGGAGAGCCTGAGGCTGTCAATGCTGTGGGGTCTGAGAAGCCTCACAAGCAGAGGTGAAGAAGAAGTGGTCCAACATTAAGGTGGATGTGAAGCGGAGACTGGCTGCCCACCGCTGCAGTGTGGCCAAAACAGGCGGGTGGGGGGGTGACCGACTCTGTTTGAACAGAGAGTCGGCGCAACAATGGGTGACACTGCTCTCTCAGGGGGTGGTGGGAGCTCATGTGGGTGACTCTGATTACCCCCAAGCTAAATACCCATGTTTTTGTGTAACTCACAATTCATTCAATATAAACACAAGAAACTTGTGCTAAAGAAAATAAAAAATAAAATAAAATAAAATAAAGGACCAGACTCAGTGAATAATTCCCTACACTCCGTATTATATAGATCAGTGAGCAGTGCTGACCAACATATCATTGGGGTCATCAGGTGGGAACCTCCTTTCATCAGTGTTTCGTCTAGTTGGGCCCACGACACCTCCAGGAGGCTAGACAATGACCACTGGCGTCCCAGAGTCACCCCCCTAATGCCAGCCAACACTGCCCCTCACACCACAACCACCATAATCTACCTCAGCTTCTCACCAACTGCACACCAGTTACAGCGGGGTGGGGATGCAAACCCTGGTTCGGGTAGGGGTAATGAAAATATAGAGGGTGCCAGAGGTGGAGGCAGGACAAGACACACTAGCAGATTCAGCAGACAAACTCACCTAAATAGTCCTATAATCACTAAAATACCAGCAAAAACAAAGCCATACAACTCACTCTCACCAACTGCACACCAGTCACAGCGGGGTGGGGATGCAAACCCTGGTTCGGGTAGGGGAAGAAATAAAAGAGGTAAGAAAAGCAGGACTGGGATTCAAACCCTGGTTCGGGTAGGGGTAATGAAAATATTGAGGGTGCCAGAGGTGGAGGAAGGACAAGACACACTAGCAGATTCAGCAGACAAACTCACCTAAACAATCCTATAATCACTAACAATGCCAGCAAAAACAAATCCATACTACTCACTCCAAGCCAACTCACCTTTCATATGCTTCCTCTACTAATTCCTCCCAAGGAACAGTCAGCTCTATGAAATAGACTCTCATTCTACTCCTAGACCACAAGACTATATCAGGCCTTAGGTTTGTAGAGGCTATTTCCTGGGGAACAACAAGCTTATTTCCTAAATCTACCTGCATCTCCCAATCACAAGCATCCTCCAAGCTGCCGTGCCTCCTTATCGTCTTTTTAACTTTCTCCCCCTCTTGAACAAACTGAATTGCAACTCTCTGTACCTTGGACCCTCCTAAGTTTACCTGCCTTCGTTTATCTTCAATACCTGCAGCTAAACTTCTTAATACTTGGTCATGTCGCCATGTATACCGGCCTTGTGACAGACTAACCTTACAACCTGACAAAATATGCTTTAGAGTTGCAGTACCTGAACATAACGAACATAACGGGTCTCCATTTACCCAGAGTTTTAGGTTCTGGGGAGTTGGCAATACATCATATGTTGCCCCTATCAAAAATCTAATACTCCTTTCCTCCATACTCCACAGTTCTTTCCAACTAAGCTTTTTCTTTTCTACACCTTCCCAATTCACCCACCATCCCTTCTTAGCCTGAGCCACTGCCTTTGCACCCCTTAACATTTCCTCCTGTCTACGAAACTGCTCAACAACTAGCTTTCTCTTCTCCTTGGGACCTGCTCTACTCCACACTGGTTTGCCTGGGCCAAGCCCCAAGCCTCCCCGGCCTATTTGCACATTACCCACAATCTCTGTATGTCTAAGAGTTGCTTCTGCCTCCTGAGCTGCCAATCTTGGTTTCCATTTCCTCCCCTTGGTTGGGTTTGGAACCACCTTACTAACTACCACATCTTTACTCCCAGCTAACAGGAGCTCTGTCCTAACTTTAGTACATTTAAACTCCTCTACTAGACTAGATACTGGGAGCTGGAGTATGCCTTTCCCATACAGTGCCACAGTACTTAAGCATCTAGGAACACCTAGCCACTTCCTAATATAAAAGCTAACTAATCTTTCCATTTTTTCTACAACAGATAATGGAATCTCATACACAGACAGTGGCCACATCAACCTAGGAAACAATCCAAACTGCAGACACCACAGCTTCAACTTTCCTGGAAGCTCTGATTTATCTATTCTATCCAGTCCCTCAACAACATCTTCACGAAACTGCACTGACTGCTTTCCATCATTCATGTCTGCCTGGTACCACCTGCCTAAACTCTTCACTGCCTTTTCCCTTATTATTGGAATGCTTTCTTCATCTATTACAAACTTTCTATCACTTAATTTCCCTCTACTTATTGAGATACTTCTAGACTTAGTAGGTTTGATTTTCATCCCAGCCCACTTTAGATTTTTATCAAGTCTCTCAAGTATTCTCTTCATACATGGTACTGTTGTAGTCACTAACGTCATATCATCCATGTATGCTCTAATTGGCGTAAGGCGTATGCCATCCTGACGTCTCTCTCCTCCTACAACCCACTTGGAAGCTCTAATAATTATCTCCATGGCCATTGTAAATGCTAATGGAGAAATTGTACACCCTGCCATAATGCCTATTTCTAGCCTCTGCCAACCTGTTGTGAAACCTGCTGTACTTAAGCACAGTCTAATATCTTGAAAATATGCTCTTACTAAGTTAACCACTACTACAGGCACTCTAAAATACTCAAATGCTTCCCAAATAAGGCTATGTGGCACTGAACCAAATGCATTTGCTAGATCTAGAAATATAACATGCAAGTCTTTTTTCTCAATCTTGGCTGTCTGAATCTGATGCCAAATCATGCTAGTGTGCTCTAAACACCCTGCGAAACCTGGTATTCCTGCCTTCTGCACAGTAGTATCTATTAAGCTATTCTTTTCTAAATAACTAGCTAATCTCTGTGCAACCAAACTAAAGAAAATCTTCCCCTCTACATTTAGGAGAGAGATCATCCGGAACTGACTCAGGTCCGAGGACTCTTTCTCCTTTGGAATAAGAACGCCTCCTGCCCTGCGCCATGCTCTAGGAATAACCTGTTTCTCCCAAACTATTCTTAATTGCCTCCACAAAAACTTTAGGATATCAGGTGCACTTTTATAAACCCGGTAGGGGACTCCATTTGGCCCTGGGGCCGACGAAGCCTTTGCACGCCTGACTACCTCCTCAACCTCCTTCCACCTAGGTGGTCTAACGTCCATCTTATGAGCTATCTCTCCTAATGGTGGCATGTCAGGTGGAAGGCCTACTACTCTACGCTGCTCAAGATCTGAATATGTATTTCTTAGATACTCTTCCACCTCTAACTTTGTTGCCTTAAGCTGCCCTCCCTTTTCCTGGTTAAACAACCCTTTAACAAACTTGAAGGGGTCCCTATAAAATGCCGTCCTTACATATTCTTTCTTCTTTCTCTTTTTCCTAAGACATTCAGCCCTTCTAAGTATTGCTAGCCTGCCTCTCAGTTCTTCCTGCAAAACATTAATTCCCTCTCTCTCTTCTTCTGTAGCTTTTTTCCACTGCTTTCTTAAATTTCTTCTTTCCTTAACCAATTTCTCCATCTCTTTTTGCCGTCTAGACTTACCTAAATGTACTTTTTCAACCCTCTTTCTATCTTGCACCCCAAATCTCTCTACACCATAGGAATAAATTATATCTCCCATCTTCTCTAGCCTATCGCTTGCATTTCCTCCTAACCTACCCAATATTATTGACAAATCTTTATTGACTGCCTCCCATTCTTTGTAACTATTTGCCCTAGGCCACTTAACTCTATCTTTCTGCTCCATATTTCTCTCTCTAACTGGCCTGTTCACCTCAGTATCAGCTACATCCCTTCTTAGAACCTCCTCATCCACCTCCATAGCTGTGTTATTGATATCCTTCGGACTGTGGTTTTCTACCTGCCGCTGGACTTCATCCGACTTACTCGATTGACTTCTTAAAAAGTACTGATCGATGCGGCCACACTGCCCTTCTTTTACCACACATCTCTTTCTTCCCTGATGCATTTTAAGGCCTCTTACTGATGTTACTTTCTGCCAGCCACAAGGACAAACCTGAAGCTTACTTCCCTCTAGTCTACCACTTTTATTTACGCTCTCTTTCCTCTGAGAACTATTCTGGTCAGTTCTAGCCCTAGAGAATAGGCCCGTGCCCCTATCCTTCACTGAGTCGCGTATCCACCTCTTAGTCATGTTCGTTCCAGTGTCAGTTGCCATGTAGTCTGCCTGTGAGTCATCTTCCGCCCCTGCTCTCGCTGACTCTAGGGGTATTCTCCTTAATCTTTCTGTAGCTTATGCTGGTTGTAACAAAGCGGCTAGGCCTCGCTACTGCTACCATGGATTGCTAGCCCATGGCAGCACCTTTGGGGTCTTTGCCTCCTGTCAGCTGTCTTTCCAATCTGTCACATGGTCTTTCCCTTGTTGTCAGCTGCCCTATTCACAACAGTCACTAGCTAGGCTAGATTTGGATTCAATATAAACACAAGAAACTTGTGCTAAAGAAAATAAAAATAAAATAAAATAAAATAAAGGACCAGACTCAGTGAATAATTCCCTACACTCCGTATTATATAGATCAGTGAGCAGTGCTGACCAACATATCATTGGGGTCATCAGGTGGGAACCTCCTTTCATCAGTGTTTCGTCTAGTTGGGCCCACGACACCTCCAGGAGGCTAGACAATACAACAACGTGTTCATACAGTAACGTGCAGAAGTGCGCCGGGGAAAAAGTGAGGCTGATTAAGACATTTCACACTTTACGCACAGGGTTATTAATATATGCCCACAGAGACGATCAGGGGCTTGTTAGAAAGATCTTAAACTGAAGTTTAACCAGCAAAAAACAGCAAGAAACTAACTTTAACCACCGACTAATATATATAATATAATAATGATGCTGTGAAGACGGGATAGAAATTGGGGGCGCACATACTTCCATTAGGTAACATTATTAGACAGCATGGCATAAATTTCCATTGCTATGCTGATGATACTCAGTTGTACTTATCTATAAAACCAGATGAACCCAATAGGTTGGTCAGACTACAAGCATGTCTTAAAGACATAAAGACCTTTCGATGACAATGCATGCTTATCTTATAAATCACTATTTTAATTCTCACAAACCGCGCGAATCTAACGGGCTTCTAAATAATTACAGCATTATTGTCCAATGAATGTGGCAATGCGGATGATTATTTCCACAATTTTATGAATTTATAAATCACCATTTATTAAATAAAAAAAACGTTTCCACACTAAAGTTGGTTATTAAATAATTTACCATAGATATGTAGGCTACCCAGACAGACCAGTAGAGCTGACTTATATCTTATAATAACGAATGTACAATAAAGATTTCAGCTGCTCAGGTAGCCTGGCCTAAACGACTGCTCCCTGTGGCCTAAACGACTGCAGGGGGGCCTAAACGACTGCGGCCTAAACGCCAATGGCCTAAACGACCTGCTCCCTTACGCATCACATATGATCTGTACATCGATCGAATGAAAATGTTTCCTGTTAACATACAAATTCATCATGTGATTGCGCTTTTATAGCAATGTGTGCGCAGTCGATAGCTCCGATTACAAAATCGGCTCTCGCTTCAAATTGAGCTTTAATGTTGGCCTGTTGGGAATTTGATATACGTGGCTGAGATGCGGATAATTCTGTCCCACACGGCTGGCATGGCTCGGCTCAGGGTAGACTGGCACAGTC
The DNA here is from genome assembly GCF_027942865.1 of Odontesthes bonariensis. Taxonomy (NCBI): domain Eukaryota; kingdom Metazoa; phylum Chordata; class Actinopteri; order Atheriniformes; family Atherinopsidae; genus Odontesthes; species Odontesthes bonariensis. The sequence continues at coordinate 29,909,200 of NC_134524.1, read as the reverse complement.
CCAATCGGTTGGCCACCTGCCCCTGGAATGCTCCGGTTGGAACCCCAGTGTGCACATCACCTGTGGGCACAGGCAGCTCATGGCTCCTCGCTGTGTTGCGCTCCAACGCCGGCCGCAGCTCTGCGCACAGTTCTAGGAGGATTTCCCTCAAAACGGCTAATGAGTAATCAGTCGCCATCATATGCCAGCTAATCCTCTCTGTTGTAGTGAACACACGCTCTCTTCGAATTGCACCATTTGCAAAGTCTTCTAATACTTTTAAAGCAGCCAATGTTTTTAATGGTATGCATTGCACCACTTTATGCTGCTTTTATATCCACTCGTGTAAATGGAGACACATGGGTGTATAAATTGTTTATCAGTATTAATTGTTCATCTATCTCAAATGTGCACATCACTGTCTGAGGACTAATTGTTTTCACATTTATTTATTACAACAGTTTCCCAACATCACCTTAGGTGTCGCCAAAGAATCAATAGCTGCAGAAACGTGCGTACGCCAGCCCTGAAGCTGCCGTGAGGCACCGCACATTTCCACGTTCTTTTCGTTCTTGATACATCTGATCGTTGACGTGAAAAGGTGCGTACGCCACTATTTTGTGCGTACGCACGCTTTGTACATGAGGCCCCAGGCCTCCTGAGCCCAGCTGCACATCCACCTCTATGGAAGCTTCCACCACCAGGCCTCCTCAGCACAGCTGCACCTATACTTATATTCTTTTATGTATTTTTTATGCTTCTTCCACTCCCTGCTGCAATGCTTTTATTTTATGTAAAGCAGTTTGAATAGTTTTGTACATGAAATGTGCTATACAAATAAATTTGATTTGATCTGCAGCAGCTACCTCCACCAGGACTCCTCAGTGCAGCTGCAACCCCATCTCTATGATTGATACCAACATCCCTCCCGTCACCATCCATCCGCTACAACCTGAATGGCTCCCTCTGTCTCTAACTATATAGGAGGTTGGAGCTGAGCTCAGGAGACTTCAGTCAGGGAGGGCTGCAGGCCCAGATGGAGTCTGTCCAAGGATTCTGAGGGAATGTGCTGTTTAACTATCAGTTCTTCTTCAGAGGCTCTTCAATTGGAGCCTTCAGATAAAAAAAAAAAATCCTGATGCTGTGGAAAACTTCTCGTCTCATGCCCAATTTAGGGCAACCAGTGGCTTAATGACTACAGGCTTTGACATCTCATATCATGAAGACCTTGGAGCGACTCCTTGTCTGTCGCACGAGATTTCAGGTTGCTGAGGATCTTGAGCCCCTCAAGTTTGCCTACCAGAAACACATAGGAGTGGAAGACGCGATTCTGTACATGTTGCATCGGGCATATACTTATCTGGATGTCCCTGGTTCATATGTGAGAGTCATGTTCTTTCACTTCTCTAGTGCCTTCAACACCATACAGCCTTCCATACTGAAAGACAAGCTTCTAGGTATGGGTGTTGAAGAGGTCCTTTGTCCAAACAGCCATAAGGCTTATTAACAGTGACTGCTGACATGTTTTTCTCAAATGTATTTATTTATGTATTAATTTATTATTATTATTGTTCTAATATATAATCACTGTAAATATTTTTAAAAAATTGAAAAACGTCGGTTATTCACACTTGCCAAACAGTGGCAACAATTTTAAACAACATGACGTAATGTTGTAATCAGAGTTGTTGTAATGCTCACAGTGTTGCTGTTATGTTGTGCTGTGCTCTCCCGTTCACACAGACGTAGAGTTGCCTCTCAGACTACACAGCAGTGGTAAAAGTCCTGAAGCATTCCTCAATTCTAGGAAACTGGGAATTCATTACTATGATGAGTAGACAAACAATGCTGCATTCCTTGCCATAGGTGCCTTTTCTATTTTTTTTTAATTCTTCATAGGTCAGTGTTTGGTTACTTTTTCATTAGATCACCTATGTCCACAAAAAATCTTTGAAAAACCTTTAGAGTGCCTGTAGAACTATTGGTCCAGACAATTTTAAAAGATTACAAGAAAATCTCTCTTTTTGTTAACAAAATAAAAGAAATGAAGGGCGACTCAAGACTTTTGCACAGTACTGTACCTATTATGCTGGCACAGCCCCTCAGTGACTTTACCCCACCAATTCAGTCTTTCTATAAACAGAATGGGGTCGGATGCAACAAAGTTCTAACAGCTTTGCCTTGAATGTCCCTTGACAAAATCCTGCTCTTAGTCTTATTTTAGCAACAACATGGTATAACAACATCTTTCTCTAAACTTAAATAAGTGCCTTTAATCCACTATGCACAACTGAGGACAAAATTAAGTGTCTAAACTGTTTTGGAAGGTCATAGAAAATTACTATTTGCAGTTCAGGTAGGGGAACTTGCCAAATTAAAAAAAAAAAATTCAAATAAAAGAGATATTTTTGTTGTTGTTTGGGTTTGAGGAATACAGAAAACAATAAATAGAGAACAGCAAATACTCCAACACATACTTTGTAATTTTAAGGGATCTATAGTCAGTCCTAGCTTTATTTCTTCTGGGGAGCATTAAACAACACAGAGGAACAAAACACTCCTTGTGGCAAGCGAGATGTCAAACCCCATTTCATACCATTACACAAAGAAACACCCACGTCCACGCATATGCTATAAATGGCAACACACTCCACTCAGATACAGTTCATGTAATGCAGCATGTACCAACAAAAGTCATGTTGTGAGCACACATGCATTAACACAAATGTGCTTTTATGATGATTCATACAGAAAGATGAAAATGCTACACATGCCATAAGGATGTGTTCTGGAGAAGAAAAAAAACCTCATACAAGTTATTGGACCATACATAGACATGACCATAAAAAAGAAAATAATGCTAGTACATCGCATCTACGAGGTACACTGGGTATACTGGATACAGACATACACACAGGCAAACGGAAACACACACAGCACTGTCTTAGAACAGATACCACACACATCAGTAAAATGAAGGGAGCCAGTGGTGGTAAAACACTTATTGTTGGTAAAGTTAGTGTCTGAGACCAGCTCCATCATTTTCTAGACTTCCTACAGAAAATCTGTGTTAAACTCCAAAGACCTGTTGGCCTTGCTTGAGAAACTACAGACATGTGAAGCTGACACCTGTATACAGAGGACGGTCTGGAAAATAAGGCCAGTAAAAGTTCCTACTCTCTGAGTAAATGTTTGGTTTGGAAAGACAGGAGAGAGAGAGAGAAAGAAAGGGGCAAGAGACAGCTATTCTAGCAAACACAAGGTCATAAGAGGGACAGAAACTTCAAAAAGGAGTGACAAAAAAATTAATAGGGCAAATGTACAAATTAGTACAAGCATGAAATAAAGCATTAACTAATAATATAAGGGGGAAGTTGCCAAAAAAAATCTAGGTTTTACATCCAGGTCTCTTGAGACCTTTTAACATTTCTCAAAATACACTAAAAACACTACCTGCTGACATCTGGATGCGTAACATGAATTTTTCTTAAATCTGCTTTCAGTCACCCACAACAGACTGCAGTATTTGTACGATAGTTGTTGGCTCCAGCTCTGATCAGCATTGATGGGAAAGCAACACCGAGGAGCTTATACTGATCTTCATTGATGGTGCTGGGCTGCAAGAGTATGCAAGGCTTACTTAATATCTCACATGGAACGTCAGAATCTGACAACAACAACTAACTGACTAAATGAGACGAGATCGAGAGGTTTCATCATCTGCTAAAACACAGCAGCTCACTCTCCATTGTAAGGGGATGATGTCTGCAGTACAGGTGAAATGATCTCAGAAAAAACATTTTGTCACAATCCCACCAGTATTTTCTTCGTCATAATAGATTCTGCCAGTTTGCTGTATGTCCATTTGTTTTGTGAAAACAATAAGCAAATTTTGTATAAATATCGCTCTGCAGGTGTATCTTAGAAAAGCAGCAATTTGGCCTAAATAACTTGCAAAGTGGTTGCTCTAAAATGCTAATTTTTGGTCGATTAACTGATTACTTACTTTAGTTTATTAGCATGCTAGTCAGTGGGTCTACATGATGAGATTTATTCGATTATAGCTATAGTTGGGTTATGCTCCTTATTTGAGCAAGGGTAATTATGCTTGGATATATGGCGGTGAATGAATCGAATCATAGGCACAAAGCATGTCATACCCCGGTACGATAGGAGGCGCTGTACCCATTTCAACTATTGCTAATAGAGCCACTTCCAGTTGACCTCTTCACCACCAACAACAAACTCAGGCATTCAAGAAAAATGGCGAACAAATAACAAGATGAAGCTATGTCCCTCTACATTTCGTTTGTGATGAGCATGCTTATTGCACAAACGTGAATCTTACTACTATATAAATCATCAAAAACTGCAGTAACAACTCTCGTGTCCTGTTTGCTACAGTAAACAGATTAACAAACCCTCCAGTTTCACTGCCTTTAGAACTCATTTCTACATCCAAGTGTAATGAGTTTGCAATATTCTTTAATGACAAAGTTCAAGGCATTAAAAATGCAATAATTTCCACAACACAAATAACTACTCTGCAGCCAGCTAGACACCTAGAGCTGACACATTTCCCACCTGTTACTGACAAAACAGTCGAAGAGACCATCTGCAGTCTGAGTTCATCAACGTGCTGCCTTGATGAGTTGCCCACTAGATTCCTAAAGTCTGTGCTGAGCAGTTTGTTACCACAACTTGCTCATCTAGTCAACATCTCACTCCAGACTGGAACATTTCCAAAGGCCTTAAAAACCGCTGTCATTAAGCCTCTTCTAAAGAAGAGCAATCTTGATGCCACAGTACTGAACAACTACCGGCCCATATCAAACCTGCCATTCTTAGGCAAAGTCCTAGAAAAAGTTGTATACCAACAGCTTAGTGACTTTCTCCTGTCTAACAATGCTTTTGATACTTTCCAATCAGGCTTTAGGCCCCACCACAGCACTGAGACAGCTCTGATCAAGGTGACAAATGACATCCGCCTGAACAAAGATGCAAGTAGAGTCACAGTCTTAGTTCTGCTGGACCTCAGTGCTGCCTTTGACACAGTTGACCATGCGATCTTATTGCAGAGGTTAGAAGACTGGGTGGGAATCTCTGGTCGTGCTTTAAACTGGTTCAAGTCCTATCTGGAGGACAGGAAATATTTTGTTGAAATTGGTAACTGTGTCTCAGACCAAATGGGTATGACCTGTGGGGTTCCCCAGGGGTCAATCCTGGGACCCGTATTGTTCAATCTGTACATGCTTCCACTAGGCCAGCTAATACGCAGCTATAATGTGTCCTACCACAACTATGCAGATGACACTCAGATCTACGTGTCACTGACGGCAGGAGAACACGGGCCTGTAGATACACTGTGTCGCTGCATCGCACAGATCAGTGTGTGGATGCAAAACAATTTCCTCCAGCTAAACTCAGACAAAACTGAAATCATTGTCTGTGGCCCACAGAAACAAAGAGAAAGTGTTATCAGTCACCTTGAGACTCTCTCTCTAAAACCTAACTATCAAGTTAGAAATCTCGGGGTAATATTGGACTCAGACCTGAACTTTAACAGCCACATTAAATCTGTAACATCAGCAGCTTTTTACCATCTAAAAAACATTGCCAGAATCAAAGGAATAGTGTCTAAACCAGACTTAGAGAGACTGATCCATGCGTTTGTCTCCAGCAGGTTAGACTACTGTAACGGCCTGCTCACTGGGCTCTCTAAACGGGCTGTAAGACAGCTGCAGTACATCCAGAACGCTGCTGCTCGAGTCCTGACTAGAACCAGGAAATACGACCATATTAGTCCAGTGCTCAGGTCTCTGCACTGGCTTCCTGTCGCTCAGAGAATAGACTTTAAAACAGCTCTGCTTGTGTACAAGTCTCTTCACGGTCAAGCGCCAAAGTACATCTCTGACATGTTAGAGCCATATGAACCAACTCGGGCTCTGAGAACCTCAGGGAGGGGTCTCCTGCTGGTGCCCAGAGTCAGGACTAAACAAGGTGAGGCTGCGTTTCAGTTTTATGCCCCTAAAATCTGGAACAGTCTTCCAGAAGATGTGAGACAGGCCTCAACTCTGACAATATTTAAATCCAGGCTGAAAACAGTTCTATTTAGCTGTGCATATGACACCTGAAAGTATTTTATCTGCACTCTTCACTTTTTAATTACTTAATGATTATTTTAATGGGTTTTAAATTTCTTTCTTTTTTAATTTCTTTCTTTTATTTTTTTTATTCCTTTTTAATGGTTTTATTGCCTTCTTGTGATTTTATGTAGCTGTAAAGCACTTTGAATTGCCCTGTGTATGAATTGTGCTCTAGAAATAAAATTGCCTTGCCTTGCCTATATACATATCAATATTAACAAATACAAACTCATCCACAATCCAAGAACATTACAATAATAAAATACACCTTCTCCCAATACCCCGCACTAACTTGGGTGCCCCCGGAACTATAAAAATGGTGCCCGTTTCTTGATGACAGTGTTACTACTCTTGACAGGGCAAACAGCATTGTTTTCTTCTCGACTTTCGTCTTAGAGTAGTTAGAGGTAACCTTCACGTAACAGATTGCAACTACTGGCGCATCGATTTGCGCCACCATAAATAGTCGGCACGATATTCGTGACGTTATCAACACCGCTCGCGCTAGTCAGCTGTTTCCGGTTGAGCGCGCGCGAAGTCAGAAAAAAAGTTGTGTGCGCGCCCTTGCGACGCGCGAGGATTTTCTAGCTTGCGACGGGGGGCGTGGCGGAATTTTGGGTCACGTGACCGTTTGCGACCAGCTAGTAAGAGCGAGGTTGCGCCGAGTAAGAATCAGCCTTAAGCCTCTGTACATGGGGCGGCTGCTTAACCCACTACGCCACCGACCGCCCCCTCATCTGAGTTCTTAATTTGTCACGCATGCTCACTGTGCAGCCTACAACGTGCATTTCTTAAAGTTGGAATCATGGCCGAAGGTGTAGATGACAGCACTCAGAGTCGGGACATTTATCAGCCCTCTAAGAGGACTAAATCCGAAGTATGGGCATATTTTGGTTTTTATAAGATTGCCAGGGGACAGTTGATAGAAGATGGTTATCCTGCAGAACAGGCAGGAAAAAAGTTTCCGCTAAAGGTGGCAATACGTCAAATCTCCTTGCTCATCTCCGTGATCATCACCCACAACTGTATAGCCAATGCAACGTAAGTTAACATTAAAGCTCAAATGCATAAATAAATGCATGGTGTGGGGACATCGGGTTGAAGCAGAATGCAATGATGTGTTTGTCTTAACTTTTTGATAACGTGTCAATAATCTAAACAGATGCCTACGGCACATGCACATGTTCGTTCAGTGGTGTTAGTGTGGAGCTAATCGAGACACATCTTTAACGTTAGCCTCAGAGCTAGATGGGTGCACATTTGAGTTACGTTTATCATACAGTTGTAGGCTACAGTATCTCTTTGCATGCGTAGAGCCAACGATTTTCCGCGATAACGGAAAACGGCCGGAAATCGCGGAATGTACCCTTTGAAACGGAATTGTAACTTTCAGACGGAAAATTAATTCAAAATCGTCCAAATTCACCTGTGTTTTGCCCTGTAAGATTGTATTTCACCCCGTTAGCCTGTATTTCGCTTTGTAACACTGTATTTCGTTTTAAAATAAACACAACAACATTCGCAGTCTGAAACTGTGCAGACTTGCCGCGGCCAAAACGCATGATAGTGGAGGACTCCACTCGGGGCAGACCATAGTAATATCAGATTCGGATATAGTTTAAAAGCCGATGTTTTTGATAAGATGTTGCAATATAATAAACACTGTTGCACTTTTTTCAGCTTGTGTAGGCCTATCAGTGCTTTCTGAACAGATTGAACACACTTTTAAAAATACCGCGATAATACCGAAAACCGTGATCATTTTGGTCACTATAACCGTGAGGTTAAATTTTCACACCGTTACACCCCTAGTTGCAATCTTCGTCACAGAGGTTTCGCTGCTACGTGAAGGTTACCTCTAAATACTCTAAGACAAAAGTCGAGAAGAAAACAATGCCCCTGTCAAGAGCAGGAACACTGTCATCAACGATACTGCTGCAGTATCTGGAAGATGAAATGCTTAGAACCTAGTGTATTGTGTTACCCTTTGTTTGTTTGTTTGTTAGTGTGCTTCAATGGACACACTTGGGAATTATCGTTACCTTTCAGGATGCAACAATAATAATAATGATAGATCGGTTTTATATAGCGCTAATACTCAAAGCCGCTTCCAGTGAATGAAACAACAGCAAATTCCTAACGACATCATTTATTTACAAATAATTGCACAAAGTATTTTACATGACAGAACCGTCAGCCGTGAGCCTGTTTTCGAGTTGGTCCATCCGGTTTGTCGTTCTCAGCACGCGCAAAGTTACAAAATTCGACTGGTGCACGACAACGCGCTGCGCCGCCTTTTCATGGCCTGAAACCTCATTTTGATGTCACGGGCCGCCCGCGCCGTGAGCAACACGTCAACTACAAATCCAGCTTTACTCTCTGACGAGACGTCACATAAAAAATAATAAATTAAAATTAAAAAAAAAAAAAAGCTCATACCGCAGGGACGGTATGACAGAAAATTTTAGTGGTTTTGAAACCTTGACTTTTTAATACCTTGGGATACCTTGAAACCGGTAACCGGCCCATGCTTATCCAGTACCCACACATGTGAAAGGGCAGTGATGTGCACTGAAGTTGGCATTTTATGAAGTCAGTTTACATTCACTGATAGTATTCATGATTTATATGATTTTGATTGGAGCAATTCCCCACGCAATGTGTATAAAGAGGAAGGACGGGAAAAAAAAGAGTATGTCACATTACTGAGCCCATTGTGGTTTACAGTAAAGGCATAAGATCTGTAACTTGTAAATATATTTTGTAACGTTTGAATGTGTGAAAACAGGTACCAAGAATAATCAAATCTACATGTCTGCCAGAATGGATAAAATATGTAAGTATCAAATTTAGAATTCTAATGAATTCTAAAAGTTTATGTACGATTCAGCTCCGTAACTCTGAAAAGTGAAGTCATTTCTGGAAGCAACATAAATATAAAAGGCCGGTTACCTTGGTGGTTGGATAAATTATTTTATGTAATTTGAAACAAGTCTTGTTTTAAAAGCTTTGCACTTGTGGAATTGACTTGTATTTTCAGGTTCATACAACTGACTTGTATTTTTACTCTTTAATCAGATTGACTAAGAGTGGAAGGTTTTCTGTTTAATGACCACCACTGCAATATAGTAGTTCTTGCTTTCAGTTGTCTAAAGGTTAGTTTAATACACTAAATATGTGAAAATACACAGAGTTAAAAACCTAAAAATAATTTGTGTATGGTATGTTTATCAATGAATGTTAACACATTGAGTCCCAAGTCACGTAAAACTACGTTTTTACTGCCCATGCGTTGGCTCCCACATGGTAAAAATACGTTTTTACGTTTTTTTTATGGATTCTGAATCTATACATTCTAATGCACATTCTGTGTGATTTTTGTAATTATGTGATGAACAGAACTGACATAGATGGCAGTCAAAAACTGGTGTCATCATCTGGACATTTTGATCATTACGCCAATGGCTTTGCGTCAACTCAAGAACAATTTTGATAACGCTGCATTGATTGTTGTGCATTTCCGCATTTTCTCCAATCGCACGTGTCGGTTTCCAGAGGGTGACGGTAAAGTAACATAAACAAACAACAAGAAGGAGAAGAAGACACGCGACAAGTCTAAGGAGGCGGTCTTATGAACAGGTTAGCTTTGCAACATGCGACACGACGCAAATCCTCTGACCCGGATATGTAAGTATCTAAAGTGCGACAGGCTGAAAGAGCGCACGTTTCACAAAACCCCCGATATCTCAGTTTGTTGTTGATTTTGGCGGATACCCGCCTTGGTTTAGCTAAGGATAGCTCGCTAATGGCGGCACCTAGAGACACGCAGTGTTGACCCACAAAGAGTTTAAAGTCTCAGCTTTCAAACGAGCCATAACATGTTTCAGTGGCCCTATCACATAATATGCTGTGACTGTACAAAAAACGTCAAAAAAATGGTTTAGAACGCTGGGATTCTACGACATAATTCTGTAAAAACTGCCGGTATTCAATGTGTTAAGAATTATGTCAAATGTAACCAATTTCACTAAATTAGTGGAAATCACTCCGGTAGCAAACATCTTAAAGGCAAAACCAACAAAAAAGCCTTTGAGAGTGCAGTGAAAAGTGACCACAGCTTGAACTGACAGTCAGATGGAAAAAATCCAAATCTGGGTTTATGACTGGCCTAATATTGAGAACGAACAAAACATATATTAAATGCATGTTTTCTTTGTGCATACAAAGCAGCTATCAGGTTTTCTACAAAAAACAGTTTCAGTCTTTGAAAATTAATCACCTTCTGCTTGCAGTAGGGTGATGGCAATTACTAATGTTGTACCAACCAACATGGCATGCAGCTGTAATTCGATTCTGCCTTTGGTTATGGAAAATAGGATCGTACCTATCACTCTAATTTCCAGGTGTTTTTGTGTACCTTTTATGAGTATGTGTGTTTCAAACTCAAGGCTTCCCTGTGGAGGACAAACCAAAACAAATGTTATTGCCCCCAGATGACTTAGTCAGTTCTGTCTGTGCCTGTGTATCACTAAAGTTAAGAACAAGGATTGACTGTACATACAGTTCTGTGCTGAAGTCTTGAATCACCTCTCATTTCTTTATATTTTTCTTCTAAGAAGCCAGCTTGTCTTGTAATCTTTCAAAATGGTCTTGATCAACAGTTATCCAGGCTGTCTGAAGGTCTTTTAGTTTTTCTCCTAACATTGGTTACTTTTTAACTCAATTTCCCTTTATTCTTGATACCTGACCATTTTCAAAGAAATGTTTTTGTTGGTTTAGTCACTTAACACTGAATTATGAATCACTCGAGCACAAAAAAGGCTCTTAACTCAAGGAACGCCACAGTTTTGTGTTTACATATAGCAGACAACTTAGCAAACAACCAATTTTAAATTGTGTCTTTAGGCAATTTGTTACAAGCAGTCTGTCACAAAGATACATCAATTGTTCCCATTTGCTTAGTTGCATCTATGAAAAATGCCAAATGTGGATGGCCTTAAGTATACTGGAGTACATCCCAGAGACATCTTGTTTGAGTAATTTATTTATTGTATTCAGATGTTGATGTTTATTTTCCGTTATGACCAGGACTTTTATTTTGAAGGGATGTCACCAGAACGGAAAAGGCAAAAAAAAAAAAAAAAAAAAGAAATAAGAAGAGTAAAAAAAAAAAAAACTAAAAAAACAATTTGTGGACTATCTGCCGTTCTCAGTGTGGGTTTTGGCATTTGTATATGTTCAGCACCTGGTTGACAGAGGCACAAGGTTTGTCTGTATTTAATTTAATCCAGTGTTTCGCTTTGTGTTTAATATTTTGCAGACTTTTTGCTGGGATTAAAAAATGAGCATAACGCACAAGTTAGCTAGCGCAAGGCTAAGTGTTAGCGCTTGTTGATTGAGCGATGGAGCATTTCTTTAGCTTGCTATGCAATTCTGATTTCGGATGTTAATTATTATGGTTAATGTTGTGTAATAGCATAGACTATAAAAGTCTAATAGCCGTGATTTGTTTAGTTCGGGCTATATGTGTGTCTGTTTTGTGTGATTTTATGTAAGCCGACAAATAATTATTCTGGTAAAGTCTTCAAACAGGATAAAAAAGGAGACATTCATGATTGGAACGGTTAATAATTATTTCAGTCATTCATTAAAAATTCATCATTTTTGTTTCATTAAACTATGGTTGAAATGGTTTAAAATTTATAATGCAAGAAATTTGTGAAAAAGTCATGTTTTTATGTTTCTTGTCCCTTGCAGCTTTTACGGTGGAAAAAATGTTAACGTATCAAAATAAAACCCATGTGATCCATCAGTATGAGTGTAAGACCATCATTTAACCGGGGGTGCTACACCAGGTTGTGACACCCACTCAGGAAATATCATCAGACAACACATCTCTAGATGACAGAGACATGGACCAGAACATGGACACTTCTAAGGACAGTGAAAAATAAGAACCTCGCCGCTCTGTTTGTCCAAAGAACCCCACAGAGAAGATACTAGCATTTCAGAGAGAGGAGGCTCACAAAAAGGAGGAAAGACTCATTCACTTCTATGAAATATGGAAGGTTCAAGCACGTAAGGCAAGAGAGCAGTTAAAGTTGGACGTTACTGAGAGCCAAATTGCAGCTATTATAGATATACTAGAAAATGAAAGAGACAATGTTACTACAGTCTATATGGAAATATGATATCTCCTACCTACATCCAAGGACACAAGACGTTGCATTGATGCCTGTAAGGCAGTGACCAAGGACATTAAGATTGCCGATGAGAGGTTAGCAGGTGCTAATGGAGATTTTGACAGTGAAGCAGCAAGACAATGGGCCTCATGCAACAACCGTTCGTACGCACAGATTTGTTCTTAAGTCATGCGTGTGAGTGATTTAAGAGAATTTGCGCATTCACCAATCTTTTCGTATTTTACGTTTTCTTTCAGGTATGAACAGAATTTACGAGTGATCCAGACCTGTCGTTGGAGTTTCGAAGAATAGGCCACTGTTATTCCAATCAAGTTTGCTTGATTAATGGATTGTATATTTAATTACTTTGAAGCAAACATATATAAATATATACATTGTAACCCATAATGATGCTGACATTATTCTGTTTGACATAAATTATGCACTAATTGAAGGTTAATTTGACTCTGTATATAACAAGATCAATGGGAAGCGTAACCAGCGGCTGATTTGCTACTTTTGGATGCCTTAGCGCATGTGTGCTCCGAGACCTTGTAGACAGACAAATGGCTGACATCGCGATTTAGATTGACAAGGACTGTGCTTCTGCAAATATGCAGCTTGCTAGAGCCAGAACTCCAGAGAGAAACATGCCGATCAAACCCAATTCCACCACACATCCAGGTCCTCACCACCCTTGGATTTTTGGCCACGGGAACCTTCCAGAGGGAGATTGGAGACAGATCAGGGGTGTCCCAGTCCTCTGAGTCGTGCGCTCCCCTTGGTCATCAAAACTCTCATCAGTTTAATCACCCATGGTACATCAAATTCCCATACACCGCTGTCCAACAAGTACAAATTAAGAGGGCCTTTCATGCCATGGCTGGACTGCGAAACATAAACGGAGCACGAGACTACACACATATACGTATCAAAGCACCCATGCCTTTGTGTCTCGATACAGCGGGGGGCAAACTGCTCTATAGCCCATAGAAGGCATGCCAGATTTGCATAATATTGCCATGAACTTTGCCATCAAAGTGCCATCATGATGAGACAACAACTGATTGCACAGCTTTAGTTGCAGTAATCGAGCGCCTGGCCATGGCGAGACGTTTTTTTTAAGCCATTTTCATATCAAACCATTTCTTTTCTATTTAGGTGACATTACGAACTACAGGTGACATGGAATTAACAGCACTCGTAATTGCTTCCCATTTCTTCGCTTTAGCAGGTCCCATAATTCCACTGCTGACATGCTAAAAATGACAGATTTTCCTTTTTGGATCTCTGAAAGCAGAACTTCAATCTCAGAGCTCCTAAAGTTGTTCTTTCTTATGTACAGCACTTTGTTTCAGCCACGCCTGTTTTTAAAGGGCTCTATAAATAAAGTTGAGTTGAGTTGAGTTTTTGCACCTTGATCCCATTCTCAACACTCAATACTTCCTGGTACAGGAGAGAGGAAGCACATCCTAATATGGTATAATTTTGGGCGTGGAGTGTGCAAATCTACTATCTCGTGCACGTGCACTTAAATACGCACGGGTGGCATTCATGATTTACGCAGGTCGTTTACACCAGTGTTTCCCAACCCTGGTCCTCAAGGCACACTGCCCTGCATGTTTTCCATGTTTCCCTGCTCCAGCACACCTGATTCAAATGAATGGGTCGTCCTCAGCCTTCTGGAGAGCTTTAAGACCCGACCCTGTCTGTGGTAGTAGCACGATGATGACGTCAGTAACACTCACTTTACGACAAAAATTCAAAATTACAGTAACCCGGATTTTTTTAGGTAAGCGACGCACCTCCACGTTATCAGTGCTAGTGTACAGTAATTAATAAATTATAAACAGCATAGTTTGTGCCTGTATAACGTTGCCCATAGGAAACCGTTTCATGGCCGAATATCTCAAGAGAGCAGCCAGACGCCTCTCGAATATCTTCGGAACAGCTCCAAATTACCAACAACAAGCAGGGGTGAGTAGAACATCATGTTATAATGTGAAATCAAGGGCCCAATGTCAAAAAAACGGTCTTGTCCTTTAAGAGCATTTGTTGAATCTGACATGGCGTGTTCATATGAGACCTTCGTACGGAAAAAGTAAGAGAAATTTAGAATAAAAATACGAAAATGTTCTGGCATGAGCCCCAATGTGGGAACTGCTTAACACAGACTATGCCCGCTCCATCTGCAGATCTACAGCCTCACCCTCAAGTGGACACTCCGTTTCCAGTCATCACTCCATGTGCTCCATAGTAGCAGCAAAAAGGGAGGACACTGCAGCAGAGTTAGCAGTGAAGGAAGCAGAGTATGAAGTACTCTTGGAGGAGGAAGAACAAAGGGAAAGGATACAACTGCTACAGGAACAACAAAGGAGAGAACTCGAAGCTCAAAAATGTGAGTTGGAAAGACTAAAGGCAGAGAAGGATGTATAAATTGCACAAGTCAGAATGGTCTTCAGCTCCTATCCAACCCACTGGCGCTGCAGCGACAACATCACCTCCCCAGACAGATGTTACTTACCTGGCTCAAACAGTCCAAGATACTATGACCCTGAACAGGCTCCCAATACCAGAGGCACCTGTATTCACCGGCGACCCGATTCAGTTCATTGAGTGGAAGGCCTCATTCACATAACTCATAGACAAAAGGAACATTTCTTCAGCTGACAAACTACATCATTTGAGAAGGTATGTAGGAGGTCCAGCTCGGAGAATACTTGATGGCATTTTCTATAGAAGTGATGAGGAAGCCTATAAAGATGCATGGAGTCGTCTCAATGAAAGGTACGGTCAGCCTTTTGTCATACAGAGAGCTTTTAGAGAGAAACTGACAAACTGGCCAAAAATACAAACAAAGGATTCTGAGGGATTAAGAACATTTGCTGATTTCCTCAACTCATGTCGAGAAGCCATGCCAATGTTAAAGGTCTGGACATTTTGAATGACTGAGAAAAATCAGAAACTGGTGAAAAAACTACCTGCCTGGACAGCATCACAGTGGAACAGAAAGGTCACTCAAAACATGAAAAGTGAACATGAGTTTCCTAACTTCCAGCAGTTTGTTCATTTCATGTTAACAGAAGCAGAGATTGCTTGTAATCCTATAACCTAATTCAATGCTCTCCAGTCATCTGAAAGAACAGAGAATAAAATTAGTGTTCTCAACACCCAGAGAGCTAAAGAGACTGAAACACGAGGGCAGACAAAAACAGGGTTTACGCCCCCTTGTATACTTTGTCAAGATAGTAATCACTGTCTTCACTTTTGTCCTGAGTTTAAAAGTAAAACTCTGTACGAGTTCGGGACCTTACAGTCACTGACCAAGTTCGTAACCTTGGAGTGTTGATAGACTCAGATCTGGCTTTCAGCAGCCACATCAAATCTGTCACCAAGGCAGCTTTGTACCATCTCAGAAACATCAACAGAATTAAAGGTTTCCTCTCCCAAAAAAGACCAGGAGAAACTCATCCATGCATTCATCTCCAATAGACTTGATTACTGTAATGCTGTGATATGTTCAGAAAATATAAACCTAGCAGAGCTCTTAGATCCAAGGACTCAGGTCAGCTGGCCCAGTCCATAGTCCAGACTAAACATGGAGAAGCAGCATTTAGCTGTTATGCTGCAAACAAGTGGAACAAACTGCCAGTGGAGATTAAACTTTCACCAAATGTAGACATTTTTAAATCCAGATTAAAAACATTTTTTTTCTCATGTGTCTATGCATGAAATCTGCACGATATCTTAATTTATCTGGACTGTTGCTTGTTTTTAAATTAATTTAAATTATTTTAAATGTTTCTCTTTATATTCTTTTATGTATTTTTAATCCTTCTTCCACTCCCCGCGGCAATGCTTTTATTTTATTTAAAGCACTTTGCATTGTTTTGCACATGAAATGTGCTATACAAATAAATTTGATTTGATTTGAATGGAGGCAGCCGAGATCCGAGTGTCTGAGCTGGAGGCCGAGGTTAGCGGTCGCTCGGACTCGTTTGCCACTATGGAAGCAGATGTTAGCCAGATAAAAAAAGAGCTGGTCACACAGAGACTGCTGCAAGGATTTGGAGGCGAGATCGAGGCATTGCAATATACACATAACGGGAGTGAAGGAAGGCCGTGAACATGGGAAACATCCGTCTCAGTTTGTAGCTAACCTGCTCAAAGAAGCTCTGAATCTCGAGAAGCCCTCAACCATAGACCGGGCACACCGCACCCTCCGTAGTAAGCAAGACAACCTCCCACCTCGGGCATTTGTGGTGAAGTGCCATTACTTCTCCGAAAAAGAGTCGCTTCTGAAGAAAGCCATGGAGAGGAAGGCAATTACTACCACAGATGGCGACCATATTCGAATCCTGACAGATTACACCCAGACCGTGAGTAAACAGTGGGCAGCCTTCACCGAGGTTAAAGGGCTGCTTCGGAGCTGTGAGGGAGTCCGATACGGCCTGAGATACCCCGTGATATTAAGAATAACCACAGCGGATGGTCAAGAGGCAAGTTTTCCAGGCTAAGGAGTTTGTTGTAAAGAGGGTGATGCATGAGGCTTCATAATGTGCATGCTTCGGTAAGTGGCCACTGACTGAAGTACCAGTCTAATTAAACTTTGACATGAAGACCAGACACATCAATGACAGTTTTCTTTCCCTTTGAAGAATTCTGGTGTTCTTTTTTCCCACCCGAAGTGTTCTTGGAGTCCCTGCTGTCAACAATTGAATATGTTACTAGTGGAAGAGAGTGAAGGCTTCTATTTTGTTATGCCGTTTCACGTTCAGGACTGCTTAATTCCACTACTTGTAAGACTCTGATTTCCTTGCTGTTTACATACGCTCAAAAAGGAGTGAAACTGTGGAGGCAAGTTTGAGTCTCTTCTTATGGGGATCCAATTATGAGGGACTTTTTTAAATTTTCTTTCATGGTACCTATGCTTAGGACTGTTTAACCTCCTATTTGGAATATTTTGACATTCTTGTATATGAGTGGAAAAAGAACCAATTTGTGCTACATCAAGTACAATACGTGTTGAATGATTGCGTTGACTTTTGTTGAGGTCTGTTAACATACTATACTATCAGCTTATTCAGCTCTAATAGATACACTGTAAGAATTAAGTTCTACATTTGCTCCTGTGGGGAGCTCACATGGTAAGCAGTCTAGGAGAAGAGGGTGACTGGAAGAGCAGGCAGTCTCCTTGCAAGAGAATGTGTGTTTTTTGAACATATGTGCAGATACCCTCCCCCCTATTTTTTCCTTCTCCTTTTTTCTTTCTATTTTTCCTTTGGCTATGACTTTATCTCAAGCTCAGGAAACCCCCATTGCAGTTTTTTCAGAAGCACCAACAACCAGTCACAGAAATGAGTCAGTGGCACTATGTGAAAGGTCAACTTGATGGCGTGGGATAAAGATACAGGCAGGGCCTGTATGTAGGGCCTCCATGCTGGTGAGTTAGAATGTAAGGGGATTGAATCAACCGGTTAAGTGAAGTAGGGCATTTTCTAAATTAAACAAATTAAAATCTGAAGTAGTGTATTTGCAGGAAACTAACCTGTTTAAGTAAGTACCAATCAAAACTCCACAGAGGAGGATTCACACAAGTTTTCCACTCTGATTTCAGTCACAAAAGTAGGGGGGTGGCTATTCTCCTGCATCAAAATGTACTGTTTGAAGAGTCTAACATCATAAAAGAAAAAAATGGTTGCTATGTTATCATTCAAGGGAAACTGTTCAATAGGCCGGTGGTGCTGGCAAATATGTATGCCCCCAATTGGGATAATCTCGACTTCTTTAGAAATCTCTTTTCACTTTTACCAGGTCTGGATTCATATGATTTAATATTGGGGGGAGATTTCAACTGTGTTTTGGATCCGAAGCAGGACCGCTCCAGTACAAAGGTCCCTTCACTTAACAAATCGACAAGATGTATTAATACTTTTCTTCAAGCCTATGGCCATCGACCCATGGAGATTCAAGTACCCAACATCCAAACAGTGCTCTTTCTTCTCCCTAGTACATCAAACATACTCCAGAATTGATTATTTTTTAATTGACCAAAAATTACGACCCATGATTACTCAAGTAGAATACGATAGTATAGTCATTTCGGACCATTGCCCAGTACTTTTGAAGCTTCGGTTTCCAGAAAACATACTTCCAAAATGTACATGGCGCCTAAACTCAAGATTGCTTGCTGCGAAAAAATTTGTCAATTTCATAAATACACAAATAGACTTATTCCTAGAAACTAATGAGCCTCCTGAGATAAGCTATTGCACACTGTGGGAAACCATGAAAGCATATGTAAGGGGACAAGTGATATCCTACACTGCTGGTGAAAATAAAAAGAAATCCAAAAGAGTTACAGAGTTGATCAACAGGATTAAAGTGGTGGATCAACTACACTCAACATCACCCTCTGAGAACCTCTACAGAGAGAGAATTTAGCTTCAAACGGAATTTGATACTCCCACAAATGACAATGCTATAGATCTTTATTTGAAAGCTCGTCATAATCTCTATGAATACAGGGAACGCGCCAGTAAACTCTTGAGCCATCAACTTAAACAGTCGGCAACGACTGGTTTCATATCTGCAATAAAGGATGGGGAAGATAACATAAGCCCCGTTTCCACTATGCAGTCCGGTACGGGTCGGTTCAGAACGGTTCGCTTATTTCAGTGTTTCCACTACCACGAAAGCTTACCGGTCCCATGGTACTCGTTACCATTTTTGTAACCCTTCTGCTTGGGGTACCTAGCACACAGGACCGGTTCCCTTGGGGAGGAGCCTGGAGTGCTGAGGAGGTGCAGGCTCTGCTCTCTAATGTTGGTGAGGAGGCTGTGCAGCGGGAGCTCGATGGCGCTGTGTGAAACAAAAAAGCTGATTGCCGCGAAAATGGCAGAGAGTGGTTTCAACCGGACCGCGAGTCAGTGTCGCATTAGGCTGAAGAAGCTTCGGAGCGATCAATGTTGTGACGCTTCGGCACGCACTCCGCCCACCCCTGAGGGTCCCCTTTGTACAGTGGGAACATAAAGCTGAACCCAAAACGAACCGTGCCGATACGAAGTGACCCAAACCGTACTGACAGTGGAAACGAAGCTATATTTACAGATCAAAGGGACATTAATGCTCAATTTAAGTCTTTTTACGAAAATTTGTATACCTGAGAAGCAGGTAAATAATTTATTCAGTGAACTGGAAATGCCCTCCTTAGACGAATCAGATAAATCAGAATTGGAAAGGTGTATGTAACCCCTTCTTACGAGTGGCCTAGCTTAATAAGACGCCTATGGCTATCACTAAGTAAAGGTTTACACTTAAACACGGTTTTGGCGCAACAAACAGATCCTGAGTCCTCAGCAGTGGATGGTGAGCTGGTCGACCCTCCGGTGCAAACAAGTAGGTGGCGCCTTTAATGCTGAGAGTCCTGACATAATGCACCCAATTAACCAGTCTACTCCACAACAAACGATGCAGTGCCTCCACTGGGGACATACTACACTTCCCTAGAGCTAGTGCATGCGTACGCCTCAGATCCCAAAATATATTATCCAATGAGGTTGGAGGTGCATGCAGGGCTAACCTACATGTGTGTGTGTGTGAGTGTCCCAGCCAGCCTTTCTCAACCATGCCTACCTAGGCCATAGAATGAGCAACCCAGCAATGTATACGTTTAACGTATTTATTTTTCTGTGGTGCAACAAAGGTAGAAAAGGAAAAGAAAAACAAGAAAGAGAGGAAACAACAGAGAGTATTTACAACAGTTACAGTATACCCATGAAAGGACAACTGGTCCCCAATAGCAAACAAACAAAACAAAACAATCTCTAATCAGAGAGTCTGTGGTAGCCCTGGTACCAAAAAGGAGAAAAAGAGTTCTGGGCCAGTCAGTGACCCACTGCTAGCCGGAGGAGGAGATAACCTTTAAAACATACCCTGAGGTCCCCGGGGAGGAGCAGTTGGGGGGTAGCGAGTCGACTTGTCGCTCTGGAGGGGATCCCCAGCAGTGACGTCAGCCACCCGCCAATACGAGCGCTTGGAGGGAGGGATGGCACCAGAGTATTCCCCTGCAACAGCTGAGATGCAGGCTGGATGCACCGGTTCCCCGTCCGCTGCAGACACGAGCCTGGCCCCCGCTCTGGAGAGGAGGAAATGCCTTCTGCCGAAGAGGAGACGCCGTCCTTAGAGCCCAACACCGGCGCGATAGCGTCCTGAACCTCCCGGAAACAGCTGAGATGCGTCGGCTGATGCTGGATGAAGCCACGAGCTAATCGCCTAGCTCTGGTGAAGAAGAAGCTCCCTTGGGGCCCCGCACCGGAGACACCACGACCAGAGTTCTCCGTAGAACCAGCAGAGATGAGTAAAACAACTCCCCAAACGCTCAAACGTCTCAGGCAACCAGCACAATCGGTACCAGCAGCAGAACAAACATTTCTCGGTCTCTGTCTCTCGGCGTGCTTGGCTGCAGCATCAACAAACATTTCTTCTCAGCAGAAGGGCCCGCCCCCTAATATAAGCTGTCACTCACTCATTGCCGGGCTGTGAATGGCCAGCCGGGCTGCAAAGCATTCTGGGAATTGTAGTTCCGGGGCTCCATAGGGTCTCTGACACAGTATCTCCACCCGGTACACAGGGTACCACACACATATTTTACAGGGTATTACATGTATAACCCAAATTGAGATCATTAGCGCAATTAAAACAATTAAACCCGATCAGGGCACCGGTCCTGACGGGTTTCCAATAGAATTCTTTAAAACATTTGGTCCTCATTCAAAATTCAAATTCAAATTCTGAAGAACTCTAAAGTCAACTACCACAGCTATGCAGATGACACACATATCTCGCACTGTCTCCAGATGACTGCAGTCCTATAGAGTCAGTGTGCAACTGCTTAGAGCAGTGTTTCTCAATCCTGGTCCTCAAATACCACTGACCTGCATGTTTTCGATGTTTCCCTCCTCCAGCACACCTGATTCAAATGATCAACTCAGTGCAGTGGCCTGATCAGGAGCCATTCATTTAAATCAGGTGTGCTGGAGGAGGGAAACATCGAAAACATGCAGGGCAGTGGTACTTGAGGACCAGGATTGAGAAACACTGGCTTAGAGCAAGTCAAAAAGTGGATTAACCAAAATTTCCATCCATTATCTTCCGCTGGTCCGGGGATCGGGTCGCGGGGGCAGCAGCTTGAGCAAAGAGACCCAGACGTCCCTGTCTAACCAAAATTTCCTTCAGTTAAATCAAGAAAAAACTGAGGTCATTGTGTTTGGCAACAAAGAGAAGAGGTTTGCTGTCAGTAAACACCTTGAGTCACTGTCCCTAGAAACTAAAGACCAAGTCCGGAACCTCGGCGTGCTGATAGACTCAGACCTGACCTTCAACAATCATTTCAAATCAGTCACCAAATCAGCCTTTTATCAACTTAAGAACATATCCAGAATGAAGGGTTTCATGTCCCAAACAGATCAGGAAAAGCTGATTCATGCTTTCATCTCCAGCAGACTTGACTACTGTAACGGTCTTCTGACTGGACTCCCCCAAAAGAGTCTCAAACAGCCTGCAGCTCATTCAGAACGCTGCAGCCCGAGTTTTAACCAGAACAAAGAGATCAGATCCCATCACCCCAGTTCTCAAGTCTTTACATTGGCTCCCGGTCAGATACAGAATAGATTTTAAAGTTCTGCTACTAGTCTACAAATCACGGAATGGTTTAGGTCCAGAATACATGAATGACATGCTAGTAGAGTATAAACCCAGTAAAGCTCTGAGATCTGCTGACTCAGGTCAGATAGTGGAGCCCAGAGATCAAACTAGACACGGTGAAGCAGCTTTTAGCTGTTATGCTGCACACAACTGGAACAAACTACCAGCAGAACTGAAATCAGCCCCAACTGTAAGCACTTTTAAATCTCGGTGTGCTTATGGTTGAGTTTATATTTTTCTTTTTCGCCTCCTCTTTGATTGCTTTTAACTGTGTTTTATTTTTTTATTCTATTTTTTTTCTCTTTAAATTGCTTGTTTTTCTTTTAAATGCCTTGTCTTTATGTAAAGCACATTGAGTTGCCTGTGGTATGAAATGCGCTATATAAATAAAGATGCCTTGCCTAAATTAATACCATTACTATCGAAGGTATTTAAAGAGGTCCTGGTTAAAAAAAGTCTTCCCCCAACTATGACACAGGCTTCTATCTCTTTATTATTAAAGAAGAATAAAGATCCGCTAATTTGTGAGTCCTACCGCCCGGTCAGCCTATTATGTTGCAACTATAAAATTCTAACCAAGGTACTGGCTGGTAGGCTTGAGAAAATTATGCCTAAATTGATTCAGCCCCCAGATATTTGATATTGCCGTCGAGCCCTTGGAGATAATGTTAAGAAAGACCACTAATCAAGTTTGAGTGTGAAAGGCACGACATTTGCATAAAGTATCACTTTATGCAGACCATCTCATTCTCTTTCTCTCAGACCCATGTTCTACTATACCAATTGCTTTTGTGCTCATCACTAAGTTCGGGCAAATTTCAAGATATGTTAAATTTAACTAAAAGTGTTTTATTCCGCATAAACGACAAAGCACACCAGATGTCACTCCAGGACTTTCCCTGTCAGTAAGGATAGTTTTACCTACCTGGGTGTTTGTGTCACTTACAAGTATAAGGATCTGTTTGACAGCAATTTCAAAACGGTGTTTAACAAGGCCAAACAGGATATGGAGCGTTGGTCAACCCTCCCACTGTCTCTTGCCGGAAGGATCAACTCAGTAAAAATGACTATCATGCCCAGATTTTTATTTATGTTCCAAGCAATACCAATCTTTATCCCTAAATCCTTTTTCAAAGACTTAAATAAGCTCATATCTACTTTTATTTGGAAGGAATATTTGGAAAGACAAAAAGGAGACGGTGGGCTGTCTCTACCCAATTTTCTATATTATTACTGGGCGGCCAATATCCACAAACTGATGTTCTGGGTCTCTAATGGCGTGTTTCCACTATGCAGTCCGGTACGGGTTGGGTCGGAACGGTTCGCTTATTTCAGTGTTTCCATTACCACGAAAGCGCACCGTACCATACCGTTACCATTTTCGTAACCCTTCTGCTTGGGGTACCTAGCACACAGGACCGGTTCCAGGCTCTGCTCTCCGTTGTTGGTGAGGAGGCTGTGCAGCGGGAACTCGATGGCGCTGTGTGAAACGAAAATTTTTTCCAGCTGATTGCCGCAAAAATGGCAGAGAGTGGTTTCAACCGGACCGCGAGCCAGTGTCGCAAAAGCTGAAGAAGCTTGGAGGTGGTTCGAATTTATGGATGTTATTTGTTATTTGCTGTTATTTGCCATTTACGCTTCGGCACGCACTCCGCCCACCCCTGAGGGTCCCCTTTGTACAGTGGGAACGCAAGCTGACCCCAAAGCGACCGGACCTGTACCGTACCGTTCCGCTCTTTAATTTGCTCTCCACTACCCCTAAATAAATGGTGTTGGACGAACAACCCAATAATTTCTGGCTGCCTGAAGATATGGCCGCAATTTAGGATTCACTTTAAGAATAAACTGTTACGGTGAGTGGGTTGCGAGGCGTAAGGACACGGATGCGGACTTAAAAAACAAGACTTGATTTATTTTCAAACAGAGAACAAGGTTAACATAAAACGCGGCTGAGCTGGATGACAAGAACTGTGCAAACAAAACATGATCATGACTTGGACAAAAACAAAAAAAAAACTTAGCTTGACTTGACTTGGCATGAAAGGTAAATGGTGAAGGTGCAAGGCGCAAGGATCTCACCCTGACTGAGAAAACAAGGAGCCTAAAAACTGTGGGGACTGATGAGTGAATGAGTGTAGCTGATGAGAACGAATGCAGGTGACGTGAGTGAAACTAATGAACTGAACATGGGAAGTGAGGGAAAAACAGTTGCAAAACTAAAACTAAACATGAGCTAGAAAACTAAAGACTAAACACCAAGGCATGATAAACTAAAACATGATAAAACACAAAACTACGAACTAAAAACATGGCGCAAAACCCCATGTTCATGACATAAACAAGCTCTTGTCACTTCCCCTATTCTTGCGAACATCAATTTTGCCCCATCTCTCACAGACCCATCTTTTCAACTGTGGCATAGGAGAGGGATTAAATGTGTAATGGACCTTTTTAAGGAAGGGCACTTAATTTCTCTTGAACGGTTAAAGAAAGACTTCAGCATCCCTCAGTCACATTTCTTTAGATACCTACAGGTGCGGAGCTATGTTAAAACACACTTCTCTTTGACAACCCCTCAGAGTAAATGGATTGATAAATGTTTGAACATGGACCCAGTTGACAGAGGTCTGGTGTCAGTGTTGTATGATAACATCCAAATGGTTGCCGTCATATCATTAACCGTTTAGCAAGGCTGTGGGAGGAAGAATTAAGAACCATCTCAGATGTAAATTGGCAGGCAGCAATTACGTTGGTACACTCTTCCTCAAAATGTATCCGACATGGGTTGCTACAATTTAAGGTTCTACACAGGTTACATTTATCTGCAAATAAACTAGACAAACTCTACCCTGGTTTAGACCCAACTTGCATCAGATGCAGGCAGGACCCAGCTAGCCTCAGTCACATGTTTTGGCTTTGCCCGAAACCGTCTCTGTTATGGACATGTATATTTGATACATTTTCATGTATGTGTAATAAAGCCATCAGTCCCAACCCATTGACTGCATTGTTTGGGGTTGTCCCTCAGGAAACGCCAATATCTAGGCACCAGGCTGAGGCTATACCATTCTCTAATCTTTTGGCTCGATGTCTAATACTCCTTAGTTGGAAGGAGGTTACGCGCCCCTCTCACAGGCGTTGGGTGGAGGAGGTGATGTCCCATCTCAAACTTGAACAACTTAAATATACTGCCAGGGGCACTACCCATAGATATTATAAAGTCTGGCAACCATTCCTATCATATTTTGAGGATGAACTCCCTTCCCTTAATATAGTGTAGCCTAAGTCTTTTTTGCTGTTGCTTTCTTATTTTCCTATTAACAGCAAATATGCAGTTATATAGTTCACTGAAGAAGGAAATGTCTGCCTTTACTTTGGAGACATCTGAGAACAGCAGGATTAATGTGCTGAGAAGTCTGTAGCTTCTGATTTGGGACGGGTTCTTAGGAGCACTGAGCTATTATGCACATAGCCACTCTGTTTACTGTGATTAAATCACCAGCAATAGCAGCAGGCAGCTACAAAGTAACCCACTCAATGCTACATACAATATATTCAACTGCATGAGGTCCATTATAATTTACTATTCTCTCTTTTATCATGTGGGATTCCTGAAGCTAATCAATCAGTCCTGAGTTTTATAGCTTCTATCTTCTTTTTTTTCAGCAAAAGTAGCATTTCCTGCTTTACTTTGGAAATGTGCAATACATTTGACTACAATGACTAAAGATGTGACATACGGTGGATATGGAAGTGGATATGGAACTGATGCTGTCATGAACAGCACTATGAATATTTAGTTTTTATTTCTTTCATTGGGCGCTCACCATGGAACCCTCACCATGTGCCACTGGCCACTCTGCACCATTAAGAAAATAATAGAAATGTCACTAATGGCTAGGGAAATTTTGACTCGGTTGTTTTGCAGCAATCATTGAGAGAAAATTCAAAGCCTCAGGAAAGGACAGACAGGAGTTCAATCTGGACAGCAAGACATTTGTAGGATAAACCCTATATCTGAGAGCAGAAACAGTTTTAACGTGGACCAAGTCATAACTGAGCTGAACTGAACTGAACTTTTTAAGTGCGATTGCCATGAAATATCTGAGCATGAAAACAAAGAAAGCTGTTCTAAATTAGAAAAAGTATGTGTTTAAAGATAGTAATATAATCCCATCTTGACCCCACTGCTTCAGAACAATGACACAAGAAATATGACTGGCAAAGTGTTGAATTTATTGACCCGCACTCCTTTCAAGATGTAAAAAAAAAAAAAAAAAAGGAAAAATCTAGGTAAAAAAGGACAAGGAAAATGTGTTTAAAGGACTTAGCTGATATTTCCCCCCATTTGTTAAACATTTGAAATTCATAATGTCCAGTTTCTGGAAGATTCAATCATTTTAAACTGCAGGATGTCAGTTCATTGATTTCTAGCAAATACTTTATAAAAACTGCACAAAAGAGAGAGCCACTGTAGCACGTTGCCAATGATAAATGTCACTGTTTGCTCTTGTGATAATCATTTACTCAATATTATGACGCAGAAGTGGATGTTATAGGTTTATTTTTAGCATTGACCTGAGCTCTGTTTGCCAGCTATCCATCATGTTGTATAATGAAACTCATCATGCAAGGGCTTTGTTGTAAATCTGAGGGCACTCAGATTCACGAATCCTGCACAATCTATCATAAAAGCACAGCTTGTATTCTTTGTAGATTGGTTTAGTGTGTGTCTGTATATGTGCTGACCATTGAGTCCTCATCAGCGATAAAGACAGTGCAAGCCTGGGCCTGCATGAAGGACAGGATGGTTCCTGCAATCTTCCGCAGTAAAACTTCCAGACACTGCTGCTCCTCAAAGATCAGACTGGCCAGGTCCAACAATACCTGCACACACATATGTGCAAACTCATCACACACACATTTGCACCTGTGTGTGCATAAACCTCCAGAAGGACACAGTCACACTCACCTGATTGCGTCTGTTTTCTAGCTGTGACGTCTCATACAGCTGTGCGTTGTGTAGAACGATGCCAGAAAAGGCCAAATAAGCTGAGAAATCCTGTTGGAGAGGAAGACAACAATATCTGAGCACTACGCTGGGCGAATAAAGGAAGGAAAAACATGGACTGATGCATGAAAAAAAAAGTTATATTGTGACATTAAGGAAATACAGTAATAAAAATGATCTGTTCTCTGCTACTTCTTAAAATGAGGTAAATACAACCCCTGATGGACAAAAATACATGACATATTGACATGGCACTAGTTCTTTACTGAACACCCCAAGTCCACCCCAAGATTCAACATCTTAAAATACTTTAATCATTGTTATTTAATACTTGAATTTAATTAATCGTTATTATAAATTCAAAATGAGTCAATTTAGCAGTAATAACTTTATATAATTGTTTTTTGTATGACGTAATCAGTCTCTCCCATTATTGTAGAGGAATTTTGGTTCACTCTTTTATACAATGTTGCATCAGTTCATTGTCGGCATTCGTTTATGCACAGCTCTCTTAAGGTCCGACCACAGCATTTCAATGAGGTTGATGTCTGAACTCTGACTGGACGGTTGCAACGCCTTGATTATTATTCTTTTTCAGACCCTGCTTTTGAGATAGTAGACCTAATTTTAAGACCTGGTATGGACCAGTTATATTTTTTTGTTCTGATATGTAAAACCTTTCAATTAGAAGTATAGTGTAAATATCTTTCTCACGTGACTGTATCTGACAGGTTTAAAGACATGCTCAGATCAGTTCGGAGTATCCTTCTGCTCACAGATGTCACGTTCACTTTGAAACTCTCAACAAAGTATCATGGAGTCTTGGCCAAGACTGGCAGACAGTTTCTACAGTAAAATTAAACAGTTAAAATTACTAACCTTTTCATCTTGCTCAGTGAAAGCACCATCCTCCCCACATTTTTTGTTAATAGCCTGAACCACGCCAACGACCTGAAATAAGTTTGATAACAAAGCAAAGGCAGTCAAACCAGTAGTTCTTGGTAGTGCCTGATGAACGGGGCTGTTGGGACAGCCTTGCTCCCAGCCCTGCATGGTAGCCTGCCCCGGCTTTGACTGCATAAAATTAGAACGAGGCCTGTGGGGGGCACTGTCTACAAGCAGTGGCAATGGCTCCTCTGTGTTTGCCCCACCCCTGTTTTAAATGTACTTTTTTGGCATACAGTTATGGTCCACTACACTCTACACACTCATCAAGTGTGTCTGGGATGGCCCGGTCCTCTCGGTCAGGCAGGCCCTCTGCCGGGTGGAGGTGTGGTCCTCGAGAACAATTCAATTGAGTTCAATTCAGTTTTATTTATATAGCGCCAAATTACAACAAATGTCATCTCAAGGCATTTAAATAATACAGTCCAATTCAAGCCAATTGGAGTTCAATTCATTGTAATCATAATCCAATCAAATCCAATTAATTAATTTAAAAATGAATCCAATTCATTCATAGAGAGCCAATAAAGGAAACCAACAGATTGCACCGAAACTTCTCTTCGGTCCAATCTCCTGTCCTGAGCATGCCTGAGGCGACTGCGGAAAGGAACGACTCCCTTTTAACAGGAAGAAACCTCTGGCAGAACCAGACTCTGGAAGGGTGGCCATCTGCCTCGACCAGCTGGGGTTTGAGAAGACAGAAAAGAGGGGACAACAAACACCGTAACACCATTCAAAGGATACCTGTTGGAACAGGGTAAAATAAGTTGATGATCACAATGCCAAATGTACGTAATATCATATGAGAAATTATAAATATAATTTAATATTTAATTATAATGGGGCTGCAAACTATGATGAGAACACTGACTCTGTGGGCTTCAGGGTTTGCTAAAAGCCTGTGCCTCTGAGTGCAGCAATGAAAACAAATAAAACAATAACAGGCAGAAGATGGCAGATTTAATGTCCATTTTGATAAACCACTATCAGGGAAATGTTATGAATTGGGTCGTTGACATAAATCTGGCATGTCTGCTTTAGCATGACCACTTGCTTTTCTTTTTCCTCTTCAATCTCTGACTGAAAAAAAAAAAAAAGACTGGCTCTAGCTTAGTGCCACAGACCTACAACCTGTATAATTGAAAGTGTTACGCAGTGAGCTAAATAATGGTTATTTCAGCTGCTGTAATGTTATCTGTAATGTTATCTGTCTGGAAATTTTCTTTGGATTTCAGCAGAACTGCATCCTTGGATCAGTAAGGCTCACAATGTGCCTACTTCACGCCATATTCTCCCTGTGTGAACATGAATAATTATTCTGACAAAAAAGGCAAAAAAAGGGTATATGGTTAGTGGTTTTGTGATGGTAGAAAGAGCTTCGAAAATACCATCAGATAAGAGATCTGCTTTTCTACCTTAAAAGTCTAGATAGATAGATTGATAGATTACTTTATTTATTAATCCCTTTGGGAGGTTCCCTCAGGGAAATTGAAATCTCCATCTCACTCGCACTCAGCACTGTTATATACAGAAATGTACAAAAGGACACAACAGTGGAAAACACCAAACACCAGCACCCGTATAAAGATAATAATAATAATAATGTTATAATATGAGTATACTAGTAATAGTAATGAAAATAGTAATAATAGTAATGATGATGATAATAATAAATAATAATTTGTATATAAGTTTAAAATTAAAGTAAGATTAAAATTATTATCTATATGTTTATATGAGATTTGGACAAATTCAATAAAGTTATTTTGTTAGATTGTCTAAAATTGGACTTTAAAATGCATGTTAATGTGTTTTAAAGGCCTACAGAAAGTGTCACACCGTGGTGAGGTTAAGTTGGGTTTTTGTCTCGTTTCATGTATTGTTTCGTCATTTCCTGTTTTATTTTGAAAGACTAACTTCCCTCTCGTTCCAGGTCACTTGCCCTTCCTCTCGTGTTCCAGTCTGATTGTGGTATGAATGATTCCACCTGTTTCCCATTACCCCTGTGTGCTTAAGAGTCTGCGTCTCCCCCTGTCTTGTGCCAGTGTGTTGTATCTGTCTCTGTATAGTGCATCATCCTAGCGTTTTGCCAAGCCCGTTTCCGAGTTCCCGTGTTTCCTAGTTCCCAGTGGTATTTATCCTCGTGAGAGTGATTTTGTTTTTCCCAGAGTAAGTTTGATAATATAGATCCTGTAAGAAGTACAGAGTTAATTTTGCTTATAGTCTTTTTGTTTTCCCTCCTGGGTGGAGTGGCCTTTTTGTTTGTTAAACTTTTACAGCATATTTCCTCCGATTTTTAGGAGAGGCTCTTTTTGTTTTGCTCCTCAGTAGGAGTGACATTTAGTTTAATAGTAAAGTTTCATGGTCTTTTGTTTTCTCCTCCGCTAGTGGAGTGATTTTGAGTTTGGATAACTTTTATATAGATATACTTCTCCACTTTTGGAAAGTATATTCCTAGATTAATATTTCATAGCCAATTTAGCTTCTCTCACGAGGAACTGGTTGATCTGCTGTCCTCCAATAAAAGTCTTGGAATTAAACCTCCTGCATCTGCGTCCTCCATTCTCTGGGTGTGACAGAAAGGTGATTTTTTTGCACAAAACTGAAATAGCAGATCGATTCCTTATATACCATGGAATTTTTTTATGATTTTAAAATAATTTTAGGCCCCTGGATAGTCCTGATTAGGCCCAATAAACTATCACCACATTTGACTCGAATAGCCCGACATTTGGCAAACCGAAAGTAGCAGACGACAGGTGCGTGACGTCACGAGTGCCAGCTGCTGGAACAACCCCCAGTAGTTCTAGTAGCGAAGCCAGCAGTTTGCCAGACTTGGACAGCTTCTTCACGGCAAATTTCGATCCGAATATTGTTGATGACAATGAAGAAGACAATGAAGAGCCTGAAGAAGAAACCGAGGAGGGATTGGGGCTAGAACCAGACAGGTTCGAGCCAGCCATTGCCAGTGACAGTGGGTCGGAGTCCGAGTCCGAGAGCAGTGGGGACGATGATGGTGATCATGGTGATTTTGGTCGTCTTCAGAATGCCGATTGGTGAGCATACACTGTGTTTGGTCTCGGCCACGAGTCACAAAAGCAGCGTGTAATTGTGCAGCTATTTCCACCGCTGTATACACAGCTGGACTGTTTGGCACCAAAGCAGGAGGAACCAAAAAAGGTCACCGGTAATAAAACATAACAGTCCATTAGGCTGCAACAAAGAGACAGAATCCCATAACGCCCTCCTCTCCATCTCTGATAGATAACACCACTGTTGCTACATTTGTGGCACTGAAACCTTGTCCAAACACAAGTATACTCCCACTCACTTTCGTGCTTGGAAGTTCCCCATGTGTGCCGCGGGACGCCGGGGCTCTTGATGATCGCTCTGCCAGCTGATTTTAGGGCAACCATCCCGAGGTGTGTCCGCTCTCCGCCAGGTGGATTCCCCCTGAGTGTCCGCACCGCAGGGAGCTGAACACGGCGGGATGCGCTCCGGCTGATTTCAGGGCAACCATCCCGAGGGGTGTCCGCTCTCCGCCAGGTGGATTCCCCCTGAGTGTCCGCACCACAGGGAGCTGAACACGGCGGGATGCGCTCCGGCTGATTTCAGGGCAACCATCCCGAGGGGTGTCCGCTCTCCGCCAGGTGGATTCCCCCTGAGTGTCCGCACCGCAGGGAGCTGAACACGGCGGGATGCGCTCCGGCTGATTTCACCAGAGAGGAGGCAGGCGAACAGGGAGACAAAGACACAAGTTCTGACCGCAGGTCTCTCTGCTTCCTCTGTCCCCGGTGGTGTGAGCTGCTGGTGCTGAGGGCAACACACGCACCCACAGCACTTCGTACATCTAGTCGCAATAAAAACTGCACTGAATCCAACGTTTTATTGCCTTCACCACTCAACAAGCATACTACAATAGCGGCAGCCAGGAAAAACCATGGCACTTGTGAGTCGCACGGAAGCCCCGCCCCCAGTCTGGAATTCCAGGAAGGATTTCCAAGCGGCAAATTCAAAATCGCAAATTTCATGGGTTTATGAAATGTTTTGGTGTAGGGTCCAATGATCATTATTGTTCCCATGTGTATGTATTATCATTATGTATTGGGTGTAGTGTCAGCTTTCTGTAGGCCTTTAAATCCAATTTGAAAAAGTCAAGAAAGACAAACACACCCAGATTATATAGTTGGGAGTTGAATTTCTACCGCATGTATATATGAGTCAAACTCACTAAGATACTTTGCACACCCTCCACAGTTACCTTTAACCAGAAGCCAGTAAAACAAAAGTTACGTATGTAACTACGGTTCTATGAATCCCAGATGACCGCCAGAGGGTGGTGCTGAAAGCACTGAATGTTCCCTTAGCGCATGCGCCGTTCGAGTTGTAATACCAACAGAGTCACACCTGTGACATATCGGATGATCAATCAGAGGGTATATAGCCTGACGTCATCCGATGCTCTGTTCCTACAGAATCTTCTCGCGGAATGCAAGGATTCTGAGTGACAGAGAATCTCTGGCGGTCAGTAGGGATAAAATAGAACTACGGTTCTATGAATCCCTACTGACTGCCAGAGGGCGGTGCTGAAAGCACTGAATGACTACTATCAGCAATATCACAAGGAATCCAGAGCAAATACCTCACTGAAAAGGCCCAGAGAACCCTTGCAGCAGACCTGGTCCAGAGAATGAGGGGAGGCTACATTAACCCTGTAAAATCTGGTGAACGTGCTCGGGGAAGCCCATGATAGAGCAGCACATATTAGCCGCTTTCGGACTGTAGGAACCTTTGGCAGTTCTAATAACCTTTTAATCCGTGGGGCCGTTTTCTCCCGTGTTCGGACATACAGGAACTCGGGCTATCTCCCTCAGTTCCTATAACTATTTAGCTCCTTCTCCGAGGTCGGGTCTTTTCATGGTTCTATAGAACGCATCTGACGGAGGTGTGTGGTGGTCGGTAGCTACGCCCCTTGTCATGCTGCCACGGCTGAAATGTTTCCTCATACGACACAGACACAACCGGCGGGTGTTTAATAAGTTAAACTTACACTTGTCTCCTTTGTCTGCGGCCCTCTGCTCTCCTTTCATCCTTCATGAAATGAAAAAGTATCGTCTCCTGACTCTCTCTGTGAGCTCTTCCAGCCTCGATGTTAGACGCCTGATGTGATCGTCCATGATTAATACCACCGTCATGCAGACCATGAACACGGTGGCCTCCTAGCTCTCCATATTAGCTTCTTTGTGGTGTTTTTTCTTCTCTAATTACTTTTACCGGGTTCTGTTTTGTTGTTGAATGTGGCGCTAAACGGCTAACGTAACACGTCACTAACGCAGACGGCTGCGCGCGGTGCATCAGTCCCTATCAGGTCCCGACTCATGTGCGAATGCAGACTGAAACAGAAGGACAGTTATCAGAACGAAATTCGAGTAGGACAGTTCTGATAACTGCGTTCTTAGAACGGCTCTATCCGAAAGCGGCTAATGCTTCCATCGGAACCCCTCTCAAGTCTGCCCAGGAAGCGGAGACGCTCCTGGTAGAGTGCGCCTTTAAACCGACGAGTGGGGAGCAGCATCCCGCAGCGTAGGCGTGGCAGATGACATCCACGATCCAATGGGAGCGGCGTTGCTTGGATAGAGGACATCCTACCCTAGGGCCTCCATAACACAAGAACAGTTGGTCTGAGCGTCGTGTAGCAGCAGTGGCTGCAATGTATGCCTCCAGTGCTCTCACTGGGCACAACGACCGAGACCCATCGGCAGTTATCTCTGACATAGGCTGAAATCATGCCAATCTCAATGGCCGATTGCATGAGAAAGAGATAACACTTTAGGCAGGAATGCAGTGTTTGGCCACAAGGTAACACCAGAGCCATCAGTACCCCATCTGAGACATGAAGGGCTGACAGAAAGAGCATGTAGCTCGCTGACCCTCTTAGCTGAGACAATAGCCAACAAAAAGGCAGTCTTACATGATAGCCACTTGAGGTCCGCCTGCACCAAAGGCTCGAATGGAGAGTGGCACAGCAGATCCCAAACTGGTGCACGTGGAACCATCGGCGGGTGAAACTTACGAGCGCCACGCAAAAAAAGAGAAACTAGATTATGGCTCCCCACGGTACAGCTCTCAAAGCCAGCATTATTAGATGATAATGCTGCTACATCCACCTTAAGTATTGAAGGAGAGCGGCCCTTATCAAGAAGAGACTGGAGAAACTCCAGGATAGTGGACACTGCACAAGTGACTGGATCATCATTGCGGGCAGACCCACTGGGAAAACAGCTGCCACCTGATTTTCATATTGCTGGTGAGTAGAGGGTGCCCTGGCACTCAAAAGGGTGCATCTGACGGGATCCGAATATCCAGTCAGCAGCTGTTTAAGCCGTCCAGTGACCACACCCACAGTCGGAGGCGTTGAGGATTGGGGTGCAATAACAGTCCCCCCAATTGAGACAGCAAATCCCTCCTGGTCGGAAGACACCACAGGATGCCGTGACACAGACTCTGTAGGAGCGGGAACATCTTGTGGCCCTCCTTGGCAACCCTCCGAAGAGTAGGCCAAATCAGAGACAGGGGTGGAAAAGTGTATAGGAGGACCCTTGGTCAAGGATGAGCCAATGCTTCGTGCCTGTGCCCCTTTAGTCCCCTGCCCATCTTTTAGGGCATGAGGAAGTATGTTGAATAGTAGCCTCTGGGTTGCTGCAGAGGATCCACTGCCTCGATTGCACCTTTGGCCAGGAGGGCGGAAAGCTCCTGGTCCAGTGGTTGAGCTTTCACCGGGTCGGCGATTGTGGTCACCCTGACCCGGTGTGACATGTGTGAGGGCGCCGTCGGAATTGTAGCTGGTAACCATTGGTCAGAGTGGCAACCACCCATGGATCCCCAGCATGAGCAGCCCAATAACTGAGCTGCTGATGGGAAAAATATCCGACGGTCGGCCTGGTGGCCTCAACGTCCGTCCTCACGGCCCCTAGGGGCCCTGTTGCGGCGGCGGCCAGAATTTGTGGCACGGGCCTGCCTGGCTGGTTGGTGGACTGACTCACGAAAGTCCCTGCTGGGCCTCTGCTGTGCAACCAGAGGATTAAACCCACCAGGCCGATCACAACACCGAGGTGGCAGCCGAATACTGCGGCCAGCCAGCGGGCGCCTTGGATGCTGAGGTGGAGGAGGGGTCACACCCCTGCTGTGGCCTGAATGCTGCTGCCTAGTGTTCCGTGCCTGAACAGTCCG
Source organism: Odontesthes bonariensis (assembly GCF_027942865.1). Taxonomy (NCBI): domain Eukaryota; kingdom Metazoa; phylum Chordata; class Actinopteri; order Atheriniformes; family Atherinopsidae; genus Odontesthes; species Odontesthes bonariensis. The sequence goes on along the minus strand of NC_134524.1, from coordinate 29,874,002 downwards.
TTCCAGTGCTTCCAAGGCAGCCGGACCAAACAACTCCCCTGGTACCACAGGAACACTACGGAGGGTCTGACGACATGTTTCAGTCAACGTAGACTGCGCCAGCCAGATCTGTCGACGAGCCTGAACCAGAAAAGACATTACGCGCCCAAGCTCCCTGGTCATCAGCGCAAAAGCCTGAAGCGATGCATCACTAAAGCCAATTGCTATAGTGGCCCCACTAGTGTCCTTTAGGGATGAAGAGAGGGCAAACATGAGGTGCACCAAAGAATTGCCAAGTCGGCCAGCACGCGCCCCGGCTTTATAAGCTTTACAGAGGAAGTCATCTGTAACACGGCATTGAGCCCGCGGGCACTGAACATCAATGACGCAGAGCCTCATCTGGTGACACAATGAGTGAGGCCACAGGCATACAATCCAAGCCTGCTTTAACTGACTCATGCATAGCTGCCAACACGCAACCATCTGTGGAGAGGCGTGAAAAGGCTCTAGGGTCCCGCCAACAAGCGTGTAAATCCTTTAGGTACTCCTCTGATGGAGGGACAGAGAAGGGAGAAGGGGCCCGGCCGTGCCTGAAAAAGGCGCTTCCAGGAGCGAACTCCTCCACCTGCGGGACATCCAACTACAGCTGCCTCAATGCCATACGCATGATGTCAGAGGCAGAGGCAGCCAAAGACAACACGCCCTCCTCCGAAGCCAACTCAGGCATGGGTGGAGAAGAGAATCCAACCAACGAAGGATCCAGCTGGCGTGCCTGAAAAAGGGATTTCATTTCTGCCAATTCTGCAGACAAATGCTCAACTCTCATGGAAAGGCCCTGATCAGACTTGGCTTGTCTCTTCTTAGGGGGAGCCACAGAGACTGTGGCCTCATTCCAGCGCTTCGAGCGCCTAGGGAGGGCCACCTGCCCAGAAGGTGGAAGGTCATTGCCACCCTCGGGCGGCACGCTGCCATCACGGACGCTACCATCACCAATTAAAGCAACCAAACTTAGATGCTACCACAGGTAGCTCAATCCAAAACCGAATAACTGATTGGCTAAAATTGGGACAGGGGGCGAGACGCTACCGTCACCAATTAAAGCAAACAACAACCGTAGAGGCTAACACAGGTAGCTTAAAGCTGCAGTCGGCAGGTTTTCAAAATTGCGAGTCTAAAGTCGGAAAGTTCGAACTGATACAACTTTCAGGTCCCTCCCCCAACCTCTAACAAGCTCCGAATCGCCCCCCAAACCCCTCCCCCTCTGTGGACGAGGTTGTGCACGTGAGTTCACACCAGTGTGAGCGCACACAAGCTGGGGCAGACTCACGCTCAGCAGCGTGTGCACAAGCTGTGATTGACAGGTAGGATTCCTCCACCCTAACTTGATTGGTTAAAAACAGCCGGGAGCGCTCGGTTTTTGCAAGCATGATTACAGGCTTCAGAGGGAGCTACAGATTTCGTTATTTTTTCTAAACAGCCTATTTAATATTATACTTCCAGAATCCCATGACAGTTCAAGCTAATATGACTAAAAAAAAGTTGCCGACCGCAGCTTTAATGCAAAGTAGAGTAAGAGGTTGGCTAAAATTGGGAGAGGGGCCGAGACGCTACCGTCACCAATTAAAGCAACCAAACTCAGATGCTAGCTCAATCCAAAACCGAATAAACGGTTGGCTAAATGTGGGAGAGGGGGCGAGACGCTACCGTCACCAATTAAAGCAAACGACAACCGTAGAGGCTAACACAGGTACGCAAAATAGAGTAAGAGGTTGGCTAAAATTGGGAGAGGAGTCGAGACGCTACCGTCGCCAATTAAAGCAACCAAACTCAGATGCTACCACGTGTAGCTCAATCCAAAACCAAATAAGCGGTTGGCTAAAATTTGGGAGAGGGGGCGAGGCGCTACCGTCACCAATCAAAGGAAACAACAAACTTAGAGAGGCTAACAGGTAGCTAAGCTCCAGTGTGTGTGTATCACAAAACAGTGATCAGAAACTGTGAGTCGGGAGAGGAGGCGCAAACGCTATCATCACCAACAAACAGAATTACCTTGACCGAAGATCAACCCGTCGCAGCCCCTAGGAGGGCGAAACACCGCTACTCCAGCCAACAGGCAATCGGGCATCCAACGACGGTGAAATGATGCAAGATCAAGAAAGGCTGATGCCATGCAAAGCGAACTGCATGCGAGAAGAAAAAAGGAACAGAGCATCGGATGACGTCAGGCTATATAGCCTCTGATTGATCATCCGATATGTCACAGGTGTGACTGTTGGTATTGCTACTCGAACGGCGCATGCACAAAGGGAATATTCAGTGCTTTCAGCACCGCCCTCTGGCGGTCAACAGGTATGAAATAGAACCAGGGAATAACAACAAGAGATGTTGTGTATCTCATTTGTTACAAATTAAACCGTACAAAATGTAAAGAGCTGTAAAGCTGTCCAGTTCTCAGCTAGTCCAATTAAATGGCATAGTAGAGCTACAATGTAGACAGACTACACTGTGTATCTTCTAACTCCTGAAACACTCTTTGACACCTAAACCATATCAACTTTGCACTTCTTTACCTGTTTTTCTAGCTCATTATCTTTTAAATAGATTTAGTGCTTAATAGTTACTCCAGAATTTCTTACTGTACTGAAACATGAATGCTTCTCCTCATTTGTAACTCACTTTGGATAAATTCACCCTAGAAATGATACAATGCAAATGTGAATAAATTACTTTGTGGATATTCAATGCACTGAAGAATACATTTTTTCTTAATAAACAAGGCTACAAAAAATGACTTGCTTGTGGACACCGTTGCAGTTATTTTACTAAATTGCTTTTGAGATGGTAGATCGTCTCATCTACAGAAAGACAAGCAAAATTCCCAAAATGTCAAACACCTTGGTGATGACCTCAGAACTAGATGAAATTCCTTCCCAGTTAGGGTTTTCAATCATCCATTTTATTTGTGGTTGGACTATATAATATCAGGCCTAATGGACCTTTGTGTGGTACATAATGCTGACCATCAACTCACCTCATCTTTGTGATTTTTGATGGGCAGACAAAGTATGCTCTGTGTTTTGTAACCAGTGATCAGGTCGACTTCTGCATTGAACCTTGGGTCCTGGGGAAGCAAAGAACACATAAATTATCCTGTTAGTATGCAGGCTTTCTGATATATGTATGCACTGTGCATTGTGTTGAAGCCATTCCTGATATAAAACTGCGCTATGCTCTGGGCTCTGTTGGTGTTTGGGATGTTTCCACTTCAGCACGCCAGCACATAAATTTGTCACTCTTTTCACTGCAGACTAAGATCAAAAGGCTTTGATTGTCAAGCAACAGTATACAAGGTTTCAACATGGCTTGCGTCACTCTCAACAAAAGGTACCGAACATTTCAATAATATATAAGCACGAGGCGTCACCTGCAATCATACCCTCAACAACCACTCCAGCCACCTACACTTACAACACCTCCAGATCCTGTTTGTATAAAGAGACTGATATTCTGTCGTTGCTGAACAAATGCGTAGCTGGCAACGTTATACAAGCAAAAAATTCTACTCCCCAAAAGCATAGATCTCACATACACTACATAGCTTTACAAACTACAAGTAACAAGAAAGCCCTCTTTGGTTTTCAAGAGGCCTCATCAAGAGAAGTGGCTTCTAAAGGCATATCAAGGACTAGTGGATGGAGAGATCTTTTGTTTTGTAGACTTTTCTCCCATTGGCATTGGCAACTTTGTTTATATAGCACCAATTAACAATGGTTAAAGACAGTTAAATCTAGTAGATTATGGCCCCAAAATACCAAACAATAAGACCAATACTGTCTGAACAGTCTTCTGTACAGTCTCCGCCAGTCTTTGGGTGAACTAACCTTTTAGTTAGTTACTTAACTTATCTTGGCAAAACTACTGTCAATCATCTTATTATTGAAAAAGCATCAATGGTTCACATTGCCGGTATAGGACACAGTGAAAGCAGTCATGTCTGATATCACTTTAGCGTTTTCATATCCTTTGTGGAAACAGCTGTCAACAACTTGAATCAAGACAGAATATCAAAAACAGAACACTTGTATTCATAATTAATTGATGAAAGAATATCAATCATCAGCTGCTATGCATGGGGAAAAGTACAACTGTATAATTCCACTGTCCAAAAGCCTTGACACCGTTTGAAGTAAATCAGAAAACTTTTAACTCTATAATTGTGTAAGATCTTACAGTAAAAAATGCATGTTCTCTCCTGGATATACTCAGTACACAAACTTTAGACAGCAATCTGTTGTTAAGGACTATATTTTGAAAGCATAAATAAGGTTTTATGTAAACATACACACAGATTGAAGTCAGGCTGATTTGAACACTCACAAAACACATGCATTTAATTATAGTCACATTCTTCCTCCCCTCCTCCAAAGCAAACAAACACTATACAGACATCTGCTTCTTTTTGAAGACACTCATAACTCTTCCAAAAGGTCAGTTTCTGTGGCCAGTGAGCCGGAACCACACACATACAACACTTTCACTTACAAACCCATATAATAGTGGCAAAGCTATATCCATATGCATTTATTTTCATCCTAACACAAATCTGACAATGATCAGTCTGTCACAAGTTAACTGAGGTAACCAGGGAGCACTGTCGGAAATAAAAAAGGAGAGAGAGGTCAGAAGCTCCACCTGTACAGGTGGGGTTAGTGGTGCCCAGTACTGAAACTTAATCTGCAGCCACAAGTTAAAGGAAAATGTTTAGATTGAACTCACCTATTCAATTTGTTCAGTTTATTCATTCTGAAATATTATGCATTCCTGAGTAGCACATGTTATATGATAGCAGGGTTTTAACTTTTTTAAAAATATATATATTTTTAAGGTTTTCACATTATTTACATCCAGATAACTAATTTATCTATCATTTACTATATTATTTACTATTATCTACTATTGGCGGAAAGCTCCCATCCAAGTCCATTAAAATTAAATGTAATCCTTGTGCAAAGACTGCATTCAATTAATTTCAGTCACTAATTCCTCATAGATCCCCAAAGATAACTTAAAAAATGTTTGTAATAAATTCTACGAACAGCTAAAAATAAGGAGATCAAATAGTCATTGTAAGCGGTTACTAGTCCGGTTTCTTCTCACGAATTAAAGGGGAACTCCGGGGCATTTGAAGCGCATTTCCATTGCTAGAGGTTGTCAAATACTGATAGTAGGACACAGACAGGTGCAAATCTGCGCTCCCTGTGTGGAGATAGCGCTGTTCGCTCAGCCTGTCATGCGAGGCTAATACGTGGTGGCTAAGGGGCAAGCGCTAACCCTTCCACGTAAAACAACAACTTGCACACTGCAGAAACGTCACACCACTTTATAAACCATCCGACAATAAAGTCACAAGCCTTACCATCAAAACCATATGCATGGTTCTCACATTACTGGCATGGGGACGTTACAAAACAACTTTATAAACAGCATGTCACTTACCTCTTGTCGGTAGGCGCGCGCATGTTAAAGCCCAAAACAGTCAATGGACGATAATCCCATATACAAAACAATTATCTTCTCTAGAAAAACTGCGTTCAAGTATTTAAAACATTACAACAATGTATTGTTGAGAAAATTTGCCTAATTGCTCATGGATGTATTTGTCCCAAGTTGAATGTAAATGTAGATGTAAATGTACTTTATTTACACAGCCCTTTACAGACAATCCTTACGGTGTACCAAAGTGCTTTACAGCAGGTAATAAATAAAGAGAAGAAGAAGTAAAAAAAATAAAAACAATAAAAGAACAGTGAAAGCAATAAAATATAACAAAATCGATTAAGATAAAATAAGATAAAAGTGCCATCATACTACTGGGTATTAAAAGCAATCCTAAATAAGTAGGTTTTTAGCCTAGATTTGAAGAGGTCAGTAATAAGACGCAGCTCGACGGGGAGCTTATTCCAGAGCCTGGGGGCAGCGACGGAAAAGGCTCGGTCACCCCAGTGTTTGTATTTTGACCTCGGCACTTCTAGCAAAAATTGATTTGTTGACCTCAGAGCTCTACCAGGATTGCGGACTGTTAAAATCTCAGATAAATATGATGGGGCGAGGCCGTTAAGAGCTTTAAAAACAAACATTAAAAGTTTAAAATCAATTCTATAAAGGACAGGAAGCCAATGGAGGGAGTTAAGAACAGGAGTGATGTGCACATGTCTGTTAGTGTTGGTTAAAAGACGGGCAGCAGCGTTTTGCACAAGTTGAAGGTGACTGAGAGAAGACTGGGAGACGCCAACATAAAGTGCATTGCAATAGTCTAACCTTGAACTTATTAGGGCATGGGTGGCTTTCTCAAGGTCAGGAGACGCAACTGGAAAAAAATAGTCCTGACAACATTGTTAATTTGTTTGTCCAACCTCAGATGACTGTCAAAGGTCACTCCCAGATTTCTGACGGTTGAACTAAGCTTTGAAGACAAGGTGCCAAAACCAGCCGTCACAGTATCCCCAAACACAATGCATTCAGTTTTGTCATCATTTAAAAGAAGAAAATTTTGGGCCAACCACTGCTTAATATCACCAATACAATTAAACAAAGAACATTGTGCACTGTTACTATTTGGCTTCAATGGTAGATACATTTGTAAATTGTCTGCATAACAGTGGAAAGAAAGGTTGTGCCTGGCTATAATTGACCCAAGTGGTAGCATGTACAATGAGAAGAGGATAGGGCCAAGAATAGATCCTTGAGGGACTCCACAGGAGAGAGGAGCACTAGAAGAGGAAAGGTCACCAACGGAAAAGGTTCTACTGGACAAGTAAGACGCAAACCACTTCAATGCAGTGCTGTGGATGCCAACATAATTCCTTAATTCCTACACAGTTCCATAATTCCTGCAGTGCCGTGGATGCCAACATAATTCCTGCATAATCCATCGTGTCAAAGGCTGCTGTGAGATCAAGCAGAACCTAAGAGCTCTAAGTCCCCAGGCTCGGATGGATTTCCGGGAGAATGGTATAAATCGCTGAGGGAGCAGTTAATACCAATACTGCATAAAAGCTTCAATTATACCCTGAGGAAGGGAGTCCTCCCCCCATCTTGGAGGGAGGCTACGATTTCGGTGATTCCAAAAGGGGGCAAGGACCCAATGGAATGTGGATCTTATAGACCTATTAGTGTTTTAAACCAAGATTGTATTGAATTGTATGCAACCATCTTGACCAAAAGAATGGAGGAAGTGTTGCCTCTTCTGATTGATGAAGATCAAACTGGGCTTATTAAAGGTAGACAAACTCAGGATAATATAAGGAGGACCCTCCACACTATTGAACATATAAAAAATGAGAAAATTGGAGCTATTTTACTTAGTATGGATGTGGAAAAAGCATTTGATTCGGTGGGGTGGGAATTTGTCTATAAAGTCATGGACAAATTTGGTTTCCATGAGAAGTTCATTAAAAGGCATCAGGGCACTATACACGTAGCCTGGCGACGCCATCCTACGTACTTCCGCCCAAAGATTTTGGCTCCGCACATAGTCTGGCCCAACCCCCCTACCTCGGTTCGCTCAGTGTTTCGCCAATCTGCAAACAGTTGAGATTGGTGACGCAGAACTCACCTGCGGAGTCCATTGTAGTCCATGTAATTGTAGTTCAACCGCAGCGGAAATAAACATGGCGACGGAAGAAGAGACGCTAGAAGCTATCCATGAAGTTGTCTCAACTCTGGAGAGCATTACACAATTAAAACAAGAGCAAGAGGAATGCCTCGTCAATTTTGTTAGTGGCAAGGATGTCGTAGCTCTCCTTCGGCGCATAACCTACGTCATTTCTAAACATTACTGAATGGTTAAGGGAACTCCAATGAATTTAAGTTGCTGAGTAAGGTCCCAGCCTCCATGGGAACGGATTCCTCTTGGGTTTTTCCAGACTGTTTGACGGAGTCAACAGTCGGCTTTCGCCCAGGCTACTATACACGTCCCCCATAGCTAGAATTAAGGTAAACGGAGGCCTGTCAGGAACTATTCACCTGCAACGTGGCTGTCGTCAGGGCTGCCCAGCCAGCCCAGTGCTCTTTAATCTTTTTATTGAACCTCTTGCTCAAGCCGTAAGACAGAATCCTGACCTGGAGGGCATCACAATAAAAGAAAGGGAATACAAAATTTGTCTTTATGCGGACGACGTTCTGGTCAGCCTAAAGAATCCAGAGTCAGGAATACCAAGATTAATGGACTTCCTGAGGAGGTATGGAACCCTGTCAGGCTACTCCCTTAATGTCGATAAAACACAAGCCCTGACATTCAATTACATGCCATCATTAGATCTTAAAAACTAGAAATGCACTCAGAGAGTGCAGACCTCCGCCAACCGCCAACCTACCTGTGGATAGCGAGCCATGTATGGACATACGTTCCTGATGTGGGCTACTTGTTCTTTGGCGCTGTCAGCAGAAGAGGCATTCCCTTCTCCCTATTCATTATTGAACAGCAGTGTTCACCGTTATTAATTATTATTAATATTATTATTATTATAATGTTTTGTCGGGAAGCAGTGTTCTGTCGGGAAGCAGTGTTCGCCGTTCTCATTACGCTATATGCAGTTATGCACACTGGCTTGCCGTGCAAGTAAATCCGCGCACTATGCATTCTGTCTGGCTTTGGGCATGCTATATGCAGTTATGCACACTGGCTTGCCGTTGCAATCTTTTGCTGTGCTAATTACAGCAAATCCGCGCAATATGCATTCAATCCGCGCACTATGCATTCTGTCTGGCTTTGGCTCTGTTTGCCTTTGGCACCTTGAGGTCGCGCCACCTTGTGGCAGGTCGCAAGATTGCAGCAGCACGAACAGACGAACGAACATCCAGACAAACAGACAAACTCGGGCGATCACATAACCTCCTTGCCGGAGGTAATAAGTACAAGTTCAACTGGGACTCTTCCTCTATTAAATACTTGGGTGTGAAATTAACAAAGGACATATCACAGTTATTCTTGGAAAATTATACAAGTATTAATTCCCAGATAAAGGAGGAACTAGACAGATGGGCCTCCCTGCCCCTGGAGCTTGGTAATAGGATTTCGACAATAAAGACAAATATTTTACCCAGATTACTTTACCTGTTCCAGTCTTTACCTATTTGTGTTCCTGATTGTCAATTCAGAGAGTGGGATAAGATCATATCCCGTTTTATCTGGAATGGCAAAGCTCCCAGGGTGAGCTACAAGACTCTACAGCTGCCAAAGTGCAGCGGGAGGATGGGCTTACCAAGACTCAAAGACTACTATTTAGCGGCACAAATAAGACCGTTGTTGCTCTGGTGCAATAAAGACTACTTTGCAAAATGGAAAGAGTTAGAATTATCACTGTCAGACAGGCCTATACAGAGTCTATTAGGAAACCCAATGTTGGCTAAACAATATGATTTCCAGAGCCGGTGGACTAGATTCTCTATGGAAATCTGGTCTGGCCTGGCGAAACAACTCAACATTCAGAACGAAATTAGAATTTTAATGTGGCCAACCCACGATCCAGATTTCAAACCAGGTATGGGTGATGGAGGTTTCATTCAATGGGCGAGGAAAGGACTCTCCACATTATGCCTACTAATTAAAAACCAGAATTTCATAGACTTCAAAACCATCTCAGATAGATACGCCCTTGCTCGGCAGGATTTCTATAGGTACCTCCAACTTCGGCATTACTTTGATAAGAACATTAAAGGACTTATACAGGAAAATTTATCAAGTATTACAGAAATGTTTATCAAAGCATATAATACAAAACTGTCCAGAAAGATCATTGGAGAACTATACAGATATATAGCTGAATTAAGAGGCCACTCAACAAACTATATTAAGGCGAAATGGGAAAAAGAACTGGGAACTGTAATCACTTCTGAAGAATGGATAAATACGATTGACACACAAATCACCACTACGACCTCACACCTGTGGAGAGATTTTTCCTGGAAAAATTGTATCAGATTGTTTCATAACACCTAAGCAAAAGTCTAAGCAGACAGGACTACAACCTACTTGCTGGAGAGGATGTGGACATGGTATGGCAGATCATACACATGTATTCTGGAGCTGTCCCACTCTTAAATCCTTCTGGGAAGGAGTTCAAAACATAATTAGTGAAGTCCTGCAGTATAATCTAGATTTTACCTGTTTATCATTTTACCTGGGTAACATGGATATGGAACTACCAAAGAAAGACAGACACCTCCTGAAAATCTTTATGGCCGCAAGTAAAAAAGCAGTAACAAGAAGATGGCTCAACACAGAACCTCCCACGGTTAATCAGTGGAAAGTCATAATTAAAGACATCCAAACTATGGAACTATTGACTTTTAGCCTCAGGTTACAAAGGGGCAAAGGTGATGCCCTCTGGGAAAAATGGGACACCTACATCGCAGGAGGGGGTGATGACCTATCTTGATGCCTTGTGTACTCTGGTAATGAAAAGCAATGACCATGATGTTATAGTTTGTGGCGATCTGCTCGCAACCCCGCGGTTCCCCTGATGTTTTGGAATTTCTCCAAATTATCCTCAAGAAAGGACTGTAATTGTATAAAAACAACTTTTTCTAAAGCCTTAGAAAGAAAGGGCAGATTGGAAACAGGTCTAAAATTTGACAACACTGAGGGGTCAAGATTAGGCTTTTTAAGAAGGGGCCTGACCACAGCCTGTTTAAAGGCAGCTGGGACAGTTCCTAATCTCAGACAGGAGTTAATAAAAACCAGGATACTGGGACCCACAGTATTAAAAACCACTTTCAAAACTTTGGAAGGGACAATATCCAATGGGCAGTTTGTAGGTTTCAGAGATTTCAATACGTCACAGAGAGAAGAGAGGGAAACCAGCTCAAACTGATCAAACGCAGCAGAATGAGGTGGGGCAACAGGTAGATCCTTATTTTTACTCATAATAACATTACTGGTATCTTTTCTGACAGAATCCACTTTGTCAACAAAATAATGAAGAAAATTCTCACAAGTGGCTATTGATACATCAGTCACAGAAGAAGTACATGGGTTAACCACAGCGTTAATTGTATCAAATAACACCTTGGGACAATGACTGCTGCTAGGAATAATATTTGAGAGATACTGAGATTTTGCTTCACGTACGGTTCTCTGATAATCAGCGAGACATTAACATTAACATTTCCAGAGACACATGCAGTTTGTCCTTCTTCAATCTGCGTTTGGCCTGCCTGCAACGTTGCCTGATGGCGCGGGTGGTGTCGTTCAAACAGGGGTCCGTTCTTGGTTTGGCAGATTTTTGCCTAAAAGGGGCAATAGAGTCCAGAATCCAAGCACAGGTGGAATGGAAGGAGGAAAGAAAATAATCAGGACAGAGACAGCTGGGTGGGAGGAGCTCAGAGAACGCACTGTTTTCACTGGTTTAAGCCAGGTTTCAGTCAACAGGAGGAAATCCAATAACCTGACTCACGTCATCTGGCTGCGTTCACCAACTACACGCGGGGGCGTTCCCTTTCCTCACACAACCATCTGAGGAGCCTGGGAGTCATACGTGTTTCGTCCGATTAGAAAATAATGAGAGCCAATCATTAATCGCTGGGTGGGACTTTGGATGAATTTGCCGCGTTATGGCCGCCCATTCATGCTCCAGAGGGCGGGAGTCAGGTAAGCTCTGAGCTACGTCACGGGTTGAGTCATTGGGAGTGGCTGAAGTGGCGTGTCAGTCAAGATGACGGACAGATTCTTCATCCAATCACATGCACGAGTTTTAGAAAAAATAGCCCCATTTGAAATCATGTCGGTTGTGGGCTCGTCCCAGATGGTATGCGAATACCAGAGGGCGGGAGTCAGGTAAGAAATCCAAGGAATGCGAAGTAAAAAAGTCATTTAGGATAAAAGTCTTCTTTGCGACGGATCTGGGGCCTCATGTACAAAGCGTGCGTACGCACAAAATAGTGGCGTACACACCTTTTCACGTCAACGATCAGATGTATCAAGAACGAAAAGACCGTGGAAATGTGCGGTGCCTCACGGCAGCTTCAGGGCTGGCGTACGCACGTTTCTGCAGCTGTTGATTCTTTGGCGACACCTAAGGTGATGTTGGGAAACTGTTATAATAAATAAATGTGAAAACAATTAGTCCTCAGACAGTGATGTGCACATTTGAGATAGATGAACAATTAATACTGATAAACAATTAATACACCCATGTGTCTCCATTTACATGAGTGGATATAAAAGCAGCGCAAAGGTGCGCAATGCATACCATTAAAAACAATGGCTGCTTTAAAAGTATTAGAAGAATTTGCAAATGGTGCAATTCGAAAAGAGTGTGTGTTCACTACAACAGAGAGGATTAGCTGGCATATGATGGCGACTGATTACTCATTAGCCGTTTTGAGGGAAATCCTCCTAGAACTGTGCGCAGAGCTGCGGCCGGCGTTGGAGCGCAACACAGCGAGGAGCCATGCGCTGCCTTGCCCACAGGTGATGTGCACACTGGGGTTGCAACCGGAGCATTCCAGGGGCAGGTGGCCAACCGATTGGGACTGTGCCAGTCTACCCTGAGCCGAGCCATGCCAGCCGCGTGGGACAGAATTATCCGCATCTCAGCCACGTATATCATACTCCCAACAGGCCAACATTAAAGCTCAATTTGAAGCGAGAGCCGATTTTGTAATCGGAGCTATCGACTGCGCACACATTGCTATAAAAGCGTGATGAATTTGTATGTTAACAGGGAACATTTTCATTCATCATATGTATTTTCATACATATTTTCATCAGATCATATGTGATGCGTAAATGCAATTAACCAACATTGTGGCGAGGTGCCCTGGTTCAACGCACGATTCATACATTCTGAGTAACAGCATCGTTGGGAACAGACTTACAAGGTGGCACTGTGCGTGATGGCTGGCTTCTTGGTGAGTAACTTCATTCTTGTAATTGTCCTAATATTATTCCCCGTGACGCGCATTGAGTATGTGCGCCCCCAATTTCTATCCCGTCTTCACAGCATCATTATTATATTATATATATTAGTCGGTGGTTAAAGCTAGTTTCTTGCTGTTTTTCGCTCGTTAAACTTCAGTTTAAGATCTTTCTAACAAGCCCCTGATCGTCTCTGTGGGCATATATTAATAACCCCGTGCGTAAAGTGTGAAATGTCTTAATCAGCCTCGACTTTTTCCCGGCGCACTTCTGCACATTACTGTATGAATACGTTGTTGTGAGTTACACAAAAACATGGGTATTTAGCTTGGGGGTAATCAGAGTCACCCACATGAGCTCCCACCACCCCATGAGAGAGCAGTGTCACCCATTGTTGCCCCGACTCTGTTCAAACAGAGTCGGTCACCCCCCCCACCCGACTGTTTTGGCCACACTGCAGCGGTGGGCAGCCAGTCTCCGCTTCACATCCACCTTAATGTTGGACCACTTCTTCTTCACCTCTGCTTGTGAGGCTTCTCAGACCCCACAGCATTGACAGCCTCAGGCTCTCCCACCCACTCTTCTTGTGTTTGCCGGAGGACAGCGTGCCAAAGAACACATTTTTGCGGGCCTTCACTTCAGAAAGTAGCACCGACATCTCACTTTCCGTGAAGTTCTTCTTTTTTCCCGTCTTATTCATTCTTTTTTCTTTATTTTCTGACCATACACAGAGGGGAATCGCAGGTGCAGGGCTCATTTAAATATGATTTGCGTATTTAAGTAGGGGCGTGGACAGGGAGGAGTCGGGTGCTCCGACATGTGCGCTCAATTCCATGTTGATTGGGATGAACAAACTAAATGTGCTTGGATTAATGCGTGCGCACAGATTTGTACATCTGACGTTGGAGGGCATTTGGGTTTGAGCGTACGCCATGTTTCAGTAGAAAATCCACGCAAGTCTTTGTACATGAGGCCCCTGGTGTTGATGAAAGCCATGTGAACGAAATGCTAATCCGTCTGTTGGGACTGGTTAACGGGTTGGAGATTCTCCCCATCTGCGGATCCTCACAGGTCGGCGGCAGGGAGATGGGTACCCGGCTTCCGGTACGACCAGCAGCAGCCATTGGTAGGAGTAATCCACGGAGCCTCGGATGTCGTAGCCGACGCAATCACAGGAGAGACCAAACAGCAGATGGCGAGCGTTGTTCGTGGAGGATGAAGCCAGGTGGGCTTTCAGCCGGCATATTACTCCACCTCTCTTTCCACGTCTTCTGCGACGGCTGTTGCGTGGCAATCAACCAGGTAGATGCCATAGGTAAGAGGGTACAGACGCCAAAACATGTGGCGGTGGCTTTGTCTGATCGTTGTCCTGGATTGGTATTATGTCCAGAGATTCTCGGACTTTTTTTGAAAGAGTTGAGCTACATGTATGAGATTAAATATTGTGGTGGACATCCACAAGAGGAGGAGGAATTACTTTCATTTTTGGGAATATCTGGGATAGTATATTATATCTGGGAAGACGCTGATAAGCTCCAAGAGGAAAGGAAAGTTTTGATCTTTTTTCAAGTCACAATCAAATTTTGAAAACAATTGTATGCTGCTCAGGAAGCTGCATTTCCAGCTCTTCTTTTGTTATCAAACAGAACAATTGGTTATTAGCTTAATTTCAATTAAAAGTATAAGACTTTCAATTTGAGTGTAACTTTTGTATATTTGAATTTTGCTGTTCACATTTCATAAATTTAGGTGAGAGAAGCACTTGCACACACGTGGAGACACACATACACACACACAGCCCAAATACCTCATATGCACTTTTGATATTAAGCGGTTCTCCCGTGGCAGCTACATGTCCTACTATGCCCTTGTTCCACTCCAGTCGGATGCAGCTACTGGATGATTCTTCCAGGGTAGATCCCTCGGCCACATCAAATAGCCGGCTTACCAAGAACTTCCTGTTGGAGCTGTCCTCGCCAACCTGGTACCACATACACAGTGACAGTGACTTAAAATAGGAAAATGAAAATTATTGAAAACATAAAACAAACAGACAACTGAGACAATTTTATAGCTTAGCTCAGACCTTCTGAAACAACATTGGGAGTTGACAGTTACTGTCACTATCATCCGACTGTTACTATCATGTCTACTAGACATTGCAGAGTGGCCCTGATTCAATTTGCATTCAAAGTTACAGTTACACCAGAATGTAATTGTTTACACACTCCCTCCGAATTCAAAGATATATTTTTGCTTAATTAATGTTTGGTACATAGCATCTATATCAGATCTTGTGTTTTACGAGTGAAGCAGAATTACTCTATTCACTTACTGTCAAAATGTGTGTAACAAAAATGGACTGTGGGTAGTTGCAGATAGAAAGGTTTAAAAAAAAATGGTGGATAATCAAAGATATTTCTATTCTATGAAAAAGTGTTGTGCTCAATTGATGTTCATGTATAAGATGTTTGTGCTAATTGTAACTGCTTTGAAACCAAGCTGACCTGGGGCCTCATGTACAAAGGGTGCGTACGCACTTTTTCACCTCAACGATCAGATGTATCAAGAGCGAAATGGTCGTGGAAATGTGCGGTGCCTCACGCCAACTTCAGGGCTGGTGTACGCACTTTTGATTCTTTGGCGACACTGAGAGGTGATGTTGGGAAACTGTTATAATAAATAGATGTGCAAACAATTAGTCCTCAGACTGTGATGTGCACATTTGAGACACAAGAACAATTAATACTGATAAACAATTAACACACTGTTAACACATAATTACACAAGTGGATATAAAAGCATGCGCAAAGAGGTGCAATGCATACCATTAAAAACAATGCCTGCTTTAGCGGTATTAGAAGACTTTGCAAATGGTGCAATTCGAAGAGAGCGTGTGTTCAGAGACAGAGAGGATTTGCTGGCCCATCAGCAGGTTCCCGAGGGAAATCCTCCTGTGTGCAGAGCTGCGGCCAGCGTTAGAGCGCAGCACAGAGGCCAACCGATTGGGATTCTGCCAGTCGACCCTGAGCCGAGCTATGCCAGCCATGTGGGACGGAATTATCTGCATCTCAGCCAGGTATATCAAATTCCCATACAATGAAGTTGAACAGGCCAACATTAAAGTGCAATTTGCAGCGAGAGCCGGTTTTCCTAATGTAATTGGAGCTATCGACTGCACAAACATTGCTATAAAAGCGCCATCGCATGATGAATTTGTATATGTCAACAGGAAACATTTTCATTCGATCAATGTACAGATCATATGTGATGCGCAAATGCATTTAACTAACATTGTGGCGAGGTGGCCTTGTTCAACGCACGATTCATACATTCTGAGTAACAGCATTTCGACCCACAGCATGGGTGGCTTCTTGGTGAGTAATTTTATTCTGTAATTGTCCTAATATTATTTCCCGTGACGTGCATTGAGCATGCACAAGCAATTTGCATTGAGCAATTTGCATTGAGCAATTTCTATCCCGTCTTCACAGCATCATTACTAGTCAGTGGTAAAAGTTAGTTTCTTGCTGTCTTTTGCTGGTTAAACTACAGCTCAAGATCTTTCTAACAATCCCCTGATCGTCTATGTATGCAAATGTTGATAACCCAGTGCGTAAAGTGTGAAAAGGGAATCGCAGGTGCAGGCCTCATTTAAATATGATTTACATATTTAAGTAGGGGTGTGGACAGGGAGGAGTCGGGTACTCCAACATGTATGGTCAATTCCTCTTTGATTGGGATGTACAAAGGAAATGTGCTTGGATTCATGGGTACGCAGAGATTCATACATCCAGATATTTTGCGTCGGAGGGCTTTTGGTTTGAGCGTACGCCATATTTCAGTAGGAAATCAACGCAAGTCTTTGTGCATGAGGCCCCTGAACTGTTGTTCTTGACTTAAGACAGTGACAAAAAGTGAGATTTGTATGTGCTTCCTAATACCCATTTCCTTTCTTTCCAAGAACAGGACAAGAAAAAAAAAAACAGAGCTCTAGAAAGTAAGTAATTACTTTAGCTTTGCTTAGCATAAAGATTGGAGCAGAGAAATTCAACAACTCTGTGTTCAGCTTACTAAAAGTAACAAATAAAAGCACTTCATCTTACATGTTTAAATGTGAGGACCAACAAAGATACATCTTGTGGTTTCAGCAGGGTTACTTGCTAATCCTCCACATGTAGCACAAAAGCCTGAGAATAACATTTATATTTCACATAACTATAAAAACCAATGCATTTAGTGATTAAGCCTCTTCCTTTGCCATTTAAGGACACATTCCTTGAAATACAGTTTTTGGTGGTGGAGACCAATTTAAAAAGAGGTTTCATCCTGCCAAAGTAAAGAAGCATAATTATGTCTTCCTTCCTCTAGCTCTAGCTGATGGCAGAGCTCCAGCTAAAACAGTTAGAAACATATGACAAACTCTCTCGCTCTTTTCATTCCTACCAAAAACAGAGAGTAGCGATCTGCAGCAATCAGCTCATTGATGTGGAGGAAGATCTTATGGCAGAGTGCTGTCACATCCAGATGACTCGACACATCCTTTACCAGCTCCAGGAGCCTGGTGCAGTGGTCACCCCCACTGCTGCTCCCACCTCCATTACCTCCTCTCCCACCAACACCACCCTCACCAATAACCGAATCCCTCAGAGGAACAGTTTCACGGTCAGCGTCACTCAGAAATGTCAGAGAGCCCTCGGAGTCTTTAACCACAATAGGCCTGAGCGGCCGGTCAAACTCTGATGCTGAGATTTTGCGAGTTGGGGTGCCGGGAGCCGGACTGGGGACTATTGCCGGTGAGGGGCAGCGGTTATCCAGTAGGTTCAGGGTGGGTGGGAGGATGTTGGAGGAGCAGGGTGGTCCAAGATCTGTGGAGGAAGGGTAGGCCAGCTGCCGTGAAGAATTTTCTTTGGACGCTGATGGCTGGATGGTGTGGACGCGGTCCGCAAACCAGGCATTTACCATCTCCCTGTTGAAATAGAAAAGAAAATCTGTCAGTATCTAAAACATACCAGGCTGGTAAAGCAAGTAACAGTATGTTACTGTATATGCCGTTGGTCCTCAGTTTCCCACAAAACAGATCTGAATCATGCAAGACTCTAGGTGCCCTATGGAATCTAGCACAAAGACACCAGCAGTACATCATTGAACTTGCCCCGAAAGCAGAGCTGGAGCCGCTACAAATTATATTTGTTTCAGCACATCGTGACACCTTGTAGTCATAGTCTGTCCCTGTTCCTTGGATCTCTTTCAGTAGGTTTTCATTTGTGCTGACTGGGAACACCGCTCAGGCCTTGTGACATTCTTATCCAGTAGTTTTGCCATTTGATTCTTGTCATTCAGGTTTTTACACCAGCCCATTTCACCCACATACGACACAGTGACAAGGAGCACTGGCAGACTATATAGCGCCTAATATATCCCTTCCACTCTTCCGGTAATAATCAATATTATTTGCTTTGTCCATGAATAGTCATACAATTTTCATTTGTACAATTTAAATGCATTATACAAGTCTTCCCATCCCTGGGAATTAAAAAAAGAAAAAAAAGTAATAGCGGTAACTTTAGGAACACAAATTTTCATCTGTTCATGAATCAAAATAGAGGCTTCTGATTTGGGCCTGGTATATGAATGAAGATTTGTCAACAATAGTATTTATTTCTCATTTCTTGAGTTCAGAAACAGATTTTGTTTTCCAGTGAAGGTAAACTAGTCTTTTCATACACCAGACACAGGTCATTAAGAGGAAGCGGACCACTCGTGCTGAAATCTGGTTGGCTCAGAGCATGGAGAGATGGAACTTTGGCTCAAACCTGATTGGCTCAGAAAAAAGGCTGAAGGTAATGCAATGACAATGGAATTGACAAACAAACAAGAAAAAGAATAATGAAAAATTTCTAAAAAAAAAACAAACATTATAAAATAAATGAGAGAAATATTAAGAAAATATTAAACCATACATAGAAGTAAAATATATTGATTAAAAAAATAGAAACATAAATAAACAAATACATACGTTGTTTTGTTAATATATGTTTAAAGTACACACTTTTGTGTATTTATCAACAATTGTGAGTTCAATTCAAATTCAAAAATACTTTATTTATCCCAGAGGGAAATTAAATGTTGATGTAACTCAATTAAATCAAGGAGTTATTATAGATGCTGATGGCTGTGGGCAGGAAAGATTTCCTGTAGCGGTCCATTTTGCATCCAAACTGAAGAAGCCTTTGACTGAAGAGACTCTTTTTTCCCATAACAGTCTCATGGAGAGGATGTTCAGGGTTGTCCATAATTCTCTTGATTTTATGCAAAATCCTTCTTTGAATTATTGTCTCCAGAGGTTCCACAGGTGGGTCAACAGGAGTCTCTCCAGGACCTTCATGATGTGGGATGTCAGGGCAACAGGTCTGTAGTCATTGATGTCTGAAGGGTGAGTTTTCTTTGGTACCGGAACCAGACAGGATGTCTTCCACAACAGTGGTACCTTCTCTTGGGTCAAGCTAAGGTTGAAAAGGTGTTGTGTCCCACAGAGCTGCTCTGCACAGGCCTTCAGGACTCGGGGGCTGACACCATCTGGACCTGCAGCCTTGTTCCGGTTCAGTCTCTCCAACTCCCTCTTCACCTGACTTCTAGAAACAGAAAAGTGGGAGGGGGAGGCAAAGGGGACAGCAGCATCTCCTGATTGGGTTGAAGACAAACTAGTGGAAGCAGAAGAATCCCTGACTGAGGTGGAGGTGGAGATGTTACAGGAAAGCTGTGGGTCAGAGGAGGGTGGGATGTCTCTGGCTGGGAACATGAGGGGAGGATGGTGAGCTTGTTCCTGAACTGAACCTGTTGAAGAATGTGTTCAGCTCATTTGCTCTTTCCAGACTTCCATCCATCCGATCCTCCCTCTGTTTGAGGCCTGTGATCTTCTTCATTCCTGACCACACATCTCTGATATTGTTTCTCTGCAGTTTACTCTCAAGCTTCTTTCTATACACCTCCTTGCTCTCTCTGATCTTGACTTTGAGCTGCTTCTGTATACTCCTCAGTAACTCCCTGTCTCGCTCCCTAAAGGCTCTTTTTTTCTTGTTCAATAGTTCCTTTAGCTCACTGGTGATCCAGGATTATTAGGGAAGCATCTCACTGTTCTGGTGGGGATGGTGTTGTCCACACAGAAGTTTATATAGTCAGTCACACACTCAGTCATGGCATTAATGTCCTCTCCATGCGGCTTAAAAAGAGAAATCCAATCGGTTGCATCAAAACAACCCTGTAAGGCTTCTTCAGCTTCATGTGACCACTTTCTAACAGTCCTTTTTGTGACAGGTAGTCTGGACAAGGGGTTTATATGCTGAACAGAGAAAAACAAGGTTGTGATCTGATTTACCCAGGGGAGGTCTTGATTTGGAAATGTATGAATCCTTGACATTTGTGTAAAACAAATCCAATGTCTTGTTTTCTCTGGTAGAGCAGCTGACAAACTGTTGAAAAGTTGGCAGTGTAGCAGAGAGTGAGGCATGATTAAAATCACCAGATATTGCCACAAAAGAATTGGGGTGTTGTGTCTGTATCTTAGCAACAATGGAACTGATGACATCACATGCAGTGTCGGCAACAGCTGAGGGTGGAATGTAAACAGCCACCAAAACAACACTGGTGAACTCTCTTGGCAAATAATATTCAATTCAATTCAATTCAATTCAAAAATACTTTATTTATCCCAGAGGGAAATTAAATGTTGATGTAGCTCAATTAAATCAAGGAGTTATTATAAATGCTGATGGCTGTGGGCAGGAAAGATTTCCTGTAGCGGTCAGTTTTGCATCCAAACTGAAGAAGCCTTTGACTGAAGAGACTCTGTTTTCCGATAACAGTCTCATGGAGAGGATGTTCAGGGTTGTCCATAATTCTCTTGATTTTATGCAAAATCCTTCTTTGCATTATTGTCTCCAGAGGTTCCACATCCGTCCCCAGAACAGAACCAGCCTTCTTTATCAGGTTGTTGAGTCTTTTTAGGTCCCTGGTTCTGATGCTGCTGCCCCAACAGATGACGCAAGAGGAAATGACGCTCTCGACAACAGACTTGTAGAATATCTGCAACATCTTGTTGCAAACCTTGAAGGACCTTAGCTTCCTCAAGAAGTACAGTCTGCTCTGTCCTTTCTTGTAGATGGCTTCACTGTTGTGTCTCCAGTCCAGTCTGTTGTCCACATGAACACCAAGGTATTTATATTCCTCAACCACCTCCACTTCTTCTCCCATGATGGAAACAGGGTTTGATCTGACCCTGTTTCTCCTGAAATCTACAATCATCTCCTTTGTTTTGTTAACATTCAAGATGAGATGATTGTTCCCACACCATGCCACAAAGCGGTCCACCAGCTCTCTGTACTCAGCTTCTTGTCCATCTCTGATACACCCGACCACTGCAGAGTCATCTGAATATTTCTGTAGATGACAGGAGTCTGACTTGTACTGGAAGTCTGAAGTATACAGAGTGAAAAGGAATGGTGAGAGTACAGTCCCCTGTGGTGCTCCTGTGTTGCTGATCACCTGGTTAGACACACAATTCTTCAGTCTGACAAACTGTGGTCTGTTTGTCAGGTAGTCATTAATCCAGGTGATTGTTGAATATGAATATGTTGAATATGGACGAAAACTTACTGCCAATAGTTCAATGTCAGGACTGCAGAGACGACTCTTCACAGTAACATGTCCTGGGTGACACCATCTGTTGTTGACAAGCACTGCCAATCCACCCCCTTTCCTTTTCCTGCTACTCTTTAAATCTCGATCTGCTCGTACAGTCAGGAAGCCCGGCAGAGAGACGCTGGAGTCGGGGATATGATCCTGCAGCCATGTCTCAGTAAAACACATAATGCTACATTCCCGATATTCTTGCTGAGTCCTTGTCAAGGCTAGAAGTTCATCCAACTTGTTAGCTAACGATCTTACATTGCCCATGATGACGGATGGCAGAGATGGTTTGAACTTCTTCTTTCTTTCTCTCCTCTTTGCTCCTGCTCTGCATCCACGACCCCTCCTTTTCAATTCCAGTGGGATTTCTGGCTTCAGTTGTCGAATTATTTCTGCTAATCAGCTGCTCCCTGTTGTAAACCACCCTGTTGCTATGGTTATGCATCATAACAAAAGAGCAAAATATACAAAAGTATTGGGAAAAATCAATCCAGCTGCACAGCATCCAAGGCAGGAAGGAACAATTGTCCAAAAAATGCAATTTCTTCCAAGAAAAAACAGGAATGAAATTTAGAAAAAAGAAAAAATCTCAATGTGAGGTACAGAGCTACTCCAACAAGCTGCCACCCTCAGCGGCGCATTCTAGAATCAAGAAGTTGCTGGACTACCAGCAGGAAAACGTTAACATGCTGCCCAACCATTGATAACATTACTGAGAAATACTGAGGGTAAAGTTGTACATTTAATTCAAGTAGAATTACTCTCAGAAATCTTTGTGCCAGGGGCGGTCAGTGGCGTAGTGGTTTAAGCAGCCGCCCCATGTACAGATGCTACAGTCCTCGCTGCAGCTGACACAAAATAGTATCACAATAGTCACTGTTATGGTAACTTAAGCACTCAAAATGTCTAAAAAGCAAACAAAATAAACATCACATTTAAAGGTGTATTCAAAGAAATAAAGAGAAAGTGTTATCGGTCACCTTGAGACTCTCTCTCTAAAACCTAATAATCAAGTTAGAAATCTAGGGGCAATATTGGACTCAGACCTGAGGTCCGTTTCACGTAGCAGGTTTAGTGAAAACTCTGAGTTGGTTAACCCTGAAATGAGGGAAACCCTGAGTTTTCCGTTTCACAAAGGGAGGTAACTCAACCCCGAGAAAGAGGGGTAACTCTAGCCTGTTTCACAAAGAGAGGTAATTTAACCTCACGGTCAGTTACCGGAGTAACAGACTCTCTGAACCTAACCTGGTAGGGACCAGGTTTTATTCAAGAAACCTCGAGTTTCTTTCTGTCTCCGCCCTCTTTCAGCCACACACGCCATTTGATTTCCCCATTCATTGAGTCAGCAGAGCGAGTTCTTCTACCTCTAGAAGTCCATTAGGAGGCGACTTTTTTCACGAACATGTCCTTTTGACAACGATCCCGTGGATGAAGCTGCAGTATTATTGCGCAGAGAAATAAATATTCGTCGGAGATGGTTATCAGACCGCGCATAGATTTTTGCATTTACAGATAATTATCTTTTTAAGCGGCACCATCAGAATTTTGTTGGGACAAAAGAAAAAAAAAGACAAATAAATATTTGTATGAATAGGCTTAAAAAAAACATAGGCCTATTATATTTTATAAAGGCACTTGTGTCTTGGGGATGGATTCCCTCAGCCACTGGCCTCCCGTTAGAGGTGGTGGTGCTGGGCACCACCCGTTTTACGGGCATCTGCCTTCTTTCTGTTGGCTCAGTAGAAGTCTGTGTTAGTTTAAATAGGCTTAATTATTTAACAAAACATGATATAGATGATGACTCTAAATTGTCCTTAGGAGTGAGTGTGAGTGTGCATGGTTGTTTGTCTCGTTTGTCTCTATGTTGCCCTGTGATGGACTGGCGGCCTGTCCAGGGTGTAGCCTACCCCGCCTCTTCCCCATTGACTGCTGGGATAGGCTCCAGCCCCCCGCGACCCAACTGACGGATTCAGCGGTATAGATAATGGATGGATGGATGATATAGATGAGAAGACGTAGTTTATGTGTGTGAAAACAGCATTATGTTGGGAATAAAATAACTGCACAGTCAAATAGCCACTTAATATTTACTTTACAGTGAAAAACATGATCAAAATGAGGTACCTCCATGCCGAGGTCTCACCTGTTTGAACAATGTTTTTATATTTCATCTTAAGCTGCTGTCAAGTGCGCTTCCCCCCCGCGAGATTGCACCTAAATTAAATAAATGAATGGGTTACCATTCAAGCAGTTTCCCTATAATATTATTGGGATTGCAAAGGACTACATTTAAACTTACACTTTTGCTGCTGCAACGGTGTTGCACTTATTTCTAAAAACTATTGAAACTCGCCGTATGAGCACATTAAGATTTCAAGGTTGGTGGAAAAACGTAGCCCTTCCTCTTCCCCGTTGCCAAGGTGACTCGTCGAATCGGGGCTCCATTGATACTGGCTTTTTAAAGTTGTGGTGCACGCGCTAAACTCAAGGTGAACCTACTCAGAGTTGATTAACCTCACTCAAATCAGCGTTTCTGGAACCGAAAACTCAGGGTTTTCTATCTCAGAGTAGATCAACTCAGAGTTCAGGAATAGACTCAGAGTTTGTTGAACCTGCTTTGTGAAACGGACCCCAGCCCTGCACTAAGCTACAAAGGTATTGGCTGGCTGGTGAACAAATTTTGTGGCCAAAGAACCAGATACTGTACGAGTTACTATCCCTGTGTCTGCTATAAAACAGCTGTCTACGCCAGTAGATCAACTCAGAGGTGAGGAATAGACTCAGAGTTGGTTGAACCTGCTTTGTGAAACGGACCCCAGAACTTTAACAGCCACATTAAATCAATAACATCAACAGCTTTTTACCATCTAAAAGACATTGCCAGAATCAAAGGAATAGTGCCTAAACCAGACTTAGAAAGACTAATCCATGCATTTGTCTCCAGCAGGTTAGACTGCTGTAACGGCCTGCTCACTGGGCTCTCTAAACGAGCTGTAAGACAGCTGCAGTACATCCAGAATGCTGCTGCTCAAGTCCTGACTAGAACCAGGAAATACGACCACATTAGTCCAGTGCTCAGGTCTCTGCACTGGCTTCCTGTCGCTCAGAGAATAGACTTTAAAACAGCTCTGCTTGTGTACAAGTCTCTTCATGGTCTAGCGCCAAAGTACATCTTTGACATGTTAGAGCCACATGAACCAACTTGGACTCTGAGAACCTCAGGGAGGGGTCTCCTGCTGGTGCCCAGAGTCAGGACTAAACAAGGAGGCTACGTTTCAGTTTTATGCTCCTAAGATCTGGAACAGTCTTCCAGAAGATGTGAGACAGGCCTCAACTCTGACAATGTTTAAATCCAGGCTGAAAACAGTTCTTTTTAGCTGTGCATATGACATCTGAAAGTATTTTACTCTTCGCTTTTAATTCAATTCATTAATGATTATTTTCTATGTTTTTTGGAATGATTTTATTTGCCTTCTTGTGATTTTATGTAGCTGTAAAGCACTTTGAATTGCCTTGTGTACGAATTGTGCTCTACAAATAAACTTGCCTTCTATTTTTTGTGGCACTCTTGTTATTCCATACATAGTGTCTGGACAATGTCGACCTGGCCATCACAGGCTTCTGGTAACACTAGTGACTACAGATGTATGTGGCTGAAAGGCTGTTGACTCAAGTCTTTGTTTGTGACAAATGAGTCTTTGAGACTTTCAATATTCACACAGTGGTGCTTCCAGTTTAACTTTAGGACAGTCAGTAACTATCAGTCAGTCACAGCGAAGTCATTGACCGTTTTGCCGTGATGAAGAGCAGGCGGTACAGTTTAATGCTTAAAAAGTAAATTTATACAATTTAGAGCAAGATAAATGGTTATAATTTGGGTAGGCTTCTTTAAAAGGCTACTCAATCAGGGGAATAACTTATCAGAGCATATCAGGTTCTCTTAATTTAAGATCTTGACTTTTTATTTTGTAATATTACCTCTTGATTGTGTTACAGTAAGAACAAAAAAAATGTTCAGTACCTGGACTGAAACATTGTTCAGTATTTTGTATCTGTTGAAAATTGTAATACTGTGCATACATGTGTGTTTTTTAGTAATATTGCCTCTTGTAAAAGGCTTACTTGATTATGTTTGATGTGCTGCAGAAGGAGGAATTGAAAAGCTAAATGGCTGAACTCGAAAGTGTTTTTATTTGCTTAGATAGCCTATAGCTCTGGTAAACCTGTTGAGGTTCATGCAAATTTGAAGAAAAGTTCTTATACATCCAGTACAGGCTCATTCTCTGCATACAGTAAGGCAGTGTTGGTGGTGGTGTTCTGGCTGGGGGCCTGTGCTTCTGTACAGCTGTACGCCCCTGATGTTGGCTGCCTTTTGTTCCATTCCTCCTCTGGGGAGGATCTATCTCTCCATAAGACCCGTTGCTACTGATTTTCAGTCCACTTCTTGTGTCATTTGGCATACCTCAGCCTTTTCTCCCTGTTTGCTAAAATATTGCCGAAAAAAAAATGGCAGTTCTTTTTTTTAAAAGAGTGAACCTGTAAAACTGTGGTGTCGACTGCGATGCAGTTGAAAATTTGGGTGCATCTAACTTTTGTGCTGGTGCACCCAAGAAAAAAAGTTAGGCGCACCAGTGCAACCAGTGCAAAAGTTAGTCTAGAGCCCTGGTTCTAGTGTGCCATTACATGCCAAAGGGACACGGAAGATGGCAACTGCAGCTGCAGCGACAGCTCCGCCTCGACTAGGCGAAAAGAAAAATACTAAGAGTCGTGTCTGGAAGTACTTTGCGTTTGAGGCGGATGATCAGGGATTAATAATAGATTTGCAAAAACCTATATGCAAACGGTGCCAAAGAGCTTTTCAGACTAAAGGAGGAAACACTTCCAATTTAGTGAAGCACCTCAAAGACAGACATCCAGATTTATTCACAGAATTCAAGGTGAGTGAGTTTCAAGTCATGTAAACGTTCACTTTGAGGGCAAATTCACACCCATTGTGCTCTGTTGAACAAACTCCCCATCGCATAGATATGAAACGCATATGACAAGAAACAGCGGAAACAGAGTTTTGCAAAGAGTATCTGAACATACCAAAATAATCACGTTATGAAGACAACAAACAAACAGAACAAAGTTATGTCTTTGCAAAGTACGGCTGAATAAGTTGTGAAGTCACTAGACAATGCACCGTATATATAAATATACAGAAGAGCGTACCCTTTCCGAAAGTATTCCTTGTTTCTCTGTGACAAAGCGAGTTATCCGGTTTTGAACTAGATCAAATATTGTATCTGCTTACATTGCAAAGACTAAAGTTATGTTCAAAAGACATGCGCAGATCACCTCTGTAAGCTAAAGCTACAGTGCACATGTGCAATAGGCATTAAGCAGATATTTTTTCAAATTACTAAGTCACAGAATATCCCACTATCATGGTTCTGATATTGCCTGATCCCAATTCAAATGGATCAAATGTTAATACTATGTTTATTTTTATTTTTATTACTTAAACCCTACATGCCACTGTTCTTTTTTTGTAATGTTAATAGTGTATTCTTTTTATTCATTGCTTGAAGGCTACATGCTCTTAAAATGTTTTTAATAAATGAGTATGTTGAAGTACATGCAAATATTTATTTTTTTACCGTGGTATCAAAATTGGGTATCGAGAATCGTGGAATTTCACTGGTATTGGTATCGACTACTAAATATCTGGTATCGTGACATCCCTACTCTCAAGTCTAACGCATTGAGCGTTTCGGTCTTTTGTCACGTACTCATTGTATCACCGCCACACATTGTATTTCTCATGCTGAAAAAAAATTAGAATATAAATTTCTCTGGCGCTGCTATCGCTATGGAAACAGCAGGAACCAATCACGTCTCCCATGAGTCTGATCAGAGCAGTTATTAATAACAACAACACTAATAATAATATTATTGAAAGACCCCCATTCCTGTGACCCATCTAACTGCGGATTGCCTGCATTCAAAACTTGAGAGCCCTGTAATGTAAAACTTCCAGGTCCTGTTGATTGTAATATTGTTAGCGAGGACTGCAAGAGTAAGGGCAGGCTCAGAGGCAAGCTCCCGCATACCTGTAGCTAGGCCTGTCACGATATATCCAATAAGTCAATAAATCGTCCGATAACTTTTTCCAAGCATGATCACTTTTCTGGCCACGATAAGTCTATTTAAAAAAATATATATACATTTTTTTTTTTTTGCGCATTTCTTTCTTTCCTCGCCACTCCCGCTGTTAGAAAGCCCATGTTGTTTGGTTGTTTCCAGTTAAATACCATTCATTTATATTGTGTTTTCCGGTGAGTTTTCATACGTCCAACGCTCGTGAACGCACTATAGACGTTCCGACGTTCCTGAATGGTACGCAGCTGTATGTGAGACGATGTCGCTGTAAGTTTCGTTTCTCCTCCCGATGCAGCAGTGGACAGCTTGTAATTTTCCCTTTGCTGTTTTCACCTAACATTCGCCTGTACATCCTGGGTTTATTGTGTGTAAATGCCAGAAGGTGAGTTTATAAGGTTTCACTGTCTAATTTGAATGCTACGTTGTGTTAATGTATTGTTTACCTGTGAATACAGCTAATGCTAATCCACGCTGCCGTTCAGCTAATAAGCTAACTCACACTGTGTTACTGTGATCCTTGTGTGAGGTGATTGTTTACAATATATAAGTCTTATATTGTATATGATTGATGATTACAGTTCTTTATATTTCGGAGTTATATTATTATGTACATTATGTATGGTGTTTCCATACTGATTGTTATTTGTATCTTTATTATAGAACCACAGCCAAATAAATCCACCACAAACTGGACATCTGTATCCGCTGTATCCGAAAGAAATTCTTCATTGTTATTTTAATAAAATCACATTTATTCATATTTAAAAGGGTGTATTCGCATTTTTATTGCATTTTTTTATCCCATTGTCATTAAATTGTTTGAAAGTCGCGAAAAATTCAATATTATCGATTATCGCAATAATTTCTTGGCCAATTTATCGTCCAGCAAAATTTGTTATCGTGACAGCCCTACCTGTAGCTACCCCTTTTATCGAGGCAGGGGAAAAGTAAAATGACAGACGCGAAAATAGATAAAAATATTGCTGCATATTTGAAATTACAATGTTACTGCAACCAAAGCCATTTGTACTATACAATTGGATGAGAATCGATAAGAGAATCAACAAGGAACCGAATCGATAAGCGGTATCAATATTGGAACCGGAATTGCTAAATTCTTAACAGTTCCCATCCCTACTCAAAACTACTAAAAGGTTATAAGAAAGTCTGTGCTTGCAAGCGAAATACAGAGAAAGAAGGGCTGGATCAATACTTTTGTACAGAACTTTACACTAGAGTCTATTTACACTGAAGGAACATGAGGAACAACAACCTTCCTCAAAAATCAAGGTTATAATTTAATGAAATAAAATCAAAGTAATCACTGCAAGGACAAGACTGTATGCAAACAAAGATAAGGGAAGCAAACATATATAAAACATCACTAATAAGTTAACCATCATTCTCATCATGATATAGTATCAAGGCTTTAAACCTGTTGATGGGTTTAATGTGGATATTTACTGGAACAAATCGACAGTGAGTTACACAGGGTGTATGTTTGAGTGTGAGAAGTAAATTGGAGGTGATTATTGGATTGTATCTTATCCAATGAACCAACACTTTGTCTAATTAATCCACACACATTTCAGGCATGCACTCAATTTAGGTTCTAAAAGGGCTGAAGGTCACGTGACTCACCCTGCAGTGATAGGTTCTGTTCAGCTGAGTGGAAACCTGGACCAGAGGGTAAAGAGTGCTGCCTATGAAACTAACAGTGGTGTATTGAGCCCGTGTTCAGGCAAATAAAACGTGGACGAGACAGTGAGTGTCAGAAGCAGTCAAGTGGAGTCCCTCTCGCTCCATCTCCCATTGAGCTGCCTGCCTTGCCCACAGGACCCTAATGTATCCAAGGGAGGTGTGGCTGAATCAATACCTCTAGAAGAAAATGCTTCTCAGCCAAAGCAGAATAATGGCTGTTGTGTGCAAACCCTATTGAACCCCAATGACAAACAACAGAAGGGAAAATAATTATGTCCTCATACAGTGCTTTTTACAGCAGGCTGTAAGACAGAGGCTGAATGTTTTTGTGTTGCTGGATGAATAGAAAACAAAATGAAGTTACCATGATGGTTTAAGTGGATTAAAGGGCCAGAAGGGGTTTGGCACTAAAACAAACATGGACCTAAAGTTTCGTGATCAAGTGCTGGTGGGCTGGTAAAATGCTACTTCTCCAGAAACACAAATTTGGAATCTGTTTGTCAAAGGAATTAAAAGGCTAATTCGCCACACTCAATAGGGTATATAAGTGCAAGCACTTTCATTTATGGCACAGGCACGTATGTGTTAGAGCTTGTATAATTATCACCAAGGAGCTATCCAATGGTAAGCAATGAACACCGACAGCAGTAAAAGTTAATGATTAAAGGGCTCCAAGCAGCTCTGAAGCGCAGCTGATTGTAAAGTGGACGGTGAAACTAAATATGCCTGAACTGTGAGGAGACCAGAGTGGATCACAGCAGCCCCCACTTCCACAGCACTGCAGGTAGACCACTTGAAGACACAGGCACGAGCGCACAGTGCCCCCCACATCTCACAGAGCCACATTCAGTTCCATGGGAAGAGTGTTGTCCTGTGGAATATGACCAGTCTTTTGTTGTAAACAACCTTCAATTCTTAAAGGTACGTTGAATAAACAACACATCACGCGACCACATACAGCGAGCCCTTCACTTCGTCCCATTCTTACCTTGACGCCTTCCTGGTAAAGTAGGAGTGGGTGAACTCCAAGTGGTCATCCAGCCACGCTTCCATCTTCTCATTTTCAGTGGAACAGCGGTCCACCATGGCGCAGAGGCAACGACACAGTCTCCCCCACCGCGAGCTTCAATTACCGTTTACATGTGCACGCGGAGGAGCCGGTATCAGAGACATGCAAGCGAAAGAGAGGCGAAAAGCAGAATGAAAAAGAGAGGCTCCAAAGAAGAGCTCCGCACGAAGCGGTACGTCGGACTGGGCGCGCAGAACGTAAATAAAGCGGTGACTGTGCGCTTCCTCGTTGGTAAAGCGAGAAAGGGAGGACTGGAGAGCGAAAAGAGAGAGAAAGGGAGCAGCATTGACCTCCTCATTAAAGGAGCGTTACAAACATCAGTCGTTGATGTTCCCATATTGGCAAGCGCTTTGTTCCCACGTTAAGAAAGGTGCGATACAAACAAAAATTGTATTATTATAATACTTTCATTGTACAATATTAGACATGAAGTAATACAAAGAGTTCCAAATTAGTTTATTGAGAAATGCTCCTTTTTAAGCTGATGTCCGTAAAATCTCTTATAAATGCAGAAACGGAGGCAACAAGATAAGACTTCCAAAAACACTTGAGTTCAGCCATTTAGCTTTTCAATTCCTCCTTCTGTAGCACATCAAACATAATCAAGTAAGCCTTTTACAAGAGGTAATATTACTAAAAAAAAACACAGTATGCACAGTATTACAATCTTCAACAGATCAACAGATACAAAATAATGAGCAATATTTCAGTCCAGGTACTGAATATGTTTTAATCTTACTGTAGCACAGTCAATAAATACTTCTACAAGAGGTAATATTACAAAATAAAAAGTCAAAATCTTAAATTAAGAGTACCTGATATGGTCTGATAAGTTATTCTCCTGATTGAGTAGCTTTTTAAACTAGCTTACCCACATTTTACCCATTTATAATGCCTAAGATAGTTTGGGGGGGGGGGCTGCTCGCCTCACAGCAAGAAGGTCCCAGGTTCAACCCCTGGCTGGGGCCTTTCTGTGTGGAGTTTGCATGTTCTCCCAATGTATGTCCGGGTACTCCTGCTTCCTCCCACTGTCCAAAAACATGCATGTTAATTGGTGACTCTAAAATCCTTGTGTGTGTGTGTGTGTGTGGTTGTTTGTCTTGTTTGTCTCTGTGTGGCCCTGTGATTGACTGGCGGCTTGTCCAGCCGGCACATCAATTGTAGCGTAGTCTGAATAATGTAAATGGGAATATTTACAGGGGCACAACGCATGTTTACAGGTGCACATGCCCTGGTAAAAAGTGTCTGGCGACATGCCTGCTCCAGCCAATGGCTAACTTGTTCTAGTTTGCGCTAGCCAGTGATTCCTCGCCATGCCAGCTTAATAGCTGTGCAGTCCCGGCTCTGCATGTAGTCAGGATACTTTTCTTCAATGTTCTATGTATAAATAAGAAATCCCCAGCCATAGCATTGATGGCTGAGTTTGTTCATGGTATGTCTTATAACAGATATTATGGACATGTTTGTAAGGTCAACTGTCTCAGTAAAATATTCAAGATAAATGTCTGGGACAAGGCACTAAACTGAAACTAAAGTAGAACTACAAAATTTCTTCCAGCTGTTGTAGCATTTCATGACAGTTTATGACTGTACAAAAAGAAAAAAACTCCTTACCAGGAGAAAGCCTCTTCTCTTTCGGAAGACTTCTGGAACAATGTCCTTTGGACTGATGAAACCAAATTGTTTGGTCAAGCACAGTGGTGGAGGGCTGATGATTTGGGCTTTTTTTTATATAGCCAAAGGACCTTGAGGTCATTGAATCAACCATGAACTTCTCTGTATACCAAAGTATTCTAGAGCCCAGCAGCCATGCTCTAACAGATGTGAAAAAGAAAAGAATCAAGGTGTTGCTACGGTCCAGTCAAAGTCCAGACATCAACCCGCTTGAAATGTTGTGGTGGGACTCTCAAGAGGCTGCACAGAAACAAATGTCAACATACCTCAATGAACTGAAGCAACACTGAAAAGAAAAATAGACCAAAATTCCTCTACAACAATGTTAGAGATTGATAACATCATACATCATACAAGTCATTTATCTAGGTCTTTCTTACCCTTCTCTCCCCTCTTTCATTTGAAAATACTTTACAGAAGTATACTGCATAGCTATTAACAATCTGTTCGAATATGTCTCATGGACGTTTTCATATGGTTGAAATTATTAAGATTTGATGTTTTTGGGTGAGTGAGCGATCTGGCTGCAGAGAGGATCTTCACTGGAGAGTGAGCCAGTTCTGAGGGGTTGCACACCTGAGGCCAATCCATCATCAAGCTGGCTGGTGCTTAAAAGAAGAAGGATGATCACCTTGTGTCGCCGGATGATTAACCCAGATGGTACTTCCAGCCAGAACCTGTATCGAGTTGTCTAAATAAGATTTTTGCATTCTTGTGAATCCTGAACTTCTTGTGCACTTTCATGTGGAACCTGTTTTTTCCTCCAGAACAATCCGAGAGCCCAGTCTGTCCTCAACCTTCCCGCAAAGACGCAACTAGCAAACAGCTGTCTCATACCTCCTTCCTCTGCCTGCCCACTCTCCAGCGCAACGCCTCCAGCAGACCTTATCCTCCCGGACCCCTCTCTCACCCCTCCTTGGACCACCAAGGGAACCTTCTGCAGACCCTCCACATCTATCTTCTACCCCGTCCACGTCTCCCCCCTTCAACAACCAAGTAAGCTTATCCTTCAGTCATCTGCTAAAGACCCGTCTACAACCGCTAATCCGTCTGCTTCCCTTCCTCAGACTTCACCGCCATTTAACATCCCTTGTCCTGTTTTCTGGATCCCTGTTGTCCCAGCAATAAAGCATTCAAATCTACTGGTTTTCCGTGTTGATTCTGCATGTGGGTCCGAAAACTTAAAGGCAACATGACAGAAATATTCCCACACATTTCTCCAAGAAAAATTTCTTGAGGTCAAATGTGTACACTGCTGAACAGTTATTTTCCTCCTTTAAGAGAATTATGTAATACAGGAATCTTTGGGAATTTTGATCTTTTGTAATTTGGGTACCTAAAGTTCTGCATTTAGAGACACAACTGTGGTTTTTGGTAGTGGAGTTGTGTGACATACTTTTGATTAGTCAGTACCTTACCTGCATGTTGTACGATCAACACCTTGTGTTTTTGTCACAAATGTGTTTTGTGTTTTTTGTCTACCTAGTCTTGCCATTTCATCACTTTCCTGTCTCTCTTTTGTCTAGTCCTCATCTCCACTCCTTTCACCTGTACTCACTTATCCTCAGCTGTTCTCAGTCACCAATCACCCTCCACAGTATTTAGTCCCCCGGTTTGTCATCAGCATTTGTCAGACTCTCACCGTCACACCTCATGTTTACTCTGTCTATTCAAGTTCTTGTTCTTCCCGTCCAGTCTGTTTGTTCTTTAGTTTGATCGGTTTTGTTTGGATTTCTGGCTTTGCGCCTTTTGTTACAGGTTTTTTTTTTTATTTATTTTTTTAATAAAGTTTTCATTTGCAATCTGGGTTTGCATTCGGGTCCTCTCTCCTCACCTCGTTGATACGCTGACACATGTGGCAGCACTCTGTTTGTTGAAGTAGCAACCTCACAACATCCATGTTCTGCTCACTGCGTGCACTGCAGCAGCTGAACTGTCCTGCCTCTGATCAGCTGTGACTCGAGCACTGGCTCAACCTCAGTAGCTGTTCGCTTCGCTCTACCATGAGTATTGCTCACTGCTTCTCCAGAGTGCTCTGACCACTGCTTTCTCAACCCAAAGAAGTTTCAATAGAATATACTGGTTTCCTTAGTTATGAAGCTTTTTAGAGGACGCCAATTGTTTTTGCAAATTTTTCTTTGCATTATATAAATTTAACAAATTTGTATTATGGTTTTTTGGGGTTTTTTTACTGGATAATGATTGGACTACAATAAATTGGATTGTAGTTTGCTTGACTTGGACTTTCTTGCACTATCTTTTAAGTGCACTATATAAATAAAAACTTGTATGAACAAACTACCCATGGGTCAATTTTTAGGGGGAGGACAGTCTCCCCTCACCTCTGCCACATTACAAGTCACATTCACATATTTACATTTCAATACATCGAGGGTATTCACATGTTTAGCACTTTGGAGGAAATGTGGGATTTAGGATCTTACCCAAGAACACTTTGATATGTGGAATGGAGAGGAGATTAAAACCAGCAATCTTTCAATGATTGATGCCTGCTCTCAACACATGAGCATGAGATGCAATGTAACAGAGTCCTCTCTCTGGTGAGAACATCATTACATCCCTTTAAGTCCACTTGGAAAATAGACTATTAAAATCTTAAGCATCTTTTGATGCTGAACTTTTAATGATCATTAGTGTGACATGTTATTTTAAATGGAAATGATGAAATGGGTTTTGATTTTTGATTAAAAGATGCGAATCTAGTCTTCTCTATGATGTTTTTACTAAACGGTCTCTCTCACACGCAATGATCTCAGTAAGTTTTTGTAATATACTGTCTAGTATCACAGCAAGTGAAAGTGGCCACAGGATGATAGCTCACTCCAAACACAAAAGTTGAAGAATAATGTAAATGTCTCAGAGAAATACTAATATATTTTTTATCTATAATCTTTGCATCATGATGTACACTTTTAATCTCTAAGGAAAAAACAATCAAAGAGGTTTGCCACTGGATTTTGCGCCAATATTTGGAGGGCCGATTTAAGACGAGATGAAAATGCTGTCTCTTCAGTCTTTGCCTAAAATTTCTCTGCACTGACAAATTATATACAAAAACAACAGAATCTGAGATATAGATTTCACTCACCCTAAACCCTGTTATATGGCTGCTAATACAAAATAAAGTACTAACAATGAATATGTATATTGAATCTTAAACCTGGAGGAGCTCAGAATTTTATTGATGGAATCTAATGGTTTTCAACTTCTGTATCTTCATTCACTTCTCTTGTCTCCATTGTCCTCCCAGCTGGACACTTGGCCCTTGTTGGAGGTGTCAGTTTACCAGCAGATGGTGACTGGTCATCCCGGAGGGAAGTCATCCCAACCCCCAGCAAGCTTCCCACCCCCACCCTTACAGCACACACAGCAAATAAAAGAATACAAGGCCTTTTATCAGTCTAATTAGATCATGGAGGAGAAAGCAAAAATAAGCAGCTTCCTTGCTCTTGTTATAGTCTGTGTATTGTCTCCTTCAGTTAGTTTGCATCTTATCACTTAACATGTCCTGTATTCTTTTAAGATGTACGTCTGTGTTTGGAGCATATGGGCGCAGTATCAAAGCTTTATAATGGCACCACAAAGCATCTAAGAAAGACTTTAATAAAGATTGAGCCAATAGTACATGCACTGGTTTAGACTGTACTCACTAAATATGATAAATGAGGGTGGGCTTCTCTGCTTAAGCTGCTGCCCCCGCGACCCGATCCCCGGACAAGCGGAAGATAATGGATGGATGGAGGGTGGGTGCATGTTTGTCACTGGAATGTATATACCAGTGAAGAATGTTTTTTAATTTTAAGTCCTTTTGTCTAATACATTTAATGAAAAAAAAACATGCTGTTCTGTGATGGATTGATGACCTGTCCGGAGTGCACCCTGCCTTTCTCGGTGAGACATATTATCCTACAATGGTACAATACATTCTGCAATAAATGACTTTATGCCTCTTTATGATATTCATGTGTGTGACTTGCATGCAAGTCAACTGAAGGTTCATTCATCCCTATGTTGGTTGGCCATTGCCCATCCTTCCTTGGAAAGACTAAACCTTATAACACCTTATAACCTGACAGATCAAATTAATATAACTGCTCATCTTGTTATAATGAAATATTCTGCTGGGAAATCCTGGATCCTCGCATTCACATGGATGTTACTTTGACACTTGCGACCTACTTAGACATTTTTCCAAACCAGACATGACACAGCAATCCTTTATAGTAGCAGTATCCTCTTGCTGGACAGCAGTGGGCCCGACAAGAACTGAACAGGAAGGATTTTAAAGAACATGGTCTGCTGAAGCATGAGACTGAAACTGGTGTGTTAGAATTGGCCAAACACTTTGTACCAAACTTAGTAGTTAGTTGAAAAATATTTCTCAATGCAACATTGTCAAAACTTTGGGATTTCAATATCTACAGATCAGAATATTGTGGACAGATATAGGGAGTCTAGGGAAATCTTAGAATATAAAAGCCAGCGATAGAAACCCCTCTTGGATGACCTTCAAGACCTCAGACAGCATTATATAAAAAACCATCATGCCACCGATCTATACAGCTACATGGGTTCAGGAGTACCTTGAAAAATCATGATACTCAGACACCACACTGAAACATCTGCTGGATACTTTATAATTCAAATTTTCTACAAAAATGTTTTTTTTAATTATCATTATGGATTTGTTTTATTAGATCACGGATATGCCCTGGCCCCCTGACCAGGTTTTATTTAATCAGATGCACGCACATACTTGACCCACATTGGAGCTCACACAGGGACTTTGTTATTTTCATCTGTGAAAGGTGCGATATCAGTAAAGTTTACTTACAAACTTACTTATAAGAACCTTAAAAAGGATGCTGGATGTGTTTGCAGACCCCACTTCAGACTTAACTCTGCAAAGTAGGGACAGCTGGCAGGTCCTTTTAATTTATGGAGATTGGCATTCATCAAGAATCAGCACCTCCAAATCCGAGACCATGGTCTTCGGCCGGAAAAGGGTGGAATGCTCTCTCCGGGTCGGGAATGAGATCCTTCCCCAAGTGGAGGAGTTCAAGTATCTCGGGGTCTTGTTCACGAGCGAGGGACGAATGGAGCAGGAGATTGACAGGCGGATCGGTGCGGCGTCTGCAGTGATGCGGGCTCTGCACCGGCCCGTCGTGGTGAAGAAGGAGCTGAGCCAGAAGGCGAAGCTCTCGATTTACCGGTCAATCTATGTTCCTACCCTCACCTATGGTCACGAGCTGTGGGTAGTGACCGAAAGAACGAGATCGCGAATACAAGCGGCCGAAATGAGTTTCCTCCGCAGGGTGTCTGGGCTCTCCCTTAGAGATAGGGTGAGAAGCTCGGTCATCCGGGAGGGGCTCAGAGTAGAACCGCTGCTCCTCCGCATCGAGAGGAGTCAGATGAGGTGGCTCGGGCATCTGGTGAGAATGCCTCCTGGACGCCTCCCCGGTGAGGTGTTCCGGGCCCGTCCCACTGGGAGGAGGCCCCGGGGAAGACCCAGGACACGTTGGAGAGACTATGTTTCTCGGCTGGCCTGGGAACGCCTCGGGGTCCCCCCAGAAGAGCTGGAGGAAGTGGCCGGGGACAGGGACGTCTGGGTCTCTCTGCTCAAGCTGCTGCCCCCGCGACCCGATCCCCGGACCAGCGGAAGATAATGGATGGATGGATGGATGGCATTTATCAATCTAAAAGGTACGATCAAATTCATGATCTAAGAAAACGTTCATTAAACCGACATAGCCTTTAAGTAATTTCTTAAAAACAACTTTAAGAATTTCAGAGCATTCTTAAGAAGATATTGGTGAATGAGGCCCATTGTAGTGTTACAACCAAGCCTCAGGAATCATGAAATAGAAGCATTTCTTATTTCCTGGTGTTTTGCATACAGCAGCATTCAGGTGACCTTTTGCAAACCTGTAAGGATGTATTTATGGATATTTACTCCTAAACATGTATTTTTCATGCCTAACAACCCACTGCAATGGACAACAAAGTCAGAAAGTAAAAAGTTCTTGGACCACATCAGGTGAGATGGGAACTGGAACTTGGTTCCCTTGCATGACAGTTTACACAGAAATAATCTGTTTGAAGAGTTTCAGTCAAGATTCAGAGTGAATCATAGCACAGAAACTGCACTGCTGAAAGTTACCAATGATCTCCAATGATCTTTCTTAGGTGCTGTTTACACATATTTTGATAAACGAAGACCTTTCCCTTCGTTTGTGCCTTTCGTTTATACTAGTGGTGGGCATAGATTAATTTTTTTAATCTAGATTAATCTCACTGAAATCTTGAAATTAATCTAGATTAATCTAGATTAAAATGGCTCATTCAGAATATGCGTGCTACCCAAGTAATGACTAAAAATCAGTCTTTGAGATAGGGTTTCTTAATACAGGGGGTGCATTAAACCAGGGGCTCATTTCCTGTTTCCAAAACCCATCACTGATTGCTTGAGAAAGCTGTTCTACTTTGATATTTGGTGAAGAAAAAAAAACATGCTCAATAAAATGTACTTGTGTTAAACGGGTTATTCAGTTAAACATGGAAATTAGTACGGTAAGCCTATAAGGTTTACATCAGTAGCTTTTTGTTAATCTGTCAAAGTCCTACTTTTCCTTCTTCTACCAGTCACTAACCCAGCTTATTCACATGCATGGCTCCAGCAGTTTCTCGAGCTTCGCCAACTTCTCATATTCAGCACTTGTTGGGAGGGCCAGATGGTGCTGCTATTGAGATAGCGTTGTGTGCAGTGCGTCTCTGTTGCGCCTCACGCGCTTGATCATCTCGAGGGTGGAATTCCACCGTGTTGGAACATCTTGCACGAGCGGCTCCTGAACTTGCCCAAGGGAGGTTTGCTGGACTTTCAGCTCGTCTGCGTTGGCCGGACTGTGTTTGAAATGTCCCACCATTTTACGACACTTGAACTATCCCCGACCTCCATAAACTGCCTAGCACAGGCTTCTGCAAAGTGGCGTTCTTCTGTTTTCAGAACGGCAGACAAAGTACATCGGCCTACACCCGAGCTAAAATATCAAGGTAAAAGTCATCACAGTTTGCTTACCTATTTTGACCCAGTTCCCAACCCAATTTTGAGAATAGATTAACAGCGATATTTTTTATATCGCCCGATAAGACTCTCAAATTAACGTTAACGCCGATAACGGCCCACCACTAGTTTATACACAAACGGAGTTTTTTCCTCCGAAAGCGAAGCTAAAAAAAAACTCCGGCAAAAGTGGAGATTTTTTAAAAACTCCGTTTAGCGTTTGTGTGTAAACTGGTTGAAAGAGACAAAAACGGAGTTTTGGGAATGGAATGAGGAGTTGTCGTCATTGTACAGAGCCCCGCCCCTATCCACCATGTTGGCAGGATGCTAGCGTGAAAACGCCATTCTCTCCGTCCATTGTTTATCTGGCAAGCATGGAGGTACTAGCAGCATTTCTGTTGTTGAGAGCTATACTCGCTTGTGTGATTTTGAAAATTACAGTCATACAATGTATTGAACAACAAAGACATTTTTCACGGCTTTAGCAGTTTTATAGTCCAGCGCAACGTGTAAAAGTAGCTCAGTCTCGCTATCAGTCCACACACATGAGCCTTGGCGCCATATTTTCTTCTTGAAAAGGATCCGGAAGTTCTTTGTGTCAGCGGTTCTCTATGAGGCTTCTGATTAGCTTGTGTGGAATTCTCATTGTTCTAACACTGCCACCGTCAGGCTTGGCGTAATTTAACAGCTCTTGATAGCGTATTTATGCGGATCAATGTAGACGTGTTTTTTTTTTTTAAATGGGGCTGTGTGCACCTAGTTTTTTTTGCAAACGAAGGTTAGAAAATACGCGTTTATCAAAATACCCGGGTATGTGTAAACAGTGTCTGTGCTTGTCCTGTTGGATCTTAGTGCTGCATTTGATACGGTTGATCACAGTATCTTATTAGAGAGACTTGAACATGTTATTGGGATTAAAGGAACTGCATTAGGCTGGTTTAAGTCATATTTATCTGATAGATTTCAGTTTGTTCTTGTAAATGAAGGATCTTCCTCACACACCAGAGTAAGTCATGCAGTTCCTCAGGGTTCTGTGCTTGAACCGAGTCTTTTCACTTTATACATGCTTCCATTAGGTAACATTATTAGAAAGCATGGCATAAATTTCCATTGCTATGCTGATGATACTCAGTTGTACTTATCTATAAAACCAAATGAACCCAATAGGTTGGTCAGACTACAAGCATGTCTTAAAGACATAAAGACCTGGATGACTCAGAACTGTCTGCTTCTAAATTCAGACAAAACTGAAGTCGTTATCTTTGGACCTGAGCGCTTCAGGGAGAAATTGTCTAGCTATATAGTTACTCTAGATGGTATTTCCTTGGCTTCTAGTTCTACAGTGAGGAACCTTGGAGTTATTTTTGACCAGAACTTATCATTTGACTCGCATATAAAACAGGTTTCTAGGACTGCCTTCTTTCACCTTCGTAATATTGTTAAAATCAGGAACATCTCGTCTCAGAGTGATGCAGAAAAACTAGTCCATGTATTTGTTACTTCAAGATTGGACTACTGTAATTCTTTATTATTGGGCTGTCCCAGATATTCTCTGAAAAGCCTTCAGTTGATCCAAAATGCTGCAGCCAGAGTTCTGATGAGAACTAACAGGAGAGATCATATTTCTCCAGTTTTAGCTTCTCTTCATTGGCTCCCTGTTAAATTCAGAATAGAATTTAAGATTCTTCTCCTTACATATAAAGCTCTTAATGACCGAGCTCCATCATATCTTAAAGATCTCATTGTAAGATATTTTCTGAAACATGAAGGAAATAAAACCCTTGAGTTGGCCATCAGCCATGCCTGAACAAGACTCAGCTCTCAATCTGCCATCACTGCCTGGATGCTGATACGTAGACATGGCTGAAGGATTCCATGCTCTTGTCTGGATTGATTAAAAAAAATCCCCCTCCTTTGCTGAAAACTGAAAGCCAGCACTTTCAGCCTTCGCAAATCAACAATGCTTGGATTCTGCAGCCAGAGAGCTTAAACTAAGAGCCCTGACAGCACAGGTCGTCCCAGCCAGAAGCTTTAACCCTCAAAAATTAGTGGAGGAGATAAAAACCTACTTTTTAACATCAACTCAGATCCTGAAAATAGAATTGTGTGTGAGCAGAGCTATGTTTAATGGCTTCCCTCCATCCAGCAAATGTTTGAGAAAACACAGACTTGTGTCTGCACAATGTCAGCAGAGAGTGGGGACAACAGGAATAAATCTTACAAGCGGAGAGTGAGAGCGACAGGGAGCCGCTTCCCTCCTGTTCAAATAGACAATTTTTCTAAAATAAAATCACTGAAAAGTCTTCAAAAGCACAAGACTAGAGTAACACTGACTGCAAACAAGCTGACATAATTTACCTTTGTGAAGTACTGCACTACTCAATTGAACTACTTGGCATACCCTTCCAACAAACAACACTTTCTCTGTGCGTAAACACAGCTGCCTGGGAGAACCGGAATACAGGGGATAATGGTGAAGGTCAGTGCTGATTCCCCAAATCCCAATTAAATGCATGTTTCCTGAGCAGCACAAAGACAAGAGGAAAAAATCGAAAATAATTCTGTTTGTAGAAAATGTAAATCAGATGTGAAAAAAGATGCACATTATCTATTCTACTCTAATTAGTAATTAGAAATCACTTTTTGTTAACCCATGTATCTGTTACAATTAGAATATTGAGCATGTTTGAATGTTTTTACTTTACATATGATAGATATGAGTAAATTACCTCCTTTCTAAACTTGTCTTTAGTTACTGCATGCTACAATAGACCTCAGCCTCCAGGAACATGGGATATAGGACATCCTTGTCCTTATCATCCTTATCATTCAGATCACGAGACAACATTTGACATCTTTGGGGGGTGGGGTATTGCCTGAAGCTGCTGACTTGCAACACATCTAGCACCTAAAGAAAAACTAACCATATGATTAGAACATACTGTTAGACCACTGACAGTGGAGGGTTGAGAAACCAAGGTGCAGAGCTGTTCATTCATATACAGTTTCTAAACCAAAACCAGGGACGGTTCTTACCCACCTGATCCCATAGAAATATATTGAACAAGCAGAAGTTTTTGAACAAAATCTAACATGATTGTGGTGGAAATGGCAGAGATGTGTTGAAATTATCGTCAAGGGAAAAATAGAGTACACCCCCTTTCAATTCTAAGATTTAATATATCAGGATATTATAAAGAATGAACCGGTCCTTACTGGATCTCAAAATTGCGTAAATACAAACTCAGATTGGTTTAACAGCTTGTAGAATGACCTTTAGCAGAAATAATTTTAAGTAATTGTTTTCTGTATAATCCAGCTATCCATTTTCTATACCTGCTGAATCTGTCGGTTGGGTTGCACGGGGGGCTGGAGCCTATCCCAGTGGTCATCAGGCGAGAGGCAGGGTACACCCTGGACAGGCTGCCAGTCCATCACAGGGCCACAGAGACAAACGAGACAAGCAAACCACACACGCTCACACTCCTAAGGACAATTTTTAGAGAAACCAATTAACCTAACATGCATGTTTTTGGACAGTGGGAGGAAGCTGGAGTACCTGGAGAGAACCCATGCATTTACAGGGAGAACATGCAAACTTTACACAGAAAGGCCCCAGCTGGGAGTTGAACTTGGGAGTCATGATAGGAGTGAAAATGTCTTCAGTAGTATGATGAGAGCTCCATTGTAGTAGAGACCTGGGGAGGAACAGCTATTGCAGATCTCTAGCCTTTAATGGGAAATTGCTTCGTATTTTTTCCATGGAACAATGTACATGTCATGAAACCGTGTCAGTGGTTGATACAGTGAAGTGAACACATAATGCACATGTACCACTAAAAGCTGTCTGTAAGTTATGCTTAGGATAGTAATAAGATTAGTAAGATTGGCCAGCTGTAGGGAGATTTTCTGCATTTACCTCTACTCCAACTTTTCGTTTTTATTAAATGAGTTTGCATTTAGCAAATGATCATTTGAGAGCAATCATCCTTTGTAGTTTTGGGCAATGAAAAATTGGCCAGCACTCAAAATGTTAAAATATGTGAAAGTTAGAATAATTCCTAAACGTATTTGCATGCAAATGTTGCTAATAACACCATCACCAATTTGTATAGGCTACTACAGCCTGGTCTCATAAAAAGCCATAGTAATTGCACACCAAGTCATGCCGTCTGTTATTAAAGTTATTAAAGTAAATTTATTTGTATAGCACATTTCATGTACAAAACAATTCAAAGTGCTTTACATAAAATAAAAGCATTGCAGCAGGGAGTGTAAGAAGCATTGAAAATACATACAAGAATATAAAGAGAAACAAATAAAATAATTAAAATGAATTTAAAAACTAGCAACAGTCCAGATAAGTTCAAAGATACAACGCAGATTTCATGCACAGAGGCATGAGAAAAGAAATGTTTTTAACCTGGATTAAAAATGTCTACATTTGGTGAAAGTTTAATCTCCACTGGCAGTTTGTTCCACTTGTTTGCAGCATAACAGCTAAATGCTGCTTCTCCGTGTTTAGTCTGGACTCTGGACTGGACCAGCTGATCTGAGTCCTTGGGTCTAAGAGCTCTGCTAGGTTTATATTCTCTGAACATATCACATATGTACACATATGGCCCTAAACTGTTCTGGGATTTGTAAACCATCAGTAGGCTTTTAAAATCTATTCTGTGACTGACTGGAAGCCAGTGTAAAGATTTTAAAACTGATGTGATGTGTTCAGAGCTCTTAGTCCGGGTTAAAACTCTAGCAGCAGCGTTCTGGATGAGCTGCAGATGTTGAATGCTCTTTTTGGGAAGTCCAGTTAAAAGAGCATTACAGTAATCGAGTCTACTGGAGATGAATACATGGATGAGTTTCTCCTGGTCTTTTTTGGGAGAGAAAACCTTTAATTCTGTTGATGTTTCTGAGATGGTAAAAAGCTGCCTTGGTGACAGATTTGATGTGGCTGCTGAAAGTCAGATCTGAGTCTATCAACACTCCGAGGTTACGAACTTGGACAGTGATTTGTAAGGGCCCGAGTCTCATGATATTTACCAACGCTGACCCTCTTCTCTTTGCTACCAAACAGAATGATCTCAGTTTTGTCTTCATTTAATTGTAGAAAATTCTCTTTCATCC
This sequence comes from Odontesthes bonariensis, assembly GCF_027942865.1. Taxonomy (NCBI): domain Eukaryota; kingdom Metazoa; phylum Chordata; class Actinopteri; order Atheriniformes; family Atherinopsidae; genus Odontesthes; species Odontesthes bonariensis. The sequence continues at coordinate 29,829,620 of NC_134524.1, read as the reverse complement.
AGATGTTTACTTCCTCCAGACACTGACACAGTACGTCTGCTGGGCTGCAGTCGTCTTGTGACAGACACATAAAGTTGTGTATTGTCTGCATAACTGTGATAATTGATGTTAAAGTTCTGTAATATCTGACCCAGTATGTTAGTATGCATTCTTTTATAACATATACTTTTGTGTTTGATACAAGCAGAAGAAGGGAAAAATGTGTATTTTAATGCAGTTGAAGAATAATATCAACTTGAGTGTAAAAAGTCAGATGTTCACAAAAATCTATAGGATTCATCCTCTGGGGATTAGGATTGTTTGAAAAAAATGTCTTGCTCATCAATCCATTATTGTTGAAATATTTCATTCTGGTTTAAAATAGAGGATACTTTCATCCCTGGGCCATACCTTAAAGCTTAGTTATCATAGTGCTGGTAAAACCGATTTGACAAAAAAATCAAATAATTTGAAGCATTTGTATGGAGTGAGAATCTTGCCCAAACCTAGCAAGCAAGCAAAACATGTTTAACTCGTGCAAAACATGTTTCACTCACGCATAACGTGTCACTCGGGCTAACTTCAATTCAATTCATTTTTATTTATATAGCGCCAAATACAACAAATGTCATCTCAAGGCACTTAGATAGTAAGTCCAATTCAAGCCAATTGGAATTCAATTAATTAATAATAATCATAATTCATAAAATAATCCAATTCGTTCATATAGAGCCAATTCAAAAACAATTTCCTAGCTAAGAAAACCAACAGATTGCACTGAAAACTTTTTGTTTTTCGGTCCAATCTCCCGGCCTGAGCGGCGTGCCTGAGGCGACTGTGGAGAGAAACGACTCCCTTTTAACAGGAAGAAACCTCTGGCAGAACCAGACTCAGGAAGGGTGGCCATCCGCCTCGACCAGCTGGGGTTTGAGAAGACAGAAAAGGGGGGGGGGGGGGGGGCCACCATTCAAAGGATATCTGTTGGAACAGGGAAACACGAGTTAATGACCATAATAATATCACATATACATAAAGAGAGTAAAGTGAGGAAAGGTGTGTCAGATGAGGCCCCCCAGCAGTCTAGGCCTATAGCAGCTTAACTATGGGATGTTTCAGGATCACCTGAGCCATCCCTAACTATAAGCTTTATCAAAAAGGAAAGTTTTAAGCCTGGTCTTAAAAGTGGAAAGGGTGTCTGCTTCCCGGACATTTACTGGCAGCTTATTCCACAAGAGAGGGGCCTGATAACTGAAGGCTCTGCCTCCCATTCTACTTTTAGAAACTCTGGGAACCTCAAGTAAACCTGCAGTTTGGGAACGAAGTGCTCTGTTAGGAAAATATCTTACAATGAGATCTTTAAGATATGATGGAGCTCTGTCATTAAGAGCTTTATATGTAAGGAATTTAACAGGGAGCCAATGAAGAGAAGCTAAAACTGGAAAAATATGATCTCTCCTGTTAGTTCTCGTCAAAATTCTGGCTGCAGCATTTTGGATCAACTGAAGGCTTTTCAGAGAATATGTGGGACAGCCCAATAATAAAGAATTACAGTAGTCCAATCTTGAAGTAACAAATGCATGAATTAGTTTTTCTGCATCACTCTGAGACAAGATGTTCCTGATTTTAACAATATTACGAAGGTGAAAGAAGGCAGTCCTAGAAACCTGTTTTATATGCGAGTCAAATGATAAGTTCTGGTCAAAAATAACTCCAAGGTTCCTCACTGTAGAACTAGAAGCCAAGGAAATACCATCTAGAGTAACTATATAGCTAGACAATTTCTCCCTGAAACGCTCAGGTCCAAAGATAACGACTTCAGTTTTGTCTGAATTTAGCAGCAGACAGTTCTGAGTCATCCAGGTCTTTATGTCTTTAAGACATGCTTGTAGTCTGACCAACCTATTGGTTTCATCTGGTTTTATAGATAAGTACAGCTGAGTATCATCAGCATAGCAATGGAAATTTATGCCATGCTGTCTAATAATGTTACCTAATGGAAGCATGTATAAAGTAAAAAGAATCGGTCCAAGCACAGAACCCTGGGGAACTCTATGACTTACTCTGGTGTGTGAGGAAGATTCTTCATTTACAAGAACAAACTGAAATCTATCAGATAAATATGATTTAAACCAGCCTAATGCAGTTCCTTTAATCCCAATAACATGTTCAAGTCTCTGTAATAAGATACTGTGATCGACCGTATCAAATGCAGCACTGAGATCCAACAGGACAAGCACAGACACAAGTCCGCTATCAGAGGCTAAGAGGAGATCATTGGTAACTTTCAGCAGTGCAGTTTCTGTGCTATGATGCACTCTGAATCCTGACTGAAACTCTTCAAACAGATTATTTCTGTGTAAATGATCACAAAGCTGAGCTGCAACTATTTTTTCAAGAACTTTAGACATAAAAGGGAGATTGGATATAGGTCTATAATGAGCCAACACTTCTGAATCAAGAGTAGGTTTTTTAAGTAAAGGTTTAATTACAGCAACCTTAAAAGTCTGAGGTACATATCCTGTCAACAAAGACAGATTGATCAAATCCAATATGGAAGTGTCAATTAATGGGAAAACCTCCTTGAACAGTCTGGTTGGGATTGGGTCTAAAACACAAGTTGATGGTTTAGAAGAGACTATTGCTGTTGTTAGATCAGAGAGATCAACTGGACAGAAGCCGTCTAAATACAAATCAGGTTCTAAAGATACTTCTAAAGCTGCTGTACTTGATGATACATCACTAATAATAGTGGGAAGGACTCCATCAATCTTCTCTCTGATAGAAACAATTTTATTAATAAAGAAGCTCATGAAATCATCACTGCTGAGAGTTAAAGGAATAACTGGCTCAGCAGAGCTCGGACTCTTTGCCAGACTGGCTACAGTGCTGAAAAGAAACCTGGGATTATTCTTATTCTCTTCTATCAATGATGAATAATAAGCAGTTCTAGCTTTACGAAGGGCTTTCTTATACATTGTTAAACTATCTTTCCAGATTAACTGAGACTCTTCTAAATTAGAGGAACACCACTGTCTCTCCAGCTTTCTTGCAGTCTGCTTTAAAGCACGCAGCTGTGAATTATACCAAGGAGCCAACCTCTTCTGACTGATTACCTTCCTTTTCAGAGGGGCAACATTGTCCAGTGCTGTACGCATTGAAACTATAGTGCTGTCAACAAGAGAGTCAAGTGTTGCTGGAGTAAAGTCTAGGTAGTCGTCCTCTGTCATATCTGCACATGGCAGTGAAGAAAAGGATGATGGAATTAATTCTTTAAATCTGGTTACAGCATCCTCTGATAAACACCTTCTATACGTAAATTTCTTCTCAGAAACTGTATAGTCAAGTAATGTAAACTCAAAGGTTATCAGAAAATGGTCAGATAAGACAGGGTTATGAGGGAACACTGTTAACTGTTCACTCTCAATGCCATAAGTCAGAACAAGATCAAGGGTGTGATTAAGGCAGTGAGTCGGTCTGTGAACACTCTGAGAAAATCCAATAGAGTCCAATATAGAATTAAAGTTCATATTCAGGCTGTCATTTTCAACATCTACATGAATATTAAAGTCACCCACTACAATGACTTTATCTGTACTCAGCACTAACTGGGATAAAAACTCTGAGAATTCAGACAGAAACTCAGAATAAGGGCCAGGTGGACGATACACAACAACAAACACAAGAGGTTTCTTGGATTTCCACTTTGCGTGGGAAAAACTGAGAATCAGATATTCAAAAGAGCTAAAACTAATCTTGGGTCTGGGACTGATGAGTAACCCTGATCTGAAAATAGTTGCTACTACTCCTCCTCTGCCTGTGGTTCGAGGAACGTGAACATTTAAACAGTCAGAGGGAGTTGCTTCATTAATGCTAACATGATCCTCCTGCTGCAGCCAGGTTTCTGTAAGACAAAATATATCAATATGATGATCACAAATCAACTCATTCACTAACAGAGACTTCGAAAGGAGAGATCTGATATTCAGCAAACCACATTTAATAGTTTGATGTTAACTTAAAAATCTTTTTTAGGAATTGACATGACTCAGCATAAAAAAAAGCCTGCCTCGGCCATCTCTGCACCTGCCCCAGCTCCAACCCCAGCCATCCAACCCCAACCTCAGTGACTGAAACCTTATTCACCTCATTCTTTCTTTCAGGCATCGCAAAAAGAGCATTTTATTTTGTTCCTTTATTTCCTGTTATATATGAACAGATGACTGAACATTGCTATTTTAACTATTCTAATCAGATTGTGACAGAGCTTAAATGAAAGATAATAATCAGATGATATGCAAACTTTTCTAATCATTCCTCATTTATTTTATTTCAGTGTGAATTATGGAGAAAAGATTTTTGGATTCCATCCGTTAGCATAAGAAGCCTCGAACTCAGTAATGCTACACATAATGCAATATGATATCATCATTAGCCTAATAATCAGCTTGCAAGGCACTAGTCTCTACAATCAGCCTTGAAGGCAGCTGACTGATTAATGACATGCAATATGAAATCATCATTATCCTAATAATTAGCCTGCAAAGCACTAATTTCTCCAGTCTCTCTTGAAAGCAGCTAACAGAATACTGAAATAATATGCCTTTTGTAAAAACAAACTAGCTAAGCTAACGTTAGCAGTAACTTCCAATTAAAAATTTCAAGCAGCTCAACTAACCAGTTTATTTACAAAAATACTTGGTGTATAGTCTTGGTTATCTATAAATTGTTGTAAAATCTAGCTAGTGTTTGCATTAGTAGAAGCAATCAAATAGATTACATATTCAACTTACTTCAAAAATCAGTTTGCAGGGGCAGTCGGTGGCGTAGTGGGTTATGCAGGCGCCCCATGTACAGAGGCTACAGTCCTCGCTGCAGCTGGCCCCGGTTCGAGTCCTGCACCGAGTGGCCCTTTGCTGCACGTCTTCCCCCTCTCTCTTCACCCTGCTTCCTGTCTCTCTCCAACTGTCCTATCATTAAAGGCATAAAAAGCCCCAAAAAATATTTAAAAAAAACCAGTTTGCAGTAAAAATCTAACAGTGTTCAAAGGAGTCGCGCTTGATGGATGCCACATGAGCTGATTGGTTGTGCTGTAGCTTGCGATCTGATTGGATGGTGCAGCCTCCCAGGCTGAGCTATAGACATATATCCATGTATACATAGACATATGTCTATGCATGTATATATGTCTATGGGCTGAGCAGCCTGGAAGTCGACGGCTGAAGGCAGATTCACCCTGGAGCACAGCGTCACCTGTTGTTGTGGCGTGCAAATTACAGCCATTTGTACACAGATCAGTTTGCCTTTGATAAGAGCATGCCAAGTCACGTGACGGCAGTAAGATCGTGCCAAAAGTGACATCACAGTTACTTAATTGTTTTGTACTTGAAAGATTTTAGTTTTGTACTTGAAAGATTTTAGTTTTGTACTTGAAAAATATTGTTTTCTACTTGAAATGTTTTTGTTTCGTACTTGAAGGATATTGTTTTGCAATTGAAGATGTATATTTCTTTGCAAACCACACAAAGTTTGTGAATCGTTGGACGCGAGTGAAACATGTTTTGCTTGCTTGCAAGGTTTTGGCAGGATTCTCACTCCATAATTTTGACCCTGCCACACTGTCTTTAACTAAATATTTCGTTAGTCTTGGCTTAAAATGTAACATTTTTTGGCATTTGATAACAATTAAACAAACAGCATCCAGATCCAAAGAAAACAATTATAACGAGCAAAGGGAATATTTGTCAAAGCCATGTTAGTGTTGGTGGAAAAATAACCCTGTGGACAGAAAGGGGGGGGCACTCATTAACACTGTTTGTGTAGAAGTGCACATATGTGAGAGCATGTTGTGTGAAGCCCCAGAGTTGTGCTCAGATGGTGTTTGCTTATTAACTTACACTCATGAGAACATACTGTTCATACACTGTCTGTCCCATGATGCACTTGTTTTTTCCACAGGTTGTTGTTATGTGGCTTAAAGTCAGAGGTGAGACAGTGACTAAACAATTGCATGATGAAAAATTAATGTAAAGCCATATGAACTTGCCACCTCTTCATCATGCATTAACCACGTTCTAATTCTGCACATAGTTAAAATGATTAACTTAAAAAGTTAAGAAGAGCTCATTCACTTGAACTCAGGATGCCACGAGAGACTAAAATCCAGTGTGCAATAATAATCCTTTTACTGTCCAGTCCGGAGTCAAGCAGGTAGCGATGGCAAACAAATCCGTGATCAGTGAAAAAGAAAAAACAAAGTCCTATGGTACAGGCAAAGTCAGAAACCAGGCAAACAATTCGCAAAAGCTGGATAGCATGTACATCTGTAGAAACAATGACAATCTGGCGGAGACTACAAGGGAACACTAGGAATAAATAGGGTGGGACTAGGGCTGAGACAATTCCTCGAGTTACTCGAGTAACTCGATGACGTCATTGTGCCTGTCTCTGTAAGGTACAGAGACAAGACTGGTAAACAAAGTTATTGCTCCTATGAATTGGAAAATGAGGTGTATAACAGTCAGATATTTCTGATCTGCATATACAGTACATTGTGAGAGAGTCTGTTTAGGAACCCCAATAAATTGTTTTTATCTCAGCATGTTAGATAACTAAACCCAATGAAACAGCAAGTGAAAGCTAAAGTGACCCAAAGGAAAATAAAAATAAAACAATAAATGTTTAATTTATTTTTCCTTGTAAACTATGAGTTCTTTATTAACAAAAGAACAAATAGTTCATTCGTCCTATCTCTCAGTTTTTTCCTGAACCAAAAGATACATAAAGTCTCCTTTTTGGAGTTTAAATAGAAATCTTCTCAAGTTCTAAAGATCAGAGATATTACACATTCAACTCAAACTATTTTCACTCCAAACTTTTGTTAAACTCAATTTATGCATCTCTTGTTAAGACTTCCCCTGGGGTCCTGTCTGGTGTGGTAGATTCCAGCCTCTATCACTCTTGTGTTCAAAGCCTCTTATTGTGCTGCCATGAAACGTGCCTATCTGCTGTCTTGCAGCAAAAAAAAGTCCACAACTTCTTGATATCAGCCACTTCTTCAATCTGTCAGTGGCCCATGCTATACAGGGGCTTATTCTTTCCTTGATGATGTCTCCTCTTCCTCTTGTCCTTTGCTTGGTTTCAGCTGCCTGAGACATTGACTGGTGAGGTTTATCAGTGAGAGGATATCTCACTAAATCCTGGCATACAGCTAGATATCATTCATTTAGATTAGGTGGCTGATGATTGATCCACTTCAGAACCAGTTTCCATAGCCACTCTTTGTCTGAGGGGGTCCAGGACAAGAAAGTTCCTCACAATGCATAGTCCAGCACAATACGTTGAGTTCTCTTCACATTGTGTGTGTGAAAATGCTCTTTCACTATTATACAGTGCCATGGGTTATACTGATTTTCTTCAATTAAATTTGGGGGAAATCGCCAAGTACCACTGTCGCTGCCAATGCCGAAATACTTATTTTCCCTCCTAGAGTTACATAAGGGAGACATCATTACCAACCTTCTCATGTCAGGAAATATCACTCTACTCTGCCACTACTTTTTCTCATCGGATTTCTACCACCTCAGATCAATACTTCACGAGGAGAACTTTCAAGTTTCATTTCAAGCTTCTCACGGTCAATAACCACTCTCTATTAACACCAGATAATCCAGACTCACAATCCACCTGCATTGAAACTTACCTCTGTCCTGCGACCACAATCTAAATTAGCTGGTTAACAACTTCAAAAGTTTGTCAAAGCTCTCTTAAAAAGAATGTCATCAGACTCCTTGAAGGCTGCCACACAGTTGCAGTTTGTCCCTGTAGGATTGGGTTGCAGAGAGGGAAACTCATTGGGCCTTATGCAACACCTGTTCGTACGACCAGATTTGTTTTTAAGTCATGCGTGCGAGTGATTTAAGAGAATTTGCGCATTCACCAATTTTTTGACCTGTCATAGGAGCTTCGTAAAATAGTCCGCTGTTATTCGAATGAAGTTTGCTTGACTAATGGATTGTATATCTAATTTCTTTGAAGCAAACATGAATAAATATACAGTACTGTGCAAAAGTTTTAGGCAGGTGTGAAAAAAATGCTGTAAACAAAGAATGCTTTCAAAAATGGAAGTGTTAATCATTTATTTCATCAATCAACAAAACGCAGTGAATGAACAAAAGAGAAATCTAAATAAAATCAATATTTGGCGTGACCACCCTTTGCCTTCAAAACAGCATCAATTCTTCTAAGTACACTTGCACAGTCTTTGAAGGAACTCGGCTGGTAGGTTGTTCCAAACATCTTGGAGAACAAACCACAGATCTTCTGTGGATGTAGGCTTTCTCACATCCTTCTGTCTCTTCATGTAATCCCAGACACACTCGATGATGTGGAGATCAGGGCTCTGTGGGGGCCATACCATCACTTCCAGTACTTCTTGTTCTTCTTTACGCTGTCAGACCTGGGCTTGAAAGAGGACTCAGATGCAGAGTATCCAATTAGGCAGATTTTATTATATATATATATCCAACCACCAATACGAAGTGATGAAATAATAAGCTATAAAAATGTTATTCTACATATAATATAAAACTTAATAAATAAAAAACAACCAAAACTCACTCTGCTAAGAGGAGGGCAATTAACAATGAACTATAAACCAAAAATCACCCCAAGGAGGAAAAACAACTTCGTACTAGAAACAAAACAACTAAATGCACTCCTAAAAAAGCTCTCCAAAACCTTAAAATGTTATCTATAACAAAAATCACTCCTAAAGAAGGCTATCAAAAATGGCTATGAAAACTTAAGACTAGTTTACGTAATTTACAAACCAAAAAAAATCACTCGCAAGGAGGCAAAGAATCGTGGCTTAGTATTCGAACTAGCAAGGCAAGGTTTACTGTGACTGTGGCAGGCTTGGGTAAACGACAAAACGAAACACTCAGGCACAAGACAAAGGGAGACGCAGACTAGAAGGCTACGTGCCCACGACAATGGTAACGACAGATAAACGCAGAACATTTCGACAGATGTGCCTATCTTGCACACGGCGACGGCATTTTTAGGAGTTCAAAACGGAGAAAACGCAAACGCCCTCCAGAGTGGAGATCTTGAAAACGATCCAACCTCTCGTCGCCGTAGGAACAGTTCAAAACGCAGAAGTGCGTTTTTTGCACACGTTAAGTGGGTAGTTCTCCATGAGCGACTCCCATATCTCACTATATTTATTTTGGACACTCTCCCAATCCACATTATCTACTGCCTTCCTGGCTTTGTAGTTCAGTGTCGTGTTCAGGAGCAACTGGACGTCATCATCCGTCCAAACAAAGTTTGAAGGCGTACTGTTGTTGCCGCCGCGCTTCGCCATTTTCTTCCAACTGACGCGGAGGAAGTAGCCACAAAACAGGCATTTCTCATATTTATTAATCTATAACAATATAACTCATATAACAATACCAAAGGTATTGTTGCTACTGCCACCTACGTCCGGGGCGTGCATACTACATCGGCAAACTGCGAGTTTTATGAGTTTTATACGTTTTCCCTGTTCCCATGGATAGACAGATATCCACCCCCAAGCGCTCGTGAGAACGCAGATAAATTGTGGAGGAAAAAAATGGACATCTGCGTTTATGCTTCAGAGCGTTGTCGTGGGCACGTAGCCTCAGACACATGAGGGCAATGGGAAACAGGTGGACACAATCAGGAATCAGGGAAGACACTCCAACGGGTGACACATGAGGAAGGGCGAGTGACCTGAAACAAGAGGAGAGTTACTCTTCAAAATAAAACAGGAAATTACAAAACATGGAGACAAGACAAAAACCCAACTTGAAACTTCACTCAATCAAGTGTGGATGATGATTAAAAAGATGACTGGTAGATATGTACCCCCTCATATTCCTGTCCTAACTGACAGGGATAGGTATTATATTACATATGTAGATAAAGCTAATATATTGGCTAAAACTTTTTCAGATGTTCATAAAGGCCACCACCTGGAAGACTGCTTCAAAAAAAGGAAAGAGGAAATCTTGAGGATGAATGAGGACCTCCTAATTAAGAGGGAATCGAACAAGTCTAGTATAGATCTTGATTTTAGCATGACTGAGCTAAAAATGGCCCTAAAGAACACAGGCTACTCTGCTCCTGGCAATGATGGCCTTTGCTATGCCATGTTTAGACAACTCCCTGATGAGGTTTTAGAAATTATCCTTACACATTTTAACAAAGTATGGGAGGAGGGCACAATACCAGCAGCATGGAAAGATCAACAATTCTCCCATTTCACAAACCTGGTAAAGATAAATGTGATCCAGGTAACTATAGACCAATTGCCCTCACTTCTCACCTGGGCAAACTTATGGAAAAAATGGTTGTGGCTAGACTGAACTACTATCTGGAATGTAATAATCTACTCCATAGCTATCAAACTGGATTTAGAAAACAAAGATCAACTACTGATGCACTGGTTAAACTAACCAATGAAATTGAGAAAACGCTGACTATGAAGGAAACAATGGTGGCAATCTTCCTAGATATTGAAAAAGCATATGACACAATGTGGAGAGAAGGACTCTTAATCAAACTAAATAAAATGGGCATTGAAGGGAAGATGTACAACTATATCTTAAATTTCCTGTCGCAGCGCACACTGAGGGTTAGGGTTGGCGAGGCCCTCTCAAATGAATTCTTTGTGGAAGGGGGAATTCCGCAGGGTAATGTGATTAGCCCAATTTTGTTTAATATGATGATTAATGATATCTTTGAGAAACTGAACAAAATGAATAATGGCTTACTGTATGCCGATGATGCTGTCATCTGGAGGAGGGGGAATAATATCCCGTACATCACTAAAATAATACAGAAGGAACTGCATATTCTAGAACAATGGGGAATGGAGTGGGGTTTTAAGTTTTCTGTGCAAAAATCACAAGTGACATACTTTACAAAGAAGAAGGTGTCAGAAACCTATGAAATTTTGCTTTATGACCAGCCACTCAAAAGAGGAGATGGCTTCAAGTACCTGGGTCTTTGGTTGGACAATAAACTCACATGGAAACGACATATTGAGTATGTAGAAACAAAATGCAAAAAGGTTCTGAACCTAATGCGTATGGTCTCTGGTCTCTGTTGGGGTGCAGACAGACAATCTTTACTCAATATCTATAAAGCGTTGATAAGGTCAAATATTGAATATGGTTGCATAGTTTATGGATCTGCCTGTAAAACATCCATCATGAAACTTGAAAGAGTACACTCAAGGGCCCTGAGAATAGCCCTGGGTGCCATTAAGACAATTCCCATCAGTGCCCTGCAAGTGGAGGCAGAGGAAACTCCTATTCAGCTGCGTTTTAAAAAATTGGCTCTGACCTATTGGGTCAGACTACAGTGTAACACTGACAGTCCTGCCATGTCAGTGCTCAAAGACTGTTGGGAATATTATAAAGAAGGAAAGGGATTTGGTTAGACCATTGAAGAGGCTGCAAGTGTGTTTGGTTTAAAAAGCCTTAAATTTAACTCTGCATTGGCTATGAGTAATGTACCCCCATGGATCCTTCCTGCCCCAGATGTTAACACAGAGCTACTGAAAGTGAAGGAAGACCACCCTGATGATAATGGATTTGCAATACATTGTAAAACTTATTTGAATTCTGCATTTTATGGGTACATACAGATATTTACGGATGGCTCAAAAAACCCTCTAACTGGCCAATGTAGTATTGGAATCTATATACCTGAATTCCAAAAGACGTATGGATACCGACTGAATAACTTCTTATCCATATACTCAGTAGAACTAACTGTTATAATCACTGCATTGAGATGGATTGAAGAAGTCAAGCCTTTTAAATCAGTCATCTGCACAGGTTCACTCTCAGTATTGCAAAGCTTTATCTCTGGAAATGCAGTGAGAGATGACTTGGTTATCGAAACAAGGCAGCTTTTAGCCCAACTCAGTAATCTGGGGCTCATTGTCCAATTTTGCTGGGTGCCAGCTCATAAGGGCCTCAAGGGTAACGAAACTGCAGATAAAGCTGCCAAGGGCGCATTAGGTCTTCACTGTATCTTAATCCATGTTCCACTAGGAAAAGGGGAAGCTAAATCTCATATTAAGGCAGAGATTATGAATAGGTGGCAGGATGAATGGGAGTCAGACCCAAAAGGCAGGACATACTTTAATGTGCAACAGCAGGTTGGGGGGGAGAAGAATCACATCAGTGGGGCTTGGAAGAAGGGAGGAAGTGGTATATACAAGGCTGAGATTGGGACATGCTGGCATCAATGCCACATTACATGTGTTGGGTAAAACTGATGGGCTTTGCACTGAATGCCAGGTCAAAGAAGATGTAGAGCACATTCTTTTTCAATGCAGGAAACACACTGACCACAGGTCACGCTGGAGAGAACAGGGAGATGATGATATAAAAAACATCTTGAAGGAAGAGGGAATGCAGGGCAATAGAATTGAAGGTCTAATGATGTACCTAAATAATGCAGAATTGATGAGCAGAATATAGGCTGTGTCACATTTCGTTCTTTATTTCTTTATTTTATTTTCTATTTTCATTTTCATTTTATTTTATTATTATTATTTATTTATTTTTTTATTTTTTTATTTTTTTATTTTTTTTGCCATGCCATGACTTGACCTGATCACATCACACACTCCTGTGCAGTAGGTGGCGATATACAAGTCTAAATTGTGAACCGCCATTAACTAAAAGAAGAATAAGAAAACCCAACTTGACCTCACCATGTGACACACGCTGAAGATAGCTCTTAATGACTTTGGCTGTATGTTTGGGGTCATTGTCCTGCTGCAGAATACATTTGGGGCCAATCATACGCCTCCCTGATGGTATTGCATGATGGATAAGTATCTGCCTGTATTTCTCAGCATTGAGAACACCATTAATCCGGTATAATTGGTTGACCATACACCTGACTATAATCCTACAAAATCCCTGATTTTGCGCAAGTGCACCTATAAGAATTGATGCTGGTTTGAAGGCAAAAGGTAGTAACACCAAATATTGATTTGATTTAGATTTTTCTTTTGATCGCTCACTTTGCAATTTGTAAATTGATAAAAATAAACAATCATTATTTATATTTCTGAAAGCATTCTTTGTTTACAGCATTTTTTTCACACCTGCCTAAAACTTTTGCACAGTACTGTATACATTATTCTGTTTGACTTAAACTATGCACTAATTGAAAGTTCATTTGACTCTGTATATAACAAGGTCATTGGGAAGCGTAACCAGCGGCTGACTTAATACTTTTGGATGCCTTAGGCTCTTGGAAGAGAGCGTGTTCTCGAGACCTTGTAGAGATCTGACATATCTGACATAGCTGACATCACGATTTACATTGCCATGGACTGTGCTGCTACAAATATGCAGCTTGCTAGAGCCACAACTCCAGAGAGAAACACGCTGATCAAACCTAATTCCACCACACATCCAGGTCCTCACCAACCTTGGATTTTTGGCCACTGGAACCTTTCAGAGCGAGATTGGAGACATATTGGGGGTGTCCCAGTCCTCTGTGAGTCGTGCGCTCCCCTTGGTCATCAAAACTCTCATCAGTTTATCACCCATGGTACATCAAATTCCCATACACCGCTGTCTAAGAAGTACAAATTAAGAGGGACTTTCATGCCTTGGCTGGACTACCAAACATACAAGACTGCACAAATATACGCGTCAAACTGCACAATAGCTCAGAGAAGGCATGCCAGATTTGTACAATATTGCCATGAAAGAGGGTCTCAAACCATTTCTTTTTTATTTCGGTGACATTACAAACTACAGATGACACGGAATTAACAGCACTCGTAATTACTCGTAATCCCATTTCTTCGCTTTAGCAGGTCCCGTAATTCCACTGCTAAAAATGACACATTTTCCTTTTTGGATCTCTGAAAGCAGAACTTCAATCTCAGAGCCCATAAAGTTGTTATTTTTGCACCTTGATGCCATTCTCATGACCAACACTCAACACTTCCTGGCACAGGAGAGAGGAAGCACAGCCTTATATGGTATTATTTTGGGCGTGGAGTATGCAAATTTACTATCCTTGTGCACGTGCACTTAAAGCAATACTATGTAACATTTCTACCTTAAAATAACAGCTTGAAAAAAATTGTGGGGCTAGAATGAGTTTTAATATTACGATTGGCCTGTCTCCTATGCCCTTCGGGGGTCTGAGTTGGAAAAACTGCGCTATGTAACTTTGCTGGACCGGCCCAGGAGCGACCCGGTAGCGGCCCGGGAGCTGAGCGGAAGTACTTCGACTTGCTTTCTGGCACACCTACCGCAACAACAAATAGACCCCTCTCACGATCCCAGGTACATTTGATTACTCTTACCTTCTCGGTCGACATAGCTTGCACCTTCGTCAACAAACGTGAAACGTAAAAGCGAAAGGGTGTTGTATTTACGACAGTGTAACCGTACATTGCCTCCAAGCCTGTAGGGGGAGCTCCATAGTGGGCTTTTTGAGAAGTTACATTGTATTGCTTTAAATACGCACGGGTAGCATTCATCATTTACGCAGGTCGTTTACACACTTTTTCCGAAGTTAAGAGCGTTTGTTGAATCTGACGTGGCGTGTTTGTACGAGACCTTCGTCCGAAAAAAGTAAGAGAAATTTAGAATAAAAATACAAAAATGTTCTTGCATGAGGCCCAATGTTTTTACATTTCATCTTAAACTGCTGCAAAGTGCGCTTCTCCCTTGCGGGATTGCACCTAAATTAAATAAATGAATAGGCTACCATTCAAGCAGTTTTCCCCTGTAATATTATTGTGATTGCAAAGGACTACATTTAAACTTCCGCTTTTGCAGCTGCAGAGGTGTTGCACATCTTTCTAAAAACGTGTTGAAACTCACCGTATGAGCGCATTAAGATTTCCAATTCGAGGTAGGTGAAAAACATAGCCCGCCTCTTCCCCGTTGCCATGGTGACCCGTCGAATCAGGGCTCCATTGATGCTGGCTTTTTAAAATTGTGATGCATGTGCTAAACTCAAGGTGAAACAACTCAGAGTTGACTAAACTCACTCAAATCAGCATTTCTGGAACCGAAAACTCAGAGTTTTCTATCTCAGAGTAGATCAACTCAGAGTTCAAGAATAGACTCAGAGTTTGTTGAACCTGCTTTGTGAAACGGACCCCAGCCCTGCACTAAGCTACAAAGGTATTGGCTGGCTGGTGAACAAATTTTGTGGCCAAAGAACCAGATACTGTACGAGTTACTATCCCTGTGTCTGCTATAAAACAGCTGTCAACGCCATGTCAACTTTGAGTTGCTAACATCTGTCATAATGGGCAATTTCTTGATTTAGTTTGCTGTGGAGTTCTTGTCAAAGTAGAAACTGGAGGTGGGCTTATCATTTCTTAGTTTCACTTTAGATTTTCCTTTTGCTACACAGAATAGTTAAAAGTACATTTTCCACTTTTTAAATGAATTTGTTAGGGTTTGTGTTTTTTTGGACTTTGGGTTTGTTTCTATTCTGTTTTCTTTTCTGTCATTTAGTCTTTGATCATGATTAGGATTTATTCTGTTTTGTTTAGTCTCAATGTGTGCTTTGATTACTCGTTGGTTGCTCTCTTTTTTTGCTCTTTGTTGGGTTTTGTTTATGCTCAGTTTGTTTGTGTTTTTCAGTTATTGGTGTGTTTTCAGGTTTTTGTCATTTTATATTCTAGTCATTGGTTTGCTTTTAAAGCTACTTTCATGTTTTATCTTTATTAGTTTTAGTATGGGCTTGTCTCAGTTCTATTTCTGTTTCTAGTTCCACCTTCTCACTCTTAGCTTTCCTCAGTTCCCTCCTGCCTGCTCATTAGCTCCTCTGTCTCAACTGTCCACTTATCCAGCCACACCCATTCACCAATCATTCGCCCCACAGTATTTAGGCTCTGTTTACATTAATTCATTTCACCATTTCTTCGTGTCGGCGTCTTGCAAACTATTTACATTTACACACAAAGTTGCTGTCCTCTCAATAAAAGCCTAACTGTTTACTCTGAAACGGGGATTGGCTGATTTGCTAGTCACATGACTAATCAGCCATCACATCACATGATCGCCCTTGCATCTGGAGCATGCGCAACTGCTTAGAAAACACGACCTACCGGTGCATATTGCCTTACACACGTGACGAATGATGAGAGAGACACTTGGACGGGAAAGTCTAAAGGCATTTGCAGTTTTCCGTAGTCTCCCTTCATCACTCAAGTAGTATAAGGTGCAAGCAACCTTGGTAAAAACGTCGATGGGCCGTCTCATTCTTGTTGTTTTCTTTTCCACCTGTGGACGTAGTCGCTCAGACAGATTTATCAGGGCTGCTCTGGACATTCGAAAGTTCTCGCGCCATACTTCGGCGACAACAACTTGGTCCACGAAATTGTCCCACCATGCGCTGCTTCTTCCCGGTCTAACCCAAAAGCGGCGCTCCATTGGCTTGCACTGCGGATCCTCGTTTCTCACCGTTTACAACTGCTAAAATCAGCATCATATGCGAATGCTTACGTGGGCTCCGGCGTCTTTGAATCCTTCCACCTATGAAGTCGTATTCCAGTATTTTAATGTAAATGGACAGTGCATCCGCAATAGAAACGATATAGAAACAGATTAGTATAAATGGCACCTTAGTCTTTGTAGATTCATGGCATTTTTCAGATCCTCGTCTCTACTACCACTTGGTTCATGTTATAGTATAGTTCTGGTTAGTTTTCTCTCATTGTGTATTTTCAAATTTTTTTTCTCTGCATTTTAAAGCGGCACTATGCAACTTTCAGTAATACGGGGTTTGTTTACCATGCAATACACACCCCAAAGCTGTAGGGGGAGCTCCGTAGAAAATAAGGCGACAGTCTAGCCATATTATATATTACTACTCTAGAAGCTAACCGCATTCAATTTAGCCGTCGACAGCTAATGGAGAGAGGTGTGTCTTATCAGGCTCCCTGGCTCGGCTCAGAGCCCTTTAGACCTGCCGTGAAGCAGTAGTTCTCGGCTCTCGTGTGTCGCGAGACTTCCAGAGGTAAACAAAGCACGCGGCGCCACAGGCAAAGTTGCAAGCGCTGTTTCGGGCTAGGGCCACCAGATGGAGATGGAAATGTCACCGTTTTCATCAGAACGGGTCAGCCAAGCAATCTGATGATTGCCAAGCAATTTTATGACCATGAAAAAGTTGCATAGTGCCGCTTTAAGTTTTGTTTTCCCAGTTTCAGTTTATATGTATTTCCAGCTCTGAAGTGCCCTTTGTTTGTTAAGTAATAAATTACTTCAGTTGACCTTTAATCTCCTGTCTTCATCATTTGCTGGGGTCCGTTTCACAAAGCAGGTTCAACCAACTCTGAGTCTATTCCTGACCTCTGAGTTCATCTACTCTGAGATAGAAAACTCTGAGTTTTCGGTTCCAGAAACGCTGATTTGAGTGAGGTTAATCAACTCTGAGTAGGTTCACCTTGAGTTTTGCGTGTGCGCCACAACTTTAAAAAGCCAGTATCAATGGAGCCCCGATTCGACGAGTCACCATGGCAACGGGGAAGAGGAGGGGCTACGTTTTTCACCAACCTCAAATTGGAAATCTTAATGCGCTCATACGGCGAGTTTCAATACGTTTTTAGAAATAAGTGCAACACCGCTGCAGCTGCAAAAGCGTAAGTTTAAATGTAGTCCTTTGCAATCACAATAATATTACAGGGGAAAACTGCTTGAATGGTAACCCATTCATTTATTTCATTTAGGTGCAATCTCGCGGGGGAGAAGCGCACTTGGCAGCAGTTTAAGATGAAATATAAAAACATTGTTCAAACAGGTGAGACCTCGGCATGGAGGTACCTCATTCTGATCATGTTTTACACTGTAAAATAAATATTAAGTGGCTATTTCACTGTGCAGTTATTTTATCCCCAACATAATGCTGTTTTCACACACATAAACTATGTCTTCTCATCTATATCATGTTCTGTTAAATAATTAAGCCTATTTACACTAACACAGACTTCTATTGAGCCAACAGAAAGAAGGCAGATGCCCGTAAAACGGGTGGTGCCCAGCACCGCCACCTCTAACGGGAGGCCAGTGGCTGAGGGAGTCCACCCCCAAGAAACGAGTGCCTTTATAAAATATAATAGGCCTATATATGTCTTTTTTAAGCATATTCATACAAATATTTATTTGTCTTTTATGTCTTTTTTTTCTTTTGTCCCAACAAAATTCTGATGGTGAAAAATTCTGATTCTGATGGATAATTGTCTGTAAATGCAAAAATCTGATAACCATCTCCGACGAATATTTATTTCTCTGCGCAATAATGCTGCACCTTCATCCACGGGATCGTTGTCAAAAGGACATGCCATGTTCGTGAAAAAAGTAATCTCCTGCTGTGCCTAATGGACTTCTAGAAGTAGAAGAACTCGCTCTGCTGACTGAATGAATGAGGAAATCAAATGGCGTGTGTGACTGAAAGAGGGCGGAGACAGAAAGAAACTCAAGGTTTCTTGAGGAAAACCTGGTCCCGACCAGGTTAGGTTCAGAGAGTCTGTTACTCCGGTAACTGACCGAGAGGTTAAGTTACCTCTCTTTGTGAAACAGGCTAGAGTTACCCCTCTTTCTCGGGGTTGAGTTACCTCCCTTTGTGAAACGGAAAACTCAGGGTTTCCCTCATTTCAGGGTTAATCAACTCAGAGTTTTCACTAAACCTGCTTCGTGAAACAGACCTGTGGTCTGCATTTGGGTCCTTTTACAACACTCTTCCCACCAAACTGTAACAGTATTTGAGCTGTAAAGGTTTTCAGTTATCTCAGTGACGCACAGCAGGTTCCAGAAACAAATGGAAGTATAGTTGTAAGGTAAGAAATGTTGATATTAATTTCTTTCTTTCTAAAGTTCAATACTGGTAAATATACTGTATCCCTGCAACAGTGTTAGCAAGGAATTGTTTTAATTAGATGAAAACGTACACCCATTAACTCTTTTCTTTCAGGACTCCTCGGACTCCTCTGCACTGCTAACTTGATCTTCCATGGTGTGGTAGCCCACTGATGAAATAGTCAGCAGGAGGAGTTGGGTAATGTGTCAGGGGAAAGCAGGTTCTGGGCATTCATCATCATTACCACATAGGGAGGTCCACACTGGATTTTGATGCTAAACCGCTTGGCGGTTTAGCATTTAGCTATGGATTGGTTAGCTGGCAGAAAACAATGATAGTTAACTTTAATGGTGGACTAAATATTGAAAATGATTTGAAATCAGGTTTTTGGTCTAAAACACTGGCACAGCTATTGAAATACCCATCAGCCAATACATACACAGTATGCTACAGCAGTTATGTATTTCTTTCTTTTTTGGAGTTAGGGGTTGTTAGTATGTCCTCCTATTCTTTTTGTGCCAAAAACTGCAATAAATGATTGAAGGAAATGTTGTTTTTAACACAACGTCTATCAATATTTAAATTCATCACCAGATGAGAACCGTAATACAGAGCTTTTTCAAAACAAACATTTTGGCTTGTCATGAGCAGATGTCTCTCTGCTGTTGGCATGGAATTTTTTAATTTGTCAGCGAAGACAATAAACCATTTCTTTGGACTTGTTTGTTCAATGAAGCTTCCAACGAATTGGCAAGTTACAGATTTAAGTTTTTGTTGCAATTGTTTTATATTTCCCAACTTTTCTGTAAATGGGGCTTATACTTTTTTCAGCCAATTCTTTAACTTGCATCCCATATTGCAGCAATTCTACAATAAGCAAGAGTCACAGGGTTGTTGTATTAAAGGTAGTACTGCTGTGAGTTTTTGCTTTAAACAAGGACACTGGCAGTGCTCGGAAGCTCCGCTGTCTCCAGCACTGGGTCTGGACAGAATCAATAAAGTGTAGCGAATGTTTGTCTTGACCTGAGTGATGGGATGACCAACACTGTAATAGTATAGCAGGTTAACATCTTAGCACATAGAGGTCCACAAAACAAAGACTAAAACTAATTTTTTTTATACCCACTTTATCCAATTCAGGGTTGCTGATCCAACTGTCATTGGGCAAGATGCAGGTACACACTAGACAGGTTGCCAGTCCATCACAGGGCTACACAAAGACAAAACAACCATGCACACTCACACTAGGGACAATTTAGAATAATCAATTAACCTAACATGCATGTTTTTGGACTGTAGGAGGAAGCTGGAGTACCTAGAGAGAACCCACACATACATAGGGAGAACATGTAATCTCCACACAGAAGGGACCAAGGACCCTCTTGCTGTGAAGCAACAGTATTAATAGTATTAACCACAACACCACAGGGCAGCCCAAACATATTTTCCCAATTCAAATTGTTCAGATGATTTAAAAGGTTTGCAGTTGAGGTACAAATAGATTTTACCTCAATTTCCAAGTATACACAAGACAACCTCCTTACATAAAGCTTAAATGACCAAAATTAGGATAATTAATACATGACCAATGATTATTAATAATTTGTAATGTCATTAGTTTTATTTAGAGTTTTTTGAGAAATATGTATGCCTTGCGTTGGAAGACCTCAACTTTTTAGTTAAGTGTTTAGGTCTACCATTGTTTGAATTATAATCCATGCCATGCATCACTATAGTTTTACATAATATCTTTGCCCTTAATTAAGATTAAACACATGTGAAGAGCCTAGCTTGTCTCCAACACTCAAGAGAAGGTTTTGGCAATGTAAAAAATAAGATATCAACTAATTCATCTCTCCTCTGTGAACCCAATTCTGTTTGTTCTCCCCCATTCACAAATTTATTGAGTCATCATCGCTGCTCTGTGCTGAGGCGCTGGCTGGCTGACACACAACCTGTATAGCAGAAACACACCCCATATTATACACATCAGACAGGTGGTCAGGCTCAACTATTATTACTCCTGATAAGTAGAATGAACAACACAGTCTGCTCAGTATGAGTTTCACTATCTTACACACAGCACTCCATCTGAACTTTTTGGTGTTGAGGTGAAAAAGAGACCTGAAACCTGACAACATTGGTAATTTTGAACTATTATTGCACAGTTATATTATGCATAGTCTGTGGACATCTTAACAAATTTACCATAAGGTCAAACTGAGAAATCCCAAAAGAGAGAGTGAAATCCCAGAAACCATCTCAGACTGCATGAGTATTGCTTGTTTGAGAGGGCTGCTAGAAGAAAGCCTCTTTAAAAAGAAAATAGCAACATGACTTGGATTTCCAAAGTTGCTTCTGAACAAACCACAAGACCTGTGGAAGCACATGACTTTAGTCCTTTAGCTCAACAAGACAAGAGTTTGGACTGCAAACCAAACACCAGCTTATCAACAAAAACACCTGTCAACACTGTGAAGGACGGTGGTGGGGTGATGCTTTCAAACCTCAATAAACTATAACAATTATGAATCAAGATTGGGCATCCACAATGATGTGAGATACTAATGATATCATACAAAAAAACATAACTTCCCATTAATGCTTCTAATAGTGGTTCTACAAACTGCTAAATCATGGGGAGGGCTTAGTTTTTTACACAGTGCTTCTTCGTTAAATTAATAGTGAAACAATGTAATGTTGTGTTGATTTTCATGGAAGGGTGTATTTATCTATTTCTTAAGAGCTGGCAAGGACCAGATAATTTTTTTATTACGTCCTGTAAAAGCCATCTGTAAAAGCATAGAAAAGCTTTTCCACGTCCCTTCGCTGCATTCCCCTCTCTCCCCTCTTCCCCTCGATTAGTTTTTTTCAACATCTCATCTACATTTTTTAGGTTTATTTTTAACTTATTGTGGCTTGGAATAGCTTGCATCCTGAAATGGAAATTTAGGACTAACACAATGCGAACTTGGCTCCATTTGTCACCCCAAGAGGGAATAAGTGACTCATGTGACCTTAACAAAAATTATTAAAGCCACACTAAAAGATGAGAATACGAGAAGTGATGAGAGAAAGAGAACAGGAGAAGTGTCAAGATACACAGAAAATTCACAAAAGTTCACATTATGCCAACACTTGTCCATAATCAAATATTAAACATCAACTGTTCATTTTTCATCTTACTTTCCCCCTTCTTTTTATTATGCAGTTGTCATTCTTGGAGTGAAGAAAAGCACATAGCCTTTGCTAACATGTTCCCATTATAAAGTAATAACGTGCAGGCCTAATCCAAATCTAGCTGGACAGCAGAGCTATTAATCAAACCGTTAGACCCAAAAGGATTTTCATCCAAAAGAGAGAGCAAATATATTCTTCTATAAATATGCATGAATGTCTGCAGTGTTTGTATTCAATCAGGGGTTAGAAATGTAGACAGAATATAAACAGATCAGTGTATTTTTGAAGGATAAATTCTTTTTATCTAAAAAATAACATTTTTTCATGAAAATCTTATAGGACTGTTCTTTTTCTAGGGGGTAATAGAAAAAACAAGAAAAACATGATCACTTCATGAAGTTGGTAATGCTGACATGTTAACATGCAGTAGCCCATTTCCATGTCCAGCAAAGTTCCATTACAGCACTTTAAAATCAACCGTGTACCTCTAAATTGTACATTTCTTTACATATCATCTTTACATCATGTTTACATCTCGGAATGTGACTATACATCTTCTCCCTTATTCAGTGAATATGGAACTAGGAGTACGCTAATTTTGCCCTACCCACATCCCCACCTGCCAGCAGCTAACACAAGCTTTCCCTATCTCTTTACCTAATACATTTAGTGTGTTTATCAGAGTGGGCACACAGAAGGATTCATGATGCAGACTCAGAGACAAAGGTGGAGGTTCAAACAGTTGAATGAAATGTATAGAGAAAGTACAAAAACGTGAGGCAATAATCAGGTTAACTAAGAATACAAGACGATGTAATGCTGGGACGCTGTACAAGACAAGACAAAGTGGCGACAAACAAATGAAGCACGGAGACTAAAATAGAGAGGGAAAGGGGGAGGAGGAGCACAATCAGGCTCAGGTGAAACACATTGAGGGAGGCAGGTAATCAGGGAACAGGGATGACACACAGGGGAAGGCGGAGACCTAAAAGACAAGACAGGGGAGACATAAGGAGAACTGAAAACATGATTTATCAAGACTTGACAGTGTTATGACTAAATGTTCAATAAAGCCAAGTTAAAAGAAAAAAATATATACATGGTCTTATGCACATGAAAACAACCTAATAGTAATGTATTCACTTTATGTCCTTTCAACAAATGCTGCTAGCTCCGGGAGTCGAGCTATCTCTGTTAAGTCTCACTCTGGGAAGACATGGTCCTGCTTTCTCCTGGGTTCCGACCCTATCTAGCTAAGCACACCCAGTGCTAGTGGATTCCGCGGTAAACTCCTTTTTCGTCCAGGAACAAGTGATCAAGCTTCAATCCATGTCCTACCACTCATCCAGTGTATGGTTCTTCGCTCAGCCTTTCTTCAGCTATGTTCGCCACCAAGCCAATACTGACTTCCCCCTGGCTTTTATCATTTCATCTGCTCTTCACATCTAATGCAAATGAGCTATGGTGCCCCAACCTCTCAAATAGTCAGGACTGGTTGGCGCTGGTTCCTTAATATCTTACAGCTGCGGTCGGCAACTTTTTTTTAGTCATATTAGCTTGAACTGTCATGGGATTCTGGAAGGAGAATATTAAATAGGCTGTTTAGGAAAAATAACGAAATCTGTAGCTCCCTCTGAAGCCTGTAATCATGCTTGCAAAAACCGAGCACTGTTTTTAAAGGGGAACTCCGGGGCATTTGAAGCGCATTTCCATTGCTAGAGGTTGTCAAATACTGATAGTAGGACACAGACAGGTGCAAATCTGCGCTCCCTGTGTGGAGATCGCGCTGTTCATTACAACAATATTACTGGGCATGTATTGTTGTAATGTTTTAAATACTTGAACGCAGTTTTTCTAGAGAAGATAATTGTTTTGTATATGGGAGTATCGTCCATTGACTCTTTTGGGCTTTCACATGCGCGAGCGTACAACTAACCGGTGAGTTACATGCTGTTTATAAAGTTGTTTTGTAACGTCCCCATGCCAGTAATGTGAGAACCATGCATATGGTTTTGATGGTAAGGCTTGTGACTTTATTGTCGGATGGTTTATAAAGTGGTGTGACGTTTCTGCAGTGTGCAAGTTGTTGTTTTACGTGGAAGGGTTAGCGCTTGCCCCTAGCCACCACGTATTAGCCTCGCATGACAGGCTGCGCGTCTGTGTCCTACTATCAGTATTTGACAACCTCTAGCAATGGAAATGCGCTTCAAATGCCCCGGAGTTCCCCTTTAACCAATCAAGTTAGGGTGGAGGAATCCTACCTGTCGATCACAGCTTGTGCACACGCTGCTGAGCGTGAGTCTGCCCCAGCTTGTGTGCGCTCACACTGGTGTGAACTCACGTGTACAACCTCGTCCACAGAGGGGGAGGGGTTTGGGGGCGTGTTGGAGCTTGTTAGAGGTTGGGGGAGGGACCTGAGAGTTGAATCAGTTCGAATTTTCCGACTTTAGACTCGTAATTTTGAAAACCTGCCGACTGCAGCTTTAAGGACATGTTAAAAAGGTTGCAAACTTTATTTCTAGTAGAGAATGACTTGAATATATTCCTCTGGTTGATATTTTATGAAACGGTTCATGTAATTCATATATAAAATCAACCACTGGCCAACAAAAATAGATCAATAAATAAAGCAGGGGTGTGCAAGATAAGACTATAATACATTAACAGAATATCATTTTGCTGCTTTAAAGAAAATTGGTGCAATGTATAGCATGTGAATGTATTATAAGATTTCTCATCCAGACGTGCTAATTTTGGGGAATGGGGAACTTCATATTACAGCACACTTAAATAAACGTTTTTACAGCTGCTGACACTACTTTTCTTATGTGCTGTGGGGTCATGTTGGATTTTGAATGCTTGGATGGTGAGGTTCCTCCATTCCAAGTAGGAAATCCAAGTAGGGGGTCATGGGGTGTTCTACTTGATTTCCCTGTTACTCGGAAGTTGGAAATTCTAACTTCAGCGTTCAAATGGAACACATACGGAAGCCGAGAGCAGACATGGTACGTATAAACTTTTTTCTGATGGTTTTCTCAAGATATCTCGTTATCAGAGATAAATAACTCGTTATCTCGAGAAAACGAAAATCATCTCTGCAAGAGAAACAAATTGCAATTTCAGCCTGTGTTAGACCTCGACAGAAGTAAAATGTAATGCGTTGATCTATGTTCTCCAAAATCTGACATTTTCAGCTTGAGTCCGTTCTTGGAAAGGCTTTAAGAACACTGAGAAACAGATCATGAGCATTCAAGAAAAGATAGTCATCTTGTGATCTCGAAAACCATCGGTAAATTAACTCGTTATCTCAAAAAAAACATCAGAAAAAAGTTTATACGTACCACGTCCGCTCTCGACTTCCGTAAACACACCATAATGCATGCATGCAACTTTTTTGTTCTAAAAACCAATTAACAATTGTATACTAGAATTTTGTATAGGCTGCGAACACTGGCTTATGTTATCTCACTTCAGCCACGTAGAATTATCACTCAGGTGCATTTTGGAACTGCGTAATTTCCAAACCACAAATTATTATTATTTTTTTTTAACTTGTTTTTTATAAATTTTTCTTTCAACAATTACAGTGTCAGGGCACATCGTACATACATAGTTAAACAATCATCCTTGTATCAATGTTCTTATTATCCAGTGGCAATGGTGGTGTCCGCTTCTCGTCCTCTATAATCAGTCCATTTTTTACATTTATCCTTAAATTGTGCATCCTGTAGTCTCAGTTTGTATGTGATTTTCTCCATCACAAAAGTTTCTTCCACAGTGTACATCCACTGCTCCTCAGTCGGTGGATCTACTTTGTACCACATTCTCGTAATCCTTTTTTTACTGGCTGATAGCAGCACTTTAACAAGATACTCATCCTCTCTTTGCATTATGTCTCGTGTTATATTCCCCAAGTAGAGTATTGTACATGTTTTTGGTATCTTATA
Organism: Odontesthes bonariensis; assembly: GCF_027942865.1. NCBI lineage: Eukaryota > Metazoa > Chordata > Actinopteri > Atheriniformes > Atherinopsidae > Odontesthes > Odontesthes bonariensis. The sequence continues at coordinate 29,803,629 of NC_134524.1, read as the reverse complement.
TCCTATTATTTTTTGTAAACACCTCCGTAGCTTGTCCCAGTATCATTTTAACTTTTGGCAAGACCAGAATATGTGTGTATGGTCAGCATCCATGTGATCACATGCTCTCCAGCATGGTTGTTGAGTAGACACCACTCCATTCCTAATCTTTGGAGTTATAAAGAATCGGACCATATTCTTCTAGTTGAATTCTGCGTTTTACAAATGTTAAACCACTCTTCCTCAGTTATTTGTTCTTTCAATTCCTTTTCCCATTTTTCTTTGATATAAAGAGAGGAAGACTTTCTGCATGATATCAAACTTCTATATAGGACTGCTATACTGCTATACTCTGCATTCTGTATAAGCTCTCCGAAATACCTCAATAATTTCATTATCAGTGTCAGTTTTTATCTCCTTCTCATAATAGTCCTTGATTTGAAGGTAGCGATATTGTTCATGTTTGTCTAATCCAAATCTACCCCTCAACTTCTCAAAACTCTGCAGCTTGCCCCGTTAAACATTGTACATATTGCTGTGATCCCTTTTCTCGCCCATTGTTTAAACCCTTTATCATTTATCCCGGGTATAAACCTATCATCAAACGCAAGCCAACTCAAAATCTTTATTTCTTTCTCTAGTTTATATCTCTCAACAACAGTATTCCATATTTCAAGTGTAGTTTTATTTTATTACATCTAATTGGTTACCTAATTTTCCCAGTAGGCCTTTATTTGATATCAAGTTTCGTACTTCAGCGTCGTACTTCGTACTTTCGTACTTCATCTGTAACATTACAGATCTTTCACACTTGTTGGTGGTACTTGAAATCTTTTTTCAGAAATGTGATCTATATAGTCCATTTGGTCATTTTATATTTACTTTTTTATAATTTTCTTTAAGGAAAAATGGTTCTGTGTTCTTAAGAGGTAAAAAATGTAATACAGAGCTGCATAAATCAATTTTTGGGTGAATATACTTTGCCAACATGCAACCACATTTCACAATGATCTATGGTAATCTCTAAGATTATCATTAAACTCTTAAATAAAATCGTCACTTTACATCATAAGCAGGGTGCTTATGTGTGGTTTTAGGATTCCAGCTTCCAGAGGCTTAGCGGCAAAAACAGTCTCTACTTTGCTTCACTTGTCTCAAAACCTAAAATTCCTTCACCTTGCACAAATCAAGGGCAAGAACCAAAGCAACCCCATGTACTACATCCCATTCACTTTGAAGGTAATTTAAAAATAACTCTGCAGATCTCTAATTGTATGTGGTAATAACAAAACAAAAATAGGTTTCTTGGGATATTTCCACTTCAAGTGTGGCTTATTGCAAAACATGGAGCAGGAACAGGGAAGAGAAGACAGAAGCCTTATAAAGTCAGGAGAAACTCATTCTTTAGCTCAAGTGGCCTGTGTTAACCTCTCTCAAGCTCACTGATAAGCCACCAGAACTGATGAGTTGTTTCAGCAGTTAAGTGGGAAAACATGTCAAGAATCTTGACGGGAAGACCACAAGGAAGATGTGAGGAGCCACAATACTCATATGAGCTAAGCGAGACAGAAATTGATCTTGAAGAAGCAAAGAGGACATTAAGAGAATGCCAAAGAAAAACTGATCAGTCCACGAAACTTATTCTCCTCTTCCCAGAGCAGACTCGACAAATCAGTTGTCCATGCTTTGAGTGGGTGTGGGTCAAAGGTGAAGATTTCCTGGCTTTGCTTTTCCAACTCCATTCTCCAGCCCACAAATCCCACAACTTCGTTGGGAATAGGAGCAGGGCTCAAGGATGTGCACCATTTTTTTTTTTTTGGTGATGGGATGTGTTTATTTATGTTAGACTAGGCAGCTGTGTGAACTCGTGAAAAATCATTCAAGAGGAGGAGTTGTCATTGTGTAAGACTTGACACGCTCAGCCTGGCATTCGTTAAATGAAGCCGTGCTACTAGAGTGTAAATAGTTTTGATTTGGAATGTTAGCCAGTACTTGAAATTCTTTTTTGCTCTTGTGGCTGTGAGACTGTTTTTTTTTTAATTCCATCACCTCTTTCCTTTATATTGCCTTCTCGTCTTAGTAAGGATGAATCACACTTGAATTGTTCTGTTATGTAGTCAGTTACATTAACAAAACTTGCTGTCTAACATGGCCTATTAACACTTTTACAGATATCTAAAAAATATTGGTAGCTTGTTGCGAGAATGCATCTTGGATTTTTTGTTGCATTACCATGAATGACCACAGAGAAGAATTGGCGTAAGAGGCTGTAATGTGTTGAGCTCCCCAAATTGATAAAGGGATACTGTACCAATGTTAAAAGTGTGTCCTACTGCCAACAAGTAGGCAAAACAGGAAAATGCAAGTTTGATTTTCTCAAATCAGCAGTCCTTTTTCTTGATCGTGTGTTTTTTTTAGTGTTCCCCTGTCGTTTTCTTATATCAACACTTTCTTGTGTTTATACTGCTGCTTAGGTCTCTCTTAGTAGCTCTTGTGATAGGTACATGAAGGGTATAAAGCTTGGTCAGTTCTCAGTATATTTAAAGTAACAATATATGTGCTTTATGCAGTTTTTTGGGGTTAACTCATTGGGACCAGTGTGGTTGGCTTCAATTGACCTCATGAGAACCAAAGCCCAGTCCTAATGAAGCAGCCTTCTGGTTAGCCTAAGGGCTAAGCAAAAAAAAAAAAAGGTCAGAATTAAGATTTGGTATGACATGAATTGATAAAAGTTAGGCTGTCCACACAAATAATGGACCGCAATGCTATGTGATGACAGTGGGAACTACACAAAACTGCTCATATGTAGTTGTATGAAAAATATAGTTTGAATCTGCTTGTATTTTGGTAGACAAAAGTGAGTCCTCTGGCTTAGTTACAGATTAGTGTGATTAGGGAAAGATTTAGTTTCCAGAAAACTACTGAAGTAAATTACATGTTTGAAACAGTTTCTTAAATGTGGGCACAACCCCTAAAACAAGCTGATGAAATCCTCTCTCATTGCCAGTTGTAGTGTGTTTACTCTGTTTTATTCTGAGAGCTATAACATGTTCAGATCCGATCCAGAAGAATAACTGTCACTATCTCTCAGGGGATAAGCCTGAAGGGATGGTAATACACTGTATCCTACAGGGTGCTTAGACCACAGTTTCTGATAAGCACACCTCTATGAGATGATAAGGCTAGTTTATTATCTTTTTACTGGACTGTGGATGCCAGTTCACAGTAGAACTGAGAACCAATGAGCTTGTAATATCTCATCAGTTTTTGTCTTTGAGCTGTTGCTGTTAGTTTCAGAGCTTATTGAGAAGAACACATGATTTGGATTCACATTCTTATTTTCACCTGGATACACACTTTTTCTAAAGAAACACACATTTATTGTAAATGTGTGGCATTGAAAAAGTGAGGCATTACTACTCTTCCATTGTTGAGCTCAGTACTCTTATTGAAAATAAGGTTGTGAATCCAAATCATGTGTTCCCCTCAATGCCAATTGGGCACTTTTCCATTGTACTGCAGTTATGGCTCAGGAGAAACAGTTTTCTGCCAGTCTGAAGATCAGTGGTTTGGTCTGAATTTAGATGTTAGCGAGTTTTCTGACCAGTAGAAAAAATGATTCAGTAATGTCCTCTTCATTCATGAGAACATGAATTTGCATGTTTGGATTTGAAATTCTTATGTATTTTACATATCACTGATGTTGTTCATGTACAACCACTTTTGTTTTTGTCTATCTGGCAGGTGTGTGTGACCACCTGCAATGTTGAGTGAAAGCATTCCGTCTTTGATCTCTGTAGATTAAAGTGGCTGAAAAATGACATCTGCTTTGAAAGGTCAGTGAAGATTCAGACAGGAAACACTTTCAAACAGGATGGGACTTACATGGTCAACAACATATTTCAGCTCTGCTCATTTTATCTCAGATCCTTTTTTTATTATAAAATACAGATTTTGTTTGGTGAGAATGAAGTGGCTGCTCCCTTCAACACATCTACTACACTAACTACTGTTGAACCACTGCAGGCAATAAAAGTGTGTTTTGTTATTTGAAGCAGTCTTTTTTTTTTTCTTGGATATCAGATCTCATCTCATGCAATCAGCAACCTTTATGATAATTATCAGAATTATTTTAGAACAATAAAAAGTCTGTAAGATGTCCATGTCACTCAGATTTTTGTCATGTTATAAGATCATATTTATTTTTCTAAAGGTCCTGTAGCCATTTTAACTTTTTTTATGAGGAAGGTTTTTTCTTAACATTTAGGATTTACATACAAAAGCGACTTTAATACTGTACGTCCACTAGAGAAATAAAACTAGGGGTCCATTACAAGCAGTGGGCCTGTTTCTGAGGGATTCACTTTACCCATGTAGCAGCCAAAGAATCTCAGTGTTTACCCAGCATTCTCACGGGAACACCAGTAAGAACATTATTACCGGTTAAGGGATTTGGCATGCTTGGTGAAGCTCAGCCAGTCTAAATACAGGATTTACTCTAAGATACAAAGCACTTTGGACTTGGATTCACTGGTAGGCTAACGATGGAGCATTTGTAGATTTAAGAAGGTAAAACAAAGTTTACAATACACCATATGATCTTAAATAGATAGGGTACAGTAAGTGACAGAAGCCAATGGCAGCCTGAATAACTTTTTGAATATACCGTTAAGCAGCTTAAATGGGAATTAATGAACATAAACTTGAAATTTGAAATTCAGCCTTCTTTTTGTAGCCACATTTCTTTCCTTTGATAACATTATTATAGTTTTGGTGTTGAATGAAATATCATGAAACTACTTGACAGATAAAGCTAAGATGCACTATATATGACTTGTTGATCAGTTTACCAAAAATTCTTTGAAATCTCACCATGTAATCCTCAGAGAGGAACAAAATTGAATCCAAGTTACCAAATAGGGCATTTGTTACGGTTAGAAATCAAAATGACTTACTTACATTCTTTTTTAATGTGACCATCACCTCAGTTTGCTGATTGCCTTGGTTACACTTGAACACAAAAACATGTTACAAGCAAACTTTATCACTTCCTGGTAATAACATCACTTGGTTATAGTTAGAAATAAAAACTACTTGGTTAGGATGAAAAAAATTCATCAAACATCAACCCAAACATAATTAAAGGTCATTTATAGTTTGCTATTGTTTGCATAAATGGGGTCTTTTTTGGAAACAGGACAATCTTATTATAATGGTGTCAGAACACACAGTTGACTGCACTTTGTTGCGGATAAGTCTGCATGGCTGCAGGTGGGTTAGGTTGCCCGTGCTGGACCATGTGAACCCATAGAAAGCATGTACAGTGCAATAGGGCAGTGTGTTTCTTTTGGGCATGAGAACAGGATCATAGAACAATGAAAGTAATGGGCTTGGTCTTATTAATCACTTTTTTTTCTAACATCATGTGAATAACCAGAATAACTAGAAAATTTCTGAAAAAATTTATAAGGGGCCTGCCAAAGTGTGCGTATCGCTCAACCAATCACGGCTGCTCAGGAATGGTTCGCAAGGCCTAAAGAAGAAACATTCAAGCCTAAACGGCATCAAAGGCGTTTAAATTTAAAAATTTAAAGCGGCGAACTGTCTCTTTAAAGAGGCGAACTGTCCCTTTAAAGTGGCCAACTGTCCCTTTAAAGAGGCGAACTGTCCCTTTAAAGCGGCGAACTGCCCCTTTAAAGCGGTGAACTGTCCCTTTAAAGAGGCAAACTGTCCCTTTAAATCGGCAAAGGACTGGCTGGGCCACTAATAGCCTTGTTTCTATGGTAATTAATCTCCCTCAATTTTTCAGGGAAAAACAGTAGACCAATAAGCATTCTACCCATTCTAAGCAAAATCATGGAAAGAATTGTATATGAGCAAATACAAAACTATTTCTATGTAAATGACCTGAACACAGCTCATCAACATGCATACAGGAAGGGGCACTCCACAGCTACTGCACTAACCCAAATGACCGATGAATGGTTAAAAGAAATAGATGCAGGTAAGTTAGTTGGTTCTGTTTTATTAGATTTCAGTGCTGCTTTTGATATTCTTGATCACAGTTTATTAGTGAATAAACTACACTGTTATGGTTTCGATAGGGGTTCTGTTGCCTGGATCAATAGTTACCTCACAAATAGGAAATACTGTGTATACTTTAATGGCGGTTTTTCAGAAATGAGGGTTATGAACTGTGGAGTCCCACAAGGGAGTTGCTTAGGGCCACTTTTATTTTCAATATTTACAAATGATTTACCTTTAATTTTAAACCATGCCTCCATTGCAATGTATGCAGATGACTCAACCATTCATTCGGCAGCATTAACATCAACAGATCTTGAAAAGATTCTAAATGAAGAGCTTGTACTGATTAAAAAATGGGTTAATTTAAATAAATTGGTTCTTAATATAGAAAAAACAAAATGCATAGTATTATGCTCTAAACGGGGAGGGAGAGTAGAGCCAAAATTGAAATTAAAACTAGATGACAAAGAAATAGCACAGGTCACAGAAGTAAAGCTACTTGGTGTGCTGATTGACAGTCGATTGTCCTGGACAAACCAGGTAGATGAAATGGTTAAGAAAATGGGTAGAGGGATGGCTGCAATTAGATATTGTAGGCCATATTTACCAGGAGGCTTGGTTAAACAATTAATGCAAGCCTTAGTCCTATCTCAGCTGGATTACTGCACAGTCGCATGGTCCAATACATCTGAAAACAATCTTAATAGGCTACAGGTAGCTCAAAACAAAGCTGCTCGTATTGTGCTGAACTGCTCATACAGAACTAGAGTATGTGAGATGCTGAATAAATTAAATTGGTTACCAGTTAAAAGTAGGTTACACTACTCTCTCGTTAATATTGTGAGAAACATAATAACAACAAAGAATCCTGTTAATTTATTTAATAGTTTAATGTTTTTCTGTGATAGACATGAATACTTTACACGGCAGTCATCAGAGAGGAGATTTTTGTTGCCTGCTTATAGAACACGGGCTGGACAGAGAACATTGCATTACAGAGCAATGGTAGCATGGAATTCTTTACCACGTTTTTTGGTAAATGAAACAAGTAAGATGGCCTTTAAAATCAAATTGAAATTGTACTTGTTTACACAAGGTGTTACATGATTGTTCTTTGTTTTTATTCCTCTTTTAAAAGAGGCTACGTGGATCTCAAGGTACATAAGGGTACTGTGGCTATAAGTTGATCAGAACTGAATATAACCAACTTATATCAAGTTATGATCTTTATCTCCTCTTTTATTTTTATTTTTATTTTTATTTTATTTTAGTTTTTGTGTTGTATGCTGTATAAATGCATGTTAATGTCTAAAAATGACTTAAAGTGTTGTATGCTGCTTAATGCATGTTTATAAAAAGGACAATGCAATTTGTAACTTGACCACAGGTAGAACAGCGCTCGTCTGTGGATGTGATAGCTGATGTGGATCAATAAACAATTCAATAAACAATTCAATTCAATTAACTGACAGTTAAGCTGCCCCAGCTGCTGCTACACTAATTATATGAGACTCAGGCTTCTCAGAGCCAAAAAACCTCTACGAACAGATGCTTCCTATTCGGAAACCGTAAGAGCTACGGAAAAAATTCTCGCAGAATGAGCGAGGGACGCCTTTGGACTTCAATATTCCCGCGTTTCAGATCTGTAGGACATTCACAGTGAAAGTACGGATGAGAGAAAGAAGGCCTGCAGGAGCTGCTGAGATTCTGAGAATTGGATGAATTAAAATGGGGATTTGAGGTCTTTGAGGGGCTCTGAGAGCAAACGGTCAGCCCTAGATGAAATATGAAAACATTTTATGAATCCCAACATGCCTGCCAATATTACGACAGTACATAATGGCATTGGAGCGATATTTGTAAGCGTGAGGGCGATTCGAAAATGAATCGAATTTGAAAAATGAAATGAATGAGGTCAGAACTCTTGCTCTTCCCACACTCTAATATAATGAAATGGCAGTTGTGCTCTAAAAATTCAAATTTTGCAGATTTTGGCCAAAACTTTGGGTTGCTTGGAGGCATTCTGTGGGAAATCCGTAGCAGGTATCGACGTGGCGTCTTCACTTCTGAACACAGCACGGACGTATCTACAAACTGACATTTGAATGGCGTTTCTAGGTTAATGCATGATGACACAGTAACTGCTCAAAATATTGGGTTTTTAATGATTTTTCCAGGTCATCCCCCTGTTTATTCCTAGGGGGGCTTTGGGGGGCTGTTTTTTGCTTATTACGTTGCCATGGTAACTCCAATCTTCAATAAAAGTAATAGCCCGCGAAAACTCATCGAGCCGGTAGTTTTGATATATATATTGTTGAGATGTGCGGGCCCATAGGACCCGCATCAATGTGGACGGAAGAATAAATATAGCCTACCTACCTATAAATAAAGAGACACGTTTTCAATGTTAAATCCCATAGACTTTTGCCAACGGAATAGTAATAGGTGCCTTGCCATGCAATGCTATGGCAGGCCCCAACAAGTGTGTGTCACATACATCAGGAATAAATCTCACCAGGATGGGTTATGGGAAGAATGCAAGGCAGTGGGAGCAGTTTAATGTTTTAGACGATGTTCTACTTGGAAACCTTAAGTACCTGTCGGCCGGGTTGTGGGGGGGGGGGCTGGAGCCTATCCCAGCGGTCAATGGGCAAGAGGCAGGGTAAACTCTGGACAGGCGCCAGTCCATCATAGGGCCACACAGAGACAGACGAGACAAACAACCACACACATGCTCACACTCACTCCTAAGGACAATTTTAGAGTCACCAGTTAACCTAACATGCATGTTTTTGGACAGTGGGAGGAAGCCGGAGTACCCGGAGAGAACCCACGCATACACAGGGAGAACATGCAAACTCCACACAGAAAGGCCCCAACCTAGAACCCTCTCGCAAGGGTGAGGCGAAGGTGCTAACCACCACACCACCGTGCAGCCCCGAGTCACTTTCCATTATCTAAAATAAAATGTTTTGTTATGTTGTCATTAGGTTATAGATAATTGGTTAGATTTTTTTGGAAAGTAGCTAAAGACAAGATACAAATTTTAATGCTGAAGCAACCCACACATCCTTTTGCCTATTTTTGCCTATCAGCTCTACAACCACTGTCCTGCTATACCAATTTCTTTCTGTATACCTGCATTATTACCTTCCACTTTGTTCTGGTGTTTTGATGTGTGAATATAAAACAAGAGCAGAGGGGAAAATCTCCATTCATATTATTTTATAATACATTTAGTAGGATTTTTGTTCTTGTTTTCTATTCCACTACTATTTCACAGGGGTGAGGGCTATCAGATATAAGTCTTTCTCTGCCTGTTAAAAATTTGAACCACACATCAATGCTCAGTTTCTTTACATGCTTTCCTGGGCTTCAACACCCCTCTGCTTGAGTTTACTACCTTGTGTCCTTCCTAATTTATTATTCTTTATTGTCTTCTGATGATTTTTCTTACTTTCCTATTTTTTCTCTTTGTGACCGCCAAACAAACAAAAGTTTAAATCAGTAATTCCGACGCCATAGTTTCCCATTTGGCATTTGCTGCATTTGAATAGCCTTAGATGACATTTATTGTGATTTTGAGCTATATAAATAAAATCGGTTGAGTTAATAGATGTTTTTGCTCATCAAGAGGCGGCTGAACAAGCTGAAAACAGAATCAGACATATGATCCCTTCACAAACATAATAGAAATAGAAAACCTTTATTGTCATTGAATGACATGCATACAATGAAAGTAGGAGTGCTGCTCCGTTTGGTGCCACATATGTACAAAAGAAATACAACAATAAAATAAGAAGTAGAATTAAAGCTGCAAGCAGCCTTGAGCGGGACAGAGCCTGTGCGCACGTCGGGGCACGCGCTGGACGCCGTAGTCGCGCAGCTCTGCCCACATGCACGATACCCTCTGCATACGTACGAGCACATAATAACCCCAATGCGGAGGGGTTTTTGAAAATTTCTAGGGGGCGCCACTCAGCCATTTTGCTCCACCCACACACGATACCCTTTACATACGTATGAGTTCGTCAGGGTGGACGTGTGTGCCAAGTCTCAAGACCTTGCGATGATGATAAAGGCCTCAGTATGCTTCTCCATCGCTATCCGTCTCCGTCGTCCGTCCTTTCGAAGTTCTCCGTCGGGGTGTCGGATACGCAAGGCAATTCACCTCCCAATCTCGCGATGTCTGTCGTGAAAGTCGTTGATTGATTGTTCACTTCCGGTTCCACTCCTCACAGTGAATGATGGCGACCGAGAGAGAAAGACTGTTGTTGGAGTTGGAAGCTTATTGATATTGAAATGCAAATAATTTTGACCAAATGTTGACCGGCACACAGTAAACTCTTTCAAAAATGGCAGTGTTGTTGTTCTGAGAGGATGGCGCTAAACCGGAAAAGTAATTCTGGAAATTATGTTGTTAGCCAACCAATCACAACCCTTGCGGTCTCCGCGAGTCTCCGTCTCATCGATAGATAGGAATTTTGGCCAACGGACGCAAGCGACGGAGAGCGTCTCTGGAAGGGTCTCCGGAGACGTGTGTGCCAAGTTTCAAGACCTTGCGAAGATGATAAAGGCCTCAGCCTCTCATGTCTTAAGAGTAACCTGGCAGAGTTTGAAGCTTGTAGCATTAAATTTGTAGGACGAGTTCGATCATATGCAAGGCATGGAATTGGCCAAAAATGGCACCAAAACGCACTTTACATCCAAAATGGCCGCCTTCCTGTGGACGTGGGACCATGGCGGCATGAGACTTTTTTGTGCGTCTGGGCGTGATGAATGACTGTACCGAATTTTGTCGTCCCCCGCAAAACTAACCCCAATTTGGGGACCATTTTTAAGTATTGTAGGGGGCGCTAAAGAGCCAATGAGCGTCCCCCCCCCCTCGAGTACCTTTTGCAAAGAATAATTGTGATGGCTACAAGCTAAGTGCCACCGAGAGGCCACCGAGAGGCCTCCGTGGGAGTTCAATAGCTGACGTGCAAACACTTGTCTCTTCTTTGATGTCCTTTATTCGTTGTTAAAAGTTCAAATACAAAGTTAAAACGCCTATCTAAAACCGCCACCGTGCAGTGCGCAGCCGGTGAGAGTTAAAGTGCTATAGTGCGTAAAGAGAGCAATGTTTCTATCTAGCGATGCGGTCAACAAAAATTGTGCTCTCCCATGCCTGCCCCTCTCCCTGCCAGTGAACAGGTGCACAGGTGCCTAAATACAAAACTAAATGATACGCTACCCTCACGTGACACACCGCGGTGAACGTCAAAATAAAAACTATTACAAAAAACACATGACAAGGCATATGGCCGCTACATCCCCAGCCCCTAATTATTACCCCATATTACTACGTAATAATTACCACTATGTTACCACTACGTAATTACTAATATATGCTCAAACACTCAAATGTCCATGTAAATCATGTATGCAGGATGCTGCCTTCTTGAAACCTAACAAGTCAGTCGGAGCCAGAGGTTCAAGCACATAGCCCGTCAGAGTGGTCTGTACCACCACCCTCCGTCCGTAAGTATGGTCAGTCTGTGTCAGTCAAAACTAAATCTTCAGGCTTCTGCTTGATGCAACAGGCAAATCTTGGTTACAGGCCTGTCCAGACAGCCTGTCTTGGTCTTGATCTGGAGTCTTCGGACCAGGCCCTTTCTGTCCGGGAAGGTCTGAATGACTCTACCCATAATCCAAGAGTTACGAGGTGCAGCCTGGTCGACTACAAGGACAATGTCTCCAACTGTGAAGTTGCGCTTTGTGCTTGTCCACCTTTGGCGTTCCTGTAACTGTGGCAGGTACTCCTGAACCCACCGCTTCCAGAACAGGTCTGACATATACTGAACTTGCTTCCAGCGCCGGCGAGTGTACAGATCATCTTTCTCAAACACTCCTGGTGGTAAAGATGGAGAGTTCTTCAATAGCAACAGGTGATTGGGTGTTAGAACTTCCAAATCTTGAGGATCAACTGAAGCGTTAGTGAGTGGGCGCTCATTGAGAATTGATTCCACCTCACAGAGGAGTGTATGGAAACCTTCTTCGTCCAGGTTCTTCAAAGTCTGGTTCTGTGATCGTAGTGTGGAGTTGAGAACCTTACACACAGATCTGATCAATCTCTCCCAAGCACCTCCATGGTGCGAGCCCGCGGGGGGGATTGAAACTCCATTTGATGTTTTTCTTCAGCAGAATGTTACTGATCTGTTCATGATTCCAGCCTTCAATAGCTTGCCTTAACTCACGCTCTGCTCTTACAAAGTTTGTTCCGTTGTCAGAGCGGATTTCCATGACTTGTCCACGTCTGGCTATGAAGTGCCTTAATGCATTGATGAATGAATCTGTATCCAATGACAATACAACTTCAATGTGGACAGCTCTCAGTGCTAAACAGGTAAAGATCACTCCGTATCTCTTCACGATGCTTCTTCTGCTCCTTACCTCGAAGGGCCCGAAGTAATCCACCCCAACTCTTGTGAAGGGAGGTTCATCTGGAGACACACGGTCCTCAGGTAGATCTGACATTTGTTGACATCCTGGAGCCGCTTGCAATCTACGGCAAACTACACATTTGGAAAGGACTCTCCTAATAGCTGTAGTAGCGCAAGTAATCCAATACTTTTGTCGAAGTGCTGACAACATATAGTTGCGTCCACCATGACCCACTTCCTCATGAATGTGCCGAAGGAGAAGATCAGAGATGTGGAAGTCTTTGGCCAGTATTAGTGGATGCTTGACATCATCAGACATGTCTGCTCTGCTTAATCGGCCGCCAACTCTCAGAACTCCATCCGTCAAGACGGGACAAAGTCTGAAAAGAGGGCTGTTCTTGCCGACACTTCTTCCATTCTCCAGGCTTTCAAACTCTTGTGCAAACTTTTGTTTTTGGCTAAACATAATGATCGCCATTTCTGCATTCTGTAGCTCATCCACTGTTAGCAGACCCCTGAACGTATTGTCCTGGAAGGACTCTGGATCACCGTCTGAAACTGGAAGGCTCTGTTCATTCAAGTGCATTTGCTTCTTTCTCTGACAGCGAGACAGAGCCAGATCAGCTGGATTGATCGTGGTGTTAACATACCTCCATTGACATACTTGTGATGCTTTCAGGATTTCAGAGACTCTATTAGCAACAAAGGTACGGAATCCATCCATCCATTATCTTCCGCTGGTCCGGGGATCGGGTCACGGGGGCAGCAGCTTAAGCAAAGAGACCCAGACGTCCCTGTCCCCGGCCACTTCCTCCAGCTCTTCTTGGGGGACCCCGAGGCGTTCCCAGGCCAGCCGAGAAACATAGTCTCTCCAACGTGTCCTGGGTCTTCCCCGGGGCCTCCTCCCAGTGGGACGGGCCCGGAACACCTCACCGGGGAGGCGTCCAGGAGGCATTCTCACCAGATGCCCGAGCCACCTCATCTGACTCCTCTCGATGCGGAGCAGCAGCGGTTCTACTCCGAGCCCCTCCCGGATGACCGAGCTTCTCACCCTATCTCTAAGAGAGAGCCCAGACACCCTGCGGAGGAAACTCATTTTGGCCGCTTGTATTCGCGATCTCGTTCTTTCGGTCACTACCCACAGCTCGTGACCATAGGTGAGGGTAGGAACATAGATTGACCGGTAAATCGAGAGCTTCGCCTTCTGGCTCAGCTCCTTCTTCACCACGACGGGCCGGTGCAGAGCCCGCATCACTGCAGACGCCGCACCGATCCGTCTGTCAATCTCCTGCTCCATTCGTCCCTCACTCGTGAACAAGACCCCGAGATACTTGAACTCCTCCACTTGGGGAAGGATCTCATTCCCGACCTGGAGAGAGCATTCCACCCTTTTCCGGCCGAAGACCATGGTCTCAGACTTGGAGGTGCTGATGGTCACCCCAGCCGCTTCACACTCGGCTACAAACCGCTCCAGTGAGCGCTGGAGGTCACGGCCTGACGACGCCAACAGAACCAAATCGTCCGTAAAAAGCAGAGACCCGGTTCTGAGGTCGCCAAACCGGACCCCCTCAACGCCCTGGCTGCGCCTAGAAATTCTGTCCATAAAAATTATGAACAGAATCGGTGACAAAGGGCAGCCCTGACGGAGTCCAACCCTCACAGGAAACATGTCCGACTTACTGCCGGCAATGCGGACCAAACTCTGACACCGGTCATACAGAGACCGGACAGCCCATATCAAGGAGTCCGGCACTCCATACTCCCGGAGCACCCCCCACAAGAGTCCCCGAGGGACACGGTCGAATGCCTTCTCCAAGTCCACAAAACACATGTAGACCGGTTGGGCAAACTCCCATGCTCCCTCCAGGATCCTGCGGAGGGTATAGAGCTGGTCCACTGTTCCACGCCCAGGACGAAAACCACACTGCACCTCCTGAATCCGAGATTCGACTATCCGGCGGATCCTCCTCTCCAGTACCCCCGAAAAGACCTTACCAGGGAGGCTGAGGAGTGTGATCCCCCTATAGTTGGAACACACCCTCCGGTCCCCCTTTTTAAAGAGGGGAACCACCACCCCGATCTGCCAGTCCAGAGGCACTGCCCCCGATGTCCACACGATGCTGCAGAGGCGTGTCAACCAAGACAGCCCTACAACATCCAGAGCCTTGAGGAACTCAGGACGGACCTCATCCACCCCCGGGGCCTTGCCACCGAGGAGTTTTTTGACCACCTCGGCAACCTCAGCCCCAGAAATGGGAGGCCCCACGTCCGAGCTCCCCAACTCTGCTTCCTCATCGGAAGGCGTGTCGGTAGGATTGAGGAGGCCCTCGAAGTATTCCCCCCACCGACTCACGACGTCCCTAGTTGAAGTCAGCAGAGCCCCGCCCTCACCATACACGGTGTTGACGGTGCATCGCTTCCCCCCTCTGAGCCGCCGGATGGTGGACCAGAATCTCCTCGAGGCCGTCCGGAAGTCGTTCTCCATGGCCTCCCCGAACTCCTCCCAAGCCCGAGTTTTTGCCTCAGCAACCGCCGAGGCTGCGTTCCGCTTGGCCTGTCGGTACCCATCAGCTGCATCCAGAGTCCCTCTGGCCAAAAAGGCCCAATAGGACTCTTTCTTCAGCTTGACGGCCTCCCTCACCACTGGGGTCCACCAGCGGGTTCGGGGATTGCCGCCACGACAGGCACCGACCACCTTACGGCCACAGCTCCGGTCGGCCGCCTCAACAATGGAGGCACGGAACATGGCCCATTCGGGCTCAATGTCCCCCACCTCCCCCGGGACATGGTTGAAGCTCTGCCGGAGGTGGGAGTTGAAACTCCTCCTTACAGGGGATTCCGCCAGCCGTTCCCAACAGACCCTCACAATACGTTTGGGCCTGCCAGGTCTGACCGGCTTCCTCCCCCACCAGCGGAGCCAACTCACCACCAGGTGGTGATCAGTTGACAGCTCCGCCCCTCTCTTCACCCGAGTGTCCAGGACATACGGCCGCAAGTCCGACGATACGACTACAAAGTCGATCATCGAGCTGCGGCCTAGGGTGTCCTGGTGCCAAGTGCACATATGGACACCCTTATGCCTGAACATGGTGTTCGTTATGGACAGTCCGTGACGAGCACAGAAGTCCAACAACAAAACACCACTCTGATTCAGATCGGGGGGGCCGTTCCTCCCAATCACGCCCCTCCAGGTCTCACTGTCATTGCCCACGTGAGCATTGAAGTCCCCCAGCAGGACGAGGGAGTCTCCCGGAGGAGCACTCTCCAGTGCCTCCTCCAGGGACTCCAAAAAGGGTGGGTACTCTGAACTGCCGTTCGGTGCATAAGCACAAACAACAGTCAGGACCCGTCCCCCCACCCTAAGGCGGAGGGAGGCTACCCTCTCGTCTACCGGGGTGAACCCCAATGTACAGGCGCACAGCCGGGGGGCAATAAGTATGCCCACACCTGCTCTACGCCTCTCACCGCGGGCAACTCCAGAGTGGAAGAGAGTCCAACCCCTCTCGAGGAGGCTGGTTCCGGAGCCCAAGCCATGCGTTGAGGTGAGTCCGACTATATCTAGCCGGAACCGCTCAGCCTCGCGCATCAGCTCAGGCTCCTTCCCCAGCAGAGAGGTGACGTTCCACGTCCCAAGAGCCAGCTTCAGTAGCCGAGGATCAGACCGCCAAGGTCCCTGCCTTCGGCTGCCGCCCAGCTCACACTGCACCCGACCCCCATGGCCCCTCCCACAGGTGGTGAGCCTGTCGGAAGGGGGACCGTGTCGTTCCTTCGGGCTGTGCCCGACCGAGCCCCACGGGCACAGACTCGGCCACCAGGCGCTTGCCGTCGGGCCCCACCCCTGGGCCTGGCTCCAGGGGTAGGCCCCGGTGACCCACGTCCGGGCAAGGGAACACGGTGTCCATTTTCTTTGATCATCATAGGGGTTTTTGTGAGCTGTTCTTTGTCTGGTCCCTCATCTAGGATCTGTTTGCCATGGGTGACCCTACCAGGGGCTTAAAGCCCCAGACAACATAGCTCCCAGACTCATTGGGGCACGCAAACCCCCCCACCACGATAAGGTGACAGCTCAAGGGGGAATCTTGAAGTTTCATTTTTAATGTACTTGAGTACCGATGTGCTATCAGTGCAAAACATAGATGGTTTCAGTGGCATTTGCAACTCTCCTTTCAAGAAAGTGTCCATACGGCTTGCCATGGTAGCTGCTGTAAGCTCCATTCGTGGTATGGTGATTGACTTCAAGGGGGCTACCCTGGATTTTCCCATGACAAAGGCACTATGCAGCTGCGATTGAGCATTCTGTGAGAGCAGGTAAGTCACAACACCATATCCCTCTTCACTTGCGTCTGTGAAATGATGCAACTGTGCAGTAGTCACTTCACCAAAGTCTGGTGGTTTCAAGCACCGTGTGACTAGGAATTGCTCCAATTGGCTAAGCTCTTCCAGCCAGAGAGTCCATTCCTGTACAGCAGACGGCGGTATTGCCCTTTCTTACACAGCTGTTGCAGAAGGATTTTAGCAGTAAGGACAACAGGACTCAGGATGCCCAAAGGGTCATAGATGGAACTCACAGTGGAAAGGATGCCCCTTCTTGTCAGGGGTCTTTCTTGCACCACCATCTTAAACTTGAAGGAGTCAGATTGAATGCACCACTGTACCCCCAACACTCTCTCCACAGGAAGTATATAATGGTCCAAGTCCAAATCCTTCATGTCCTTGGCCCTTTGCTCTTCTGGTATTGCATCCATCACAGCACGCCGATTGCTCATCCATTTGGTCAACTTGAAGCCATCTTTGGAACACAGAGACACCAACTCTTTCTGCAGTTGCACGGCTTCTTTCTCACTGGCTGCTCCTGCCAGGTAATCATCGACATAAAAACAGTTTAAAACTTTATCAATCGTGTCTCGTGGGAAACTGTGTGCATTGTCTTCAGCACATTTTCTCAATGCAAAGTTAGCACAACTGGGTGATGAAGTTGCACCAAAAAGATGTACATTCATTCTAAACTCGACCAGTTCATGTGTGAGGTCACCTTGAGGCCACCACATAAACCTCAGCAGATCCACATCTTCAGGTGGTACTCTCACTTGGTGAAACATGGATTCGATATCTGCCATGATCACTACTGGCTGCTTTCTGAATCTGGTCATCACACCCACTAGTGAGCTAGTGAGGTCTGGCCCCTGCAGGAGCTGGGCATTGAGAGACATTGACTGGAACGTGGCCCCGCAGTCAAAGACCACACGAATTTTCCCCTTTCGAGGGTGGTAAACCCCATGATGCAGGATATACCAAAGTCTCCCATCTTCACGAGCCAGCTGTTCTGCAGGTACTTGCTCTGCATATCCCTTTGTGATAATGTTATTCATGAAGCATGTGTACTGTTCCTGAAATGAGGAGTCTTTCTTGAGTCTCCTGAGTAGGTTCATAGCACGCTGCTCTGCAACCTTCCTGTTGTTCGGCATTCTCACTTGACTGTTTTACAAAGGAAGTGCAATCTGGTAGTGGCCATCCACCAACTTTGCAGAATCTTCTGCCAGCTTCATGAATTTCTCATCTTCTCTTGACATGCCAGGTTGTTCGTCATAGTTGCATTCTGGAAAATCACTCTTAAACTACTGCTGCCAAAGCTCGTCCAGATTCACAACAGATATTCTATTGACTGTTGCAGCACCAAGCTCATCACAGTCTCCACCTAGTGGACCATTGATAGTCCAACCAAGGAGTGTCTTGATGGCATACAGTCCATCATCCACGCTGTGGATCACTTCTAAGGGTTCCATGGCCTTTTGCACATTGGTGCCTACCAACAATTCCACTTCTGAATCAAGTTCTGGCAGATGAACATGTCGCAATTGAGGCCATCTTTCAATGTCACTTTGATGTGGAATGTGGCTTCTACTGATTGGCATTCTCTGCTGTGTATAGACATATGGAAGTTGACAGAACTGGTCACTGTCTAAAGCTGCCACCTCCAAGCCAGTGACCACATAGCTGTCAACCACCTTCTCTTGACTCATTGTGCGTAACAGGATACGTCTCCTTTTTCCAAACATGTGAAGTTTGTTCATCAGATTCTCAGTGCAGAAGACAGCAGTGCTACCTTGATCCAAAAAGGCATGAGTGGTGAGAATCTTGTTGCCCTTTGCAGTCTTAATCTGCACTGGCACAATCGGGAGCTTGCAATCACTGCTGCCAGCCCCAGTCAAGCCACTAGACACGACAGTTCTGCTCACAGCTGATGGCCTTTCCCTGTATGTGGAGCATTGTTGGGTGTCTTGAACCACATGACTCGCAGGACAAACGCCTTCTGCAGTCCTTGCTGATATGTCCGGTGCACAGACAACCAAAGCAAACTCCGTTTTCCTTTAAAAACGCAATCTTTTCTCTGTGGGCCATTTTCTTCAGTTGGGGGCACACGTCCAATGAGTGTCCAGCGCCACAAAACAGACAAGTCTTATTGGATGGGCCATTGGCTCAAGTCCATGCCGATACTCCTGTGCTCCTTCCAACAGTATTCATGCTTGTTGCAAAGCTGCTCTTGTTGGGTCGGGAGATAAAACTGGTTCTGCTCACGCCTTTGGTTGGTGAAGCATCTTGAATGTTCCCAAACACAGGGTCGGTTAAAATCTTTGTTTGCTTTTCAATGTAATGAACAAGGTCATTAAAACTAGCTCTGTGGTGACGTCGCTCTTGTATATCACAGTCCACTGTTCACCAACGATCTCTCAACTTGTATGGCAACTTTTTGACGACTGTGAGCATGTTCGCTGGCATGTCCAATTCGTACATGTACTGCACATCGTTCATCATATTACAGCAACCTCCAAGAAACAAGCTGTAATCTTGGAGCATCTTGACATCCTCTGATTTGATTGGAGGCCATGCCAAAGCCTTATCCATGTATGCTGTGGAAATTCTTTGCTCGTCACCAAAGTGTTCTTGCAACAGGGCCTTTGCTTGGGCATATCCTATGTCAGGATTAGCGTGCATGCAGCTTCAGGTCTCGAGGACGCCCTCTAGTGAATTGTTCTAGAAAATATAAACAGTCACTGTTACTGCTGGACTTGCTCTCCACACCATTTTCAAATGCTCTCATAAAAGAGTGGTACTGCAGTGGATATCTATCAAAAACTTGAATGTCTCTCTTGGGTAGAAATGAAAGTTGCTGCTGTTGCATGAGTAAAGTTGTAATTTCATTTTGTTTTTTCATGATGTCCAGAGCAGTGCTGTTGTCACAGTTGGTTGAAAGACTTCCAGTGCTTTGTGCATTTTGTGTCCTGCTTTGTGACTGGCCTAGAGAAACGGGGATAGAATTGGCTCCAGGTTTGAGTTGCTGTACAGTAGGGAACTGCGCTCGAGTGACACTGTTGGCTCCTCTGGCCTTAGGCCTTACAGCTGGGTCACCATTGAAGTTTGGCATTTGTACAGGCCCTTTTATTGGTTCTGATGCTCTGGGAAAGAATGACGTTGCATCTGCATTCAGAGTGTTCACTTTAGGCTTACTGACATGGGACTCCTTAGCCTTTAAGCGTTTAGAGGTTCTACTGGTCACACTGGCGGCCTTCAACACTTTCACTTCAGCCATGTGTGCTGCAATCTCCTCGTCCAAGTTTAATTTTTCCTTCCGTCTCCTTATCCGCTCCTCTTCCTCTTCCAGTTCGTGTTTTTGTTGCATCCGTTCCTGTCTGGCCTGCAATGATGCCAGTCTAGCTTCGGCTTTGAGACGGACTTGAGAGGTGCTGGACACATTAGACGGCCGGATTGATACATTGGATATACTGTCAGAGGGTTGCAACTCATCCTGTAGCTCTGCATATATTTCAGTAGTCTTTTCTGGTTCACTTTGAATTTGACTAGCACCATTTTGTTCAGTAAGACTCACAGGCATTGTTTCAGCGTCCATATTTGTTCCACATTCATTTAACCATTTTGTTACATCCTCTTTAAATGCACTCGTGTAGCCTTTGACACTTGAGAACCATTCATTTTGGGTATCTTTCACTTCGGGTGGCAATAAAGGGGTTATTGAATCTTGCAGAGCGATCGCAGAGTTATACAGGTGTTTTAGTGTTTCAAAGTTTGTTTTCACCACTGTGACATTTTCATCTCGTTTCATGAGCTCTTTGATGGAGGGAATCAAATCTTTGATTTTATTTACTTTTTTCTTGCGATCCCTTTGTAATGTTTCTATTTTTAGTACCAAAGCTTTTTCAGTTGGTTTTACTTCACGTTTAGACTGACCGTCAACAACAGGGTTTTCGTTGGCTTCACCCAGAGCCATAGCTTCACCTTTTTCACTCATATTGCGACATTCAACAGTTCAGTGTTTGCAGTGTAGCCGTAGCCTCAACAAGTTTCACACTTCAGTTTTGCCAGTAGCCCATTCACGTTTCAAGCACGTAGCAATAGCCCATTCACATTTCCAAACATAACATTCAACTTCAGCAGCGCACAGTCCAGCGTCAAGCAGCAAACTACAACGAGCGGCCGTCTTCCCCAATGGAAGCCGCACTGAATCTTCGACTGCGTTTTCCAATACACAGCGATAAATGAGTGGATTAAATACAGTCCTACCGGTCTGGAGTTTGCTTGGCTGTCTGTGCTTGAAGGAGTTGTCGGTCCACAAATCCACAGCCGTTTCCAGTCAGCTGATAATGATCCGTGTTTCGGCTTAATCCAGGTAAACGTGATAACAGGCAAACTTGTCGGGCTTCTAAAACTACACGTTTTTTGTTGACAAGAAATGTGGTGGCTACAAGCTAAGTGCCACCGAGAGGCCTTCGTGGGAGTTCAATAGCTGACGCGCAAACACTTGTCTCTTCTTTGATGTCCTTTATTTCTTTGTTAAAAGTTCAAATACAAAGTTAAAACGCCTATCTAAAACCGCCACCGTGCAGTGCGCAGCCGGTGAGAGTTAAAGTGCTATAGTGCGTAAAGAGAGCAATGTTTCTATCTAGCGATGCGGTCAACAAAAATTGTGCTCTCCCATGCCTGCCCCTCTCCCTGCCAGTGAACAGGTGCACAGGTGCCTAAATACAAAATAAAATGATACGCTATCCTCACATGACACACAGCGGTGAACGTCAAAATAAAAACTATTACAAAAAACACATGACAAGGCATATGGCCGCTACAATAATAACTCCTTGAGATACAATAGATTTAAAGTCAGTGGGTTTTATGGTGAAGAGTATTTGTGCTGATGGCTCTGGGGAAGAAAATGTCTCTGAGCCTATTCGTCCTGGCTTTATGTGACCTGTAGCGCCGGCCTGAGGGCAGCAGGTTGAAGAAGTGAGGACCAGGGTGGGATGAGTCCTTCACAATGTGCATCATGAGTGAATCGTGAGCTGGCAATATTGTCCAGGGAGGGTAGAGAGCAACCAGTGATCCTCTGAGCTCTGTCGATCACTCTCTGCTGAGCTCTCCTGTCTGCTGCTGTGGACCCTTTCAACGCAGTCCCTGTTGATGATCGGGGGGGGGGGCAGCCAAGAGGGGCCAGCTCTGTGCTGTGTTTACGGAAGTCCAGGATGAGCTCTTTTGTTTATGTGGTGTTCAGTGAGAGGTTGTTAGCAGAACACCATGCTGACAGGTTACCAACCTCATCTCTGTATGCAGACTCGTCCCCGCCTGAGATGAGCCCTACCAAGATGGTGTCGTCAGCAAATTTGATGATGGCGTTGGAGAGATGAGTTGGTGTACAATTGTATGTGTACAGAGAGTACAGGAGTGTACTCAGTACACATCCATGTGGGGAGCCAGTGTTGAGTGTGATGGTGGGGGAGAGGTGGAGGCCAAGCCTGACAGTTTGTGGGTGGTCCGTCAGGAAGTCCTGAATTCATCTGTAAATGGAAGTGGAGAGACCAAGGTGGGAAAGTTTGTCAGTTAAGATGTCCGTGATTATTGTGTTGAAGGCTGAGCTGTAGTCCACAAAAAGCATCCTCCGATAATTCCCCTGGTGTTCCAGGTGGCTCAGTGCAGTGTGAAGAGCTATGGCGATCAATCAATCTTTATTTATATAGCGCATTTCATACCACGGGCAACTCAATGGCGTCCTCTGTAGAGCGGTTTGCTCTGGTGGGGGTCCAGAGTGGGTGGAGTGAGTCTTTGATATGGTTTGCAATCAAGTTTTCCAAACTATTATACTAACATTTTCAGCAAGTATTAAGCAACATTGGGATTAGGAAAATAGGCAACTAAGGACAAATTATGTCATGGCTTTTTACACTCATACAAAAATCTACTACTACTTAACATCACTCACTCTTAATCAATAACCCACGCCTGCTCTACACTTCATTTCATTCATCTTTTTGCATTGCATTGTCTCAATAATTTATATGATGAAGAGATATTTGTGTTGAACTTTCAGTGCTGATAATAATAATTAAAAAAACACATTAGCCCAAAGTTTTGACTTTAAAAGTTCCAGAGACCAGACAAGTGGGCTCTCTATGTGGCCACCGGATTGGGTGCCACTCTGCTTTTCACCTTTCTTATGATAGTGGAGGCAGTATTTTCTATCGAGAACCCTCATGTGTTACATAAACAGGAGCTCACATTCAACTCATGACTGCAAGGCGCCCAGGTCCTGTAACTACAGAAAGAGCCCTGATCAGCACCATGCTTGACAGATGGTATGAGGTGCTTGTGCTGATATGTTGTGTTTGGTTTTCTTCAAACGTGCTGCTGTTCATTATGACCAAACATCTCCACTCTGGTCTCATTAGTCCAAACGACATCATTGCAGAATTTTATGGTTTGTTCAGATGCAACTTTTCAAACCTAAGCTGTGCTGCTATGTTCATCTTTACAAAAAGGAGACTTTCTGCTGCAACCTTGCCAAACAAGCCTCACTTCTTTTTCTAATTGTAAGAGCCAATTTAACCCTTTGGATACAAGTACCTCTTTCGCACCCTCTATGGACCTGGAGTAGAAACTAACCCTTTCGTTTTGAGTGTCCCTTGTGCACCCTCTACAGGCCTGGAGGGCTGTGTCTCCAAACCTGAGGCTTAAATACCTGCTGATGACCAGACCAGGTGTGGCTGATTGGAGGCAACAGCTTTCTTACGTCTGTCTCCTGCCCTGAGAAGCTGAACTGGACTGAACACTTAAGACTCTTTTTAATTTCTTTATTTTGTTATCTGTGACAGTACAATTAAATCCTCAACCATTTGAGGTAAAATGATTTTCTTTTGTGGACATTCCGTTCTTTAAATTTTGATGGCAAGGACAAGTCAGTCAAGAACTAATACTCCCAATCAGTTACCGTGGAACATTGGTAAAAGACCAATACATTAAGTAAGAAAGCTGCTTTTTGGAGTACTGGACTTCAAGACTTGGAACAAAATGGACTTCTGTTTGAAATTACTTTGGATTCATGGACTTCAAGGACACCTGAACTTGTGAAGTGAATTGTTTGGAAAAGCACATGGAAGCAGACAGTGGACGGCCATCTTGAAAAACTTGAACAAAGGCAAGTACTAAAAGCCTCATTACCTGCAAAATAAGAAGATTTATGTTAGTTACTTGCAAAAGAAGAAGATTTGTGCTACTTACCTGGAAAAGAAGAAGAATGTTACTTACCTGTAAATGAAGAGGATTTCCGTTACCTGCAAAAGAAGAGGATTTATGTTACCTGGAACTGATATGAAACTTTTCTGTTGACTTGTGACTTACGAACATTGATGAAAATATTAAGAAGATAAGAAGATTGAAAGAAGTGAATTATATTTTGTTCATGTTTTGAGAGTCTAAGTGGCTGACTTAGTTTGTAAAAATGGCTGAAGAAATGACCAAAGACACTTTAGTTGAAGATATTGATGTCTCAGATGGTGTTGAAATGAACAAACAAACTTTGGAAGAAGCGCGCACAACCAGAAAAGTCAAGCTTGGCCAGCTGACTAGGCGCATGAATATAATTAAAGAATTAATGACAGACACCACTTGCAGTGATGAACTGAAAGCAAATGAGACAATTTACCAAACAACACTGAATGAGTTTAAAGAAGCACACTCAAAGTATCAGTGTTTATTGAGTGAAGAAGAATGTGAAAATGACATAAAAACATGGTTTGAAGCAAAATGGGCAGTGATAACCGAATTCCTTTCCTCTCTTTCACAATGGTGGGCCAACATGAAACCAACCGGAGAAACATCCGAAGAGGAGATCCATGACCAGTCTGCTGAAGCTACTGATGACATCAGGCCCGAAGACAGTGCATCAGCAGTATGAAAACCTGGATCTCGCACATCAAGTCGAAGTGGCTCTCTCCTATCTGCAAAAGGCACAATGTCTTCGCGCATACAGGCAGAGGCTGAAAGAGAATCACTCATAGTGAAGGCCAAAGCATTGAAAGAAAAACATGCTATAGAGGTACAAGAGGAACTACTAAGAAAGAAAAAGGAGCTGTTGAACATACAAGCAGAGTTGGAAGCAGCATCAGCCAAAATATCCTTTTTGAAATCTGCTGAAGAAAATCCTGATTCACCAAACATGGATGGCATGAATGAATACTTTGAGAGGTTACACATAGACAAGGATGACACACTGGACTTTAAAGCCATTGCCATTACACCTAGTGTAAAACCAAAGACAACTGGAACCATCTGGCATCATTCTACTGTCCATATCCCTGTATACTCTGAAGTCAATGCGCCTCAACCACAACATGCCAAAGTCAACATGCCACAACCACAACTTCAAACAATGGCTCAACAGACTACTGCACCCCCCACCAGACCAAATCATCAAACAGTACAGATTAGTGACACCCCAACAATCCCATCTCCACCTACAACTGCAATGGCACAGCAAACTCAAGCTTCACAGGGAAGAGCGGAGCCTGATCAACTCCACACAATCCTGGAAAGCAACACCAACATCACCAAGTCTCTGGTAAGACAACAACAAATTGCAGCTCTGCCAAAAAGAGATATAGTGCCCTTTAATGGTGACATCTTGCAGTACCAGTCATTTATCAGGTCTTTTGAGCTAATTGGAGAATCTAAGGTTGAGACCAGTGAGGACAAATTGTCTTTTCTTGAGCAGTATACAAAAGGAGCAGCTCAGGAACTCATTAGGAGTTGTCAGCATTTGCCCTCGGACACAAGTTTTGTGACAGCCAAACGTCTGTTGAAAGAGAATTATGGCAATGAGTACAGAATTGCAAATGCCTACATAGACAAGGCCCTTACCTGCTCACCAATTAGAGCAGAAGACCCAAAAGCATTGCAGGCATACACACTGTTCCTCAGAAGTTGCTGTAATTCAATGGAAAGCATTATGTACATGGATGAATTGAACCTGGCATCCAACCTCAAAGCCATAGTCTTCAAACTTCCTCACAGAATCCGTGACAGATGGAGAACAGTGGCTTCAGACATGCAAACACAAAACAAAAGAGTAACATTCATCCATCTCGTTCAATACCTTGAAAAACAAGTTCGCATCTACTCTGACCCAGTATTTGGCAACATCATTGATAGCCCTCAGAAAACAAACAAATCAAAACCTCTGCCCAAACCCAAATTCACTGGAAACTTCGCCACAACGATTGACCAACTGGCACAACAAGGACATTGTGTATTCTGCAAAGGAACGCACACACTTGCACAGTGCTCGAGTTTAAGAAAAAAGTCAAACAAGGAGAAAATTGGCTTCTTAAGAAAAAATGGAATCTGCTTTGGATGTCTTGCAAAAGGACACATCAGCAAGGACTGCACAAAGCGCCTGACATGTGATGTATGCAAGAAACCCCATCCTGGACTTTTGCACTTAGAAAGTCAACAAAAGACAAAGCAAGATGCATACAATCAGAGACCCCCTGCTGACCAAGACAGTGACCACCCTGTTGCCTTAACATCCTATGGGCATATCAGGGCCGGTAAGAATGAATGTGCTCTTCCCATTGTCCACGTCCAGGTAAAAAGCAGCAAAAGTGATAAGATAATTAAGACATATGCTTTCCTTGATTCAGGCAGTTCTGCTACTTTTTGCACTGAACAACTAATGTCAAAACTGCACATTAACGGAAGAAAAACCAACATTATGCTGCATACTATGAGTCAAGAAAAAAGCATCCCCTCATATCTAGTCACAGGACTTGAAGTTGCTGGATTAAACAGTTCTGACTTTGTTGCTTTACCAGACGCCTACACCCAATGCCTGTGACAAAGAACAACATGAGGCAGCAGGATCTGTCAAAATGGCAGTATCTGCAAAAGGTGACACTACCTGACATCAATGCCAAAGTTGAATTGCTAATCGGATCAAATGCTCACAATGTCATGGAGCCCTGGGAAGTGATTAATAGTGAGCAAGGTGGACCATTTCCCATAAGAACACACCTAGGCTGGGTTGGCAATGGTCCTCTTAGAGGCTGTGATCCAGGCACAAACAACTGCCCAACAGTCACATGCAACAGGACCTCAATAGCCAGAATAGAGGAGCTTTTGATTAACCAGTACAACGAAGAATTCAGTGAAAGAGCATCAGAAGAAAAACTTGAAATGTCAGTGGAAGACAAGAAATTCATGAAAACCATGAACAAAAGTGTAGTGCTAAAAGATGGACACTACAATCTGGACTTACCTTTCAGGAGAGAAAACAAGGTCCTGCCAAACAATCGATCCATGGCAGAACAGCGCCTCCTTGGCCTGAAGAAAAATTTCAAAAGAAAAGAACAATTCAAAAAAGAATACAATGAGTTCATGTCAGACATCATTGACAATGGATACGCTGAGGTGGTACCTTCTGAACACCTAGGAAAGGCAGATGGCAGGGTGTGGTTCCTCCCACACCACGCGGTGTACCACCCCAAGAAGAAAACCTTAAGAGTTGTCTTTGACTGCAGTGCATCCTACCAAAGAACCTCACTCAACTTAGAACTACTACAAGGCCCAGACTTAACAAACAGCCTAGTCGGAGTACTTGTTAGGTTCAGGCTGGAGCCAGTTGCTGTAATGGCAGACGTCCGCTCTATGTTCCACCAAGTGAGGGTTTCAGCCAAAGATGTGGACTTCTTAAGATTCCTCTGGTGGCCTGAAGGTGACATGGATCAGACAGCAGTAGAACACCTCATACTTGTCCACTTGTTCGGCGCAGTGTTTTCTCCAAGCTGCGCCAGCTTTGCCTTAAAGAAAACAGCAGAGGACAACAAGGGTAATTACTCCTCAGAAGTCATCAATACTATCAACAACAACTTTTATGTCTGATTGTTTGAAAGCCCTGCCCTCAGAACAGGATGCCGTGCAACTAGTTGGGGACCTGTCTGCTGCATGCGAGATGGGAGGATTCCACCTCACAAAATGGGTAAGTAACAGTCGCACTGTGCTCTCTGCTATTCCCCAAGAAGATAGAGCCAAAGATGTCAAAATGCTGGACCTGGAGAAAGATGAACTGCCGACGGAGAGGGCCCTTGGGCTACAATGGTGCGTTGAGAATGATTCATTCATGTTTAAGATCACACTGAAACACAAACCACTTACTCGAAGGGGCTTGCTATCTGTTGTTAGCTCAGTGTACGACCCACTCGGCTTCTTGGCTCCAGTCATGCTACCTGTCAAGCACATGCTCCAGCAGTTATGCAAGGACAAGTATGGCTGGGATCAACCAATTCCTGCCACAACATCCAAGAAGTGGACAGAGTGGACATCTAGCCTGGAGAAGCTGAGTGACTTCAGGGTACCTCGCTGCATAAAACCAACACGCATCCAACTGCATCACTTCTCGGATGCCTGTGAATACGGCTACGGCACTGCAACTTACCTGCGGATGGAGAATGGCAAGGGTGAAGTCTGCGTCGCCTTCATGATGGGAAAAGGAAGAATGGCTCCCTTGAAACAGATGACGATCCCCAGAATGGAGCTCTCCGCTGCTGTGCTGGCTGTCAGAGTGGATAGAATGCTCAGGATTGAGCTGCAGCGTCAACTTCAGAGGTCAGTGTTTTGGACTGATAGTCAAACAGTCTTGAAATACATTGTCAATGAACATTCACGATTCCACACCTTCGTCGCAAATCGAGTATCCGTCATCCAGGAAAACTCCAGCTTGTCTCAGTGGAGATTTGTGGGAACAAAATCTAACCCAGCTGATGACGTGTCCAGAGGCTTGACTGTCAAAAAATTCATTGAGTGCAGACGTTGGATAGAAGGTCCAGCCTTTCTCTGCAAACCAGAAGATGAATGGCCAGTCCAACCTATTGACCCCCAGCTCAGCCCAGTGGTTGACAAAGAGATTAAAACCAAAGTCACTGTCATGAGTACTGGTGTTCACGATAACCCAATTGCACAACTGCTGTCTAATTTTTCAGATTGGCTGAAACTGAAGAAGTCAGTGGCTTGGCTGTTGAAATTTAAGAATGTGTTGCAGATCCTCGCAAGAAAAAGAAAAGAAATCGCATCTGCAAAAACACGCTCTCAGAGCAGAGAAGTTGCTCTAAAGATGCAAGCCTTCAAGTCAACACTAGGTGGCCAGAAACTTGACATTGAAGACCTGGAAATGGCAGAGAAGGTAATCATTGGAATAAGCCAAAGACAAACATTCTCTAAAGAATTGGACAAGTTGGAAAAGGCGCCACCTGGTGTGCAAAGAACAAGCTGCATATTTAAGTTGGACCCAATTCTAGACAATGGCCTACTGAGAGTGGGTGGGTGGCTCAGCAGATCTGCTATGCCTGAACAAATGAAACATCCAGTCATCCTGCACAAGAGCCATCCCATCTCTTCTCTGATCCTACGTCACATCCATGAGCGTACAGGCCATAGTGGAAGAAATCATGTCCTTTCTGAACTTTGGAAATGGTACTGGATTAAACATGCAAACTCTGCAGTGAGAAACATAATCAACAAATGTGTTGTCTGCAAAAGAATATCTGGAAGAACAAAAATACAAAAAATGGCAGACTTACCAAAAGAAAGACTGATGCCTGACCTCCCCCCATTTACAAATGTGGGAATGGACTACTTCGGACCAATCGAAACTAAAAGAGGAAGAAGCCTTGTGAAAAGGTATGGAGTTGTCTTTACATGCATGTCTAGCAGGGCAGTGCATCTCGAAATGGCCCACTCTCTAGACACAGACTCCTGCATCTGCGCCATTAGAAGATTCATGTGCCGCAGAGGTCAAGTGTCTCACATCCGTTCAGATAACGGGACTAACTTGGTAGGCGCTGAAAAAGAATTGAGAAAAGCTCTTATGAGTGTGGATCAGGACAAAATAAGAAACTCCCTGCTTAATGATAACATCAAATGGTCTTTCAATCCTCCAGCAGCATCTCACCATGGAGGCGTATGGGAGAGGATCATCAGAATGGTGAGGAAAGTGCTTTTGTCAGTTCTGCAACAGCAAGTACTCGATGATGAAGGCCTGTGCACCATCCTGTGTGACGCAGAGGCTATCCTCAACAGTAGGCCCATCACCACCATGTCACCTGACCCACATGATCTCGAAGCTCTGACTCCTAACCATGTCCTTCTCTTAAAATCTAAACCCATTCTACCACCAGGGACCTTTCAGAAGTCTGACACTTACCTGAGACGCAGGTGGAAACAAGCCCAATACATGGCTGATTTGTTTTGGAAGAGATGGGCCCAAGAATACTTACCACTGTTACAAGAACGCCAAAAATGGATGACTCCAAAGAAAAACATCCAAACAGGAGACATCGTCCTGATCGTGGATGCAACAGCGCCCCGATGGTCCTGGGTGATGGGTCGGATCCTACAAACCGTTCAAGATGGAAATGGGCTGGTTCGGTCAGTGAAAATAAAAACACAGACCAGCATCCTTGAACGGCCCATCACAAAAGTCTGCCTGCTGATAGATGATTGCTCCCCTGACAACTAAATCAGTGGAAGTACGTAACCTTTTTTGTTTAATCTTTAAAGAAATGTATTTGGTATGGTTAAAGGCTCTATTGTTATGTTTATGTAATTGTATTATAGTCACACTCCATACAATTAGGGGCCGGAGTGTAAGAGCCAATTTAACCCTTTGGATACAAGTACCTCTTTCGCACCCTCTATGGACCTGGAGTAGAAACTAACCCTTTCGTTTTGAGTGTCCCTTGTGCACCCTCTACAGGCCTGGAGGGCTGTGTCTCCAAACCTGAGGCTTAAATACCTGCTGATGACCAGACCAGGTGTGGCTGATTGGAGGCAACAGCTTTCTTACGTCTGTCTCCTGCCCTGAGAAGCTGAACTGGACTGAACACTTAAGACTCTTTTTAATTTCTTTATTTTGTTATCTGTGACAGTACAATTAAATCCTCAACCATTTGAGGTAAAACGATTTTCTTTTGTGGACATTCCGTTCTTTAAATTTTGATGGCAAGGACAAGTCAGTCAAGAACTAATACTCCCAATCATTTACCGTGGAACATTGGTAAAAGACCAATACACTAATTATACTATCACGCCTTAGATATTTAACATGCTAAATGAGGCCTGTAGAGTCTGAGATGCAGCTCTTGGGTTCTTTACAGTTTCTATGAGCATTGCATGATCTGACCTTGGAGTGAACTTGGATGAAGATAAGCAACTAACTTGAAAGTTTTCCATTTGCATAAAATCTCTCTCACTGTAAAATGGCGAACCCTGACTTGTTTTGTAATTTGTCTTAAAACCTTTCTTAGACTTTGAGAAACAATTGTTTCTCTAAGATAATTGCTGACGTCTTTTCTCTTCAGCATTTTATTGATATACACCCGAATATTCCAGACCAGCATAATGCCAAAACTTCTGCTTTTCTTTTTTTCTTAGATAAATAATGAAACTCATTACTCTGTTATTGTTCATCTGAAGTTGAATTTACCAAATTTTAAGACCTGGTAAGGAACATATATTTTCTCTGATATGTCGTAAGACGTAAAATTAATTCAAGGATGGTGTTTTCCATTTCTAACATGACAGTAACTTGAATTATGTTCGCAGACTGAAAGAAGTTCAAAGTTAACCCTGTGCCTCTGTGGCTGCCACTTATTAGCCCTCACTTTTTAAAGCTAAGGTCTGACCAATGCTGTAGACTCAACTTGACTATGCTGTATTTCTTTCTGATGGATGGTCCAAAAATGATCTCATAAAGATAATCATTATGCACTTCAGTGATCAACATTAAGTGACGCGCCGAACCCACACCATCTTGTGTCTTCTCTGTGTAAAAGGAAGAAACATAAAACTTACCTTGTTGTGTTTACATCCAATTTAGGACACATGACCACATCTTTTAAAAATTATTTTTACCTCCGCATATGAAGACATAAAGTCATCATTTTTGGCTTCTGAGAATCAAACCATCAAGAGCTCATGGGGCCTTAAATGAAAGTGTAAAATCTGTCACAGTATATATCGCCGGTAAGGGGAAGCGTTCCTGTGTCTGGTTGCCTTCACAGTTCAGACTGGGTAAACATCACTGAAAGCGGTCTGCCTTTCCCCCATCATCACCATAAACATATACAGTACAGTGAGTGATTCAAGCAGGATGTACTGTATATCTATCCATCTAGTTTATAAGATACTTAATATTCTACTGGAAGCTATAAAATACAGTGCGTGTCTTTGTGTGAGGCTGTCACACTTGAGGTTGAATGTCTGGTAGAAGTGTCACATAGTTTAAAGGGGAACTGCGGTATTTTCAACATTAAGCCTCTTTTATGAGTCGTCTGCAATGTTTTAGAGCCCCCCTCACCGCTTTTTTGATGTTTACTGCCGTCTCCGGTATTTGCCTAATTTTGATTCATCTCAACCTGCTTCAGAATGGCAAGTCTTGTGGATGTCCTAAAAGGTCCGTAAAAGCACCATAAACGTCCGTTTTCAAAATCATCAACTCACCGGAGTGGTTACTGGTGTGCACTGGTAATCCATATCAAATTTCGTTGCGAAAAGTTGCTTCTGTCGTGTTTTATTTGGCAGCTCGTTCATGCTCGAACTATTTTCTTAGCGGTGGCGGAGTAATATCAACGAACATCCAGTACAAAATGTCAAATAAAACACGACAGAAGCAACTTTTCGCAACGAAATTTGATATGGATTACCAGTGCACACCAGTAACCACTCCGGTGAGTTGATGATTTTGAAAACGGACGTTTATGGTGCTTTTACGGACCTTTTAGGACATGCACAAGACTTGCCATTCTGAAGCAGGTTGAGAAGAATCAAAATTAGGCAAATACCGGAGACAGCAGTAAACATCAAAAAAGCGGTGAGGGGGGTTCTAAAACATTGCAGACGACTCATAAAAGAGGCTTAATGTTGAAAATACCGCAGTTCCCCTTTAAGCACTAAAAGTGAAAATGAGAGTGCAAATTAAACCTAAACAACACTGCCATCCGGTGGTCAAAACTAAAATATGCAGTATGTCAAGAGAGAGAACAACATTAATTGTTGGCTTTTTTTAGCTCATGCTTCGTGGTTGGCTTAGGTTTCACTGTCAAATACAAAAGTCTTAAAAATGTTTTTGATGACATCTGGAAAATAACTCATGGCCAGCAAGAAAAAAGTAATGAAACTGAACCAGTAACTGAAAACGGTTACTCCAGGTTTTGGAGCTGTCTGTTGGGCAATACTTTAGAAATAACATAAAAACCCTGTATAAGGGATCCGTTGTGTTAAAACAACCCCCCACTGTTTGCCATTCAAGTGGTAAAGAATCTGGAAGCACTTCCTGGTCTGTAAAAAAAAAAAAATGTAAAACTTATTTTTTCTTTAAAATTTTTACTTTGAGCTGGTTACACACACACACATATATATGTAAATATGTGAATAAATATATATATATATGTGTGTGTGTGTATATGTATATATATATATATATATATGTAAATATATACATATACATATATATATATACATATATATATATATATATATGTAAATATATACATATACATATATATATATACATATACATACATATATACATACATATATATATACATATATATATACATATACATATATATATATACACACCGGAGACATGGACGTTGGACAGATCGGCTTCCATCGGCAGAAAGAGGTGAAGATCGTGGCAGTGGAGAAGAAGATCAATGAGATTATACAAAATCTTTCACCACTTGTACATGCATTGGCACAATGTCAGGTTTTTATTTCTCAACGGTGTAAAAGGAAACATGATGTTTTAACAAGATAAAAAACAAAGTAGAAATTATATATATATATGCATTTATATTTATATACTGAGGTTAAAATGGAAGAAGTACAATATTTAACATTCAATTTAATAAAAATAACAGTTAAGCAGTTTCAGAAGTAACAGAGTTATACTGTAAGTTCACGGTTCAAAGTATGACACTCACTTTATATATGATTTTTATTGTACTTAAACATATCAAACACTGTGAACAATTATTTTGTTTTCAAAAAGAAAAAAAATGTTCTGCTAGACTGCACAGCTGACGAGACACTACTTAAATCCAGAGGTCACACAGACTGAGCAAGCAACTTCTTCATTCTACGAGCTGCACCAGACTTCCGTTTGGCTTTAAGCTTGAGGAGAGGATGATGGGAAATTTCTTTGCCTCCAATCTTGGCCTTGCTCCCATAACTGAAGGAGCAGAACACAAAAAGATAGATAGGCAGAGAAACAAGTCAAGACATGCAAATATTGAAATATATTAGCACAGTGAATGAGTAAAAGAGGCTTAACCCCTGATGAGGACTGTTCTTAACCCTCATACCTGATTTAAAACACAACTTAATTTCTGAAAAGGGACATTTTTGTCCCCTTTTAAAATGACCTAAAAACATCATATTAATATTTTTTTCCACTTTTTTTCATAAATCTTTTATAACACTTTAGTTCTGGTCATAACTACCACATTTTCAATTATTTAAAAAAAAATTAACCCTTTAGATGCCAATTTGAACTTTTTAGCCCAAATTTTAAGCCTTAAGGTGCCAGTATTTTCAAAATATAAAATGCAAAGTGGAATTATTGAGTAGGGATAATTATGGTCTGGGATATGTCAATGATTAGCAACAACATTGATTTTCAGGGACTTTTAATTTTTTTGTTATGCCCGATTTAAAAAAAATAAAATAATTATTATTATTTTAAATTTTTTTCCACTTTTTTTCATAAATCTTTTCTCCCACTTCAGTTCTGATCATAACCACCAAGTTTTCAATTATTTTAAAAAACATGAACCCTTTAAATACCAGTGTAAATGAGGTAAACACCAATTTCTGTTAAAACACACACACAAAAACTGCTATATTTTCAATGTATGCAATGCAAAGTGAAACATTCTATAGGGGATTATTAGGTCTGGGATATGTCATTGATGAGCTACAACATCAGTTTTTACAGCTTTTTAGTTTTTCTGCAATGGCAGATTACAGAAACGGCTCCCATAGGCATCCATTATAATGAATACAGCATTAGACTATGGCACACACACACGCAGTCCAGGATTATTTGGGGTTTTCGGTGCTCATCCTCGCTGACCACTGGGTCCCTGTGCGCTGTGCTGAGAAGGAGAACATTCTTCCCCCTCTTCGGCACATATGACACTGTGTTGCAGTGAAGGCAAATGTTGAGGAGCGCACAGGTCTGTGCGAACTATCCTTTTAAGCTCACCTGCTGATCCTGCGTGTGTCTTTAAGAGGGCAGGATCTACTTTTGTGCTCCAAGTTGCCACAGTTAAAGCAGCCCTCCTTTCCTTGACTGAGTCCACACGGGTGGTCTGGCAGGGCACAGTGGCCGCAGATGTGGCAGTGTTCCCATGCTTATGGAGAAGAATTTGAATGAATCAACACAGTCATGAAGGGCAAAAATCCAAGTTCATCTTACTGCTGTTTCTGATGTGATGATGTAAGAGTTTACTTACATGGTTTCACACATTTTTCACATGTTGAGCAGTGCTTCCATTCACGACCATCCTGAAGAAACCCAGAGAAAACACAAGGTTATAATGGAAAATGTGGTGAAATTTTAAGGGGCTGTCTTATTAGAAATTCAAATAGACATTGGTTGTATACCTTGGATGGACATAAGTTGCATTTAGCACAGTGTTTGTTTAGGGACCACACATATCTCTCACATACAGAGCAAAACCTATAGGAAAAAAGGGAAAATAGGTGAGCATTTAGCACAAATCATTTAACACAAGCCTAGAAAAACCATCAATTTTTTAAACCAGTATTTTCTATATCTGCATAAAAATCCTGTCTGCAGACAAATTCTGTGTTTTACTGATCAAGAAAATATTTAACAATGTGACACTTCAAATGTTTTTTTTCCACAAAGTGGTTCCAGTGCTGGTTCAGAGCCAGGGCCTAACTTACAACCAGCTCTCTTTGTTTTGACTACCACAGCTCTGGCTTCAGCACTGAAAAACTACCTGCTGGTCCAGAAAAAATAACTGCTTACATCAGGAGCTGAGAGCAGGGTTATGGAGACCAATCAGACTAACTAAAATGCTGTGACAGCAATGATTAAAAAACCATAGCCAGTGAAGTGTTTAGTCATCTTAAATGAAAAGAAAACAATAAAGCCTGAGTTTCAACATGAATGTGAAGTTGAAACGGCAGAAAGAGAACATGGATTCTGTGTTTCTGCTGTTCATCGTTTTATATCAGCGGTCGAATCTGTGAACACTCTCCATAGCAACGCATAAAGCTGCATTTACAATAATCATTGGCAATTTTTTTTTTTGTTGTTTTTTTAATATTGTCAGCTGGCGGTTATGGATCCCACTAAAATTGGCGTGTATGAATTCTGTTTCTGTCTCTGTCCATCCATACTAGTTAGAGTTTGCAAACCCGTCAGCATTGTGAAGAGCATTCACAAATACCAACTTTTGTTTAAAACAGTGTTAGCAACTGGACTGGTGGCATTAAAATATCCAGTTGCAGGAAAAATAAGATCTCTGAGATCTGTTGTTGTTTCGTAAAGATAAGTGGTCTCCCTGCACTGAAGTCCTTAAAAAAAAATCCAGAGTAGACCAGAGAGAGGGTCAAAAGTGTTAGAAGAGACATTTAAAGTGGCTCTGATGTGGCTCAGCAAACCAGTTCTTAGCTGGAACCAACGTAGAACTGGCTCTAGTACCAGCCCTGAACATCTTTGGTTGAAAAGGGGTAGATGATATATTTGAAGCACTGGCTCTCCATCTTCTGTTTAAATGTGCCGTATATCTGTTGGAAAGCCTAACTTCTGAGTATTTCTTGTAATAAGTCCTTAACACAGTTTCCTGTAAACTACTAAAAGCTGACATCAAAAGTTAAATTATATAATTGGTACGTCTGGACTCACATGATTGAAAATTAAATTTGCAGTCAGTGATGGAGTGAATGTGTTGGTACCTGTAG
Organism: Odontesthes bonariensis; assembly: GCF_027942865.1. NCBI lineage: Eukaryota > Metazoa > Chordata > Actinopteri > Atheriniformes > Atherinopsidae > Odontesthes > Odontesthes bonariensis. The sequence goes on along the minus strand of NC_134524.1, from coordinate 29,766,871 downwards.
CCCTCTGCTTTGGGCAGGACAACGTCTTTAGGTGAAATATTAGTAAAGAGTCTGACAGGAGACTGCCTCCTGCCTGTTTTCCCGTGTTTATACAGAGGATGGTTGTCATAGTCCACCTTATAAGACACAAAACCAAAACATTGATTTGATTAAATATTCATTGTCCATTATAAGAGACCACAAGGACAGCTAAAGGGACACAGTAGCTTCAAAAAGAAGAAGCCCAGAGTCTCTTTGAAGTCTAAGGCCCCATCTACACGTAGCTGGGTATCTGCTAAAACGAATATATTTTTCTACGTTTGGACCTGTCATCCACATGAAAACGCATCATAAACGAATATTTTTAAAAACTCCGGGCAAAGTGAAGATTTTTGAAAACTCCGTTTATGCATTTGCGTGTAGACAGAGATAACCAGAGTTTTTGCGTTTTCGAACATCACAATATGCGCCAAAACAACAACAAATCTGCTCTGACGTCAAACGTGCGACCTTTGTTTACTGAAGAAGCATGGATGCCTTGAGAACTGTGGTGGTTATTATTGTGCAGGCGCTGTTTACTGCCTTGATTTTACACGCCCAACTACTGCTCCAAGAGCACAGGCGACGGGCAACATTGCGGTCGGTGATTTACCCCCTCATAACAACTCCACGTAGGCATGTTCTTCGCCGAAAATCGTCAACGCCGGTTTTAGATCAGACCGGGACGCACTGCCATCTACAGGTTTGGATGCTTATGAATGTGATTGAAAACGCAGATGTTCGGTTATGTGTGGAAGTTTTTTTTCCCCCGAAAACGAGGTAATGTGGATACAAATTATCTTATAAACGGAGGGGGGGAAATATTCGGTTTTAAAAATACCCGGCTACGTGTGTACATAGCCTAACAACAGAAAATACAGTCCAGTTGTTGCCAGTGTTGTAGCTCTAGGGCAGGTGCGCCAAGGTTTGTATCATCAGTCAGCAGAATTACATGCACAATCCTTGACAACCATCCTTGTACCAGTATACAACATTGGAGTGGAATCAAGTTACCGACTGAAGTATGGTGGTGAGATGCAGTTAACTGTGAGCTGTGAAATTAAAGGCCCAGATTTACCAATTTATTGCACTTCAATTTTGCCGTGGCTGTAATAGTTGCTGGTAGTAGGATGCACAGGTGTTGTTCAGTGCTTGCAGAATTAGGGAGAATATGAAAGAAAAGATTCTGTAAATTTGTTTGGAAAGCAGACATACATTAAAAAGATTATGGTTTGCAAAGCCACGTTATTCTTAATCGCCTGGAAGAAATGTGAACTGATCTGGAATCTTTACCTAGAAGTCATGCACAACCTGTAGTAAAGTAAAACTTCTTGCAGCTCTTCATGTTTTGTCTTTCATTTCGTTTGTTTTCTTTTTTCTTTAGATGGACATACCATTTTCTCTGTCACTGGGATGCCATATTCAACATTTTCATCTGCACTGTGACCGAGTGCTGTAGAATACTGATAAACTCTTTTTTATAATTTTTCATTTTCTGCAATAGTACAGCTTTTTATTGACAGTTAGGTAAGTCCTAAAGGTTTGCTTTCTCATTCTTATTTGGCTACATGTCTATCCTAAATTACACTTTCTCATCTATGTGTGCTGTCTGATCCTGAATGATTAAAAAAAACAAAAGATTTAATGTAGTACAAAAGAGTGAAGTCCTCTAAAACTCATATGACAGTACAGTTTAATTATAAAAGTAAACCTGATCAAATATTTTTATCAGAGCCAAAGAGTGAAATTTCAACTGATCAGGTAATCAGATACATGCTCATATGTACCGTTTTCTAACAACAAACCAGTTGTGCCTGGGTCTTTGAGAAATTACAAGCTCCTGAGAACAGCTCTGCTCTTTTGTGATTCTGTACTAACTTGCACTGCTCCTGGTTGACTGCTTTGATAATTATTGAAATATGGATGTGCAGCTGTATTTGTATTGCACAACTAGACACACCCATTGATACTATTTGAAATTTACGACTGCATGCCAATTTTTTGAGTTTTGTAAATCTGGGCCTTATTCCCTAAGGCTGCCTTTGATAACTACACCTAAAGCTAGAACTAAGTCTAAAGCTAAACCAGGTATCCTGCTCCTACCTGGTAGTCCAACATTGTGAATGAGGGGAGACACTCCAGGATACGAGGTTCAAAGAAGTACGGGAAGATCCAAATCATTGGCATGTCATTGTTACTCTCACCTGAACACATCAAAAGTCAAGAGTCCTTAATTATATATAAATAAAATCCTTAATTTAAAATGAACTAACAGTGGCAGAAACATTCATGTAACTGAAAACAATATTATTTATTATTATTTTTATTTGTTAGAAGCAAGCAAATAAAAGTTAAAAAAATGACACGGTCTTTTAATGTGTTATTGCTTCATTATTTTTAAGCCGCTACATGACAAAAATAATTTCCTCAATCAGAACTAAAAAATAGTAATAAACTGCTGTTATGCTGACCAGAGCTCTGCAGTTTCTTCCATGTCTGCGATATCAGAGAGAAACTGTTGGCCAGAGGCTTCACCAAGCCACCGAATGGAGGGTCAGCCATCATTACCACCTTCTCCCCGTCAAGCTCCCTGACGAAGGCGTTCAAGACTGTGCTGGAGGCCTGATGAGAGGCAAAGCTTGATCATTCAGAGCTGGAAAATGAAAACTTGGCAACACTGAACTAGAAATAAAATTTAACACAAACCTCTTCGTCAAAGAAGTGATGATTGAACATGTTGTAGTGACAGAACTCGTCCTGACTGTAAAACTGGGCATATCTGAAACACAGAGATTCATATTATCTATGTATTTTTTTTTTAATACATGACTCTGCTTTCAGGACATACACAAGTTCAGACTTGTGCATGTCGTGTACACACCAATTTGCCAGACACTCAATGAATCCTAAGGTTGTGTATCCAGGAAACGATAAGGGGTTAAGCGTGTACTGCAGGTTGAAGCTTGAAACGCTGGAACACACCCTCCCTGCACTTCAAACCCACACATTCTTTCCAAAAACAAAGTGCAGAGGCGTTGTGCAGAGAGCTAAGGTAAGAGCTACTTAAAACATTATTTAATAATGTTCAAGAATATAACTTAGCTGTTATCACCAATGCATGAGACACATGCCTTCTATACATCATGCTGAGAACTCTAATTTTTTTTAACTGATGAACATTGTTTGACTACTTTGCTTGATTAATCTCAATGTTTAAATGCTAAATATTCAGAAAGTTTTGAGACTGCATTTTTTGAAAACTGAGAAAAATCCTAGTGTTCTGGAGCAGGTTTTTGAAAAATCCTTCGCATGAACCAGCATCAAAGATGTTCAGAGAGCTGAGGAACTGGTTTACTTGTCAAAACACAGCAAAAGCAAAAAGACTAAAAATGCTTTGGATGTTACAAAACGAGAAAACGTTTGAATGGAAAGAAAGTGTTTTTCTGTTTGGTTTTTTAGGTCAGTCCACAGAAATGGCAGAAAAAGAGTCACATGTTGTTGGTAGTGTACAGCCAGCAGTCGTTCAGTCATTGCAAAGTCAGCTTTCACCGCCCTCTGCAGGGAATGTACTGCAGGAAGGTGTGAGCTTCACTCCTCTGGATTCCAACACTAACAGGGCTGTTCAACCTTTCCCACGTTCCCCGAAACTGCAGAGGAAGACAGCCAAAGGTGCACAGCCCTCTCAGGTAAACATATATGTGGATGGAGTTGAACAGTCATTAGGTGAAACTGGGGCTGCTGTCATCCATCCCCCTGAGAACAGGTACAATTAGTGGCAATACTGATGATGAATTATTGGGTGATGCAAAAATATCTTGTGCAGGGGCTGTTATCTAGACGTATGGAAGAGCTGCAGGTTGAAAGATCCAAGACTGAGGCCCACATCCAGTCTCTGAAGAAACGCAAAGCTGATCTTGCTGTGAGTATGGAACCAAGCACTACAAGCACTTATGAATATTTATGCATATTTTATGAAACTGGTGAGAAAATAACTGAGAATAATAAGAACATTCTGATGAATTCCACTGCATCCCTCCTCTTGCTCACTGCGCTGCCCCCTGAAGAGGACCACAGAGGTGAGGAAGCAACAGGTTCGGGAGCGCTTTGAGAACATGCAGTGTGTCCTGAAGCAGGATGAGCAGGTGATCCTGGACTTACTGGAGCTGGAACTGAAAAAGACAAGGGCCAGACTGGACCAGCTTCTGAAGAACTGGGTTAACCATCAAGGGCAAGTCACAAAGAGTATCAGCAGCACACAAAGAGTTAAGGATGAAGACTGGAAAGTCTGATCCATACACACTAAATACTCAGTAACTGAAAGCATCTTGCTTTTATTTTAACTTGTATTTCTGCTTGTGTTTTGGTTTTAAGGGTCAGTCCGAAAATGTCAGGTAAAACACTGCTGCATCATTAGGTATAAAGTTTTCAGATTTAATTTCTCTCTGAGTCATCTCTAATCAATGCCATAACTATTCCAGTCCAAAGAGACCAGATGCCTCCGAGAGAGAAATCAGACTCGATGAAGAAAGATTTGAGAAGCTTCTAAAAACTCTCTCCTCCATCTCCAAAAACCTGAAGGCTCAGCTGCAAAGGAAGACTCTACTGTTAGGTATGACAACCATTCCTAGACCATTCCAAAGAATTTCCCCTTGCGGATTAATAAAGTACTTTGATTTGATTATGAGCCAACAGATGCACAGCCGCAGTATGATTTCAAGTATGTTGATGTGACCGCAAACTTTATACATGAAACACCTGTGAAGCACATGAACAGGGCAGACAATCTTTGTCAAGTAATACAGTACAAAGTTCCATTCATTATTACCACTTCGAGTTTTACTTAGCAAAAAGCAAGTCTTGAGAGAAGGAAGCGGTCTTACTCCATATTGGCAAGGGTCATTTAAACTTCCGTGATGGCAGCATTAATGCAGTAATGTTAATGGATATTTTAGAGCAACATATATAGTCCAGACCTGTCCCAAACAGTGATTGTGTGGAAGATTTTAAAAGGAAAATGTGACAATGGCCTCGTACTTTTGCACACTTTAAGACGAGTTTGTAGAAATAATGGATCAAACTAACACCTGAAACTCTGGATGGTATCCTCAATGTATTTTAAGTGTTGTGAGAAGCAATGGCAACATTGCAAAGTGGTAAAAACTTTAGTTTCCAAACTTATTTGGGACTGTGTTGCAGGCCTGAAATTTAAACATGGATGCATATTAACAAATTATATGAAGTTGACAAAAGCAACAAAAAATTAAATATGCTTGGTTTCATACTGACATAAAAATAAATTAAATGTCAGAATTACTGCATTCTTTTTTCACTTTAAATTGGCATTTAGGTTCAGGTCCTTTGTCCCCACAGCCATAAGGCTTTTTAACAGTGACCGCTAACATGTTCTTCTCAAATTTATTTATTTAATTAATCAATCATTTAATTTAAGCTACGTGACAATTTGAATCTCCCCCACGGGGGATGAATAAAGTATTTTCGATTTCTATTTTGGGGTGTTCTAATGGGTCTGCAGAAGAGACTGAAAAAACAATAAAATTAGACTGATATTCAGTAGTATTCACTAAATTCATGGGTTGAATACATTTGTTAAAGATGCAAGCACGTCTGAAAACTGAAAGGTTTTTGGGCTATAGCAGTGACAGAGACACGACAAGCATTTCACTTGAAATTTACATTTATATTTTTGTAAATCATAAACAGTCCTGATAAGGGCTTTTCGTAGACACTTTAAGTGGTGCTCCTGGAAAAAGTCTGAAGTGAAAAAAGGTTCATCTAGGCAGGTGGGAATGTCGTCAACATCTAATACGGAGTCAATAGCCGCTTTCGGACTGTAGGAACCTTTGGCAGTTCTAATAACCTTTTAATCCGCGGGGCCGTTTTCTCCCGTGTTCGGACATACAGGAACTCGGGGCTTTCTCCCTTAGTTCCTATAACTATTTAGCTCCTTCTCCGAGGTCGGGTCTTTTCATAGTTCTTATAGAACGAATCTAACGGAGGTGTGTGGTGGTCGGTAGCTACGCCCCATGTCATGCTATCACGGCTGAAATGTTTCCTCATATGACACAGACACAACCGGCGGGTGTTTAATAAGTTAAACTTACACTGGTCTCATTTGTCTGCAGCGCTCTGCTCTCCTTTCTTCCTTCATGAAATAAAAAAGTATCGTCTCCTTACTCTCTCTGTGAGCTTTTCCAGCCTCGATATTAGACGCCTGATGTGATTGTCCATGATTAATATCACCATCATGCAGATCATAAACACAGTGGCCTCCCTGCTCTCCATATTAGCTTCTTGGTGGTGTTTTTTCTACTCTCCTTACTTTTACCGTTTTGTTTTGTGTTTGAATGTAGCGCTAAACGGCTAACGGCTAACACGTCACTGAAGCAGACGGCTGCGCGCGGCGCATCAGTCCCTATCAGGTCCCGACTCATGTGCGAATGCAGACTGAAACAGTTCCGCTGGGGAAGGATAGTTATCAGAACGAAATTCGAGGAGGGTAGTTCTGATAACTACTTTCTTAGAACGGTCTGTCCGAAAGCGGCTAATGTTAATGACAAACTCAGGGATATGTTAAAGTTAAACTGCAGTTGACCATAGTACACTTGTTTTGCACTCTGCTGTGTTGTGTCCACCTCAGTTGGCTGATTCTTCTACTTCGGTTAAAATGCCAAAACTGCGAAACTCAAAATGGACATTTATTTCAGCTTTTCATAAATTAATGTTAATTCAGCTATGTGTTGATTCCCTCTTTCATTTCAGATTCATTCCCAACTGTGATTGACAGGCAGACCTGCCATTCCCAGATCACAGTGACCTCAGACGGGCGGGGCTTGTTCTTCTCTGGCTCGGCCTGTCCTGGTCCAGAACATTCTCTGCAGTTTGATAAGGTGTGTTGCGCTCTGGGCTCCTCGCCCATCACTGCAGGTCAGGGATACTGGGAAATTGACGTTCGCTGCTGCTCCGCCTGGGCTGTGGGCGTGGCATATGGCACTATGGAGAGGAAGGGCCAGGACAAGGGTGCCAAGCTGGGCCGGAACAGGAACTCATGGTGCGTTGAGCTCAAGAACAGCAATTTGTTGGCTTGGCACAATGACCGGCACGTGGCATGTCAGGGAGTTGGGCAGAATCAGCTGAGACGAGTGGGGGTGTGGGTGAATTATAATAAGGGTCAGCTGATGTTTTATGATGCAGACACCATGGTTGTCCTGCAGAAGTTCTCAGCAGCCATGACACCGGTGTTTGACAGGGCTCATCACCAGTTCACTGAACCCTTGTACCCTGCCGTACGCATCCTGAGACCAACAGAGAACCCAATCTGGCCAAATCACCTGCAGTTCTGTCACCTCAGCTCTGTATAATGGTGTATTGCATCCGACTGTTACACACACTAGGTCTGCATAACATGGTCCATGTTGTCACAAAGTGTCGCAGTCAAACCCAGAATATGTTGTGACGTGGTTGACAAATTGTCATGACAAAGTAAACAACTGTCTGATGCTGAAGTGACTGTAGAAATGAAATAGATATCTCTTGCGAGAAAGGCTATGAAATTTTTAATATTTGAGTTGTTTTTAAGTCGCTTTGACAATACCAGAGATGTTCAGGAGAATGTGCAATGTTTTCTTTTGCCCAAAGTTGCTGTTCACACGAGCACATCACAATGGGAGGATTTCTGCTTGAGAAGCGCCTTCCTGCATTTAAATGCGTACAGGAAGGGGTCCCTGACAACAAGCCAAATTCCTTAGCCTGCATCATGAACTGTCTTTAACCACAAGGAGAACAAGGATTGCTGTATCAGACTGTCTGACCCAGACAAAAACCTGTTTTAAAATCATGGAGTCAGTCTGCATTAAATAAAGAAAGAGAAGACCGATGGCCTGAATCCGTAGCTCCCTAACATGCTTGAAACAAGCTACACGACAAGCACCTTTAAACTGTGCGCAGGAAAATAATAAATTTTATTTCACAGACTCAAGGTCCAGATAAGAATGCAGTACATTAAAAAGACATTCAAAGACATACATCATTTATACATAAGGCTCCTCCTCAGAGCCTGAAATGTGGGCACGTTTGCAGTGACAAAGAGAGCACTTGCACTTTCCCACCTTGGAGCTTTAAGCAAAATTCTAAGTGCATCATTATAAGCCACCTTGATCTTATTCATCTTAGTTCTGCTGTAACTACACCAAAGATGAGCTGTATATAGTGGAGTACAGTAAGTTTTAAAAAGAGATATTTTGACCTCCTTCGCACACATATAAAATTTTCGTGCCAGCATATTCGCTTGAGCACACAGCTTGCAACACTGACGCTGAATATCATCATCATCACATAAGTCATTCCTAAGAATATGACCCAAGTATTTTGCTTTAGTTATAGTCGTCAGCTCACTGTCATTTAGATAAAAGGAAGGGAAGTGTAGTTTTTTATCCTCCTTAGTCCTGACAATCATTACAACACTCTTTTTTAAGTTGTATTTGATGTCATACTCTACACCATACTCTGAGCAGGCTCTAAGCAGTCGCTGTAGACCAGCACTATAGGGAGACAGGACAACTAAGTCATCAGCATACAATAGATGATTAACAATTTTTCCCCCAACCATACATCCAGTCTTGCATTATTTTAATTTCTTGGATAGATCATCCATATAGAGATTAAAAAGAAAAGGGGAGAGAATTCCACCTTGCCTGACACCATTGGTAACCAAGAACTGGCTAGAAGATGCTTCGCCCCATCTGACCTGCATGGTTTGGTGGGAATACCAATACTGTAGAATATGTATCAAGTATAAAGGAACCCCTCGTTCATATAATTTTAAAAACAATTTTCCATGGTTGACTCGGTCAAATGCCCTAGATGCATCTAAAAAACACATAAATATTGTGGAGTTCTGCTTCTTATATTTTGAAATAAGCTCTTTCAATGCATAGATACACATATCTGTTTCATGTTTATGTTTAAAACCAAATTGATTGTCAGTTGTTTCCACATATCCCTGGAGCCTCTCCAAAAGGATCCGCTCTAGGACTTTGGATATTATGGTGGCAAGTGCAATGGGCCTGTAGTTGTCTGCACTAGATGCTTTACATGTTTTATCTTTAATAACGGGTACCAATAGTACAGATAACAGAGAGTCAGGTAATATGCCATGTGCTAACAGGCCAGAGAAACACAAAGCAAGTAGCACTGAAAGTCTGTAACTAGCAGATTTCAGATGCTCAGCAGTGATTTGGTCAGGACCACTGGCTTTATTCACTGCTAGCTTCCCATTGGCATTGCACACCTCGTCTGGTCTAATAATCATACCATTATCATAACCAACATCATCCACTTTAAAAGCAGCACTTTCAACACGGTTAAAAATATCCCCAAAATGCTTCGTCCATCACTCAGCAATATTCCCATCCCCAGATACACCATTTACAGTGGAAGGAAGAGGCATCTTGCTGTTGTTAATAGCTTTAACTTCATTCCAGAATTCCTGGACATCATTTTGATGGAGTTTTCTAGCCATTGAGTTTGCCCTCATCATTTGCTCATTTCTTTTTACATAGCGTACCGCATATTTATACCTGGCATTAGTGGCCTTCTTATGCTGAAACTCTGGGCCATGTTTTACTTTTCCAGCAGCAACCCAGTTTCTTAAGGCTTCTTTCGCCTCAGAGTCGAGATCTGCCACATATGCATTCCATCCAGGCCTGACCTTTTGTTTTTTCTTATCTTGAATAAAACGCTTACCATCAATAATCAAACAGTTCACTATATTTTTATACATATTCACTAAGTTATTCTGGTGGTCTGGCTTTTGACAGTTAGTATCACAAGAGAATACAACATGTGGGATATAAACACTGCTTAGACTATTATCAGTTAATGCATTGTATTTCCAGAGGTCACATTCAGAGAGCTTAGCCCAGTCTATCTTCTTACATATATGTTGGCATCTATTATTAGTAGCCAGTTCTGGTAGACTGCTCAGATTCAATACCATAGAGACAGGAATGTGGTCTGATATGGTCAGATCATACAGAATCATTATTTCAGATAAACAATCATGGGCATCAGCTGTGCATATGTGGTCCAGCCAGGATGTTGTATGCCATGCTTCACTGATATATGTATATCTATTCTCTGGCAGCATCACTTTACTGGAGAGCACTAATTTACTGTTTTGACAAAAGAGCTGTAAATGTTGACCAAACAAAGACTGGTTGTCTGAGATGTCAGCATTCAGATCACCCATAACAAATATACTTGTACATTCATTTTCTTGAATAAAAGAGCTAATGAATGCTAGTCTGTTCAGAAATTCATTTTCATTTGTCTTGCATTCATAAGGGGTGTACACATTTAAAATAATAAACTCATTTTTATCATATGTAACCTTGATCGCTATGGCCCAGTCAACATTTAAACGTATCACACTTATCAGTGGGTCATATTTCTTTTGCCAGAATATGGCAACACCGCCAGATATTCAGCCCCGTACTAACCCCAAACTTAAATCAGTATTTGACTCCCCTGCCCCATAGAAGTCATTATGCACCGAACCAAGTTTGTTGAGGTCCTGTTTGGGCAACAGGGTTTCTTGTATGCATAGAATGTCCGCGCTGTCAAAGAGTTGGTCAATCACAATGCGTCGCGCTTTGTCACTAGCACTCTGTCCTAAGCGCAGGCCACGCGCATTGTATGACACAGTTCTCATGACAACAGTCCAGCATTGACCGCAGCAGATGCCCCGGCCTCAGACACATTATTGCTCCTTGCCACCCCGAGAGTTTTTAAGGCCACAGTTTTTCGTGCTTCGTAAAAAGGATTTCACGTTTAGTGTCTGAAATGTCTGCATGGTTTTATAGACTGCAAATAGTAGCATACAGCATCATACATGACAACAAATCGGAGAAACTTACCTGAAATCTATGTCCAGCAGTAGACTCCTCATTTGCTGATGTTTCTGCTCCAGGTTCCGCTGCTTGATCAGTTCCTGCAGTCTGATGTAAACAACAACAATCATTTCTGATAACATATGAATGCAAAATCATTCCTAAGTGTTTAAAATCTGTAATTAAACCAACATTTACCCAGTCAAATGATGTGCTTGTTTCTTATGAGGTAAACAAATAAAATTCTTATCAAAATTGTTTTTGTTCTGTTATTGTTCTCCCATTTTCTCTGAGGCTGTCTTTTGTATACAAAAGCCCTGAGTTCTAAATTCAGGATAGTGCTTTTATGCAAGATCTGCAAGAGCAGCTTCTAAAATCATCTCAGTCCAGTCCCCCGATATTGTCCATCTTCTCTCTCCTTTTCCGTTGTCCATCTCTTCCCTTCTCTACCAGATTTGACCATTTTTAGCTAAACAACACAAAATCTCCTGAGGCAACAACAGTAATAAACAGAGGTAATGGAAGAGCAATCCTTACACGATGGCACTCACATCCCAGCTTGCAACACAGCGTGCAGTACCTTCACATTTTCTATAATAATTTTGATCTACTTTTAAATTATCGAAGGATGAAGGTGATGTCTTATCACAAATGTAAAAAAACAAGAATAAATTCACTTCAACAACAGAAATGAACAAAGATGTCAAATTCTTACTGGGAAAAGTTAGGACTCTTTAGGCCTAATGGCTAGTATTAGTTGAAATAACATAAATGAGAAATTTCCTTTAACTTTTACCAACATCTCAAGGCAAAATTCTTTTGACTCTGATGTACAAGGGGTTTCTTGCATGTACAGCTAATTTTAAATGGTCATGTAGCATCTCAATAGGATTCAGACTGAACCCTTCCACATCTTTCTAGTTCTTTCTTTAGAGCCATTCCTTGGTGGATTTTCTTCAATGTTTTGGATCATTATTATGTAGCATTGTGCTCTTCTGCTTCACCTTCTAGGGCCCTCTGTGAAGACCTGTAGTGGATTCTATGATAGTTAAGGCTGATTTATGGTCGGAAACCAGGTCGTCTGCGTGTGTGTCGCAGTTAACGCAGACATGCCCCCGCCCCTTACGCAGACACTCTGGTGCACCTCCCCAAAATTGTAACTGACCGCAGACAGTGCCGCAGACATCGCCGCAGGGAGGAGAGAAAGGAGGCCTCTGATTGGTCAACTCTACATCCGCTCTACACTATGCGTATTTCCGGTTTGCTAACCGGCTAATGGCAGACATCCCAAGTCTCCCGGAAGTTCCGGGAGTCTCCCTGATATTGATAGTTAATCACGGATGCCCACGAGTCGGATAAAATATCCCGGATTTTAGACTATGCGACGGAGTGTGTTTTTTTTTTTTTTCCCAATGCGAGTGAGCGTGCAGGCAACACAATAACTCGTGCACCATGCGCGTTTCGACTGCGCGGGCATGAGAGAGGCGTGTGGGGAGAGGTGTGAAACCTGTGCGTATCTGTCCAAAGCGATGCTCTGTTCAACGCAACTGCTTGTCAGAGAGCGCGCTGATTGGTTTAGTCAGCAAAATAAGCCAATAACGTTCGGTGTGGGAAGGCTTCGATTTACTCTGACAGTCACCTAAGTTACCACTCAAAACTGTGCATCCTGCCAAATGGCAGAGGGTGAATCCTCGAGTAAAAAACGAAAATATAAGACTCATTTTACAGCAGAATATATACTAAAGTGTATCCATGTGTAGTGAAGGTGAAGAATGATGACACCGTGGCGAGGTGCACTGTATGCAATAGTGACTTCAGTATTGCCCACGGCGGACTTAATGACTGTAAAACATGTGGAGGTAGGCTGAACGCGCCATCATCTGCATTTTATTTCTGTAGGTTAAATGCTGTTATAAAATAAAGCAAAACGTATCAAAGACTTATTTAAAGTATCAATACACATTTAGTTACTAAATTGTGTAGGGCTATATCTAACTAGCCAGCTACAGTATCTAACTATCTATATCCAGCCTGTCTAAAGCTTTAAAAAAAATCCCCAATTTAATATGTTGATAAATAGGCAAAATAAATTAAGCGTATATTAATTAAAGAAAATATGTGTGTGTGTGGGGGGGGGGTTTGATAAGCATCTCCCTGAAATGAGTTTTTGGAACTTGGGATGTCTGTAATGGTGACGCTAACCGTGCTAACCGTGACGATTCTTTCGCCTCTCTGCAAGCTCCAGTAGTATATAGAGTTGATAACCAGCATTGTAGTACCACTTAGTCAGATATCCAGGGTTTAGGTTATTTAAGCCAGAGCACTAACAATATCCTGAACATGCTGAACCTACTTCGTAGTACAGTCCTCTGGTTTTCTTTTGGGGTTTTTTGTAGATATTTTGATTTAAATAGGAAAGAAGAAAGTGGGATAAAGATAGAGAGCTAGTCTACAGCCAGCTGGAATTAAAGGAGAGACTTTGCAGTTTGAAAATAAGATCCTTTGAGGATGGTTAATCTATAAGGTAAGAAGGACATTTTTGTGATTTTGTTTATTTTCCCCTTTCAGACTGAATGTTCTGTTCTGAAATCACCCAATGTTCTGAAATCTTCAAACTCAGTCTGTCTCACCTGGGTGTCCCCACACACAGCACCTTGGTGTATCCCAGACCAGCTAAGGTGTCCAGCAGGAAGTTTGCGCTGCGATCGGAGAACAGGTACTGGGCATTGTTCTTCTTGTTGTTGAGTGGTCGCAGCAAGATGCTAGGTCGTCTCAGCTGAGCCACGGTGATGGCTGCGGTTCTGTGAGCAGAGTGAGCGCTGTGCTCTGCCGGCATTAGCAGAATCTGACAATCCTGACAGAACTTCTTCTTGTCAAGGGGGAGGCTGGCAAATTGCTGAAACCTGAGGGACGTTATTCAAACGAGAGACAAATTACTACCAGATCAGGGCAGCCACAGACAACACCGTTCTTCAGTTAAGGCTCTGACAGTCTGCTGCTGCACTCTCACCTCTTAAAGTATTCCTGATGTGTGAACAGAGGCTTCTTTAACAGATTCTCTGCTTCTCTGGCCAGCAACCTGGCCTGTGAAACCTTACAAGTAAATGTATAACAACAAAATAAATGTGACATGAATCATACAAACATCAAAAATCTTGCTGAAGTTATAACACACATTCAGGGGACTGACCTTTTCATCTTCCCACTGGAAAAAGCTGCAGTCTTTCCTGTCTCGACAGGCCGAGCATGCATAAAACCTCCGTACTTTTTGGCCTTCTTTGCTCCCCTTCTCGAACAATAAAGTTGGACCTGACCAAACACAAACGTGTGACGTTAAAAGACAAATAAGGGCTACCTAACGCAGTTTGGTGTTATGGGATTATTAGCTCGTAGCTATAGTTAGGCTTACCATGCGGACAACATGGCGCAGTTTTAACACTCTCTGGAAGAATAACTTCTATTCCAAGACTGTCGTTGTTAGCTTCGGTTGTATCCATGTTGTCAAGGTGAAACAGTTAACACATTAGGACTAAAATATTCGGCACGACAACGCAGGAAGCATGCAGCTTTCAGTCGCACAACTTTTACGTCATATGCGTGTGGTCGCACAATAAACGTTGAAAACTAAAGAAATTATGTTTCAAACGTAAACATAAGATGTTTATATTTTTTGAAGGCGTCAATTGATTTTAAACATTGATTTAATTTTCGATTGTATACCACGTTATATTTCGAGCTACTTGAAATGATTTATGTGCATAACTCCTAAGTGCAATATTTGTTCAATAAACATTGAGCAAAAGGTAAAATAAAACAGACTCGCTGGCTTGAGAACGTTGAGTCATTGGGTGTCTACGCTTCTCCATAATGATTAATTAGTCAACTGCACTTTAAACAGCACATACTTTAACACACCATATTGAAGAAATTAGTCTATAAATGGGTATGTATACCTAATTCTATCACTAAAAGTCTTATTTACGATGCAGTTTGTCTACATTTAAAATTAGCGTACTACACTAAAGCAGCAGGTCCGAATAACAATGACTACTTTATTTCTTAAGAACTACAACTCCCATGTATCCAGCGCGAACAGCGCAGTGGCGCTGTCATCCCGTGGATTCTCAGGAGCAGGCTGAATGCTTGCAAAACTTGACAATGCACCCAGTTACCCAGCACGAGACGGAAGCTTCGCACTTTCCCCCTTAAAAGTAAAAGCATTAAACGAAGGTTGATATATTTTGTGTAACACTGTTAGGAAGAAAAAGAACATTCAGACCTACTTGGATATTTTTTCAGTCGGTCGAATAATATGAGTCGACTACAATAAGAGGCTAAGTTTTGCGTCATTAGAAAGCAGTGTTGTATAAAGTACTGAAATCTCACACTCAAGTAAAAGTATATGTACCCCTCCAAAATATGACTTTGGTAAAAGTCCAAGTCACTGACTGAAATGTTACTTGAGTTAAAGTCTTAAAGTATCCGAAACGTCTTGTACTTAAGTATGGGAATTACTGTAAAAATAGATGAACTTAAGTAATGTAATGAAAAGTATAAGTAAAAAGTAAACAAGGCAAAAGCAGTTTGAATTACATTTTTTATATTTTGGTAAACTTTGAAGGTCAAATACAATTAAAATCTACACAACCAAATGCAGGCAAAATTTAGACCAGGTTTAGACAGAAAATACAAACTTTGTGAACCTTTAAGTTTTTCTTCTTCACGTAAGGTCAGTGCTGAAAATGAGGCGTACATTACACCATTAAGAAAAAAATTAAACAAAAGAGGCTGCTACTGTTATTGCCATCATTATAAACAAAATTTAAAGAAAAAAATAGGAGAAAACTGAAGCTTATCTGGCATCTGAAGAGGGAGTCCAGTTTGAAACCCCTTTTGTAAACCTTTCTAAAAAATAAATAAAATGACTCAGTACTTAAAATGCGGCCAACATCACCAAGAAAAAAAGCTGTTACGATTACTGTACTTCACAAGCTATAGGAGGTGCACACACAACCGGTCATTATACAAAAGAAAAAAAGAATTGGGAGGGAACTGCAGCTTATCTGGCATCTGAAGAGGAATACCTTTTTTGTAAAACTACCTTAAAACCTAAAAAAGGGGAGTTTCTGTAAGATAGAATCCCCACGTCTTTGGGCAGGCATAACATGCATGGGGTCAAAACCACAGCCCTTTTACTTTTCATAATAGAGACTCTCTGGTCAAAACACTGTTGCGTTTCTCTCTCTCTCTCTCTCTCTCTCTCTCTCTCTCTCTCTCTCTCTCTCTCTCTCTCTCTCACTCTCTCTCTCTCTCTCTCTCTCTTTTTGTAACGAGTAACTAAACCGAACAATGAAAATGTATTGGAGTAAAAGTATGCAATTAAGTTCGGAAATATAGTGAAGTAAAAGTGAAAGTTGTCAAAAAAATTTAAACTCGAGGAAAGTACAAAGTATTCCAAAATATACTTAAGTACAGTAGTGAAGTATTTTTACTTCGTTACTATACAACACTGTTAGAAAGTTACATTTCAATGAACCTTTCAACCTGTAATTTTTGTCAACATTTTCATGGAGTAGGTGGTGTGCAGCACATGGGTCAAATCACATTTAGTTTCCTTTTAATGTTCAATAAAGTCTGTCAATATATCGAAAAACTGTGTTCTTATTAGTCATTAAAACCTTCGAGGTGACATTTATTTTAAAAGGTCAGAGCGGAAGCGCCGCTATCTCAAATGTGTAACTTGTCTATAGTCGCGTGCCTCCACCATACGCCCACACCCAACCTGCATCGTCTGCTGTACAGAGGAGCAGAGAATCTCTGCAGTGAAACCTACGCAGGACATTATCTTCGTAGTGCAGATCTTTGTGGAAGTCTGTGCGGCCTCAACAGACAGGGACACCCCGAGTAAACACTCCCCCATTCATTTGCTGGCTGCTACTGAGGCTTTTGCGCTCCCCTGCTGCTGTCATCATCCATGTACTGCCAATGTGGATAGTGGCTTATTTACAGAGCATCATCTGACTGGAGAATACATCTGACTGGTACAATGAAAAGCACTGGTAAGACCATTCGATTGGAGAGAACGTTGCTTTTATTGTGATTACGAGTATTGATCAGTGATTGTTTTCAGAGCAATCCCTATAAAATATTCTGTTATATTTTTTATGAGAATCCCTCTAAGACCAAGTGAAGCTTTGTTGATCAACACTGCTCTGTCGTACTTTATACTGTTGACATCATATGATATCATTATAATGATGGAGAATGTATACATAAGATGTTTTTTGAGCACTTAGTAATGCAAACACATCCTTTCCTCATAACAGCTCATCAGGATGTACCTAAATATTACATCCTATAGTTCAACTTAAATGATCCAGGGTCATATTTGTCCCAGTGGGAAATTAAGCAATGTGGGTTAATCAGACTGGATATAGAGATGCCCATGGTGGGTCTGATGGCCCTGCAGTCACTCCTGTCTATTCAGGCTGTTTGTCCACAGCTTATGGTGGGCTGCTGCCACAGCTGGCTCTGCCCCTGAGGGGGACTCAATTAATGCAACAAGAGACAGCTTCATTTGCAGACTGTCCTGCCGTTAAAATTCAAAGCACGAGTATACTAGTAATAATTGTATATAATATTTGTTATTGTTGGAACTGAACTCACAACTTCTACAAAAAAACTTGAAAAACACCAGAGCTTTGGGTGTGGTGGCGTATGAAAATACAATTAGACAAATAGATTAGACATTTTGTGCCTTAAAGGTAAATTTAAGATGAAATATTTTTTTATGGCTTGGGAATGACAGATTCAAGCATTGTATTTTATAAATGAAACAAACCTACCAGACCCGCTTTTAATAAAATTCGCAGGGTCCACATAAGGGGAAGACTGTTGATTTTCAAAACGTAATAAAAAGATTGACCCGATAAGTCAGAAACTGACGTACGAAAATTGAAATTTAAACGACTGATCAGAAATTAAAGTGGCAGTCTTAAAGTTGGAGTGGAGTAGGAGTAAATCAGCATTCTGAGTTTGTCACATAGCTGATAAATATGTTAATAACCTCTTAGTTAAACATGAATGATGAAAACAATCAGCAGTTTACGAAATTGGGTTTCACAATTATGACAACTGGCAGTGCTTTCAGCTCTAAGTAGCTGGAGCGTGTCCAATAAGGACGCTGATTGATAGATCTCAGACCAGCTAAGACAGAACCACACTACTGGGCAAACAGATCATAGGTTGTTTTGACCAAACCGAACGGCTCTGAAGTGTAATCATGTGCACTACAGATTTTAAATATTTTGGTTACCCCCCATCCGTGGAACAGTTCAACATTGTTGAACTGTGCAACCTCCACTCACATGGTATGTATGTTAAGATGCAATACACCCTAAGTCAGGGTTGACGTGAGCACGTTAGCAGTAGAGGAAGAGACCATCAAGGTTATTATAAACTCATCCACTTCTTCTGTATCGCATTATTCCTTACTAAATTTAGAAAGCAGCTAAAATCCTGCAAATTCTGGATGTATTTCCATGATGAAAGCAGAGCAGTTAGGAAGCTAGCTATCAGATATTTGAGGTTATACACTTTAGCAATGCAGTTTATAATATGGTGTTAAAGACGGGTGTACTTATGCCTTATACAACACTTTGTCATTTATGCTTGATTTCTTACCAGCCTCAGAAACCTTGAACAGAAAAAAGTTGAAAATCTGTTTACTAGATTTACTCCACAATTCAGTACAACCTAATTCTCCGTTTTTAAATATGTTTTAAGCAACTATTTTTAAAAAACTTGTGTGACATGCAGCATAACATTGACTGTTATGCAAATGTTGTAGCCTATATTTCCTGATCTGTCTTTCTACATTACTCCATAAAGTTGGACTTTAAGGCAATTGGCAGTTGGCAGGTAAAAAATCTAATATAAGCAGAGAGTTGGCTAAATAATAGATGGTCTGGAGTTTTAATGAGAAGAACCTAGCTGTTTGAGCTGTTAATGAAATTGCTGCAGTGTGTCTGGGTTCCGAGACATGAGAAATCCATAAGCAAACTGTTGTAAACTGCTAGAAAATGTGGCAGAGAAGGGATAGTATTTGTCAACTCCCTTCTTTGTGATGGCTTTTACAAGTTTCACCTTTTACCTGTTGGAGAATGTTTGCTGGATATATGAGTATACAAAAGCAGAAAATGTATCTCAGATGTATACCTTTGTGACTCAACAGCTGCTCTCCACATGAAGGAGGATTTCACTCCTTATATACAGTATCACATTTGGGAGGGATACAGTTGTATTTACAGTTATCATGCTGGAATTTGATATAAAAAATGTGGGCATCTGTCTTTACAGTGGGAATGTCTGAGAACAAGTACAGTAACTCACATACTGGCTTTTTCTTTGCTTGAAAGTACGGTGGTGCTTTAGTAACTTTTGTTACTGTTCTGTTGATCATCTCATCTCAATACATTGGGGGAATTGATATTTGGGGATTATTTTTTTAATTTTCATTGCATTTCTGTTTCGACGGGGACCCTGGACCACATCTTATATTTTCCCAATTCTGCCTTGGTTTTTTTCTCAATCTTGTCCGAATCCTGTGCTGATTGTTTTTTAATCTGGACCATATGTGCAGCTTGATTCCAATCTGGTCTTCTTAACTCCAAAGTAGAGCAATACCTTGTCATGACCCTATCCCAGTTTATTCCCAATATGTCCCGATGTTTTCTTGATCTTGTCTTGATCCTATATTGATTGTTCCTCACTCCTGTCGCAAAATTTCCCAGATTCTTTCCTTTATCACCCTTTCCAGATCTTGTTCAAATCAATTTGAATCTAATCCCGATCAGATCTGGTTAAGTCCTTATTAAAGTGGTTTCGAACAGTGTATGAGAGTAAGGCTGTAGATTGATCATATGATTATTCAACATATTCAACCAGTGTTTCCATTGACTACCAATGCAATGTCCAAGTTGGCAGAGACTGATAGTTAAAACCTTTGAATGTTAAAGTCCATTAGGAGATTTAAAAATATATATATATACCCTTACAAATTTGTTAATTCACAGTAAAATTAACTTATCAACTAAAAATGACTTCCAGTGTCTTGGTTACTACCTAGGATGGCTTTACCTCATTAATCCAGATCCTCATAGTAATGTTCAACTGACCAGTTATTCTCCCAGAAACTTTGTAACCCCATTGGATCATAAGTACCACTTCTCAGTTTAGAAAAATGAAGATATCTGCAGTTACGCCCATCTCATTCTAGTTGTTTAGTTCTGCTTGAAAGAGACATTGATTACCATGTCAATTCCCAAGAGAGGTGTGCCCGAGTTTAAATGAAACAAGCTTGTCATGATCAACACACTCTGAGCTAGATTGTGCAGCTTTGTTGGATTACACAGCGGAATTACATTGAGATACTTAACATTATCTACAGATCTTCTGTTTAGCTCCCATGTGTCTCTGCACCTATCGAAACATTGAGTGCCTTTACCGCAGGGAATAATGATCAGTGACTAATAAGGATGGATCATTGGAGAATTGTGTGTTAATTCTAGCTTAGATTACTGTTTGTGTACATCTGCGGTCTTCAGTCTTCAGTTCAGGAGTATTCTGTCTCCTGGCCTCTTGGTGATACCTTCATGACTGCCTCTTTGAGTATGCCTCGTGATTCAGCATATATGTGCAGCCCTACATCTTTGGAAAACACCATAAAAGATTAGGGTTGATTCAAGACTCTGGTCTTGAGTTTTATTCAGTTATATTATGAAATTCTATTTCTTGATTATGGTTTACAGATCAAAACGCAAATGTATGATTATCTTGCAGTTGCAAATCGGTTGCCGTAATGCTGGTTTAGTTTTTTCTCTGTGCAGTTTAATAATTTTGTCACAAGTCTCAACACTCACCTGTTTTCCTCCCTTAATAAGCAGGTCTGCCAGCCCCATTCCTCTGACAGATTGTCTGCTAACTTAACCTTAACACAGCAACTTTCCAGCAAGAATTCTTCACATCAGATTTCTATGAATGACCCTATTTTTGGACCTCATCCCGATTCTGTCGTCATGAGTGGTTTGCTGATCTTGCTTGACTTGGTGTAACCCAGCTGGACATAGAAGAAGAGGCCCTTAGCACCCATGTTCCTGCTCCCTCAGTCTCTCCCACTGTCTGTCTCTATATCCCAGACCACCTCCAATCCAGAGTCATGAATTGGTGCCACTCTTCCTGTCTCGCTTGCCACTCTGGGATTGCCCGCAACTGCTTCTTGGTCCAGCAACGATTCTCGTGGTCCACTCTCTATCAGGACGTCAAGGAGTTAATTTTTGCCTGTTCTGTCTGCACTCAATCCAAAACTTGCAGGAAACCTCTATCAGGGCTCCTATGCCAACTTCCTATCCCTCGCTCATGGTCCCATATCTCTATTTACTTCATCCCTTGTTTTCCCCATTCTAATTGTCATAATTGCATCCTCACAGTTGCTGATTGCTTTTCAAAGATCGTTCATGTCATTCCACTTCCCAAGCCCACCTCAGCTAAGGAAATGGCAGACCTGCTTTTTAAATCATATTTTCCAACTTCATGGACCCGTTGACATAGTTTCTGCCTGGGATCACCAATTAATTGCCAGGTTCTGGGCCGAGTTCTGTCATCTTCTGGGGATCTCTTTCAGCCTCTCATCTTGTTTCCATCCTCAGACAAATGGCCGGACAAAGAGGCTGAATCAGGAGCTGGAGACCGGACTCCACCTGCTGTGTCCCTAATTTTTGGTCGAGACATGTGGTCTGGGTTGAGTATGCACACAACTCTCTGCCATCATCCGCCACAGGGTTGACCCCTTTCCAGGTGGTTTATGGTTCCAGGTGAGGGGACTCCACTCTTCAGTTATCAGGAAAAGGAATCTGCTTTGGTTAACTCTCTCAGTTCTTATGACAGACGAGCTAACAAGTCAGCCCCCAGCCCATCTTACCCAGCGCTGTAGAAAGTGTGGCTCTCCACGTCTGACCTCCCGCTTCAGTTGGAGAGTCAAAAACTGGCACCCCAGTTCATTGGACCTTTTCCTATCAGCAAGGTGGTTAACCCTGTGGCTGTATGCCTCTGACTCCCCAGACCACTACACCCAATCTTTCATGTGTGCCAGGTCAAACCCTAGGTCGTGAGAGACCTCATGTCCTCCTCCCGCCCTGGTCATTGATGGTGGACCTGCTTACATTGTTTGTAAAATCTTAAAGTCGCGACTTTGGGGTACTCAGTATCTGGTTGACTGGGAGGGAGGTCCTGAAGAACAGCCATGAATCCCCTCCTGGTTCAACTTGGACCCCAACCTCATATCCTAGTTCCACCGTGACAATCCGGAGCAACCTGGTTGTCTGTCATGAGACTGCCTTGGAAGGGGGGGGTACTGTCACAGTGTCTGGCTTTGCTCTCTGGTCTTTGCCTTAAGCTGGAGTTACAGTTGACGCGTCTGTCACAGCGGTGGCGGACCGTGACGTCAAAATGACGTATCAGGTCTGGCGCTTCCCTTGAAAAGACGGCGCAGCGCGGTGTCGAGCACCACTCGATTTTTGTAACTTGGCGGCGCCAACAATGACAGACCGGATGGACCATTTTGAGGCCAGGCTCAGTGAGGAAGTGCGTTTATACAGGCACCTGTACGACACTTCTGTAAAACAACACAGGGACCACGTAAACTCCCAAAACTGGTGGACAGAGATTGGCAGAACTTTGGGGAAAGAGGGGGAGTTCTGTAAGAATGTGTGGAAGAAGCTACGGGACAGATAGGTGAAGGCAAAGAAGAGGGCAGAGACTCCAAGTGGTGATGCCAGGGGCTTCAGACCTTCACCTCTTTTAACTGAGTTAAAAAATTAAAATGATCCGAATACTGCAGCAGTATCATTAATGGCAGTATTCCTGCTCTTGACAGTGGCATTGTTTTCTTTTCTACTTTCTTCATTGTAGAGTAGTTAGCGGTAACCTTAACGTAGCAGCGCCACCTCGGTGACGGAGAAAATTGCAACTACTGGAGCATCAATTTGCGCCAGTATATATTGCGGGCACGAAATCGTGACGTCATCAACACCGCTCGCGCTAACGGACGCGACAACCATGCTAGAGCCTTTAGTTATTTGATTTCCTGCCCTTTTTCTCCCCTCATTCTGCTCTCCCCTCTTCTCTCACCCATCAGCCTGCAATCAATTCAACTGCACTCACTGTTCTCCTCCCTTAATAAGCAGGTCCGCCAGCCCCATTCCACTACCACATTGCCTGCTACCTGAATGGATCGGATTTCTGTGTGTGACCCTGTTTTTGGACATGACCCTTATTCTGCCACTGACTGTCTGACATTGTGAGTAATGAGATTTATTGATCTGGCTCGGTTCTTTGGATTGGATTTTTGGATTGTGGATTTCAGACCTAGCTTTCTGTCTCTCTCTCTTGGATCTCTGGATTTTCTGACCTGATCTGTTTCATTGCTCTCCTCGGACCTGTGTATGATGATGATGATGATGCTGTCCCTCCTCGACTATTTAAAGAGGTTTTCCCCACTAAATGGCCATCTGTCACTACTGTCATAAATGGCAGTCTGTCCTCAGGTGTAGTCCCTGAAAATTTGAAGCATGCAGTAGTTCAACCACTGATTAAAAAACCTGGTCTAGATCCTGCAGTTCTTGCCAATTTCAGGCCAATCTCCACGTTTTTATTTAAAAAATCCTTGAAAAGGTAGTCAACTAATAGCCTTTCTTGAAGAGCATAGCATTCTCGAGGTTTCTGGTTTTAAAACCCTGCACAGCACCAAATATGCCCTTTTAAGAGTTTTTAATTACATCTTTTTACCTACTGACTATGGTGACTGTGTTATTCTCGTGCTTTTAGATTTAACTACTGCTTTCGACACAGTGCACCATGACATTTTAATTCAATTCAATTCAATTCAATTAAAAAATACTTTATTTATCCCAGAGGGAAATTAAATGTTGATGTAACTCAATTAAATCAATGAGTTATTATAGATGCTGATGGCTGTGGGCAGGAAAGATTTCCTGTAGCGGTCCGTTTTGCATCCAAACTGAAGAAGCCTTTGACTGAAGAGACTGTTTTCCGATAACAGTCTCATGGAGAGGATGTACAGGGTTGTCCATAATTCTCTTGATTTTGATTATTTGATTTTTTTTAAAATTATTTTTATTATTTTGATTATGAATATCATGTTTGGAGCAGTGGGTGGGCATCAGTGGCGTAGCACTGGAGTGGTTCAGGTCATATATGACAGATCATACTGTCAGGATGTGTGAGGAGGGAGGTGGACACGGGTGCGGACTTTCACAAATAAGGAAGATTTATTCATTCAAGACAAAAAGGTAAAAACAAAGCGCGGCTGAGCCGGATTCCAAAACTTAACTGGGACAAAACAAAAACTTGACTATGAAAAAAAAACAAAAGACTTAGCTTGATATTATATGGAATAAATACTTAGACTTCTTGGGACTCGTGGAACATGGGTGGCAACAAACAACAATCTGACAAAAACGACAGGGGAGGCAGGAAACTAAATAGAGGGCTGGGAGTGATTGGGGAGTGAGTGCAGCTGAGGAAAAAACACAGGTGAAGTGAATGAACCTAAGGAACAGAGTGAAGGGAAACTAAGGCAAAACTAAACATGGACTGACAACAAAAGCACAACCTAAAACATGAAAACTAAAAAATGAGTCCATGGGCGTGACAGAGCCCCCCCCTCAAGGGGTGGATCCCAGACATCCCTTAAAAGTCCAAGGGTGGGAGGGAGGGGCTCGAAGCCGGTCGGGGAACCAGAAACGGGCGTGGTACCGGCTTCGGGCAGCAGGAGGTGGTGGTCTGGCGGACGCCCAGACCGCAGACAGCGTGACAGGTGATGGTCTGGCGGACGCCCAGACCGCAGACAGCGTGACAGGCGGTGGTCTGGCGGACGCCCAGACCGCAGACGAGGTAGCAGGAGCAGGCGGTGGTCTGGCGGACGCCCAGACTTCCGTCGGCGTGGCGGCAGGAGACGGTGGTGGTCTGGCGGACGCCCAGACCGCAGACAGCGTGACAGGCGGTGGTCTGGCGGACGCCCAGACCGCAGACGAGGTAGCAGGAGCAGGCGGTGGTCTGGCGGACGCCCAGACTTCCGTCGGCGTGGCGGCAGGAGACGGTGGTGGTCTGGCGGACGCCCAGACCGCAGACAGCGTGACAGGCGGTGGTCTGGCGGACGCCCAGACTTCCGTCGGCGTGGCGGCAGGAGACGGCGGTGGTCCGGCGGACGCCCGGACCCCCGATGACGTGGCAGCAGGCTTAAAAAGAATGACACACTTTTTTAAAACCCTACTGAAGTGTATTGACGACATAAAAGCCTGGATGGCTCTGAACTTTTTAAACTTTAATGATAAAAAGACAGAAGTGATGATTTTTTGTGGCATCACTGGGACCCCCCTGGTAGATCTGGGTTCCCTGGCCCTGGTGGTCACGTCACTAACTTGGGGTTTAAAGTGGACTCTGATCTTAAGCTCGACAACCAGATCAGGTCAGTAGTTAAATCGAGCTTTTTCCAGGTGAGGCAGCTGGCCAAAATAAAGCCAATCCTTCCAAGGCAGCTTTTTGAGATAGTGATCCACGCCTTTGTTGCTACTTGGCTGGACTACTGTCCAGCACTCTATGTGGGAGTTAGTGCGTCCTCCATCGCCCGTCTTCAGATTGTTCAAAATGCTGTTGCACGTCTTTTAACTGGCAAAAGTAAATATGAGCACATTTCCCCCATTGTAGCCTCACTCCAGTGGCTGCCCATATACTCCAGGATCCATTTTAAAATTATTTTAATTGTTTTTAAATCCCTCAATGGTCTTGCCCCACCCTACCTCTCTGAGCTTCCACACCCATATGCACCCTCCCGCACTCTCATGTCAGCTGCTCCTGATTGTGCCAAAAACTAAGGAAGCTCCGAGGGGGATCGTGCTTTCGCAGTTGCAGCTCCAAAACTTTGGAACAATCTGTGAAAGCACATCAGACAGGCCTCTTCTCTCTCTGTTTTTTTAATATCTCTTAGAACGTATTTTTTTTCCCTTGGCTTTTAACACTCTGTGAGACGTTCACTTTTATTTTATTCTATTTTGTTGCAAATTTTTGTCAACCTTTTATTTATTATGTTTTTTTATTTATCCTGTACAGCACTTTGGTCCACTGTGGTTCTTTTAAAGTGCTGAACAAATAAAGCTGGATTGGAAATGACCCAGCTGGTTTGGACTTAAGGATTTCGGTCTCGCTTCTGCTGGTATCTGCTGCTCGGACTTTTTTTTACAAAAAACCTTTTAAAACTTTCAGAATGCCTCATGGGAATTTTTGAGTCCTTCTGGCCACAAAATGGACTCTGCTAGTGAGATGAGCTGGAAGGCTCGAGTGGAACAATCTTTTGTTTCCTATGACAAAACATTAAAAGCCATAACTACCTCTTTCTAGGAATTTTCGCAACATCTTTCAGAATTAAATGCAGCAGCCACTCTGCCACCTTCCAATTCACCTCCTGTCATTCATGTTAACTCGGAACTAATAAGTTGCCTGCCGGAACGGTATGCCGGAGTCCTTCTGGCCATTCACGTTACGCCACCACCCACCGCGACAACTTCAGTCCTTTTAGTTCAACATAAAAAAATCTGAACAATGCATAAAACATTTAGAGACCACTAAACTAGGGCGCCTGTGGCTCAGTGGTTAGAGTCGGTCGTCCAATAACCGGAAGGTTGGCACGTTCGATTCCTACTCTCGCCACTCAAAATGATTGGTGGAACTGACAGCTGGAGGGGTGTCAGTCCACCTCCTTGTCACGGCCGAGGTGCCCTTGCGCAAGGCACTGTACCCCCATGCTCCCCGGGCGCTGTGAATGGCTGCCCACAGCTCCAGGTTGGCATCTGTCTCTATGAGTGTGTGACCCTGTACATGTGTGTGTCAACATGTGCCAACCTGGATGGGTTAAAGGCGGAGGACAAATTTTGTGTGTATGCATGACAATAAAATCTGATCTTAATCTTAATCTAGATTTAGTGTTAAGCTGTTTTGAACTCTGCAGTGTAAATTACGGACATAGCTGTCAACCTACAAACATGTCCTCACAGGCTTTTTTCACAGCAGACATGGTAGGAAAAACTCAGATGTTACTAAGAAACTTGATGGCTCTATACAAGTTTCCCATCAAGTATTTAGTATGGAAAATTGAGCAAGCATGTCCAGTACCGTTCAGTCCAGTAAACTAAAGCAGATCAATGGAATTTTGCATTTCTATTTTTTTTCTCCACTGACATGTTAAAATGCCCTTTACCCATCAATACTGAAAAAAATAAGCGGGGATTCCACCTTGGTGAGCAAATCCAGAGTAGATACCAATGCTCTTCTTGTTGGGATAAATACTTGCTGAGCTCACCGGTGCTAAGGCTCTTAACTGGGGCTCCTCACAAACCTACATTCAGAGTAGTGATCAAGCCTGCAATGTGGCGCTGACTTGTGAAATTTCCTTCCAGCCTGCTGTTTTACATGGGTCTTTGACAGTTTGGTCTTTCATTTTTTGAAGATCCTAGCTGATATTTTTGTCAGTGGCAGTCTTATTTAATTAATCATTTCAATGTAAGCAGTTATCTCCTGGAAGTTTTCAGTCCTTTGAATATGTGGCTGTACAGCTGAAGGCCTCATCCAGAGTCCTTTTTCTGAATGTTTACAGGCCCCCCAAATACTGTGCACTTTTTTGATGACCTCAGTGAACTGCTCTCTATGATCTGTGTTGATTTTGACTGTGTAATTATTGTTGGTGATTTTAACATCCATATGGACAACCCTCAGGACAAAGGGACTAAAGACCTGAGTAACACTCTGGACAACTTTGGGCTGACTCAGCATGTAACAGAGGCCACGCACAATAGGGGGCACACTCTAGACTTAGGTGCTGTTTACACATACCCGGGTATTTTGATAAACGAAGACCTTTCCCTTCGGTTGTGCCTTTCGTTTATACACAAACGGAGTTTTTTCCTCCGAAAACGAAGCATAAAAAAAACTCCGGCAAAAGTGGAGATTTTTTAAAAACTCCGTTTAGCGTTTGTGTATAAACTGGTTGAAAGAGACAAAAACGGAGTTTTGGGCAATTGAGAATGAGGAGTTGTCGTCATAGTACAGAGCCCCGCCCCGCCCTATCCGCCATGTTGGCAGGATGCTAGCGTGAAAACGCTATTCTCTCCGTCCATTGTTTATCTGGCAAGCATGGAGGTACTAGCAGCATTTCTGTTGTTGAGAGCTACACTCGCTTGTGTGATTTTGAAAATTACAGTCATACAATTTTCAGGGCTTTAGAAGTTTTATAGTCCAGCGCAACGTTTAAAAGTAACTCAGTCTCGCTGTCAGTCCACACACATGAGCCTGGCGCCATACTTTCTTCTTGAAAAGGATCCGGAAGTTCTTCCTGTCAGCGGTTCTCTATTAGGCTTCTGATTGGCTTGTGTGGAATTCTCATTGTTCTAACACTGCCACCGTCAGGCTTGGCGTAATTTAACAGCTCTTGATAGCGTATTTATGCTGATCAATGTAGACGTGTTTTTTTATAAAAACGGGGCTGTGTGCACCTAGTTATTTTTGCAAACGAAGGTTAGAAAATATGCGTTTATCAAAATACCCGGGTATGTGTAAACAGCACCTTACTGATCTCTAAGGGTCTGAGCATTTCAAAGGTTACTGTGTCTGATGTGGGCCTGTCTGATCATTCCTGTGTTTTCTTTGAGAGTACAGGAAATACACACAAATGTCTCAACAGCAGCGATCTCAAAACGGTGTATAACTGAAAACAGTAGTGAGATCTTTAACCAGGTCTTCGCTTTAACACCTGCCCTGTCCGGGGGTTCAGTCAATGAGCTCGTCAGTAGCTTCAATGCTAAAATGTTAAATGTTATGGATGCTAATGCTCCCATTAAGGTGAAGATTATCTCTGGAAGGAAGAAGTCTCCATGGCGAAATTCCACACTGGTGAAAAATGGGAAAAGAGAGTGTCGGAAAGCTGAGCGTAGATGGAGAAAAACAAATTTCCAGGTTCATTATAACATCTATAAAGAGAAACTTCACTTTTATAATTTAGAACTGAGGAATGCAAGAAAGTCCTACTTCTCTGACATCATCATCAAAAATAGTCATAATGCTCGGGCCTTATTTGCTACAGTTTACAGGCTAACAAACCCTCCTGTGTTAGTGGCAACTAAACTTCATTCCACCATGGCCTGCAATGACTTTGCCAAATTCTTCACAGACAAAATCCAAAATATTAGACAAGCAGTTGGTACATCAGCAGCAGGTTCAACATAGTAGAGTAGAGAGAGTAGTAGAGTAGAGTACCATTTATTAATCCCGAAGGAAATTAAGGTGTCCAGTAGCATATAAACATATACACATATAAACATATGAACATATACACAAGGCACTATACACAACATTGCACATATAACAGCCATATAACTCTCCATACATTCATCAAAAAGGCAGATCTCACACACACACACACACACATACACAGTATGTATATATTGTCCAAAGTGAAGAGCAGTAAAAGAGTCCTGGTGCAGAGAAATTGTTCCTGGTTATTGGGGGGGGGGGGGGGGGGTTATGCCGTTCAAACACCTATGGCAGTCTCTTTCTGTGTGGTGTTGAACAGCTGGATTGCCCTGGGGACAAAGGACCTCCGTAGCCTGTCCGTCCTGCAGGGGATGGCGCGGAACCTGTAGCTGAACAGGCTTCTCTGGTTGGCAAACACAGAGTGCAGAGGGTGACTGTGGTTGTCCATTATAGAGAAGAGCCTGCTCAGTGTCCTCTTCTCAGCTGTGGAAGTGAGAGCCTCCAGTTCTGTGCCTACAACAGACCCAGCCTTCCTCACCAACCTGTCAAGGCGTTCAGCATCTCTCTTCCTAATGCTACCCCTCCAGCATGTCACAGCATAGGAGAGCACACTGGCCATGACAGACTGGTAGAACATCAGCAGGAGTCTGTTGCAGACATTAAAGGATCTCAGCTTCCTCAGAAAGTAGAGCCTGCTCTGACCCTTCTTGTATAGTGCGTGTGAGTTTGCAGACCAGTCCAGTTTATTGTCCAGATGTACCCCTAGGTACTTGTATGTGCAGACTGTCTCCACTGTCTCCCCATCGATAGAGACAGGCACCAGGGGCGGGGTGGTTCGCCTGAAGTCAACCACCATTTCCTTTGTTTTGATGGTGTTCAGCTGCAGCTGGTTGGTCCTGCACCATCCGGCAAAGTTCTCCACCAGTCCCCTGTACTCCCCCTCCTGCCCATCCTTAATGCATGCAACAATGGCGGTGTCGTCCGAGAACTTTTGCATGTGGCAGGTCTCAGAGTTGTAGGTGAAGTCAGTGGTGTACAGGGTGAACAACACCGGGGAGAGCACCGTTCCTTGTGGAGCTCCAGTGCTACTGACCACAGTCTCTGATGTGAGGTCACCCAGTCTGACGAACTGGGGCCGTTCTGTGAGGTAGTCTGTAATCCAGGTCACCAGCCCTGTCTCCACTCCCATCTGCAGCAGTTTGTCTCTCAACAGGAGTGGCTGGATCGTGTTGAAGGCGCTGGAAAAATCACAAAACATGATTCTCACCGCACTGCCTCCTTGTACATATGTACCGTCTCCACCGAAAACCCGTTTAAACACCATGACACAGTTCCAACCCATTAACAGCAAAGACCTGGAGGACATCTTACATCAGCTGAACTCCTCCTCTTGCTGTTTAGACATCCTGCCAACAGCTTTTTTCAAAAGGGTCTCAAAGATTTTGGAGTCAGACCTGTTACTGATCGTGAACTTGTCTTTAATGTCGGGTGTGTTTCCAGAGCCACTAAAAACAGCTGTAATCAAACCTCTGCTGAAAAAGGACAATCTTGACAAGACACAAATTTTAAGTAAGATCATTGAAAAAGCAGTTTTTCAACAGCTTAATTACTTTTTAAAACAAAATAACTGCTATGACACCTTCCAGTCAGGTTTTAGACAGCACTGAGACTGCTCTGACCAAAGTGTTTAACGACATATGTCTGAATACAGACGGTGGAAAAATGTCAGTCTTAGTTTTACTAGATCTCAGTGCTGCATTTGATACAGTTGACCACAATATATTACTGAAACGACTGGAAAACTGGGCAGGTCTTTCTAAACTACCAGTACTAAACTGGTTCAAAACATACTTAGAGAACAGGAAGTACTTTGTGTCAATAGGTAACTTTACATCTGAGCACACAAGAGTCACATGTGGAGTCCCCAAGGTTCCATCCTGGGACCTCTTCTGTTTAACATCTACATGCTCCCGCTGGCACAGATTATGAAAAACAACAAAATAAACTACCATAGCTATGCAGATGACACGCAGATATATATTACAAAGTCACCAGGAGACCGAGGCCCTGTACAGGCTCTTGGTAAATGCATTGAGGAGATTAATGACTGGATGTGCCACAACTTTCTCCAGCTAAACAACAGGAAAATTGAGGTAATTGTCTTTGGAGCCAAAGAGAAACGATTACAGGTCACCACAGAACTTCAATCTATACACCTAGAAACTACCAACCAGGCCAGAAATCTGGGTGTAGTAATGGACTCAGACCTAAATTTGGAAAAACACATTAGGGCAGTAACAAAGTCAGCCTACTATCACCTTAAGAATATATCAAGGTTAAAGGATCTGATGTGTCAGCAGGACCTTGAAAAACTAGTCCATGCATTCATCTTTATTAGGCTTGACTACTGTAACAGCATCTTTACAGGTCTACCTAAAAAGTCAGTTAGACAACTGCAGCTTATTCAGAACTCTGCTGCTCGAGTCCTCACTAAGACCAAAAAAGTGGACCACATCAGTCCAGCTCTGAGGTCTTTACACTGGCTGCCTGTCCATCAGAGGATAGACTCTAAAGTTCTGATGCTGGTCTATAAAGCTCTGAATGGTCTAGGACCAGAATACATCAGTGACCTCCTAACCCAGTATGAACCTTCCAGACCCCTCAGGTCATCTGGATCCGGTCTTCTATCAGTTCCCAGAGTCAGAACCAGACATGGAGAAGCTGCATTCAGCTTGGTTGAAGACACACCTATTTTCAGCTGCATTTGAATAAAGCTCCAAATCTGAAGCTTTAGTTTCAAAACTTAATCACATTTTAACTATTGATTTTATCTGATTTTATCTATTGTTCTTATTTATTTAATTTTTGTTTAAAATTTAAATAATCTTTTTATTTCTATTGTTTTAATATATCTGTAAAGCACTTTGAATCGCCCTGTAGTTGAATTGTGCTATACAAATAAACTTGCCTTGCCTTTTATAAGCTACCTTAGACTGGAATTATAGCATAATTAAAGACCAAGAAAAGAAAAAAACAAACAAAGTTGTATTAAATTGATCTTCATTTAGAAGGAAACCAGTACCCTCAGCCTTTTGATAGTCTTTCCTTTTCCATGCAGTCATACTTTAATCATACCCCTCAGCTCCAGTATGCAGCACGCTTCATGTTAATTGAATCCTCTGTCTTGAACCTGCCGAGTGTGTGACATTGAGGCGTGGCAGCAGCTATCAAGGTCAGCTATGCACTTCATAGGGAAGCTTTTTCAATATGGTGCACACTCGTTATGTTACAGGCTCTGGTCTGCCATCCTTTGCATATTGACTAAATAACTGTAGCAGTGCTGTTAAATAACTTGACTGTATGGTTAGTGTCCTGGTTTTTTTATAGATGTAATAGTAACAAAAAGAGTTTCAACTGGAACTCTTAAGTCATAGTTTGTTGTGAAAGATGTGATCTGGATATTTGCTGTTCATCAAGATACTCAAAACAGAATTAAAATAATTAGAAATTAGAAAAAGTTTGCTGTGACAAGACCAGCCACAGCAAACTCAGCATCTTATTTTCTAAAATGCTTTGGATGTTTCTTTTGCATTTTACTTTGTTCCCCTTGCCGTACACTGTCCTACATGCCAACCACACAAAATACCCGATGCTAAAAAATGAAACTCAATTAGAAATACCAACAACCATGTTTCTTCGAATGATCCCTATGAAACTTATCCAACCTATCCCCAACCCAGATCAGAATGAGCAATAGTTTGAAGGGGCATGCTCTATTTTAGTTTTTTGGAAAGCTGTGGAGAACCAAGTGTGCCATGACTGGAGACCCTCTCAAAAAGGTGAAGATAACAAAAAAGAAAGAAAACAATGAATAGGGATATATTCCCCTGAATAATATTTCCACCCTGCACGGTGGTGTGCTGGTTAGCACCATCACTTCACAGCAAAAGGGTTCCAGGTTCAACTCCCAGCTGGGGCCTTACTGTGTGGAGTTTGGATGTTCCCCCCATGTAAGAGTGGGTTCTCTCTGGGTACTCTGGCTTCCTCCCACTGTCCAAAAACATGCATGTTAGGTTAATTGGTGTCTCTAAAATTGTCCCTAGGTGTGAGTGTGGTTGTTTGTCTCTGTGTGGCTCTGTGATGGACTGGCAACCTGTCCAGCGTGTACCCCGCCTCTTGCCCGATGACTGCTGGGATAGGATCCAGCCACCCTTCAAATATTCTATTTGAAGAGGAGACAGGACTTCTTTTTCTGTCATGAGAGTCTGCAGCTACCTTGAGAACTAACTGCACTGAGTCAGATTGCTGCCATTTGGGGAGAAGGAGAGACCAACAATAATCAATGAGCTTCAGTGAATTATTCATCAGTCCACTTTCTTCTGAGAGTGTGTGTGTAGCTGTGTGTTTGTGTTGTGAGTGATTGATTGTGAGAGTGGATTGCTGTCTGTGGCTGAGCAGTATAACTCTCAATGCTGTGTTATAATGTATGATATACAGTATCTTAGACCAGCTGAAGAAAATCTGTAACTTTCTTTCTCTTCTCTCCTGTTACTATTCCTCTTCTTCCATGGCCCGTCCTCTATCTTGTCTGTTTTGTCTCATTTGTTCATGTTTCCTCTATCCTATTCTCTCATTTCTCTTCTCCCATCCTGTTTCCTCTCCTCTTCATTCCCTCTTTTTCTTTCCTTTCGTTCATTTTGTTTTTGTCCTCTACTTCTTCACCCTCTTTCCTTTTTTCTTCTCTTATCGTTATTTTCTTTCCCTATTCTTCCTGTCCTTCTTTCTAATCTTCTCTAGCATTTCTTTCCCAATTCAATTAATTTCCCTGGTCTCCCAGAGCCCCGACACATGTCCTAAGTATAAACCAATTAACCAGAATCAAACTGTGTGCTGCCTTTCTTAAGGAGTTTTAAAGTAGGAACCTAAATGTGGGTCAGACTCTTGATTTTTTTTTTTTTTTGTATCTGGTGTTAATTCTCTTCTTCAGGGTTTAGGAAAATGTTGAAGACAGAGATTTGATTCATGTTGTGCTTCCCCAGAGACCTCTAATTCTACACATCAGTGTTAGTCTAAAGCTCCATCCTGTGTGTGTTTGTGTTTTCTATATGTGAATATTCTATTTCAGATGTGAATTTCAGTTTTTCATTTTCTTTTTTTCTGAAAATAGGCATTGTTGTAGATAACGCTGTGTGTGGAGATTTTAGAAAAGAAAAAAAAAGCTAAACAGATGCGTACTCAAATGAACTGCTGTGGAAATGCAGCAGAGTATCCCCGTGTTTATATGCAAATACTGGAGCAGGAGATTGATAGGCGGATCGGTGCGGCGTCCGCAGTGATGCGGGCTCTGCACCGGCCCGTCGTGGTGAAGAAGGAGCTGAGCCAGAAGGTGAAGCTCTCGATTTACTGGTCAATCTATGTTCCTACCCTCACCTATGGTCACGAGCTGTGGGTAGTGACCGAAAGAACGAGATCGCGAATACAAGCGGCCGAAATGAGTTTCCTCCGCAGGGTGTCTGGGCTCTCCCTTAGAGATAGGGTGAGAAGCTCGGTCATCCGGGAGGGGCTCGGAGTAGAATCGCTGCTCCTCCGCATCGAGAGGAGTCAGATGAGGTGGCTCGAGCACCTGGTTAGGATGCCCCCTGGACGCCTCCCTGGTGAGGTGTTCCGGGCCCGTCCCACTGGGAGGAGGCCCCGGGGAAGACCCAGGACACGTTGGAGAAACTATGTCTCTCGGCTGGCCTGGGAACGCCTCGGGGTCCCCCCAGAAGAGCTGGAGGAAGTGGCCGGGGACAGGGACGTCTGGGTCTCTCTGCTCAAGTTGCTGCCCCCGCGACCCGATCCCCGGAGCAGCGGAAGATAATGGATGGATGGATGGAAGTAAGATGGCGCCAGTGTGCGTACCTGGCCGCCTGCTGCTCCTACAGTGTTTTGTGTTTTTGGTGTTCATAACCCTTAGCATCACACAGACCAGGTCTCTGCTGGTGTATGATTGCCAATTTCTTTCAGATCTTCGACATTTCGACCCTTTCGTTGTGCCCTGCCGTTTCCTGGATCCCATAGATCCCTGCCTTGTACCTGTCACTGGATCGTTCAAGGGACTCCAGCGCCGCCGCCACTGCCCTCCTCGGCTTTCCCAGCGTGGGATGAACCTTCAGTTCCTGAAGACGCTGCCACGGTCTTGCAGATCCGCCGAACCTCAGCCCCCAAAGCTCGCCAGGATCGGCCTGGTGAACGCCAGATCACTGGCAAACAAAACGTTTATCACGAGGGATTTCTTCAACTCTCGTGGCCTGGATTTTCTTTGCGTGACAGAGACTTGGATCATTGCCGATGAGTGCAGCCTTCTGGTCGAACTTTTACCGGCTGGCTGTTCTTATTTGAACTCCCTGCGGCCGTGGAGGAGGAACGGCGACTGTTTATAAAAATGTTTTTAAATGCAAGCAGCACGCCGTTTCATCCTCCTCTTCCAGTTTTGAGGCAAATTTATTTGAGGTGGATTGTCCCGATCCGGTGCTGTGTGCCGTCATCTACTGACCCCCCAAATATCCTACAATAAGGACTTTTTAAATGACTTCTCTGGTCTGCTGGCTGAAATTATGCCCAAGTATGATCGTGTCCTCCTCGTGGGGTATTTTAACATCCATGTGTGTTGTCCTGACAAGCCGTTGGTGAAGGACTTTTTAAGCCTCAAAAGCCGCATTCGGACAGAGCAGTTCTAAGAACGGTCCTCCTCGAATTCCGTTCTGATAACTGTCCTTCCCCAGGGGAACTGTTTCAGTTTGCATTCGCACATGAGTCGGGACCCTGATAGAGACTGATGCGACACAACCGTCTGCGACAGTGACGTGTTACTTTAGCGCCACATTCAACAACAAAACAAAACAAAACCCGCGAAAAGTAAGGAGAGAAGACAAAATCACCACAAAGAAGCTAATATAGAGAGCGGGGAGGCCACCGTGTTGATGGTCTGCATGATGGTAATATTAATCATGGACGATCACATCCCGCGTCTAACATCGAGGCTGGAAGAGCACACAGAGAGAGTCAGGATCGAGCGCAGGCAATACTTCTTCGTTTCATGAAGGAAGGAAGGAAGGAAGGAGAGCAGAGCGCCGCAGACAAAGGAGACAACGTGTAAGTTTAACTTATTAAACACGCGCAGGTTGTGTCTGTGTCCTATGAGTAAACATTTCAACCGTGACAACATGACAAGGGGCGTAGCAACAACCACCAAACACCTACGTCAGATGTGTTCCTATAGAACCCAGAAAAGACCCAGCCTCGGAGAAGGAGCTAAAATGGTTATAGGAACTGAGGGTCATGGTCCCGAGTTCCTGTATGTGCGATTGCGGGAAAAAACGTCCCGTTCCTGAAAAGGTTATAGGAACTGCCAAAGGTTCCTACAGTGCGAATTCGGCTATTGACTCTTTTAATTTGGTGCAGTGTGTGTCTGGTCCCACACATGGACATGGACACACATGTTTCACGGTTTCACTCCTCCTGTCGAACCATACAGGACTCTCTGGCGCCATTGAAAACTGTGCAGCCCAAAGCTAAATCTGAGCCCTGGCTTAATGCGAGAATTCGCGCAGCTAGACAGAAATGCCGAAAAGCTGAATGCAGGTGGAAGAAGGACAAGCTGCAGGTTTCCCACCAAATCCTAAAAGACTGTTGGCGCTGGTACCAGAGCACTGTCAAAGAAGCCAAAAGAGAATACCTGTCTAACCTTATCGAATCTAACCGTCACAACCCCTGTGTGCTATTTAAAACAATTTAATCTGTTCTTAACCCCCCCAGCCTGGGTGCACAGATATATCCCCCGAAATGTGCAATAGCTTCCTACACTTTTTCATTGACAAGGTTACTTCTGCAAGGGCTCTCATCTCCACTCCTGCATCTGACCCCTCTGACCCTGTTCCCTGCTCGGCTGTGTTTGACTTTTTTGAGCCTGTGTCGCTGAAGGCCTTAGAGGATGTGGTTGGCCAGATTAAGGCATCAGGTTCTTCCTGTGACACTGTCCCGCCTCTCTTTTTTAAAGAGGTTTTCCCTAGTATCGGGCAGTCAGTTCTAGCCATTATTAACAACAGTCTGTCTTCTGGTGTTGTCCCCCAAAGTTTTAAACATGCTGTGGTGAAACCCAGTCTTGATCCTGGTGTGCTTGATAATTTCAGAGCCATCTCCAAGCTGCCTTTTATTTAAAAAATTTTGGAAAAAGTTGTTTACACTCAATTAAAATCATTCCTGGATGAGAGTGATGTCTGGGAGGTCTTCAATTCAATTTTATTCAATTCAGTTTTATTTATATAGCACCAAATCCCAACAAATTTCATCTCAAGGCACTTAAATAATATAGTCCAATTCAAGCCAATTGGAATTCAATTCATTGTAATCATAATTATTTTCAAAATAATCAAATTCATTCATATAGAGCCAATTCAAAAACAATTTCCAAGCTAAGGAAACCAACAGATTGCACCGAAACTTGTCTTCAGTCCAATCTCCCGTCCTGAGCGTGCCTGAGGCGACTGTGGAAAGGAAGGACTCCCTTTTAACAGGAAGATGTCACATGTACATAATATCATTTGAGAAATTAAACAGGGGAAAAAGAGAGTAAAGTGAGGAAAGGTGTGACAGATGAGGCCCCCCAGCAGTCTAAGCCTATAGCAGCTTAACTATGGGATGTTTCAGGATCTCCTGAGCCATCCCTTACTATAAGCTTTATCAAAAAGGAAAGTTTTAAGCCTGGTCTTAAAAGTGGAAAGGGTGTCTGCTTCCCGGACATTTACTGGCAGCTTATTCCACAAGAGAGGAGCCTAATAACTGAAGGCTCTGCCTCCCATTCTACTTTTAGAAACTCTGGGAACCTCAAGTAAACCTGCAGTTTGGGATCGAAGTGCTCTGTTAGGAAAATATCTTATAATGAGATCTTTAAGATATGATGGAGCTCGGTCATTAAGAGCTTTATATGTGAGGAGAAGAATCTTAAATTCTATTCTGAATTTAACAGGGAGCCAATGAAGAGAAGCTAAAACTGGTGAAATATGATCTCTCCTGTTAGTTCTCATCAGAACTCTGGCTGCAGCATTTTGGATCAGCTGAAGGCTTTTCAGAGAATATGTGGGACAGCCCAATAATAAAGAGTTACAGTAGTTCAATCTTGAAGTAACAAATGCATGGACTAGTTTTTCTGCATCACAGTCTGGCTTTAAAACACTGCATAGCACAGAGTCAGCTTTATTAAGAGTTTTTAATGACATCCTCCTGGCGAATGACTCTGGAGACGATGTGACTCTTGTCCTCCTGGACTGAACAGCGGCTTTCGATACTGTGGACCACAAAATTTTAGTGCCTCGTTTGCAGCACCTAGTGGGCATCTCTGGTATCGCCCTGGACTGGTTCAAGTCCTACCTGGCAGACAGAACCAGGTGGTTCTGAGTCCCGCTCTGCTCCGCTGTCATATGGGGTTCCACAGGGTTCAATTTTAGGGCCCCTGCTTTTTTCACTGTACCTGCTGACCCTGGGTTCCATCTTGAGAAAGCATGGTATCTCTTTCCATTGTTATGCTGATGACAGCCAAATCTATGTGCCACTAAGGAAGAAGGATGCTTTCTCTCTGAAACTTTCTCTTCTGTTTCAATTAAATTAAAACAGAAGTGATGGTGTTTGGTCCCAGTGGCTCTTGCAAATCCCCTCCTGTTGACTTGGGCCCCTTGGTGCAATACAGGAAGCCAACAGTCACAAACTTGGGTTTTAAGATGGACAGTGATTTTAAATTGGACCGGCAAATTTGTGCAATAGTGAAGTCCAGCTTTTTTTTTTTATCTTAGCCAGCTGGCAAAGGTGAAGCCCTTCCTTGCACATATGCACTTTGAAACAGTAATCCACGCCTTCATTACAATCGCGGCTGGATTACTGCAATGCACTTTATCTTGGAGTCAGCCAGTCTGCTGCTCGCCTCCGAACTGGAACACGTAAGAGGGAGCACATTACTCCTATTTTAGCCTCCATCCACTGGCTGCCTGTGCATTTCAGAGTCCATTTTAAGATTCTTTATTTGTTTTTAAATCTTTAACCCTCTGGGGTCTAAGGCCTTTTCAGAGACTTTGAGGCAGTTGTCACCACCTTGACATTTTCAAGTATTTTAACTAACTGTAAACATCTATGCAAAAGTGACACATATGGTTGTATTCTGAAAAGCCTAACAAAAAACAATATGAGAGTAAAGTGAATGTAATACAAACAAGTTTTATTTAAATTGAGGGTAAACACAACTGTGCAAAAAAACAAGTTTTAGAGGTCTTCAAACAGTGCAAGAAAACACACTATAAATATATCTAGCCAAGACTTTTGAAGGTTGAACCTTGTAAACAAAAGTGTTGGCTGCATAAAAGTAAAAAGTGCAGTCAGAAATGTTTTTTTGTTTTCACACAAACTGTAAAAAAGTTTTTGTAACTCCAGGCAGTGTCCCTGTTAGTTGAATACTAATTAGATGGGTGTGTAACACCCCTGATTCCCCCCACCCCCCTGTCACTCTCCATGTGATAATTGTCTGTCACTGGCAGGACATTGCTGCCTTCCCCCACATGCTGGCTGAATGGGGCGTGTTCTCACCTGTGAATAGCCACTCAATCACCTGGTACTTTACATGTGAATAGCAATAGGTGTGGCCGAGGAAGCTGCTGCAGTCTGAGAGTACAGAAAATCCAAAGATTTCTGTTCACTCTCTTTAAAAAGGGCCAGCTATATAATTTATTTTTAAAATATATATATTTGAAAACTAGAAGTTTCAAGGTTTTTAATGGTGTCACTTATATGTTTCAATGAGAAAAACTCAGAGTTACAGATGTGTTTTTGGAGATGTGTCAAAAATGCCCACCGGTGGGCATTAGACCCCATAGTGTTAAATGGACTCCCCCCGCCTTACCTCTCTGAGCTGCTCCAGGAGGTACCAAGGGCTAAACGGAAGCTCAGAGGAGATAGAGCCTTTTCTGCTGCTGGTCCTAAACTGTGGAACGATCTCCCATTTCACATCAGACAAGCCCCTTCACTGTCCATTTTTAAAACTCGTCTTAAAAAACAAGTTTTATTCCCTGGCTTTTAACCCAGCATAAGACTCTGTTTCTGTTATTGTTTTAATATTGTTATTGTTTATTATTGTTTTTACATTGTTCTTATGTTTTATGCCTTATACTTCATGTTGTTATTCATGTACAGCACTTTGTTTCAGCCACGGCTGTTTTAAAGGGCTTTATAAATAAAGTTGAGTGGAGTATATTCACCTGGGGCCTCATGTACAAAGACTTGCGTAGATTTCCTACTGAAACATGGCGTACGCTCAAACCCAAATGCCCTCCAACGTTGCACGCATCAATCCAAGCACATTTCGTTTGTACATCCCAATCAACGTGGAATTGAGCACACATGTCGGAGCAGCCGACTCCTCCCTGTCCACGCCCCTACTTAAATTTGCAAATCATATTTAAATGAGCCCTGCACCTGCGACACCTGCGAGAAGTGGTCCGACATTAAGGTGGATGTGAAGCGGAGACTGGATGCCCACCGCCGAAGTGTGGCCAAAACAGACGGGTGGGGGGGTGACCGACTGTTTAAACAGAGAGTTGGCGCAACTATGGGTGACACTGCTCTCCCTGGGGTGGTGGGAGCACATGTGGGTGTCTCTGATTACCCCCAAGGTAAATACCGATGTTTTTGTGTAACTCACAACTAAGTGTTCATACAGTAACGTGCAGAAGTGCGCCGGGGAAAAAGTGAGGCTGATTAAGACATTTCAAACTTTACGCACGGGGTTATTAACATTTGCCCACAGAGACGATCAGGGGCTTGTTAGAAAGATCTTAAGCTGAAGTTTAACCAGCAAAAAACAGCAAGAAACTAACTTTAACCACCGACTATGATGCTGTGAAGACGGGATAGAAATTGGGGGCGCACATACTAATGCACGTCACGGGGAATAATATTAGGACAATTACACAATAAAGTTACTCACCAAGAAGCCAACTATCACGCACAGCGCCACCTTGTAGTCTGTTCCCAACGATGCTGTTACTCAGAATGTATCAATTGTGCGTTGAACCAGGCCACCGTGCCACAATGTTAGTTAATTGCATTTACGCATCACATATGATCTGTACATCGATCGAATGAAAATGTTTCCTGTTAACATACAAATTCATCATGTGATTGCGCTTTTATAGCAATGTGTGTGCAGTTGATAGCTCCGATTACAAAACCGGCTCTCGCTTAAAACTGAGCTTTAATGTTGGCCTGTTCAACTTCATTGTGGGAATTTGATAGTGGCTGAGATGCGGATCATTCTGTCGCACACGGCTGGCATGGCTCGGGTCAGGGTAGACTGGCACAGTCCCAATCAGTTGGCCAGCTCCCTCTGGAGTGCCCCGGTTGCTCGGAACTCCAGTGTGCACATCACCTGTGAGCACAGGCAGCGCATGGCTCCTCGCTGTGTTGCGCTCCAACGCCGGCCGCAGCTCTGCGCACAGTTCTAGGAGGATTTCCCTCAAAACGGCTGATGAGTCGCTATCATGTGCCAGCAAATCCTCTCTGTCTAGTGAACACACGCTCTCTTCGAATTGCACCATTTGCAAAGTCTTCTAATACCGCTAAAGCAGCCATTGATTTTAATGGTATGCATTGCACCACTTTGCGCATGCTTTTATATCCACTCGTGTAATTGCAGACACATGGGTGTGTTAATTGTTAATCAGTATTAATTGTTCATGTATCTCAAATGTGCACATCACTGTCTGAGGACTAATTGTTTTCACATTTATTTATTATAACAGTTTCCCAACATCACCTTAGGTGTCGCCAAAGAATCAACAGCTGTAGAAAAGTGCGTACGCCAGCCCTGAAGCTGCCGTGAGGCACCGCACATTTCCACGGTCTTTTCGCTCTTGATACATCTGATCGTTGACGTGAAAAGGTGCGTACGCACCCTTTGTACATGAGGCCCCTGGTGTTTTTTTCTGTTAAATATCATACAGTATACATTTTTTTTTAAACACACTCACTGTATATAACAGCATATTTATTTTTCATACCTGCACTAATCAACATACTGTATATATTCTATAGTATATTCATTCATACCTGCAGTAATTAATATATTGTGTATATATATTTATATATTTTTAGCACATTCACTGCATCATATAGTATATTCATTTGCACAGCCCATATGTACATACTTTGCACTTTACTACTCTGCACTTCTGGTTAGATGCTAAACTGCATTTTGTGTTCAAGTACTTGTTACTGTGTTCAATGACAATAAAGTTGAATCTAATCTAATAATCTTTGGTATCAGTGAACCTTCCAAGCAGTCAAAACTGCGTTTGACACCATCACCAAATGGAGTAAAAATCATTTTATGAAGAAGTCTTCATGAATTAGATTAAGGGGAGGTGGGGGCAAGTCACAGAACCTACAAACATGATAAGTATAAGACCTTTAGAAAGGACTTTCGTCCTTTGCGGTGTAAACAGTTGTTGCAAATGCTGGAATAGCAACTTTCTTTACAATATTTTCTGTCATGTTTTTTATCTATTCTTCCAGTTAGTTGGTGAAAGCTCAAGTTATAAGTCTTTGTATAGTCTTGATTCCTTACACACTCTTC
The DNA here is from genome assembly GCF_027942865.1 of Odontesthes bonariensis. Classification (NCBI taxonomy): domain Eukaryota; kingdom Metazoa; phylum Chordata; class Actinopteri; order Atheriniformes; family Atherinopsidae; genus Odontesthes; species Odontesthes bonariensis. The sequence continues at coordinate 29,723,914 of NC_134524.1, read as the reverse complement.
TGCTTTTGTAGAATGACCAATAACAACACTTTCTCTCTGAAAAGATCTGTGATTGGCTGACATCACAGGCAGTTTTGTTCTCAATTCTGAATATGTTAGGAAGTGGTGGGCTCTCAGAATACTTTAATCAGAATATCCTGAAAAATAAACTGGAATTTTTGCCTAATGGTGATCAAAATTTACTGCCTATTCCTGCTTTATGCAGAGAAGAACATGTGCTTTGATTTTGTGTTATAATTAGACATGACTGAGTTAAACTTTGTAATACAGGGATTTTTAAAAAAAAAAATCCTAAATGTTTTATAACAGATACAGCAAAGTAATAGGATAACATAAATTCTCAAGAAGTAGTTTGGCCTGTTATTCAGCGAGCACATTTAAAACTGACTTGAATTGTAGACATGCCTATTTTTCTTGATTTTCTAAACACAGTTGATCAAAAATGTATTTCAAAACATGTAGAAAGTTTTGCATTTTTGGAAGTACTGTGTTTAGTTCTAGGAAAGTTTGATTTCTGGTCCTTGGAAAGACAGTGTGAACATTAATTTAATCGTCTCAGTCTCTCTTTTTGATACAAATGTGGTTCTTCCTCTATATGACTCACTCAGACTGAACAGCTTTACAAGTTTTGATTGATTAAGTTATGTCACTGTAAAAGTAAGACAGCATTTCCTCTGAAATGCTTCACATTAGAAGCTGATCAACTTTGCTATTGGTTCTATTTTTATTGCTGTTGATTTGGCTCTTTTTCACTTCCAATAACAAGCTGCAGCTGACAGGGTATCACCTCATATCACAGGATTTCTAATTTGGAGGGTGTTTCCCGCATGTTTACATGCATTAGAACACATATACACACTCACATTCACTCCTAGAGTTAATTTAGAGTCACCATTTGACCTAACATACATGTTTTTGGGTGATGGGAGGAAGCCGGAGAGAAACCCACGCATACAGGGGAGAACATGCAAACTCCACATAGAGAGGCCCCAGGCAAAATTTGAACCTAGAACCCTCGTGCTGTGAGGCAATGGTGCTAACCACCACACCCACGTGCAGCCCCAAAGAAGAGTCATTCTGTTTTTTCTTCCACTGTCCTTCCACTTTATGAAAGAAGCAACACATAAAAACGTCCTTTTTTATTTTCTAACAGTTTGTTCTATCAACCATCACTGGATTTCTAAAATTAAAAAAAGGCACTGATCAAATTTTTACGTGTTGATTACAGTTCACAAATTTGTAAAGGCCTTACAAAATTTAAACAGTAAAAAAAATAAATGAATGACTTACATTTTTGCGATAACTTCACCAGGCTACAGCACCTTCTCTCTCTGCTGCTGGAAATCTAAAAAAAATAAAGTGCTTCAAGGTTTTTGTCCAAAATCCATCAGAAGAAGGATGATAATATACCCTCTTTATCCAAATTGCTTTTTTGATTTTTATTTTCATCTCAAAATGTAAAATTCTATCAGTGAAGTGCTGTATTTTATTTATTTTTTTCACAAATGGAAACAAATGTACTAGGTAATAAAATCAAAGGGATGCAAAAAGGTACCTGCAGGTTAACAAATACAGGTCCAGTGCACTTTACCATTCATGACAATTTAGCTTTTCTTTTTGACATCGTCTGTTTCTTCATTTACCACAAACCAGTCCAAACACCCAATTTTCCTATTACAAATATTACAAATTGTTAGTTTGAGTCTTTTTTAGTCATTAGGAAAAAATTCCAGACTGAACACATGCTTGGCTGAAAGTATCTATGGCTGTTTTGCTACTTGCACGGTCTGTAAAAAAGGAACAAACAAAAAAAAAATTGGAAAGAATTCCCATGAAAATCTGTCAATTCCAATTATGGGCCAACAATTTGGAAATACCTTGGTATGTTTTAAAGCCTAAGTGGATTTCACAAAGTTTATTTGACAAAGACATCAAATTACATCATGTCTTCTGTCTATGTATAAATGGTTGACTCAGTTATCACTCAGATAAAGAGTGCAATCACGCAATTAACACGCCTTAAGCTCTCAGGGACCCCCACCATGCCCCTTGAACGCAAAAAATTACGAGTTTTTCCTTTTGGCTTTGTTCTACAGATTGGTTGATATTTAGTCCATACATGAAAGAAATGAGGAAGTATTAGGATATTTTTTTCAATTTAAAAAGCAGTTTGGTCAGACCACATAGGTCCCACATAATAACCATGCTTAAATATGAGTGTTTAAGTGTATAGGGCCACAATCCAAACACCCCCCAGCAATCAGAAGCAGGCCGAGAGGGCCCCCAGACCCAGGCCACCAACAGCCCCCAAGGAGCACAGAACCCGGGAAGCCCACCGCAGGGACAACCACGCATCCACCCAGAAGACAGCAGAGGAAGCCCCTGGACAGAGCCTCCACAAGCATAGGGCAGAGTCCCCCCGGTGACCAGAGGTGGCAGCCTACCAGCCCCGCCAGGCCCCCGCCACCCAGACATGGGCCGTGCGCTGGAACCGGTCCCCGCGAGCCTGAGCACCACCAAACCCCCCGGTAGAGGCCCCACTCAACACCCGAGAGGGCCAGGCGCCCCAGACAGCCAAGCGCCCTGGGAGTCAAGACGTGCCCACAGGTGGGTGAAGCCGCGAGCAGCGGGGAGAGGCAATGCCCACCCCCCACCATGAACAGCACAAGCAGGCCAGAGGACAGCAAGACCCAGACCCAGTCACCCCATAAATCATATAAGAAAAAACAAACAAACAGAAAAAAAACTGGTAATAATAAAAAAAATACAAAAATAAATAAACACACATCCACACACACTCGCACAGCACATGCATCCATCCCCCAACTCCGCTGGGGTGTGGCGCAGCGGGCACATCCGGGGGCCAGCAGCTCCCCAGCTACCACAGACCCCGAATCAGCAGGACAACTCCTCCTCCTGGCCCCTCCTGCCCCAGGCAGCAACCAGGCAACAGGGGTGTGGGAAAACCCCTCCCCTCGCCCCTCTGGCTCTTCGATATTTTCTAACAGTGAGCATTTAAAATTGAGGGGCAGGCAACCTTGTGGAACTAGGAGCATGGCTCTCCGGGTAGCCTACATACCCAAAGAGCTCCGCCCACCAGATACCACTCAGTGCTACCACCCCCCTAGACCTTGTGTGTGTGTGTCTCATGATTTTGGTGTCTGAAATATCACTCATCAGAGAACTGCTAACTAAGAAATAATCTATTCTTGAATATTAGTGGTGTACTGCTGAGAAGAAGGTGTACACTCTGAGAGTGGGGTGGTGGGAGCGCCAAGCATCACAAAGACCAAAATCATTCATATATTGTTTAACAACATTGGTGGACTGCCAGTTCCGCTGACTTCCTGTAGTACTGCACCTGTCCACTCCTGAGTCAGATACCATGTTAAAGTCCCCTCCTAAGATGACGCTGTTATAACTCAAGTTTCCAATGTGTTTTATTTTCTTTGGTTGATTTCACATTTGAGCACCTGCAGGTTATAAACCTGTGGAATAAACACCAAGTTGTGCTATACATTAGATGCCATATTCACATATACTGTACATGAATAACAAGTGCAAATTCACTGCAATATAAATAAGCAAATCCATATAAATACACAAAAAAGCATCCATAAAGCTATAGACTCTTATTTAAACATCAGTAATTAGTATATAAATATCTGCAACTTGTATAAATAGTTCATATAAATATAAATCAATTTGTAAAGCATAACCAACTAAACCCACAAATATGCACAACAGTTAATTTATCTAAGCAACAACAGACATCACATATCATCCATTGCATTACAGACAACACCAGAGCTATCACCACAAATAGCACAAATAGCAGCAACGGGACCCTTTTACCAATGCCAAGTGAGTAAACCACATCACCCATCATGCACCACCGGAAACAATAGACTATGGCCCGACTACAACACCCAGGATGCACCGCGAATCAGGAAGTAGGCTCGTAAAGGGTAAACGCGCTTCGTTTCAAAATGTTTGTACCGTCAACTCAGACCAATAACTTAACCAGTAATCAGCGGATAAAAACAATGCACTCGCCAAGCGACCACAGTGAAAATGTTATAAAACATCCGACCAGCTGAGTCTAACCCAGCCGCGTCCATCTCTGTTCAGACATTTTAACCCAATTCTGCAGATATTCTAGTTACAAATTAAATTTTGATAAAAGTGAACTTCCTATCAATGAACTGTCTAATTTCCCATTTCGATTTGTTTCAGAGGGTTTCGATATCTTGGCATATTTGTAACTGCTTCTTTCAAGGACCTTTTCAATAAAAAAGTTCGCCCTCTTTCGCCCATTGATAGGTGCAGGCTAGATCTGACTCATGGGTCCACCCTCCCTCTCTCCCTAACTGGCAGAGTTAACCTGGTTAAGATGGTGATTCTCCCCAAATTTCTCTATTTGTTCCAACATATTCTGATTGTTATCACACGGTCCTTCTTTCAGCAGCTAGACCAGACAATATTGTTGTTTCTGTAGTTGAGTAAGCCTTGCTTGACTAATACAGCTTGCACTGTATTAGAAAAGCTGTTTTACAACTCCTGAAAAAGCAGGGTGGTCTTGCACTACCCAAACCTATCCAATACTACTGGGCATGTAACAATAACAAAATCAGTCATTGGCTTGAAAAGAGGAGCCGATGCAGGCCCCTCATGGGCTCTGATAGAACTACAGTCCTCAAAGTTTTCTTTACTGTCCCCCCTCAAGATTCATAACATCTCACAGAACCCTGAAAATTTGGAATCAATTTCGTAAACATTACGGCTTGAATGAGCCTTCAACTTTAGCCCCAGTTGTTAAAAACCATCTATTCCCACCCTCCTTATCAGATCCTACTTTTACTATCTGGCAAAACAAAGGTTTATTGCATGTCAAAGACCTTTACAAAGAGAACATATTTACTGATTTTACAGAGCTCGCAGCCAGGTTTGAATTACCTCACTCTCACTTCTTTCGTTTTCTCCAAGCCAGGCACTTTGTCCAAACCGGGTTTCTGATTGATTCCTTGCTCACCCTCGATCCTGCACAAAAGTGCTACATCTGTGGGATTTACAATTCCATTGACTCCCTTAACCCTGACCAAACAACTCGTTTGAAGCAGATCTGGAAGTAGGAGATAGGAGCTCCAATCTCAGACAATCAATGGGACGAAATCCTTAAACTAGTTCATACATCCTCTATATGTGCAAGACACAGCTTATTACGATGCAAAGTTGTTTTCAGAGTGCACTACGCAAACACCCGACTGGCAAAGATTTACCCAGGCACCAGTGACAGTTGTAATAGATGTAAGCAGTCGCCTGCTAATCACACACACATATTTCAGTCTTGCCCGAACCTCAATGGCTTTTGGCACCAAATTTTTGACACACTTGCAACAGTGCTTGATATGGATCTTAACCCTGAGCCTTTCACGGTCCTGTTTGGCTCTCCTCAACTTGCGACACCTAATCTCCCTGCATCAAAAACCCGGGTATTGGCCTGTACAACTCTATTGACCAGTCGCCTTATTTTGTTTAAATGGAAACAAGTTCTTACTCCTTCACACGAAAGCTGGCTTATAGAGGTCCTAACTCATATCAAACTTGAGAAGGTTAGATTCTCACTGGCAGGTTATAACGCTTTTAACAAAACCTGGCAACCCTTCTTAGAATACTTAAGGCGAGACACGGCAGGCAAAAACAGTGATTTTTCATGCAGTGGTCAATTTTTAGATTTTGGGCCAGTCTACTCCTTCAATATGTGTTCTTTCAACCTGCTATAAAGAAAACGTTGAAAACATAAATTAAAATGTTTATTTCATCACATTTTGTTTACTCGCGACAGTGCGTTTCGCCCCCCTATTTAAATCTTCAAATGCCGTTTTCTCAAAATCAGTTTTTTTGTATTTTTCCAGTATCAATATCTCAGCCTATGGAGCACCTACTAACACCATATTTAATAGATATTAAATATTATATTTAATGAGATATTTAATGAGATAATGCCTAATTTGCAAAATTAAACATACATACATATTTCTAAAACTTGTAATACATTTTCTTTCATACTTGTATAAGTAATCAACTGAGGAAGTTTCATGGTGATATCCATTATTTTAAAATATTATCCTATTCACCTGTAGTGTCTCGCCTTAAAGAGAAAGAAAGAGAAAGTGACTAGATGCCCTCCTCCCTAACGCTGTACTATTTACTACTTTTTCTTTATTTTTAATATATATGTAATGTTTTTATCTGTTTTTTGTTTGTTTTTCTTTCCTAGTAGTGGGTGGGAAGGGACAAGGGTTAACGGTGGTTCATACAAGCCGACTGGCTCAGTTTAAATTCGTTGTTGTTCTCAGTATACGTGTAGGACGACTACCTACCATTTTCCAATTAGATTTTTTGCATACACTGTATGTGTGAATTATTGTTGTATGTGACCGAAAAAACTAATAAAAATTCAATTCAGTTCAATTCAATTTTATTTTTATGGCGCCAAATTATAACAAATGTCATCTCAAGGCACTTCAAAGATACAATCCAATTCAAGTCAACCAGAATCTAATTCATTATAATACAATCATAATGCAATTAAATCCAATTAATTCCAAATTAGTCCAATTCATACATCAAAAAACAAGAAAAGAAAATAGCCTTGCTAAGGAAACCAACAGATTGCACAGAAACTTCTCTTTGTCCCTGTCGTGACTGTGCATGAGGCGACATTTTTAGAAATATGTTTCTTGATTTTCAAAAAAGAAAAGAAGAGAGAGAGAGAGAGAAAAGAACAAAAAACAGAGGAAAAAAACATCACATAACATACAGAACACAAGCACATCTTGGATTACAACAACAATATTCCATAGTCATCGTTAAGATGGATACTATAAACAAAAACATCTAATAGTAAAAAAATAAATGAAATCGACCTTTACAAAATCACATGCTTGTTTACACAGTGAGGTTTTATACAATAGCCAATGTCTATGAATTCACATTTTTAAGGTAACTCATAGGGGGTCCCATGTTTTATCAAACTTATCTCCTCTATCATCGTTATATAATCTCAGTCTCTCCAGATGTAAAGTGTTTGACAATTCTCCCAGCTACAGATTATATGAAGGCGCAGAGTCCATTTTTCATATATACGTAAAATACAGCTTTTTTGCGATCACCATCCCAAATTGAATATCTCTTGTTTCAAATTTATTGACGGCAGAAAGAACACTTGTGGCCCCCAGGATCGCAACCAAAGGGCTCGGTACCGAATTCTTACCGAAAGTCTCAGAAAAAAACTGAAAAATACATTTCTAATAGAAAGCAATATCATTTAGGCCAGGTATGAAAGCGTGGTTTTCACAAATTGGAGTATCAGTATCACTTGGTGCCTTGATATGGAGTTTTATCTGCTCCCATGTGCGCATAGTGCCATTGATTACAAAGCTGTTACTATAATGTGACTTCCCAACTTTGGTGGGGCTGTTGAGTAATGGAGGTCTTGTTACAAAACAATCGTTCTATGTATAGCCAGGCACGGCAGGAATAAGAAGAGGAGGGGGAGGGCTTTCCTCCACCAAGCAAGTATAGACAGATGAGCCGCCCAGTAATACATTTTAAAATTCACTAAGGCAAAACCTCCAGCATCTTTTGGTTTGCATAGATGTTTTTTTGGAGATCCTGATGGCTTTGTAGTTCCAGATAGATGGAATAATAATTTAATCTAATTGTTTAAAGTAATACTGGGCAATGTAACATGGAAGAGACTGAAAGAGATGTAGGAAACGTCGCAGTGCAACCTTCTTAATTGCATTAATCTTACCTACAAGAGAAATAGGAAGAGTCTTCCAAAAATGTGGGGAGAGGGGGCACCCCTGACGGGTTTCGTTGGTTATGATAGAGGCGGTTGGATGTGAATAGATAAGCTCAATCCACTTAATAAAGGAAGGTCCAAAACCTAATTTTTAAAGTGTAAACAACATATAGGGCCATTCCACCTGATAAAAGGCACACTGAGCATCTAAAGAGATTATTACCGTCTCTTCAGTATGTTCTGTATACAAAATATGGAACAGATGGTGCAAATTAATGTACATGTGTCAACTTGGCATAAACCCTGTTTGGTCAGGATGGATAATAAAAAGAAATGTACTCCTTTAATCTTTAAGACTTTGGTTTCAATAGGTAGCAGGGAGATAGGACGATATGAAGAGACCAGGTTAGGATCACGTCCAGGTTTGGGTATAAGTGAAATGTTGGCCTTATATAGAGTAGGAGGCAACCTAGAGTTCAGCAATGAGTGATTCAGCATTCGTAGTATAAGTGGGGAAAGTTTACAGCTAAATACCTTGAAAAATTCTATCCAAAAAAGTCATCTGGTCCTGCTGCCTTATTGTTGCGGAGAGAGGAAATCGCTTCTTTTATCTCACTCAAATTGATGATTCTCTCGATAATTTAGGCAGTCCCAGATTATCAAAAAAAATTTCCATAGTCCCTGGAACAGATCCACCCTGTGACTGATAGACCTTTTCATAAAAATCAGCAAAACATTCATTAATTTTTTTAGGATCCGTAGGGGGAGTACCATCATTTCTCTTGATAGAATGTATGGACCTGCATACCTGAGTTTATCTTAACTGGCGGGCAAATAACCTTTCAGGTTTATCACCAAACTCAAAATGCTTTTGTCCCACTTGGGCCAGCAAACGTGAAACATTTTTGGACAATATACAGTTGTACTCATATCTTAATGCTGAGATCTTCTTTAGTACTTCAGGCTGATTATCCACTCTATATATTGCTTCTAGATCTGATAGTTGACTATCTATTTCAGTAAACCTAGCTTTAAATTTTCTGGTAGTCAAACTGGAGGGGGTCAAGATCCTCAGCAACCTGCAATCTCATGCGACGAACAAGGAGTCTCTCCAAGGTCTTCATGATAATGAGATGTTAAAGCCACCTGTTTGTAGTCATTCAGCTCCACCAGTTGCCCTAATTTGGGTACCGATATGAGACAAGAAGTTTGCTACAAGTTTGACTGCTAGTTGACAACACAGTCCCTGAGAAGTCTTGGACAGACTCCATCTGGGCCTACAGCTCTCCCTGACTGAGTCCTCCATAGTTACACACAGAGGTTGTAGCGGAGGATAATGTAACCACGCAAATTCAGCCAATGCGTCATGTCGGCTTTCCTATTGGCAGTATGAATGCAACCAAAACAAAACAAAAAAAAACCTTAAAGGTATGCATTACAGTCGTGATTAGAGCTCCCCAGTTCCCAGTTACCATCAGGGAATCCCCAGAATTTTTGATCTAAAAAGAGCCAAAAGGATGTTTTTTTTATTCCATGCAGTATATGTGAAATTCAGGCATAAGAGCATGTAGCTACCTCCACTGGTGGCACTACAGTGTTCTAATCACAGACACCAAAAGCCACTAACTTTCAGGTAAATCTGCATGGTAGATTTGCATGGAATCCTGCTTACAAACAAAGAAAATGATAACATTGATAATGAGTTTCTTAAGAGCAAAAATACTATTTTGATCAGCCTTCTTTTCGTGCTTTATCTGCAAGATCCATTTAAACATCCATTTTTCACACACTGCCACAAATATGACTCGTTTAATCAGATACAACTTGTATCCCTTCAATTCTATTTGTAATTGGTGCAAATCTTAGTTCTTAGTGGAACGTAGAGGGGATCATTCAGTTTAGGAACAAAGCCCTAGCACTACTGAACTGAGTAAGCATTATGGTTGAGTTATATAGCATTGTTTAGGCCTAAAGCAACATGGCTAGTTGGACAGTGATAAACTTGTCCAGTGGCTATGAATATTTAAACAGAACTTAATAAAACTATTTGAGCAATATAATAGATTTCTTCTCCTTTCCAGAGGGTGGTGGTAATGAACCTGAAACTTTTTAGATGTGCCACAAAACTCTTTAGCTGAGAGAGAACTCCAGTAAACACCCAAGGGAGAGTGTGAAATTAATAAACGACATAGGCTTTTTTTATCATCACAATCTATCAACTACAACCTCTCTTGTGCTATAGTAGTCTGACTTGGGGATATCAAATGGCTTTTGGTTTGAATGACTGTAGCAAATGGGAATATGGGTGAAAGGTTAAGATACTATATCCTGATAATAAATCACCTAAAGAATCCTTCCAAAATATCCAGCATGGGGGAAGTGCATGCTTTCTCTTTCAAACCATCCCCTTTCCCCCAACAGGAACTTAGTACAGCATGTGCAGGATGACAGATTGAGCTGACCACAGAATGCTGCATCTTGCACAAATCTAACCTAACCCCTGCAAAATGCTCTGCAGGAAGGTTTAGAGGAAAGAGGGAAAGGGATAGGATCTCAGTGTGACTGTAAAGTCTTTTAAGCTAAATTTAAGTCGATGCAGATATCCGTCTCACTTCTTTTCGGTGGCTTATCTTGGCCAGGCTCTAAAAGGCAGTACAAGCTGAGCTATTTCTTTCTCAGTTTTCTTGCATTGTTACTGCATTTGATCTCTACCAGATGCTGCTGCTTTTTTAGATTGTGTTGGCCTTGCCAGACATGATACTCGAGTGAGCTTTGCAGCTAGTTTTTGGCTGCGAAAATTATATTTGACATTTTGCTACTCTTAAATGTTACCACTTGGCCATATTTTCTGTTTTTGCGTCTTTTATTTTGGCTTAACTGGAAGCAGCAGCTCTCTGTTTTGGTACTGATTTTGGGTGTGTTGTGAATGCCACTTGACAGCTCTGGTGTTGAATGATTTGCTATGCAGATCTTTTTCTTGTGTCTTTTATTCACTCACAGACACACATACACAGCATTGCCTGGTGCCTGCTGCTGAGTCACATGCCACAACCCACCGGTAAAGCTTCCTACCATTTACTTAACATTTCTTTTGGTACAGTGATGATCTGTCACAGCTTTGGACAATAGAGAATAAAATAATAGAGATAATGAGGATATGTGCGAAAGAGACAGGAGCAGTGTAATGATAAAATAAGACTATGCTGTATGTCCATTCCAGAATTATTTCTTTGCTCACTGACAGTCAGTTTATTACACAGTCCTGTGTTACATCCTCTAAGTTATTTTTGGTACTTTTAATAACTTCCTCCACAGGCTCCTGCTGGTCTGAATTGGCAGGGTAGATTAAATTCACCTGCCACGTCACAGCTATGAATGCAGCTTGTGCTATACCAGATTCAAGAGACATTCTTTGTTTGTTGGCCAATCCTCAAACGTTAACAGCTGATGGTCAGGAGGGTAGAGATGGGACCAAGTCACACATGTGCAAGTCTCAATTAAGTCTCAAGTCTTAGCTTTCAAGTCTCAAGTAAGTCCCAAGTAATTTTTTCTTGGGCAAGTCAAGTCAAGTCAAGTCCTGTAACAGGTCAAGTCAAGTCAAAGTCAAGTCACCTTATTATTGCAATTTTACCTGCAGAATCTGATCTTAATAAAGTGAAAAGACAAGATACAAGTAACTGTCAGTAAACATCATTGGCCAATGTGTCCAACCTGTCCTGATATGTATCATATCAAGCTAACGTTAGCTAACTACCGACTAGGCTAACAGGATAATTTTAGCTAATTTGACAAGCAGTTACTGGTCAGAATGGATCTTCAAATGACGAACAAAGTTCGAAGTTGTCGTCTGGCTGTCCAAGATGTTGATGCCGCATGTCTTGCACTGTGCTGTTCGTCTTTTGCTGTCAAAATGGCAATACGAAAGCCGAAGAGAACGACTCTCGGCCCCCTCCCGCTGACATGTTGATGCATATCTGATATGAGTTTATTCTCTCCAATAAGCACGTAAGGTATGTAGAGAGGGCTTGACTGATTGACAGGGTTGTGATTCAATCATGACGCCATTCTCAGCCTGCGCTCCTACCGGGTAATCAATATTTTTTTTTAAATTAATTTATTCATTTTATATTCAAACTGAAAACATGAACTGAATAACACTCAAGTCATTCAAGTCATCGTGTCTCAAGTCAAGTCAAGTGCCGAGTCTTTAACTTCCAAGTCCGAGTCGAGTCCTGAGTCTTTTATTTTTTGTCAAGTCAAGTCACAAGTCATCAAAACAGCGACTCAAGTCGACTCGAGTCCAAGTCACAGTGACTTGAGTCCCCATCTCTGCAGGAGGGTAATGAGAATACTAATCTACAGCCTGGCATGAGATGAAATAAGGCTTAGGCCCCAAAGCAAACATGCAAATAATAATGAGATGTTCAGCATATCTCATGTTAGCATGCTAGAATTTGCTAATTTTCAGTTTAAAGTACAGCTGAGGGTCATTGGAAGGCTGTTGGTTTAGTAACTATGGGGTCATAAAGCAAAGTAACCTGAAAATGATGGAACATGGTGTGAAGCAAGAGTGGATTAATCATCTGACAAATATTAATATATTTGTGGTGTGATTGGCTTATTAGAAGTATAAGTACTATATTGCCAAAACACATGGCCACAGGTGTATAAATTAAAGCACCTCGGCATGCAGACTGCTTCTACAAACATTTGTGAAAGAGTGGATTGCTCTCAGGTGCTCAGTGAATTCCAGTGTGGTACCGTGATAGGATGCCAACTGTGCAACAAGTCAAGTTGTAAAATTTACTTGCTACTAAATATTCCACAGTCAACTGTCGGTGGTATTATAACAAAGTGGAAGCGATTGGGAACGACAGCAACTCAGCCATGTAGTGGTAGGCCACCCCAGAGCGGGGTCAGCGGGTGCTGAGGCGCATTGTGCGCAGAGGTCGCCAACTTTCTGCAGAGTCAATCACTACAGACCTCCAAACTTCATGTGGGCTTCAGATTTGCTCAAGAACAGTGCGTAGAGAACTTCATGGAATCCGCCACTGGACTCAGTGGAGATGCATTGTCTGGAGTGATGAATCACACTTCACCATCTGGCAATCTGATGGACGAGTCTGGGTTTGGCGATTGCTAGGAGAACGGTAATTGTCTGACTGCATTGTGCTAAGGGTAAAGTTTGGTGGAGGGGGGATTGTGGTGTGGGGTTGTTTTTCAGGAGCTGTGCTTGGCCCCTTAGTCCCAGTGAAAGGAACTGTGAATGCTTCAGCATACCAAGAGATTTTTAGGACAATTTCAAGCTCTCAAATTTGTGGAAACACAAAGCAAGGTCCATAAAGACATGGATGAGCGAGTTTGGTGTGAAAGAATTTGACTGGCCTGCACAGAGTCCTGACCTCAACCCGATAGAACACGTTTGGGATGTATTAGAGCAGTGACTGAGAACCAGGCCTTCTCGTCCAACATCAGTGTCTGACCTCACAAATGCGCTTCTGGAAGAATGGTAAAAAAATCCCATAAACACACTCCTAAACCTTGTGGAAAGCTTGCCCAGAGGAGTTGAAGCTGTTATAGCTGCAAAGGGTGGGCCGACATTATATTAAACCCTATTGATTAAGAATGGGATGTCAAGAGACTTCCGGGTCACGCTTAAGATGGCAGCTTGATTTTTGCGCTCCCCAACGGTTTAGTAAAATAACCCTGAAAACATTTGAGATAGTATCGAAGTGAGTGTTTTTGCACATGATGGAAAACAGGGTTGCTACAAGATGTAGGACAACTATGTCCACGACCGAAAACGATGAATGGACACCGCAAGATTGCCGAAGTAACGCTGGCTCTCCGACCCATTATGAGAGCGAGGAAGATGGCGCGGGTGATGCTAGCTTACGAAGCATACTGAACGAACTGAAGGACTTCAGACGGGACAATAAACAACATCTTACAGAGATTAAACAAGAGCTACGTAGAACAAACAATCGACTGGATGAAGCCGAGGGGCGAATTGACGAAGCAGAATCAGCACTACAAGCAGCAACGGCTTTCACAGCGCCAGGCTAACATGGAGGCTAAACTGATAGACCAGGAAGGACGGGCTCGCAGAGATAATATTCGGATTTATGGCATACCCGAAGAGGCGGAGGGCAACAACATCCCCGGCTTCCTGGAAAATCTACTGAGGGACTCGCTTGATTTTCCACATGAAATGGAACTCAAAATCGAGAGAGCACACAGGGCGCTGGCACCTAAGGCCACCGGCTCACAGGCGAAGCCCCGGTCTCTCATTGCCAAGTTTGCGAGCTACAGGATAAAAGAAGAGGTGATCCGTAAAGCGTGGCAGAAAAGAGAGGTTTTCTACAATAATGCCCGCTTCTATGTGGACCACGACTACCTGCCTACAATCCTGAAAAGACGTATCGAATACGCTGAAGTGAAGAAAATATTAAAGGAAAGAAAAGTGAAGTTCCAGACGCCCTACCCAGCAAGGCTACGGGTTTTCTACGGTGACGGCACTCGCCTGTATCAGAGCGCGACAGAGGCGACAGAAGACATGGCTTCACGGGGATTTCCAGTCACCATCATACCTGCCCCGACCAACCCGGACCAAAGTGAGTTTTAACTCCTATCCACATGGCAGGTGGCCGGGAACCGGCGCGCCGGAGCTTCGAACATGACTGATAAAACGGATAAAACCTCCCGGTCGAAGTACAAAGACAAACTGCAGGAATTCAGACGGAGAACCCCTGCAGATGAATGAACGATGGACGACAGCGTATTTGAGTCACTGTGAAGCAGATAAGTCCGTGGTGGTCTGTTCCTTATGCCAGTCACCACCTGTTTACATTATATTACAGATTAAGTTGATTTAATTTGAAGTTTTATTACTCCTACATCTTACTCTTAAACTATGTAAAGTTGTTGGGATGCCAATATATTAATAACAGACATTTTCCACCTTTTGACACATTTCTTTATTTCAGTTATGACTGCAACCGTTATGCAGCCATCTCAAGGGGCCCTGCTCTTTGAAAAGAGCAGGTTATCCCTTTATGGGTGCTCCAACATCTCGAGCACCTCAAAGGCTCATCTAGAAAGAGCCTCATTATTGGAAGCAAAAGACTTTAAGGAATGTACTGACATTCTGGTTCATATTATTTTGTTATTGTTCTTATATTGTTATGTTCATTTCTCGATGTTCACGAGAATTACAGGGATGTACAATGTTCTGAGTGCTGGTCACTGTGCAGGGAGAATCCTAACAAGTGCAACACCCGTAGGAGACCATGGCTGATAACCATAACCTTAAAATAATTTCATTTAACATAAATGAGGTTTTAAATCTGACTAAAAGAAGTAAGATCTTGAGTAAAATGAAAAAAGAGAATGCACAAATTGTAATTTTACAGGAAACGCACCTTAACTCTACCGAACATGAAAAGTTGAAAAGAATGGGTTTTTCTAAAGTGTATTATTCATCTTATAAATCAGGCCACAGGAGAGGGGTAGCCATTTTATTATCTCATAGAGTTCCATTTGAACATCTTTCAGAAATAAAGGACAAGGAGGGAAGATATTTACTAATTTCAGGAAAGATAGAAGGGGTCCAAATAACACTACTGAATGTTTACGCCCCCCCAGGAAGTGATTTTACCTTTTACAGAAAATTGTTTGATCTAATGACAGAAGCGACGGGTATTCTTATATGTGGGGGGGATTGGAATATACGCCTTAACCCCAGACTAGACTCTTCAAGAGGATCTACCCAGACCTCCCTACACAAGAAACTTAAGATTCTCATGTCAGAATTGGGTGTGTTAGACCTCTGGAGAGACTTCAACCCAACAGGTCGGGATTACACCCATTATTCTCATCCACATGCAGTCTATTCCAGAATCGATTACTTTTTTATTTTTAAAAGAGATCGCCATAGAATACATTACTGTGAGATAGGTAATATTGACTTGTCGGATCACACGCCACTATCGTTGTCGTTACAAATCAGTAATAACCCTGGAAATACACTATGGAGGTTAAACTCAAGTATTCTAAACAATTTACAATTTAAAACACGAATGAAAGAAGAAATAAAAATGTTCATTAAAGAAAATTATAATGGGGGGTCGGCTCAGAAATGGTGTGGGATGCACTGAAAGCCGTTTTTAGGGGGAAAATTATGTCTTTTTGTGCATATAAAAAGAAAGAAAGACAATTAAGATTATCAGAATTAAACAGAGAATTAAAAAACATAAAAAGGAGTCAGATCCAACTCTTATCTCAAAACTAAAGGAAGTTAGGAATAAGATAAATATTTTGTACGCACAAGAAATAGAAAAAAAGTTGATTTATACAAAACAAAAATATTACGAATCTGGTTCAAAATTTGCGAAGCTTCTGGCGAGGAAACTTCAAAAGCAACAGGCAGATAGCACGATCTACAAAATTAGAGACCCGGACTCTAAAACGGTTTTATATAAGCAAAACGAAATAAAAATGACTTGTGAACAACAAATCAGTCAGTTCTTAGATTCTCTCAACTTGCCTACCTTGTCAGAAGACCAAAATACAAAGTTAATAACTGCAATAACAGAAGAGGAGTTGAATAAGGCGATCTCTAAGCCAAAAGCAAACAAATCACCTGGCCCGGATGGTTTTGCTTCAGAATGGTATAAGACTTTTAGGTCTGAGTTAATACCTAGCCTTCTCCTGACATTTAACGCAGCTTTAAAAGAGGGAAAAATCCCACCATCGTGGAGAGAGGCTACTATCTCTGTTATTCCAAAGGAAGGAAAAGACAGACTGGATTGCGGGTCATATAGACCAATCTCAGTTCTTAACACCGATTACAAACTATTCACCTCAATTCTTGCCAAGAGGGTCGAAAAGGTCCTTCCCCAACTTATCCACACTGACCAGACTGGGTTTATCTCACAGAGACAGACCCATGATAATATTAGACGTTCGTTACACATACTGAATCATATCCGAGAACATAAATTACAAGCCTTATTGGTCAGTCTAGACGCGGAGAAGGCCTTTGACTCTGTGAGTTGGAAGTTTCTATATAAAGTTTTGGAGAGATTTGGATTCCACAAATTGTTTATTAAAGGAATTAGCACACTATACAATAACCCAACTGCACGGATAAAAATAAATGGGTACTTATCAGACACTATTAAATTAGAACGAGGTACAAGACAAGGTTGCGGAATGTCGCCATTGCTTTTTGCACTTTATATTGAACCCCTTGGTCAATGGATAAGACAGTCCGATGGCATTAAAGGCATCACCATAAAGGGAGAACAACACAAGACTGCGTTATATGCAGACGATGTTCTGATATATTTAAGGGAACCCTCGAGCTCACTTCCTGAACTGTTTAAGCTGTTGGATACTTTTGGTAAATATGCAGGATATAAACTAAATGTTCAGAAAACCCAGATTTTGACATTAAACTATACTCCACCTAAACAACTGCAAGATAAATTTAATCTCAAATTGGACCGGACCTGAAATATTTGGGTGTGCTGATTCCAAAAGATGTTTCCACACTGGTAAGGATTAATTATGATCCCCTTTTGACCAAAATAAAATCAGATATACAGAGATGGAACTCCAACCCTTTCATGAGTCTTACCCAAAGAATTGAATCAGTAAAAATGAACATTCTCCCGCTACTCCTTTTTTTGTTTCAGGCTCTCCCCACAGAAATCTCTGCAAAGCAATTCTCTGAGTGGGATAAAATGATTTCCAGGTTCATTTGGCAAGGGAAAAAACCCAGAGTTAGGTTCAGAACGCTACAACTGCCAAAAGAGGAAGGAGGTATGGCGGTACCACATCTGAAAGATTATTTCTACTCAGCTCAAATCAGACCATTGTTGAATTTGTGCAATCAAGACTACCATGCCAGGTGGAAAGATATTGAATTGTCACTAATTAAGGACCCTCCAATTCAGGCAGTATTAGGCAATAAGGATTTAGAAAAAATTATAAACAGCACACAAAACACATGGATAAAATTCCAACTTAAAATATGTAACTCTGTTAGGGAGGAATATAAATTATTAGACAAACTAAGAATACTTAGATGGTGCGCTTATGACCCAGATTTCAAGCCTAATGAGTCGGACTCTAGATTTAAAAACTGGATAGCCAAAGGAATAACAACATTTTACTCAATAACAGATAAGGGACAATTAAAAGATTTTCAAACTTTAAAAGAAAAATATGCTCTGGAAAAGCAAGACTTTTATAGGTATTTACAACTACGTCATTATTTTGACCAAGTTACTAAAAAATACCCACCAGATATGGATGACCCAGTGCTGAAAGAAATTTTAGGAGCCTATATGTCAAAGTTAAACAAAGGTATTATATCTAGACTGTATAAAGGCTTCATGACAAAAAAATCTCACTCCACAGAGTATGTTAAAAATAAATGGGAAAATGAAGGTAATTTTGAAATCTCGAAGGAAGAATGGTACAACTATTGCATCTTTCAATGGAAATGGACCAACTCGCATACATGGAGAGAATTTGGATGGAAATGTCTAATTAGATTTTTTATTACCCCAAAGCAGAAAACACACTTCACAGGAGAGGATTTAAGGTGCTGGGTTAGGTGTGTGGTAGCCAGGATGCAAATCACTGGCATATATTCTGGGATTGTCCAGTCATAAGACAGTTCTGGTTAGAGATACACAAAATTTTGGAAAGTATATTTAATGTGAAAATACCTTTCCAGTTTTGCATTTTTATTTTAGGGAAAAATGATTTTCACCCAGGGCACTTCAACAATTACTTATTTGGTGTTCTGATTTCTGTTTGTAAAAAAACCATCACTAAGCATTGGCTGCTTCCTGACTCCCCCACAATAGAGGAATGGAAGGATATAGTTAACGAAGTATACCTAATGGAAAAAATTACTTTTTCACTTCGCCTACAAATGAACAACTTTATTAAGTTGTGGTCGGAATGGGTCTCCTATGTACAACAGTCACGGCCAGATTTTATGGAGTTAACAAATTGATAGATTTGATTTTTGTGGTGTCTTGTCTTTTTGTTAGTTTTATTTATATATTTATTTAACTCTTGGGATTTATTTGTTTTGTTTCAGTTTTTCTTATAATCTGATACACAGCTCTACGGTCTAAAGAAGAGGTTGCTCGGTTTCTTGATTATTTTATTTAATATTTTATTTAATTGTTTAAAGAAACCCAGATGTTGATGTCCCAACATACCATGTACATTTCTGTTACATCCCTCTGTCCTTTTTATTTTAATAAAGAAAAGAACATGGAAAAAAAAAAGAATGGGATGTCAATTAAGTTCATATGTGTGTAAAGGTAGATGAGCGAATACTTTTGGCAATATAGTGTAGATACTTTACTGGAAAAGTGAAACCATTATCTACTAACATATCCTGATAGTTTCAAGGGAACATTGTAGGGTTACCCAAATCAGAAAGTTTCACCCACTAAAAACTGGGAATGTGTGGACCAAATTTCATGTCAGTTCATTCATTTGTTGTTGACATTTTTCACTCAGAACCAAAAATGTTAACTTGTCTACTTGATAAAAAGTCAAGAATTCACCAGTGTCAGTTAGGTGCTTTGTATGTGAACCATGAATAGCTTCAGCATATATGATGAAAAACTATGTCATAGATGTAGAAATGTGTGCTAGTTTTGGGAGGCCAAATGATAAGTGAAGGGCTCACTAAAGTTCTGAGGATTTTTATGCTGAGTAACCAGTGTATTTATTAAATATAAATGAGTCTGGGTGGTTACTTAATCACTGTGGAAGTGGTCATTGTTCTGTTGGGGCCTCGAACATGGAGGACGTCCAGTATTATTACCCTTAACCGAAGGTGACCCTTCACCAGCTGAATGAAGAATGGAATGATTGTTTACCTATACTTTTCATACAGTGTTCTCTCACATCATGCAAACAAATGGCGTATTCTTTGACCATTTAAACTATCATGAAATGTGCAATTAGTATGTTAAGTCACCCTTACATATAATATTTTACATATAAAGCAACTGTTTTTCCTCATTCAAAAAGTATCTGAAGTAAAACCAGAATCCAAATACCAAGAAGCACACTGAAGCTTAATATGAAGTCACCTCGAACATAAATCGGAAAACTAGACAAGCTTCAACTCCACACAGCTGTACTGTATGTGTTAAACGACTTCAGAGTAACACAAGTGTTGTTTGTGAAATAAAAAGTTACTGCCACATTACATATTTTCCAACAATGAAGTGATCTTATCTCAAAATGAAATAAGTCTGTTTTGTAGAAATTATATCATTATGTACATAGCTTTGTTTTGCTCTTCAATCGCTTCCTGAAATAGCTCTCTTCTTAAGCTAGTTGTTAGCTTTGGCTATCTGCACAAGCTGAATGTTTTTGATGATATACACATTACATTACAATACATAATGTCAACATATCATATTTGTATCCTGCTTAATGCCAATCTTTTCCATCTGTATGTTATCCTCCTCTCTGTTCTCAAATATGCTTATTAATACAGCTAAATTCCTAAGAAAGCTCATGTTATTCCCATTTTTTGTTTGTTTCCATTGTCCAACTGCAAAACAAGTTTGAAATGTGACTGCAGATTGGCCATTTGATACTACGTGGTTACTATAAATGCATCTTGTGGGCGCGTTGCTCCGCTGCAGAGACAATGCGGCTGCTTTTTCTCCTGCTGACTGAGTAAAGTGGAAAAATTACTAAATGTAAATGCTCTTTCAGTTAGCTGTAGCTAATCCAGCTAAATATTGGGTAACATAATACACTGCTCAAAAAAATAAAGGGAACACCTAAACAACACAATGTAACTTCAAGTCAATCACACTTCTGTGAAATTAACCTGTCCAGTTAGAAAGCAACACTGATTGTGAATCAATTTTGCCTGCTGTTGTACAAATGGAACAGACAACAGGTGCAAATGAAAGGCAATTAGCAAGGAGTGGTTCTGCAGGTGGTGACCACAGACCATTTCTCTGTTCTCTGTTTCTTTCTGGCTGATGTTTCGGTCACTTTTGCATTTTGTCAGTGCTCTCACCCCTAGAGGTAGCATGAGGCGGTGTCTACAACCCACAGGAGTTGCTCAGGTAGTGCAGCTCATCCAGGATGGGACATCAATGTGAGCAGTGGCAAGAAGGTTTGCTCTCTCAGCACAGTGTCCAGAGCATGGAGGAGATAGCAGGAGACAGGCCAGCACACCAGGAGATGTGGAGGGGGCCATAGAAGGGCAACAAGCCAGCAGCAGGACCGCTACCTCTTCCTTTGTGCAAGGAGGAACATGAGAAGCACTGCCAGAGCCTTGCAGAATGACCTCCTGCAGGCCACTAATATGCATGTTTCTGCTCAAACTGTCAGAAACAGACTCCATGAGGGTTGTATGAGGGCCCGACGTCCACAAGTTGGGCTTGTGCTTACAGACCAACACCATGCAGGGCAATTGGCATTTGTCGGAGAACACCAAGATTGGCAGATTCGCCATTGGCGCCCTGTGCTCTTCACGGATGAGAGCAGGTTCACAGCCCTCCATGTGCTTGCCAGAGGTACCCTGACTGCAATCAGGTACCGGGATGAGATCCTCAGACCCATTGTGAGACCATATCCTGGTGTAGTGGGCCCTGGGTTCCTTATGATGCATGACAATGCTCGGCCTCATGTGGCTGAAGTGTGTCGGCAGTTCCTGCATGATGAAGGCATTGATGCTATGGTCTGGCCTGCCTGTTCCCCAGACCTGAATCCAATTGAGCACATCTGGGACATCACGTCTCGTTCCATCCACCACAGACTGTCCAGGAGTTGACTGATGCTTTAATCCAGATCTGGGAGGAGATCCCTCAGGAGAACTTCTGCTTCCTCATCAGGAGCCCAGGTGTTGTAGGGAGGTCATACAGGCACATGGCGGCCACACACACTACTAAGCCTCATTTTGACTTGTCTTGAGGAATTTCCACTGAAGGAATTGTTATTTTAGTGTTCACTTTATCTTTTTGAGCAGTCGTAATTAGGTTGAGATTCAGGTTTTACAACACTGGAATTATGTTTTCATACAAAAAATGTTGATAATGCCAGCTTTAAGCTCTTCAGTCATTTTATTTTCCATTAAATCTCAAATTTTCACTTCAGCTCATACTATCATAATTGATTTATCTCCTCATTGGTACTGTAAGTGCAGCTTGATGATTTTAAGATGGTAATGAAAGGAAAATTAGATGAACACAAAATAATGAGCTATGTAACATTTTAAGCTTTAAACCAAGCAAGTAAGTGTCAGACACACTGAAAACTACTTAGGTTATCACTGAGATATCAAGGTTGAGTGTGGTGTAGATTGGGAAGAGTGGGACACACCCACTGACAGATTACCAGGAGGAGGTGTCATTCTCTTGGAGCTCCACATGCTTCTATTTATAAAAGATTGTTGCAATAACTCAGGGAGGTGGGAAAGAGAGAGAGAGACATAGGGGGGGCATATGACCTGCAGCTCATTCCAGAGATAGTAATGGAAAGAGTGCTCACTCTGTGCTCCAACCTGTCAATACACTCAAGCTACTGAGCAAGTAGAGGATGTGTCGCAACGCTGTCTGTGGACTCTGAGAAGATTTCTGGGATATTGTCTGTAATTCTTATCATCCAAGGACACAACAATATATCTTATTAGGTCTGACAACTGAGCAAAAATGCCAGAGGAGAAAGGTAATGATGATTTTTAATAAGCTTCCATAAGCTGTTTATGATGTATTCACCTAACAGAATATAGTTTGCAGCAAAATGTTTTTCCTATAATTTTTCTTTTTCACCACTCATTTTGCTTTAAATAGAAAACACAATTTTATCTTAATTGACTTAACTCAGATAAAGGCAAAATTTCTAAATGTTAAGCCAAAATGTTTGGATTCAGGGTGTGGGTTTTTCTGTATAAATTCAACCACAGTTTAACAGACCCCCTGTTATATAATCCCTGACTGCAGTTTAGGGCACTTTCTGTGTGAATGTGAACAGGAACATCAAGGTTGTGGTAGAAAGCTGAGTGCTTACACTGCAGGTTGATATGCAACAACAGTGCTTCTTTTGGGCTGCTTCTGCAGGGATGGCGGCCAGTTGCTAATAAATACTCATGATATGATATCCTTATAGTTATTCACAGTGTCACTGGTATTGCATAACAAAGTGACCTTTTAAAACTAGTACTGTGATATCTTTTGATTGTTACAGCATATGCTGTGCAAGCCTAAAGGGACTAATATTTTAATAAAAATTCCCATAATATCTCCTTGGTGAGTGCAAAAAGCTTCCTAAATGTACCAAATTGTCAAAACAAATATAATTTCTCATTAAGAATGTTTATTACCATATTTTATGTCACTGGGTTTTGATTCAGATTAGAAAATATGCTCTACAGCAGAGTATAGTATCCTGAACAAGCCTTCACTATTTGAATTGAAGCACTTTTCACCACTGACCTCTACCCAGTTGGCTTTGAAAAGAAACCTTACTGCTGGTCCTCATAAACAAACCATAAATATTTCATTATCTTCTCCTCTGTCTTGTTTTCAGCACTGGTAAGACTCCTTTTTTTTGTTGCTTTCGAAACATAGACATAATTTTGTTTTGTGTAGAGCAGGGAGGTGTGTACACTGCTATTTTAATGCAACAAAGCTTGTTAAGTTAATTGGTATGGACACAGAGGTAACACACCCACACTTACTCACTGCCATGTGCTTCGACACGCAAATATTCATAGAGTACAAGGACATCCTGGGAAGATGCTACAAGCTGTACCATATAAGTATTTAACCTTAATCAAATGAAATATAAATTTTGCATGTTGCTTTGCACTGAATGCACAAGCTGATGGGTGTGTATTGAGGCTACAAACTTAGCCAATAAGCTAATACAGCAGCTCAGACTACTGCCCCTGCCAAAGAGAGTGTATCCTGGGTGTGTGATGTAATGACTGGCTGGTTGTCAGCCGTCACAACGACGCCCAGCGCTATTCCTAACCTGCCAGTAAACAAACCATCTATGTGTCCATCTGTTTGCTTTTATCACACATTGCTACATTTCATATTAAAGGAGGATTATTATCTACAAATAAAGCAAATTTTCATGTGCTTGAGAGAATATGTGTGGGTGTCTTAAGTGATGACCCACCACAAAAAAACTTTTCACCTTAAAGAAGTCGTGGTCTGAAAATATTTAATTCATTGAGACATTCAAATTTGCAGGGACTTATTTGTCACAGTACTTGTACTGAGTCCAAATGGCCAATCTATGTCATCCACCCAAAACTTAAAATTGTGCTGCATTTGCTGTACCTCACAACAGGGATGAAGAAACTCTTTAGCTGTTTTTGCTTTGCTATCAACAGGTAATTCTCAACTTTAGGAAGAAATTAGCTATTGATTTTCTACCAACCATATTATGACTCGAGACAACATTGCGCCTGAAAAAGGGATCTGTACTAACTCTCTGTGGCCAAACAGACAGCCCAGTCTTATATTACATGTATTAGTCCACTTTTTCAAAATGTGGAGTCCACTGTTGTGAATTGTGAGATGGTAACGTATCCCCAGGCTGTAGTTTTCTGTTTGGCAGCTTTCACGACTCCTTGTGAGAATCGCAACTTGTGACGCTGTGTTTAAGCCGTTACTATATCGATATATGTAGCTGTCTGACGGGGCTGCACGGTGGTTAGCACCATTGCCTCACACCAAGAAGGTCAAATCCTGGCTGGGGCCTTTCTGTTTGCATGTTCTCCCTGTGTATGCGTGGGTTCTCTCCATGTACACCGGCTTCCTCCCACCGCCCAAAAACATGCATGTCGGGTTAATTGGTGACTATAAATTGTCCTTAAGAGTGAGTTTTAGAGTGAGTGGGGTCCTGTGATGGACCAGCGGCCTAACCAGGTGTACCGTGACCGTGTACTCGCCCAGTGACAGCTGGGATAGGCTCCAGTTGACGATCCCTTACTTACTTTTCTACTAAATGGTTAAGCTGTGAGTTGAATTAACTCATTGGCTGCCATTGACGTCTATAGATGTCAATTTAAAAAAAAACGCTGACTGCCAAAGACGTCTATAGACGTCAATTGCGTTTTTTAACGGAGCGGGCTGGGGAACAATCTAGCGGAGTTTGTCACTAAATCTTAGGCTTGTAAACACTAAACAGAGAATATACTGGCAAAATTACCCGCAAGGTAGCAGCAGTGCCACTTTGCACAAAAAAAAAGCGTGTTTTCTCCATTTTTTTGGTCAAACAGCTGTTTTTGGTGAAACCAACCTATGTTCTACTGTCTATTACTAAAGGACTGAAAATGGTAGAAACAAACTTTTTTCTTGATGAAAGAAGAGAGTCTACTCTTTCTTTTGGTAATTTCGGTGTGTACATAGTCACAAGACACACTTTTCTGTGGGTCTTGGAAAATCAGTCAAAATACTGTAAAACACTTGGCAGTATGGGTCTCTCTGCACTGAAAATGGCTGGCAGCCAATGAGTTAAGTGGGTATAAAAAATGGATGGATGGATAGCTGTCTGATCATGTATTCTATAACATATGAAGCTCATCATGTGCGTACATTTTAATTCCAACCACACCTAACCCTAACCGTTTAGTAGAAAAGTGAGAGATTGTGAGTGGGAGGAAAGAAGAAAAGCACAATGACTGTTGAAAACATGATGAACATTTACATGACACTTGGAAGAAAAAAAAACAGAATTGTGGTAGTCCAATCAAAACTGGACTTTTGTAACGTTAACATGTTAGTGTATTTGGAGATTGAATCACTCCTGCGTGTATATGGTTGTATCAAGGTTTGATCGCGTTTCGTCTTTTTGTAAAAACAATAAAGTGTGAATGTGTGTTATTATAGCTGATCTTGTTCACACATTTTTCTGTTGCTTTTGTCAGATGGCTAAATGTCTCAGAAATTGTGGCTGAAATTCAGCCCAATAAGAGTAAGTGTTCATTTGTGTTTGTTAGTTTGTTTGGTCTGTGCTCACTAAGGGGCTGCATTATTTGTGCAGTTAAAGGTAGAGTAACATCCTGTGATGAAAACAGGCTGTTGTATTCTCTTCCTGAGGTGCTAAACTGGCTTGCCATATTATGGCAGTGTTTTGCACTAGCTATGCTCAAAAAGCTGACAATGCTTTCTACAGAGAGCCTATATTCATTCTTGCTGTTTCCGTGTGGGTTGAAATACGCACCCTGCAAAACTTATGCCACTCCAATCCCTCACCGACTTTTTACAACAACTCTTTAATTCCTGCTTGCACTGCCCTTTGTGTCCCCCCGAATCAGCTCTCTTGCTTTTCAGGACAGCAGAGCATCCTGTACCACACATTTACTGATAAGTTTTTCTGCAGCATCCTAGTGGGGCTCGTTCTTCCCCAAACTGTTGCTGTAAAGCCAAAAGCACAATATTATCAATTGTCATTGAAAAGATTTCTTTTCATTTAAACTCTAAAAACAAACTGTATTTAGGCATTGTGGGCATAAAAGATAATGTAGGATCCTGTCTGAGGTTTAAAGCTGCAGTCGGCAGGTTTTCAAAATTGCGAGTCTAAAGTCGGAAAATTCGAACTGATACAACTTTCAGGTCCCTCCCCCAACCTCTACCAAGCTCCGAATCGCCCCCCAAACCCCTCCCCCTCTGTGGACGAGGTTGTGCACGTGAGTTCACACCAGTGTGAGCGCACACAAGCTGGGGCAGACTCACGCTCAGCAGCGTGTGCACAAGCTGTGATTGACAGGTAGGATTCCTCCACCCTAACTTGATTGGTTAAAAACAGCCGGGAGCGCTCGGTTTTTGCAAGCATGATTACAGGCTTCAGAGGGAGCTACAGATTTCGTTATTTTTCCTAAACAGTCTATTTAATATTCTACTTCCAGAATCCCATGACAGTTCAAGCTAATATGACTAAAAAAAAGTTGCCGACCGCAGCTTTAAATCAGCATGAATCTGTTAACATGCAGGTATCACGTCAGGAAGTTTCTAATATTTCCAATAAACTGATTGGACCTTGTTCCATTTTATTTTACTGAGGTAAACACGTGGAACTTTTCCGATAGAGCCAGCTGCACCAACACGTGAGACCATATCTGCGAATCTGTCACAGGAAATATAGGAATCATATGTTTTCACACAAAGAACATATTCATTAGAAGGCATAGTAGCTGCTTTTTCCTGCTTCACTCTGATCCTTAAGTTTTTAAGGCGGTGCTTCATTAATCATTTATAACCAAAGCATTGCTTGAAGTCAGTCTCTTAAAACCTGAGGGTGTCCTGAAAAACGTGATAGAACTTTTACTGTCTTCTCAAAGCTTTATTTCTCAGCCTCTGAAGAAACTGTAGATGTGACATTTAAAAAAGAACAAATACAGTAAGTTAAAGTAAAAATGAAGTACACTAGGCCAGTGGATCAACAGTGAATTCCAATTCAATTCAATTCAATTCAATTCAGTTTTATTTAGATATAGCTCCAAATCACAACAAATGTCATCTCAAGGCACTTCAATAATACAGTCAAATTCAAGCCAATTAGAGTCCAATTCATTGAAATCATAATCCAATCATATCCAATTAATTAAATTAAAAATTAGTCTAGTTCATACATATAGAGCCAATTCAAAAGCAATTTCCTAGCTCAGGAAACCGTCCGATTGAACCGAAACTTCCCTTCAATCCAATCTCCTGTCCTGAGCATGCATGAGGCGACTGTGGAAAGGAACAACTCCCTTTTCACAAGAAGAAGCCTCTGGCAGAACCAAACTCAGGAAGGGTGGCCATCCTCCTCGTCCGTCGGGGTTTGAGTGGAAAGCAAAGAGGGGACAACAAAAAAATCATAACACCATTCAAAGGATGCCTGTTGAGACAGGGAAACACAAGTTAATGACAACAATAATGCCAAATGTACATAATATCATATGAGTAATTAAACAGGGAAAAAAGAAAACAATTATATGAACTATAAGCTTCATCAAAAAGGAAAGTTTTAAGCCTAGTCTTAAACTTAGAGAGGGTGTCTGCTTCCCAGACATGTACTGGCAGCTGGTTCCACAAGAGAGGGGCCTGATAACTGAAGCCTCCCATTCTACTTTTAGAAACTCTGGGAACCACAAGTAAACCTGCAGCTTGAGAGTGAAGTGCTCTGTTGGGAAAATATTTAACAATAAGATCTTTAAAATAGCTGCACGTGGTGTAGTGGTTAGCACTGTCACCTGACAGCAAGAGGCATGCAGATTCGGTCCCCACCAGGGCCTTTCTGTGTGGAGTTTGCATGTTCTCCCCGTGTATGCGTGGGTTCTCTCCGGGTACTCCGGCTTCCTCCCACCGCCCAAAAACATGCATGTGTATAGGTTAATTGGTGACTCTATATTGTCCCTAGGAGTGTGTGTGTGTGTGGTTGTTCGTCTCGTTTGTCTCTGTGTGGCTCTGTGATGGCCCAATGACCGCTGGTCATTTAGAACTTTATATGTGAGGAGAAGAATCTTAAATTCTGTTCTGAATTTAACAGGGAGCCAATGAAGAGAAGCTAAAACTGGAGAAATATGATTTCCCCTGTTAGTTCTCAACAGAACTCTGGCTGCAGCATTTTGGATCAGCTGGAGGCTTTTCAGAGAAGAGTTAACATTTTTTATATCAGAATGAAACCTTTTGATTCAACAAAGTATTCTGTATCCAAAAAAGAAAAACAAATTGTGTATTTTTAACTAACCAAATCGCTTTCAAATCAGTAGAAAAGTCAGTAAATTATGATGATTTTAATTGTGAATGGATCTCCACAGACGTGAGTGAGTAGTGGCTACTCTGCTGATCTGATGGAGCAAACAAAGTGCTGATTAAGGTCTTGATTATAATATTATTCTTCTGAATAACAAAAAGTAAAATTTATGACACATTCTTTGTTGTACATTAACGTTTGCAAAGTAGCTACTTACTTGTGCTCTGAAGAAGCTGCTGCTGCATTTTAAGCTGCATTCACTGACCATGGTGGATTACAATCAGAACAAATCAAAGAAAATGGCACAAGAAGTTGGGTTTCTGAAGGTTTCTGAAGGTTCTTAAGGTTTGTCAATCTTGATTTCCGTATTTTTTTTCATTCCCCAAAAATGCAGGTTACTACATGAAATACTTAATTTCTACTTGTCTACTTGTTGTATGTAAATACTTCATTTACATTGTGAAGCAATTTTCAAAACTTTAAACCAAGCTTAGCTTCTGTTCTGTAATTAGCACATTGTATGTTACAAATAGACTTGTAGTCAAGACCGCCTAAACCGAGACCAAGACACTACCAAGACCAGAGGGTATCAAGACCGAGACCAAAACGAGACCAAGGCCAAGACAGACTGAGTCAAGACCAAGACAAAGTCGAGACGAGACCGAGACAAGGCCGAGACCGAGACCAAAAAAACAAAAAAAAAAACAGCTAGTGAGCTAGTGTTACACCATAACTTGCATCAATTGAATGAAAGCAGCATACTGGGGTAAGAGGTTCAGTCCCAGTTTAAATTCAATTTAAGAAGGTATTATTTCAACTACAGACAGAACAATGCACACTCTTAACCCGAACTAGTTGAGTTTACTAGAAAATCGCGTGGAAACCCGTTGCCTTATCCCGTTTAAGTTTTTACAAAACATGAAACTAAACCTTTTAAGTTGTATTGGCATAGATAACTTAGACATATTCAAGTTTACATTAGTAACCTTTACTCAAAACCATTAGTTCACATAACTTATCTCTTTTCTGAGGTCTAGCCAACCATTTTAGGTCAAATGCACATAAATATATATAAAAGCATTACTTAACATCATTTGTTGATATAAGTAATGTATTGTCTTCAAATTTTAATTAATGACTTATACTGTTTTGATTTAGAGTGTGTATATACCATTGTAGTAATGGTAGAGGTGGAGGCAAGAAAAGGCTTAGTCCAGACATCCTCCTGCAGTAAGCACATTTATCTTGACAGACAATTCACAGGAACAATAGTGAATTTCAACCAACCCACATGTATTCGAACAAGTGGTGGTAACTTTCTATCTCACCACTTTCAGTTATGGTGCAGATTTAGTTAAAATGCAACACGAACAAAAACCTTGTACTACACCGTCACTGCGTACAGAACATAAACATAAAACACATACAAACTCTACCACAGCACTAAATACAGCACATAAACGGGGAACAGAGAGCACCCATAATGCAATGCGGCAACACACCCAAAGCACGCCACAATATATTGTTTAAAAAGAAATTTGTATGGGAAGGAAGAAATTAAAAAATACTTTTAAATTGTTCAAGTTATTTTATTTCAGAAAACATTGAAATTAACAAATAAAAATTAACACAAATAATTCACTGCAGCAATAATGAATTAAGACTGGTGCAGTCCTAAGCTAACCTTTAGCAAACGTTTAACAACCAGACCGATCTTAATAATTGCTTTATACACTCTTCCGTCTACTTAGTGTCGTTAAAACTACTTTAAAACATCCACAGTTTATTTTTAAATACACAATTCAGTTTTCTCCAAAAATCGAGCTGGTCACGCTCTCACACAGGACGGGTCTTGACTTTCAGTTGAACTTCAAATAGGCTCCGCCCCTCCCTCACAGAACGTAACTTTATATGTAATCTCTGCTTAACATGATCATTGCAGTGTATATTTTCACATTTCTAATCCAAAGAACTAATTTGATTTAGTAATTACATAGATTTTTACAAAACATAATAGAATAAGTAATGAACACTAAAACGTTTAATTGAAAACAATTTCCGGGTTTACAGTGCAGAGACAGAGCATGTCATGACTGTGTGTGACTGTGAGCTCACTCACTGTAAATGTTTTTGTAGACTGGGTGAGATAAACTATGTATAGCAATTGCATGACAGCTGTTATGCACTATTAGATGATTGAGACTCCTTTGTCTGCTGTTGAGGACTGATATTACTGACTGACTGGTACTAACTGGTCCAAAAGTCATCTGATAAAACAGCTAACACCTCCAACAGCTATGGGGAATATGTAACTAATTACAATTATACTTAATTTGTAGATGAAATTGAAGATACACAATTATAACCTTGCCAGAAATAGATTAAGCCTGTGAAGTCAAAACAATGAGATATGCAGATGTTGTTTAAATGTCAATGGTCACATTTATTTAGTTAAACAACTCATTCACAATATGACAAAAAATCTTTGTTTTTGTCGACTACCTGTTCACAAAATATAAACATGTCGTTAATATTGTGAAATATCATTTTGAAAGGCTCCAGGATCGCTTCTCTTTCATCCTCGTCCAGTTCTTCGTTCCACAACCTCCCATATTGTAGAGCAGCCTCTGCATGTTCCTCTTCCCCCATGCCCAGAACGTCAGGCAGGTCCACTCTGGCAGACAACAGTGGTTTGTTGGCCTCAGCCCACTCTGCTGCATGTCTGCAATTTTGAAGAATGCGATCTTCAACCGAGTCCTATGGAAAAGACAGAAAGAAAGATGTCTGTACTATAGCTGCCACACCAACAGTATCTGACCAATAGATACTGTGCAAAAGCTTACGCCTTCCACTGGTGTGTCCACATCAGCAAGTCTGGCTCTCTTGGAGACCTCTGCCTGCTGCTCTTCTTCCTGAGTACTCAACTATTAATATGAATACATGCATTATACATACTTTATACTCTTACCTGAATTTGTAGTCCAGTTTTCTCTGTCCAGTTGCCAGGATTTAGTGACTGGGATAGGTTTTAAAAGACAGAAAGTGAGGTGTCAGATGTTCTTCACTGCAACCTACATTCCCTTAATTTTCCTTTTACCCTTTTACAAACCAAACCACAACCTGCCAGAAGTTAGTAGCGTAGCGTTGGCTAATACTTATGAGTACAAACAAACAGACAAATACATTATGCTTACCTTCAAATAAAATGCCACCTTTTGTATGTGCCTCTAAGTGGCTCTGCAGCTTGGACAATTTTGCTGGTTTAAATTGTAGGCACAGAGGGCAGTGAAACAGTTTGCAACATGACGTGCAGCGTTCGATTTTGGGCGTAGTGCCGGCGGTTGTTATTGAAATATGCATCTGTAAGAGACAAATAATGTCGTAATAAGTAAAACTAAATTATATATATATATATATATATATATGGCGCATTTAAGTGAGCACTATCGATACGATAACAACACTAAAGACTAGCCAAAAGTAAAAAAACCTGATTCTTTAAAATTAATATAACTTTACAGTATATAGTTATTGAAATATGCATCTGTAAGAGACAAATAATGTCGTAATAAGTCAAACAAAATTATACAAGTGAGCACTATCGATACGATAACAACGCTGAAGACTAGCCAAAAGTTTAAAAAAAACCCTGATTCTTTAAAATTAATATAACTTTAGAGTATATAGTGTGCAACGTAACGTTCCAGTGAATAAAGACTGTTTCTGTTTCTTCGTATGAAAGAAAGTTGTTTTCACTCGACTTTTACTCACCTTGTCGTCTCCACAGTTCAAATGGGGAACGAAAAATACGTGCTCCTCGCTTGTCGCTTCGGGTCCTCACAGTGCAGGTGACGTCACAGTGCATGTCTGCAACTAAGGGTCCTGACAGTGCAGGTCATATAATTTAATGTTGCATTATCGAATGTTATGTTTTGTATCATGGACATTATTTGTTGCAAATCTCCCGAGACCAAGACAGTGAGACCAAGACAAGACCGAGGGATCCGAGACCAAGACAAGACCAAGACCAAAGACGGTCGAGACTGTGACAAGACCGAGAACACGTAAAAGTGGTCTCGAGACATCCAACTCTAGTTACAAACGATTAAAAATGATATATTTATGTAGTTTACAATGAAATATTGAAGAGGGCCACATTTTCTTTTCTTCTTACCAGGAAGAGGGGGAATTCAGTCCTCCCTGTCCCGCTATGTAATTTCCATCAATCTGTCTCATAAGGACTGAGCTTGTGAAAATGCGGCTGAAGGTTAGCTATCTGTCCTGTTTGATCGTCTGGTCCGAGATCAAATGCTGCACAGCTCAGTGTCACTGCTAGTAAACTAAATACAATGCTGACTCTTATACAGACACCAATAGAGACAGGTAATGGTATAAAAGATTTATTTATTTATCCGGGGATCTATCCAGACACGAGATTTGAGTCACTGAAGGAGAGGAGAGGTATGTTATTTCCACTGCAGTGGATAAATGATAATCCAGAGAGGAATCCAGAGTGAATTGCCTTAATCATATATCTTGTCGTACTGTTTAAGGGCTTCAGAGGGATATTGAGGGGAGCCATAGGTTGTCTTTGATGGGTGCTGGAGAGGGTGGGCAGACAGGTAGGTAGTTTAGGTAAGTTATCCATAGTTATCCATAGGAAGAATTTCGTGGAAACTAATTTTCATGAAGGAGACTGATAAGGAGCTCAGGAGAGTAAGCCACTTCTTGACCACCAGGAACACACTAAAAGGCACAGAAGAAAATTTGTGAGCACAAGAGGTAACATTACTTTGAGAAAAGGGATCTGATTACCACGCTGTGGAAGCTGATGATCTGGTGGAGACTGGGTGCAAAATGCTGGTCTCTATAAACAGTTCCAGTGCTGAGGCTGATGAGAAGCAGGTGCAGCAGCAGGAGAGCAGAAGCCCAGACTCCACAGGAGGATTAACTCCCAATACTGCCCAACCCAACCCTAACCCCAATAGAAAAAAAAAAAAAAAAGACAACCAGTGCATGACCATGACACTCTGGCTGTATGCAGAACAGCTGGAGAGGATGTTAGGATGTAATTATGATTACAAGACGGATTAATTGAACTTTTCCTTCTGTGTGTTTTAACCAGGGGACCTGTATTCTGTGACCCTTAGGCTGTCCTCATGTTTTATTCCTTTCTTGTAATGAAATAAATGTAACAAGTGTTCTTGGATGACAGACAAGAAACTCTTGTGCAATGAAGTATTGGCTATAACAAGTGAAGGCTAGGTGTCAGCAGGCTACGATAAACTCTTCACCTGATATTAATCATACATGGTAATATCATACATGGTAATCATATCAAACTACGATGCCCATACAGCCAATCAATGTTTCCAGTCTTTGATTTTGTTAAGTTAGCTCTAAGTTTTTTGCAAATTTTTTGGTTCGTTTCTTCCTTTTCAAGGATTTGGAATGCAGGATGCAATGTTAACATATTCAACAAAAAAAACAGGATGGTTTGCAACTTCTTTTAAATTATCTTCCTATATAGCTATGTTACTACAGCAACTATGCAGTGGAGGACACCTCATTTAAAGTAAATGTTTTCCACTGAAGCAATGGGTAAATGTTCTTTCGCAAGTATCAGAGATGTTAGTTTATCAGTTATATGTTCACTGGCACTGTGTCTTTTACCATCAGAAAATCCAGTTTTAACTATCCACATCAAATCAAAGAAATATGCTCCCTTATCTATTAAGAATATGTTGCCCCTTAACGTAGTCACCATTTCCTTGAAAGTAAAAGCAACGCATAATTGACTTTTTCTGGAATATGTTCATATGCCCACTCATAAGGGAATGAAAGTCGCCAAGGTCAAATGTGCAGCCACAACACAAAGTAGTCCTGCTGTGGTAATGTGAGTGTCCACTGCTCACCCCTGCCTTCTCTGCAGATGGTTTACACTAGGAATGCTGAATAGCAACATGGTATCTCTGTGAGTTGAGTGAAGATTCTATTTTTAGGAAGTATAGGAGCGCGGCCTCTTGAAAAGGTATCTGATGTAAAGCTGCTGGTATGTACTGGTCTGTGGTATAAATGTACAGAATATTCTGATGATGTATCACAGACAGCTAGTTTGGCTTTGTTGTTTAGCTCAACTGCTTGGGCTGTTGTGTTATGTGTGTGTGCAGGTGGTAAGCTGCGAAGGCTCTGTTAATGGTTATTGTGCATGGTTGGAGGCTTCAAGTGGCGTGACTGTATGCAGTGCAGACATGTAGCATTGCATTCCTCTGATGACTGTCTGCCCAGCTGCAACTTTTGGGACAATCAGCTGTGGCACTTAGCCACCAGAGAGGCTGATTGATGATATGAACAACTGGCATTCTGGACAAAACATGGCACTAGTAGCAGTAGAGGTGCAGGTGATCTTACATCACCCACATCCCAATTATTTATTTTGTACTATTCCATACCTATTTACTTATAACTGCATCCTGTGACGGAAAGTCATTGATACAAAAAAAGCTTTTGACATGTATTTTATGATAGCACGTTTGCAACAAATTAATTAAAAACAAATGTTAATACTGTTTTACTTGGTGATTCCAGTGCATTCCTGGACATAAATTTGTACCAGTGTTCCAAACTGAGCATTTTGAAGTAGGACAGCCCATGTCTACCATCCAGCTGTAAGAATGCAGTGCAAACAGAAGGGGAAAATAACGTACCATCCTCTTCTAGTCGTCTTGACCTCAGAAGAGGTTACCAAATATGCCAATAGAAAAATTATAAATTGTTGCCCTTATAATCCTGCTTTTTTTTTGGAAAAAAAAAAAAAAAAAAAAAGGAAAGAAAACCTACCTTTTCATAGATCACTACAACTGCTTTGCCTCTGGTAGCCAGAATGTCTGGAACAACTTGCTGGATTCTACATCTGGCTCAAAAGTTCATCTTCTGTCCCCCCCCCAATGGGCATATTTGTAAAGCATCAAGGTGTCTGAAGATGGTATTACAGCAAGACAGAGATAGGCAGTGAGGCAGCTCTGTTGCATGGAACTGGCAATTTTGTAGTTTGTGTTGCCAGACTTTAATGTCTTAGCTCAAATACACTTTCTTAGCCCAAGCTCATATTTCATGTAACTTTGCAGGAAGAAAGGATTTATCTGCAACCAGCAACAATGCAGTTTACTCTTACAAACGGTTATTATTCCAGCTTTCATAACTCCGCTTTCATTTCAGTTATTGACCAAAAAAAGATATTCAACTTTAAAACTTGCATAAAGAATGAAAAGTTAAAAAAATGAAAAAAACAACTCCAAAAACTTGGATTCTTAATGTTACTAAAAAATCAATCAATCAAGCAAGGAGCAGCAACTATGAACAAACATTCCAAGTGAGGTTCAGTCCTCCAATATTCCAATCACAAATCTGTTATCTAATCTCCTGAGTTCTCAAGTTGTCATGTGGCAATTAAAAACCCCATGGTCTTATGCAGCTCAATTTAGGAGAGCAGAAGACTCTTTCTTCCTCTGGGGCTGAGGTCATGCACACAAGTGCTACTGATCCTCCTTTTTCCATATCACTCTTTCATCACAGAGCCTATGTAGTTTTATATTTGATATTTTTTATGACACATTTAATATGTTTAAACTATGTCTTTGTGTAGAAGACTTGTTTCACCTTCTGGTGTCAGGGTTTGAGGCAGAGCTCAGGCAGGAAGAGGACCCAAATGGACAACCCGTAGGCAGAACTCTGGTTTGCAGTCTTTATCAACAAACAGAAAACATTTTCTTTAGAAATTAAAATCCCCCAAATGGGGATACAGAAAATCACAGACTGAGCTGGATAAAACTGAGCAACAAAGTGTCAAAATAAACCGCTGCATAAAAGATCAGGAAAACCAACAAACCAAAAAAGCAGGAATGAAACAGAGAAACAACAGAACGTACAAAACCCCAAAGTATCAAATAAACTTACTGAAGACAAGCAAGGAGCATGAGCGACTAAGAGAGCACAGAGACACATGGAGGAGCTGAGGTGACAATCTGGCAAAGAATGAATGAAAACCAAGATGACAACGAGACACAGGTGAGATATGAGTATGAGTAATGAGTATTGATTACAGGGAGAAAACTGATGGAGACAGAGAAGGGGGAAACAGGAAACAGAACGAGGCGCCACAAATAAACAGGAAACAGAACACACACGGCATGACATGACATCTGGTCCAGTATTGCTTTGGAAAAACGTTTTCACATTGATCATTATCATCTCGTTTTTAACTTGCAGCTGAAAAAATGATCTAATTCTCAAAACACAGTTGTGTTTGGTGACACGTAGATGTTAAAACAGAATGTTTGCTGGTTGAAAATGTGAAAGATTCCCTCAAAATCGACTTTAATATCACTTCTGAGGCTCATTTGTCCATTTCTGCACAAACTGCCATCTGTGCTCGTTAAGTTTATCATTTTTTTCTGTGATTTGAACAACTTCAAATTACGATCACTTCACATATGCCCACTTCAAATGAAATTTCTCTGGTACTTCGTTTTAAAGGTTGCTATTTCTCATATCATTCTTTGAAATAAAGTAAACTACTTGTATTTCCCAAATGTCAAACAATTTTCTAGGTTAATTTTGAGCCAATGAAAATGGGTGTCAGCAAACTGAGCTTGCAAAAAAAATTAAATGTTTCTTTTGAACCTTGGACACCGTGTTCCCTTGCCCGGACGTGGGTCACCGGGGCCTCCCCCTGGAGCCAGGCCCAGGGGTGGGGCCCGCCGGCGAGCGCCTGGTGGCCGAGTCTGTGCCCGTGGGGCTCGGTCGGGCACAGCCCGAAGGAACGACACGGGTCCCCCTTCCGACAGGCTCACCACCTGTGGGAGGGGCCATGGGGGTCGGGTGCAGTGTGAGCTGGGCGGCAGCCGAAGGCAGGGACCTTGGCGGTCTGATCCTCGGCTACTGAAGCTGGCTCTTGGGACGTGGAACGTCACCTCTCTGCTGGGGAAGGAGCCTGAGCTGATGCGCGAGGCTGAGCGGTTCCGGCTAGATATAGTCGGACTCACCTCGACGCATGGCTTGGGCTCCGGAACCAGCCTCCTCGAGAGGGGTTGGACTCTCTTCCACTCTGGAGTTGCCCGCGGTGAGAGGCGTAGAGCAGGTGTGGGCATACTTATTGCCCCCCGGCTGTGCGCCTGTACATTGGGGTTCACCCCGGTAGACGAGAGGGTAGCCTCCCTCCGCCTGACTGTTGTTTGTGCTTATGCACCGAACAGCAGTTCAGAGTACCCACCCTTTTTGGAGTCCCTGGAGGAGGCACTGGAGAGTGCTCCTCCGGGAGACTCCCTCGTCCTGCTGGGGGACTTCAATGCTCACGTGGGCAATGACAGTGAGACCTGGAGGGGCGTGATTGGGAGGAACGGCCCCCCCCGATCTGAATCAGAGTGGTGTTTTGTTGTTGGACTTCTGTGCTCGTCACGGACTGTCCATAACGAACACCATGTTCAGGCATAAGGGTATCCATATGTGCACCAGGACACCCTAGGCCGCAGCTCGATGATCGACTTTGTAGTCGTATCGTCGGACTTGCGGCCGTATGTCCTGGACACTCGGGTG
Organism: Odontesthes bonariensis; assembly: GCF_027942865.1. Classification (NCBI taxonomy): domain Eukaryota; kingdom Metazoa; phylum Chordata; class Actinopteri; order Atheriniformes; family Atherinopsidae; genus Odontesthes; species Odontesthes bonariensis. The sequence continues at coordinate 29,685,750 of NC_134524.1, read as the reverse complement.
AAGAGAGGGGCGGAGCTGTCAACTGATCACCACCTGGTGGTGAGTTGGCTCCGCTGGTGGGGGAGGAAGCCGGTCAGACCTGGCAGGCCCAAACGTATTGTGAGGGTCTGTTGGGAACGGCTGGCGGAATCCCCTGTAAGGAGGAGTTTCAACTCCCACCTCCGGCAGAGCTTCAACCATGTCCCGGGGGAGGTGGGGGACATTGAGCCCGAATGGGCCATGTTCCGTGCCTCCATTGTTGAGGCGGCCGACCGGAGCTGTGGCCGTAAGGTGGTCGGTGCCTGTCGTGGCGGCAATCCCTGAACCCGCTGGTAGACCCCAGTGGTGAGGGAGGCCGTCAAGCTGAAGAAAGAGTCCTATCGGGCCTTTTTGGCCAGTGGGACTCTGGAAGCAGCTGATGGGTACCGACAGGCCAAGCGGAACGCAGCCTCGGCGGTTGCTGAGGCAAAAACTCGGGCTTGGGAGGAGTTCGGGGAGGCCATGGAGAACGACTTCCGGACGGCCTCGAGGAGATTCTGGTCCACCATCCGGCGGCTCAGAGGGGGGAAGCGATGCACCATCAACACCGTGTATGGTGAGGGCGGGGCTCTGCTGACTTCAACTAGGGATGTCGTGAGTCGGTGGGGGGAATACTTCGAGGGCCTCCTCAATCCTACCGACACGCCTTCCGATGAGGAAGCAGAGTTGGGGAGCTCGGACGTGGGGCCTCCCATTTCTGGGGCTGAGGTTGCCGAGGTGGTCAAAAAACTCCTCGGTGGCAAGGCCCCGGGGGTGGATGAGGTCCGTCCTGAGTTCCTCAAGGCTCTGGATGTTGTAGGGCTGTCTTGGTTGACACGCCTCTGCAGCATCGCGTGGACATCGGGGGCAGTGCCTCTGGACTGGCAGATCGGGGTGGTGGTCCCCCTCTTTAAAAAGGGGGACCGGAGGGTGTGTTCCAACTATAGGGGGATCACACTCCTCAGCCTCCCTGGTAAGGTCTTTTCGGGGGTACTGGAGAGGAGGATCCGCCGGATAGTCGAATCTCGGATTCAGGAGGTGCAGTGTGGTTTTCGTCCTGGCCGTGGAACAGTGGACCAGCTCTATACCCTCCGCAGGATCCTGGAGGGAGCATGGGAGTTCGCCCAACCGGTCTACATGTGTTTTGTGGACTTGGAGAAGGCGTTCGACCGTGTCCCTCGGGGACTCTTGTGGGGGGTGCTCCGGGAGTATGGAGTGCCGGACTCCTTGATATGGGCTGTTCGGTCTCTGTATGACCGGTGTCAGAGTTTGGTCCGCATTGCCGGCAGTAAGTCGGACATGTTTCCTGTGAGGGTTGGACTCCGTCAGGGCTGCCCTTTGTCACCGATTCTGTTCATAATTTTTATGGACAGAATTTCTAGGCGCAGCTAGGGCGTTGAGGGGGTCCGGTTTGGCGACCTCAGAATCTTTTTGCGGACGATTTGGTTCTGTTGGCGTCGTCAGGCCGTGACCTTCAGCTCTCACTGGAGCGGTTCGCAGCCGAGTGTGAAGCGGCTGGGATGACCATCAGCACCTCCAAGTCTGAGACCATGGTCTTCGGCCGGAAAAGGGTGGAATGCTCTCTCCGGGTCGGGAATGAGATCCTTCCCCAAGTGGAGGAGTTCAAGTATCTCGGGGTCTTGTTCACGAGTGAGGGACGAATGGAACAGGAGATTGACAGACGGATCGGTGCGGCGTCTGCAGTGATGCGGGCTCTGCACCGGCCCGTCGTGGTGAAGAAGGAGCTGAGCCAGAAGGCGAAGCTCTCGATTTACCGGTCAATCTATGTTCCTACCCTCACCTATGGTCACGAGCTGTGGGTAGTGACCGAAAGAACGAGATCGCGAATACAAGCGGCCGAAATGAGTTTCCTCCGCAGGGTGTCTGGGCTCTCCCTTAGAAATAGGGTGAGAAGCTCGGTCATCCGGGAGGGGCTCGGAGTAGAACCGCTGCTCCTCCGCATCGAGAGGAGTCAGATGAGGTGGCTCGGGCATCTGGTGAGAATGCCTTCTGGACGCCTCCCCGGTGAGGTGTTCCGGGCCCGTCCCACTGGGAGGAGGCCCCGGGGAAGACCCAGGACACGTTGGAGAGACTATGTTTCTCGGCTGGCCTGGGAACGCCTCGGGGTCCCCCAAGAAGAGCTGGAGGAAGTGGCCGGGGACAGGGACGTCTGGGTCTCTTTGCTTAAGCTGCTGCCCCCGCGACCCGATCCCCGGACCAGCGGAAGATAATGGATGGATGGATGGATGGATGGATGAACCTTCATATGGGTCATGGAGGCTAAATGTGGTGTTTTCCATCATGGAGTTGAGAAAAACAGAAAAGACTATGTAGTTTTAATTGAGTTTACATCAAAATATTGGGCTACATCCAGTGAATTGAGCTAACCACAAAGGAAAATGTCTCAATGAAACAAGCCTCTCTCTTCCTCTAAGTCATTTCATTTGATGAACTCTCCCGTCCAAGCCCAGTTATTGGTAGCCATGGAGGCCTGGTGAAGCCAATCTGACGACACAAATGTTTCCTGTGAACACAAAAGGTCTTTTATTTAGCTGATGCCCCAGTCAGTTCTGAAAGGTCGATCAGTATGTGATCTTATTCTAACAGGATTATGAAGAAAGTGGAAAAGGGTGAGGTGCACACATAATACTGTTAGGATGGAGATGTCAGGCTCTCATGTGTTTGTCTTGTTGTGTTCTCCAAGACAGCCTTTCTGCTCGGTTGTAGCTATTATCAGTGTTTTGTCAACTTAGTACAACTTAATAGCATGTGTATGAGAGTTACATATGCTCACAAGGCAAATCATTCACATATAGTCAAGAATGCGGGTGAAGTTAATATATGAATCATCATAAAGGTTATTTTACCCAAATTACCCTGCCCCCCAGCCCCTTCCCTTCCAAAAATAATAGAAAATATAAATGAATAACAGTTAAGGTTAGGTCAAATTAGATTAAAATAAAGTTTAATTTTGAATTAGGCTTTAAAAAGGAATGGTACCAAAATTTGACCCCTCACTAGGATTGGGAATTGTTTAAATATTCAATTTTCAATTGAACTTGTTAATCCAATTCTTATCGATTCTGATTCTTATTGATCTTTGGTTTTAAAAATGATTAAAAAAACTAAGAAATTGTTTGGAAAACAAAAAGGTAGTTATTCTGACCATCAAAATTCTTAATATTGCATTTTGTATAATAGTGTAGGAAACCTTGCATAAATCATTACCTTTTTACAAAGATGCACACCGTAAATACACAGGCAGATCCAACATAATTTCACACAGTTGTCCGAATAGAGAGGTGTCTTTTATTTGTAAAATGATAGCCTAAGGTGTGGGGCATTCTAGATCCTATATAGCCCTTCTGCAGGACTTCTCTCTTGGCCCAGCGCTGAGTATTTTTTTTATTGATTAAGTATTGAATTTGGAATTGAGTTTTAGTTCCCAAGCTCACCCATCACAACACAAATGATAAGTTTGAATCTGTGCCAAGGAATCTTATTAGGTCCATGTCTAGCCTTGGTCAAGGGTTGTGAGGGAGCCAGCTAAAGGTCAAACATAACAAACAGACAAACTGAACATTTAGCTGGTTTCATTGTGGGATTTGAATGGGATCGGAATCTCGAGGAGTTGAACAACAATGTCCCAGCTACTGATGATGAAAGGAATGTTTCAGGTTTTTGAAGAGAAATAAAGAGATATGCCATTTTTGTATTCTTGTCTGAAGTGACATTTGTGATGACAAGTGATCACTTGGATATTAATGGATCAAAGCAATGTTTTATGACAATAATGTAATATGAAGAAGCAGAAAACTGGCATTTAAAGAGTTTAATGATGCAAAAATTATTGTGCGTGACAGTTGAGCCAAATGGGGAAAAATGTAGAGCATAACAAGTCATTGTCACTGAACTGAAACAGATATTTGTGGATAATAGGTCATTTTATATTTCTATGTTTCCTGTATTCTATATTTAATTTTTTGCAAAATATTTGCAAAATTTAAATTGCTGCTAGTTGCTGTAGCTCACAGTTTGGAGTTGTCATCCGAACATAGAGTACATTTGGCCCCATGTGTGCTTGAAAGACATATAACTTGTCTCTGTCTCTTGTGTCTCGTGCAGTCTTTCAGCAGCAGGCTGTCCACAGCCCTCTGGAGCAGCAGAAGTCAAAGCCGAAGCAGGGTGGAGGAGGAGGACCTATTGCCTGTCAGAATTGTAGGAAGCCCTGTAAAGGCGAGGCTCTCCGAGTTCAGAACAAACACTTCCACATCAAGTGTTTTGCCTGCAAAGGTATGTAACATCAAGATCATACCTCTCTCCTTTACACCATTATCCAACGCCTCAAAACCTTACAAGCCAGAACTGAGTATTTCACTCTGGGGTTATTGTTATAAAGCACAAAGATGTGCCATGTAAGCTAAATCAGAAAAAAAGTAAAGTGTAAAGTGTGAGGGATGGACAAGATTTGAGATGCTGAAGGCTCTGGATGTTGTAGAGTTGTCTTGGCTGACATGCTCCTTCAGTATCACAGTGAGGTCTGGGACAGTTGCGTTGATGGTCTCCATTTTATAAAAGGAGATACCACTAGGGCTCCCCCTTGACACCAATCCTACTTGTGTGTTCATGGACAGGATCTGGAGGCATTGTTGGAGAGGAGGGTGCCTGGTTTGGGAACCTCAAGGTTGCATCTGTGCTTTTTGTGGAAGATGTAGTTCTGTTGGCTCCTTCAAGACATCACCTCATCAGTTTGCTGCTGAGTGTGAAAGTCTTTCTCTAAGTCTAAGGCCATGGTTCTTTTTTTATATATATATATATATATATATATATATATATATATTTATATATATATATATATATTTTTTGGGCTTTTTATGCCTTTAATGGATAGGACAGTTGGAGAGAGACAGGAAGCAGGGGGCAGACATGCAGCAAAGGGCCATCTGGTGCGGGACTCGAACCGGGGCCAGCTGCAGCGAGGACTGTAGCCTTTGTACATGGGGCGGCTGCTTAACCCACTACGCCACCGACCGCCCCAGGCCATGGTTCTTAACTGGAAAAAGTGCTACTACCAGGTCAGGGGTGGTCTTTGCCTCAAACGGATGAGTTTAAGCATCTGAGGATCTTGTTCACGACTGATGGTAGGATAGAGCAAGAGAAAGATGGATGGATTGTAGCTTCACCAGCAGAAATGAGGGTGCTGCATTGGTTTGATGTGGTGAAGAGGGAGGCGAGCCAAAAATCAGTGCTTTTGTTGTACTGGTACGTCTTTGTTGCAACCCTCATCCATGGTCACGAGATCTGGGTAGTGACCGAAAGAATGATATCAAGTGGCTGAAATGAGTTTCCTTCAGAGGGTGTCTGGGCTCAGTCTTAGATATAAGGGGAGGAGCTTGTGCATCCAGAGGGAGCCTTAAGAACAGCCGCTGCTCCTCTGAATCGAAAGATGAATCAGCTGAGGTGGTTCCGGCATCTGATTTCAATGCCTCCTTTTGGAGTTTTTCTGGATGCGTCAACGGGAAAGAGACCCCGGTGTAGTCCTAGAACTCACTGGAGGGAATGCCTTGGGATCCCCCAGAGGGAGCTTGAGAATGTCAATTGGAAGAGGGATGTCTGGGTTTCCCCTCTGGACCTATTACTTTCCTATCTCAATGTTGCAGAAATAGAAGAAAATGGATGGATTAATGGATGTCATGAAGCTTTTACAGTAGACGGTAATCAAGTACAACTGAATGAACTTAGGAAATAAAACATATACCATTAACAGTCATCTTAGAGAAAAATTCTGTAGATATAATACTAGTTGTCAAAAAGGACACATGCGAAAACAAACAATCATAATTCCTAATACAATCCAATAGGAGAAGTTAAGAGTAGAGTAAAACAAACAAACAAACAAAAACAACTGATCTTAAATGTTGTCATGAAATGCTTATTATATGATTCCAATAAGCTGTCAATAAGCTGCTCTGTCAATAAGAGCAAAAGGCCTAGTTTATAAACAATTACATAAATGATTGTATGAAATGAAATACGATTAATAAACATGACTGAATTTTGATATCGGTGTCATATTAGAAGAGTAAATTTGTAATTTTAGTTATATATTCTTAATAGTCCTCCTGATCTTTTTGTATTTGTAAAAAAAAGAATGCTTTTTTTCTCCTTTTGCACGTGACTCGAGTGTGTGTTTGTGCCCATCCCAGCCCTGACTCTCTCCGTAAGCCTTATGTCAGACTGCTGTTGTTTTCAACACACACTGTGGTTGCTAAGTGACCAATGGGGTCGCTACGGTGACGACAGCTTCCTGGAATTTGTCACCTTTAATCTTACACACATCAGCAGACTCACTGTCTGTGCAGCCACATCCCACCTCCTCCTCCATCTTTGACTCCATGAGCAAGGGAGCAGCATGTGCATTCCCTTGATGCATTTGTGATGAAGAGATACGTCAACTGCAATTCGGAATCAGTGTACGTAAGTGTGACCTCAGCAGATAAATCAATTCTTAAAACAACTTGGAACCTATTTTTATAGATTTGGCCAATAAGTGTGGGGAGAAGTCACTTTGTTTGCCAGCATATTATGCAACAACTATAAAACTACTTATACATACAAGGATATCCTACATAGGCTATATCGCCAAAGTATTCACTCACCCTTCCAGATAATTAAATTCAGCTGTTCCAATCACTACCATGACCACAGGTCTATAAATTCAAGCACCTAGGCATGCAGACTGCCTCTATAAACATTTGTGAAAGAATGGTCGCTGGCTGTGGCTCAGTGGTTAGAGTGGGTTGTCCAATAACCAGAAGGTTGGTAGTTAAATTCCCACTCTCCCCAGCCAAAATAGATTGGTGGACTGACAGCTGAAGGGGTGGCAGTCCACCTCCTTGCCACAGCTGAGGTGCCCTTGAGCAAGGTACCCTTACCCCCTCCCCGTTCGCTGCGATTGGCTGCCCACCGCTCCAATGAATGTGTCTCCATGAGTGTGTCACTGTTTAAATGTGCATGTGTGTTCAACAGGTGCCAATCTAGATGGAGTAAATGTGGAGGAGTAATTTCATGTCATGAAAATAAAAGTAATCTTAATCTATTGCTACTGATTTCAAACTACTGAATATAGTGGAAGGGAAGGAGAGTTCTTCTTGAAATTTAGTTTGAAAAAAGTTTGAAAAAAACTACTGGCGTGATAGTTAGTCGGGAGTGCTTTGGTACAACAAAAGAATATGACTGATTGACTAATGTAAAAAGGCCACAGTGTTCTATCTCTTACTTTCTGAGTAAAATTAAATACTTTGACAACTAGACCAAAAGATGTTTTGAGGCCCACATTGTCCAAACTGCATTAATTCCTACTGTCAGTTCATGCATACACAGATTCATAGGCTATCCATTATATGCGGCCCCCTAGAGCAGCAATGCAATCATTCCCCAGCCCTTTATCCCTTTTCCCATTTGCCCACACACTTTCCCTTCCCTCAACTTTTCAGCTTGCATCTTATGTTCTAATCTTACAGTATTTATCAAATTTTGTTGATAAACTTGCACACTTATAATCAAGTTGTGTTAAGAATGCATTTCAGATTTTAAGATTTTAAGGCCTAAAAAAGATGTTTTGGTAGAAAGCTATGCAGGCTACTTAACATAATATTTCACAAAAGAAATCTCTTTTTTGTTAAATTGCTGCTTCTCAATAAAGAAACCTGATTAGTCAAGAATGAATTTAACCAGAGTGGGATGTGGTTTATTATTGTGCAGCTAACTAATAGAGCTGAGTTTGTTCCTTCATGAAGAGCTTTTATGTTTGAGCAAATTTAAATTATTACACGCCTCAGGTCACACTTGCTAATGACTCAGAGAACTTCATCAGATGTTAATACTTGAGAGGCATTATAGTACTTTTACTGGAGGTCATAATTACAAGGACAGAGAGCATGTTTTCTTTACTGGATTAAGTTATTTAGATCCCTTTCAGAAGGGCTTAATAAGGAAGCATGGGTTTGGCTAATTCAATACCAGTCATTTATAGGAGTTTTGCAACCCCGTCTCACAACACACACACATACACACACACACACACACAGACACACACACACACATATTGGCCTTTGCTCCTACCTATAAATAGAAATAGAATAAACCAAAGTAGGCTGACGGAAGATCACATTGGCCAATATCCAGTTTAAAACTGAAGATCAAAGAGAAGGGAAGATCAAAGCAAGGTATAGAGCTCATTTATCATTTTTCTCTCAAGTTGTTCTTTACAAATAATAAAATCAGGTGAAATGTTTCCTACCAATTTCTAATTAAAAAACAAAAACATTTTAAACCCTTTTGAGATTCACACCATCTCAAACCTTCTGCACTGTGTGAAAGATATTACTGCGTGGGAGAGTCACGAACCTGTCTGTATTACTATATAAGTGCCAATTAGCCATCCTGGGTGTCAGACAGGAGGCTCAGAGCCAGGTCTGGGGTGAGGAACCATCAACACTCAGCCAGTTATGCATATTTAGTAAAGAGCAGTGAGGAGATTTGGACTGTCATCATCCATGGTTGCATATTATAGATAGGTTAGATGTAGGGTTGCCACCTGTGTCTGACAAAAATCCTGGACATTTTGACCATCGAATCGACCTTTATGTTTGTAAGCAACGGCGCCTTTCGCACATCTAACCCAAGATAAAAACCGTCATTCTAAGCGACAATTGTATAGCTAAAATTAGTAAGAATGACAATTTCTAGTTATTTGTTTAGTTAATTGCTTTATTTAATAGCAGACCTTTATTATTTTGTTATATTTTCAACAGTTTTTAGTTGTGGACAGCTGGGGGCACACACTCTCCGTCTCCACCTTACCATTTCTAATGAACCTCCACGGTGCGTGCCCCCACCACCACCACCCATGTTATGCTACGTAATTTTTGTAGAGCCAATAAGGCTGTGTATTATGGACGTAGGCACGCTTCAATTAAACTGAAATACACATTTTGCGCATCATGTACAAAAATCCGGGACATTCAGTGTCCAGGATTTTTATTTTTATTTTCCTGGACAGACCATGAAAATCCTGGACAATCAGGAAAATCCTGGACAGGTGGCAACCCTAGTTAGATGGCATTGTTTTGTGTGGGGCAGTGCTAGCATAACATGACGGGAGCTATATGTATACTTTTTAAACCCTAACTATGTTTTTTTTAACTTTTAAATCAAACTATTATTGAAATAGTAAAAGTTAAGTCGGAATTATGAATGAGAGGGAAGCATATAAGTGAAATAACTGTGATGTGGTGTCAGTGACAGACTCGTTGTGTCTTCCATGAAAGTCCAACTTATACCTTCCAACACCCCCTCTGTCCTTCTTGTAAGTATTTGTGTCCAACCCATCAGTGTTGAATGTGTACATCATCATGTAGCAAGACGTTGACTCTAGACGTGATAATGTACCAAGACATTGACCATCGATGTCATAACGTAGCGAGACTTAGCACTTCAATATGTATTGAGATATAAGTTGTGTGTCTGTAGGGAGCTTGCGAGAGCTCAGGTTGACACTAAAGTACTCTGTTCAACATGACTGGATTAGCCTCCAGGAGGAACCTGGAACAAGAAGGTAAAGGCCCAAGTTATCCATTATTATGGGAAAGACGCATTCTGAAATGTTGATTTAATGCACTATGTAAGTCCCTCCTCTACATTTAGGATGTGTTAGTTGTTAAGCAAACAGTATACAGACCAGATGAGTTGGTAAAAGTATTTTGGGGTCAGTGGACCCTGACCAGCTGAAAGGGTAGTGGAAGGATATTGATTATGGACATATCTTATTCACAGTACATACTTGCTCGTGTTCTCTTTTGATGGGTCAATAGGCATAGGTTTTTCTTGAATTTTATGCTTTTAAAACTCTTAATGATTGTCTTCAGTTGCTTCATGAGGCTGTATATTTTTATGAGCCCTAGAACATCCCTTAAACCCCCTCTTCCTGCTGCAGTATTGAAGACAAGTGGTTGCCATTATTTGCTATGATGGCTTTGAAACTCTGGAACAACCTGCCCAAGGAAGCCAGACTCACTGAAATGGTTTTAGTGTAATTACTTGCATGCCACTGTTATCTTCTTTCTGATTTTACTTAAATTCAGTTAGTTGATCAGGTCTGCTGGTGAGCTGGAGCGTATCCCAGCTGTCATTAATAAATAAACTGACACTAACTACATTTGGAAGATGGGTGGGTGGATGGAACTAGTGTTCCGGAGTTGAAATTACTATGAATTACTGTGATCCTTTGAATCTTATCAGTTCCAAATAAAATGCTGAGACTAAGTTTTAGCCACCAAGGCTTCAAGACCGGATGTGTCTGCGACTGATCAGTTGGTGAGACATACCACGGGGCATATTTAAAGGTCTGGTAGAGTCAGTGGATAAGAGCTTCTTTGGCAGCACACCAACAAAATATCAGGCATGGAAGGCTGTAATCACTTTGTTCACATAGTAAAAATTAAGCAAAATTTTCATCCCAGGCATGTGGAGACAAATGACAGCAAATAGTTCATCAAAGTATTTCTCCTAAGGATGTGATTTCTTGATTCATTTTTATAGTCTGATTAGATATTATGTGACATCTGCTTTTCTAAACATTTCATACATCTCTTTAAAGATAAAACATGCAGAAGAACAAGGCAATCAAAGATAAACATAAACAAGAAGGTTAAGACTCTTTTAATAACAATCAGGGCCTGTTAGTTGCAAATATAAGCAAATGACTCCATTGGGCATATCACTTTCAATAATGGGACACCACTTTGACCTTCCTTTGTAAACAAACAATCTTCATAGGGTTGTCTCATTTTATTTATTTATTTGTTTATTTATTTATTTGTTGAATATGCTGTAGGAAAGACAAAAGCCTCATAAGATCTTTTTAGTAAAGGGGCAACTATTGCTCAGGTAGAAGAGCAGTCATCTGCCAGTTGGGAGGTTGGTGATTTGATTCTTACTTTCCCAGACCACATGTCCTTGGGCTAGACATTGAACCCTGCGTTGCCTACTGATGTGTCCATCAATGTGAATGTGTATGGCAGTGAAAAAAGCATTGTGTTGCCTGTAAAATTATATAGACTCATTCACAGTTGTGTGTGTGTGAATGGGTAAATGTGGCTTGTAGTGTAAAAAGTCAACTAAACTAGAAAGCGCTGTATAAGTACAGATTACCAGTATAGTAATATTGTTATTAGTATGGTTAATAAGTTTAATCAGCAGAACTTTGTCATATTGCCCTTTTGTAGTTTTAGACGTGTTTCCGTCACTGCAGCTTTCATCAACATTGAGATGTATGGTTTGAGGAAGTCCATCTTATCAAGGTACCATCCATGGCTCTGACTCTCCTGTTTTGTCTGCTCATACCTTCAGTCATTTTTAAACTGATATTAGACACCATCAACAGCAGCAGACAAAACGGCTTGGCAAAACAACCCAGCCACATGTTTATCGATAATCTGCTTTTCCTCCCATGATGGGGCATCACATCATGCAAACAGTATTTGAATGCAGAGGGGAATACAAACGTATGAAAATATGCCCTCTAATGCTGTGAAAACTAATGAATGTAGAGCGCAGGAGTTAGAAGATTTTATTTACAGACTCATGCAGCCTCTTTTTCCTTGACACGCACTCCATTCATGAGCATTCAAGAACACACACTCTAACGTGAATGGTATCTTTATGAAGCTAAAAACAGTTTGATTTGAAAAGTGGGCGCAATCACAAGTGTGTATTAAACATACAGTTAACCTTTGGTTTGTGGCAGTGGGTTTCAACTATGATTTGTTAAAAAAAAACAAGTTGTTGAAAACAAATGAAAATTTCACCTGCAACATTTCTGTAGAAGTTTATTTTTGTGAATGAGCTGTGCTGCAGCGGCGTGCGTCGATGAAGTCATCCCGCTAGATGCATGTGTAGAAAGCGTAACCTATAAGCCCCCCAATAGCCCCAACAACAACATGGCAGCTATGAGCTAACAGTGCAATAGTACGCATTCATTCATTCATTTGTCTTAAAGTATTGGTGAAATAAAGACAGATAATGCCTTATTTAGAGGCTGTATTGTCTATGCCCTGGTCTCTCCCGTTATATGGATATACGTGGATCTCGAGTAATCTAAAGATCTTCCGAAGGACACCGACTTTCACCAAACTGTTATCGGTGAGTAGATGAATGTATTTTATGTCAAAAATAAGGTCCAGGTTTTAAAAAAAACTAACTTCTCCTTTAATCCATGGTCTTTGGAGTGAAAAAGAAAAGATCCACATACCAGATTTAAAGATTCAAATTTAACTACAAAGTTAATTTCAAGAGGGATGGTTTATTTTGTACATAACTCAGTTAAAAAGAAGCTCTCAAAGTAAAAGTTGATTTGTAATTAAGAACCATAAGGCAAAAAGTTTCACCTCACCCTCCTGACCGGAGAGAGCTCCAGTATTTTCAAAAGGCAAAATGCCTATAATGGCAGTGTCAGACTTTGCTAAAATAGAACATACATTGTTTTTTTTAACATTCTCACATATAGGCAAATTAAGTCATACATCGGCATTATGGGAACTGATAGAATTTTTATTTGTCCTTTTATCTTTAAAAACACATTAATCAGACTCACTTTTTAAAACATTTTCACATTGCTCACTTCTTTACTGTTACACAGTAAAGAAGCAAAGGGGGGAAAAAAAGAAATTTAATGGACTTTAAGTTGGGATGCTAATTGCATATTTTCCTAACCTTTATGCCACTGAGAGTGAATCTCAGATAAATGCCTTTTATTTTCACGTGCAAGTTTTGTTTTAAATTATCTATAACATGACAGGCACAAAACCTAAAACCCTTATGATTGCTTTTGTCAGACAGATATTAATCTGGAGAGCTGCTGTCATCAAAATACTCCAGTATCAAATTTGAGCTCCTCCGAAACGCTGCCAAACACCCATCCCATCTTTTTAAAACAGGCTTGTATAAAAAGTAAATTAACTTTGATTGTTTGGTCTTAATTAGTTTATCCTGAAAGTCCATATGTGGGTGCTGTGGTTTGGGTCAGGTTTCTCAGACGTACATCAAACTAAAACAACTCAAAGCTCCAATTATAGCTCGGTCCAAAGTTTACCACTGAATCCCTCAATCTTTATCGGTAGGTTGTTTTGTGCAACTGTCAAACCCAAAGAATCAAACTCAGCTCTTTAAACCAACATGGACGAAGTTCCTAGACGATTAACATAGATGATGATAGATAATTAATATAATAAAATTCAGCTAACTCTATCCACTGAATGTGATGTGAGACATAATTGGGCATCAGAGCTCCTTAGAAGCTGGATGAGAAGTTAAGATTGCTTTTAACTTTTAGAGAGAACTATCAAACTATCTGCTCTCCACCAGAGATCTACTTTTGGATGTCAGTTACGACAGCTCCAGCAGTGGTACAGTCGTGTTTTCTGTGGGTTTTGTGAAATTACAGCTTAGTCTAAGTGAATTTTGACAGATTTATTGGTTGCATTGTTCTTTTATTTTGAATAACTAACTAATGCGCTTTTTCCTGGAAGTCAATAAACGCTGCTTTCCTTATGTTGAGGTCCTGGCAGCTGGATCAGTTGTGTTACAATAGCAGATGGTTGTGATGTTCTCAGTGGGGTGTTGGCTGTTGGACTGTCTCCTTCTTGGAAGCCGGCTACCCAGAACACAGCCAAAGGGAATTTGCATGTTTGTCATTGGGTTGGGGGAGCTGACCTCATACTCCCATGTGTAGGGGGATGTGAGGGGGTTGGGCTGCACCTACATCAGAATGAAAAGGAAAGGAGGGACATTCTCATAAGAAATCTATTCTTTGCGCATGCAACTGTATATGCTGTCCTTGATGTGGCATTTTTAACAAGTTTAGTTGCTCATTTTGGCTTGATGAGGTTTTACAGACCAAAAGCTTATTGTAGAAAACACAGACTTAATATGTGTGATAAAATAAAAAAGGTTTTCAGCAGAGGTGGATTGAGTTTGTTCCTCCTCAGCTTTCTCAGAAAAAAAGAGGCGCTGTTGGGCCTTTTTAATAATGTGGGTGGTGTTCACAGTCCGGCCGAGGTGCTCTGAAATGTGCAGACCCGCTTATAACGTATTGAGTGGGATAATTTTCATTACCCCAAATTAGATGGTTGAATATTCTGATTTGTGAGCTCAATCAATTAGCAGTACAATAAATAGGGTAAATCTAGTCCCTTCTTCTCAGTGGGGGCATGTGAGCGAGACAATAGCCAGGCGTCCCCTGCCTTTGTTCAGTACAGTAGTTGGCTGCTTGCAGTTTAAACCTGTTCAAATATGGATATGGATAACATTTACCTTGCCAGATTGATCAACCTTGGACCCCCCACCCCCTTTTTTTGTAAATTCCCGTTACCTGGTTGAATCAATGCCAGCAGGCTGAAGACTGTGCAGTCAAGGTCATGAAAAGGAATTGTAAAATGACAATGCCCCACCCTCTGCCTGCCTAACCACCACACGACACCCATAAACATGGATGGTGAGCCATGGAAAAAAAGAGTTGCAGTCAAGGTCGCACATTCATAGAGGAAGCCAAATAGCACATGCAGCCTATATTTAACCTTGTTTACACTAACACACACAAATACTCACACACATTGAGCGTCATTGAGAAACACGAGGTAGAGGAAAGGTCACCCTCAGAGCAGAATACTGTTTATATTGATATCATGTCAGTAAATAGGATTTCTGATTTTGTAGTGTGTTGTACAGACACATCTTCTCAGTCTTCCCCAATGTCCCAACAAGTACACACACACACACACAGGACCTCCTTGTTCAGATGTGTCCAAGTAGGCTACTTTCATTCTCTGCTCAGCATTGCTGAATTGAATCAGACCAAATTACATCTGTCTTACATGACATATAGATTTACTTTAATTGCAGAATCCAGGGTCGAACTCATTTGAAATTGATAATAATGTAGCTTTAATATTGATTAAAGCAGCTCTCTTTAGTACTTAACGGCGGCCATAGCGCAGTGGTTAGAGTGGGTTGTCCAATAATTGGGAAGGTTGGTAGTTCAATTCCAGCTCTCACCACTCACTGACAGTTGGAGGGGTGGAAGTCCACCTCCTTGCCACGGCTGAGATTCCCTTGAGTACCCCCATGCTCCCCGGGTGATATATGTAGTGTATATGGCATCTGTCTCCATGAGTGTGTGATCGTGTGTGTTCAACAGGTATCAACCTGGATGTGTTAAATGCAGAGGACTAATTTCATCTATTTACATAAAAAATAAAAATTGTTGACCATAGTGTTAGTTTATTACTCAACATCAGTTAACTTCTCCAAATCTTTGATACCATCTTTTTTTTCTCTTTTTGTTTGTACATGAGTAAAACAGATGCTTTATTTATAGATCACAACAGGGCAGATTTGTTACACATCCATGCATTCAAGCATATAACTTCCTTACTCATTTCACTTGCTGAATTCAAGGAAAAGCAAATCAGGCTTGGCTCTGAAATCTTACAGCGCAGAGGAAGTAGATTATACAACACACTGGGGCCTCAGAGAGCCTCAGAGTACTTTCACATTAGATAAGTGGCTTCTGAGTACATGAGAAAAGCCTTTTGAGTGGGGCTGGGGGATATGGGAAAAAGTCATATCACGATGTATTTTTTCATATCAGTCGATATTGACATCACAATATAAAACAAATCACTATTTTGTGAATTTTAAATGTTCCCTGTTCCCTGTTGCTCTTAAAGCTATGGAAGGTAATCCTAGAGAGCTAGCAAGAAAGCTAGCAAGATTCGAAAGTGGCCCCTCCTCTAAGCTCCACCCCCCCCCCCCCCATTCCGTCAGTGCTTCATCCAAAGCCGGTAGAACCGCGTGCGCACACGGAGCAGGGAGCCGACAGAGGGGGGCGTAGGCAGAAAGCAGAGGCATCTGATTGTTTTTTTGTAGGCGCTCGTCAGCTTTTTCTCAGTCCTGCAGCTGCCACAGAGGTCTGATTATTTTCGTCCCTTTTTCTAAATACATCTTGTATAGATTTCTCTCAGGATAGACGGACCATTTCACCCAGTATTACAAAATGTGTTTCTGAATAGGATTACCAACCATGTCTTTAATTGAGATTTGAAGAATCTGACAGCTGGAGGGGTCTCAGTCCACCTCCTTGTCATGACCAAGGTGCCCTTGAGCAAGGCACCATACCCATGCTCCCCTTGCGCTGTGAATGGCTGCCCAAAAAACATACAAAATCAAAGACCAAGAACAGACCTCGTCCATGTTGATAATATGATCCGGTGACACGTTGTGTTTGTTCAGTTACCTGCTTTTCAATGAACATACTGAAACTGTCGACCTTGGCTTGGAAGTCTGCCCACAGTTTCTGACACACCGTTGTCCGTGCTCTGATAGAGAGGCTGTTGCGTTGCATGAAGCGGTACCACCAAGAAGGCCCGTCTGCAAAGTCAATTATGATTACAATGAATTGAACTCCAATTGGCTTGAATTGGACTATACTATTTAAGTGCCTTCAGATGACATTTGTTGTAATTTGGCACAATATAAACAAACTGAATTGAATTTATATTCAGCTCCTTGGCAAGTACCAGGGCATGGATACGTAACAGCCATCTTGCTTTCAGCCCGCGATTAGCTTTCTTTGTTAGCATATAGTTGTCACAAGCCAAGAGTGTCCTCTTATGGCTGTAGATAGCAAGGTTTACTCTTTGGTTCATGTCAATCATTATGAATTTAACATTAAAAGCATGTTATTATTATATATTTTGATATATAAGTTGCACCAGACTTTAAGTCGCAGGACCAGCCAAACTATGAAAAAAAGTGTGATTTATACTCCGGAAAATATGGTAGTGGTATTCCCTGTCTTTGTCGGAACATGTGCTCAACATAATTTGCAGTGCACACTACTCTGTTTCGTGTCGAACTTCAAAAACCAAAATACCTCCACACCACCGAACTTTTCGGGCCTTTCTTATCAACAATGTCATCAACAAAGTCATCCCTTATGCCTTGAGCTGTGTTTTCTGTCAGTTCTTCGGAGGGAGCACTCATTTTCTTTTTTTTATACAGCTGCAGAAGCACAAACAAACACGCCACGGATAGCTGCTGGCATGGTTCTATTCAAGCCACGTGATTGGTTCAGCACGGCGCAACTCTCGTTGTCATTGGCTATTCATATTGTCTGTCAAAAGATGGACGAATGTAATCTATCGAAAAGTCTATCGACCATGTTTCATGTCGCTGTTGAGGAAAAGTTATTCTTCGATAGCTAACTTTATCGTTTCATCGCCCGGCCCTACTTCAGCTGCAGAGATATGAAATATGAAGTTATTGGTTTCCTGTAAAGTAATCTGCCTTTCATTCTATGCAAGTGTTGATAGACTCAGATCTGACTTTCAGAAGCCACATCAAAGCTGTCACCAAGGCAGCTTTTTACCATCTCAGAAACATCAACAGAATTAAAGGTTTCCTCTCCCAAAAAGACCAGGGGAATCCATGCATTCATACTCATCCATGCATTCATCTCCAGTAGACTCGATTACTGTAATGCTCTTTTAACTGGACTCCCCAAAAAGAGCATTAAACATCTGCAGCTCATCCAGAACGCTGCTGCTAAAGTATTAACCAGGACTAAGAGATCTGAACACATCACACCAGTTTTGAAATCTTTACACTGGCTTCCAGTCAGTCAGAGAATAGATTTTAAAAGCCTGCTGATGGTCACATCAAATCCCAGAACGGTTTAGGCCCAAAATACATCTGTGATATGTTCAGAGAATATAAACCTAGCACAGCTCTTAGATCCAAGGACTCAGGTCAGCTAGTCCAGTGTAGTGTCCAGACTAAACACAGAGAAGCAGCATTTAGCTGTTATGCTGCAAACAAGTGGAACAAACTGCCAGTGGAGATTAAACTTTCACCAAATGTAGACATTTTTAAATCCAGGTTTATTTAATTTCTTTTCTCATGTGTCTATGCATGAAATCTGCGTTGTATCTTTGAACTTATCTAGACTGTTGCTTGTTTTTAAATTCATTTAAATTATTTTATTTGTTTCTCTTTATATTATTTTATGTGCTTCTTACACTCCCTGCTGCAATGCTTTTATTCTATGTAAAGCACTTTGAATTGTTTTGTACATGACGTGTGCTAAACAAATAAATTTGACTTTGAAGTGTTGTAAAATATACTCCTACTGCAGTTCAACCTTTATACCTAATTCTTGCTGGCAACCTGAGGGAGGGCTAGTATCTCTTCAGTTGTTTTTCCCATTTATGTCAGAGTGTACCTAATGTAATGTTTTGTCACTCTTGTTTTTTCTGGTTTTGAAGTCACATTTTGATACTTCTAGCTTGGAGTGTATTGGAAAATCTTACCAAATACTCCTTTTAAAGTATGAAAGAAACAGCAACATATATTGGTACACACATTCCCAACAACAGCACACTCAAAAGAGTTCAAAAGGTTAAACTGTCTGAGTTGGAGTTTTATCTCACTGCAGGCATGCAGTTCTGACACATTCGGTTATACTCAGCTGAGTCTTGGGAAAAACTGTAGAACTAGCTGCATTATGATCTCATCCACTGAGGCCTGAGTGCCTAGTGAACACACAGACACACACCCTCTATGTTCATGGAGATGGAAAGTTTTAAAATGATGAAATCAGTGAATGAAAATAAGCTTAGACTGGAGTGATGTTCAAGGCTACTTCTGAAACTTCAGTATTGGTATTATGAAGAAAAGTATTCTGCACTTTTGCCATACAACTTCGCTGGGTACAGCGAATGGAGGGGTACCTCCATTTTGCAGGGATAAAGTGCCCCATTTCTTTTGACAGTTACATGATCCCTGATCCCCGAAACAAAAATGGCACATTTTCCCTGAAACAAGGAGGGTTAGAGTCAAGGAGGAAAATTGAGATCGGTTAAAAGTCGTAACACAGCCAGTTCGCAGTCCAATTTCAACTTTTAAATTAGAGCATTGTAAAGAGACCTTTTCATGGGTGCATTCACTCTTTCATTCTTCTATCCATCCACTTATCAAAGCTTTCCCATCTGCTGGTGTTTACCCCGCCTACTCTGAGCATTATCTCATTTTGGACAGGTTGCCAGACATCTGAACGGGATGTAAGGGAACCGGCAGGAGCCACTGGAAAGTATGTCATCCACTTCCTGAGAAAACATTCCTGCTCATATTGTTTTTGTTGTTTTAATAGCATGCCCTGGTGATAAAAAGTGAAACGGTGCTGGAAAAAGCTTGTTCAACATGACATATAAAGTTTATACAGGGGGATAAAGGGTGGGAATGTTGGAGTCTTTAACATGTAGTCGGAGAATGTGAATTGTATTTTCACTCTGGTGCATGGGGCAGAAGAAAATTGTTAATCCTGTCAACAGTGAACAGTGTTCATAAACTCAATTCCAATAATCCCTCAAGGTGTTAGCTTGATTCCATTTATGCATTTTTCAGTCACGCAACATCTCCACCATTAAAGGGGAACTCCGGGGCATTTGAAGCGCGTTTCCATTGCTAGAGGTTGTCAAATACTGATAGTAGGACACAGAGAGGTGCAAATCTGCGCTCCCTGTGTGGAGATAGCGCTGTTCGCACAGCCTGTCATGCGAGGCTAATACGTGGTGGCTAAGGGGCAAGAGCTAACCGTCCACGTAAAACAACAACTTGCACACTGCAGAAACGTCACACCACTTTATAAACCATCCGACAATAAAGTCACAAGCCTTACCATCAAAACCATATGCATGGTTCTCACATTACTGGCATGGGGACGTTACAAAACAACTTTATAAGCAGCATGTAACTCACCGAGTAGTTGTAGGCTCGCGCATGTGAAAGCCCAAAAGAGTCGATGGACGATAATCCCATATACAAAACAATTATCTTCTCTAGAAAAACTGCTTTCAAGTATTTAAAACATTACAACAATACATGCCCAGTAATATTGTTGTAATGTTTTAAATACTTGAGCGCAGTTTTTCTAGAGAAGATCATTGTTTTGTTTATGAGATTATCGTCCATCGACTCTTTTGGGCTTTCACATGCGCGAGCCTACAACTACCCGGTGAGTTACATGCTGTTTATAAAGTTGTTTTGTAACGTCCCCATGCCAGTAATGTGAGAACCATGCATATGGTTTTGATGGTAAGGCTTGTGACTTTATTGTCGGATGGTTTATAAAGTGGTGTGACGTTTCTGCTGTGTGCAAGTTGTTGTTTTACGTGGAAGGGTTAGCTCTTGCCCCTAGCCACCACGTATTAGCCTCGCATGACAGGGTGTCCGAACAGCGCGATCTCCACACAGGGAGCGCAGATTTGCACCTCTCTGTGTCCTACTATCAGTTTTTGACAACCTCTAGCAATGGAAACGCGCTTCAAATGCCCCGGAGTTCCCCTTTAAGGAAAATGACAAGCTAAATATACCCACACAACTTATCATAAAAAAAAAAAGAAACTCCAAGCTGGAGCTGTTTTATTTTTTACAAATGAAACTCAGACTGAAAGTTACTTAAAGAGGCAAACAGGCCTGGTTTTAGTGAATGGAACTCTGGGTGGGTTTGTGGTGCCGATTGTGTTTTTAGGCAGCAAACACATATAAAAGCCGCTTTCGGACAGACCGTTCTAAGAAAGTAGTTATCAGAACTACCCTCCTCGAATTTCGTTCTGATAACTATCCTTCCCCAGCGGAACTGTTTCAGTCTGCATTCGCACATGAGTCGGGACCTGATAGGGACTGATGCGCCGCGCGCAGCCGTCTGCTTCAGTGACGTGTTAGCCGTTAGCCGTTTAGCGCTACATTCAAACACAAAACAAAACGGTAAAAGTAAGGAGAGTAGAAAAAACACCACCAAGAAGCTAATATGGAGAGCAGGGAGGCCACTGTGTTTATGATCTGCATCTCTCTATGTGGCCCTGCAATGGACTGGCGGCCTGTCCAGGGTGTACCCCGCCTCTCGCCCATTGACTGCTGGGATAGGCTCCAGCCCCCCCCCGCGACCCGACCGACGGATTCAGCGGTATAGATAATGGATGGATGGATGGACAAATAAAATAATTTAAATGAATTTAAAAACAAGCAACAGTCTAGATAAGTTAAAAGATAGCGTGCAGATTTCATGCATAGACACATGAGAACAGAAATGTTTTTAACCTTGCTTTAAAAGTGTCTACATTTGGTGAAAGTTTAATCTCCACTGGCAGTTTGTATCACTTGTTTGCAGCACAACAGCTAAATGCTGCTTCTCCCTGTTTAGTCTGGACTCTGGACTGGACCAGCTGACCTGAGTCCTTGGATCTAAGAGCTCTGCTGGGTTTATATTCTCTGAACATATCACAGATGTATTTTGGGCCTAAACCGTTCTGGGATTTGTAAACTATCAGCAGGCTTTTAAAATCTATTCTGTGACTCACTGGAAGCCAGAGTAAAGATTTTAAAACTGGTGTGATGTGTTCAGATCTCTTAGTCCTGGTTAATACTTTAGCAGCAGCGTTCTGGATGAGCTGCAGATGTTTAATGCTCTTTTTGGGAAGTCCAGTTAAAAGAGCATTACAGTAATCGAGTACTGGAGATGAATGCATGGATGAGTTTCTCCTGGGGGGTATTCCACGAAGCTGGCTTAGCGGAAAGCCTGGCTTTTCTCGCTACTTCTGGCTAAACTTAGAGAGAGTTCCGTTCCACGAACGTGGCTTGTTTGAATGCCCGCTGAGTAACCATGGTAACTTGTGTCGCTGAACTAGCCTGGTCCCGGGCAGGCTAAAGTTGAAGCTTAGCTTAGCTGCATCTCAAAGAATGTCCGACCGGCTGAAACAGACTCCCGAAAGAAATGTTCACCTAGAATTCTGCGCTCCCACAACTCATGTCTTGTCTAAAAAACTAAACAAAAACTGTGGTTATCATATCACCACTTTCACTGTCTCGAAAAATCAATCAGTCGGTGCCAGTGCAACTAAAAAAACGCAACTATACACACGTATTGAACATGAAATTAAATGAGAGAGAACATGGTATTCATTAAAACTAATCAATACCTAACAAACATCCGATCTTCCCTAATGTTATCGGTGCACTCCACTGTACCCATGTACGCATCCAAGGCAAGGCAATTTGTAGAGCACAATTCGTACACAAGGCAATTCAAAGTGCTTTACAGCTACATAAAATCACAAGAAGGCAATAAAATCATTCCAAAAAACAAAAAAATCATTAATTAATTAATTTAAAAGTGAAGAGTGCAGATAAAATACTTTCAGGTGTCATATGCACATCTAAATAGAACTGTTTTCAGTCTGGATTTAAACATTGTCACATTGTCCAGGCCCCTGCTGGACCCGTGGAGGCTGACTATGTAAACCGAAAATTTTTCCATATCCTAAATGTACAGGTACACTTGGGGATAATTGTCCATAGACTCTGAACTGGATTTCTCATTTTGAAAAATACCACATCAACCCCTTTGAGTAATGCTGAGCAATGTTACATTTATGCCCTGTGAAACCTCATCATTGACTCCTATCCTCCGTGCATACAGATGATCTGTGATGGAGGTCATTTCATTTCCAACATTGAGGCTAAATGGCCGGGATCAGTTCATGATTCTAGGATCTTCCGAGCATCCTCACTGGCACAGAGGTTTGCACAAGGCGCAAGAATTTTACTTACCCGAAGGAGTGTACTTTTGAAGTAAGGTGTTGCATAGGCAGAATTTTGGTAATCTAATGAGAGGTCATCTTAAGGAATTTAAAGTGCTCGCCGTACTTTATTATAGATAGCCATATAAGGCACATATTGCATTAAATTGCCAAGTCTTAACACATGTATATCCATCCAACATTTCTCTTATTCTGCAGGACAGTTCAATGTCCTGCAGAATTTTCAATGTCCCAGAATTTTCTGGGAGATGGCGCTAGTTCAAGCGACGCTTTCCGGCTATAGCCTGGCTTTCTTTAGCTACTTTCGTGGAATACCCCCCTGGTCTTTTTGGGAGAGGAAACCTTTAATTGTTGATGTTTCTGAGATGGTAAAAAGCTGCCTTGGTGACAGCTTTGATGTGGCTGCTGAAAGTCAGATCTGAGTCTATCAACACTCCGAGCTTACGAACTTGGTCAGTGATTGTAAGGTCCTGAGTCTCAAGATATTTACCAACGCTGACCCTCTTCTCTTTTCTACCAAACAAAATGATCTCAGGTTTGTCTTCATTTAATTGGTAGAAAATTCTCTCTCATCCAGGTGTTTACTGCAGTCGTCCGTTGACAGAGACACATAAAGTTGTGTATCGTCTGCATAACTGTGATAATTGATGTTAGAATTCTGCAATATCTGACCCAAAGGGAGTATATACAAGTTAAACAGAAGAGGTCCAAGAATTGACCCCTGGGGGACTCCACAAGTCATGGCCACTCGCTCAGATTCATAGCTGCCAATTGTAACAAAATAACTCCGGCCTTCTAAGTAGGACCTGAACCAGTTAAGGACCGCTCCAGAAAATCCAACCCAGTTTTCCAGCTTGTGCAACAGGATTCTGTGATCTACAGTATCAAACGCAGCGCTGAGGTCCAACAGAACCAGGACTGAAACATTACCAGAATCAGTATTCAACCTAATGTCGTTTAACACTTTGACCAGAGCTGTTTCAGTGCTGTGATGACGTCTGAAACCTGATTGAAAGTTATCAAGACTTCCACTTTCATTCAGAAAGTCATTGAGCTGGTTAAATACAACTTTCTCAATAATCTTAGATATAAAAGAGAGATTAGAGACAGGTCTGTAGTTGTTCATCATAGAGGCGTCTAGAGTTCTCTTCTTTAGAAGTGGCTTAATGGCAGCTGTCTTTAGTGACTTGGGAAAAATGCCTGATGCCAGTGAGCTGTTAACTATTTGTAGGAGATCACTTTCTACTGAGGTAAAAACAGTTTTTAAAAAATCGGATGGTATTATGTCCAGAGTACAAGTGGTTGATTTCAGATGCCGAACTGTTTCCTCTAGGATTATTAAATCTACAATATTAAATTGTGACATAACGTCAGAGTTATTTCTAGGTTTTAGACACAGATTAGTTTTCTTGTTTGTCTGTGTTGCGTGAATGTTTTGTTTAATCGTTTTGATTTTTTGACTAAAAAAGTTGGCAAATTCGTTGCATTTCTCTGCGGAGAGGAGGTCTGGGTTTGACTGTTTAGGAGGATTTGTGAGTTTTTCAACCATATGTGTGGTTTTTCAACCATAGCAAACAGAGTTCGAGAATTGTTGACATTCTTATTATTATATGCTGTGTAACCACTCCAAAATGTTGATATACATTCTTTGTCGATGGTTCTTCTTCATTTTTACTTTTCATTACAGTGTAGAGTGATCATGAAGCAGAACTATCATCAAGGCTATGAAATAATGCACATAGAGCTATGTCGCAAAAATGCAAACTAGTGCTGTGGGAGCTAAAGTGTGTTTTATATGCTTCTACATGCTCTTGTTTGTTTAGGTGTGAAAGTTCACATGAATGTCAATTTGACTGGATAATAAGTTGATTACAAATAGGCGGAAGGTTATTTAATTCATTTGATTGAATTCATGTTTATTTTAATACAATTTTGTAACCTTTTGTTAGGAGCCATTTTTATGTTACTGTCGCTTTAAGAAAACAGGTCTTTAGCACACGCAGGCTTTTGGAGGCAGTTGAGGCTTAATTAAGGACTGAGCAATACAGTTTTCTAACCACAGTGCCTTTTCTGATGAGATTTTTGATTTGGAATACTCCTGTAACAAGATACCTTGGAAAACTTTGGAATAAATAAATTTTGTTTAATCTTTTACATCGGAGTCCTGTGGACGTTTCTTGTTTTCCTTCCAGTGAAAGTACACAAATTAAGTTAACCTGGTTTAAAGCTTCAGCTCCCACAAGTGCAATGACAGTATTTAGTCACCACTCTCTTCTTTACAGCATTTCTTCTTCATCACAGTCCAGGTAATCGTAGGTGCTGAGACCTTACATGTATCTTCCAATTCAATACTTTTACAATACAGATCAGATCAGATTTTTTTTTTTTTTTTTTTTTTATTGTCATGCATACACACGAAATTTGTCCTCCACTTTTAACCCATCCAGGTTGGCACCTGTTTGACACACACGGTCACACATTCAGAGACAGATGCCAACCTGGAGCAGTGGGCAGCCATGAAGCACCCAGGGAGCAAGGGGGGTACAGTGCCTTGCTTAAGGGCACCTCTGCCGTAACAAGGAGGTGGACTGACACCCCTCCAGCTATCAGTTCCACCAATCTTTTTTGAGTGGCGAGAGTGGGAATTGAACCACCAACCTTCCGGTTATTGGACAACCGACTCTAACCACTGAGCCGCTACAAATTCTTACGAATATTTATTTATTTATTTTTTTTTTTAAAGAACTGACCTGGTGGAAAACATTGAGCCACCCACTTCTGGAGATTTTTTTACAAATGTTTTTCAAAATTTGAATAGAATACAATATATGGTAACTGGTTTTCATTTCAGAGGCGCCCTTGTGCAAGTGATGAAATTTGTTTTTAGTATACTGATACAAAACTGTTCATTCAAAACCCTGCACCTGACTGCATTTAGTAGTAGAAAATGAAATGTACATTATATTGTGGCTAAACAAAACCTCAAAAAGAATATAAAGTATCACATGCAAGATTCACCCTGGGATTCAAAAGCTAGCTACTTTTTTTAATTATCTGCAAGTTTTAGTTAGTAACATGCAAAGTTCATGAGCTTCACATTAAGTATGTTTACATGACGCTAGAAAAAAAACAATTGTTATGTTAGTCCAACTATGAAATTGTACAAAATTGAGCTTCTCTAAACCTGAGATAATGCAGCTGGGCATCAAATCACTCCTTCATGTTTACACTCAACATCAAATCAACTGAGGAGGTCTGCTCTTGCCCCATAGTTCCTTTGTTTGCAGTAAGTAAGTAAGTAAGCATTAACCAGTAAGTTCTGCTCTGATAAAATTCTAATTTTATAGCAACAGCATCATCTGACAAAATCACTGTTCAAATAACTTAAAGACAACGTCTGTGCAGTGAATTCAACTATACTGTTAGGAAAATTCATAACAATACTCAGGAATACTGTCTGAAATTCAAAAGCATAGGACATATAATCATGTTGCAACAAGGGGACATCTACATACAGAGGCTATGATGCAAATGTTCAAAGATACAGAGTTCTCAGGAAGCTTTTATAGGGTAGAAAGACGGAGGCTTACATTTTTGCTGATACGAGTCATGAGACATTTCCTTCTGCCCCTCTGAGAGCAGACAGTGTGGCTGATGATTTGGAGGCTGTGGGACATTCTCGTCTCTGAGCAGACAGTGGCGTTGATACCACTAAGGCTGTGGGGCATTCCTTTCTAAGAGTAGATAATGGTGACCTCTCTGAGTGCAGATATTATTCTCATGCATAGGTAAAATATTTGCAACATAAGCAGTTACACAGAAGTAGAAATGCACTTTCTGTTCTGTTATAGATCTGCGTTATCTGATCCTGTTTGCTCTGTCTTCTCGGTCTCATCCTGTTTCTCCAATCCTGTTCATAAAGATGATGCAATCACTTACTGACAGAAATCTTATTCAAAGTCAAGGTCATGTTTATTTATATAGCATATTTCAAACTACTACATTTGCCCAATGTGCTTGTAGCGTTGACACGTTATTAATTAATATTTACCTCGAAAATAGCAGGGGCACCACCTACCTACAATCTTGATTTACGTTACAGTCAGGTAGGAAACTGTTACAATCTTAGATCCTGGTATATTAAATTATTAATTAATTAATAATCAATCTCATTCTGAGTCGTGCGTCCTGTTTGGAGTGGTAATCGGCTTAGTAACTGTCTGTGACGCTCTTAAATGGGTTAATACAAACATTTATTCAACATTGCACAGGTATATAGGTGTATAAACAATTGATAAAGAGACAGAAATTAGAATTATTGGGGACACTCAAAGGGGATAATAGGGAAGAAAGGAGCAGGCCACTAACAGGGTTACCTATCAAAAATGTGACTAAATCTGGTTCATAACACGGATATTGTGCCAACGGTCTTCTGCCCGCGGAGGTCTGCTCATTCGTCGCTTTCAGAGAAAGTTTTCACTTTATCCACGGTTTCAAAAGATCTCAAACCAGCACCTTACTTTGTCGTAGCAGCGTAAGGGATTCCGTGGTTCTTTCCTTCTGATGAGTTGGTGTCGAAGCGGTGTTCCGTGGTAACCAGCGGGATGACGTAGAATCGACTTCTTCTTAATTCTTCGTCCTTGGATGAAGAGTGGCGGCTTGGCTGGGCTGTATGAGTTGGCACACACTCGCGTGTGTTGGACCAGACTTTTATATAAAAGAGAAGGGGAAGTCTAAAAAATTGGGAATTAATAGTTACGGAGAAAAAGACAAGAGCTGAGATAAGAGGGCTGAGAGCAAGAGAAGAGATAAGCAAGGCAAGAGATAAGACAAGCAGGGCAAGAGAGCAAGCGGGGGATTTCCTGCGCGCCTCTCTTTTAAGCTGGAGATCACATGTCAGCTTTCGTCCAATCAGAGTTCAGCTGGCTTTTGACCCAAGGGAAAAAGGGGGGTTGACCACGCTGAATTCATGAGACAAAAAGGGGGTCTTTCTGCTCCTTTCTTATACCGTATTTAACCCACATGACAGTGATTTTAGACAATATAATGTTCTTAACAGACAATAATGTTGCATACAAGCAGGCATAAACACCCATATGAGCATTGACAGTTATCAGCATACAATACTTCATATTTATCATGATAGAAATGGTATGACAACTTTTGGTTAATATTAACTAGAATGATCTGCAGCTGTTTGGGTAATACCTGTGGAATTAAACACTATTAGGTTATGCATTGCACATAATGAGAACATTAAACATCCGTAGTTGAAATTGTCCATGGTTGTTTAGGCTGACATAGTGAAAAGTGTCCGTTATCCATGTCCTTTGGGGGGCACTGTGGCTCCACGAGAGGGATTCCTTTTAAATCCAATATTCATAACTTGATAATTAATGAAGGTAAGAGAATGGCGAATGTTTCAAAATGATCTGTAGATTTGTCCAGTAATGATTTTCACACTTTCAGTCTACGGAAAGTGAGGTTTATAGTGGAATTTTCACTCTCTGAAAATAGGGAAGTGTGGCATTCTTTTGGTTGGTCCAGCAGGAGAGTTGAGCTTACATCTGCTTCCCTTATCAGGAGGTGTCCTACATAATTTATTATTCGTAGCTGGTCTGGGGGAGAGAAGACTCGGAAACAAAGAACCCCATTTGGTTGGTCTCACATCTGGCTCCGTTATCTCCTTTGAGCTGATCCGTTGAGAGGGTCGTAAAGAGGGTACGTTTCTTGATGTCAAGAAAGGTTGGATCTTTATGTAAACATCTCTGTGCTCTGTCTTTCCTGAGAGCACGCTACATATCCCCCACTTGATTTGGAGGTGTCCTGGGGAGATCTCGGAATCACGGAGGAGTAATCCCAGTGGTCTCAGGTTCAGAGGTTGAGGTCTTCTCTGAGGTGGTTGTTGGCTTTTTCTATCTTGTAGTACTATTTTACTGTAAGACTTATGGAATTAGAAAAACATATCAAAAGATATAACGAATTTAACTACGCTTTCTTAAGGGACTATAGTCGTAGCCTGAAACTAATGTCTAACCTATCTTCTAGCTAATTCTTTATAAAAGGGTAAATGGACTAAGTAACAAAGAAAAATCAAAAAGGGGCAGAGGTGACAGAAAAGTTGGCTTAGAGTTATACTTCATTCGCTAGTTCGTGGACTGCGGGGGAATATATGACTCGGGGTTCTTCCGATTCTGTCTCCTCATCAAAAGTCACTAGATCGGTGGTGTTTTTGTCCTGATCTGGCTTCTTACGTTTGTTACGTCTCGTGGTCCATTTGAGTAGGTTAATTTGGCCCTGGAGGGCGTTAGCGCGTCGAGAATATAGGTACGCGATTCCGAAGGTGAGGAGGTAGCCTAGGGCAACCATAGTCACGGTTACTGTGTCGGGGCCTGACCATGAGTAGGATATAGTTGGTCGGGGAGGTTTGTTGCTGGAGGTTATTTCTTTCAGCACGTTCTCTATGGGACTGACGTCAATGGTTTTAAAACCTTCAAATTGGAGTTGAGTGACCGTGTCTGCCTCAAGCTCCAGGGATTGCTTTGAGTAGAAATCGGAGATTTCTATTTCCCCGTCGTATTGGTCAGGATTAAGGTGGTAAAGGGCCAGGTCTCCTATGTGAAGGATTGCGCCTTCAGGAACTGTGACCCACAATGTGCGGTTTGGTAGTTCCATTTTAGTAGACGTGTCGTGTTGATCGTAACTAATAGTGGCGGTCTTCGCTGGAGTGTTAACCAACCAGCGACTTCCCACAGTTTCTGCTTGGGTGTTAGTTACTTGGTATTTTGGTGTGAGAGTTGTTTGGCACTGGGAGTCTTCGGTGAGAAGTTTAAGTCCACAGAGGCCCCCAGTGTCGTCTCTAACGAATGGTTTGCTGGGGCAGAGATAATGAATGTCTCTGGTAAGGGTGCACATTTTTAAATTGGGCGCGAGGTAGAGATCTGGAGAACTATCGTGGTACGCTACCACTGTTGGTGTGTGCACTTTAACGTGGGTTTCACCTTTCCAGATTCCTACGTTGATGACGTCTTTTAGTCGGTAGATGTTGTCGAGGGTAACTATGGGAAGATTAATGAGGAAGGCTATTTCGCGGCCTTCGGGATTTACGTGAATGGGGACTGCGCTGCCTAGTGTATAAGCTAGATGTGCTTGCAAGGGGCTAACAATTTCTCTAGTGGCCGTGGACAGAATGTCCTGTACTACGGCTAGCGACACTAGGTACGGAGGGATTTTTCCCATAGCTAGAGTATCAACGGAGGAGCTAACATCTCTTATCAGATCAGACATGAGCATAGTTACCAGCTGTGTGTGAGCATAATCAACCTTTAAAACTCCCAGCAGTGTGTCTTCTGCTGCGACTGTCTTCATCAGGGTTTCACTATGGGAGTTCAAAACCAAGACCGTGCCTTCCACAGTTTTGGTCACCGTGCTGAGCTGTCCTCTCTGCAAGTCTAGTTGCTGTTGGATGCCCGGGATTTCACCCTGCAACTCACCCATATGACGCTTTATCGCGGCAATGTTTACGGCATTCACGGCTGACGCCCCCAAACTGAATAGGGAGCCGACGGCGGATGCGGCTGCCAGTAGTCCCCCAATGAAGCGTTTCTCCCTTCTGTTCGCCCCACTCAGTTCTGATTGAGTGATGGTGAACTTCTGGAGTTGTTGCAACATATGGGTGATGTCTACCTCCGCATGAGTGATGACTTCTCTCTTCCACCGAGCGCCGGCCCACGAAGTCAGTTTGGCGGAGCTAGGCACGTTCCTCGTGCACAGCACACTAGGACTGAACCGGACATACACCTTCTGGGTGTGTAGCCGGCAGTTGGTGATCAGGAGTCCGGGTTGTTCCATTAGAACAATTCCGGAGTCTGGTCCGGGTTCAACGATCTCAGTCCAAGTGGGAATAGTTGCCAGTCCCATCGTCGCAAGTATGAGCCAGAGTGTCATCATCCTGGTGAAAAACAGTGATGGATATTAGGGCTTATTTCAAATTGATACACTTTTGGTTGGACGGAGGTTAGAGTTGGCTAGTTCACCCCCACTTGCAGTTAGTGTGTTAGTAGCTTTTATTAGACAGGCAGTCGGATCGGGAAGACGGACTTTAGTTGGAACTATTCTGGTTTTGCCTATTTTGATTTTAGTTCCTTGCTAATAATATTGTTTAGGAGGGAGCTCTGTGTTCTTTTCTTTTATCGTTTTGTTAAGGCTTTTGCTCCCCCCCTTGTGGATCTCGGTTTTATGGGTTTGCTGAGACCTGATTGTCCTCAGCGGGTCCCCTAAAGCTTTTATGTGGTCTAATTTGGTTTCTGTGGACCCATTTGGACTTGGCTTCTTTCTGTCCTTGGCTGATTTTTATCTGATACACCACTGGTGACAGTTTTTCGGTGATCAGGTGGGGTCCTGTCCATCGAGGAAGGAACTTTTTGGCCAGCTTTCCAACCTTGTGACTCGTCTGTTCACCGGTTTTGGTGAAGTTGTAGTACCAGACCTTGTCCCCCACTTGGAGTTCCTCCTGTGAGGCTTTTTGGTCATAATAGCTCTTTCTTCCCTCGACCGATTTTTCCAGGTGTTTCTGAGCGAATGCAAAGGTTACCTGTAGGTGTCTGCTGAGGTCCTTCATGTACTGGTGAGTGGTGTACGCTGTTGCTACACTGGCTTCACCTGGTTGGTAGAGCAGATGCAGTGGCATTGTCATCTGTCTGCCTGTCATCATTTCAAACGGGGAGATTCCCGTTGCTTCGTGTGGTGTTGCTCTGATGGCCATTAAGACCAACGGCAATTTTACATCCCAATCTCGTTGGTTGGATGCAACGTACTTCTTGAGTATGTTCACCACAGTTCGGTTGGCTCGCTCTACTTGACCTGAGGCTCGCGGGTGATAACTGATGTGAAAGTTTGCTTTCACACCCAGAGCTTGCCACAACTGTTGCATGACTTCTGCCGTGAAGTGTGTTCCTCTGTCTGAGTTGACACGACTCGGAAGGCCGAATCTTGAGAACACATGGTTCATGAGCAGGTAGGCGGTAGTTTCAGCTGTATCGTTTGCAGCTGGTAGGCATTCTACCCATTTGGTGAATGCACATGTAACCGTGAGGAAGTATTTGTTGCCTCTGGTTGATTTGGTGAGAGGTCCCACCCAGTCAATTTGGAGGTCTGACCATGGGAATGAGATGCCTCTCCTCTGCAACGGAGCCCGGTGTATCGGGTTTGTCGGCTGAAACTGGCAACACACAAGGCATCCTTTGATGTAGTCGGCTACATCTTTTCTCATTTTTGGCCAGTATGCCACTTGTTTTAACGCGCCGTATGTTGCTTTGACACCTTTGTGTCCAGCCGCGGGAAGGTCGTGTGCGTGCACAAGCATCACCCCCCTTTGGTTTCGAGGGACCACGAACGCAGGTGAAGAGAGTGCGTCGGAAACATGAACTAAGACACCTTTGACCAACCGCAGGGCTGATCGAGTGGCAAAGAGTTTCTTTAAATCAGGGATGTTATTGAGGTCAGACTCAGAGGGTGTGTTTGAGTCGTCAGACACGAACAACACCATTTTATTGATGGCAGGGTCGAGCGATTGAAGGGTGACCAGGTCAGTGTCGGTGAACGCTGGTTCCACTGACACTGATCCATCGTTAGATGTCTGGGCGGGAGGGTTCGTTTTGGAACGCGTCACCACACAGACCTGTGGTTCGGAGGAGTCCGCGGTGGCTGCGGTTAGCCACGAGGGATCCAGTGACCAGGGGATGCCATGCATCGCTCCCTGTTTTGCCAAGGAATCAGTTAGATCGTTCAGTTCTTTGTCTTGCCCCGGTACACGTGAGTGGCCTCTGACCTTTTTCCAGTAGATCTGCATGTCGTTGGACTCAATGGCATGGTTACATGCCAGGAACAATTCTTTATTTTTCACAGGTTTTCTGCTGGAAGTCAGGAAACCATTGCGTTTCCACGTGGCAAGGTGGCAAGAGAAACTGAGACGAGCGTAGTTAGAATCAGTACAAATCAATAAGTCTTTCACACCTTTTTCTGCAGCGAGTTGTACCGTGATCAGGACACCTGCCACTTCTGCGTATTGGGACGACTGTGAACCAAGCTGGAAGCTTTGAGGTTCATAGGGTTTGTTTTGGAGCCAAACGACGCCTGCACCTGCTCGTGTAACCGTGTCATGATGAAAAGAGCACCCATCTACATACGCAGTAGTCATGTTTTTACACACGTTTTCATCGTAGTAGTGATGGTGGGGGTTGGTTACAGGTGAGGGTTTGTCTGTAATTGCACAGAGTGGAGGTGTATCTGCAGTGCAGTTCTGACATGCAGCAAGATCGGTGCCGAGAGGGCTTTTTTTGTTCTGCGCGTAGCGGACTTCTAAGTCGAAACTTTGCAGAGCCATTAGCCATGAGGCCACACGGGCATTTGTTACAACTCCGTCCCTTATACGTTGGCTGTTAAGGAACGTGGTAGGTTGGTGTTGTGTTTCTACAATGACCTTTTGGCCTCCAAGGTAGTTGGAGAAATGTTTAACTGCCCAAACTGTGGCAAGCAGAGCTTTTTCACAGTCAGAATATTTCAGCTCGGGCATAGCTAGCGTTTTACTGGCGTACGCCACTACTCTCTTATCCTGGTCGTATTTCTGATACAGACCAGCGCTTAAGCAGTGAGCTGAGAAGCCCACTTCGAGGTGGAATGGTTTGTCGCAGTTAGGGTAGTTTAAACATGGTGCTGTGCACAGTTTTTCTTTTAAAGTGGACATGGCCTTTTGTTGTGGCTCAGCCCAGATAAAAGGTGTGTCCTTTTTAAGTAGTTCAGTTAGAGGTTTTGCTATGTCGGCATAGCTCTCAATGAACTGTCGAGAGTAGTTGCAGACTCCTAAGAAGCTGCGGAGCTCAGAGACGTTTGAGGGAACTTTGATGTTACTGATGCCCTGGATGCGGTTAACTTGTGGCTCGACACCACTTGGTCCTACTAGGAGACCGACGTAGTCTACTTTGGTTTTGCACCACTGACATTTTGAGAGTGATATTTTTGCACCCGCAGTGGTGAGTTGACCCAGGACATGGTCGATTTCCTGAATGTGTGCATCCAGGTTGGGGCTACGGAGAAGGATGTCATCGACGTAGATGAGGTTACCTCGTTCGCCGGCATCAGGACATGCTTTGTTCAGAAATATGTTGAATTCAGCAGGTGAGTTGGCGTAGCCAAAAGGACACCTGGTGAATGTATATTGACGGTTAGCGAACGTGAATGCCAACTTGTGTTGGTCCTCAGCGTGTACAGGAATGGTCCAGAAACCCGACGCCACGTCTAGAGTGGAGAAGTATTTGGCATTTTTAACGCGAGGAAGTTCTTGTTCAAGCTGAGTCATTGGCCACCTCGAGAGAGGGACCTGTTGGTTGAGTTTTCGATAGTCGATCGTGAGTCTCCATTTTCCATTGGGTTTCACGACCGGCCAGAGCGGTGCCGAGTAAGTGCTGTTACAAGGCCGAATGATCCCGTTTTTCAACAGGTCGTCTATTATTTCTTGTATAGGCTCCTGTGATGCTAGAGGAATCTTATACTGACGCACAAAAGTTGGCGGTGCGTCGGGTGGAGTAGGAATGCGCATTGAGTGGATTGTGGTTAACCCACAATCCGAAGAATCAAGTGAGAAAAAATCCTGATATTTGAGAAGGGTTTGGCGTAGCTTGTCGCGTTCCTCGTCATTAACGAGAGCGTTAGCTTGCGTTACCACTTCTTCGATTCGATCAGCAACATTAGGGGATGGCCCTGTTGTTACTTTTTCCTGTGCGTCGGGAGAGTCTGGGGTTGATGTAACCGCCAAGACGTCAACCGTGTGAAGTGTCATTTGTTCATCATGACTAAGATCAATGCGACTGACTGAGTTCTGGTCGAGAGTCACGACCGAAAAGAGTGCGATCGCCCTTGAAGGCTTTGTGTAGACAACGTGGGTTGTCTGATGTTTTGGGAAGAGTGGAGTTGGGATTTGTCCCAGTATTGGGATGCCCAGCTCAAAGTCATGGAAGTCAGTACTGATAAGCCAGCCCAGTGGCGTGCCTTTTGGGATCAGTATGGCTTCCTCGCCGATGTTGTTGATCAGCAAGAATGTGGTCCTAGAATTTAGGCCCAAAAGAGGAGTTGCTTCCAGGGACAGTCCAAGTTCGAAGAACAATGGCGAAGGTTGAAACAGAGCTTGTGAGTGGTTAAGGCTCTGGCCTGGTTGCATGCATATCTGGAGAGGGACATTCGCCGTGCGTGCTGGTATTGTGGCATGTTGGAAGTTAGCTACTTGACATACCTCTGGAATTGTCTGTCCTG
This sequence comes from Odontesthes bonariensis, assembly GCF_027942865.1. Lineage (NCBI taxonomy): Eukaryota > Metazoa > Chordata > Actinopteri > Atheriniformes > Atherinopsidae > Odontesthes > Odontesthes bonariensis. The sequence continues at coordinate 29,650,732 of NC_134524.1, read as the reverse complement.
ACTTCAGGTTGTCTGCGTCAGGCAGATAAGAAGAATCACGCACGGTTGTTAGTGACCACAGAATGTTATTTACTGTGTCAATTTGGACTCCTAGTCTCACCAGTATATCGCCTCCTACGTACACTGAGTGTGGAAGGTCGGGAATAACCAGAAAAGTGTGAACCAACATTCTGTTATTCCACTTTAATGTGAGAGCACAAACACCCATGGCAGTGAGTGTTGTGGTTGGTGTAGGATCTAATGGGAAACGGAAGGTCTTTTTCACCATCCGGAGATTGGCGTTTTCTCGTGCCAGTGACTCATATAGATCTTTACTGATTGCGGATTTATCAGCCCATAAAGCTATAATCACATCATCTATCTGCGACTTTTGCAGTTCAAGACCTCCGAGCACCTGTGGACAGTACTCGTCCTGCGTGGCTGACGGTTGTAATGCACACAGGAAAGTGTCTCGTTGTGTCGCGAGCTGCGTCACCAGGTTGTCAGGGTCGGCTTGAGCGGCTGGACTGCTGTGGACAACCTCATCGTGTGTTACGGTTTCGGACGGCTCGAGTGAAGTTATCTGTTGGACAGAGTTATGCTTTTCACTTTCAAGGACATAGCAGCTAAAATCTTCATTGTACGGAAAAGTAATCGTCAGAGGTTCTCGCACTTGTGCCCACACTTTCAATCGTTTGAAATCGAGTAAAGGCTCGAAACGGTTCAGAAGATCTTTTCCGACAAGCAAAGGAATAGACTCAAGCGATGACACATACACGGGATGAATCAGAGTCATTGGTCCGATTGACAGTTGTATCAGAGATACTGCTGACAGCGTAGTGTTATTAGAGGCGTACGGGCGCACCTCCAGAGAGCAAGGTTGGAGTTTTAACTCTTTATTGCCGTGGTTTGCTGCCTTACGAAGTCTGTTAAAAAGAGATAGAGACATTAAAGTTATATCCGCGGCAGTGTCGAGGAGAGCTTCATGTCTCAGCACATCTTCCAAGGTTAGTGAGATGTAAAACTTGCGTGCGACTCCCTTTTCAGAGAGGTTGCAAAGAAATTGGTGTACAGGTGGTTCAACTTGTATCAGAGAGGCATCCTGGTCAGAGGAGATCTCTTTTTGATCCAGCTGTACAACCAAGACTGCGCTAGGTGGGAGAGGATCTTTTGCCTCTTCTTCTGTGCTGTTCACAGGAGTTTGTGACTCTGTTTGAGCCTGTTGTGGGTCCAGCTCAGATTCTGGAGTTGGCTCGGCTACTCGTTCTGGCTGTGAAAGGGAATCAGCTGGCAGGGCCAGGTTCTGTGTCACAGTGGTTATAGACAGAAGATCAGACTTTTTGTTAACTTTCTTTTCTTTCATTTCTTGCAACAAACGTTTAATATTGTCTATCTCATCCTGGCTGAGACCAAAGGCTTCTTTTTCCTTTTCAGGTCTCATGCCTGGAGAGTCTTTGTTGCTCCTTTTGTGTGAATCATTCGATTCCTGTTGGGATAATTTGGACCATTCTGTGCGTGGATGTGTGTCCCGAGGCCTATTTTTATAGTCACCCTGATTCTCCCGAGCTGGGTATTTGGGAAACCGGTTTGGGAAGAACTTTCCTCTGTGAGGGTTAAAAGGAGGTTCGTTGTGTTCTGCACGTGAGTAAGATCGCTCTTTACTGGGCCAGTGAGGTTTCGAGTAGCCGTCTCTCGGATGAGACGGTTGAGTCTGTGATGTCTTGTGACTCTCACTAGACCGCTGGGGTCGGGTGTCGTGACCAGGTGCCTTACCCCTTTGGGCTCCTTCGAGCTCCATAGGTGGGTGTTCGGCGTTCAGCGTCAGAACAGTGTTATGCTCTGGCTGTTTAGCTTGTCTGTGTTTCTGGAAACCTAAAGTGGCCCACTCACGGAGCTGCACAATTGTGGCTGTTCGCGGATTAGCCATGACCCCCAAGTGGTGACTAGTAACGGGATGGAGATTTTGGATGAAGAGCGTTTTGAAATTTATATCTTCCTCCATTCCCTTGTCGTTGCGTGAGCCAAAATAAGCTTTGAGGAGACGGTAATAGTACTGCTGTGGCAGCTCACTACGTCCCTGTTTAACCATCATGGCGGTACTTAGACCAGACTGAGACAGCTCATCTGAAAATTCCCTCTCCATCGTTTGACAGAGAAGTGCATAATCATTTTGGATGGAATCAAGCTGACGTTCGATGAATCTACTTACTTCACGGCTGGACGTGATTTTAATCAAGTAGATTTTGTCCGTAATGGATGCGTTTGGAAATCGACGCAAATAGAAGTCAATATCATTTAAGTAAGCTCGGGTGTCGTGCGGCCCCCCAGGAGTGGGTTCGAACCTTGGCACGTTGCGAGCGATTTTGTCTAATTCTCGGTCAGAAGGTCCCAACGGTGTGTGGTTTCCCAGAGCAAGGACCGACTGATCCAGTCTGGTTGGTTCTGGGGACTCACCGTGGGCTCTGAAAGGATTTGGGGTAGCTGGCCCTGTTGGGGGAAAGAACGACTCCCCCTGGGCTCCCTTATAGCTAAAACGGCCTTCCTTTTCTGGTTGAGAGGGATCATGCATTTTCAGTTTGCGTTCAGCCTCCAAGGACTGACGTAAATCTCTTTTGGCATTTATCAACTCTGCTGTTAGGCGTTCGTTTTGCTGATACGCTTCATTGATTTTGTCTTTAGCTTCGCCGAGGTGTTCCTGCAAAAGCTGTATCTGTTTTTGTTTAGCACTGAGATGCGTCTCATAGGATGCGACTTCAGTGTTCAAATCCTGCACTGTCTGCAGGGCATCGTGGAGAGGTTGTTGCGAGTCCTTATGGGCTTTGTTAACCTCTTCCAGTTTAGTTTGGTTAGCCAGCAACTCTTGTTGGCACTGCTGGAGCGATTCCCCAAGCTCCCCGTTTATCCCTTTTAGTTGATTCATATCTCTGTCTGATTGTTCAACCTGAGTTGTTAATTTCTTTATTTGGTCAGCAGCCTGGCTTGCTGTCCTTTCAGAGACGTCTAATTTATGTTGGAGGAATTTCTTTTCCTCCTGTAATTGCGTTATCGTTTGCGACCGAGTTTTGAGTTTTTCAGCGGCTTGCTCCACCACCTTATGTGCATGTTTGAATCGTGCGGAGAAGACGACAGCTAAGCTCCCCAATAACTTTGTTAAAGTTTTGTCTTTGGGCGTCTTCGCTTCCACTCCTGCAATAAGTTCTGACACTATTGCCCCGAGCTCGTTGGGGTCAGTGCCTGTTATTTTGTTGACATAACCTGGAATTAGCTCTTCAGTCAAATCCATCAGGGTGTTTTCCATTGCTTCGAATGGATCGTCCTGACTGGACGTGTCAGAAGTCATGTTGATTTGTCGAGAAAAGTTTTGTTAATCTATTTGTTTAGGCGTAACCGTGGTAAGCAGTTAGGCAAGTTATAGACTAAGTTTAGCGTGTCTGGAAGAAGGGAAGGAAAGTAAGAGAAAGAAAAAGAAAAAAAAAAAAAAAAAGAGGAGAAAAAAAAAAAGAAATATTCAAAAAAAAAAAATTCTTTAAATTTAAAATTAATAAAATATAAAAAAAATTAAAAATAAAAATTAATTAATGATCAAAAAAATTAAAAGTTTATCGCTTAAAATTATTTAATTCCAAATTGCTTTTGAAATTAAACTTAAAACAAAATTAAATAACAACAAGATGGAAATAATCAAACAAAAGAAAATTCAGAAAGAAGTATTCCTTAATAAAATTTATCTTACTTGATTAAGCCAAATTATTGATAAGTTCTTTCCTTCTTCCAAGTGTCGTTCCTTTTCTAATGATGTTAATTTTGGGGTTGCTGATTGGGGTGTCGCAATTTAGGAGTTGTGGGTATACTCCACCGTTTTAGGTTGACTCTCTTTTAACCTTAAAAATCAGTTACTGTTGAGTTTTCTGATTTTAAATTTCCTATTTATTTAAGAATCGTTTTTCTCTTAAACCCTTAAAGAAGTTATGCAAACAGTCATTGTTAGTACAGGAATTAGTTGTGAACCACGTGATTGCTTTTCAATTCAATCACTTCACCACAAGTTACAATGGCGCTGGTCAGATTTGTTACTCAAACACCATTTCCCAGAATTCCTTCACTTTGTTGTAATTAACCAAGTTACCAGCAGATGACGCTAAGGCTCGTTCTTGTGTTATGTGCAGCGGACTTCCAGGGGAAGAGTGAGAAAGTGCTGACGTCAGATGTTGACAACTTTGGCACCTCCCACTCAGGAAGACTCGTTAGCGTGTGGCTTTCTTTTTTTTTTTCACAGCAATTTAGCTTAGTAGAATCAAAACCAAGCTTTTAGACATCAACATTCATGTCTCAAGCAAAAAGAAACACGGCGGTTTCTAACACAGCTTTTGCAGAAAAGACAGCAGCAGTTTGCGAGACGTGGCAGTCTCCACTTTCCACCTTAAGCTTTTTAAGGGCTTCCAGCACGTCAGCGCTTCTGCCGACGTGCTGACTCAATTGGGCTTGTGCTTCTACGAACACCAAGTTAAAACAGACTTGCCTTTAGGCACTTCAACTCTTCAAAATTGACTAAATTACCCTCTCTTCGGGAGGTCACAATATACGCCGTAGGCGTTACTTTCACCGGCCACGGGAGGTTTCGCCGTAGGCCTGTCAAATCTCCTGACTGTTTGTAAACAAACCAGCCGCAAAAACTTAGGTAGCTACTTCTAGTTTCTGCACGGAGTCCTGAGTTCAGCAGGCAACACCGGAGTTTCGCGGGCAGTTGTCTCTGTTTCTCAGAGCGGTTAGATCAACATTGGTTACTCGCAATCATTGATCCCCACTTGGCCATATATTATTGAGCGTTTTACCACGCTCTTGCATGCAAAATTACTTCAGGGGGAAGCACGCCCAGGCAGCGCTGGTGTGTTCCGTTTCTGTGTTTTTGTAATTCTTTCTTACTACAAAAACCATTCAAACAACAAGTTTATGCGTCCATAAAGTTCGTTATTTGGCTCTATATCTTTGCTTTAGTTAACTCTTAACTGCAGGAAACAAACAGTTTGTAGAACAATGCTCACACACACAGGCAGTTTTGCTAAGCGCGGCTACTTCACAAATAGCCTCACACGGGGCACCAAAAATATGTAGCGTTGACACGTTATTAATTAATATTTACCTCGAAAATAGCAGGGGCACCACCTACCTACAATCTTGATTTACGTTACAGTCAGGTAGGAAACTGTTACAATCTTAGATCCTGGTATATTAAATTATTAATTAATTAATAATCAATCTCATTCTGAGTCGTGCGTCCTGTTTGGAGTGGTAATCGGCTTAGTAACTGTCTGTGACGCTCTTAAATGGGTTAATACAAACATTTATTCAACATTGCACAGGTATATAGGTGTATAAACAATTGATAAAGAGACAGAAATTAGAATTATTGGGGACACTCAAAGGGGATAATAGGGAAGAAAGGAGCAGGCCACTAACAGGGTTACCTATCAAAAATGTGACTAAATCTGGTTCATAACACGGATATTGTGCCAACGGTCTTCTGCCCGCGGAGGTCTGCTCATTCGTCGCTTTCAGAGAAAGTTTTCACTTTATCCACGGTTTCAAAAGATCTCAAACCAGCACCTTACTTTGTCGTAGCAGCGTAAGGGATTCCGTGGTTCTTTCCTTCTGATGAGTTGGTGTCGAAGCGGTGTTCCGTGGTAACCAGCGGGATGACGTAGAATCGACTTCTTCTTAATTCTTCGTCCTTGGATGAAGAGTGGCGGCTTGGCTGGGCTGTATGAGTTGGCACACACTCGCGTGTGTTGGACCAGACTTTTATATAAAAGAGAAGGGGAAGTCTAAAAAATTGGGAATTAATAGTTACGGAGAAAAAGACAAGAGCTGAGATAAGAGGGCTGAGAGCAAGAGAAGAGATAAGCAAGGCAAGAGATAAGACAAGCAGGGCAAGAGAGCAAGCGGGGGATTTCCTGCGCGCCTCTCTTTTAAGCTGGAGATCACATGTCAGCTTTCGTCCAATCAGAGTTCAGCTGGCTTTTGACCCAAGGGAAAAAGGGGGGTTGACCACGCTGAATTCATGAGACAAAAAGGGGGTCTTTCTGCTCCTTTCTTATACCGTATTTAACCCACATGACAGTGATTTTAGACAATATAATGTTCTTAACAGACAATAATGTTGCATACAAGCAGGCATAAACACCCATATGAGCATTGACAGTTATCAGCATACAATACTTCATATTTATCATGATAGAAATGGTATGACAACTTTTGGTTAATATTAACTAGAATGATCTGCAGCTGTTTGGGTAATACCTGTGGAATTAAACACTATTAGGTTATGCATTGCACATAATGAGAACATTAAACATCCGTAGTTGAAATTGTCCATGGTTGTTTAGGCTGACATAGTGAAAAGTGTCCGTTATCCATGTCCTTTGGGGGGCACTGTGGCTCCACGAGAGGGATTCCTTTTAAATCCAATATTCATAACTTGATAATTAATGAAGGTAAGAGAATGGCGAATGTTTCAAAATGATCTGTAGATTTGTCCAGTAATGATTTTCACACTTTCAGTCTACGGAAAGTGAGGTTTATAGTGGAATTTTCACTCTCTGAAAATAGGGAAGTGTAGCATTCTTTTGGTTGGTCCAGCAGGAGAGTTGAGCTTACATCTGCTTCCCTTATCAGGAGGTGTCCTACATAATTTATTATTCGTAGCTGGTCTGGGGGAGAGAAGACTCGGAAACAAAGAACCCCATTTGGTTGGTCTCACATCTGGCTCCGTTATCTCCTTTGAGCTGATCCGTTGAGAGGGTCGTAAAGAGGGTACGTTTCTTGATGTCAAGAAAGGTTGGATCTTTATGTAAACATCTCTGTGCTCTGTCTTTCCTGAGAGCACGCTACAGTGCTATACAATGAAACAATAAAAATGATTAAAAAATAGCATAGTAAAAAAGTAAAAGTTGGGAATCTTGGGATTCCAAGAAGGCGCTGGTGAGGTCGCCTGCTGTTGTACCTGCTCCCGACGTTTGTTTATATCTAGTAGTTTTTTGTGTTATTTTTTGTGCCAAGCTACTGCCCGCTGACAGAGGCTGTGCTGAGAGACCTGCTCGTTGCAAGTCAAGCATTAGATATTTCAAATCCAGTCTGAAATATGAGATACTGAGATACTGGCTTGGTGAAACCTGCCTGCTTTAGGCATCATGAGTGAGGGAAAGAACACAGAAGGACTGTAAACCTGAGAGACACAGAGGAGGACAGGTTGTGCCCCCTTAGAACAAACAGCTGTTTTAATAGGCTTTCAAGTCACCGTGTAAAGAAATAATTAACCTGTTAATAGCAGGAAGGTCTGCTGAAGATAGTTATGTAATTTCTATGAAGGTCATTAATGTGGAGGCTGTGAGTGGTTTCTGCGGAGTCCCCTGTATTTCTGGAGAGGGACTGTGCTGTTTCCATTGGAGCTACTGCCCCCTGACAGACAGAGGCTGTCATACTATATTGTATTAGGAGCACACATAACACAGGCTGGCATAAAGCTGTTATAATGGGGCAGCCATGTTGGCTCTGCCGTCATAAACAGTATTAGAACACTGGAGCCATCTTGGCTCTGCCCTCATAAGCAGTGAGAGAACAGAGCAGCCATGTTGGCTCTGGCCTCATAATTAGTTGCTATGGGAGACAGCTGCGTATAAAGTAAAAGTTGTATCTGAATAATTCTTGAACCGTGAGCGCCAGAAGGGACGGCAAAAGCCAGTGGTGTAATTTTTATTCTGCTCCTATGTGTGTCTTGTTTTTTTATGGCAGTTTTAAGATTAATTTTCACATTGATTTGATGAGTCGGCCTGTTTATAATGGAGCTGGAGTGTTCGCTCTCTTCGCTCAGAGGTGATTTGTGAGAAATCTGTGAGGCTAAGCTCAATGAAGGTGACTTTGGGTGAAAGAGGACAAAAATACCTAGGTTTTGAAGTAAAATTTGTCTAGATCAGGCTAATATTTTGGACGTGAGAGGCGTTTGTTCGAGTCATTTTTCTATTATTGAAATCAGAGTGAGACACTGAGTGGGAGCAGCATGAGATGAGTTTTTTAGTCTTCCTAAAACGTAAACTGCCGTTTTGTCAAAGCTGTATAATATATCAACAAACTCTTTAGTTCAGTTAAAGTTGAGTGTTTCCTGTCACGTTTAAATTTTGAATGATGTCTCTGTGATGCATACGGCCGAGTTATGGGGCCTCCAAAATTGTTTAGTGGTTTTGAATGCATTTCTCCATTGACAAAATTCCCAGTTTTTCCCATTTTTCCGGAATTCCTTTTGAGTAATGAGAGAGAGAAATACAAGCACACTATTCTTGATCGTTGCGCACGCGGCGATGTGCTTTTGCCGATCGGACCATCAGTCTAGTAGCGCGCCGAACTTTGTGACGGAAACGGGAGAATAATAAGCGTCCGACACAATAATAATATGTGTGCCCTGCCTTTGACATTGGCACCCTTAATTCCAAAATACCAGTGAATATATAATTAAAGAGGTCAGCAAACTCTGCACTGACAGAAAAACAGTCAATCAGGCTGGGAAGTACAGAGTCAATAACATCAAAAAAGATAACTGTAACACTGTCTGAGGGTTTAATGAGCCTCGGCGGCGTGTCAGTTTAGGTGGAGAAGAAGAATTGTTGTAAATAAATCAGTCTGCTGTATTCAGAGAAGACATTCCTAATTTTTTACATGTAATCTTTTGTTACATTTTGTTCAGAAAATAACTTTAAGGTCATTCATGTTTCTGTTTATGTATTTGTAAATGTAGCCTAAATGTCTTTAATGATCAGCATTTTCTAATCCACCTATTTCCTTCTCTCCTTTTTCTGTCGTCTCTTCTCCCCTCCTTGCTTCACCTTCTCATTCCACCTCTCAGTTTGTGGTTGTGAACTTGCCCAGGGAGGCTTCTTTGTGCGGCAGGGTGAATACATCTGTACTTTGGACTACCAGCGGATGTACGGGACTCGCTGCTTCAGCTGCCAGGACTTCATCGAGGGGGAGGTGGTTTCAGCTCTCGGGAAGACCTACCATCCCCGCTGCTTTGTCTGCTCCTCGTGCAAGTAAGAACCCGGGTTATGGGAATCAGAATTTGTTTTAGCTGTTTACCAATAGAACTTTCAAGTTATTGTAGTAAATGTAGAAATGAGTAATGAAGAAGTCTGCTGACACGAACTTAGTCGAACAAAGAAATATTTATTTCTGTCGTCAGGTCCGTGTCCAATTTACAGAAAATATGCATTTTTCTGGAGAAAGTCTGTGTCAATTCGCCAAAATGGAAAACCCTCTGCTCTTGGAGAGAAAGTCCCTACGTTTTAAGCGCTGTTCAAGGCCACTTGTCCAGGCGTAAAGCCAAGAGATATGGTCTGACTTTAAGGATGTCTCCCATCAAATCTACCTTATTTGGTCATGTTAAGTGTTTATTTTCCAGTGTATCTCAGTGCCTTGCACAGAGGCGCGTGCAACAATTATGCACTTGATGAACTTACGTAGCTGTGTACTCAAATGAACTCAGTAGGGCCTGTTCCTCCATTTTGCCTGTGGGTCCATACACCTCATTATCTTAAGTGCTTAAATTTAAGCTGCTTGATTTCAGTTTTTAGCATTCTTCTGAGAATACACACAGGTATCTTGGAAGTCAGCTCACCAGAACAACAGCTGGTGTTTGGGAACCAAAATTAGCATGCAGTTTTTGACACTTGATGCTATTAAGCAATAATACTATGCTTTTTTTATTGCGTTATTAAGGCAGTATTGGTCAGGTGTGTTTGTGTGAAAGTAAGCTGGCCATTTTTCTTTGTATTTTGGATGTATTTTTAAGCAGTTGTTCTTTAAACTGATCCATAACCCTGGGAGCTTCTGCAGTGACTTAAGAATGTGTGTGGTGTCATCAGTTGTCTTTGTTTTCATCAGCCCTAGCACTGTGAATGAGCTAAAGCTGCCGAATAGAACTGATTTTAATCAGTCCTCCATGGTCTCATTATCCATCCTGTATTTGTCACACAGATCACTTGTGGGTGTAACAGCAGCATGGAGAGCCACGTGAATGTGTATAATCTGAGATCCTTTACCAACCCAAATTTCTTAGCAGTAGAAAGGTATAAGGTATAATTGAGAGACTGACAATTTGAGGTTTTTTTTGGTAGCTACAGTGAAACATAATTACGGCTCAACAGATATTTTGGACAAACACATTTCTTCAAAGGCTACTTACCACTTATTATTGGGTTATTAATAAACTGAGCAGGGCCAGCATATTTTGTGCAGTACATCTCATACAGGGACAATTCAGCATGCTTTATTTAAAAAAGATTATACAGCCTGGCTTTCTTAAAGTTCCTACGTTCGTGGAACACCCCTCAGGTCTTAATTAAAAGGATCAACACTCCCAGTCAGCCCTGTAGGAGCCAAATAGGCTACTGAGTCAGGTCTCACTGGGTAATCAGTGGTCATGGGGATATAAGGTAGGAACCTTCCTTGTCTAGACAGGTGTTTCACCCGGAAGGGGAAAACAGTTTTTGACCGCTGAAGCAATAGATGGATACAACAGGTATGGATGTTTTTATGTGTACGAGAAGCCAGAGTAAATAAATGGACAAAGTGTTCAAGTAGCAATTCCGACTCCTACTTTAAAGACACCGGACAAGGTGAAATCACCACGGTGAATCACTTCAGTGGCTTAAAGCTTTGGCTTGGCCTCTACAACCCCATAATGCAGACCATAGGCTCATGTCTCAAAAAGCGTTAACACTAGATTATTATTATTGGTTATTATTAAGGTCTTGGACATATATAAATCTGATTTACCCTACAGACAAGCAGATCCTCAGTATGGTGTTTTTTTCACACATTGACAGCTGGACTCCCGCAGTGTCACATAAAATTGTAATACACATACAAATACAGAAAAGCACATGAGGAAACGTATCTCTGCTCATCTCACGATCCTCCATACCCGTTTCAAGCCTTGCACATGCTTCTCCTGTGCAGTTTGTGTCTTTGTGACTAGCGTTGTTTCTCAGCCCCAGACAGGCAATGGAAGCCTCTCACTGCAGGAATTTTAAGTGTGTGGTCAGTCAGTGCGGCCACTTAGCCCATTCTACAGAGAGTTTTAAGTGTCACTTGAACTCAAGCGTATGGATGTATGTGTGTGTGTGTTTGTTCAGATGTGCATCCTTCCTATCATACTTAGGTGATCCCTTTGCTGAACATAAGATCAGAATGTTCCAGTGTAGCATTTGTGGTTAGTAATGTGATCATCTAACCCCTGTGCTTCTCTTGAAACAAATATTGCTTTTGTGAAGGCAAAACACTCAAGCTTATTGTTAGAAATATAAAAGTAGGACTGCAAATGCTGCATGAGATGGGAAATCAGACTCAGCAGTGTGTGTGTGTTTGTGTATAACTGTGACATTGATCATCCATCATTCAGTAATCTGGCTGTTTTTCACTGTCTGGGTTCCTTAGTATTGTTTCTTCTGGTGTGAATAATCTCAGTTAATTGAAAAGTACATTTTGGAAAAGTATACAGTATAACCAATCTGATGTAATGAGGTATGATGAAATCATGTGGCAGATACAGAAAAGAGGATGGAGGGTAACATCAGGCCAAGCAACATGTAAGTGAGGATTACATGAAAATCTTATGCATTAACTTCTCTGTATATACATGACTAAACTATGATCTCAACCTCTCACAGCCTACCTGCATGTATTCCTCTGGCTCTGAGCTGTGCAGCACATGGCAGCAAGTTAGAGTTGTGCTCTGCCAAGTGATTCCTTCTGCACTTGGTGACAGCGACTTTGTGTCAGCAGCAAGCACAAACAGCCAGGAGACATTATCATTGTTTCATTGTAATTAGTATGATGCCTTTAGTTTCATAAGGGATTTTGACTGGTGAATAAAGCCATTGTCAAAGTGCTCTAAGTTGCTCCTTTATCATTTCTGCTAAAAACTTCACTCGCAAGGCAAGGCAAGGCAAGGCAAGGCAAGTTTATTTGTATAGCACAATTCAACAACAAGGTGATTCAAAGTGCTTTACAGAGACATTAAAACGGTAGAAAAAAAGCATGATTTAAAATTTAAACAAAAAAGAAAGAAATAAGAACAGTAGATAAAATCGGATCAAATCAGAAGTTAAAATATGATTAAGTTATAAAATTCAAGCTTCAGATTTGGAGCTTTAGTCAAATGCAGCTGAAAATAGGTGTGTCTTCAATCTGGACTTAAATACACTCAGTGTTTCAGCTGATCTGAACTGATTTCAGGCTTTCTGGGAGTTTGTTCCAGACATGTGGAGCATAGAAGCTGAATGCAGGTTCATACTGGGTCAGGAGGTCACTGATGTATTTTGGTCCTAGACCATTCAGAGCTTTATAGACCAGCATCAGAACTTTAGAGTCTATCCTCTGATGGACAGGCAGCCAGTGTAAAGACCTCAGAGTTCTGAATAAGCTGCAGTTGTCTAACTGACTTTTTAGGTAGACCTGTAAAGATGCTGTTACAATAATCAAGCCTACTAAAGATGAATGCATGGACTAGTTTTTCCAGGTCCTGCTGAGACATCAGATCTTTTAATCTTGATATATTCTTAAGGTGATAGTAGGCTGACTTTGTTATTGCCCTAATGTGTTTTTCCAAATTTAGGTCTGAGTCCATCACTGCACCCAGATTTCTGGCCTGGTTGGTAGTTTTTAGGTGTATAGATTGAAGCTCTGTGGTGACCTGTAATCATTTCCCTTTGGCTCCAAAGACAATTAACTCAGTTTTGTTTTTGTTTAACTGGAGAAAGTTGTGGCACATCCAGTCAATAATCTCCTCAATGCATTTGCCAAGAGCCTGTACAGGGCTTCGGTCTCCTGGTGACATGGTAATATATATCTGCGTGTCATCTGCATAGCTATGGTAGTTTATTTTGTTGTTTTTTATAATCTGTGCAAGTGGGAGCATGTAGATGTTAAACAGAAGAGGCCCCAGGATGGAACCTTGGGGAACTCCACATGTGACTCTTGTGTGCTCAGATGTAAAGTTACCAATGGACACAAAGTACTTCCTGTTCTCTAAGTATGTTTTGAACCAGTTTAGTACAGTTCCGGAAAGACAGTTCTCCAGTCATTTGAGAAATTTATTGTGGTCAACTGTATCAAATGCAGCACTGAGATCCAGTAAAACTAAGACTGACATTTTTCCACCGTATTCTGTATTCAGACATATGTCATTAAACACTTTGGTCAGAGCAGTCTCAGTGCTGTCTAAAACCTGACTGGAAGGTATCATAGCAGTTATTTTGCGTTAAAAAGTAATTAAGCTGTTGAAAAAACGCTTTTTCAATGATCTTACTTAAAATTGGGAGATTTGAGATGGGCCTGTAGTTGTTCATTGGTTTCTTGTCAAGATTGTCCTTTTTCAGCAGAGGTTTAATTACAGCTGTTTTTAGTGGCTCTGGAAACACACCTGACATTAAGGGCAAGTCACGATCAGTAACAGGTCTTACTCCAAAATCTTTGAGACCCTTTTGAAAAAACGTGTTGACAGGATGTCTAAACACCAAGAGGAGTTCAGCTGACGTAAGATGTCCTCCAGGTCTAATGGGTTGAAACTGTGTCATGGTGTTTAAACCGGTTTTCGGTGGACACGGTACATATGCTGAACCTGCAAAGCTCAGAATGACAACTCTATTGTAAAGTTTAACATCTCAGATATTAAATCAGAATGTCAGGATTCCTTCATAACCAAAGTGGTCTGTCGCTGTTGTTTTAGGCAGTGAGACTCGGCTCTCAGTCTGTGTTCAAGTTCATCACAGATGTGTTGGATTGAGCTCACAGGCTCTTCTGAATCAAACTTGGAAATTAAATTCTTCTTGGAAGTCGCTCCAATGTCTTGGAAGCCAGAATTCTATTGCCATTTGTGATTTGATTGTACAATATGCAATCAAGAAAAGGTGAATGGAACCAGCAAAAATCAAAAGAAGTTACTCATCGAAGTTTAGAAAGAGGTTATATACATGCTTGATTTGGTTTTTAACTGTTTAAAAGACTTGATGCACATTAAGGGGAATGAAAAGAACTTTGTAAGATGTTGTAAGAAGTCTGACGTTGCAAAGATCAAAATGACATGAGTCACCAGTTGTTTCCCTTCTGAGATGAAAAGCAAAACCAGTATGATATAGATATGAAATAGTATCCCAGATATTCCCATTAAATAAACTGATACCTGAAGAAGTGCTCTCTCCACTTTCCTTCAGTTGACTCTGAGAGATGAGGGAGATGATTAGTGAGGTTCTGAATAAGAAATTTGTCCAGGATCAAACATTCCCATTGTCCAGACAATGGCACTGTTAGTATTAAGTTTTCAGCACTGAATAAAAGAAGCAAAATGAAATCAAAGTGGTTCTAAACAACTTTTTCTCACTGCAGAATGTGTAACAGCTACGTTAGTCCACAAAGTTGAAATTCACAATCAATTGCAAAAATTATACAATGACTATGTTTTCCTTTATCATCTCCTTTTTTTTATACATATATATTTTTTGGGGGCTTTTTTTATGCCTTTAATGGATAGGAGAGTTGGAGAGAGACAGGAAGCAGAGAGAGGGGGAAGACATGCAGCAAAGGGCTGTCTGGTGTGGGACTTGAACCGGGGCCCGCTGCAGTGAGGACTGTGGCCTCTGTACATGGGGCGGCTGCTTAACCCACTATGCCACCGACTGCCCCTCCTTTATCATTTCCATTCAGACGCAGCTTACGTCTTACTTCATGATGACATGGACATTCAGTATCTCACTACATCTTAATACATTTTGTTGCACAATATATCCATCAAAACACTGTTGTAGCTGGGATAGGGTCCAGCCCCCCCACGACTCTGAATTGGATTGAGTGGGTAGAAAATGGATGGATGGATAACATTGATGTTGAATGTCTTTCTGCATAATGGTGCTCTGCATAAGATTGACCCCGTTGTTTGGTCACAAAGGAGGAAGGAGGTATAGTGAAGGGTTGCGAGGCTTTAGTTAAGCCAATTCCCACACTGGAGAGCCCAGTTCAAGAACCATCCTGCACATTTTCCAATGACATTGTGTTTTCTGTAAACAAATTATTATAAAAATGTAGGAGTTTCATAGTTATGATTAGATTTTCTTTCAGGATGAGAAGTTTCTTTGTTTGCTACTGTTTGTTTACTCTGGAGTCTAAGGCATTTCAGAGACTTTGAGGCAGTTTGCAACACCTTGACATTTTCAAGTATTTCAACTAACTGTAAACATCTATGCAAAAGTGACACATATGGTTGTATTCTGAAAAGCCTAACAAAAAATAATATGAGAGTAAAGTGAATGTAATACAAACAAGTTTTATTTAAATTGAGGGTAAACACAACTGTACAAAAAACAAGTTTTAGAGGTCTTCAAACAGTGCAAGAAAACACACTATAAATATATCTAGCCAAGACTTTTGAAGGTTGAACCTTGTAAACAAAAGTGTTGGCTGCATAAAAGTGCAGTCAGAAATGTTTTGTTGTTTCCACATAAACTGTAAAAAAGTAATTGTAACTCAAGGCAGTGTCTCTGCTGTTGAATACTAATTAGATGGGTGTGTAACATCCCCTGATTGCCCCCACCCCCCTGTCACTCTCCATGTGATAATTGTCTGTTGGCAGAATTGCCAACTGGTGGCAATGTTGGCAATTGTGTTGCCAACATTGCCTGTGAATAGCCACTCAATCACCTGGTACTTAACATGTGAATAGCGATAGGTGTGGCCTAGGAGGCTGCTGCAGTCAGAGAGTACAGAAAATCCAAAGATTTCTTTTCACTCTCTTTAAAAAGGGCCAGCTATATAATTTATTTTAATATATATATATATTTGAAAAGTAGAAGTTTCAAGGTTTTTAATGGTGTCACTTATATGTTTGAATGACAAAAACTCACAGAGTTACAGATGTGTTTTTGGAGAAGTGTCAAAAATCCCGCCGGCGGGTTCTTAGGGCGTATTCAGACCAGGAAAGTCCGATAGTTCACTTGCTTTGGTCCGAACCTTTTTTTTTCATTTTGGTGCGGTTCGCTTTCAGACTGTACATTTCAGTAAACGGACCAAAATATGTCAACAAAGCCACGCGCCCTGAAGTCGTTCGGCTATTGGTCAGAATCGACACGCGCAACACAAAGTGCTAAGTTCAAAAGTGAATGTAGTCATGGACACTTTCCGTGCCGTTATTGCTTTTAATATAATCAAAACTATATGTTTTTTCAACGTATATGATATGTGTGCATCTGCCCAAACGTCCACAAGAGCACGGGTCTCCTCTTCGGCCCACGTTTGTCCCCTACTCATTTTCGGTCTAGAGATATTATTTTCGGTCTTTCGTTAGCTTTACCACAGCCGGTCTAGTAATTAGAAGAACGACGCTCTGTTCTGTTACCTAGCAGCAGACAAACGACGGATGCTCCCGAGGTACAAAAAAGCAAAAAGTCTGGGATTAGGTCCGGTCTGCTTTCACACCTCCAAAAGATCCGCACCAGGGTTCGTTTGATCCGGACCGAGTCCGACCTTTCAGCTCGGTCTCGGTCCGCTTGTTTGGTCCGGACCAGAGTTCGGTGGTTTGTATTCAGACCATCCCAAAAGGTCCGAACCAACGGAAATCTGGTCCGTTTGGTCGTTTGGTCCGGACCAAACGAGGTAGGTGTGAATACGCCCTTAGACTCCAGAGTGTTGGACTGGGCTTTGAACCAGCCTTTCAAAACTTTTTCCTACTTGATGGTGTAACCTTATATATGTCTTTTGGGAGTAGAATAATTGTTGAATAAATGTAGAATGAATGTCTTTTAGTAACCCTTGTCACAGACTGTACTGTACCTGTCAAATCCCTTGTCTGATCTTCTGTTTTCTGTTTATTTGCAGACAGCCATTCCCAGCTGGTGACCGGGTGACATTCAACGGAAAGGAGTGTATCTGCCAAAAGTGTACCCTGCCTCTGCCTGCCAACAGCCCTGCACCCATACAGGCTGTCCACAGTCAGTATCCTTTCTCTTTACAAACACATTTTACTGCCAGAATCAAACCTCAAACTGCTTGGTCCCTTAAACCAATACTTTCTTAAAATGTGTTTGACTCTCACATTCATTGTTACTTTTGTACTTACATAAGAAGATTTTATCCATTTAGAGGGAGTCAAGTTTAGCTTCATTCCTCATCAAATAGGAGCTAACCTCCCTTAACATGTCTGTCTTCTGTGCAGACTGCTGCGGCTGTGGAAAGGAGTTTAAGAACGAACAGTCTCTTGTCGCTCTGGACAAGCACTGGCACCTGGGCTGCTTCAAGTGCAAATTGTGCAACAAGGTGCTTAATGCCGAGTACATTAGCAAGTAAGTCACTCTAGTTATATCATGGAAATAAATCTTTCAATATTGCTGATCTTTATCCTAAGTTTTAGCCTCTGTATCATAAATGTTGAATGCCAGGCTATGGAAGTTCTCACCATCCTTCTTCCTTAGATATAGTCTTAGCACATCTTTCATTAATTCACATATAATGTCAAGCTTATCAATCAAAAGGAAAAAAAAAATTTTTTTTTTGGAGGATGTATTGTCGGAGCAAAACTTCTGAAAGTCATCAAGATGTTCATATTCAACAAATGAAAACTGCACTTTTATGAGCATGTGGATGTTTGAAGATCAAATTCCAACGACTGAACTGTAAAATTTGTCCTGCTCTTTGCAGTTGAGCAGTTTCACCAAACTCCTGCTGAGTAATGTCATCTCGGACATGTTGCATGCAGGACTCTGATGCTCTGCCCATCCACTCTGTAGGATGTGAAACATATCTGATGTTGTCTATGCTCTTTTATTCTATGTTGTCTTAACAGGGATGGGATTCCCTACTGTGAGATGGATTACCATGCCATGTTTGGTATCCAGTGTGAGAGCTGTAAGAAGTACATCACTGGGAAAGTCTTGGAGGTACATTATTGATATTTAGCTTGAGGCATTGTTACTGTGCTTAAATTAATAAACATGTGAAATATGGGAAGATAACTGTTGAGGATAAATAATGGTAAATGATAGATGTAGGTAGAGATGAATGGATAGAATACTGGAGTACATTTTTAAACAATGGTAAATCATTAACACAAGCATTCTGCCTGCTTGTTTCCTAATTCATTTCAGAGGTTGTGTTTCTGTTTCATGACAAATTCTCAGTACATGGTTGATTAATACATTGAATAAATTAGCTCCTTCTACACGAGTAACAGTTGATGAGATGACAGACGAAAACAGAATATCACTGAAATCAAGCAGATAGCCTGAATCAAATTGTAATAGAAGATTTCCTTTGGTGTGACTGTGTAGGTTGTTGATTCAGACTCAACTATACAAACAGCACCTACATTTTTAGTTTTCATTTGATGACTGATGTTTTATACAGATACAAACACTGAGAACTGTCTCAGGCAACCAGTTACCAACCAGTGGGAGTCAAATAAAGGTGGATGATGTCATAGCCATAGACCTGGCAATCTGCTTGGAGCTGATGGGACATTCATAAAGTAAAAATGAAAAATTTGTAGTCAAAAGTAGTCAAGGTACATTTCTTCTCATACTTCATATGATATGATAGGATTATGGTTCTCACCATATCAGATTGTTACAACAAGAATCTTGTGGTCAAAAGTAGTTATGATAACAATATTATTGCTACATAAATTAAAAGATTGTTGGAAAAAATGATTTCACAATCACTCATTACTGTTATAAGATCATAAAATATGTAAAAGAATAAAATAAAAAAAGTTTCCATCAGCAGTAAAAAAAAAAAGTCAGGTTTTTTTCTTTTTTTATGTCAGAATTTTTATCAAGACTGATATATCCCATAAATATGATATTAAATATGAAATTGTGTATAATATTAACTCACGTGAGTCAGTTGACTCCTCAGATTGACACTCAATGTGGTCATGGTAAACTTTTGACTGGACATTTCCCCATCAGGATATAAAATATTGGACAAAGTACTGGCATTGTTAAGTGATTTCTTTTTTAAGTGAACTATATAAATTCTGATGAGAATTTGTTGTTTAGAGCAAAAGAATAAGTAAAAGCAAAACAGTTTTGACTCTCCAGTTCTGTTTAATTGCAAGTTCAATACGAAGTTAAAGTGGGATGGAGATAAAGATGGGGAGGCTTCTGTATCTAGTTCTGTATCATAACAGTACCTTGCATTTCTGAGCCACTCATTTACTGACATATTTTCAGACATTACATTAAATTACATTACATTACATTACGGTCATTTTGCAGACGCTTTTATCCAAAGCGACTTACAATAAGTGTGTTCCACATCGGTAGGCAAAAGAACTTCAGATCACAAGAAATCATAAGTGCATTTCCTTCCAAAACCAAACAGCTAAGAGAATAACTAGTGCTAGAGTAAGTGC
This sequence comes from Odontesthes bonariensis, assembly GCF_027942865.1. Classification (NCBI taxonomy): domain Eukaryota; kingdom Metazoa; phylum Chordata; class Actinopteri; order Atheriniformes; family Atherinopsidae; genus Odontesthes; species Odontesthes bonariensis. Next base: position 29,631,309 of record NC_134524.1, on the reverse strand, counting down.
GGTAAGTTAGGTACCTAGACAAATGGGAAGACAATTTAGAAAACAAAGACAATTTAGGAAACAAATAAGTGCGTAAGGAGCTAGGACGAAACAGCAAAGTGGTCGGGCGGGGGTGTAGGGCTTGACCATAGCCTGGAGGTATGAAGGAGCTGTTCCTTTCACTGCCCTGTAGGCTAGCACCAGAGTCTTAAACTGGATGCGAGCAGCTACGGGAGCCAGTGTAGAGAACGGAGAAGGGGAGTCGTGTGGGAGAACTTGTGAAGGTTGAACACCAGACGAGCAGCAGTTTTCTCAAAAAGCTCCAGAGGTCTGATGGCAGAAGCCGGGGCGCCAGCAAGGCGCGAGTTGCAGTAGTCCAGGCGGGAGATGACAAGAGCCTGAATGAGCACCTGCGCTGCCTTGTCCGTCAGGAAGGGGCGAATCCTCCGGATGTTGTAGAGGAGGAATCGGCAGGAACGGGTCACTGATGCAATGTTTGGCGAGAACGACAGTTGGTCGTCCAGGGTCACACCCAGATTCCTCGCGGTCCGAGTTGATGTCACCACGGAGTCATCCATGGTGATGGCCAGATCTCGGAACGGGCAGCCCTTACCTGGTAGAAACACCAGCTCAGTCTTGTCCAGATTGAGCTTAAAGGCGGTAGCATGGTTGCCGCGTCTGTCACGGCGGTGTCGCACCGTGACGTCAAAATGACGTTTCAGGCCTGGCGCTTCCCTTGAAAAGACGGCGCAGCGCGTTGTCGTGCACCAGTCGATTTTTGTAACTTGGCGGCGCCGAGCACAACGAACCGGATGGACCGATGTGAGACCAGGCTCAGTGAGGAGGTGCGTTTGTACAGGCAGCTGTACGAAACTGCAGTGAAACAGCACAGGGACCACGTAAACTCCCCAAACTGGTGCACAGAGATTGGCAGAACTTTGGGGAAAGAGGGAGAGTTCTGTAAGAATGTGTGGAAGAAGCTACGGGACAGATACGTGAAGGCAAAGAAGAGGGCAGAGACTCTGTTGATGCCGGGGGCTTCAAACCTTCACCTCTTTTAACTGAATTAAAAAATTAAAATGATCCGAAAACTGCAGCAGTATCATTAATTACAGTATTCCTGCTCTTGACAGCGGCATTGTTTTCTTCTCCACTTTCGTGGTTGTAGAGTAGAGGTAACCTTCACGTAGCAGCGCCACCTCTGTGACGGAGAAAATTGCAACTACTGGCGCGCAACGACTTGCGCCACTATATAGGGTCCTATGGCGGGCACGAACTCGTGACGTCATCAACACCGCTCGCGCGAGCAGACGCAGCAACCATGCTAGAGCCTTAAGGTGGCCATAGTTCTCAACCAAAAAAAGGTACATGTTTTCTTCCGGTTGGTGACGAGTCACTGCCTCAGGCAGAGGAGTTTAAGTATCTTGGTATCTTGTTCACAAGTGATGGCAGGTTGGAGTGAGAGATAGACAGACAGATTAGAACTTTGTCAGCACTAATTAGGGCACTGCTCCTCTCCGTTGTGGTGAAGAGGGAGCTGAGCCGAAAGGAGAAGCTTTCAATTTACTGGTCCATCTCTGCTCCAACCCTCACCTAGGTCCCGAGATCTGGGTAGCAACCGAAAGAACAAGATCGCGAATACAAGCAGCTGTAATGGGTTTCCTTCGGAGGGTGGCTGGGCTCAGCATTAGAGATAGAGTGAGGAGCTTGGTCATGGAGAGGGAACTCAGAGTAGAGCTTCTGCTGCTCCGCTTTTAAAGGAGTCAGCTGAGGTGGCAACTGGTTAGTATGCCTCTTGATCACCTCCCTTTGGAGGTTTTCCGAGCACATCGTACTGGTAGGAAGCCCCAGGGTAGACCCAGAACTCGCTGGAGAGATTATTTATCCCTTCTGGCCTGGGAATGCCTTGGGATCTCCTAAAAGGAGTTGGAGAGTGCTGCTAGGGAGAGAGATGGCTGGGTTTCTCTCCTGAACCTGTTGCCTCTGCGACCCGAACTTGGATAAGGAGATGACAATGAATGGATGGATGGATGGATTTTGCAGTAAAACTAATCCACCACAGCTGTATGGTGCCAGCCTTTACTGCTGAGACTAGAGTCCTAATTCTTAAAAAAAACTTTGTATTTTTTAATATTTGCATTCTATGAGAGGAAGTATTCTTCATATATTACAAGCAAAGCACATATCATCCATCATATGAGAAGATTAAATAGTTTACGGGACCCCAGCAGTACTGAAAGTTCCTGCCATCTGTTTTGAAATGATCTCGTAAGTGACCAGCCAAAGTTTACCAGCCAAATACACTTTAACAATGACAGCTGCAGCTTATTATGACAAATTGAGACCAAAACAAAAAAGATAATCAGATCACTTACTGAATTACTTTATTTTGAAGGTTTCATAACCCCAGCGAGAAAGCAGTTGACAACCAGCTGCCAACTGTCACCCAGAATAACAAAACAGGGCATTTGATGTCAGAAATAGACCATTTACACTCTGCTGTTGTCTACATTATTACACATATTCCTAAAAACTGCAGATTCATCAAAGCATGTATGTTTAACACATAAGAAGAGACAGAAGAACATGAACAATGAGAGTGAGGGAGATGGATGAGAGTGCATTCACCGGAGCTGCAGTTAGAAATCAATGCAGTGGAATGTGGTATCAGTGAAGCAAACTGTTCACATAGTAAAAAGATACTCTCCGGCGGGGTGTGGCGAACATTTTACCCTCTTTTTACTTCTCTCTTTTTTTCTTTAGAGAACGTTTCATAGAATGGGTCTATGGCAAGCTGTTTCAACACTAATTACAACAATATTTTAGATTTCAATATAGCATTTCTACTTGTCAAAAACTACATTTGTACTGGTCAGAACTTTTATTAAAAGTATTCACTGTGAATTTCTTACTAGCAGAAATTATTAACTGGAAAGTTCTTCAAAAAGTGAATACCGGTATTAGGAAATGTTATAAGCTGTCTTATCGTTTTGATTGTACTTTTCAAGAACTAAGTTTAATCCTTTAAAAGATAGGTTAAAAGAAAATTCAACTGCTTTGCACATGTACTGTGTGACATACCTTTGGAAAGCTGAAATTGATTGGATTCATGTAAAGCACTTTACAATGCTGTGAGCACAGCAAGTACAATAAATGCCAGAAACAATCAAGCAAAAATCTCTAAATGGATGCAAATCACTGATAAAGCCTCCTGGAAATCCATTCAGCATTATTTTCAGCATTTTTCAATGAAAAAATATAGTTTAGTAAAACTTTTTGCCCAAAATTATTTTTTCTTCTACATATTCCCACATTTTCCCTTTACATCATTATGTAGCTGCAGCTGTGCCTCATTTTTCACATATTATCTCTAAGTCTGTTATGGAAGAAAACAGTAAAGTCAGAATAAAGCCAGTGTTGTTAGCTTTTTATTGACACTTCACATGATCCTCTAGAATCTTCCATGTATTGTCCACAGCCTTTAATAGCCAACAATAATTTCTTGATAGTGCATTGACATACTTTTTGAAAAATCTATATAAAACGTTCACTTTTTTGGTACTATTGTTATCAAAATTGGATAGGGTAAAACATTAGACTGCGACTCTGATTGTGTTTTCTTTTTTTTTTTTTTTTTCCCATGTCCTGTCCAACATCATGGTAACAGAATTGTAATCTGAATACCGTGTTATGCTAAACACATTTGCCTAGGGAAGCTTTATGAATGTAAAGTTTGCCTTTATTCCCAAATACTGCGGACAAAATGTGGACAAAATTGTTAGTACCCCTCTGTTTGTTATGCATATTTGATAATATGAGTAGCAAAGCCATGTTGAATAGCGTATTTAGTGTCATATGAGAACGTGTGTGCCTGCGTGTATTAGGACGCTATTGTGAGCATGCGCAGAATAAATGGTCCGTGAGTTCCCAGACCAAAGAGTCTGTCATTTTTTTCCCATGAATATTAGCCACTAGTAAGTGAAAGCAACGACTGTGTAACAATATACTGCTGGAGAAATGTTAGACTGTTAATGAAAGAAAACTTGAAACTGACAAATAAAAATTTACTGAAAATGAACCAATGAAAATCAGACATTGCTTTTGAATTGTGGTTCAAAGGAATCTTTTTCAAAAAACAAACTAATGAAACAGGCCTTGACAAAAATGATGGTACCCTTAACTTTATATTTTGTTGCACAACCTTTTGTATCAATCACTGCAATCAAATGATTTGTAACTGCCAATGAGACTTCTGCACCTGTCAACAGGTATTTTGGCCCACTCCTCGTGAGCAAACTGCTCTAGTTGTCTCAGGTTTGAAGGGTTCCTTCTCCAGAGGGCATGTTTCAGCTACTTCCACAATATAATTTAGATCAGGGCTCATAGAAGGCCACTTCAGAATAGTCCAATGTTTTGCTCTTAGCCATTCTTGGGTGTTTTTAGCTGTTTGTTTTGGGTCATCATCCCGTTGGAAGACCCATGACCTGCAACTGAGACCAAGCTTTTGGACACAAGGCAGCACATTTCTCTCCAGAATGCCTTGATAGTTTTGAGATTTCAATGTACCCTGCACAGATTCAAGACACCCTGTGCCAGATGCAGCACACACTCCAGTCATATATAGAGACACACTCCTCAGGACAATTTAGAGTAATTAATTATCCTAAAAAAAAGAGCTACAGAAGAAGAGAGAGAGGGAATTAATGTTTTGCAGGAAGAATTGAGAGGCAGACTAGCAATACTCAGAAGGGCTGAATGTCTTAGGAAAAAGAGAAAGAAGAAAGGGAATTACTCACTGAGTCTGGTCCTTTTTATTTTTTATTTTTTCTTTAGCACAAGTTTCTTGTGTTTACCTTGAACATGCATGTTTTTGGACAGTGTGAGAATAGTACCTGAATGGAACCCACACATCCCAACTGGGATTTGAACTAGGAACCATCTTGGTGTGAGGTGGTGCTAACAACCACACCACTTTGCAGTGCCCAAATGGCTTTCAAGTGGAACCAAAAAGAACTAAAAACCTAAAGAACTGAAAGAAGGTTTGACTTACAGTTTCCAAACCAAGCAACTCAGGTGTGAGTGAGTTATTAAAGTATTGTCTAAAAGATCACATTCAAACTAAGAAACATAGGCTTGTCTCTTTAGCATACTTTGTTATTTTTACAGTAAATGGAAGACCAGCATTCACTTGTTTAAGTTTTTTTTTGTTTAGAGCCCATTTTCAGTCATTGCTTGTGCTGACCTGCACTTCAAATCAGTAGATGAGTGTCTGAGCATTCCAAATGTCATGATAATTGGCTAAGATCAAAGAGTCTGCAATGTGGGGACAGATCGAGTCAATAGCTGGAGCTGGTGACAGTGGATGAGCTTGAATTGAAACTGTGTTTATTGTTGCTCAGTGGCTCATTGTTGTGGGGTTGTATTTATTCATTACACTTCCAAGATGTTAGTCACCTGTCAGTCAAAAAGCATTGACACAAGTATAAACCCTGGCTGAAGTCATTATCAGACAACATGGATTACCTATCATTTCTTCTCTCTCTGAGCATGAGTTGAATATGCTGCAGATTGAATTACTGTTTAGTTTCAGTAGCTACTGGTGTGTTTCATCTTAGAGAATGTCACAAGCAGAATTTGACAAAAAGCTTGCTTTATTTGATTAAAAACCTGGACCTGTGTGTGCATTGTAGTCATGTCTGGCTCATTTACCTTTATTCCAATTTTCTAAGTGGATCAATTCCTTCACCTGATTAATGATGCACTGTGCATAAAGAGAAGATCATTTCAAGAAAACACATAGTCTGTAGACAGAGGTTAAATAGATAGTTGTAAAAAAAAAAGCTCAGCAGGTCTTTGTATTGTCACTGCTTTTCTCACCACAATCCTGTTATCTCACCTCAAACTCTGCTTCTGGCTGACCAGCTAAAGATCCCATTCTGGAGTAGAACATCAAGTCCTTTAGGTTGACTCCCCTTTCACCTTCTCAACCAAATTTTTTTAATATAATGATTTTTTTCCCTTTTTTTTAAAGTATCCCTTTCTAACAATAGTGTTGCTATGTCTATTCGGGCCTTCTCATACTTTCCATGTTTGAATTCAATCCAGTTCCAATATTTTATCTCTAGGCCTTAATGTTCCAAAGTCAACTTCCTCTTTTCTTTCAGTCTCTGTCTATTATTCTGTCTTAATTCAGTTTAAATATGAGCTCTTGGCAAGGCTTCTCCAATCTTCTGTCAATTTTGAAGCACCTAAGGTTTTTTTTTCCTCTCAGTGATACCTGAACCTGGATTCCCCAAGCACATTTGTGGTCAGTACATGTCTGCCCCTGCATATCTCCTCTCTCTGTCTGCTGTATATTTGTTCCAGACCAGCATTATCCAAGAAATAGGGTGTTGACATCTTTTTTTTCTGTTATTGTTCCCTTTTGGGATGACATAGCAAAGTGGAGGGACCTCAGAGGAATTGTACATAATCAGGCTGCTGTTGAAGCAAGATGTGATGTCTTGGGCAGCCTTGGATCAACAGACTTCTTTGCAAGGCGAAAAACAGAATGAGTTTATTGCAATACGCATACATCTTGAGTTGTTCAATTTGTTATCGAGGCCAGATAATAAATGTTTTAAAACAAGAAAAGGTGCCAAGAGTGAGATAACCCGGCTTGAATTCAACAATATATTGTGTTGTTTTTGTTTTTACATTACAAAACATGACATCATAAGGAACTAAAAAAGAAGTAAAAAGAAAAAAAAGAAAAAGGTTTTTGGGAGAAAGTTGAGTTGGACCAATAATGTATAGGTTTTAATCTCTTAACCAGCCTGAGAAATCTGGTCAGGAAAAGGATTGACCGCCCTGGAGGATTGCACTAAACCCACCCAACATCTTTGACCGTTACTCATGGTGGCAGAGTTTGAAAATATTGTCTTCGGTCCAGTTTTTTGGGCCTAATCTGCAACTAGACTCTATAAAAATCAGCCCAATTTAACATGCAAGATGCATGCATGAAAGGGAAAAAAATGTCCCATTCAGATAGAGAACACCAATACTGGCAGCTACACATTGACCTGGTCCTCCAGATCTTGGATATCAGGGACCCTGTGGACTCCGGAAGACCCTGGTAACCCTGTGGCTTCACAGGTTCAGAAGATTTTGCAACACGACTTAAACACAATATTACAGACAGATCCATCCTCCCCTTGACAACCCCCTCCCATCACACTGCCTTGTGGATTCTCCCTTGAGCTTTGGAGATGATATGCCATCCCCTCTAGGTTCTAATTGTAAAACAGTATTATAGCAACTCCGTGCTAAAGACAATGGTAATGGTAAATGGGCAACCACTGCAAAATTACTGAAAGACGTATTGAGAAATTTGTCAGAGGCTTATTACTTTCTGAGCTGACTGTAAAAGTCTGCCACTTTTTGACCCAGATTTGGAAAAGCGTTTCATGAATAAAGTTTTATTCACTTTCTTCTCTTTGTGTTTTGAAAGACTTCAAGCTGATGATTTTATACTTTGATTCTTGTGTTATTCTCATGCCATCCTGTAGTGAATGCAACTAAAGTGATCCTTCCATGACACAATAGCTTCACCTTGTGACTAAGTGGTAAAATACTACTTACGTCTTACGACATAAGAGTTTTATGAGTGAATGAATAAATGATGGCACATTTCCAATTCTACTGTGCATTCTGATCAAAAAAAGAAAACATCTTAACACTTTATAGTCTGATATTGGAAGGCATTAGGCTGAGATGCTTTTGCATTGCATTAAAGCTAAAGCAAGACAAGTGTTTTGCATCTAACCCATATGTAGTTGGATGTGAAAAAGACAATATTTCTTTATGTCTATTGATTTAAATTAAATATAGCTTTTGCAAGTTTCCCAAATCAATGGAAGCACAATACTTTGAATCCTTTTAGTACTTAACATAAAGTGTAATACCTGCTAATCTAAACCCAGTCTTATTTTTTGGTCAATAGGCTGGAGAGAAGCATTACCACCCCACATGTGCCCGCTGTGTCCGCTGTGAGCAAATGTTTGCAGAGGGAGAAGAAATGTATCTGCAAGGTGAGGGCAGCCCTCATATATAATAGAACAGATGTTGCTTTTTCTTCCAGATTACAGAGGATTCAATGCTAAAACGTATCGCTGGCTATCACTCAGTGACAAAAAGTATTTTCTTGCAGTGATATAATTTTTTGTTCACTCTATCCTGTTTCTTTTTCTTCTAATACCTGAAACTATTTCCATTCACTAAATGCGATATAGGTCTGATTGTTCCTAATAAATTAATGAGTCATGCTCATGTGTCCCTTAGTCATACCGACACTATCATAGAAGGGATCTGGGGATGAGCCTTTTGTGGCACTGCTAGTCTCATTTTAAAGAGAAAAAACTACATGTTTAATCATTTTTACTTTTATATTTTTTTACTTTGTTATGGCATAATGTAGATACATTTTAGCGTCAGTAAAAAATAAAAATACATTTTAAATAACCAAAATGAGTACATTTCAGAAACTAGAACATATGCCACCAGGTAAAAGCTAGTTGAACCAATGTTAAAAAACAGCTACAAAAGACTAATGTACTAAATATGTTCACATTTAACTAAATGTAAAATTTGTAACATACAGACGCATACATACATGCTCATACAAAACTAAGATTTATGGTACAACAGTTACACTAGCAGCTCTTGACAAGCTAAATGCTAACACTAATGTACTTTCTAACATTTGTTAAATTGCTGCTCAATTTAGCATTTACAATTTCGACTTTTGGATTTTAGCATATCACCAACATTACGTCTGGAAATCATTATGACCAAACTTCCGGTGGTTACTGAGATATGCCATTTCAGACCAAAGTTTTGCACATACTTACTTTCAACAATATGTGTTTGTAACCTTTTTCTCTCTGTGTCTTCAGGATCTTCTATCTGGCATCCTCCATGCAGACAAGCAGCCAAACAGGAGGAGAAGAGCAAGGTGGGCGATTAAAGAAAGTCAAGACATCCTAAATAGGAAAACTGATGGACTTCATGATGCAATTGTCACTAATGCCCATACAAAACTAAATTTGATAGCAAAACAGTCTGCCATGTGTTTTTCATAGTGGTAATGGATAAAACAAAGTAGAGTTAATTTAATTAGTTTATCAGTTCTTTACCTACTTTATCATAGGCTCCCTGGAATCTCACAATGAGCCCAAAACAACCCTTTAAAAACATTCAAAAGGAGACTGTGTAGCCAAATCTTGTCAACCAATGGGCTTAGATGTGTTCCAACAGGAACTGGTAAGTGGAGAAAGTTTAGCGGCACACCAAATTAATTTTGGGATGATATTTGATGCTGGACAGTCTGTTATTGCGGTCTAAATTGAGGAAAAAATATGTCCTCTATGAACCTGGGAAAAATAAAAAAGTTCCTCAGTTTCACCTAGAAGTATAAATCCTCATTTTAGCTAGTTTTCAGCTCTTTTGAAAGATGTGGCATTTAAAAGGAGATGGAAATGCATAAGGAAATAAGTTCTGACATGCTGAGCCGACAAGGCAAAATATGTTTTGTTTGTGTCTTTTTATTTTAATTTTAATTTTTTTCCCAGTTAGTGACTATTTCTCTGTTTATTACAGCCATGCATGACTTAGCCTAACTAACGTGGGGCAAAAAAGACAAAACAGTGATCCAAAACAATTGTATAGCTAGAAGGGTTGGTGATGCTTGGTGATAAATCAGGTATTCTTGTAGTTTAAGTATTAAGGCTTAAATATCTGTTATTATTCTATATTTTAAAGTGTTAGGCCTTTGAGGACTGATCGTATAATTTGAATGTCATCGTCTGAGAGTTCAAAGGAGCACAATGCATCTCTGCGTAGTAAGACACAATAATTTAATGACAACTGAAAATTAATTCAAACTTATTTACCTTTCTTAACTGGGAGACTTTTTGGTTAAACTCAAATTAAATCAAAATATTACATGTATTTGTAGGGAAATGTTGTGTATTATTGTATTTGATTGTGTAAGATCTCTTGTTGGATACAGTTTGTTCTCCAGCAGAAATCTCAAGATGTTCAAGACTTGACTGGCCAATCACAATAACATGGACAGTACATAGATGCTGCATTAATGTATTTTTGTCATCAGCAAAAAGGAAAAAAAGGCTGTTGAGACAGATGTGTTTTTAGTTTAACCAGTAGTCCTGCCCTGTCTGCCTTTATTCCATCTCCATCATCATGTTCTCCCCTTCTCAGAAGCAGGTCCGGATACAGCTCAATGACCTCCCTGAGCAGCAGGTCGGTGCTCCTGTACATTCCCACAAGCCTCGCCCCAAAACCCCATTCAACCCCCTTCCCATCACAACCAGTTCTGCATGGTTTGATCTTAACAGTTTGGCACTTTACTGCTGTACGCACTGTTGTGTATACAGTGCTGCCGACATACAGTGCTGTAGTACAACTTCTTATGATTTTTGCTGCGATTCAGAGCTGACAGACAGTGATTGATGATAGACATAGCAACACTCACACAACCTGAACAAAGAGAGATTGGACATATTCTGACTTGTTTCAAGACAAAGCAGGATCATAAAGATCAAACTGTAAACAGAAAATGTGTTCTCTCTTTTGAAATTGTGTGCTTTAACAATAACTGTTGCTGAGGCCTTGTTGAACAAAGCTTCACTAATAAAATGACTCTTGAAGGGCAAGTCTTGAACTAGTGGTTCTCATGCACAAAGATCCATCTGTCATGAACTGCCTAATACCAGCCCCTCTGATCTCCATGTGAATATTTGTTGCCAGATATTTACAAGTAACATGTGAAAAGTTGAGACGAAGAAACCTCTAAGGAGATTTCAAGGTACTGAAACGTTAAGTCCCTGGACAGCTGTTATTAATCCTTTTAAAAGCTGATCTCTTGTTACTCAAAAATGTGAATTTAAAAGAAACTTTTTTTTTTTTTTTTAAAGCAGACCAAGCTCTTGGCTGCTGGTCACCTAGCCTCTCAGCCTCTGGGCTCTCTCATCTGGCCGAGAGCCTTGGTTCCGTGTTCAGTCTCGCTCCTTCTGTCTTCTTATCTAGCTTGTGTTACCTTCTCATCATAGCTTGCTAGCTCCTTGTTTCATTTGTTCCTTATAGCACATGCAAATTAACAGTATAGCACCACCCTGCAAGTTGTCATGGTTTTTGGTAGTTATTTGACCCACATGCAAAAGATTCTCTCAGGAGGTAGAAGATGGTTGATAAAGTTTATTGTACAATGAAATGATGAAGAGTCTCTTTGTCCGGGGCAGCTGGTGATGAGGTCGGAGTTATTAGGGCTATGTGATGAAGTCCGCCAGGGAGAGGTGAGTGGAAGCTAGGGGCTTGGGTCCAAGGGAGGTTTCCAGGTGAGTTCCAGAGAGTCCGAGGATCCTTGGAAAAATCCAAAGGGAGTTTGCAGTTGGTGTGAGTTGGAGGACGGATAGGGTTCGCAGGGTTGTTCACAGGGAGGAGGAGCAGATTACGCCAGCCGTGGAAATGGATCCAAGATTCCAGTTGAGGTTGATGAGGGCACGAGATTACTGAAGAGTTTGAGATTACTGAGATCAGGAGACAACGGGAAGGTAACCTTGATGAGAAACACAGAGGGTTTAAGGCTATGTACACACGTAGCCGGGTATTTTTAAAACCGAATGTTTCCCCCCCTCCGTTTATAAAATAATCTGTCTCCACATTACCTCGTTTTCGAAAAAAACTCCTTCCACACATAACCGAACATCTGCGTTTTCACCTGTCTTGACAACCCAAATGCAATTTGCTGTTTTGCGCAATCTGCCCTCGTCAGCTAAATAATAAAGTGTGCACGCAACTTTTTTGAGCACACTGACAGGTGATTGCATGACAGTCCTCGATATGAGGGCGTAATAATTCCGACAGCGAGAGGACTGAGGACCGGGACATGCAAAATTGTCACGCCATTCCTCTGGGAGTACGACTCGGGCGTGTAAAATCAAGGCAGTAAACAGCGCCTGCACAATAATAACCACCACAGTTCTCAAGACATCCATGCTTCTTCAGTAAACAAAGGTCGCACTTTATACTTTAAAGCAGATTTGTTGTTGTTTTGGCGCATATTGTGACGTTCGAAAACGCAAAACTCCGGTTATCTCTGTCTACACGCAGCTGCATAAACAGAGTTTTCAAAAATCTTCACTTTGCCCGGAGTTTTTAAAAACATTCGTTTACGATGCGTTTTTATGCGTTTTCATGTGGATGACAGGTCCAAACGTAGAAAAATATATTCGTTTTAGCAGATACCCGGCTACGTGTGGATGGGGCCTAAGTCTGCAAAGTTTAGCTTCATAAGATCAATCTGGTTTAACCAGGAAAACATAAGGAACGGCTCTGAGTACCTTGTATTGCTACACAACCTGGAGTTTAGGGAAATTAGAGTCACCCCTTCCCTGCTATAACTCATTACTAAAGAGAGAAAAGCTTTGAATTGACAAAGTCTCCCAAAGCATGATCTTTAATGATTGACAAGATAAACATAATCTTTTTCAATGCCACGTCTCTCAGTAACTTTGTTTGTTTCGTGTCTTTCAGGTGATCCGGACTTCCTCTGAGAGCATCACTTCAGTTCCAGCCTCCAGCACCTCAGGCTCTCCCAGCAGGGTCATCTATGTAAGACTACACCACTTCTGCATGATACCAACATAGCTTTTATTTCTTCATATAAACAAATGATGTGTAGTATGTTTAATACATCTGAGCTCAAGACAGCATTTTATGGCTAAATAACTGTTTCGTTCTTCTGTTTTTCTGCCACCAGGCCAAACTAGGTGAGGAGATGCTAGACTACAAAGACCTGGCAGCTCTTCCAAAGACCAAGGCCATCTACAACATCGACAGGCCTGACATGCTGTCCTACTCTACGTATGTGAGCTACCCATCTGAGGAGAGGCACTACGGAGAGGTAGAGAAACCTCTTTCAGTTCTTTGAGCTGTGGTTCTGGTCTTCTTCTCTGACTGAAATACCTCCTACAAGTGGGAAATTAACGAGGCTAATTTAATTCTGTACCTGCATGCTATTTTGATATTGTTACCTATAAAGATACTGTACTAGTGCTCTTAATTAAAATTTTGTTCACACAAAAATGTGTAAAAATTACCTCAAGATTAAACAAAACGATGGCTGCCCAGTTTTTGCACACAGTTATATACAGAATGCCCACACAAAGCAACATATCATTAAAATAATGCACTTGTGAATAATCAAGGTAGATATCCATGATTTGATGTTAATTGATATCAACACTTGTTATTTGTTTTTTACCAACAAAACTGACTAACAACTCAGTGGAAGTAAACAAGTTCCCTTTTCCAGACTATCACCATGAAGATTATCATTGAGGTTACAGACTCCCAACTGATTCCCACATGATTTATCATGGACTCATTAACTCATAAGTGATGAAGCAGCCAATGTCCAAAGAAAAACTTTGAAAGACCTTCAGAAAGCCTGGAGACCTATTGGTCAAGACCACTTTTAAAGATTACAGGACAGTCTGGCTGCTTGGAAGCAAAATATAAAGAAATGGGAGCTGGATCAACACTTTTGGACAGTATTTTTTGGGGGGGCTGTGGCTCAGGAGGGAGAGTGGTTGTCTGCGAATTGGAAGGTCAGTGGTTTAGCTCCAAGCTCCCCTGGGCCACATGTCAAAGTGTCCTTGGGCAAGACACTGAACCCCACGTTGCCTACTGATGAATGTTTATGATAGAGAACAATAAGCACTGTGTCGCCTGTAAAACTGTATAGACCAAGACATTCTGAATGTGGCATGTAGTGTAAAAGCACTTTGAGTGGTCAGCTAGACTAGAACAAGAAGTGCAGTCAATTTAACATTTATGTACTATATAAAGTAAAACTATTTTAGAACCTCTTAATTTAAGAACAGCCTCTTAGATTCAAAGAATTTTTACTGAAATGTGCAAAAGACAAGGAATTTACAGTTAAAAAAAACATTTAAAAAAACAAACATACTCCATCACCATATAGATTTAGTCTTTCTGCAATGACATAATTCTGACAGGTTTGGTTGATGTGTTAACAGTCTTCACCTTGCTATCCCACCGTGTGTGTGTGTGTGTGTGTGTGTGTGTGTGTGTGTGCGTGTGTATGGACACAAACAAGAACTAAAAGATTGTTTGATTCTACATAAAGAGAACCAAGAAGAGTAATTTAGCACCCAGAAAAATTTCAACCATTTTATCATACTGTTAAAACCAGATTAAACTTAAAATGTTGATAATAATCCCTCACTCCATAGAAAAACTGCATATCATTTTTGGTCATTTTTTTTTTTTTTTTTTAAGTGTTTGTTTTGCATCACTTCTTTTAGTTCAGCATCTCTGTGGTCACTTTTCATGTGTGGTTGTTTTACATCCGTCTGTAGACAGTTTGTGCCTGTGTTGTTGTTTGTTTGGCTTTGGGTCAAGAAATGTTACAACTTCCTGCTTCTGAAGAGTCCAGACGTGTCTCTGTTTCCTCCTGCTGCTTACTGCTTTATTCACGTTTAAATCATTCTACTTCTTTCCACAAGTCTTGGATATAATTTTATTCTTTTATTCTTTTTCTTTTAATTGTATATTTGTTAACGGTATTAGCCCTCCTGTTTACAAAGATAATCGGACAGAATAATGTGTCCTAACCCTGCAGTATCAGTGAGCTGCACAGAGTGTGAGCGACTCTCTGTGAAGATAACACAGCTCGAGAAGAGGATTGAAACGCTGCAAGACATTCATAACAACGAGGAATTTATTGACTCTATTATAGCTCCTGTGCAGGCTGTGGAGCCTTCATGTGCCAAAGGACTAACTCAGATCTTTCTACACGGAATCACAGCTGATGTGGAATCTCACACTATAGACCTGGCTGACACACTACCCTGGATGTGTCCAAATGACACTGGAATATCTGGTGAAGCTCCCAAACCGGGCGGTCCAACTGATATCTCCCACTGGAACAGTGTTGGTGCCAAACCAAAGTCATCGACCCCAGCCAGGATTTGGTCTCATGTTGTCTGTCGCAGAGGTAAACCCAGCAAGAAACCTAAACCTCCAGCACTCACTCAGCCGCCTGAAGTTCCATTGCATAATACATATGATCCGTTGACTCCAAATAGAGTGTGTGATGATGAATGTAACCCAAACATGAATAAAAACAAGAGAAATGGTCCCAAAACTCAGCCATGGGCTAACCAGATAATCAGGAGAAGCCCAAATCCCAAAACCAAGGTGAGGACTACAGAAGCGATCAAAACCTCCACACAAAAAGCAATAGACACCATTCTAATCGGGGACTCTATAACACAGCATGTCAGAATGGCAAAGACAGAAAATATAACTTTTTCTGAGACATCAGTCATGGAAGTGATAGATATTTTTGCCGACCATTCTGTCTACTCATCCAGACGGCATGAGGATCATTGTCCACACAGATAGATAGATTATTTATTTGTCTTTGCAGAAAATTGTTCTGTGCCATTGACAGTGTGTCTGATACAATTACAAAAAACAAAAATACACAATAAACAAACTTGAACAACCCCCCCTCCCCCTGCCACCCACCCCCACCCCCACCCCAGGACAAAAAAGACAGGATGACATAGAACAAAGAACAAACCCCTCATATTTTTAAATAGAATACAATTGTAAAGTGCAGTTATTTAGAGACCAAGTGCAATGGGTTATTAAGGTACAATTTCACAGTCCCTTATTTAACAGGGATGTACTGGTGGGTATAAATGATCTACGGGCTCTGTTTGTCTAGAATAAAGGCAGCCTGAACCTCCTGCCTGAAGGCAACAACTCATATTTCTGATGTAAGGGGTGTGACACATCATCACAGATAGTATGTGCCTTCTTTACCACCCTTGCTTCAACAGTCATGGCCATGCTGTTAAATGGCTGGCAGGCAATCTTGATGGCCATATTAATTATCTTGTGAAGCTTGTTTTTATTTGCTACTGACAGAAAAATACCAGGCCACAGAGCAGAAACATAAAATGCTCTCAACAAAAGAATGGTAAAAAAGACGCATCATGTCTCTGTCGACTCTGAAATTCCTTAGCTTTCGCATAAAATAAAGCCTTTGCAGCCCCTTTTTATAGATGGCATCGGTATTCCAAGCCCATGTTAATTTGTCATCTATTATTGTTCCCAGGTATTTGTAATTCCCCACAACCTCAATCCCTTCCCCATTTATGACCATACTCTGGTGGATGTGACTCCCCGTCCTGAAATCAATTATCAGTTCTTTTGTCTTTTTTGCGTTGAGAAGAAGACAGCTGGACTTACACCAGTCTGCAAACTGGTCCACTCAGTCCCTATATAGGGACAGGGTCTTTTGATATATATTTTGAGAAGGAACACTGGCTCTGACATCCTGAAGAAAGACTTTTCTCTGCTGTTGGAGAGACTGTGTCACTATGGAGCACACCGTGTCTCCATTTCAGGCCCCATTCCTACTGTAGGTAATAGAATTGAACCTTTCAGCAGACTTCTTGGCCTAAACACATGGTTGTCAAATGCATGCATCGCCCATGGGATTAAGTTCATTGATAACTTTAATATCTTTTGGAACTGTAAGGAGCGTTTCATACCTGATGGCTTGCATCCAAATCGAACTGGATGCAGATTACTTGGTGCACACTTACGTCATGCTGTTGGGACGGCAAACCCAAACATGACTGTACAGATTGGAGTGAAGGACACAGCAGCAAAGCAAACAACCCCCAGCCCTCCCCCCTCATCAGACCCTTTACTCCACATCACCCAAGGTCTCCAAAGGATGTCTCTATCCCAGCCAGGACTCCAGCGACCACCATCAACCAAGAAACGCAAGGCAACCCCTCCTCCTCCTCTTACATCATCTGTCCTGGCAGAGCAGGGTACAAGGTGATGTGCAGGATGTTCAAGGAGCAACAGAACATCCAGAGTTCAAAACAAAGATAGCACAGTTCAAAACAAAGATACCATGCCATGATGCGTTCAGGGTCCCTGCTATAGTAGTCCTACTACTGACAGTTGTTCTGAGAACAAGCTGAGACTCAATAGGATTCCTGTATTAGTTGGTAAAACAAGGAATTTAAAACAGTCAACTTGCTGGGTGAATCTATCTAATCTGTTAACGGTACCACGTACAACTCAGAATACAACAGAGACCAGTGTAAACTCCACAAAGCTAGCCTTACTTAATATTAGATCTCTGTCCAATAAGTCACTGTTAGTTAATGACTACATAATTTCACACAATTTAGATTTTCTTTTTCTGACAGAAACATGGTTAACAGAGAGCACAAGTGCTACTGTTCTAACTGAAACAGCACCCTCAAATTTTAGTTTTATGGATAAATGCCGAAAGGTTGGGGAGAAGCTGCCTTAATTAAAGATACATTCCAGTGTAAAGATCTCATTTGGTAAATTCACTTCTTTTGAATATCTTAGTTTTATTTTAAAGGGTGTTCCTAAAATCCTGTTCTTAATCATTTACTCCAGGATACGGTGCAAGTTTTATTCATGAATTTTCTGAATTATTGTCTGTTATTTCGACTGATTTTAACCATTTTATCTTGACTGGGGATTTTAACATTCACATTGATAGGGCAGGGCATTCACCTAGATAGGGCATCAAGGGGAGCGTTACATTCATAAAGCTTCCCTTGCCATAGCAAATGTGTTTGGCATAAACGGTATTCAGATTACAATTCTGCTGCCATAATGCTGGACAGGACAAGGGGTAAAAAACAAAACAAAAAACAACATGTGGCAACATGTAACAGAACAGTCACATTCTGGCCCGGTTCATTTCTAAAGGTGTTGATATTTCTTCTGTTGTGGTTATTGATTTGGCCTTGTCTGGCCATTTTTGTATTTCATTTGATTTATTGATCACTCAGAATGTTCAAACAACCAGCTTCTCAGTTAAGAAGAGGTACATTAATGAGAAAACAAGTACTCAGTTTAGAGAGGCCATAGCTATGTTACCAACAATGAGCGCAGAGTCGGTTGAAGGACTGCTGGATCATTTCAACTTAAAAATTTTGAATGTAATGGAAGCTATTGCACCGATAAGAATTAGCACTTTGAGCAAACAGAAAACACCATGGAGAAACACCACTACGGTCAAAAACCTGAAAAGAGAATGCAGGAAAGCTGAACGTAAGTGGAGGAAAACAAAGCTTCAGATTCACTATGAGCTGTACAAACAAAGCCTGCGTAGTTATAACAATGAGCTGTGCAAGGCCAGACAGCTGCATTTATCTGAAACGATTAATAAGAATGTCAACAATTCTCTAACTGTTTGCTATGGTTGAAAAACTCACAAATCCTCCTAAACAGTCAAACCCAGACCTCTCCACAGAGAAATGCAACGAATTTGCAAACTTTTTTAGCCAAAAAATCAAAACAATTGGACAAAACATTCACGCAACACAGACAAACAAGAAAACTAATCTGTGTATAAAACCTAGACATAAATCTGACGTTATGTCACCATTTAATATTGTTGATTTAAAAATCCTAGAGGAAACAGTTCGGTATCTGAAATCAACAACTTGCACTCTGGACATAATACCATCCGACTTTTTAAAAACTGTTTTTACCTCAGTAGAAAGTGATCTCCTACGAATAGTTAAAGCGATACAATGTAACTTCTCAAAAAGCCCACTCTGGAGCTCCCCCTACAGGCTTGGAGGTAATGTACGGTTACACTGTCGTAAATACAACACCCTTTCACTTTCACTTTTCACGTTTGTTGACGAACCGGCGAGGAGTTAGAAGGTGCAAGCTATGTCAACCGAGAAGGTAAGAGTAATCAAATGTACCTGGGAGCGTGAGAGGGGTGTATTTGTTTTTGCGGTAGGTGTGCCAGAAAGCAAGTCAAAGTACTTCCGCTCAGCTCCCGGGCCGCCACCGGGCCGCTCCAGCAAAGTTACATAGCGCAGTTTTTCCAACTCAGACCCCCGAAGGGCATAGGAGACAGGCCAATCGTAATATTAAAACTCATTCTAGCCACACAAATTTTTTCAAGCTGTAACAGCTCACTAAAGAAAAAGTCACTAAAGACAGCTGCCATTAAGCCACTCCTAAAGAAGAGAACTCTCGATGCTTCTATGATGAACAACTACAGACCTGTCTCTAACCTTTCTTTTATATCCAAGATTATTATTATTATTATTGAGAAAGTTGTATTTAACCAGCTCAACGACTTTCTGAATGAAAGTGGAAGTCTTGATAACTTTCAATCAGGCTTCAGACATCATCACAGCACTGAAACAGCTCTGGTCAAAGTTTTAAACGACATCAGGTTGAATACTGATTCTGGTAATGTTTCAGTCCTGGTTCTGTTGTACCTCAGCGCTGCGTTTGATACTGTAGATCACCGAATCCTGTTGAACAGGCTGGTAAATTGAGTTGGACTTTCTGGAGCGGTCCTTAACTGGTTCAGGTCCTACTTAGAAGGCCGGAGTTATTTTGTTACAATTGGCAGCTATGAATCTGAGCGAGTGGCCATGACTTGTGGAGTCCCCCAGGGGTCAATTATTGGACCTCTTTTGTTTAACTTGTATATGCTCCTTTTGGGTCAGATATTGCAGAACAATAACATCAATTATCACAGTTATGCAGACGATACACAACTTTATGTGTCTGTCACCAGACGCCTGCAGCCCAGCAGACGTACTGTGTCAGTGTCTGGAGGAAATAAACACCTGGATGAGAGAGAATTTTCTACAATTAAATGAAGAAAAACCTGAGATAATTCTGTTTGGTAGAAAAGAGAAGATGGTCAGCGTTGGTAAATATCTTGAGACTACTCGCAATCACCATCTCAGAAACATCAACAGAATTAAAGGTTTCCTCTCCCAGAAAGACCAGGAGAAACTCATCCATGCATTCATCTCCAGTAGACTCGATTACTGTAATGCTTTTAACTGGACTTCCCAAAAAGAGCATTAAACATCTGCAGCTCATCCAGAATGCTGCTGCTAGAGTTTTAACCCAGACTAAGAGATCTGAACACATCACACCAGTTTTAAAATCTTTACATTGGCTTCCAGTCAGTCACAGAATAGATTTTAAAAGCCTGCTTATGGTTTACAAATCCCAGAATGGTTTAGGCCCAAAATACATCTGTGATATATTCAGAGAATATAAACCTAGCACAGCTCTTAGATCCAAGGACTCAGGTCAGCTGGTCCAGTCCATAGTCCAGACTAAACACGGAGAAGCAGCGTTTAGCTGTTATGCTGCAAACAAGTGGAACAAACTGCCAGTGGAGATTAAACTTTCACCAAATGTAGACATTTTTAAATCCAGGTTAAAAACATTTCTTTTCTCATGTGTCTATGCATGAAATCTGCACGATATCTGGACTGTTGCTTGTTTTTAAATTAATTTAAATTATTTTATTTGTTTCTCTTTATATTCCTTTATGTATTTTTAATGCTTCTTCCACTCCCTGCTGCAATGCTTTTATTTTATGTAAAGCACTTTGAATTGTTTTGTACATGAAATGTGCTATAAAAGTCAAATAAATTTGATTTGATTTGAATGATTTGAAAATATGTCACTCACTGCTGACTGATAACAACATAATAATTTAGTTCCTTCTCCCAACTAGAAAAATAAACATGATGGAAACAATTAATGAATAAATTATTCGAGGCTGCATATTCGGAGCCTAGCTGCACATGTATTGTAAATAGGAATTATGGCCAGAATGGAGCACTGTGTTTTCAGACATCAAGAAAAAAAAAAGACTTGGTTAAAATATCTTAGCCCTTATATATGTTTACTTGTAGGAAATGTATTATTTCTAAAGAGACGGTTTCGATTAAATTTGTATGTGTATTGTCAGTTTATTTGTGTTTTTTGTTATTTAGGAAAAGAAACTTTTTGAATTATCACAATGTGCCAAAATATAATCTGATATTTAAAATAATTTGAATTCTCTTCTATATATATATTGTACAATCTGTGAAGTTCTATGTGAAGTCACTTTTGAAAGTATAAACCTGGTTGTGTGTCATTTATACTCAAGTCGATTTCTAAACTTAAATGTAATTAAAAACTTATTCTCTTTATATCTTTATGTACCCAGGGTGATGGAGAAAAGTCACCCCGTCAGCGCAGGCCCTCCAGCCCCGGCTCCAACAGCTCCCTAGGGGGCTACGGACGGTACACCCCTTCCCGCTCCCCTCAGAACTACAGCCGAGCAGGTATCAGCCACACCCCCTTGAACCGTGCACTGCTGTTTTCATGTGAAAACCTAAAAAGCTAAGATTGAATTTCCGAAATGAAATTATTTAATAATATTACATTTCCCAGACATGGTGTTTTATTGCATCGAAGCTCCTTGCTGCAAGTGAAATTGTTTCCACTAAGTAGTTAATAAGGATCAAGAGGGTTAGAAAACAAAGCACAGGCTGACATAGCCCACTGGTCAGGAGACCAGGGAGACCTGTGGGACCAATGGAAGACCCCCATTGGAGACCATTTACCAAGCCAGAAATTAGATTATATGTTCCTCCCTCCTTATTCATGACACTAACAACATCATATCTAAGGATGATGGTAAAATAATTCTATATTGCTACATTACAACACTGATACAATGATGATGATTGATTGTTGTATTCTGAACAAGCAATTGACGAGTTTTAAATTTGAAAAGTGTCTTTTTATGTGTACACTTTGATTATTTAACAATATACAGTATTTACTTATTTAGATTATATAAGCAAAAAAAATATTTAACACGTTCAATAACTCAACATGTTTTTATGTGATCTGATTGGACATCCAGGACCAAGGGTACACCTTGCTGATAAACACTGCGGTCAAGCCCGCGATTCCAGTTCTCTCCCTTCACCCCCAACCCACAGGGAGGGCCCCTCCATTTGGGCCAGGGATGTGTCCTCCCTCCCTGTGTACTATTCTAGTGGGGCTGAAGGGTGCAGTGGTGGCTGTACTGGCAAGTACTCACCTATACCATCAGGTGGCAGTGCAGGCTTGTCTTTACAGCTGAACCCCACCACCCTGGCCATGCTGCAGCAGCACAACTACATCCCTTACTTCAAAGGTATAAAAGCAAGTTTGAGACATATACAGACAGTGGATGAGTTGCTGGGGTCATTGCTGCTGTCAAGTCCAATGGGGGACAAAAGCAATACCAAAAAGCTAGTATTTGAAAGTAGACTCAAAGTGCCTCACAGAGGTGAGATGCTCCACAGTCAGAAGGGAGGCATAAACCTTGAATTTTGGAACAGAGCCATCATTTTCTTGAAAACATGTATTTAGACAGGCATCAACACAGCAGCAACATACCAGTCCACTCTGTATTTGCCTTAGCTTGAAGGTCCGACGAATGGAGTGCTGTGATACGACCACAGAACTGACTTCACTTGGCATGGGCTGTGGTTAAGCTCCGAATTAATCACGTGTTGGAAACTCTTACTGTGTTGGTCTCTCAGTTTGCCATAGACTCATGAGCCATACTTGGAAACAGTATGTCTCTCTTGGTATGCACTGCATTTTGGTCTGTAACCACTGTTTGATCTCTCGTGAATTTTTGTTTTCACTGATACTTGAACTAAAGCCATGAAACTGCTAATAATACTTAACGATACACACATTACAAAATAAATGCAACATCACAAAGCAGTAATATAAACATTCCCCACAGACTCTCTAACCTCTATCCAATCAAGACCCCTTGCTTCATCTTCTCCCCGTTCCTTGATCTCCCCCCTTACCCCTCAGGGTTAAAACAGGACCCAATACCTGATCCTAAACCTAGGACATCCCTGCATCTAAGTTTACCTCCTCCTAACGGTAAAGATAACAGTTTCCTCTCTGTCTCCCCTCTCCCTAGTGGAATGGTTAACAGGTTTTGTGATGTTGTCTGGTACTGTGGTGTTATTGGGTTTCATGGGGTGCATTAAGATACATTACACCCAGTTTTTTTCATTCTGTTTGCCCTATTCACTTTTGTCTGTGGACGTGGCTGTCGTGCATGATTTAACTCCATGTAGATCTGAGTGTGTCCATGATACATTTGCCATTTTCCTTTTGTGTTTGGTTAAGGGTACTGTCATTGCTTGTCTTTTCAGATTGCTGACCCAGTTGTTTGCCTGCATTTGACATCTAATCTGCTACGTTGTTATTCCTGAATGATTTATAGTTCCTTGTCTTAAGTCAGACCCCTAGTTTTGTGTTGAGATGAATGATAAAGGGTACATGAAAACTATTGATTGTTGTTGGGAATATCTTTTGTATTTGATAGAAACGCATAATTCCAATTTTAGTACACATGTGAAACACTAACTTATCAGCAAAGGCATTCATTAGGAACAACTGCTCAGATCAAGACAAGGCTTTTTTTTTAACATGAGGCAGCAAAGCCAGCTTCAAATGGTACCATAAGTCAGTTTTACAACTAAAGAGCTGTTGAGATCACACCATGACACTGTTTAACCTCTTCAACCCCAGAGCCCCTGGTACCCCTAGTAGGAGGGGAACATCTGGTTTGATTCTGATTAAGTCTCACAAGTGTTAGCTAGTGTTAGCAAGAGTTTGTTATTGCAGGGAAATACTCAATTCATTTTGGGTATGTCATTTTCAAGCAGGAATCCCAGAAAGACTCATGGGGCTGAATAGGTAAAAGGAAACCACAGTTCACAACAGCTTGACTTTTGACTCCATATCTCCAGTTATTACTTGAATAATAGCTTTTTTTTTCAAGGTCTCAAAATGTGGTGCCATTGCTAAAATTACTTTCGTACAATACATTT
Source organism: Odontesthes bonariensis (assembly GCF_027942865.1). Classification (NCBI taxonomy): domain Eukaryota; kingdom Metazoa; phylum Chordata; class Actinopteri; order Atheriniformes; family Atherinopsidae; genus Odontesthes; species Odontesthes bonariensis. Next base: position 29,607,490 of record NC_134524.1, on the reverse strand, counting down.
AGGTACATTATTCCTCCCAAGCTATCTGATGTAAATATCCATAGCTGTTCACCCAACCTGCTCTAGCTCCTATCCATTGTAAATTTTCTCTGGGATTAAAAGTTTCCTTCCAATGAAGCAGCAAAGCTGTTAAAATAAAGAAATATTATTATCTACCTTATTAGTCCCATTTTTTTCATGATATGTTTTCGGTTAAATCTTTCTGCTATAATAAGTGCAGTTTGAGGAGCAGATAGTAGATCTGATGAAGAAATTAATAAGCCAAGGTGAACAGTGGAGTCAGATATAAACATATAATGTTTTGAATAGAGCTTCTTTGTTACACCAGAAGTGGAGCTGTCCTTGTTTTTCTGTGTTCTCGATGTTTTGAATAGAACATTACAAACTGAAATAACCTGCAATTTTTTGGAAATATTTAGGAATGGAAACAACAATAAAGTGTGTTCCGTCCGAGGCTTCTTCAGCTCCCTTGTTTCACAAAGGCAAATGAGGCCATTCCTGCCCATCGCAATAACTCCACAATGACTGCTTTGTAATGACAAATAACTTTTTTTTTTTTTAATGCAACAAAAATGACTTTTTTTAGGATTAATGAAGAGCAATTAATTTAAATTCAATAAGATTTGTGTATGTACTATAGCAAACTAACCCTACCCTTTCCCTTACCTTGAAAACATTATTTAGCTCAAGTATTCTATTTTTATTTGAAGTATTAGTTGCTTTTAGGAGGTTAAGACTTGGCAGAGAAGTGATTATAAACTCTGAGAGTAACCAGATCTATTAGCAATACTAAAATCTAGGTTTTGTAGATTGACATTACCTCATAGTGCTTGTTCATGCACGACCCTCATCACCATTCATATTCTGAACCTATAATTGACAACTTGATTGTTGTCTCACCTAAATATATCAGCACATTACTGCAAGATAAATATATTTTTAAAACCAGCTCAGGTCTCATTACAAAATCTATAAACGATCCGTTCATCCACATGTCCAAAACGCTATAGTAAAATAGAATATTTTCTATTTTCTATTTTAATCTGTACTTTATTAGTATCCCAATACACAAAAATCCCAATGTACCTTCTCACAGTTGAATTTCTTGATCATCCATGTAACATGGCTCAGTGGTGTTTCTCTTACTGATGGCAGTAAGGTGTCGAACAGGTCATGTCACAAATGCCCTGTGCTTCACTATGCAAGTCACCGCCTGTTGAATAGTAAGTAAGAGTAAGTAAGACTTTATTTCTTAAGTACATTTCATACAAGAGTTGCAGTTCAAAGTGCTTTACATAAAATCAATAAGAATAGAATATTCCCACAATATACCTCAGCATGTTGAAGCCACACATGCTTCAACATGCTGGGGTATATATATTTTTCCAAGAATATAGAAAAATAGTATACATTTAATTATTCCAATATTTGATACAAGGGAGTATGTTGGCGGTTTAGGACAGTGCAATGGCACCCTTCGAAACAAATAAAATGATAAAACAAGATGAAATTGATAGCGCAATATAAGAAAAACTAATGCATAAAATTAAAAAAAGGATAAAAAAGATAAAACAAGTAAAAAGAAGATAATAAACCAATCTCTCTTTTATCCGTGGTGCTATCTGAACAGGCAAGATAAAATTAATAAATTACTTTTGTGAAAAGGTAGGTTTTAAGATGCCTTTTGAAAGTGTCTAGTGTGTCTGCTTCCCTAATATTTATGGATAGTGTGTTCCATAATTTTAGGGTGTAAGTCACAAATGCCGCATCACCAATCTTCTTACAACTGCTTCCGGTGACCTCTAATAGACCTGCATCTGATGATGGCAGTGTTCTAGCTGGTGTGTAAAAAAATTAATTTAAAAAAAAACAACAAACATATACGAATCAAAAGTTTAATTACAGTAGGAATACACTCCTGTGCATGCTTGGGCCTTGACATGACATGATGATTAAGGAGGTAAAGACTGAAAGAGTGTGAGCATCCACTCGAACATTTTCCGCTGAAAATCCCAGACACACGATCAAGGGTTTTTCCATGATGGGATGGACAAGCTGTGTCTTATGTGGGGAAGATGAAAGAAACAAAGAAATTAAACAGACTGAGTGGGCAGAGCTGCAATTTTGTGTCTGCTTGTGGCATATAACACTGCGGCCTGGCAGTTCCAGTCTTTATCATATTTTACTATAGAATTACTGTTTGCAGTTGAGAAAAGTGTCTTGCAAGGGTGAATAATCCATGCTTTTCTCTCTGATTTGTGTCTTCTTATTGATTTTGGATTCATGAATACCCTCAACACTATGTAATCTGTTTAGATAAATTTTTAGGTATTCTCTCCCAAACTCCCTTAGCCTCCTTTCTTAGCTCTAAATGTTTGGAGGATCTGCGCAACATTTAGACCTACACTAACAGTACTCTGATCTTTATGTGTGCGCGTTTCTGGGCATGTGTGTTATTGTGCACAGGAGATCACTCACAAATGAGCGCCGTTGCTGTGTGTGTCAGTGATCTCATCAACTTGCATCCAGATCGCCGATCATCATTCTATCTCTGATGAGAGGAGTCTCTGTTCAATCAGCTAACAGACACACTCTTAGTCTCTCTGTGGCTCTGGATGTAGAGTGTTTATTACTTTTGGCATCGGGGATGTCAGTGACTCCATCATCCAGCCTTTCTGTGACGGAACAGATTGTGGGGTGTGTCCTGATCGTGACCCTAGATACCCTACACACATATACACACAGTCATTCGAATGCACATGTCTATTACAGGTCATGCCTACAGTTTTCTAATTTTCTGTAGTGATGGCTAATAGGAGATGAAAGTAGTATTTCACAGATCTTCCTTCCCTCTCCAGATAAATGACAGTTATGGAGCTGTTGACACCATTAACACGTTCAGTGATGACACAGTTGCACAAGCTAAACATTGAGTTTCCTCGTGACACCTGGTGAGAACCCTTGGTGTCATTTTCCCAAGGTTCCCCTTTCATTTTTGAACAGGCAGGGTATTTTCCTCCTGGTGACCTGCTGTCTGAGGCACATCACTATTGGTAGCTTTCTATAATAAAAGAAGTAATGTTAGATCAGTTCCATGCATGCCATAAGACAATGCCAAAGGGTTCCAAAGTGTGCCTTAAGACTTCCTGAATAAACGTCAATATACGTTGTGTTCTTTTCTTAATCTTTGGGATCCTGATAAAAAAGTCCAGAGTGTGCAACACTGAAAAATAAGTTTTGATAAGGGACAGAATAATTCAACATCATCTACACTAAAGGGGTATCATTCAAAATTGTACATGATTTTTGCTTCTGACATCTACACAAATTCAAGATAGAGGTTTAGTAAACTGTATAAAGACAGTAAATGGCTGGGTTATCAAATCACTGGCATAAATATTACAGTTAGAGCTTTACATTTGACCTTTATAAAATACGCTTACAATAACGCTGCCTTTTTGCCCCCGACATCCTTTGTTTTCTCCCAAACCCTTTCCCTTTTGCCTTTCATATCTAATGCCCGCCCACTGCCGTCCCCCACTGGAGGTAGTGAAAGTGGTCAGAGTACACCCAGCTTATCCACCTATTCTGATGGCAAATCCCCCTCATCTACTTCTACATACGTGGCTGCTCCTCGACATTTCCACATACCAGGTAGGCCATAAATGCTCTGCTCTGCTCGCAGCTCAACTTCTAATTTTTTCCACACCTTTACATTTTCTGTTGCCCAGGCTGTCAGCTGATGAGATGAAATACAAGGTAAGCTGTGAGGTCATAATCAGACAAGCTTTCATTAAATAATTGGTGCCAAATTTATGAGCAAATGGAATTGTATTTACAATAATGATTTAGCAATATTGTAGTTAGATATACCAACAAATTCAAGGGATAGATTTGGTTTTACTGCTTCCACCATAGCTCTCCATCAAAACAATAATTGTAAACCCTCAGTTACTGGAATTCAGTCATTGCAACATGATGGACGGTCAGTCGTTTCCTCTGAAATTCTGAAAGACTTGCTTAAGCCATGTATGGTTTCTAGTATCATTGGGCCTCATGCAAGAACCGTTCGTACGCACAGATTTGTTCTTAAATCATCCGTACGAGTGATTTGAGAGAATTTGCGCATTCACCAATCTTTTCGTATTTTACGTTTTCTTTCAGGTACGAACAGAATTTACGAGTGATCCAGACCTGTCGTAGGAGTTTCGTAAAATTGTCCGCTGTTATTCCAATCAAGTTCGCTTGACTAATGGATTGTATATTTAATTACTTTGAAGCAAACATAAATAAATATATACATTATACCCCATAATGATGCTGAAATTATTCTGTTTGACTTAAATTACGCACTAATTGAAGGTTAATTTGACTCTGTATATAACAAGGTTATTGGGAAGTGTAACCAGCGGCTGAGTTTCTACTTTCGGATGCCTTAGCGCGTCAGGCTCTTGAAGAGACCGTGTAGAGACAAACGAATGGCTGACATCTCGATTTAGATTGCCAAGGACTGTGCTGCTGCAAATATGCAGCTTGCTAGAGCCACAACTCCAAAGAGAACCACACCAATCAAACCCAATTCCACCACACGTCCAGGTCCTCACCACCCTAGAATTTCTTGAACCTTTCAGAGCGAGATTGGAGACAGATCGGGGGTGTCCCAGTCCTCTGTGAGTCGTGCGCTCCCCTTTGTCATCAAAACTCTCATCAGTTTATCACCCATGGTACATAAGATTCCCATACACCGCTGTCCAACAAGTACAAATTAAGAGGAACTTTCATGCCGTGGCTGGACTGCCAATCATAATCGGAGCAATGCACACATACACAGCAAAGCACTTGTGCTCCTGTCGTGGAGCGCACTGAGCTGAAGGCCAGGTGGGTGTGTCTCGATACAGCGGGGGGGGGGGGGGGGGCAAACTGCTCTATGGCCCAGAGAAGGCATGCCAGATTTGCACAATATTGCCATGAACGAGGGTCTCCACCTGAACCAGCACAGGCAGACCAGAAGGTGTGGTGCCAGAAGACTGCCCCATCAAAGTGCCATCATGATGAGGCAACAACTGATTGCACGGCTTTAGTTGCAGTCATCGAGCGCATTTTAATCCATTTTCATATCAAACCAATTCTTTTTTATTTCGGTGACATTACGAACTACGGGTGACACTAAACAGCACTCGTAATTGCTTCCCATTTCTTCGCTTTAGCAGGTCCCGTAATTCCACTGCTGACACTGCTAAAAATGACAGATTTTCCTTTTTGGATCTCTGGAAGCAGAACTTCAATCTCAGAGCCCGTATTCTCATGACTCAACACTCAACACTTCCTGGCACAGGAGTGAGGAAGCACAGCCTTAAATGGTATAATTTTAGGCGTGGAGTATGCAAATTTACTATCCTCGTGCACGTTCAATTATATACGCACAGGTGGGATTCATCATTTATGCAGGTCGTTTACACACTTTTTCCGAAGATAAGAGCGTTTGTTGAATCTGACGTGGCGTGTTCGTACGAGACCTTCGTACGAAAAAAGTAAGAGAAATTTAGAATAAAAATACGAAAATGTTCTTGCATGAGGCCCATTGTGTCATTGAATTGTGCTGTGTCAAAATAACGCCCAATTCCCTTAAATAATGACCAATATACTAATATATTTTGAATATGTTGCCTACCGATGTTGAACGCACTTATTGTAAGTCGCTTTGGTTAAAAGCGTCTGCAAAATGACCGTAATGTAATGTAATGTAATGTTCCATGATTATTTAAAAAACTGATGTTTCTGATGTGCTTTCATAAAAATTATAATTGTCTGGGTTCAATCGAGCCATACTATGCCTGCTGTTTTGCCTCCCTAAAATATCCCATCTTTCAATAACTGCTAACTCATGCTTCTTTTTCTCCATTTTTTCTCTTTCTTTCTCTCCCCCTGCCTATGTCGCTTCTTTAATTTCCTTTTGTATGCTCTGTTCCCATCTCCAGAGACTGTGGTCAAAGATAATATCTATAGAAAACCCCCCATCTACAGACAGCATGGTACAGTTAACTTGCTTTTTAACACGTCCCTCTCTGGTCTGGTCTCTGCACGATGTTTTGCATGTCAACTATCAGTCATCTTCTATATCCCAGTTGCTTTACTTTGTTTTCTAAGGCCTGCACTCGCTCAGTAGACTCTATAGGTTTACATGCATAGAGCTGTTGTTTGAGTGGGCACATTCCAAGTTAGAAAAATTAACATAATGGAAAAGTGTATATACTAAAACAATATTGACAGTAATATTATGAAAAATGTGCAAAAAGAACATTTTCAACACAAAAATTTTGATGGAAAAACAAGACGGTACCTACTCCATGACCCTTCTCTGAGAGCAGATGTCCTCTCTGGAAATAAACTAACACAGCTATTGTTATAAGCCTAACTAGGCCTATAGACTAAACTGCTGGTCCTCTAGTATGGCCTTGTCAATAAGTCGTCAAAATGTTCATACCTGTAAATATGACCGACTGGGCTGTTCTCTAAACCTTGCTACGTAACAGGAGGGAAATGCAATTCATATGAGCATTTCCACTCATGGATGGCAAGTTCAGTATGTCAACTATTTTTCAGTTCAGGGTTACGTTCAGTCAATAGCACAACGCTGTACCAAAACTCTAATCACTTCCTGTTTGGATTTCGGCAAATTACAACCCAAATTTTAAAAAAGCTGTGGGGGTATGTGAAATTGTAAATTAAAACAGAATGCAATGATCTGCAAATATTAAAATAGTTTCTTCTAAATAAAACATAGAAATGATCTTTACCTCTCTAAGGCAGTGGTTCCCAAACTTTTTGTGCCCAAGGCACACCAAAGGACAAGTAAAAATCACAAGGCAAACCCATTGCGCAAAATAGTCCTTATAACACGTGTTATCACTCATATCATGTAAAATATCTGTAAATGTGCATAATTATTTACTAATGCCAAGTAAAATGTGACAAAGACAACTATATTACTCGTGAAATATTTATTAACAAAATATTTTAAAAAATAAGTTTGAAACTTTATCAAATTAGGCTTCATCAAAGCAGCAACACATTCATTTAAACCAGACAGGCCACAAAATTAAAAATGAGGCAAAGGAAACTCAGCAGAAATTCAGCACATAGAACTGTCAATGCAAGGAAGCTGTATTGTCCATGGTCCTAAACTTCAAATTATCAATGCAACATCTCCAAGAGACTCTGGCTGCAGACCTGCACTGTCAGGACCCTTCGTTGCAGACCTGCACTGCGAGGTCTCCTGCACTGTGAGGACCGGAAGTTGATTTGAAGCCTTTCAAAATAAAAGCACATATTTTTAAACGTTTTAAACGTTACATTTTTTAACGTTTTAAACGTTACATTTTTTTAACGTTACGGCCACTTAAGGGTTATTCTACAGATAATCAATGGAGATTTCTTTAATCCTCGGTGGCACTGAGGAGAGGGCCACTTGCAAGTCCTGTTCAACAGAGAGCCGTGACCTCCTGTTGTTCTTCATGTAAACCAGAGTAGAGAACGCCAACTCACACAGGTAGGTAGTGGGGAAAAGAAGAAGTTACTCAATCACGTGGTGGGAGATGCTTGGGTACTATGATGCAGAAGCATTAGCTCACTAGCAGTTAAGTTAGCATTAGCTAACTTCTCCCGACAGGAGGCACTCGGGATTGTTGACATCCTCGGTCCAACTGAAGCCATAAGACGGGTAACTTTCATGATACTGTCAGCTGACAGTTTTTTTCTCTTTTCTTTCGGTGGTGGGTTGTCGGCAGTCTGCACTGGTGGTTGGTGGTTGCTCCGCACAAGAAAGCGCTCCATTTTCCCACTTGCGTGTTTCTCTGTTTTAATGTTGTCTTTCAGCCTTTGATGTGTCATGGTCTCGTAATTCCCACCTGCACAACTGCGTTAACAGCGAAATATGGGGTTCTGAGGATTTTTTTTTAAATAATAGTTTTTAGGTATAGAGTTTGCCTCTGTATTATAAAATGAGTGCATACAAAGTACTGATATAGTAAATTAAAAAATGATTATTTTTGTGTAGTTGTATATTGCAGTGATAACGTATGGTTGTCACAAAATCCCACGGCACACCGTTTGGGAACCACTGCTCTAAGGTGCTCTTTTATGCCCAATCATGTAAATGACCTTAGGCCAATTATAACCCAGTTAGTTGCAACATGTTCCTCCAGCTGTTTCTTTTTAGTACCACTTACTTTTACAGCACTTTGTTGAACCCATTCCAACTTTTGAGATGTGCTGCAGCCATTCATTTCAAGATGAGCTAATATTTTTCAGAAAAATAGTAAAGTTTCTCACTTTCAACATTATATATGTTTTATATGTTCTATCGTTTATAAAAAAATATTGGTTTATGAGATTTGCAAATCATTGCCTTCTGTTTTCATTTACATTTTACACAGGATCACAACTTTTTTTGAATAAGAGTTAAATATCCGTAAATAGCTAATGAAGATGTAAGGTTAGCAGTAGGGAGGAAGAATTCCCTTTTAAGAAGAAGAGCAGCCATTTACTTCAACCGGTTGAGAGGTTGGATGGAAGGACAGAGACTCAAATAAAGATAGGACAAAGATAAAAACAATCTCATCATCAGTTGGTTCCAAAATCAGCTGCTATAGGGCATATAGGGCCCCTATTGCTCTCCCTGGTCATGCATGTCTGAACTCATCTCACCATCTCATTTGTTGGTTTAGTGGTGATCTTGTGACTGTGTGCTCTCTGTGAATGGCCAGTCACATGAATCACTTTGTATGGTGACATTAGTGTTGTCTTGATCACTGTTTCAATCACTGTGTTTTTCTCTCTCCTAATTTGTGTGTCTGAATATGATGTTTCAGTTTTCACTCTATTTGCCATGGTGCTATATGTTGCATATTTTGAGAAAATATAGTCTTCCACAAGACAGAAGCAACCAAAATGCATAGAATCCAAGGAGCTTTTCTTACTCCTATAACTCAAGGAACTATTCAACTGTATCAAATGTCACAAGTACATAAGCTGCATATGACCTAGTTGCACAGATTCATCTGACTATCATCAGCTTGATTGTATGTATTCAAGCAGACATTAGGTTACTGATGCGCTCCTTCCTTCCAAGAAAAGAGCTGTTGAGTAGGATGCACCTCTGTGGGTATTTGCTCTGCTAAAAGATACATTTACGTATAGAGATTTACTAATATTCAGTAATAGGTAGCATTTTAACAATGTATTTTTGCATTATTTATTTATTTTTTGCATTATTAAACATACAGATTTATTTGTTTTTTTCTGGGAAACCTAAAATAGAATCCTTTTGCCCCAAAAGTTTTGCTAAAGAAGGCAGGCCATTAAATATTCATCAAATTATTGTAAACTTTTAGCTGATTTTGGTTCCACAGTTAGACAGGAAGTCACAAAATCATAAGGAAGCACACACAGCTGATATCATGGTCATCTATCAAAGAGAAAGATGTCAGTCAAAAGAAAGGGGCCATACACAGAGGCCCTGTCCTAATTCCTTCCATTCGCAACAGCACTTGTTCCTACCTTTCCATTTTACAGAGGTATGGTGCCCCCTTTTTTTGTAAATCAATGAGTTTTGGTCATCTATCCCCTGAAGTAGGGCATTGATGGCCGTTTTTGACGCTTTTCCACTAGCTCAGCACGGCTCATACGGCTCGGCACGGCTCGGTTTGGTTGTGTTTCCATTACAACCGAGTTTCATTTCATGCCTCCGCGACGTGGGCGGGGTCGTCGTAACACGGCTGCGCAACCAGAACAACAACAACAACATATGAGGAGGACAGGCTCACCCTGTGGCTTTTTGTCGCACAGAAGGCAAGAGACGAGAGCCAGAGAAGACTCCTGGCCGCCAGACAAAACAGTATTGAAAAGTGACGACACTCATCGGCCAATCAGTGGAAGGCAGTCGGCTGACATCACGTTTTAGTAACGCTTCGGCTCGCTTGGAACCAGGGCTGAGGTGATACGGAAAATCTACCCGGTTGCAGGTACTGCGTGCTGGTGGAAACACGCAATAGTGCGCCGAGCCGAAGCGAGCTAGTGGAAAAGCGCCATTAGTTGGCTGGATTACCACTACTACTTGATCCTTAGAGGAAAAGGGGCACCGAGTTGTGGTCATAACCCGATCACTCAGGTCACTCCGGTTGTCAAAGTAAAGGATTGTCATCAAGCAGTGTCAACGCCACGCTTAAGACAATCCAGACTCTTTTCATGTATTGTTCCACAATGGTGGAATGACCTACCAAGTGTTACAAGAACAGGGGCATCCCTGTCTATCTTCAAGAAACTCTTGAAGACCCAGCTCGTCAGAGAGCATCTCCTATCCTAGCACTTTATCTTTCTGTACTTCCCTTTATGCCTGCACTCTATCTCAACACTGTCACCCCTGCACCTCTAACAGAGTCTGACTAGTGGTTTCCTTCTATGTAGCTTATTGTTAACTTTGATGTTAGCTGTAATGTTATATCCTCATTTTTAAGTCGCTTTGGATAAAAGTGTCTGCTCAATGCATAAACATAAACCTACCCTACCTGCAAGAAGGAAAAATGTAGGGTTAGGGCCAAGGGAAGGAATTGGGATTCAGCCTAAATGTAATTGGGTCAGACCATCTGAAATCACCCGAACAGAAAGAAAAAGAAAAAAAAATTAAATCACCCTAATGGGACCATAAATATCCATATCAACTTCTACTTTAACCTAGACTGTAGATGCTACAGATGTTTTCCTAGAGTGACCAACAAACTACCAGTGGTAATGGAAATGCTATTAACTTTTTCTATGCTGTGCATGTGGAGCTCCTTCTAGATGTTGTCTGAAGCTGATGATGTCATGCTCCAGACAACCCTGATTCCCTGATTTATACTAGAGTTAATAGTGCAGTGCAGTGGAGCTAAGAGACAGATAATCCAGCACATTACCTGTGAGATCCTATAACATCTGACTGTTTTACAGCTTCTAGAACATCCTGGCAAGATGGTGAGGAAAGCAAGGTGGGTCTGTGTGTACAGTTTATGTGTGCCTTTATATATCTGTTGATGTCTGTCTTTTCAAGTCACTTTCTGAAACTTTACAAAACTGTTCATCCATTTATTAATTCACTAACTCATATTTTGCCATCATCTATCACTTCTTTCATGCTTTCTGTCCTTCTCTCTCTTCTGTCTCTTTCTCCCATACTTTTTGTAGAGGACCAGTTGGATGATCTTGAAGAGTGAGATTGATTGTCAGATGGGTCCAGAAGACCTGAACCCCCGCAAATCAACCTGCAGTCTGCCCACTGACATATCCCAGCCAAGTGAGTAGCCATTCACAAGCCCAGCCAGACACTGAGTAAGGGCGAAAGCATAAGATGAAAATTGATATCTTGTAATCTCTGCAGATTTCCCCTACAATAAATCTGCATCTTTACCTGGTTATGGAAGGAATGGCATCTACAAGGTGAGCTACCAACCTTTTCAATTGGTTGCAATCTGCATTTTCACCACCAGGTGTCAATGACATCACAACAAGAGCCCATACATGTCAGAAGAATCTGAGACCTTTTGTGTTTTAACCTCGGAGTGTTGATAGACTCAGATCTGACTTTCAGCAGCCACATCAAAGCTGTCACCAAGGCAGCTTTTTACCACCTCAGAAATATCAACAGAATTAAAGGTTTCCTCTCCCAAAAAGACCAGGAGAAACTCATCCATGCATTCATCTCCAGTAGACTCGATTACTGTAATGCTCTTTTAACTGGACTTCCCAAAAAGAGCATTAAACATCTGCAGCTCATCCAGAACGCTGCTGCTAGAGTTTTAACCCGGACTAAGAGATCTGAACACATCACACCAGTTTTAAAATCTTTACACTGGCTTCCAGTCAGTCACAGAATAGATTTTAAAAGCCTGCTGATGGTTTACAAATCCCAGAATGGTTTAGGCCCAAAATACATCTGTGATATGTTCAGAGAATATAAACCCAGCAGAGCTCTTAGATCCAAGGACTCAGGTCAGCTGGTCCAGTCCAGAGTCCAAACTAAACATGGAGAAGCAGCATTTAGCTGTTATGCTGCAAATAAGTGGAACAAACTGCCAGTGGAGATTAAACTTTCACCAAATGTAGACATTTTTAAATCCAGGTTAAAAACATTTCTGTTCTCATGTGTCTATGCATGAAATATCTTTTAACTTATCTAGACTGTTGCCTGATTTTAAATTCATTTAAACGATTTTATTTGTTTCTCTTTATATTATTTTATGTATTTTTAATGCTTCTTGCACTCCCTGCTGCAATGCTTTTATTTTATGTAAAGCACTTTGAACTGTTTGTACATGAAATGTGCTATACAAATAAATTTGATTTGATTTGATTTGATTTTAGACAACTAGGTGGTCTTATTCAGGGTCAAGGTGTTACAGTAGTCAAATAACCTTTAAGCACCACAAGACTTCACACCCTCCCACTCTATTAGTCATCACAGTATGCATGCATCGCACATGGGATTAAGTTCATTGATAACTTTAATATCTTTTGGAACTGTAAGTAGCGTTTCAGACCTGATGGCGTGCATCCGAATCGAACTGGATGCAGATTACTTGGTGCACACTTACGTCATGCTGTTGGGATGGAAAAACCCAAACATGACTGTACAGATAAGAGTGAAGGACACAGCAGCGAGGCAACCAACCCCCAGCCCTCCCCCTCACCAGACCCTTTACTTCACATCACCCAAGGTCACCCAAGGTCTGTCCTGGCAGAGCAGGGCACAAGGGGATGTGCAGGATGTTCAAGGAGCAGCAGCAGAATTCCAAACAAAGATAACATGCCATGATGCGTTCAGGGTCCCTGCTATAGTAGTCATACTACTGACAGCTCGTCTGAAAACAAGCTAGGACCCCGTAGGATTCCTGTATTAGTTAGTAAAAGAAGGAATTTAAAACAGTCAACTTGCTGGGTGAATCTATCTAATCTGTTAACGGTACCACTCAGAATAAAACAGAGACCAGTGTAAACTCCACAAAGCTAGCTTTACTTAAAGGAGAACTCCGGGGCATTTGAAGCGCAATCCCATTGCAAGAGGTTGTCAAATACTGACAGTAGGACACAGACTGGTGCAAATCGGCACTCCCTGTGCGGCGATTGCGCTGTTTGCGCAGCCTGTCATGCTAGCCAAATACGTGGTGGCCAAGGGGCAAATTCTAAACCTTCCACGTAAAACAACAACTTGCACACTGCAGAAACGTCACACCACTTTATAAACCATCCGACAATAAAGTCACAAGCCTTACCATCAAAACCGTATACATGGTTCTCACATTACTGGCATGGGGACGTTACAAAACAACTTTATAAACAGCATGTCACTTACCTGTTGTTTGTATGCGCCCGCATGTGAAAGCCCAAAAGAGTCAATGGACGATACTCCCATATACAAAGCAATTATCTTCTCTAGAAAAACTGTGTTCAAGTATTTAACAACAATACCATATACTGCTAGGTTAGCATTACTTCATGTTGTTTCATGCCCAGTAATATTGTTGTAATGTTTTAAATAGTTTATCATGGCTGTTCTAGAGAAGATAATTGCTTCGTATCGTCCATTGACTCTTTTGGGCTTTCACATGCGCACGCATACCGACAAAAGAGGTAAGTGACATGCTGTTTATAAAGTTGTTTTGTAACGTCCCCATGCCAGTAATGTGAGAACCATGCATATGGTTTTGATGGTAAGGCTTGTGACTTTATTGTCGGATGGTTTATAAAGTGGTGTGACATTTCTGCAGTGTGCAAGTTGTTGTTTTACGTGGAAGGTTTAGAATTTGCCCCTTGGCCACCACGTATTTGGCTAGCATGACAGGCTGCGCAAACAGCGCAATCGCCGCACAGGGAGCGCCGATTTGCACCAGTCTGTGTCCTACTGTCAGTATTTGACAACCTCTAGCAATGGGATTGCGCTTCAAATGCCCCGGAGTTCTCCTTTAATATTAGATATCTGTCCAAAAAGTCATTGTTAGTTAATGACTTCATAATTTCACACAATTTAGATTTTCTTTTTCTGACAGAAACATGGTTAACAGAGAGCACAAGTGCTACTGTTCTAACTGAAACAGCACCCTCAAATTTTAGTTTTATGGATAAATGCCGAAAGGTGGAGGAGAAGCTGCCTTATTTAAAGATACATTCGAGTGTAAAGATCTCATTTGGTGAATTCACTTCTTTTGAATATCTTAGTTTTATTTTAAAGGGTGTTCCTAAAAACCTGTTCTTAATCATTTACAGATCTCCAGGATACTGTGCAAGTTTTATTGATGAATTTTCTGAATTATTGTCTGTTATTTCGACTGATTTTAACCATTTTATCTTGACTGGGATTTTAACATTCACATAGATAGGGCAGGGCATTCACCTAGATACCTTCTGTGCTGGACATGTTTGGTTTGTGGCAACATGTAACAGAACCTACCCACCTTCGAGGTCACATTCTGGACCTGTTTGTTTCACAAAGCAGGTTTAGTGAAAACTCTGAGTCTATTAACCCTGAAATGAGGGAAAGTTTTCCGTTTCACAAAGGGAGGTAACTCAAACCAGAGAAAGATGGGTAACTCTAGCCTGTTTCACAAAGAGAGGTAACTTAAGCTCTCGGTCAGTTACCGTAGTAACAGACTCTATGAACCTAACCTGGGGCCTCATGTACAAAGACTTGCGTGGGTTTCCTACTGAAACATGGCGTACGCTCAAACCCAAATGCCCTCCAACGTACAAAAATATCCGGATGTATGAATCTGTACGCACGCATCAATCCAAGCACATTTCGCTTGTACATCCCAATCAACGTGGAATTGAGCACACATGTCGGAGCACCCGACTCCTCCCTGTCCACGCCCCTACTTAAATATGCAAATCATATTTAAATGAGCTATGCACCTGTGATTCCCCTCTCTGTACGATCAGAAAATAAAGAAAACAGAATGAATAAGACGGGAAAAAAGAAGAACTTCATGGAAAGCGAGATGTCGGTGCTACTATCTGAAGTGGAGGCCCGCAACAATGTACTCTTTGGTACACTGTCCTCCGGGACAAGCAGCAAACGCAAGATGAGTGGGTGGGAGAGCCTGTGCGAGGATGTCAATGCTGTGGGGTCTGAGAAGCGCACACAAGCAGAGGTGAAGAAGAAGTGAACCGACATTAAAGGCGGGGTAGGGGATCTTTTTCTGGAACATTTTTTTACATATTGCTTGAAATACTCTTCACACCCCCATTGCAACCAATTAATTAAAAGTTTTGACACAAATATGAAAAGTTTTAGTGGCCTCTAGAACGTACAATCTAGGAAAAACAGTATCCAATCATTGTGAACGGACCGTTCACAATGATTGGATTCTGATGCCGTCTATCAAACTGCAATCTGCTCCTCCCTCCCCCTCCTTCCCCCTGTGCGCGTTCCCTGCTCCCTGAACGAATTACGCGTCCAGAAGCTTGGCAGGAAGCTAAACTAGAGCCAGCTTGGCTAGCACCTAGCATTATTAAACGTATAGTTAGCATAAACTAAATACTAAATACAGCAACGATCGATGCTTGCTGTCAGAACAGCGCTCATGCACCTTCGTGCTCGTGCGCGTTCATGTACTCTAGAGGCGTGCCTTCGGGGGGAAAGTGAAGAAAAGGGTTGGGACTTTTTACCGGTGTATTTTCAAAATGCAGCTTCGCTGGACTCAAAATCCAGGATCTCCTACCCTACCTTTAAGGTGGATGTGAAGCGGAGACTGGCTGCCCACCGCCGCAGAGTGGCCAAAACAGACGGGTGGGGCGTGACCGACTCTGTTTGAATAGAGAGTCGGCGCAACTATGGGTGACGCTGCTCTCTCTGGGGTGGTGGGAGCACATGTGGGTGACTCTGATTACCCCCAAGGTATAAATACCAATGTTTTTAACCATTTTATCTTGACCGGGGATTTTAAGATTCACAAAGATAATATGACAGATAGTAATGCCAAAGAATTTTCTTCTGTGCTGGACATGTTTGGTTTGTGGCAACATTTAACAGAACCTACCCACCTTCGAGGTCACATTCTGGACCTGTTCATTTCTAAAGGTGTTGATATTTCTTCTGTTGTGGTTATTGATTTGGCCTTGTCTGAACATTTTTGTATTTCATTTGATTTATTGATCAGAATAATGTTCAAAATCAGAATGTTCAAACAACCAGCTTCTCAGTTAAGAAGAGGTACATTAATGAGAAAACAAGTGCTAAGTTTAGGGAGACAATAGCTATGTTACCAACAATGAGCGCAGTGTCGGTTGAAGGACTGCTGGATCATTTCAACTTAAAAATTTTGAATGTAATGGAAGCTGTTGCACCGATAAGATTCAAGAGCACTTTGAGCAAACAGAAAACACCATGGAGAAACACCACTACGGTCAAAAACCTGAAAAGACAATGCAGGAAAGCTGAATGTAAGTGGAGGAAAACAAAGCTTCAGATTCACTATGAGCTGTATAAATAAAGCCTGCGTAGTTATAACAATGAGCTGTGCAAGGTCAGAGAGCTGCATTTATCTGAAATTATAAAAAAAAATGTCAACAATTTTCGAACTCTGTTTGCTATAGTTGAAAAACTCACAAATCCTTCTAAACAGTCAAACCCAGACCTCTCTACAGAGAAATGCAATGAATTTGCCAACTTTTTTAGCCAAAAAATCAAAACAATTAGACAAAACATTCACGCCACACAGACAAACAAGAAAACTAATCTGTGTCTAAAACCGAGAAATAACTTATTTATGTTATGTCACAATTTAATATTGTTGATTTAAAAATCCTAGAGGAAACAGTTCGGCATTTGAAATCAACAGCTTGCCCTCTGAACATGATACCATTCGACTTTTTAAAAACTGTTTTTACCTCAGTAGAAAGTGATCCCCTACAAATAGTTAACAACTCACTGGCATCAGGCATTTTTCCCAAGTCACTAAAGACAGCGGCCATTAAGCCCCTCCTAAAGAAGAGCACTCTCGACGCCTCTAGGATGAACAACTACAGACCTGTTTCTAACCTTTTTTATAGCCAAGATTATTGAGAAAGTTGTATTAAACCAGCTCAATGGCTTTCTGAATGAAAGTGGAAGTCTTTCATAGCTCTGGTCAAAGTGTTAAACGACATCAGGTTGAATACTGATTTTTGTTATGTTTCAGTCCTGGCTCTGTTGGATCTCAGCGCTGCGTTTGATACCGTAGATCACAGAATCCTGTTGCACAGGCTGGAAAACTGGGTTGGACTTTCCAGAGCAGTCCTTAACTGGTTCAGGTCCTACTTAGAAGGCCGGAGTTATTTTGTTACAATTGGCAGCTATGAATCTGAGTGGCCATGACATGTGGAGTCCCCCAGGGGTCAATTCTTGGACCTCTTCTGTTTGACTTGTATATGCTCCCTTTGGGTCAGATATTGCAGAACTTTAACATCAATTATCACAGTTATGCAGACGATACACAAGTTTATGTCTCTGTCACCAGACGCCTGCAGCCCAGCAGACGTACTGTGTCAGTGTCTGGAGGAAATGAACACCTGGATGAGAGAGAATTTTCTACAATTAATTGAAGAAAAACCTGAGATAATTCTGTTTGGTAGCAAAAACAAGAGGGTCAGCATTGGTAAATATCTTGAGACTCGGGCCCTTACAATCACTGACCAAGTTCGTAACCTTGGAGTGTTGATAGACTCAGATCTGACTTTCAGCAGCCACATCAAAGTTGTCACCAAGGCAGCTTTTTACCAATTCAGAAAGATCAACAGAATTAAAGGACAAGACCGTTTTTTTGACATTGGGCCCTTGATTTCACATTATAACATGATGTTCTACTCACCCCTGCTTGTTGTTGGTAATTTGGAGCTGTTCCAAAGATATTCGAGAGGCGTCTGGCTGCTCTCTTGAGATATTCGGCCATGAAACGGTGTCCTATGGGCAACGTTATACAGGCACAAACTATGCTTTTTATAATTTATTAATTACTGTACACTAGCACTGATAACGTGGAGGTGCGTCGCTTACTTAAAAAAATCCGGGTTACTGTAATTTTGAATTTTAGCCGAATGAATAAATAGGCAGCAGGTCTGTGGGCTGTCTGTGGTAGTAGCACGACGATGACGTCAGTAACACCCACTTTACGACAAAAAATCAAAATTACAATAACCCGGATTTTTTTAAGTAAGCGACGCACCTCCACGTTATCAGTGCTAGTGTACAGTAATTAATAAATTATAAAAAGCATAGTTTGTGCCTGTATAACGTTGCCCATAGGAAACCGTTTTATGGCCGAATATCTCAAGAGAGCAGCCAGACGCCTCTCGAATATCTTCAGAACAGCTCCAAATTACCAACAACAAGCAGGGTTGAGTAGAACATCATGTTATAATATGAAATCAAGGGCCCAATGTCAAAAAAACGGTCTTGTCCTTTAAAGGTTTTCTCTCCCAAAAAGACCAGGAGAAACTCATCCATACATTCATCTCCAGGAGACTCGATTACTGTAATGCTCTTTTCACATCAGACAAGCCCGTTCACTTTCCATTTTTAAAACTCGTCTTAAAACCCATTTTTATTCCCTGGCTTTTAACCCAGCATGAGACTCTGTTTCTGTAATTGTTTTATTGTTTTAATATTGTTATTGTTTATTATTGTTTTTACATTGTTCTTATGTTTTATGCCTTATACTTCGTGCTGTTGTTCATGTACAGCACTTTGTTTCAGCCACGGCTGTTTTAAAGGGCTTTATAAATAAAGTTGAGTTCACAAAACTGGACTTCACAAAAAGAGCATTAAACATCTGCAGCTCATCTAGAACGCTGCTGCTAGACAAAACTTTCACCAAATGTAGACATTTTTAAATCCAGGTTAAAAACATTTATGTTCTCATGTGTCTATGCATGAAATTTGCACTGTATCTTTTAACTTATCTAGACTGGTGCTTGTTTTTAATCATTTTAATTATTTTTATTTGTTTCTCTCTATATTCTTTTATATATTTTAATGCTTCTTCCACTCCTTGCCGCAATGCTTTTATTTTATGTAAAGCACTTTGAATTGTTTTTTACATGAAATGTGCTATTCATATAAATTTGACTTGACTTGACTTGACAGTTAACCTCAGAGCACTATTTAGGGCCATTTAGATGTTTTCCTCCATCATAAAAATCTCTCACAATTTTGGTATCAGATTACAGATGGGTCAGTCAGTACCTTTCACTCCACACCGGGAGGCCTCTGTTTATTATCATCTACTGATATGATATTGCTGCTCTACTTCTGTGTTTGTTGATAGATGTTGGACAGTCAGACAAAACAGAACAGAGTAGGAAATTAAAGTTCAGGAGTCATGTCGTATTCATGGCATATATTATATTCAATTATTTTTACATTTGCTGACAAGTTAATGTTGTCGACAGTGGATTTAGTGTGTTGGCAGTAGAGTGAACATACTCTATAAAAGTAAATATGATGCTGTAAAATTGAAAATGATACTTTGAATATATTGATATTTTTGTGTAAGCATATTGTGAACATAATGACCATTCATTGTGTATTAGAATACAAATAGAATTAAACTTTAATTGTGTTGTCAAGTAGCCAAATATAAATTGACATGGCCTCACACTGTGGTGCAATACTGAGATTTTGGACACTTACTAATCATCATTGTTGCTTGTTGAGCTGGCCAATAACCAGCTATTAGAATCTGCAAAATTCAGAATCTTGCACTGCGTTGTGGGATTATTAGAAGAAAACAGTCCTGCCGCTAATACTACTTTTTTTCATTTAATTGTAGAATTTTAAGGCCTCTGTAACACATCATATATATCCTAATGTATGTGATGTGTTCCAACAATTCATACTCTCTATGAATTTTACTCTATTATTAAACAAACAAGTACTTTACTCCCTCCCCGCAAATTTTTGAAATTTCCAAATTAAGTGATGCAAGTTTGCAGAAGAATGTGTCATATCAGTTTGCTTAATAGATTGCAAAAAAAAAGGGCAAAAGCATAAACTAAGACTTTGAGATGAACCATTGCTTGGAGAAAGGGCAGCAGCGTTTATGGCCGCATAACACAGAAAATCTGAATGATGGTCTAAGAGTTTGTGTTTTCCTGCAGGCTGCTGATATGGTGGAGGATGAAGTGGACCCAGACTCCCAAAGCTGGGGAGGGATGAGAGGTGAGACCGAACTTCAAGTCAAGCTTGTTATCTTAAGCTCTTGTCTTCATTTTAACAAGTAAACCAATTTGGTGATGACAAATTTAAACAGGAAAGTTTAAGGGGAAGTAGAAGAATGGCAGTCCTCTAAAGAGAATCCGGCTTACCAGCTTAAAGCTAAAGTACTCTCAAACATAAAGTGGCCACAATTCAGGGATAGCCAAGCATCATGACAGAAGATACCAAGGTGTTATGCCTTTTGCATGAGACTCCCACCAAAAATGTAATACACGTGATAAGTTTTTTCTTCTCCTGTTTGGTTTACCATCAAGTTAAGCAACCATAGTTATTAAAAAATAATAATCTGCATCTGCTATTTTGTCAGTGGTTACATTACCTTGATTCTGTTCAAGAACACATGCAATTTCCCTTTTGTTTTGTCTTTAAATAAAACTTTCTTTGACATTTGACCTGCTAGTCAGATGAAACATGTAATCAGAATAAGTCATCTAGGTCCGAGACAATGTTACTGGCATTTTTTTGTGATTTTGAGAATCAACGTAGAATCAACAGTTTATCAGTGTCTTTATAAATCTGCAGATAATTCTGTGATTTTCACGAAAATGTCTGCAATGTGAATACCCCAAAATTGGTGCTGAATACAGAACCCTTCCCTCAGACAATAGATTCAGCTAATTCTTAAGCTACATCATATAAGTACCATATAATCTTTTGTCTAAGTGTAGATCTAAGGTCTGTTTATAATCCCTGATTACATTACATTTACATTGTGACCAAGCATGCAGAGCCCTGCCGCTCTGGCTGCAGATCAGTTACTAGAGGTAACAGTCTGGAGAGGTGATGTCATTTTCCAACTACAGAATTACTGCTGTGTTTATGGTACAGTCCTGGCTGTATCTGTTGAGGAGCGAGTGAGAAAGGATTCCAAGCTCATAACTCTGTGTTCAGGGTAAATGCTTCTTGACACCTTTGAAAGCCAATGTTGTAGAGGGGATTTGGGTCAATAAGGTGTCATTTATTTTCCATCTCTATTATGCTAGTTGTAATAATAGGTCTGCAGTTAAATAAAATCAGTTGCTTCTCCGGACTAACACTCTGTCTTTTTCTTTTCCTCCCCAGAATACAAGGTAAGAGTATGTTCTTACTTTACAAAAAAGTTTCAATATTCTTAGCAGATTTGTTTGGACATTAATAGATATATTAATGAATATATCTCCCACAATGCTTACTCTGTGTGTGCCAGATTTACCCCTATGAGATGTTGGCAGTGACACATAGAGTGAAAGTTAAGCTTCCCAGAGACGTTGATCGTACGAGACTGGAGGTGAGCTCAGGTCGGGTCATCAAGCCTGAAAACTGTTAAATTGTTGCTCTAAGAATTAATCAGGATTGTGTGGTTTGGGTTAGTTAGCTTGGTGGCTAAGCTTGATAAAAGTATCAGCCAAAGCTTAGGAAAGTGCCACCTCTAATTATTTTAAATGTGGTTAAACGATAGACAACGTTTATTGTTTTTTGAGTTTTTTTTCTTTTAAGGTTCAAAAGTATTTGGACATGAATCGTTGTCAAGACTGGTCGAGACATATTCAAGTCCAACTCTAAGAGCCTCTGAGTTGAGACTTAAGCTGCACAGGATCGAGTTCATTTTAACAACAAATTTCTCTGGACACAAGCTCATCTCATATTGACAGAAAGAGAGTGGACACATGTTCTGTGGTCAGATTAGTTCATGTTTCAACTGCTTTTAGGAAAAAATGGCAACTGGTTCTACATGCCTAATTTCTACATGATATAACACAATGGTAAACATGTCTCAATCAAACTTCTATTTTGTCTTGCAGGCATCAAATTCTAGATTTGTTTATATTTTCTAAAGATACTGAACTTGAAATTGTCATTGATTCTTATTTTTTATTGAGAAATGTAAGTATAACTGGCAGCAGTGTTACTTGCTCTTTCCCTCGATCATTTCAAGTTTAACCCATATAATGATAATAATAATAAACATCAAACTTATATCGCGCTTTTTTGGACACTCAAAGACGCTTAACACGTGCAAAAAAAAAAAAAAACATTAAAGGAAAGCCAGTTTGTACATGTGGGTTTTGAGGAGCAATTTGAAATTCTGTTATAGAATAGAATAGAAAATTACTTTATTCATTCAAATTCAAATTAGTCAAGTAGCTCCAAAAAATTATTAAGATTTACAATGATTGTATATTAACAACAACAATAATAATACAATAATAATCCATTCTAATAAAAATACTACTGCTAACTGATAATAATAATAAATGACTAAATAAAAAAATCAATCAATTTGAGAAGAACTCAGCAGTCACTGTTAAAAAGCCTTATTGTTGTGGGAACAAAGGACCTTCTGAACCTCTCAGTCCTGCAGCGCAGAGAGATGAGCCTCTCACTGCAGCTGCTCCTCTGTCCTGCCAGGATGCTGTGGAGAGGATGTTTATTGTTCTCCAAAACAGAATCTAACTTCCTCCTCATCCGTTGCTCCACCACAGCACTGAGAGGGTCTAGCCTTCTGCCTACAACAGAACCAGCCTTTTTTAACAGTTTGTCCAGGCGCCCACAGTTTTTGTCTGTAGTGAAACTCCCACAGCAAACAACAGCATAGAACAGTGCACTCTCAATGATAGTGTGATAAAACATGCACATAATATCACTGCAGACATTGAAGGACCTGAGCCGTCTCAGGAAGAAGAGACGCCTCTGGCCCCTCCTGTACACTGCTTCTATGTTGGCAGACCACTCCAGTTTATCATCCAGTACCACACCCAGGTATTTGCAGGTCTGAACAGTCTCTATCTCCCCTCCATCAATGCAGACTAACTGGTATGGAGTTTTAGATCTCCTGAAGTCCACCACCAGCTCTTTGGTCTTGGTGGTGTTCAGGAGCAAACAGTTCTTTTTGGTCCAGTCAGTAAAGGCCTCCACAAGGTCCCTGTACTCCTTCTCCTGTCCACCATGCACACATGCCACAACAGCCGTATCATCAGAATACTTCTGTACGTGGCAGAACTCTGAGTTGTACCTGAAGTCCGATGTGTACAGGGTGAAAAGAAAAGGAGCTAAAACAGTACCCTGCGGAGCCCCAGTACTGCATTCCAGTGTTCCAGAAACACATTTCCCCATCCTGACATACTGTGGTCTGGCAGACAAATAGTCAGGGAGGGGGCCACACCTATACCTAGAAGCTTGTCTTTCAGTATGGGAGGCTGTATGGTGTTGAAGGCACTGGAGAAGTCAAAGAACATGATTCTCACATATGAACCAGGCACATCCAGATAAGCATATGCCCGATGCAATGCAACATGTACAGAATCGCGTCTTCCACTCCTATGTGTTTTTGGTAGGCAAACTGGAGGGGGTCAAGAGCCTCAGCAACCTGCAATCTCATGCGACGAACAAGGAGTCTCTCCAAGGTCTTCATGATATGAGATGTCAGAGCCACCGGTCTGTAGTCATTCAGCTCCACCGTTTGCCCTAATTTGGGCACCGGTATGAGACAAGTTTTCCACAGCACCGGGACTTTTTCCATCTGAATGCTCATATTGAAGAGCCTCTGAAGAGGGACTGGTAGTTGACGAGCAAAGTCCCTCAGAAGCCTTGGACAGACTCCATCTGGGCCTTGAAGCCCTCCCTGACTTAAAGCAATACTATGTAACATTTCTACCTTAAAATAACAGCTTGAAAAAAATTGTGCGGCTAGAATGAGTTTTAATATTACGATTGGCCTGTCTCCTATGCCCTTCGGGGGTCTGAGTTGGAAAAACTGCGCTATGTAACTTTGCTGGAGCGGCCCGGGAGCGGCCCGGTAGCGGCCCGGGAGCTGAGCGGAAGTACTTCGACTTGCTTTCTGGCACACCTACCGCAAAACCAAATAGACCCCTCTCACGCTCCCAGGTACATTTGATTACTCTTACCTTCTCGGTCGACATAGCTTGCACCTTCTGACTCCTCGCCGGTTTGTCAACAAACGTGAACGTGAAAGCGAAAGGGTGTTGGATTTACGACAGTGTAACCGTACATTACCTCCAAGCCTGTAGGGGGAGCTCCATAGTGGGCTTTTTGAGAAGTTACATTGTATTGCTTTAAGTCTCCTGAGCTCAGCTCCAACCTCCTCTATAGTTAGATACAGAGGTTGTAGCGGCGGGATGGCGACAGGAGAGATGTTGCTATCAACCATAGAGATGGGGGTGGGGGTGCAGCTGAACAGAGGAGGGCTATTGGTGGGAGTTGCTGCAGAGGTGGAGGTGCAGCTGGACTGAGGAGGCCAGGCTGTGGGATTAGCCACAGATGTGGAGATGCAGCTGCGCTCAGAATGCCTGGAGGTAGATGCTGCCGCAGAGATGGATGTGCAGCTGGGCTTAGGAGGCCTGGTGGTGGAAGCTGCCGCAGAGGTGGAGGTTTGGCTGGGTTCAGAAGGCCTGGCAGTGGAAGCTGCCAGAGGTGGATGTGCGGTTGGGTTCAGTAGGCCTGGTGGTGGAAGCTGCCGTGGAGGTGTAGCTTGGCTTATGAGATCTGGCGGTGGAAGCTGCTGTAGAGGTGGAGGTACAGCTGGACAGAAGAAGCCTGTTGGTGACAGTTGCTGTGGAGGTGCAGTCAGGCGGAGGAGGAGGCTTGGCGATGTGGGTTGAGGTGGAAGTACAGCTGTGCAGTGGAAGCAGTATAGAGGAAGCAGCTGTAGTGGTGGGGGTGGAGGGAGCAGCAGCAGAGGTGGAAAAAGCCACACTATCAAACCTGTTGTAATATTGGTTGAAAGTATTGGCTTTGTCCACATCACCTTCCAGAGACTGAGAGTTCTTCAGTCTGTATCCAGTGATGGTCCTCATGCCCCTCCACACCTCCTTGGTGTTATTGTTCTCCAGCTGTCTCTACCTTCTTGTACTCCACCGTAGCTCGACATAATGTCTTTTTAAGCTCCTGTTGTACAATCCTCCGCCTTTCTCCATCCCCATTCTGGAACGCCCTCTTTTTCTGGTTCAGGAGGTCTTTGATGTCACTGGTGATGAATGGTTTATTATTTGGATAGCACCTTACAGTCCTCACTGGAATCACAGTGTCCCTTCAGAAGTTAATGTAGTCTGTGATGGTGCTGACCCTCCTGTCAATGTCTATTTCTTCTTCCTCCAGCAGTACAGCTCAGTCTGTGACATCAAAGCAGTCTCTCAATGCATCACTCGCCTCTGGTGACCACTTCCTAAAAGATCTGGTAGTAACAGGAAGTCTTTGTACACAAGGTATGTATGTGGGTTGTAGATAGACCATGCTGTGATCAGATCTACCCAGTGGTGGAAGAGACACTGCCCTGTAAGCCTCCTTCACGTTAGCATAGAACAGATCTAATGTCCTTTCTCCACGTGTTGGACAGTCCACATACTGTACAAAGCCAGTCAGGCAGGAGGATAGAGAGATGTGGTTGAAATCCCCTGTGATTCTCCTTAACGCGGTCACATTGCGGGGGTTTACCCATCTCTGATTAAAGAACAGTATAACACCCCCGCCTTTCTGCTTACTGCCGCTCGTACTCAGGTCACGATCCGCTCGAGCTACACAGACTTGCTGCCGATAAGGCCGGCGCATAGCACCAGTGACTGTGCACCATACCACCACACTTATGAGTCCATGTTTCTGATGAGTTGTGGAAGTGAGTTCCAGAGGAGGGGGACAGCAATGGCAAAGGCTTGGTCCCCCAAGGTTTGACACATGCCTTATAAAACAAGGTAAATATAATTAGACTTAATGTCCCATAATAACAAATGTCCTGCATCAGCTATTTTTACAGTACCCATTTACAGCTTTAGAACATTTATTAGGTTTGGGTAGTTAGTCTTGTGGTCCAGAGCTGATGGTTCTCTTGTCCTCAGTAGAGTTTTCTACTGACTTTGCTAGTTTCTCCTTCTTAAGGCTGATTTATGCTTCAAACGCAAAGCCTCTGACGCTCGGACGCAGAGCCTCTGCGAGCGTCAAAATCTTGACCACTCCCCCACGCAGAGGCTCTGCGCGCGTTGTCGTGCACCTCAGAAAAATCCTGACTACGCGACAGACGCACGCAGACCACCAACGGAAGTGCGCAGACAAAAGCGGCTGTGATTGGTCCTCGGTGTGCCTTTCCAGTTGTCTGTGTGGCTTCCTCCTTTGCATTTTCACCAACTCCAATAAAAGAAGCTGTTCTTCTTCGATGTCGAGCAACTCCAGATCCATATCTTGCATACACTTTTTTTTTTTTTTGAAAGATAAACACTTCCACCCTTTAGACACCCTGTTTGAAAAAATGTAAACCTTCAATAACCCTAACATGAACTCTCTGTGAGCCTTTGGGTTATGGGAATATTGTTCCTAGAGGAGTCGGGATATGAAGGCGAGATAGATGCAAGATAATAATAATAATAATACATAAGTTTTATATAGCGCTTTTCCAAATGCTCAAAGACGCTTTACATAAGGAACAAACAGAAAGCAGAGACAAAAACAAGACATTATAAACAAGAAGACAAGAGAAAAACACTGTTACAGACTTTAGGCACATAGGGTGGGGGGGTGGTAGATGGCGGGGGAGAGGAACAATTTATCAGGTGTTGTAGGTGATTTTGAACAGGTGGGTTTTGAGCTGGCTTTTGAATGAGGGGAGTGTATCGGAGTTCCGGATGGCGGGGGGCAGGGAGTTCCAAAGGGTAGGGGCAGCGATGGAGAACGCTCTGTCCCCAAGGGTGCGGTACTTGGTCTTGGTGATGGGAGTGAGGAGGTTTGCATCAGAGGAGCGGAGATGTCGAGTGGGGGAGTAGGGGTGGATATCCCCTCTGTGGTTGGAAATGCTACACTGGACTTGTATTGTCAGTACTGTCTATGAGTAGATATCAGAGAAAAGCTATCTTACTTCTCTTTCACTTACCACTAATCTTTATTCTTCACCCCAAATGTCTGTAGATTTACCCAAACTAATCAGCAGCAAAAGCCCTTCTAAACTCAAAGCCTAGATGGGGACATTTTTTACATTAATCACTCCAGCCAAATGTGATATGAGACACTGTTTTAACGGATATTTAAACACATTCATAACAATGTGTGGTTTTATAAAGTGAATTGTATCAGCAGTCAAATAGGGGTTTGACATGAAAAAACTTTTCACTAGTCATGCTAGTAAATGCTGATGACAGTATTGTCATTCACTTTTTTGTTCTGTGGTACTGCAGTGGTAGTTAGTGTAGATGTTCTTTAAAGGTGTATTGCACACACATATCTCATTTCTTTTCGCATGCGGCATATGTGGCAGAGTGATGTCCCAGCAGATGTTTATGCTTTGACAGCTGACAGAGGACACCAGTTGTCACAATATTTGTTGGGATGAGGCCAAAGTCTGTTGCCAAAGGAGGAGTGTATGATTAATTTTAGTAATGATAACATGATTTTATCAGATGAGCAAATGTGTTTGACAAGAGAAAAAGAAAGAATTTGGTCAGTTTTGTAAATACTCTATTATTATACTTGTCAGCATGGCAGGAGAAAAATGAAACGACCAAATATTTGTGCATCAGAGTTAAAACCAGTCATTACACATTTTTAACTCTGTTGGTTAATGTAGAAAGGAGACTGGCTGTTTCACAGAAAAAAAAAATCAGCTTTTAATTTAATTAATTTTTCATCACAGAAAAACATCTGCTGTGCACAGCACATGAGACAAATCGCTGTACAGCAACTTACACTTTTGGTCTAGGCTCTAAATCCATTCCATGTAGGGTTTTTCATCCTGGTTTATTTTTTACATTTTCAGAAAATTTTGTTAGTGTTGGCAGCATCAGGTTTTGGATGACACTTTAATTTGAAAGGCCTTCAAAGGCATGAAACTGAACCTCAGTAGAGAATGCAATGTAACATCTGCTTATATGCTTAACCTAAATATCTTAGAGCTGCTGGTCCCACCAACTAACTGAAAGGTTTAATTGGCTTGAAGAGTTATGTGGTTCTCAAGAGCAACACCTCATGATAAGTCCATAGGAGAAATGTAGATATGAGAGTATAGTGTTCATTCCCTCCATGCAGATTTTTTCACACTTGCCCTGAAGGTTTGTGGTTGCCCAACACTTTACCATGGGTTGTTTGTTTATGCAAGCATGTATTTCATGCAAAGACTAAAAAGGGTGTACATTCAGGAGATTATCGTGTGAAACAATGGGTTTATTTTAGACCCAACCATGTTGTTTTTTTATTCACACCTAGTATTTTTAATTGTGTATATGTTATTGTCTCTATGTGTAACAAAGGCTACAAGGAAAAGGCGACAATGAGAGCAACACTTTCTAACCCTAACAAAGGATTGTAATTGCCTAAGCCCAATCAGAAAGGGCCAAAAGTGTTTTAGTAAAGTAAAGTTGTGTTATTGATGGAACATATCTCAGAAGTGAAGAAACAGTTGTCTTATGTAGGTATTAAACACACATACCACACTGGCACCAACCACCCCCTTCTTCCTCCTTATGAAGACTTTGTAGCTTCCATCCATACATTTTCTATACCTGCTTAATCCATCGGTCGGGTCGCAGGGGGGCTTGAGCCTATCCCAGCAGTCATCGGGCGACAGGCAGGGTACACCCTGGACAGGCCGCCAGTCCATCACAGGACCACACAGACAAACGAAACAAACAACCACACACACGCTCACACTCACTCCTAAGGACAATTTTAGAGACTTTGTAGCTTCTTAATGAAAATTACATTTGCTCCGATTTGGCAATGCTTATATGAGTTTATTTTCCCACCTGCCACTTGTAAGGACATTGATTTAAGGGACTTTTTTTATTGGTCATATTAAGCATTATGAACTAACAACCTATTTGGTCGTTTCGATTGGAGGTATTGTTGTTCAATGGCACTTTTCGTTTTTTCTTTTAATGCGTCATCCATATGAAGGTTGTTGAAAGCCATTACTCTGCAAGTAAGAATCTTTCTCTGTCTTGTTTTCCATTTCCAGAAACACCTATCTCCTGATGACTTCCAGCAGGTTTTCGGCATGACTCTAGAGCAGTTTGACCGCCTGGCTCTCTGGAAGAAGAACGACATGAAGAAGAAGGCCCGTCTTTTTTAGACAAAATGTGTTTTTAAAGAAAAATCGCAACATCTCAACAACAATCTGGAAGGATGCAGAAAACAAAAACAACTCATCTGAAATATTTGGATGCACCGCCATGATACCCCTACTTTTCACATGTGAAATGCTATGCTGTCTGCCTGTGAAGCTATGGGGAGGCAGAGTATGGGGACATTTTCACAACATTGGGGCAGCATCTACAGCTTTTTATAAGCATTGCAGTCTGAATGTTTGACTGAAAACTTTACAGATGAGGATGAGGAGCTGTGTTTGCATGGCCTGTGTTTATGCTCCTTGCATCCCATGAGGTTCTCCATCTGCTCCTCCTACATTGCCATGCTTACATAAACCTTGATAATCTAAAAAAATCCTTTTTCTAATACCTGGGCAGGCCTTCCTCCAGATCTCTGTGGCTCTGTTTGTTTTATGTGCACCTTCGCCACTTCTCAATCTTAATCTGTCTCCCTTTCTGTCTCAAGTTTGTTTGCCATTGTAAGGCTTCATTGTTTTGTGCATCTCAGCGTATCATATGTTTGCTGTGCTGCCTTTTCTTTTTCACTGTGTCCTCTGCCTGCACCAAATGACTGTTACATAGTTAAGCCAGTTAATTTCTACACCCTTGCCATTACTTTAGGAGACCATAGACTTGCACACATTAAATGTTCAAGCATGTTAAGCCCAAAGACTTGGATAAGAAACTACTTCTTCCACTCTGATATTGTACTTCAAGAACTGTGGAAAAGCACCTTATCACATGCATTAGTTTTTGGATTTTGCCTCATTCTTTTCAACCAAAAAAGCTGGTTAGTTTTGATGCATGCCGTGAAATGTCTAAATGTGGTTCCATGTCTTAAAAAAGCCTGTCATAAATCAACACCGATTGCTAAAGACAGCGGCTGGATGGCAACCACAGCACAGCAGAGAGTCACAGATAGACTGAGGGAGCGAGTAAAAGAAGGATAGGTTGCGTATGAATGAAATGGTTTGCAAAGGTGTCAAACAAACCAGTGACATGCGCTCACATCAAGAAAAACTATTTTTATAAGCTATTTTTGACTTCTTGAAAGGATCATTGAAGCAATCATGAGATGCAGGTGATGGAAATCATTGTCATTTTAAAAAGAAAACAAGCCCTTGCCAAACTTTGTTCAGCTTCGCAGACATGCAGCGAAAGAATAAATGAACGGAGTCTTGCTTGATTTAAAAACTCAATACTCATATCTTCTCACCAAGAGATTTAATTCAACATTTTTGTTGTTTGAAAGCCTTGTTGCTTACAGTGAAAGCTACACATTTAAGCTGAACCCCATCAGCTTTGCTTAATATTCTGGACCATTAACTGATCAACTTGCCAACATATACTGGATGTATGTTAACATTTACTGGACATATACCAGATCTATCTGTCTGTATACAAGCTGTGGTGTATAACTTTTTAGGCATGCATGAAGATGGGAAAATGTGGTTTGTCCTCTGACCTCATAGTAGAAATGTATGAAAACATCATCATCAATGTTATTTGAGTGATTGATTGTTTTTTTGGTCAAATGAAATGCCTTGGTCGGTTTATTACATTTGCTTGTGTTATGTATTTATTTAAATGCAATATTAAGGAAAGGATTTTATCTTGAAATTGTAAGGGTAGTTGTGTCAAATGCATAACTATCACAGAGAAAAGTGGGATTGAAGAGAAACATATCACATTTTGAGTTAAAACTGAGTGTTGGATGAAATGTTGCTCCAATAAGTAACACACTAACTGTTGTCATAAATCTTTATGTCCTCTTTCTAATATTCATCAACTATTAAAGTGCTTTATTCAAACTATGTCACTATGTGTTTGGGGTGCTTGAGTTTGTGAAATGGATGTTAAAACCTTTTATTTATGAATGCAAGTAAAGTTTAAAGCAGGTGTGTTTTGTTTAGTGTTGAATCAAAAATACTGCACCTGTGGTAACAATTGTTCATGTTTGTTCTTTGAAAGAGAAAATTGTCAAACCCAACCTTTCAGACATTTCTAAGATGGCATTTATGTACCACTAATTTGTGATATGTTGAGGTAAAGAAATGACACATAGAAAAATATAAGCTATATTTTAAGTGAAAAATGGTTTATATTTTCTAATGGTGAAGTTGCATTACCGAAGCACACTTGCAAAATTTGCGTAAAATTTTAAAAATCCAGCAGTTACATCTGTACGTTTTACTTATTTATCCAAAGCTATAATCTTTCTCCTGCTTATCCAGGGTGGTCAAGGTTCAGATATTTAAGAAAGAAGTATGGATTTAGAATAGAATATAAATAGAAAGTCTTTATTGTCATTGAATGACTTGTGTAACACACCTGAAATATTGGCTAAAGCCAAGTATGTGTTGATATGTTTTGGTGCACTAATATATGTTTTAAACAAGAGTTTTAATAAGCATCTAATGTAATGTATTGTATTTATAACATTGTAGACAACTTGTTATATGAACTTTTATTTTGTTGACGGAGTATTATAGTTTCCTATACGGCCTGCTGTTCGGTTGACAGGGTAACGGGGTTGTCATGGGAACGGGGAGAGGAGCGGGCGAGGGGATTGTGAACGGGAGAGACATCTTTCGATAACGAGTTGGAAAAGAGTTTAATTAGTTATTTTTAAGTCAACATGTCAACTACAGACGTTTAGGAGAAAGAGCAGTTCGACACACTGTCTTTCTGTGTCCGTTTGGTTTCAGTTCATGAGTTATGTTTCGTTTGAGAAGTTTAGTTCACTTTCTACCGTTTGACAGTTGGATACTTTCTACCGTTTGACACTGACAGTTGGATAATGCTATCTAACGAACGGCCAACTACGGAGACTCCGCTAGCCTGTTAAGACCGGGTCGCGGTGTTAAGACCAACAGAGGAGGCTACTTCGTGTCAGAAAACCGTTACCTTGGATGGTCATGGACTCGGTACTCGGGTGACATCGGTGGATGTTGCGTTTGTGGATACGAGGTGGATTACATTGTCGGCTGTCTGTGAGTAAGCGCTTCAGGTCAATAGACGGTATGAGCTCCATCACGCGCCATCAGGGTACCCACAATAACTTTGCTTAACCCCGGCCGGGTATTTTTCTTTTTCTTGTTTGTGTATGGTTTTGTCAGTGTCCTGCATTTCTTGCCATTGTGTTTGGGCTTATCATTTTCAACTGTGGGCTCAAATAAATGGTTATTAGTTTAATATAACTTACGTAATGTTTTACTCTGTTTTAGTTATGTGTGATTTATCAACTAAAATATGAACAGTGTGTGTTAAATGAATCTCTGAGGTATAATTCAGAGTGGGGGCTCGAGAGCACAACCTTAGAAAGCACAGCAGTCATCAGTAAACATTTCTACTGTTTACCCCAGGCCTCTGGTAAAGTGAGTAATCATCTCTAGACCGTAAATAGCTTAACGCCATACAATGCTGATGAGCAGGTTGGTTACACTTGCATACAATGAAATTAGGAGCGCTGCTCCGTTTGGTGCCACATATGTACAAAAGAAAAGCAACTATAAAATAAGAAGTAGAATAAAAGTATGAAACCTAATTGCACTAGCCAAGTGTATTGCATGTACAGGTGGAGGGGTAGGGTGATTGCACATAGTTCTATTTCATTCTTCCTGACCGCCAGAGGGCGGTGCTTTCAGCACTGGATATCTCCATCTCACATATGTGCAGGTCCAGTTATTATACCCATAGACATAATATACGTAGACGCCTCATTGACTGACGCTGCCTATTGGAGCTGACTTATCAGCGCGGCCGCCATCTTGGCTGGGTCTCCAATGCCCCCACATTGCATTTATTTCGACTGAGGACGGTGTATATCCCCAACTACAATGATCAGAACTCTCCGAATATTTACCGGATTTTCACACGGTTTGCTTTGTTACAAAGCTGTCACACATTAAAAATACGTGCCTTCATGCTGAAAGACTTTGTATTATGCTCTTTAACAAAGACATATGGTAGGCTATGGCATATTGATAAATGTATAAATTAATTTAAATATGAATTTTATATTTTAATAAAGAGACAAGTTTGATTGTTCATTTGAATTTATTTCTCTCTCTCTCACACACACACACACGACCCTTCTGTAACACATATACATACAAGCTCCCATATAGGATTCAAGGATTTTTTTATTTGTATTCCTATAGCAAAATTTTGTTGGCACTCAAGAACAACAGACAAAACAACAACAATGAGAAAAATAAAGTGTTGTGAATAAAAAAAAAGTGTTGAGTAATAAAAACAGTTATAAATATATTAGAAAAAGATATATACAGTTCTAAAAATGGTGGAATTATAAATATGATGGAAGTAAACATTGAATAAAATAGAATAGAATAGAAAAATACTTTATTCATTATTCATCTACATGACTTATTACTGTCATGGACTATGTTTTAGATCATGTTTGGGTTTTAGATCATGTTTTATTTTAGTTCTTAGTTAGATCATGTTTTAGGTTCAGGTTGTGTTTAGTTTCATGTCATGCCACCCTCTCCTGCCCTGCCATCAGCCTCACGTCCCTCACCTGTGTTTTCCCCTTCAGCTGCACTCAATCCTTAATCACCCTCCACAGTATTTAGTTTCCAGGTTTTCTTTTATTCCTTGTGAGATCCTTCCCTGTCACCATCCGTGATACGCCACGTCACAGATAAGTCACAGATAAGTCACAGATAAGTCACAGATAAGTCACAGATAAGTCACAGATAAGTCACAGATAAGTCACAGATAAGTTACCATGCTATGCCAAGTGTTTTGTTTTGTTATACATTTTTCCACATTTCAGGTTTTTCTATCCGGCTCAGCCGCGCTTTCTTTTGATACTTTGTTTTGTAAAATAAATCAAGTTTGCTTTTGAATATCCGCATCCGTGTCCTTCTCACACCTACACCATTGACAATTACTCATTTATTGAAGCAGTATATGTAACTCTCTCAGTGATGGTGCTTCTGAATTTCACCGATCACTTTATATTTCACTTTCGTCTTACTTCACTGGTCACTTTATATGTTTAAACTGTTTTTTAAATTCTTAGATTGTTTTTAAAGTGTTTATAATTGTAAAACATTTTTATTGCTTTATTATGTCTGCTACTGGATGCTTGAATTTCCTTCGGCATCAATAAAGTATCTATCTATCTAATATAATATTGCACATATATACTGTACCAGCTCAGCACATTTTTTTTTAAAGGCCTAGAAAAGTAAGCGTTATAATTCCAGGTCATTCCAGCGTTACACTACCCTGTTAGGCTTGCAACTGGGGCTGGGGAGCTAAAACCCTTGAAAAATAACTGTTTTGCACAGCTTCTCGCGTATGCTGGCACTCTGTAACTTCAGGGTAGTTAATTTTGTGATGTGGTGCAGCCTTACTTTGTGAAATACAGACACCACAAATGACACAAGCATCATCTCTAAGCCTGACAATCTCACCCGTTCTGTCAAAATCATCAGGCTTGAAGTGCTCACAGAGCTTTGACGACTCAGTCGCAACAAAACCGTCCCGTCTTATAGTAACTTCTCATTGCCTCCTGAAGCCTGTATCACTGGGAAACCTTCAAAATATGAAGAAGAAACAAAAAACAGCAAGAGACAATTAGAGAGAGTACAAGTCCCCGCTGTAATAACGTTGCACGTAAGTAACGTTAGTTAGGATGACATAATATTATATATGGTAAAATAACCAAAGTTATTGTTCAATCTTACTTGTGAAAGGTAATCCCACGCGATCTGGTATCAATACTGTGCCGGTTATTGCCACCATAAACTGCACTAAATACAAACATAGTAGCTCACTCTCCGTCAACTCCAATTGATTCTGGTGCTAGCCTCGAGTGAGGAGACCCAGCCAATATGGCAGCGACGCTGTTACGTTCCAGTACATCATGAGGCGTCTACGTATATTACGTCTATGATTATACCAACAAAGTCACCTGTGACCATGTGATGACGTAGGGTACACATCCCAGTATAAGACCCCCACGTTAATTCTATCTTCTCTACCTTCATATCAATGCATTCAGCCACCTGCCGATAGCTGCACCTGTTACAATGTTTACTGCTCGGAATCAGGGGACTGCTGGGTCTGCTCTTTGGTCTGCACAGTTTACATAGCCCGCATTGATATGAAGGGAGGCAAAAATAGCGCCAAGCGGTGTGAGGTCTGACTTTTCTGGAGGGACGATTTTGTGATGCAAATGTATTACTCTTTTGAACGCATATTGTTTTGAGAAGCAAAACGCTTTATTTTTGTGGCCCCAGCCAACTAGCCGGACTACCTTCGTCAACCCCAAAACGAGGCTGGAACTCGGCTCACAGGACGCAGCGGGGGGTAAGTCAATGTTCGTAAATGATATTGCTAATATGGGATGTCATACAGCTTCATGTCAAAAGAGGCGAACTATCCCTTTAATTGTTAGCAGATGAAAGGAGCTGGCGGCTCGCCGGGCTTGTATTTGTTTTGAACAGCGGTGTTTTCGCCGCATGTTATATTACAGCTACGTTGCTTGACTCTCTGCTTTCTGAGGGTTGCAGCGGCAGTAAGCACACCATTGACATCTTACTTTAAATTGTTGGACAGTGTGGAGTGCACTGACTCGTTGAAATAAATGTTTACTTGAGGAATGCTCCAGTGCAGACGCGTTTGATCTTTATTTTCGTGTGGGTGTGCGGCATAGTGTTTCCGCTGTGACTGTCTTACACTGTTTATGGGATCATTTACTGTATTATTCCTTCGTTTTTTGTAAACTGTCCCACTTGATGACATGTTGAGCTCGCATGTCTGTAACTCTTGTATGGCTCCCCTCCAACCTGAGGATGGCCACGATCAGTGTCCATCTCGGTGATCTCGGTGTCGAACACCTGAGGAGAGGTTTATCTGACAACCCATGTATGAACTGTGGGTTTATGCCACTGTCGGTCAGAAGGGCTAGACTGGCAGAGGTGGAAGGGGATACTGTGCTGCTATCTGCTAGTGGGAGTGCAGAACCGGCAGCACCTAAGGGACGAGAACGCAGACGTAGTACGGCATCACAGGGACCTCCTAAGAAAGTTAGGAAGGTGGACACTTTGGCTCGCAAAGTGGGCACGCTCTCATCTGAGTTTGCCTAGATTAAGGAGCTTCTGCTCAATCTGCAGCCTGCTGATAGGGTGTCAGCTCCCAGTGGTGATTCCGCCACAAGGGGCTCGCCTTGTAGGGACATCGATGTACTTTCAACTGCAGCTTCCTGCAGTTTGTTTGATGATGAGGGGGGTGGACAGAACGAGGATAAAGACTCAGTTTCTCGAGCCTCTGGCGATTTGTCTCAAGGGTCTGATGGTTCATTGCATGGATCAGAAGCTGGCCGTGCCTCACTGAAACCAGCCATTTGGATGGCTTTAGCACACCTGGGGCTGGATGACGGTCCCGTCATAGCAGATCCAAAATTACTGTCTTATCACGCCAGTGATTGCAGGAATTTAGCAGCCATGCAGGAGGCAGGCAGCTATGGGTTGGATCGTATGACCTCAGTTGAACTTTCCATTGCCTCTTTGATAGTCTCACCTGATGAGGCTCTCAGACCTGATGCCCGCTGTCCCCGTCCACAGTGTCCACCTTATACTGGGCCTGTCTCAGATCCTGCAGGAATCTAGTGTAGATGTCACCAGTAGACTGAGGCTTTGTGGGGAAGTGACTGTTTGTGGGCTGATGTGTGGTGGACTGGCATTGTCAAAATAACTTTGTACATGGACTGAGGCAACTTGGACTTTTTACTCATTCATTGAGGAAATGTGGGAACTGTCGAGTCTGTGGGGGGTGTGTGCTATTCGTCCACAGCTGATAGTAATGAGTCTGACGATTGAGACTGGTGGCTGATTGGTCAGCCACAGGGCGGGCCCTCCAGGTGAGCGCGCTGATTGGCATAGAGGGAGGTGTGCCGGCATCTACCTGAGGAGAAAAGAGAGGCAAGGGAGAGACACGGGAGATCGTTTTTCGGGGGACAAGCCAGCGGAGCGGACGAGGAGTCGGGAGCCTGAGGAAGCTGGTCAGCAACGGTGAGGGATTCAGCGTGCCCGTTTGGAGCGACAGGACGGAGCGACAGAACGGAGTGACAGACCGGAGCGATCGTGGGGAAGCCCGAGAGACCCGATACAACGCTCACAATTTCCTGAGTGAAGGGAAGTGTAAAGCCAAGATCTGCGTCCCCCGTGTGTGTGAGTGAAACCCCACTAACAGAGGAAACCACTGCTGATTTTCCCTTGTTTTTATACTGGCAGCCATCAGCCGCCGGACGCCGTGGAGGAGCATCTCTGGACCCCCGCTCCTGGAGACGCGCGCCGCCACGGACCGCTGTGCCGCCGCCCTGTTGCTCGGACCCCGCCGCTGGTGTTCCAGGGCGGTTTGGAGACAGTAGCTAATTCGTTTGATTCTCTCGGTCGCAGCCCCCGACCGAGAGCGGACCTTAAACTTCCTCATCGCGCTGTGCAGGCAGCAACCACTACCCATGCGTTTCGCCGGGACATTGTATGGCAGGTAATTAGTGCCACTCTGGGTTAAATTCCTACTGTTGTCTATACCCCCCCCCCCCCTACAGCGGCTAGGGAGTGCCCTAAGGGTGTGTTCACTGGATACAGTGTGCTGTGGTTTATGAAGTGACAAACGTGTGCAGTGATTCGTTTGGACGTGTTTGCTGTGAAATGTTCTCTTCAATGAGCGTGTGTAGTGGAACGGTGCGGGATAACGGCTTGTAGTACCTGTTCTTTTGTTACTCTTCTAGCACCCCTAGCCGGGAAGAAAGGGGGGGATTTATGGGGCAATAACATAGTGTGGCCAGAATATTACCTGTTTTTTTCTTTGTTACTGGTTGAAGAGCTGGGGGGTGGGGGTAACTGCAGGTGGGTTTGGTGCAATGATTTTACTTGCGCAATGATTTTACTTATGCATTGAAATTACAATAAAGTTCTATTTTCTATACCTACTTCGCCTACCGTCTGTGTGATTTGGGGGATCTCAGAACCTGATTTTGTGTCGGTGGAAGTTAAATCCGTGACATAGACTCCTCTGCTGAGACCCTAAGTGATGCATCTCTTCAGAGTTTTGCATTCATGTCTATGGAGCTCGGAAGCTTGATGTCAACAGTGATGCTGGCACGCCGCCAAGTCTGGCTGGCGCAGTCCTCTCTGTCAGAAGGGTGTCGCCGTACTCTCAGTTCTCTTCCAGTGGTTCCAGGTCACATATTTGGGCCAGCTGCTCAGCAGGCGCTAGAGCATAGTGCCCTAGTTGACCAGGCCAGGCAGCAGTTTGCCGGCCTGTGTCGTGGCCCGACTCAGGCCCCAAGGCAGAGGGGTCTTTTGCCGTCTGGTCCCAACCGCTCTCATCCACTTGCTCGCCCACGCACAGCTGAGGTCCTCTCGATATTTGGGGCATTATGATCAGTGCCGGCAGGCTCCCTCCCAGCCTTTTTTTCGGGTGCCGAGAGGACTAGGCCCCAGTGGTCGCTCCCCCAGGGGCTCTAGGAGCCGGGGGGGTCGGACCTGATGCTCAAAGGGCCGGTGTCGGATGCTTCTCTCAACAGCACATCGGCTACTGGGAGAGGGACCCTTGGGTGGTATCCACGCTGTCCAAGGGATACACACTGCAGTTCCGGATCAGGAAGTCTGTAGTCAGAGATCCCGTAAAATCCTTCACCCTCAACAGGGAGCTGGCAACCCTCTTAGACAAAGACGCCATCGAGCCTGTCGAGTGGCATACACGGTACAATGGGTTTTATTCAGTGTATTTTTTTATTCCAAAGAAGGATGGCAGGTCCTGGACCTGCGGGGCTGAACAGGTTCTTAAGAGTTCTGCCATTCCGAATGTTGCGGATGGCAGACGTTCTCCAGTCAGTGGCACAGGGGGCCTGGTTTGTGTCAGTAGATCTCAAAGATGCCTATTTTCATGTGCCTATTGCTCCACACCACAGGCAGTTCCTGAGATTCGCATTTCAGGGCCGGGCATACCAATTCAAGGTGATGCCGTTCGGTCTCTCACTTGCCCCTTGCATATTTACGAGGTGCGTGGCATACGAGGTTGCTCCCATACAAGCCAGGGGTTTGACAATCTTGCCATATGTGGACGATTGGCTACTTGTTTCCCCAACTGCAGAGCAGGCAGTCAGAGACACTGCTTGGCTCTTGGACATGTGAACCGACTGGGCCTCACAGTCAATTACTCCATGAGCAGCCTGACACCCAGTCAGAAGGTAGATTACCTGGGCATGACTCGACTCACTGTCGATGAGAGCCTTCCTTTCTCAGAAGAGAGTGGAGAATATTTTGCAACTCATTGGTTGCTTCCAGAATGGCAGAGTGGCCTCTTTCTCAGACTACTGGGCATGCTGACGACAGCATCCATGGTGATTCCCCTGGGTCTCCTTTCCTTACGGCCCCTTCAAATCTGGGTCAACACACTTTACTTGGATCCCAAGTGGCACAGGGGCAGGAACGTAATGGTATCCGGTCCTTGCTGTCGAGCTCTGAGGCCTTGGAGGAGACGGGAGTATCTGGCCAGGGGGGTTCCCCTAGGCGTAATCCCTGCCCGCCGAGAGGTTGTGGAGACGGATGCCTCTCTGTTAGGTTGGGGTGCCGTCTGGCAGCGCAGGACCATCAATGGCAGATGGAGCGCACAGCACAGGTGGGAACATATAAATGTGCTTGGGCTCAGGGCAATATATCTCATAACCATTTGAACCCATAGGAGAGGTAGAACTCAGGTGGCTGTCTGCAAAGACAGCATTTCTGCTGGCAATCACATCAGCAAAGCGAGTGGATGAGCTCCATGCCCTGTCAGTGAGCGAGATGTGTATGCGTTGGTATCCGGATAGGTCGGGGCTTACTCTCCCCCGACCAACCCTCCTTCCTGCCAAAGAGGGTGCCTCCCTCACATGTAAACCGAGCAATTGAGTTGGCCACATTCGGTCCACCAAGCTCGTCACAGCAGGGAACAGAGCTGTCAGAGCAGCTTTGCCCTGTTCGGGCACTCAAGGCGTATTTGGGGGCTACAGCCATTTTTTGTAAATCGGACAAACTGTTTGTTTGCTATGGGGGCTGTAGGAAAGGTCAACCTCTGTCTAAACAGAGACTGTCAATGTGATTTTACCTGCTTATAGGTCACAGAGCCTACCTGCACCTAGTAACGTGCGGTGCCACTCTACTCAGAGTGTGTCTACATCATGGGCAGCCTTGAAAGGGGTCTCTTTGCAGGACATCTGTGCTGCAGCGACCTGGGAATCCTCATTTACCTTTGCTCGCTATTATCGCGTCAATGTGGCTGCTCTACCTGCTGTGGCAACGGCTGTTCTATCAACAGCTTCCATGCCTTAATGCGGTATGCATTCCTCGTGACCTTGTTGGCATTAGTCATCCAGTGCTGAAAGCACCGCCCTCTGGCGGTCAGGAAGAATGAAATAGAACGAGAGTTACGGATGTAACTACGGTTCTATGAATTCTGGATGACCGCCAGAGCTGTGTGTCACTCGGAATCTGGGCGATTCTGTAGGAACAGATTGCGTGATGACGTGGGGGTCTTATACTGGGGCGTGCACCCTACGTCATCACATGGTCACTGGTGACTTTGTTGATATAATAACTCGACCTGCACATATGTGAGATGGAGATATCCAGTGCTGAAAGCACCGCCCTCTGGCGGTCATCCAGAATTCATAGAACCGTAGTTACATCCGTAACTCTCTCTCTCTCTCTCTCTCTCTCTCTCTCTCTCTCGCTCTCTCTCTATATATATATATATATATTTCTCTTTTTTTAAATTTTTTGCAGATTTGAAGTCAGTGTGTTTTGATGGTGAAGAGTATTTCAACCCAGTCTCACAGAAAAACGTGATAGCTACGTTGGTCCACAAGGGAAAACGTGGCCCCTAAAATTGTGACAATACTACATTTTATTTGGCCTATTCATTTACATTGCTTCGCAATTAGGTCACGTGACTATCAAGTTTCCGTCAGCTAAAAAAGGAAAATGGCCAACTGTCAACTTTGTTTCTGTGAAAAACATAACATTTTAAGAAAGCATCTGCATTTGTATGCATTTCGATGGCATTTCTAGCGAGAACTATGCATAATATTTTCAGAATATTCGTTCAGAGAATGTAGACGATCTTTCGTTTATTAGTTTCGCCGAAGATATTAGTATCTCGTTGTTAAGGTGGTTGCTATGGACGCTGCTATCTCTACGTCACCGACCTGCATCGACATTCCCCGTACTTTCTGTTTAAAAAAAATTTAAAATTTAAAAATTTAAAATAAAAAAAATAAAAAAATAAATATATATTTGGTTTTTGGTGGGGGTTTTTAAATTGCCACATGCGCATAGCGCATGCGCCAGTGGCTGAGGCACGGCAGCCCGACCAGGACAATGCAAAGGAATTTAGGCTGACGGGAAGGAACAATGATTCTATTGTGTGTAGTTACATATGACACAACAGAACTTCTGTTGTGTATGCATTCTAATATGCTTTACTCTGTTCATTTTACATTTTTTGGAATATGTATTCACAAAAAGCAAAAGATACTTTTTTGATCATAGATAATAATATAAGTATATCTATGCACCCAATTTGACTGTTATCAGTCTATTCAATAGACGTTATCAGGACACATCAGTCCTGCTGGTTTTTTTTTTTTTAATCAGGTTGCCAGATCTCGTATTTTATGTTTAGCTTGCATGGTAGCTATTGTAGCAGTGTGGTTGTTGACCCAATAGAGGCGGACTGGTCACGTAATGCACAAAAAACGCAGGTACTAGCGAACCTGGCAACCACTCCGAGCTGGTTAAAGAGCTACTTACCAAAAAACATGACTCCTATTTATGTATGTATATATGACGACATAAACATACATATGTCTATTTGGTTATATATGTATCTGATTTGATGGAAGAAGTTGGGCTGATTAATATATTAATAACTGTTTTTACCTCAGTAGAAAGTGATCTCCTACGAATAGTTAACAGCTCACTGGCATCAGGCATTTTTCCCATGTCACTAAAGAGAGCTGCCATTAAGCCATTCCTAAAGAAGAGAACTCTAGACGCCTCTATGATGAACAACTACAGACCTGTCTCTAATCTCTCTTTTATATCTAAGATTATTGAGAAAGTTGTATTTAACCAGCTCAACGACTTTCTGAATGAAAGTGGAAGTCTTGATAACTTTCAATCAGGCTTCAGACGTCATCACAGCACTGAAACAGCTCTGGTCAAAGTGTTAAACGTATTTTTAATGCTTCTTACACTCCCTGCTGTAATTCTTTTATTTTATGTAAAGCACTTTGAATTGTTTGTACATGACATGTGCTATATAAATAAATTTGATTTGATTTGATTTAGGGATGAAAGAGTAGTAGTATTATACTTGTGAATATAGCGGACAAATAACATACACACACATATGTCTGTCATTACAGAAGATGTATTGCAGGGGCAGGGCAGGATATTTGAGGTGCTGAGAGGGCTACCTGTTGAAGAATGATCTTTATTGTTATTATTTATAATTTTTGTGAAGTGAGTGCCCTGCCGTGGGGGTATGGGATGTTGACATGCCCATGCCCAGGGCCCCATTGTCACCCACCTATGAGTAAAATAAAGTCTACACTAGCCCAAATCCAAAATTATGAACATGATTAGGAAAATCATCAATACCTTAAAGGTTCTTTCGGACCAAAAATGAAAAAAAAATCCAAAGACTTGATCTAATCCAGGCTTAGGCAGCGATCATTTACAAATTGCTGAAGTGAGCTCCCCTTCAAACTATAATTAAAACGAGAACAAGGTCATCCTTTGTCTCTAACAATTAATTTGTTGTGGTATTTCCTTTTGGCTTCCTAGTTTTCTCCTTTCCAGTCCTTTGACAAACAAGTAATGCTATGTTCAGAACCTAGCTTCCGATGTAGCTTAAAAATAACTTTGTATAGCTGTCCCACATATGTGATAAAACTGTGAGAAGACCACAATCGGACTTTCTTATCTTTCATAAAAACATTATATATCATATCCAATATTCATGGAAAACACAAAAGACTCACATGAACTAAAACAAAACTAGAGTTACTATAGCATGCTAAAGCTAAGTTATGACCTAGCTGAACCCAATTTTCACATTTGCAAAAAAATCTCTTTGTTAATGTTAAGCAAAGCATGTATACTGTGGAAGCCCGTTTCCGCCAATTAATAAAAAAAATTAAGATATACTAAGTCAAAATTATGAGATACTAAGTCAAAATTATGATAGTAAATCAAAATTATGAGATACTAAGTCAAAATTATGAGATAGTAATTTTGACTTAGTACCTCATAATTTTGACTTACTATCATAATTTTGAATTAGTATATAATTTTTTTATTAAGTGGCGGAAACGGGATTCCATACATATCTATGTTTAAATAAACTTTCAATCAACAATAATCTAAGATCTAAAATTTAGAATATCAAAAGCAAAAGGACATCTAGCTCAGCCCAACAGCAACAGAGGCAAGTATATCACACGTTTGAGTACAATGCAAGACCCGCCTTCAGTGAATATCCTCCGATTTGTCCGCGCTGCTGTCAGTCACTGCAAGGGGGGTTGGCAAGTGCACCCGCTCTTCCTTTATTGTCACCGGCGCGAGAGGAATATTTATATCAAACATGGAAAAGGGGAAAAACAACAAAGGTGAGCGGTTCCCTGGTTTCAAACACTTCGCGTTCGTTGACTTTATTTCCCAAGTTGGCCGCTTCATGTTTGTTCTTGTCTGACTTTGTTGTCGCGGATGTTTAGCCTACCAGTATATAACGGTTCTGTCAATATGAGACTGAATACACTCACAAAAAGTGCTAGGATTCATGCTAGGTTTTATTTATTATATTCATTTACTTATTTGTTTTTAAAAGTGTTTTTTTTATATATACTCTGAGTTAATGTTGGGACATGTCTGATTCTTATTGATCAACTTTGCGGAGAGTGGTATTTTATTAACAGCAGCTCTGACACACAACTGAAGATTGTTATTGTGTGTACTTAGCACTACGTCATGACTTCAGGTTAATGCATTTGGCTTTTTTATTCATGTTTTATCATTGTAATACAATGCCTTTTCATGTTTAACAGACACACATCACTGCAGTGTATGTACAGACACTAGTTACTTTTCATTACACTAAATTTAATGCGCTGAAACTTTTGGCAAAACCAGTGAATGAGTGAAATCTGTATTATTCATAAACATGTAAGGACAAGACAAGTCTACATTAAATACGGGTTTTAGTATCCTCTATGAGCCTGAAGAAGATACAAAGGGCCATGTGGTTGGAAAAAGGAGGAGGAGGCAGAGGCAGGGAGGACTGATTAATTGGCAGACTGTGTGTGTATGTGACTGCCCCAGCTGCTCCCAGCATCAGGAGCCCTGTGAGAGGAGGAGGAGGGGACAAGCTGGGGGGCATTTTTTTTTCACCTCTCCATACTGGGACTTCCACACAAAGAGGGGTAGGAA
The DNA here is from genome assembly GCF_027942865.1 of Odontesthes bonariensis. Classification (NCBI taxonomy): domain Eukaryota; kingdom Metazoa; phylum Chordata; class Actinopteri; order Atheriniformes; family Atherinopsidae; genus Odontesthes; species Odontesthes bonariensis. Next base: position 29,562,638 of record NC_134524.1, on the reverse strand, counting down.
AAAAAATGAAAAAAAACAACCCATCAACATAGCAGGTAGATTTAATCAGAATTGAATCCCAATTTAATCAGAGATAATTTCAACATGTAAAAATACACAATTAAAAAAAATCGGCGAGAAATCTTAGGTACAGCCTGGCGTTTATCACTATATGGATTTTTGGACGTGATCCTTGTGGGGATATTGAGACATTTCGCTAGGGTTGCTGCATCTTTGAAGGAAGCCACAGGCACATTGAGTTGCCTGTGGTATGAAATGCGCTATATAAATAAAGATGATTGATTGATTGATCAGCTGATCTGGTGCCCCCACACTACCCCACCCCCATCTGACACCCTGATTTAATGCAACAGACTGCAGGTGGAGCAGGATGTTTGAGAAGTAAGCTGAATCCAATTAATCAAATACAAAAGATCCACTATATAGACAAAGCACGACATCACAAATAATTAGGCAGGAGCTGTGGATGATATGTGAAACGATCAAGAAGTATGTTTCAATTTAGGCAGTGAAATTACTTTATGAGGATCAGAATTTAAAACTACTTGGTTAGATTTTGAGAACAATCCTGGTTAAAGCTTAAAGCGGCACAATGCAACTTTTTCATGGTCATAAAATTGCTTGGCAATCATCAGATTGCTTGGCTGACCCGTTCTGATGAAAACGGTGACATTTCCATCTCCATCTGGTGGCCCTAGACCGAAACAGCGCTTGCAACTTTGCCTGTGGCGCCGCGTGCTTTGTTTACCTCTGGAAGTCTCGCGACACACGAGAGCCGAGAACTACTGCTTCACAGCAGGTCGTAAAGGGCTCTGAGCCGAGCCAGGTAGCCTGATAAGACACACCCCCTCTCCATTAGATGTCGACGGCTCTCCAACTCTCTGCCAGTGTCTTGAAAAATAAACCGTAAATTGCCTCTGGTGGGTTTACGACAGTCTGGCTAGACTGTCGCCTTATTTTCTACGGAGCTCCCCCTACAGCTTTGGGGTGTGTATTGCATAACAAACCCCGTATTACTGAAAGTTGCATAGCGCCGCTTTAAAGTAGTGTTGTTTATGATAAATAAATTTAATTGCAAATGTATTAACTTGTTTAAAATTTAGTAATTTAGCAGCTAAGATAGCGTCAAGCTTCAGTGACAACACACAACTACAGTTAGGAGCTGCTGTTTCTGGAAAGTTTACAGTATTTGACACTATCAGGTATCTGGAACAGTACTGTTGATCTGAAGGTTGACTTGTTTCCCACTGAGTGGTGCAGATTCTAGTCTGATGGCATCAGTAGGTACAAGTGCTGGCTTTGTCAGCTGGATGTACTCTGTTGGCAACTAATAACACACTGAGTAGTTTCCTTTTTCTGATTTACATGATGGCTGGCAAACAGTGTTCAGTTAAATTTCCACTGCCAGTTGGCATTAATCACTGCAGCGAGCTGTATTGTCTGGTTTGTCCTGGTTGCATTGGATTGACTTTGTCTGAAACTGATAAAATGCATTTATACTAAATTTTTGGGTTCCAAAAATACATTTTTGTCCAGCCCTTTCGGGACTGAAAAATCATTGAGTTCGAAACAATTTAACTTGTTAAATTGTTTTTGAATATTTTTTTACATATGAAAGTTTCTTAGTTATATATATGTTTTTCCAAAATAATTTTACAAATTGATTTGTACTGATTCAAAGATGGGTTGATAAAGGGAGGAAATACTTTAGAACTGCTCAGTTATATATTTTTTGATAAAGCATGTTTAATTGTTTCCATGGCATAAATAGGATAATAAATTACTCTGTGTCAGTATTATTTTTACTATCAGTATGAACCCGCAATTTTACATCCTAGCTTTTTCGTTTGAATGATATGTTGTGATGTGAGTGTCGGTATGGGTAAGGACAGTGTTTTAATTTGGTTAAAAATGAACCACCATGGAAAAGGTTCCAGTTACAATCACTGCTGCCAGTGTTCAGTAGTCAGTGAATTATTGAATGGGATAAAAGCTGTTCTTCTGAGTTTAAATGATGTGCAGGAAATATGTTTGAAACTAAAGCCTGTGTTCAGGCATCATCTTTCTCATAAGTTTACCACAGTAAAATCCAACATGTTTTGGTGAAGCCATTTTAGTCATTGCTTTGGTGACAAATCATGTTTTAACAATTTTGTCAATTCATGGGTAGTTTTGGGCCAGGTTCTAAAATAATGCATTCTTTCTACTACTACGCTGTTTTATTTTTCTTCTGATACTCAAACACACTGATTTTAGCAGAGTGGGTTTTTTTTAGAAATGAAATACTATATAGATATATTTAGACTGTTTATGTCTTCACTTTTAGGACCTGAACTGACCTGGCTCCGTCCTAAATCGGAATACCATAACCTTGTGCAACTTGCTTTCTTTTCTTTTAACATTTCTTGTATGCATATGTGAGTCTGAGTCTTGGTGTTTCCTTGGACAGTTTCACCACAGACTCTGCAGTCTCTGCAATTAACAATGGACAATAGGAGGCAGACACATTGTTTACATCTTGTTGGCTTGTGAACAGGATGGAGTTCTGAGCCAGCAATGTAACCTGCAGAGATAAAAACAAGAACAGAGAGCTTTACAGTAAACACTCTGGGTTAGACTAAAGTTTCAATTGAGTATTTTTTTTCTTAATGGTTTGGAATACAGCACTGTCGCCTCACAGCAAGAAGGTTCCAGGTTCAACTCCCGGCTGGTTCTCTCTGTGTGGAGTTTGCATGTTCTCCCTGTGTATGCGTGGGTTTTCTCCGGGTACACCGGCTTCCTCCCACTGTCCAAAAACATGCATGTTAGGTTAATTGGTGTCTCTAAAATTGTCCTTAGGAGTGAGTGTGAGCGTGTGTGGTTGTTTGTCTCATTTGTCTCTGTGTGGCCCTGTGATGAACTGGTGACCTGTCCAGGGTGTACCCTGCCTCTCGCCCGATGACTGCTGGGATAGGCACCAGCCCCCCCGCGACCCGACCGACGGATACAGCGGGTATAGAAAATGGATGGATGGATGGGTTTGGAATACTTCAGAGGCTCTTTACTAAATTGAAATTGGAATATTTTAATATTTATTACATGTTCTTTGCATTGATTGGGTTTTATCATATTTTTATTTGATATATTTGTTTCTTTTTTTGGTCAAGATTTGGTTAGTTTTTTTAAGCATAGACATTACTGAGTTTGATTATTGAAGATTGTGGAAGAAATATTACTACTTACTAATGGAAAATTATATTGTTGCAGTGTAAACTTAATGATTGACTTGAATGAAACAAATAAAAATAACAAGAAAACAGTTATAAGATATTAATAGAGTTGAAAGCGATTAGATGAGTTCAAAGTTAGAAAAGATGTGGTCAAAATTATTTTAACATGTTGATTAATACTTAATCCACTCTTGCTTGAATATAAGAAGTCATTTGCGATGATGCCAATGAAAAACCTTAAAGATAGCAAGATTTATAGGAATTAGTATTATTATTAGTATTTTTCAGAACAGGGTTTCAGGATCCCTCAGATGAATAGAAAATGGTGGACACATATTCTTGTGTGAAAATCACAGCTCACCATTTCAGATTCATGGTAAGCTGACAGTTACTTCCAGTGTACCACGGAGCACATCAGTTTGCTCATAATCTAATTGTGTTACACACTATATACTTCTTACAGAATAGCCAGCTACTATCTTAATTCAGTATTTAGATAACATTTTCTTAAAGAACAATAAATAATCTAGATTATCTACATTGATTAATGTCGATGACATAAAGGCTCTTTTTGTTTGTTTTACGACAAATTGTTCAATTGTCTTCAAATTGACGGTTTACTTTTAACACCTTAACCTTCACAAAATAGTTTTGCTACATTTGTAAGAGAAAAAAATCCTCATTAAGCTGCAATTGTTTGAAGCCCAGTCTCACCACATCAACCCCACCTGGAAAAGACGGAGTAGAAAGGGTTATTGTGAATACAATATCAATAAACAAAATAAAAAGAATAATTAGTTTATTTGACTGAGTTTTTATTTGACAACAGTAATATCTGTTATAAAGTCTACATGTACCTAATATTAGACCAAAATAAGATTACCACCAACTTCTTTGGCCATATCTTGTATCTATCGTAAAGTAAGCACTAAAATCACATTTTATCGTCAGTGTGTACACTTTTATTCCCCGTTTTATATCTTGTGTATTTTCTAATCATTCTATTATTGTAATATCTACGGATGGACTTGGACAAAGGACACTTCAAAATCAAGTATATGAACTTTTCCATGAGGGTGATATATACAGGATTAAGTGACACATTTCCATTAATTTCCATTCTGGGCCTTCCAGAGGTCCACTTCCTCATGGAGGATCCCAAGGCATTCTCATACCGGATGAAATATGCAATACCTCCAGCAAATTCTGAATCCACCCTAAGGCCTCCTTCCAAGGGGAAAATTTCCAAAACAAGGCAACCAGGAGGCATCTTAAGCAGGTGTCTGAACCATTCTAACTGAATTCTTTCAAAGGAACAGCTGTTCGACTTTGTACTCCCCCCAGATGGCTGAGCTCCTTACCGATCTTTAAAGTGGAGCCCAGCCATTCAACAAAGGAAACTCATTTCTAATACTAATGTTAATTTTAAAGAAAAGGTCAACTCACCGGGTGGTTAGTGGTATTAACAAAAAAATGTCGGCGCATTTTATGGTTTTCCATCCGTGTAATCCGTGTTCTTTGCTGTTCAGGAACTATTTTTCATGCTAAATCACGACGCACGTAAACATCCGCTCTATATTTGAGTCTGAGGCTCTAGCCCTGGCGCAGTGATCTGACAGTGAAAGTGAAAAGTCTTCCAAACGGAATACAATTGGATTACAAAATGCTAAATAAAGCAAGAAATAACTTTTATTTCGCAACGCAATTTTTTTGGGACACACAGGAACATCCACGAACCACCCGGTGAGTTGACCTTTTCTTTAAAATTAACATTAGTATTGTTTTAAGGACATTGAACAGAGTGCCCAATGGAACCCTGTCTGTAGCAGCAGGATGGACCAGCGAAAACAGACAAAATGGATAGAAATGAGCTATTGTTGTGAAAATGGTCTCCTCATTTCTTATACTTGATAAACAAGCTGGAACTGGGACTCAAGGTCTTAAATAGTGAACTGTTCCTTTAATCATTTGACTTTTCTCCATTGTCTTTGTGCTTCCACTTCCCACGTTTGTTCCCCCTTTCCTTTTGTCTTGTTTCTCTCTCTGTCCTTCCCCTTCCCCCAAATGGATGTTTGTTTCCCACTTTGTTTTTCTGTAGGCCAGTATTTACAGGATGCCGTCTGACTCCCGTCTCTCTCTCACACTATCTCTCTCACACTCTCACACTCACGCTCGCTCCACCGTCAGGGCCCAGGTGTTTGCCTGCAGGTGAGGACGCTGCCCTCATAGTCAGAAGTTATGCACAAGAGACGATGAAATATTTGGTAGTATTTTGTGTGCAAGAGGTTTTCTCAGCACCAACACCATCATTGCTAATTTGACCTGTCCAAGCCTTCTGTCTGTCATGATTAGGAGGCTCCTTGTTTTTAAATTTTGGTTACATGCTTATGTGAGCACATGAAACATAAAGAAACAAAGGAAATAACAGGATACCTCCTCTTTTCCACTGCCCGTGGTTGAAAACTGCATAACTTGGAGAATAACAGCCCTCTAATTGTTTCTAATGAGCAGTCAGAGTCAGCCATAAAAGAGTGGAGGAATGAGTGGGTCCATGTGATAGTTGCTAAAATTATGTTAAGGCAGAATTATTAATTGTAAAGCATGTTGGTTGAGGAGAGTTAATCTGTCTTTCTGCCTCACTCTCGCCTGCTGCCTGCCTGTTTCTGCCTGTCAGTGCTTGTGAAAAGACCAAATGCATGATTACGAAACTGAGGTGCCGAATTTCATGTTGGGACAAGGCTGGCATCTGTAGCCTATTAATGTTTTTTAGATTCTTCACTCTGTCAATACAAGTTCAGCAAACTATCATTTCTCTTTCCTCACCTCTGTCTTTCACCTCTGTTTGTGGCAGTTGTTTAAATGTGAGGACTTTTTTTTCTTTATTTTTTGTGTTTTTTTTTTTAAAGTTTGGATACTTCGTTCTTACTGTATGATGATGTGAGCCATTACAAAAAAAACCAAAATAACTTTTAAGTGTCCACACATGCTCCACACATGTAGCATCACTCTGTCTGATATATGGACCCTAGTGATTACCATAAGCAAAATTCATTTAATTTTGGATGGATGAAAACTTCAACATAGCAACCAGAAAAGTTAATTTTTAACTGCTTACCTGTCTAGTTTGATGGAATATGCACATAGAATCAGACAGAAAACCACTAAAAGAGAAGCCAGTTAAAAGAGTTTTTATAGCCATTTTTGTGAAAGACATTGTTAAAACATGTATGCTATAGGGCTATATTTAATTACTCTTTTAATGATCAATCTCTATCATTTTTAATACATCGAATGACTATTTCACAATTTAACTGATTCAAATTTTGGTTTCTTTACCAATAAATAATAACTAACTTCCATTAATCTTTCATATTGGGCCTCCTCTATTATAGCTAAAATCATAATTCTGATTATTTTTTTCAGTATTATGTTCATAATAGTGGTTGTAAACTCGGTTCATTTTATGGACTCAGGTTACTCTGAGTCACTCCCTAAAGTGATCTGAGGTCCGTTTCACAAAGCAGGTTTAGTGAAAACTCTGAGTTTATTAACCCTGAAATGAGGGAAACTCTGAGTTTTCCGTTTCACAAAGGGAGGTAACTCAAACCAAAGAAAGAGGGGTAACTATAGCCTGTTTCACAAAGAGAGGTAACTTAACCTCTCGGTCAGTTACCGTAGTAACAGACTCTATGAACCTAACCTGGTCGGGACCAGGTTTTACTCAAGAAACCTCGAGTTTCTCTCTGTCTCCGCCCTCTTTCAGCCACACACGCCATTTGATTTCCTCATTCATTCAGTCAGCAGAGCGAGTTTTGGTGTAGCCTTGTTCTTCTACTTCTAGAAGTCCATTAGGCACAGTAGGAGGCGACTTTTTTCACGAACATGGCATGTCCTTTTGACAACGATGCCGTGGATGAAGGTGCAGCATTATTGCGCAGAGAACTAAATATTTGTCGGGAGATGGTTATCAGTCCGGGTACTCTGGCTTCCTCCCACTGTCCAAAAAATCATGCATGTTAGGTTGATTGGCATCTCTAAATTGTCCTTAGGAGTGAGTGTGAGCATGCATGGTTGTTTGTCTCGTATGTCTCTATGTGGCCCTGCGATGGACTGGCGGCCTGTCCAGGGTGTACCCCGCCTCTCGCCCATTGACTGCTGGGATGGGCTCCAGCCCACCCGCGACCCGATCGACGGATTCAGCGGTATAGATAATGGATGGATGGATGGAGATGGTTATCAGATCATAGATGTTTTAGCATTTCCAGACAATTACCTTTTTGAGCGGCACCATCAGAATTTGTTGGGACAAAAGAAAAAAACAAATAAAAGGCAAATACATATTTGTATGAATAGGCTTAAAAAAGAAATATATAGGCCTATTATATTTTATAAAGACACTTGTGTCTTGGGGGTGGACTCCCTCCAGGGATTCCCTCAGCCACTGGCCTTTCAATATTCTGGCTTAGGGCCAGCTCCTGTGCCTCCGTAAGAGGTGGCGGTGCTGGGTCACCACCCGTTTTATGGGCATCTGCCTTCTGGGCGGCTGTAGCTCAGGAGGAAGAGCAGTCACCCATCAATCGGAAGGTCGGTGGTTCGACTCCAGCTTCCATGGGCTACATGTCGAAGTGTCCTTGGGCAAGACACTGAACCCCACGTTGCCTACCGATAAATCCGTCGGTGTATGAATGTTTGTGTGAATGATTATAAAGCACGTAGTGTGTATAGATGTAGACGTGCTGTATGAGTGTGTGCGATTGGGTGAAAGTGACATGTAGTGTTAGAAGCGCTTTGAGTGGTCAGTTAGACTAGAAAAGCGCTATACAAGTACAGTCCATTTACCATTTCTTTCTGTTGGCTGAGTAGAAGTCTGTGTTAGTTTAAATAGGCTTAATTATTTTACAGAACATGATATAGATGACCATTCAAGCAATTTTCCCCTGTTATATTATTGTGATTGCAAAGGACTACATTCAAACTTATGCTTTTGCAGCTGCAGCGGTGTTGCACTTCTTTCTAAAAACGTGTTGAAACTCGCCGTATGAGCGCATTAAGATTTCCAATTCGAGGTTGGTGAAAAACATAGCCCCTCCTCTTCCCCATTGGCATGGTGACTCGTCAAATCGGGGCTCCATTGATGCTGGCTTTTTAAAGTTGTGGCGCACACGCTAAACTCAAGGTGAAACTACTCAGAGTTGACTAAACTCACTCAAATCAGCGTTTCTGGAACCGAAAACTCAGAGTTTTCTATCTCAGAGGCGATCAACTCAGAGTTCAGGAATAGACTCAGAGTTTGTTGAACCTGCTTTGTGAAACGGACCCCTGGTTTACTTGAGTCAGTGTTGTTGACCATTATTACTGATGATAATAATAACAATGATAACAATAATAATAATTATAATCATCATCATCATAGTGGGGACCTCAGGTTCACTTATGTGAAAATTTCTGTGAGTTGTCTTTGATGTTCAGGCATCAGATTCGGATGCCTCCTGGTTGCCTTCCTTTGGAAGTTTTTCGGACATGTCCATGGGAGGAGGCCCGTACATGCCGGAGTGATTATAGATTCTCTCTGGCCTGGGAACACCTGAGAATCCCCCAGCGGGAGCTGGAGAGTCACACCTGGGAGAGGAATGTTAGGGTTTCTTTCCTGGACCTGTTGCCTCTGTGACCCAACCTCAGACAAGTGTTGGAAGAGAATGATTTTTGGTGAAATATGGTGAAATATGAACAAGGATGCATTGTCAACTTCAGATTTGAAGTATTTTATTTAAATAAATGCTGTAAAATGACCTGAAACACCATGTTTGCCTCATGTTTAATATATTTTACATTCATGTAGGCTGCTTGTGTGACCAGTAATACCCACAAACTGCACTTGACCAAGTCATGATAGTTACACACACAGGTGTGTGTTTTAACTTTTGGAGGGACTCCTTGAATCATCCAGAATAAGTAAGTACAATTTTTCTTGTGTACCAGGCTGCTTTTTGCTTGTCTTTGAATGCTAAGTAGGCTTGCTGCTGGTTTAGTTTCACTGTGTAATAACAGCACCCATTGAAACTGGTTTCAGCCAAGAGTGGCCAATTTGCCTGTTAATCTGTGGGAGGGGTCTGCATGACCCAAGTTCTTTTTAGTCAGGCCAGGTAGTGTGTGTTTGAACATTTGGAGGGACTGTGAACTCCTTGATTCATCCATAATAAGTAAGTACATGTTTTCTTGTGCACCAGGCTGCTTTTTGCTTGACTTTGACTGCTAAGTAGGCTTGCTGCTGGTTAAATGAATGACACCTGCAGTCTGCACCTGTATGCGGGCAAGGTTATTTTAGTTTAGCATAAAGAAAGCATTGAGTCAATACAATTCAGTTTATTTATACAGTGCCAAATCACAACAAATGTCATCTCAAGGCACTTCAATGATATAGTCCAATTCAAGTCAGTTAGAGTCCAATTCATTGTAATAATCCAATCAAATCCAATTAATTCAATTCAAAATGAGTCCAATTAATACAAATTACTACAATTTAAAAAACAATTTCCTTTTTTAATTAAAAAGCCTGACTTGATCCTTTAAAAAAATGTCTTGTCCCGGCTTGATTTGTGTCAGGAATTATCAGCCTGTTCAGTGGCTTGATGTGTGTGCAGGTTTACATACACATGTCTAATAAAAGTCTTTGTGATGATCCCATTTTATCATGTCATTTTATTTGACAAGGTTTTTGCTTGTCAAATTGTAAGTGGATTTGGTTTATTATTGAATACAAATCAAACCGTGAGTGAGGTCAATTATATATACTATACAGTGTAATATTTAATGGGCCTCGGGCCACTTTGTACTATAAAAATTGGGCCTCAAGGTCAAAAAGGTTAAGAACCCCCTGATCTACAGTATCAAACGCAGTGCTGAGGTCCAACAGAACCAGGACTGAAACATTACCAGAATCAGTATTCAACCTGATGTCGTTTAACACTTTGACCAGAGCTGTTTCAGTGCTGTGATGACGTCTGATTGAAGCCTGATTGAAAGTTATCAAGACTTCCACTTTCATTCAGAAATTCGTTGAGCTGGTTAAATACAACTTTCTCAATAATCTTGGCTATAAAAGAAAGGTTAGAGACAGGTCTGTATTTGTTCATCATAGAGGCGTCTAGAGTTCCCTTCTTTAGGAGTGGCTTAATGGCAGCTGTCTTTAGTGACTTGGGGAAAATGCCTGATGCCAGTGAGCTGTTAACTATTCGTAGGAGATCACTTTCTACTGAGGTAAAAACAGTTTTTAAAAAGTCGGATGGTATTATGTCCAGAGTGCAAGTTGTCGATTTCAGATGCCGAACTGTTTCCTCTAGGATTATTAAATCAACTATATTAAATTGTGACATAACAGAGTTATTTCTAGGTTTTAGACACAGATTAGTTTTCTTGTTTGTCTGTGTTGCGTGAATGTTTTGTCTAATTGTTTTGATTTCTTTGGCTAAAAAAGTTGGCAAATTCGTTGCATTTCTATGTGGAGAGGATGTCTGGGTTTGACTGTTTAGGAGGATTTGTGAGTTTTTCAACCAAACAGAGTTTGAGAATTGTTGCCATTCTTATTAATCATTTAAGATAAATGCAGCTGTCTGGCCTTGCACAGCTCATTGTTATAACTATGCAGGCTTTGTTTGTACAGCTCATAGTGAATCTGAAGCTTTGTTTTCCTCCACTTATGTTCAGCTTTCCTGCATTCTCTCTTCAGGTTTTTGACCGTAGTGGTGTTTCTCCATGGTGTTTTCTGTTTGCTCAAAGTGCTAATTCTTTTTTTTGGGGGGGGGGCTTTTTATGCCTTTAATGATAGGACAGTTGGAGAGAGACAGGAAGCAGGGGGCAGAGAGAGGGGGAAGACATCCAGCAAAGGGCCGCTCAGTGCGGGACTTGAACCGGGGCCAGCTGCAGCGAGGACTATAGCCTCTATACATGGGGCGGCTGCTTAACCCACTACGCCACCGACCGCCCCAAAAGTGCTAATTCTTATTGGTGCAACAGCTTCCATTACATTTAAAGTTTTTCAAGTTGAAATGATCCAGCAGTCCTTCAACCGACTCTGCCCTAATTGTTGGTAACATAGCTATGGCCTCCCTAAACTGAGCACTTGTTTTCACATTAATGTACCTCTTCTTAACTGAGAAGCTGGTTGTTTGAACATTCTGAGTGATCAATAAATCAAATAAAATACAAAAATGGTCAGACAAAGCCAAATCAATAACCACAACAAAAGAAATATCAACACCTTTCAGGGCTCTAGAGTGGTCGCACATGCGACCTATTTTCTCGATGATGCGCCTAAAAAAAATCTCAGGTTGCACCTGTGCAACCACCCGTTCGAGGAAAAAAAAAAAAGAAGTCTACGCGTCTAGTCTCCCTGTGGTTCAACAACAAACACACATTAGGCCATATCGTGGTCTAAACCAATCAGAGATAGTGAAGGGCGGGACCCCCTTCTGATTGGCCGTTGTACGTGTGTACGTTTGAACACGTGCTTGCTAGTCAGACAGAGAGGTGATGAACCTCGGCTCGTCAGATAAACAGTGGATGTAGCCGCGGGTGATAAGATGAAAAGAACGATTGACAACTTTTTGGTTAAGTTAAGGCCTGATTCGTCCGAAAAGAACCACAACCAATGCTCTGACACGGAGCCATCAACCTCCCACGTTATGTCAAGCCCAGGTCCAAAGCTAGCATCCGGAGCTAGCATCAGATAATGAGCTAGCATCCGGAGCTAGCATCAGATAATGAGCCACATACGATCGACTCCGAGCCAGAACCAATTTAAATTAAAACTGTGAGCAGTGATATCGGCCCTCGCAGCCAAGCGCAGCTCCGGCCTTGCGACCGCCTGAGCGCCGGCACCGCCGCCCCGATGTGGTCATCAACGCCGTCACGCGTCTCCCGCGCCCGTCCACCAGGCGGAGCGCGCGACGAATCTCCCAAATCGCCTTCAGTCCACGTCAGTACGACACCAGTGGCACGTGTTCAAAGTTGGACCGATATCTCACCTTCCAGACAGGAGTTACCGTCACTTCCTGTTTTGTGGGGGCGGGGTTTAGTGACGTCAGAAATGTACCACGCCAACGTGTCAAGCGCTGCTCCGTAATGATGCACAAAAAATATGGTGCAGATCGGATGATATCTCAAGGAGATATAGCTGTTTAAATGATCTAGGGGGCGCACTGGAGTCACACTCCAATATAATCCTATTGGGCTCTTTAGAGGTTAACAAAGGTCATTCTTATATAATTTGGCGCAAATCGGATAATGCATGTGAGATTTAGAGCCGAACGTATGCAAACGGCGAGGGATTGGAATGTGTCATTCTGCCACGCCCAGATTATTTTGTAGGTCCTGACAAGACGCACAGGTGTGCTGAGTTTCATGATTGTCGGTGAAAGCATGGCTTGGGGCTGATTTTTTTTTAGATGTTCTAGGGGGCGCTGTGGAGGCATTAGGCCACGCCCATCAAATATTGGACCGCACACCTGTTGGGGGGTGGATTAGGATCGATCCCAGTGAGTTTGGTGCATCTGGGCTCAAAACTGTAGAATTTAGAGCCAAACGTATGGTAACGGCGTGATGTCTGACTTCACCAAGCCGCCATAGCCACGCCTTCAACTGAAAACTGTTGGTGCTTTAAAGCAAGTGAGACCAACTTGTTATCTGTATTCTGACACAAGATCATGTTGATTAGGGGAAGGGGGCTAGAGATGGAGCTTTCCAAGTAAAAAAAGTGACTTCCTGTTCTGAGGGGGCGGAGCTTAGATGACGTCAGCATATGACCACATAGGATTGACATGCATCCAACATGGATGACTCATACCAAGTTTGGTGCAGATTGAACTTTTTACGTGAAAGTTATAGCGTTTCGTTTACACTGGCGAGTACGCCAAGTTCGCCGCTTGGCCAAGCCCCCTAAACATGCTCAAAAACTCAAGATTTCTGATAACTTTTGTTCCCCCATCCCTTAACTGCATACCGACCAAAGATGAAGTCCGTAGCTCAAAATCCCTAGGGCGTGAAAATTTTCCTACGAGGTGTGTAAATATGAAAAATGGCCAAAATTTGCCCTTTGACCCAAAATGGCCGCCTCCTTGTACATTTTAGAGCATACCTCCAAGAGACTTTTGTTCTTGATTTGAGGCGATCTACATACATACCGAGTTTCAGATCTCTACGACGTACGGTTCGGTCTATCTCACGTTAGGTGGCGGTGTAGAGCAGTTTGGCCACGCCCACTTTCGACTCCATTAAAAACATGTGATTTCACGCGGGGGACAATTTTGGGCAAAGTTTGGTGAGTTTTCGAATACGTTCAGGCCTCCCCATTCGCGATTCCGCGTGGAGAAGAAAAAGAATCACAAGAACTGCAAGCAGTGATAACGGCCCTCGCAGCCAAGCGCAGCTCCGGCCTTGCGACCGCCTGAGCGCTGGCACCGCCGCCCCGACGTGGTCATGAACGCCGTCACGCGTCCCCTGCACCCGTCCACCAGGCGGAGCGCGCGACGAATCTCCCAAATCGCCTTAAGTCCACTTCAGTACGACACCAGTGGCACGTGTTCAAAGTTGGAGCGATATCCCACCTTCCAGACAGGAGTTACTGTCACTTCCTGTTTTGTGGTAGCGGAGTTTAGTGACGTTCAGAAATGTACCACGTCAGCGTGTCAAGCGCCGCTCCGTAATGATGCACAAAAAATATGGTGCAGATTGGACGATGTCTCAAGGAGATATAGCTATTTAAATGATATAGGGGGCGCACTGGAGTCACACTTCAATATAATCCTATTGGGCTCTTTAGAGGTTAACAAAGGTCATTCATATCTAGTTTGGTGCAAATCGGATGATGCATGTGAGATTTAGAGCCGAACGTATGCAAACGGCGAGGGATTGTAATTTGCCATTCTGCCACGCCCACACTATTTTGTAGGTCCTGACAAGACACACAGGTGTGCTGAGTTTCATGATTGTCGGTGAAAGCATGGCTTGGGGCTGATGTTTTTAGATTTTCTAGGGGGCGCTGTGGAGGCATTAGGCCACGCCCATCAAATATTGGACGGCACACCTGTTAGGGGGTGGATTAGGATCGATCCCAGTGAGTTTGGTGCATCTCGGCTCAAAACTGTAGAATTTAGAGACAAACGTATGGTAACGGCGTGATGTCTGACTTCGCCAAGCCGCCAGAGCCACGCCTTCAACTGAAAACTGTTGGTGCTTTAAAGCCAGTCAGACCAACTTGTTATCTGTATTCTGACTCAAGATCATGCTGATTAGGTGAAGGGGGCCAGAGATGGAGCTTTCCAAGTAAAAAAAAGTGACTCCCTGTTCTGAGGGGGCGGAGCTTAGATGACGTCAGCATATGACCACATAGGTCCGTCGGGCATCCAACATGGATGACTCATACCAAGTTTGGTGCAGATTAAACTTTTTACGTGAAAGTTATAGCGTTTCGTTTACACTGGCGAGTATGCCAAGTTCGCCGCTTGGCCAAGCCCCCTAAACATGCTCAAAAACTCAAGATTTCTGATAACTTTTGTTCCCCCATCCCTTAACTGCATACCGACCAAAGATGAAGTCCGTAGCTGAAAATCCCTGGGGCGTGAAAATTTTCCTGCGAGGTGTGTAAATATGAAAAATGGCCAAAATTTGCCCTTTGACCCAAAATGGCCGCCTCCTTGTACGTTTTAGAGCATACCTCCAAGAGACTTTTGTTCTTGATTTGAGGCGATCTACGTACATACCGAGTTTCAGATCTCTACGACGTACGGTTCGGGCTATCTCACGTTAGGTGGCGCTGTAGAGCAGTTTGGCCACGCCCACTTTCGGCTCCATTAAAATCATGCAGTTTCACGCGGGGGACAATTTTGGGCAAAGTTACGTGAGTTTTCGAATACGTTAAGGCGTCCCCATTTGCGATTCCGTGCGGAAAAGAAAAAGAAGGGGAAGAATAATAGTGAAATCCTGCAGATACAATAGGCCTTCGCAAACAAGAACTGCAAGCAGTGATAACGGCCCTCGCAGCCAAGCGCAGCTCCGGCCTTGCGACCGCCTGACCGCCTGCACCGCCTGCACCGCCTGCACCGCCTGCACCGCCTGCACCGCCTGCACCGCCGTGGTCATCGACGCCGTCACGCGTCTCCCGCGCCCGTCCACCGGGCGGAGCGTGCGACAAATCTCCCAAATCGCCTTCCGTCCACGTCAGTACGACACCAGTGGCACGTGTTCAAAGTTGGAGCGATATCTCACCTTCGAGACAGGAGTTACCGTCACTTCCTGTTTTGTTGGGGCGGAGTTTAGTGACATCAGAAATGTAACACGCCAATGTGTCAAGCGCCGCTCCGTAATGATGCACAAAAAATACGGTGCAGATCGGACAATGTCTCAAGGAGATATAGCTGTTTAAATGATCTAGGGGGCACAGTGGAGTCACACTCCAATATAATCCTATTGGGCTCTTTAGATGTTAACAAAAGTTATTCATATCTAGTTTGGTGCAAATCGGATGATGCATGTAAGATTTAGAGCCGAACGTATGCAAACGGCGAGGGATTGGAATTTGCCATTCTGCCACGCCAACACTATTTTGTAGGTCCTGACAAGACGCACAGGTGTGCTGAGTTACATGATTGTCGGTGAAAGCATGGCTTGGGGCTGATGTTTTTAGATTTTCTAGGGGGCGCTGTGGAGGCATTAGGCCACGCCCATCAAATATAGGACCGCACACCTGTTGGGGGGTGGATTAGGATCGATTCCATGGAGTTTGGTGCATCTGGGCTCAAAACTGTAGAATTTAGAGCCAAACGTATGGTAACGGCGTGATGTCTGACTTCACCAAGCCGCCATAGCCACGCCTTCAACTGAAAACTGTTGGTGCTTTAAAGCAAGTGAGACCAACTTGTTATCTGTATTCTGACACAAGATCATGTTGATTCGGTGAAGGGGGCCAGAGATGGAGCTTTCCAAGTAAAACAAGTGACTTCCTGTTCTGAGGGGGCGGGGCTTAGATGACGTCAGCATATGACCACATTATTTAATAGTTTTGAGGAACTATGATCAATCGTTAAATTAAATACTACAAAAATGAACAACTAGTAAAGGATTAAGGACTTTAGAATTCTGTTGGCTACATTTACTTTTGTTCACTCTTGTGCACCATTAAATAGTAGCAAATACAGTTAAAGTATGAAGAACGTTAATAAAAGCTAAAAAAAGTTCAACTTAACTGTACATGAGACTGTATGTCCTGTATGTCCCTTTGTTCTGTCATATGCGTTTGTGTGTGCGCACTTCAACACACGTGGTAGATGAGGACAAAAAATCCAATGAGGATGAGGTCTATAAATTCCCTCAGCGTATGGTTCTTGTTAAAGGCCTATTTGACCTGTTCAGAGGACCCTGAGTTTTCCTTGAGATGGCCCATGTTTTTCATTTTCTCTCCGGCCTCGGTACGTAACTGTAATTCAATTCAATTCAAAATTGATTTATATAGCACATTAAAACAACCTCAGCTGACCAAAGTGCTTCACAACAGTAACTACATCACATATTAAGAGAATCATCAATAAAATAGCAATAAGACTAACTTCATCACAGATAAAAATACAATTTAAAACAAGAACTGCAAGCAGTGATAACGGCCCTCGCAGCCAAGCGTAGCTCCGGCCTTGCGACCGCCTGACCGCCTGCACCGCCGACCCGATGTAGTCATGGACGCCGTCCCGCGTCTCCCGCACCCGTCCACCGGGCGGAGCATGCGACGAATTTCCCAAATCGCCTTCAGGCCACGACAGTACGACACCAGTGGCACTTG
This sequence comes from Odontesthes bonariensis, assembly GCF_027942865.1. Classification (NCBI taxonomy): domain Eukaryota; kingdom Metazoa; phylum Chordata; class Actinopteri; order Atheriniformes; family Atherinopsidae; genus Odontesthes; species Odontesthes bonariensis. The sequence goes on along the minus strand of NC_134524.1, from coordinate 29,545,604 downwards.
TTCAAAGTTGGAGCGATATCTCACCTTCCAGACAGGAGTTACCGTCACTTCCTGTTTTGTCGGGGCGGGGTTTAGTGACGTCAGAAATGTACCACGCCAACGTGTGAAGCACTGCTCCGTTCTAGGGGGCGCTGTGGAGGCATTAGGCCACGCCCATCAAATATTGGACCGCACACCTGTTGGGGGGTGGATTAGGATTGATCCCAGTGAGTTTGGTGCATCTGGGCTCAAAACTGTAGAATTTAGAGCCAAACGTATGGTAACGGCGTGATGTCTGACTTCACCAAGCCGCCAGAGCCACGCCTTCAGCTGAAAACTGTTGGTGCTTTAAAGCAAGTGAGACCAACTTGTTATCTGTATTCTGAAGCAAGATCATGTTGATTAGGTGAAGGGGGCCAGAGATGGAGCTTTCCAAATAAAAAAAGTGACTTCCTGTTCTGAGGGGGAGGGGCTTAGATGACGTCAGAATATGACCACATAGGATCGACATGCATCCAACATGGATGACTTATACCAAGTTTGGTGCAGATTAAACTTTTTACGTGAAAGTTATAGCGTTTCGTTTACCCTGGCGAGTACGCCAAGTTCGCCGCTTGGCCAAGCCCCCTAAACATGCTCAAAAACTCAAGATTTCTGATAACTTTTGTTCCCCCATCCCTTAACTGCATACCGACCAAAGATGAAGTCCGTACCTCAAAATCCCTGGGGCGTGAAAATTTTCCTGCGAGGTGTGTAAATATGGAAAATGGCCAAAATTTGCCCTTTGACCCAAGATGGCCGCCTCCTTGTACGTTTTAGAGCATACCTCCAAGAGACTTTTGTTCTTGATTTGAGGCGATCTACGTACATACCGAGTTTCAGATCTCTACGACGTACGGTTCGGGCTATCTCACGTTAGGTGGCGCTGTAGAGCAGTTTGGCCACGCCCACTTTCGGTTACATTAAAATCATGCAGTTTCACGCGGGGGACAATTTTGGGTAAAGTTTGGTGAGTTTTCGAATACGTTCAGGCCTCCCCATTCGCGATTCCGCGTGGAGAAGAAAAAGAAGCCGGAATAATAGTGAATTCCTGCAGATACAATAGGCCTTCGCAGCGCTTAGCTGCTCAGGCCTAATAAAATTAGCAGTAAAATAACAATAACAGTAACAACTAGAAAGCTGCAAGCAGCTGTGAGTGGGACCGAGGTGTGCGTACGTTGGATGTGCGCACGTTGTGGCATGCGCTGGACTCCGTAGACATACACACGAGGTCGTCAGGGTGGACGTGTGTGCCAAGTTTCATGATCTTGCAATGATGATAAGGCTTTCAAATCACAAACGCCATCACACGATTTTCACCGCCTGGCCACGCCCACACCGTTCAGAGTTTGAAAAAGTTTCTCCGTGATTTATTTCCTCCATGTCTTAAGAATAACCTGGCAAAGTTTGAAGCTTGTAGGATTCAATATGTAGGAGGAGTTCGATAAAATATGAGTTGTGGAAAAAAAGAGACGTTTCCGACCACCAGCAGGTGGCGCTATAGCTGGATGTCACTATTTTATATGTGAGCGTTCAATCTGGGTCCAGCAATCACTGTATGAAGTTTGGGACAGATTGGATAATGTATGTGGAAGTTAGAAGCGACTTAATTTTTTATGGCGAGTCATAAATTTGAGGCGTCACCACGGCCACGCCCTTTAAGTTTTGAAAAAGTTGGCCAATAATTTTTTCCGCCCATGTCTTAAGAGTAACCTGGCCAAGTTTGAAGATTTTAGCATGAAATATGTAGGAGGAGTTCGATAAAATGTGAGGTGATAAAAAAAAAGACGTTTCCAATCACCAGCAGGTGGCGCTGTAGGTGTATATCACTCTTTTATATGTGTGCGTTCAGACTGGTTCCAGCATTCACCATATGAAGTTTGGGACAGATTGGATAATGTATGTGGGAGTTATAATCAATTAAATTTTTTGTGGCGAGTGATGGCGAGTCATCAAACTTTGAGGCATCGCCACGGCCACGCCCTTTAAGTTTTGAAAAAGTTTCTCCATGAATTTCCCCCCCCATGTCTTAAGAGTAACCTGGCCAAGTTTGAAGTCTGTAGCATTAAATCTGTAGGACAAGTTCGATCTTAAGCAAGGCGTGGAATCGGTCAAAAATGGCACGAAAACGCACTTTCCATTCAAAATGGCCGCCATGCTGTAGGCGTGGGACCATAGCGGCAAGAGACTTTTTTGTGCGTCTGGGCATGATGAATGAGTGTACCGAATTTCATTGTCCTACGCGAAACTAATCCTATTAAGGGGACCATTTTTAAGCATCATAGGGGGCGCTACAGAGTCAATGAGCAACTCCCAAAAATATAAAGTTTAGATTCTTTCATGTCGTCGACTGGCAGGTGGCGCTCGCAAAATTTCCTGAGTTTTCGCATACCTTTTGCAAAGAATAAGAACTAGAAAGCTGCAAGCAGCTGTGAGCGGGACCGAGGTGTGCGTACATTGGATGTGCGCACGTTGGGGCATGCGCTGGACGCCGTAGTCGCGCAGCTCTCCCCACATGCACGATACCCTCTGCGTACGTACGAGCATATAATAACCCCAATGCGGAGGGGTTTTTGAAAATTTCTAGGGGGCGCCATTGAGCCATTTTTCTCCGCCCACACACGATACCGTTTACATACGTACGAGGTCGAGAGGGTGGACGTGTGTGCCAAGTTTCATGATCTTGCAATGATGATAAGGCTTTCAAATCACAAACGCCATCACACGATTTTCACCGCCTGGCCACGCCCACACCGTTCAGAGTTTGAAAAAGTTTCTCCGTGATTTATTTCCTCCATGTCTTAAGAATAACCTGGCAAAGTTTGAAGCTTGTAGGATTCAATATGTAGGAGGAGTTCGATAAAATATGAGTTGTGGAAAAAAAGAGACGTTTCCGACCACCAGCAGGTGGCGCTATAGCTGGATGTCACTATTTTATATGTGAGCGTTCAATCTGGGTCCAGCAATCACTGTATGAAGTTTGGGACAGATTGGATAATGTATGTGGAAGTTAGAAGCGACTTAATTTTTTATGGCGAGTCATAAATTTGAGGCGTCACCACGGCCACGCCCTTTAAGTTTTGAAAAAGTTGGCCAATAATTTTTTCCGCCCATGTCTTAAGAGTAACCTGGCCAAGTTTGAAGATTTTAGCATGAAATATGTAGGAGGAGTTCGATAAAATGTGAGGTGATAAAAAAAAAGACGTTTCCAATCACCAGCAGGTGGCGCTGTAGGTGTATATCACTCTTTTATATGTGTGCGTTCAGACTGGTTCCAGCATTCACCATATGAAGTTTGGGACAGATTGGATAATGTATGTGGGAGTTATAATCAATTAAATTTTTTGTGGCGAGTGATGGCGAGTCATCAAACTTTGAGGCATCGCCACGGCCACGCCCTTTAAGTTTTGAAAAAGTTTCTCCATGAATTTCCCCCCCCATGTCTTAAGAGTAACCTGGCCAAGTTTGAAGTCTGTAGCATTAAATCTGTAGGACAAGTTCGATCTTAAGCAAGGCGTGGAATCGGTCAAAAATGGCACGAAAACGCACTTTCCATTCAAAATGGCCGCCATGCTGTAGGCGTGGGACCATAGCGGCAAGAGACTTTTTTGTGCGTCTGGGCATGATGAATGAGTGTACCGAATTTCATTGTCCTACGCGAAACTAATCCTATTAAGGGGACCATTTTTAAGCATCATAGGGGGCGCTACAGAGTCAATGAGCAACTCCCAAAAATATAAAGTTTAGATTCTTTCATGTCGTCGACTGGCAGGTGGCGCTCGCAAAATTTCCTGAGTTTTCGCATACCTTTTGCAAAGAATAAGAACTAGAAAGCTGCAAGCAGCTGTGAGCGGGACCGAGGTGTGCGTACATTGGATGTGCGCACGTTGGGGCATGCGCTGGACGCCGTAGTCGCGCAGCTCTCCCCACATGCACGATACCCTCTGCGTACGTACGAGCATATAATAACCCCAATGCGGAGGGGTTTTTGAAAATTTCTAGGGGGCGCCATTGAGCCATTTTTCTCCGCCCACACACGATACCGTTTACATACGTACGAGGTCGAGAGGGTGGACGTGTGTGCCAAGTTTCATGACTTTGCGATGATGATAAGGCTTTCAAATCACAAACGCAATCACACGATTTTCACCGCCTGGCCACGCCCGCACCGTTCAGAGTTTGAAAAAGTTTCTCCATGATTCTTTCCCCCCATGTCTTAAGAGTAACCTGGCCCAGTTTGGAGCTGTTACCATTAAATCTGTAGGAGGAGTTCAATAAAATGCGAGTTGTGGAAAAAAAAGACGTTTCCGACCACCATTAGGTGGCGCTGTAGGTGGATATCACTATTTTATATGTGCGCGTTTAGGCTGGGTCCAGCAATCACTGTATGAAGTTTGGGACAGATTGGATAATGTATGTGGGAGTTATAAGCGACATAATTTTTTATGGCAAGTCATAAATTTGACGCGTCGCCACGCCCACACCGTTCAGAGTTTGGAAAAGTTTCTCCATGAATCTTTCCCCCCATATCTTAAGAGTAACCTGGCCAAGTTTGGAGCTGTTACCATTAAATCTGTAGGAGGAGTTCGATAAAATGCGAGGTGTGGAAAAAAAAAGATGGTTCCAACCACCAGCGGGTGGCGCTATAGGTGGATGTCACTATATTATATTTACGCGTTCAGGCTGGGTCCAGCATTCACCGTATGAAGTTTGGGACAGATTGGATAATGTATGTGGGAGTTATAAGCGACTTAATTTTTCATGGCGAGTGATGGCGAGTCATCAAACTTTGAGGCGTCGCCACGGCCACGCCCTTTAAGTTTTGAAAAAGTTTCCCCATGAATCTTTCCCCCCATGTCTTAAGACTAACCTGGCCAAGTTTGAAGTCTGAAGCATGAAATCTGTAGGACAAGTTCGATCATATGCAAGGCGTGGAATCGGTCAAAAATGGCACAAAAACGCACTTTCAATCCAAAATGGCCGCCTTCCTGTGGATGTGGCACATTGGCGGCGTGAGACTTTTTTGTGCGTCTGGGCATGATGAATGAGTGTACCGACTTTCGTCGTCCCACGCGAAACTAATCCTATTAAGGGAACCATTTTTATGCATCGTAGGGGGCGCTACAGAGTCAATGAGCGACTCCCAAAAATATAATGTGTAGATTCTTTCATGTCGTCGACTAGCACGTGGCGCTCGCAAAATTTCCTGAGTTTTCGCATACCTTTTGCAAAGAATAAGAAGAAAGAATAATAACTAGAAAGCTGCAAGCAGCTGTGAGCGGGACCGAGGTGTGCGTACGTTGGATATGCGCACGTTGGGGCATGCACTGTACGCCGTAGTAGCGCAGCTCTGCCCACACGCACGATACCCTCTGCATACTTACAAGCACATAAAAACCCAAATGCGGAGGGGTTTTTGAAAATTTCTAGGGGGCGCCACTGAGCCATTTTGCTCCGCCCACACACGATACCCTTTACATACGTACAAAGTCAACAGGGTGGACGTGTGTGCCAAGTTTCATGACGTTGTGATGATGATAAGGCTTTCAAATCACAAACACCATCACACGATTTTCACCGCCTGGCCACGCCCGAATTGTTCAGAGTTTGGAAAAGTTTCTCCATGAATTTTTGCCCCCATGTCTTAAGAGTAACCTTGCTAAGTTTGAAGCTTGTAGCATTAAATCTGTAGGAGGAGTTTTATAAAATGTGAGGTGTGGCAAAAAAAGACATTTCCGACCACCAGCAGGTGGCGCTATAGGAGGATGTCACTATGATAATATGTACGCGTTCAAGCTGGGTCCAGCATTCACTGTATGAAGTTTGGGACAGATTGGATAATGAGTGTGGAAGTTATAAGCGACTTAATTCTTCATGGCGAGTCATAACTTTGAGGCGTCGCCACGGCCACGCCCTTTGAGGTTTGAAAAAGTTTCTCCATGACTCTTTCCCCCCATGTCTTAAGAGTAATCTGGCCAAGTTTCAAGCTTGTAGCATTAAATCTGTAGGACGAGTTCGATCAAATGCGAGATGTGGAAAAAAAGAGATGTTACCAACCCCCAGCAGGTGGCGCTATAGGTGGATGTCGTTATGATAATATGTACGCATTCAGGCTGGGTCCAGCATTCACCGTATGAAGTTTGGGACAGATTGGATAATGTATGTGGGAGTTATAAGCGACTTCATTTTTTGTGGCGAGTGATGGCGAGTCATCGAACTTTGAGGAGTTGCCACGCCCACGCCCTTTAAGTTTTGAAAAAGTTTCTCCATGAATTTCCCCCCCCATGTCTTAAGAGTAACCTGGCCAAGTTTGAAGTTTGTAGCATTACATCTGTAGGACAAGTTCGATCTTAAGCAAGGCGTGGAATCGGTCAAAAATGGCACGAAAACGCACTTTCCATCCAAAATGGCCGCCTTCCTGTGTACGTGGGACCATGGCGGCAAGAGACTTTTTTGTGCGTCTGGGCATGGTGAATGAGTGTACCGAATTTCATTGTCCTACGCGAAACTAACCCCATTGCGGGCACCATTTTTAAGCATCGTAGGGGGCGCTACAGAGCCAATGAGCAACTCCCAAAGATATAATGTTTAGATTCTTTCATGTCGTCGACTAGCACGTGGCGCTCGCAAAATTTCCTGAGTTTTCGCATACCTTTTGCAAAGAATAAGAAGAACTAGAAAGCTGCAAGCAGCTGTGAGCGGGACCGAGGTGTGCGTACGTTGGATGTGCGCACGTTGGGGCATGCACTGGACCCCGTAGTCGCGCAGCTCTGCCCACACGCACGATACCCTCTGCGTACGTACGAGCATATAATAACCCCAATGCGGAGAGGTTTTTGAAAATTTCTAGGGGGCGCCACTGAGCCATTTATCTCCGCCCACACACGATACCCTTTACTTATGTACGAGGTCGAGAGGGTGGACGTGTGTGCTAAGTTTCATGACTTTGCGATGATGATAAGGCTTTCAAATCATAAACGCCATCACACGATTTTCACCGCCTGGCCACGCCCACACCGTTCAGAGTTTGAAAAAGTTTCTCCATGATTCTTTCCCCCCATGTCTTTAGAGTAACCTGGCCAAGTTTGGAGCTGTTACCATTAAATCTGTAGGAGGAGTTCAATAAAATGCGAGTTGTGAAAAAAAAAAGACGTTTCCGACCACCATTAGGTGGCGCTGTAGGTGGATATCACTATTTTATATATGCGCGTTTAGGCTGGGACCAGCATTCACCGTATGATGTTTGGGACAGATTGGATAATGTGTGTGGAAGTTATAAGCGACTTAATTTTTTATGGTGAGTCATAACTTTGAGGTGTCGCCACGGCCACGCCCTTTGAGGTTTGAAAACGTTTCTCCATGATTCTTTCCCCCCATGTCTTAAGAGCTACCTGGCAAAGTTTGAAGGTTTTCGCATGAAATATGTAGGAGGAGTTTGATCAAATGCGAGGTGTGAAAAAAAAAGACGTTTCCGACCACCATTAGGTGGCGCTGTAGGTGGATGCCACTATTTTATATGTGCGCGTTCAGACTGGGTCAAGCAATCAACATATGAAGTTTGGGACAGATTGGATAATGTGTGTGGGAGTTATAAGCGACTTAATTTTTCATGGCGAGTCATATATTTGAGGCGTCACCACGGCCACGCCCTTTCAGTTTTGAAAAAGTTTCTCCATGATTCTTTCCCCCCATGTCTTAAGAGTAACCTGGCCAAGTTTGAAGTCTGTATCATCAAATCTGTAGGACGAGTTCGATCAAATGCGAGGTGTGGAAAAAAAAAGACGTTTCCGACCACCAGCAGGTGGCGCAATAGGTGGATGATACTATGATAATATGTACGCGTTCAAGCTGGGTCCAGCATTCACCGTATGAAGTTTGAGACAGATTTGATAATGTATGTGAGAGTTATAAGCGACTTAATTTTTTGTGGCGAGTGATGGCGAGTCATCAAACTTTGAAGCGTCGTCACGGCCACGCCCTTTAAGTTTTGAAAAAGTTTCCCCATGAATATTTCCCCCCATGTCTTAAGAGTAACCTGGCCAAGTTTGAAGTCTGTAGCATTAAATCTGTAGGACAAGTTCGATCTTATGCAAGGCGTGGAATCGGTCAAAAATGGCACGAAAACGCACTTTCCATCCAAAATGGCCGCCTTCCTGTGGACGTGGCACATTGGCGGCATGAGACTTTTTTGTGCGTCTGGGCATGATGAATGAGTGTACCGAATTTCGTCGTCTTACGCGAAACTAGCCCCATTGCGGGGATCATTTTTATGCATCGTAGGGGGCGCTACAGAGCCAATGAGCGACTCCCAAAAATATAAAGTTTAGATTCTTTCATGTCGTCGACTGGCAGGTGGCGCTCGCAAAATTTCCTGAGTTTTCGCATACCTTTTGCAAAGAATAAGAAAGAATAATAATAACTAGAAAGCTGCAAGCAGCTGTGAGCGGGACCGAGGTGTGCGTACGTTGGGATGTGCGTACGTTGGGCATGCGCTGGACGCTGGAGCCGCAGCTCTGCCCACACGCACGATACCCTCTGCGTACGTACGAGCACAGCATAACCCCAATGCGGAGGGGTTTTTGAAAATTTCTAGGGGGCGCCACCGAGCCATTTGGCTCCGCCCACACACGATCCCCTTTACATATGTACGAGGTCATCAGGGTGGACGTGTGTGCCAAGTTTCATTAAGTTGCGATGATGATAAGGCTTTCAAATCACAAACGCCATCACATGATTTTCACCGCCTGAACACGCCCACACCGTTCAGAGTTTGGAAAAGTTTCTCAAGATTTTCCTTCCCCCTTAGCTAAAGAGTAATCTGGCCAAGTTTGGAGCTGTTACCATAAAATATGTAGGAGGAGTTTGATCAAATGCGAGGTGTGAAAAAAAAAGATGTTTCCAACCACCAGCAGGTGGCGCTATGGGTGGATGTCACTATGATAATATGTACGCGTTCAGGCTGGGTCCAGCATTCACCGTATGAAGTTTGGGACAGATTGGATAATGTATGTGGGAGTTATAAGCAACTTAATTTGTTGTGGCGAGTGATGGCGAGTCATAGAACTTTGAGGCGTCGCCACGCCCACGCCCTTTGAGGTTTGAAAAAGTTTCTCCATGAATTTTTTCCCCCATGTCTTAAGAGTAGCCTGGCCAAGTTTGAAGTCTGTAGCATTAAATCTGTAGGACAAGTTCGATCTTATACAAGGTGTAGAATCGGTCAAAAATGGCACGAAAACGCACTTTCCATCCAAAATGGCTGACTTCCTGTGGACGTGGGACCATGGCGGCATGAGACTTTTTTGTGCGTCTGGGCATGATGAATGAGTGTACCGAATTTCGTCGTCCCACGCAAAACTAACCCCAATGTGTGGACCATTTTTAAGTACCCTAGGGGGCGCCACTGAGCCACTTTGCTCCGCCCACACACGATACCCTTCACATACGTACGAGGTGTTCAGGATGGACGTGTGTGCCAAGTTTCATGACGTTGTGATGATGATAAGGCTTTCAAATCACAAACACCATCACACGTTTTTCACCGCCTGACCACGCCCGAATTGTTCAGAGTTTGGAAAAGTTTCTCCATGAATATTTGCCCCCATGTCTTAAGAGTAACCTGGCTAAGTTTGAAGCTTGTAGCATTAAATCTGTAGGAGGAGTTTTATAAAATGTGAGGTGTGGCAAAAAATGACATTTCCGACCAGCAGCAGGTGGCGCTATAGGAGGATGTCACTATGATAATATGTACGCGTTCAGGCTGAGTCCAGCATTCACCGTGTGAAGTTTGGGACAGATTGGATAATGAGTGTGGAAGTTATAAGCGACTTAATTCTTCATGGCGAGTCATAACTTTGAGGCGTCGCCACGGCCACGTCCTTTGAGGTTTGAAAAAGTTTCTCCATGACTCTTTCCCCCCATGTCTTAAGAGTAATCTGGCCAAGTTTGAAGCTTGTAGCATTAAATCTGTAGGACGAGTTCGATCAAATGCGAGATGTGGAAAAAAAGAGATGTTTCCGACCACCAGCAGGTGGCGCTATAGGTGGATGTCGTTATGATAATATGTATGCGTTCAGGCTGGGTCCAGCATTCACCGTATGAAGTTTGGGACAGATTGGATAATGTATGTGGGAGTTATAAGCGACTTAATTTGTTGTGGCGAGTGATGGCGAGTCATCGAACTTTGAGGAGTTGCCACGCCCACGCCCTTTAAGTTTTGAAAAAGTTTCTCCATGAATCTCTCCCCCCATGTCTTAAGAGTAACCTGGCCAAGTTTGAAGTCTGTAGCATGAAATCTGTAGGACAAGTTCGATCTTAAGCAAGGCGTGGAATCGGCCAAAAATGGCACGAAAACGCACTTTCCATCCAAAATGGCCGCCTTCCTGTGTACGTGGGACCATGGCGGCCTGAGACTTTTTTGTGCGTCTTGGCATGATGAACGAGTGTACCGAATTTCGTCATCCCACGCGAAACTAATCCTATTGCGGGGACAATTTTTAACCATCGTAGGGGGCGCTACAGAGCCAATGAGCGACTACCAAAAATATAAAGTTTAGATTCTTTCATGTCGTCGACTGGCAGATGGCGCTCGCAAAATTTCCTGAGTTTTCGCATACCTTTTGCAAAGAATAAGAAAGAAAGAATAATAACTAGAAAGCTGCAAGCAGCTGTGAGCGGGACCGAGTGTGCGTACGTTGGGATGTGCGCACGTTGGGCATGCGCTGGACGCCGTAGTCGCGCAGCTCTGCCCACACGCACGATTCCCATTGCGTACGTACGAGCACACAATAACCCCAATGCATAGGGGTTTTTGAAAATTTCTAGGTTGCGCCACTGAGCCATTTTTCTCCGCCCACACACGATACCCTTTACATACGTACGAGGTCGTCAGGGTGGACGTGTGTACCAAGTTTCATGACCTTGAGATGATGATACGGCTTTCAAATCACAAACGCCATCACACGATTTTCACCGCATGGCCACGCCCACACCAATCAGAGTTTGGAAACGTTTCTCCATGAATTGTTGCCTCCATGTCTTAAGAGTAACCTGGCTAAGTTTGAAGCTTGTAGCATTAAATCTGTGGGAGGAGTTTGACAAAATGTGAGGTGTGGAAAAAAAAGACGTTTCTGGTGGCGCTGTAGGTGGATGTCACTATTTTATGTATGCGCGTTCAGGCTGGGTCCAGATATCACCGTATGAAGTTTGGGACAGATTGGATAATGTATGTAGGAGTTATAAGCGACTTAATTTTTCATGGCGAGTCATAAATTTGAGGCATCGCCACGGCCACGCCCTTTGAGGTTTGAAAAAGTTTCTCCATGAATTTTTCCCCCCATGTCTTAAGAGTAACCTGGCCAAGTTTGAAGGTTTTTGCATCAAATATGTAGGAGGAGTTTGATCAAATGCGAGGTGTGGAAAAAAAAAGATGTTTCCAACCACCAGCAGGTGGCGCTATAGGTGGATGTCACTATGTTATAAGTGCGCGTTCCGGCTGGGTCCAGCATTCACCGTATGAAGTTTGGGACAGATTGGATAATGTATGTGGGAGTTATAAGCGACTTAATTTTTTGTGGCGAGTGATGGCGAGTCATCAAACTTTGAGGCGTCGCCACGGCCACGCCCTTTAAGTTTTGAAAAAGTTTTCCCATGAATTTTACCCCCCATGTCTTAAGAGTAACCTGGCCAAGTTTGAAGTCTGTAGCATAAAATCTGTAGAACAAGTTCGATCTTAAGCAAGGCGTGGAATTGGTCAAAAATGGCACAAAAACGCACTTTCCATTCAAAATGGCCGCCATGCTGTAGGCGTGGGACCATGGCGGCAAGAGACTTTTTTGTGCGTCTGGGCATGATGAATGAGTGTACCGAATTTCATTGTCCTACGCGAAACTAACCCCATTGCGGGCACCATTTTTAAGCATTGTAGGGGGCGCTACAGAGTCAATGAGCGACTCCCAAAAATATAAAGTTTAGATTCTTTCATGTCGTCGACTGGCAGGTGGTGCTCGCAAAATTTCCTGAGTTTTCGCATACCTTTTGCAAAGAATAAGAATAATAAAAATAACTAGAAAGCTGCAAGCAGCTGTGAGCGGGACCGAGGTGTGCGTACGTTGGATGTGCGCACGTTGGGCATGCGCTGGACGCTGGAGCCGCAGCTCTGCCCACACGCACGATACCCGCTGTGTACTTACGAGCACAGCATATCCCCAATGCGGAGGGGTTTTTGAAAATTTCTAGGGGGCGCCACTGAGCCATTTTTCTCCGCCCACACACGATACCCTTTACATACGTACGAGGTCGTCAGGGTGGACGTGTGTACCAAGTTTCATTACCTTGAGATGATGATAAGGCTTTCAAATCACAAACGTCATCACACGATTTTCACCGCATGGCCACGCCCACACCGTTCAGAGTTTGGAAAAGTTTCTCCATGAATTGTTGCTTCCATGTCTTAAGAGTAACTTGGCTAAGTTTGAAGTTTGTAGCATTAAATCTGTGGGAGGAGTTTGATAAAATGTGAGGTATGGAAAAAAAAGACGTTTCTGACCACCAGCAGGTGGCGCTGTTGGTGGATGTCACTATTTTATCTATGCGCGTTCAGGCTGGGTCCAGATATCACCGTATGAAGTTTGGGACAGATTGGATAATGTATGTGGAAGTTATAAGCGACTTAATTTTTCATGGCGAGTCATAACTTTGAGGCGTCGCCACGGCCACGCCCTTTGAGGTTTGAAAAAGTTTCTCCATGACTCTTTCCCCCCATGTCTTAAGAGTAACCTGGCCAAGTTTGAAGCTTGTAGCATTAAATCTGTAGGACGAGTTCGATCAAATGCGAGATGTGGAAAAAAAGAGATGTTTCCGACCACCAGCAGGTGGCGCTATAGGTGGATGTCGTTATGATAATATGTACGCATTCAGGCTGGGTCCAGCATTCACCGTATGAAGTTTGGGACAGATTGGATAATGTATGTGGGAGTTATAAGCGACTTCATTTGTTGTGGCGAGTGATGGCGAGTCATCGAACTTTGAGGAGTTGCCACGCCCACGCCCTTTAAGTTTTGAAAAAGTTTCTCCATGAATTTCTCCCCCCATGTCTTGAGAGTAACCTGGCCAAGTTTGAAGTCTGTAGCATGAAATCTGTAGGACAAGTTCGATCTTATGCAAGGCGTGGAATCGGCCAAAAATGGCACGAAAACACACTTTCCATCCAAAATGGCCGCCTTCCTGTGTACGTGGCACCGTGATGGCAAGAGACTTTTTGGTGCGTCTGGGCATGATGAATGAGTGTACCGAATTTCGTCGTCCCACGCGAAACTAATCCTATTAAGGGGACCATTTTTATGCACCGTAGGGGGCGCTACAGAGCCAATGAGCAACTCCCAAAGATATAATGTTTAGATTCTTTCATGTCGTCGACTGGCACGTGGCGCTTGCAAAATTTCCTGAGTTTTCGCATACCTTTTGCAAAGAATAAGAAGAATAACTAGAAAGCTGCAAGCAGCTGTGAGCGGGACCGAGGTGTGCGTACGTTGGATGTGCGCACGTTGTGGCATGCGCTGGACTCCGTAGTCGCGCAGCTCCGCCCACCCGCACGATACCCTCTGCGTACGTACGAGCACATAATAACCCCAATGCGGAGGGGTTTTTGGAAATTTTTAGGGGGCGCCACTGAACCATTTTGCTCCGCCCACAAACGAAACCCTTTACATACACACGAGGTGGTCAGGGTGGACGTGTGTGCCAAGTTTCATGATCTTGCAATGGTGATAAGGCTTTCAAATCACAAACGCCATCACACGATTTTCACCGCCTGGCCACGCCCACACCGTTCAGAGTTTTAAAAAGTTTCTCCATGATTAATTTCCTCCATGTCTTAAGAATAACCTGGCCAAGTTTGAAGCTTGTAGCATTCAATATGTAGGAGGAGTTCGATAAAATATGAGTTGTGGAAAAAAAGAGACGTTTCCAACGACCAGCAGGTGGCGCTATATGTGGTTGTCACTATTTTATGTGTGCACGTTCAGGCTGGGTCCAGAAATCAACGTATGAAGTTTGGGACAGATTGGATAATGTTTGTGGGAGTTATAAGCGACTTAATTCTTCATGGCAAGTCATAACTTTGAGGCGTCGCCACGGCCACGCCCTTTAAGGTTTGAAAAAGTTTCTCCATGAATTCCCCCCCCCCCATGTCTTAAGAGTAATCTGGCCAAGTTTGAAGCTTTTAGCATTAAATCTGTAGGAGTAGTTTGATCAAATGCGAGGTGTGAAAAAAAAAGATGTTTCCAACCACCAGCAGGTGGCGCTATGGGTGGATGTCACTATGATAATATGTACGCGTTCAGGCTGGGTCCAGCATTCACCGTATGAAGTTTGGGACAGATTGGATAATGTATGTGGGAGTTATAAGCAACTTAATTTGTTGTGGCGAGTGATGGCGAGTCATAGAACTTTGAGGCGTCGCCACGCCCACGCCCTTTGAGGTTTGAAAAAGTTTCTCCATGAATTTTTCCCCCCATGTCTTAAGAGTAGCCTGGCCAAGTTTGAAGTCTGTAGCATTAAATCTGTAGGACAAGTTCGATCTTATACAAGGTGTAGAATCGGTCAAAAATGGCACGAAAACGCACTTTCCATCCAAAATGGCCGACTTCCTGTGGACGTGGGACCATGGCGGCATGAGACTTTTTTGTGCGTCTGGGCATGATGAATGAGTGTACCGAATTTCGTCGTCCCACGCAAAACTAACCCCAATGTGTGGACCATTTTTAAGTACCCTAGGGGGCGCCACTGAGCCACTTTGCTCCGCCCACACACGATACCCTTCACATACGTACGAGGTGTTCAGGATGGACGTGTGTGCCAAGTTTCATGACGTTGTGATGATGATAAGGCTTTCAAATCAAAAACACCATCACACGTTTTTCACCGCCTGACCACGCCCGAATTGTTCAGAGTTTGGAAAAGTTTCTCCATGAATATTTGCCCCCATGTCTTAAGAGTAACCTGGCTAAGTTTGAAGCTTGTAGCATTAAATCTGTAGGAGGAGTTTTATAAAATGTGAGGTGTGGCAAAAAATGACATTTCCGACCACCAGCAGGTGGCGCTATAGGAGGATGTCACTATGATAATATGTACGCGTTCAGGCTGAGTCCAGCATTCACCGTGTGAAGTTTGGGACAGATTGGATAATGAGTGTGGAAGTTATAAGCGACTTAATTCTTCATGGTGAGTCATAACTTTGAGGCGTCGCCACGGCCACGCCCTTTGAGGTTTGAAAAAGTTTCTCCATGACTCTTTCCCCCCATGTCTTAAGAGTAATCTGGCCAAGTTTGAAGCTTTTAGCATTAAATCTGTAGGACGAGTTCGATCAAATGCGAGATGTGGAAAAAAAGAGATGTTTCCGACCACCAGCAGGTGGCGCTATAGGTGGATGTCGTTATGATAATATGTATGCGTTCAGGCTAGGTCCAGCATTCACCGTATGAAGTTTGGGACAGATTGGATAATGTATGTGGGAGTTATAAGCGACTTAATTTGTTGTGGCGAGTGATGGCGAGTCATCGAACTTTGAGGAGTTGCCACGCCCACGCCCTTTAAGTTTTGAAAAAGTTTCTCCATGAATTTCCCCCCCCATGTCTTAAGAGTAACCTGGCCAAGTTTGAAGTCTGTAGCATGAAATCTGTAGGACAAGTTCGATCTTAAGCAAGGCGTGGAATCGGCCAAAAATGGCACGAAAACGCACTTTCCATCCAAAATGGCCGCCTTCCTGTGTACGTGGGACCATGGCGGCCTGAGACTTTTTTGTGCGTCTTGGCATGATGAACGAGTGTACCGAATTTCGTCATCCCACGCGAAACTAATCCTATTGCGGGGACAATTTTTAACCATCGTAGGGGGCGCTACAGAGCCAATGAGCGACTACCAAAAATATAAAGTTTAGATTCTTTCATGTCGTCGACCGGCACGTGGCGCTCGCAAAATTTCCTGAGTTTTCGCATACCTTTTGCAAAGAATAAGAAAGAATAATAATAATAATAATAATAAACCTTACAGATACAATAGGGTCCTTGCAGTTTCACTGCTCGGTCCCTAATAATAAACCTTACAGATACAATAGGGTCCTTGCAGTTTCACTGCTCGGTCCCTAATAAACCTTACAGATACAATAGGGTCCTTGCAGTTTCACTGCTCGGTCCCTAATAACTAGAAAGCTGCAAGCAGCTGTGAGCGGGACCGAGTGTGCGTACGTTGGGATGTGCGCACGTTGGGCATGCGCTGGACGCCGTAGTCGCGCAGCTCTGCCCACACGCACGATTCCCATTGCGTACGTACGAGCACACAATAACCCCAATGCATAGGGGTTTTTGAAAATTTCTAGGTTGCGCCACTGAGCCATTTTTCTCCGCCCACACACGATACCCTTTACATACGTACGAGGTCGTCAGGGTGGACGTGTGTACCAAGTTTCATGACCTTGAGATGATGATACGGCTTTCAAATCACAAACGCCATCACACGATTTTCACCGCATGGCCACGCCCACACCAATCAGAGTTTGGAAACGTTTCTCCATGAATTGTTGCCTCCATGTCTTAAGAGTAACCTGGCTAAGTTTGAAGCTTGTAGCATTAAATCTGTGGGAGGAGTTTGACAAAATGTGAGGTGTGGAAAAAAAAGACGTTTCTGGTGGCGCTGTAGGTGGATGTCACTATTTTATGTATGCGCGTTCAGGCTGGGTCCAGATATCACCGTATGAAGTTTGGGACAGATTGGATAATGTATGTAGGAGTTATAAGCGACTTAATTTTTCATGGCGAGTCATAAATTTGAGGCATCGCCACGGCCACGCCCTTTGAGGTTTGAAAAAGTTTCTCCATGAATTTTTCCCCCCATGTCTTAAGAGTAACCTGGCCAAGTTTGAAGGTTTTTGCATCAAATATGTAGGAGGAGTTTGATCAAATGCGAGGTGTGGAAAAAAAAAGATGTTTCCAACCACCAGCAGGTGGCGCTATAGGTGGATGTCACTATGTTATAAGTGCGCGTTCCGGCTGGGTCCAGCATTCACCGTATGAAGTTTGGGACAGATTGGATAATGTATGTGGGAGTTATAAGCGACTTAATTTTTTGTGGCGAGTGATGGCGAGTCATCAAACTTTGAGGCGTCGCCACGGCCACGCCCTTTAAGTTTTGAAAAAGTTTTCCCATGAATTTTACCCCCCATGTCTTAAGAGTAACCTGGCCAAGTTTGAAGTCTGTAGCATAAAATCTGTAGAACAAGTTCGATCTTAAGCAAGGCGTGGAATTGGTCAAAAATGGCACAAAAACGCACTTTCCATTCAAAATGGCCGCCATGCTGTAGGCGTGGGACCATGGCGGCAAGAGACTTTTTTGTGCGTCTGGGCATGATGAATGAGTGTACCGAATTTCATTGTCCTACGCGAAACTAACCCCATTGCGGGCACCATTTTTAAGCATTGTAGGGGGCGCTACAGAGTCAATGAGCGACTCCCAAAAATATAAAGTTTAGATTCTTTCATGTCGTCGACTGGCAGGTGGTGCTCGCAAAATTTCCTGAGTTTTCGCATACCTTTTGCAAAGAATAAGAATAATAAAAATAACTAGAAAGCTGCAAGCAGCTGTGAGCGGGACCGAGGTGTGCGTACGTTGGATGTGCGCACGTTGGGCATGCGCTGGACGCTGGAGCCGCAGCTCTGCCCACACGCACGATACCCGCTGTGTACTTACGAGCACAGCATATCCCCAATGCGGAGGGGTTTTTGAAAATTTCTAGGGGGCGCCACTGAGCCATTTTTCTCCGCCCACACACGATACCCTTTACATACGTACGAGGTCGTCAGGGTGGACGTGTGTACCAAGTTTCATTACCTTGAGATGATGATAAGGCTTTCAAATCACAAACGTCATCACACGATTTTCACCGCATGGCCACGCCCACACCGTTCAGAGTTTGGAAAAGTTTCTCCATGAATTGTTGCTTCCATGTCTTAAGAGTAACTTGGCTAAGTTTGAAGTTTGTAGCATTAAATCTGTGGGAGGAGTTTGATAAAATGTGAGGTATGGAAAAAAAAGACGTTTCTGACCACCAGCAGGTGGCGCTGTTGGTGGATGTCACTATTTTATCTATGCGCGTTCAGGCTGGGTCCAGATATCACCGTATGAAGTTTGGGACAGATTGGATAATGTATGTGGAAGTTATAAGCGACTTAATTTTTCATGGCGAGTCATAACTTTGAGGCGTCGCCACGGCCACGCCCTTTGAGGTTTGAAAAAGTTTCTCCATGACTCTTTCCCCCCATGTCTTAAGAGTAACCTGGCCAAGTTTGAAGCTTGTAGCATTAAATCTGTAGGACGAGTTCGATCAAATGCGAGATGTGGAAAAAAAGAGATGTTTCCGACCACCAGCAGGTGGCGCTATAGGTGGATGTCGTTATGATAATATGTACGCATTCAGGCTGGGTCCAGCATTCACCGTATGAAGTTTGGGACAGATTAGATAATGTATGTGGGAGTTATAAGCGACTTCATTTGTTGTGGCGAGTGATGGCGAGTCATCGAACTTTGAGGAGTTGCCACGCCCACGCCCTTTAAGTTTTGAAAAAGTTTCTCCATGAATCTCTCCCCCCATGTCTTAAGAGTAACCTGGCCAAGTTTGAAGTCTGTAGCATGAAATCTGTAGGACAAGTTCGATCTTAAGCAAGGCGTGGAATCGGCCAAAAATGGCACGAAAACGCACTTTCCATCCAAAATGGCCGCCTTCCTGTGTACGTGGGACCATGGCGGCCTGAGACTTTTTTGTGCGTCTTGGCATGATGAACGAGTGTACCGAATTTCGTCATCCCACGCGAAACTAATCCTATTGCGGGGACAATTTTTAACCATCGTAGGGGGCGCTACAGAGCCAATGAGCGACTACCAAAAATATAAAGTTTAGATTCTTTCATGTCGTCGACTGGCAGATGGCGCTCGCAAAATTTCCTGAGTTTTCGCATACCTTTTGCAAAGAATAAGAAAGAAAGAATAATAATAAACCTTACAGATACAATAGGGTCCTTGCAGTTTCACTGCTCGGTCCCTAATAACTAGAAAGCTGCAAGCAGCTGTGAGCGGGACCGAGTGTGCGTACGTTGGGATGTGCGCACGTTGGGCATGCGCTGGACGCCGTAGTCGCGCAGCTCTGCCCACACGCACGATTCCCATTGCGTACGTACGAGCACACAATAACCCCAATGCATAGGGGTTTTTGAAAATTTCTAGGTTGCGCCACTGAGCCATTTTTCTCCGCCCACACACGATACCCTTTACATACGTACGAGGTCGTCAGGGTGGACGTGTGTACCAAGTTTCATGACCTTGAGATGATGATACGGCTTTCAAATCACAAACGCCATCACACGATTTTCACCGCATGGCCACGCCCACACCAATCAGAGTTTGGAAACGTTTCTCCATGAATTGTTGCCTCCATGTCTTAAGAGTAACCTGGCTAAGTTTGAAGCTTGTAGCATTAAATCTGTGGGAGGAGTTTGACAAAATGTGAGGTGTGGAAAAAAAAGACGTTTCTGGTGGCGCTGTAGGTGGATGTCACTATTTTATGTATGCGCGTTCAGGCTGGGTCCAGATATCACCGTATGAAGTTTGGGACAGATTGGATAATGTATGTAGGAGTTATAAGCGACTTAATTTTTTGTGGCGAGTGATGGCGAGTCATCAAACTTTGAGGCGTCGCCACGGCCACGCCCTTTAAGTTTTGAAAAAGTTTTCCCATGAATTTTACCCCCCATGTCTTAAGAGTAACCTGGCCAAGTTTGAAGTCTGTAGCATAAAATCTGTAGAACAAGTTCGATCTTAAGCAAGGCGTGGAATTGGTCAAAAATGGCACAAAAACGCACTTTCCATTCAAAATGGCCGCCATGCTGTAGGCGTGGGACCATGGCGGCAAGAGACTTTTTTGTGCGTCTGGGCATGATGAATGAGTGTACCGAATTTCATTGTCCTACGCGAAACTAACCCCATTGCGGGCACCATTTTTAAGCATTGTAGGGGGCGCTACAGAGTCAATGAGCGACTCCCAAAAATATAAAGTTTAGATTCTTTCATGTCGTCGACTGGCAGGTGGTGCTCGCAAAATTTCCTGAGTTTTCGCATACCTTTTGCAAAGAATAAGAATAATAAAAATAACTAGAAAGCTGCAAGCAGCTGTGAGCGGGACCGAGGTGTGCGTACGTTGGATGTGCGCACGTTGGGCATGCGCTGGACGCTGGAGCCGCAGCTCTGCCCACACGCACGATACCCGCTGTGTACTTACGAGCACAGCATATCCCCAATGCGGAGGGGTTTTTGAAAATTTCTAGGGGGCGCCACTGAGCCATTTTGCTCCGCCCACACACGA
Source organism: Odontesthes bonariensis (assembly GCF_027942865.1). Lineage (NCBI taxonomy): Eukaryota > Metazoa > Chordata > Actinopteri > Atheriniformes > Atherinopsidae > Odontesthes > Odontesthes bonariensis. The sequence continues at coordinate 29,525,182 of NC_134524.1, read as the reverse complement.
TACCCTTTACATACGTACGAGGTCGTCAGGGTGGACGTGTGTACCAAGTTTCATTACCTTGAGATGATGATAAGGCTTTCAAATCACAAACGTCATCACACGATTTTCACCGCATGGCCACGCCCACACCGTTCAGAGTTTGGAAAAGTTTCTCCATGAATTGTTGCTTCCATGTCTTAAGAGTAACTTGGCTAAGTTTGAAGTTTGTAGCATTAAATCTGTGGGAGGAGTTTGATAAAATGTGAGGTATGGAAAAAAAAGACGTTTCTGACCACCAGCAGGTGGCGCTGTTGGTGGATGTCACTATTTTATCTATGCGCGTTCAGGCTGGGTCCAGATATCACCGTATGAAGTTTGGGACAGATTGGATAATGTATGTGGAAGTTATAAGCGACTTAATTTTTCATGGCGAGTCATAACTTTGAGGCGTCGCCACGGCCACGCCCTTTGAGGTTTGAAAAAGTTTCTCCATGACTCTTTCCCCCCATGTCTTAAGAGTAACCTGGCCAAGTTTGAAGCTTGTAGCATTAAATCTGTAGGACGAGTTCGATCAAATGCGAGATGTGGAAAAAAAGAGATGTTTCCGACCACCAGCAGGTGGCGCTATAGGTGGATGTCGTTATGATAATATGTACGCATTCAGGCTGGGTCCAGCATTCACCGTATGAAGTTTGGGACAGATTGGATAATGTATGTGGGAGTTATAAGCGACTTCATTTGTTGTGGCGAGTGATGGCGAGTCATCGAACTTTGAGGAGTTGCCACGCCCACGCCCTTTAAGTTTTGAAAAAGTTTCTCCATGAATCTCTCCCCCCATGTCTTAAGAGTAACCTGGCCAAGTTTGAAGTCTGTAGCATGAAATCTGTAGGACAAGTTCGATCTTAAGCAAGGCGTGGAATCGGCCAAAAATGGCACGAAAACGCACTTTCCATCCAAAATGGCCGCCTTCCTGTGTACGTGGGACCATGGCGGCCTGAGACTTTTTTGTGCGTCTTGGCATGATGAACGAGTGTACCGAATTTCGTCATCCCACGCGAAACTAATCCTATTGCGGGGACAATTTTTAACCATCGTAGGGGGCGCTACAGAGCCAATGAGCGACTACCAAAAATATAAAGTTTAGATTCTTTCATGTCGTCGACTGGCAGATGGCGCTCGCAAAATTTCCTGAGTTTTCGCATACCTTTTGCAAAGAATAAGAAAGAAAGAATAATAATAAACCTTACAGATACAATAGGGTCCTTGCAGTTTCACTGCTCGGTCCCTAATAACTAGAAAGCTGCAAGCAGCTGTGAGCGGGACCGAGTGTGCGTACGTTGGGATGTGCGCACGTTGGGCATGCGCTGGACGCCGTAGTCGCGCAGCTCTGCCCACACGCACGATTCCCATTGCGTACGTACGAGCACACAATAACCCCAATGCATAGGGGTTTTTGAAAATTTCTAGGTTGCGCCACTGAGCCATTTTTCTCCGCCCACACACGATACCCTTTACATACGTACGAGGTCGTCAGGGTGGACGTGTGTACCAAGTTTCATGACCTTGAGATGATGATACGGCTTTCAAATCACAAACGCCATCACACGATTTTCACCGCATGGCCACGCCCACACCAATCAGAGTTTGGAAACGTTTCTCCATGAATTGTTGCCTCCATGTCTTAAGAGTAACCTGGCTAAGTTTGAAGCTTGTAGCATTAAATCTGTGGGAGGAGTTTGACAAAATGTGAGGTGTGGAAAAAAAAGACGTTTCTGGTGGCGCTGTAGGTGGATGTCACTATTTTATGTATGCGCGTTCAGGCTGGGTCCAGATATCACCGTATGAAGTTTGGGACAGATTGGATAATGTATGTAGGAGTTATAAGCGACTTAATTTTTCATGGCGAGTCATAAATTTGAGGCATCGCCACGGCCACGCCCTTTGAGGTTTGAAAAAGTTTCTCCATGAATTTTTCCCCCCATGTCTTAAGAGTAACCTGGCCAAGTTTGAAGGTTTTTGCATCAAATATGTAGGAGGAGTTTGATCAAATGCGAGGTGTGGAAAAAAAAAGATGTTTCCAACCACCAGCAGGTGGCGCTATAGGTGGATGTCACTATGTTATAAGTGCGCGTTCCGGCTGGGTCCAGCATTCACCGTATGAAGTTTGGGACAGATTGGATAATGTATGTGGGAGTTATAAGCGACTTAATTTTTTGTGGCGAGTGATGGCGAGTCATCAAACTTTGAGGCGTCGCCACGGCCACGCCCTTTAAGTTTTGAAAAAGTTTTCCCATGAATTTTACCCCCCATGTCTTAAGAGTAACCTGGCCAAGTTTGAAGTCTGTAGCATAAAATCTGTAGAACAAGTTCGATCTTAAGCAAGGCGTGGAATTGGTCAAAAATGGCACAAAAACGCACTTTCCATTCAAAATGGCCGCCATGCTGTAGGCGTGGGACCATGGCGGCAAGAGACTTTTTTGTGCGTCTGGGCATGATGAATGAGTGTACCGAATTTCATTGTCCTACGCGAAACTAACCCCATTGCGGGCACCATTTTTAAGCATTGTAGGGGGCGCTACAGAGTCAATGAGCGACTCCCAAAAATATAAAGTTTAGATTCTTTCATGTCGTCGACTGGCAGGTGGTGCTCGCAAAATTTCCTGAGTTTTCGCATACCTTTTGCAAAGAATAAGAATAATAAAAATAACTAGAAAGCTGCAAGCAGCTGTGAGCGGGACCGAGGTGTGCGTACGTTGGATGTGCGCACGTTGGGCATGCGCTGGACGCTGGAGCCGCAGCTCTGCCCACACGCACGATACCCGCTGTGTACTTACGAGCACAGCATATCCCCAATGCGGAGGGGTTTTTGAAAATTTCTAGGGGGCGCCACTGAGCCATTTTTCTCCGCCCACACACGATACCCTTTACATACGTACGAGGTCGTCAGGGTGGACGTGTGTACCAAGTTTCATTACCTTGAGATGATGATAAGGCTTTCAAATCACAAACGTCATCACACGATTTTCACCGCATGGCCACGCCCACACCGTTCAGAGTTTGGAAAAGTTTCTCCATGAATTGTTGCTTCCATGTCTTAAGAGTAACTTGGCTAAGTTTGAAGTTTGTAGCATTAAATCTGTGGGAGGAGTTTGATAAAATGTGAGGTATGGAAAAAAAAGACGTTTCTGACCACCAGCAGGTGGCGCTGTTGGTGGATGTCACTATTTTATCTATGCGCGTTCAGGCTGGGTCCAGATATCACCGTATGAAGTTTGGGACAGATTGGATAATGTATGTGGAAGTTATAAGCGACTTAATTTTTCATGGCGAGTCATAACTTTGAGGCGTCGCCACGGCCACGCCCTTTGAGGTTTGAAAAAGTTTCTCCATGACTCTTTCCCCCCATGTCTTAAGAGTAACCTGGCCAAGTTTGAAGCTTGTAGCATTAAATCTGTAGGACGAGTTCGATCAAATGCGAGATGTGGAAAAAAAGAGATGTTTCCGACCACCAGCAGGTGGCGCTATAGGTGGATGTCGTTATGATAATATGTACGCATTCAGGCTGGGTCCAGCATTCACCGTATGAAGTTTGGGACAGATTGGATAATGTATGTGGGAGTTATAAGCGACTTCATTTGTTGTGGCGAGTGATGGCGAGTCATCGAACTTTGAGGAGTTGCCACGCCCACGCCCTTTAAGTTTTGAAAAAGTTTCTCCATGAATTTCTCCCCCCATGTCTTGAGAGTAACCTGGCCAAGTTTGAAGTCTGTAGCATGAAATCTGTAGGACAAGTTCGATCTTATGCAAGGCGTGGAATCGGCCAAAAATGGCACGAAAACACACTTTCCATCCAAAATGGCCGCCTTCCTGTGTACGTGGCACCGTGATGGCAAGAGACTTTTTGGTGCGTCTGGGCATGATGAATGAGTGTACCGAATTTCGTCGTCCCACGCGAAACTAATCCTATTAAGGGGACCATTTTTATGCACCGTAGGGGGCGCTACAGAGCCAATGAGCAACTCCCAAAGATATAATGTTTAGATTCTTTCATGTCGTCGACTGGCACGTGGCGCTTGCAAAATTTCCTGAGTTTTCGCATACCTTTTGCAAAGAATAAGAAGAATAATAATAAACCTTACAGATACAATAGGGTCCTTGCAGTTTCACTGCTCGGTCCCTAACTAGAAAGCTGCAAGCAGCTGTGAGCGGGACCGAGGTGTGCGTACGTTGGGATGTGCGTACGTTGGGCATGCGCTGGACGCTGGAGCCGCAGCTCTTCCCACACGCACGATACCCGCTGTGTACTTACGAGCACAGCATAACCCCAATGCGGAGGGGTTCTTGAAAATTTCTAGGGGGCGCCACTGAGCCATTTTTCTCCGCCCACACACGATACCCTTTACATACGTACGAGGTCGTCAGGGTGGACGTTTGTACCAAGTTTCATTACCTTGAGATGATGATAAGGCTTTCAAATCACAAACGTCATCACACGATTTTCACCGCATGGCCACGCCCACACCGTTCAGAGTTTGGAAAAGTTTCTCCATGAATTGTTGCCTCCATGTCTTAAGAGTAACTTGGCTAAGTTTGAAGTTTGTAGCATTAAATCTGTGGGAGGAGTTTGATAAAATGTGAGGTATGGAAAAAAAAGACGTTTCTGACCACCAGCAGGTGGCGCTGTTGGTGGATGTCACTATTTTATCTATGCGCGTTCAGGCTGGGTCCAGATATCACCGTATGAAGTTTGGGACAGATTGGATAATGTATGTGGAAGTTATAAGCGACTTAATTTTTCATGGCGAGTCATAACTTTGAGGCGTCGCCACGGCCACGCCCTTTGAGGTTTGAAAAAGTTTCTCCATGACTCTTTCCCCCCATGTCTTAAGAGTAACCTGGCCAAGTTTGAAGCTTGTAGCATTAAATCTGTAGGACGAGTTCGATCAAATGCGAGATGTGGAAAAAAAGAGATGTTTCCGACCACCAGCAGGTGGCGCTATAGGTGGATGTCGTTATGATAATATGTACGCGTTCAGGCTGGGTCCAGCATTCACCGTATGAAGTTTGGGACAGATTGGATAATGTATGTGGGAGTTATAAGCGACTTCATTTGTTGTGGCGAGTGATGGCGAGTCATCGAACTTTGAGGAGTTGCCACGCCCACGCCCTTTAAGTTTTGAAAAAGTTTCTCCATGAATTTCCCCCCCCATGTCTTAAGAGTAACCTGGCCAAGTTTGAAGTCTGTAGCATGAAATCTGTAGGACAAGTTCGATCTTATGCAAGGCGTGGAATCGGCCAAAAATGGCACGAAAACGCACTTTCCATCCAAAATGGCCGCCTTCCTGTGTACGTGGCACCGTGATGGCATGAGACTTTTTGGTGCGTCTGGGCATGATGAATGAGTGTACCGAATTTCGTCGTCCCACGCGAAACTAATCCTATTAAGGGGACCATTTTTATGCACCGTAGGGGGCGCTACAGAGCCAATGAGCGACTCCTAAAAATATAAAGTTTAGATTCTTTCATGTCGTCGACTGGCAGGTGGTGCTTGCAAAATTTCGTGAGTTTTCGCATACCTTTTGAAAAGAATCGGAAATAATAATAATAACTAGAAAGCTGCAAGCAGCTGTGAGCGGGACCGAGGTATGCGTACGTTGGGATGTGCATACGTTGGGGAATGCGCTGGACGCTGGAGTTGCAGCTCTTCCCACCCGCACGATACCCTCTGTGTACGTACGAGCACATAATAACCCCAATGCGGTGGGGTTTTTGAAAATTTCTAGGGGGCGCCACTGAGCCATTTAGCACCGCCCACACACGACACTCTTTACATACGTACGAGGTCGAAAAGGTGGACGTGTCTACCAGGTTTCATGACTTTGCGATGATGATAAGGCTTTCAAATCACAAACGTCATCACACGATTTTCACCGCCTGGCCACGCCCACACTGTTCAGAGTTTGGAAAAGTTTCTCAAAATTTTTTTTCCCCCCTTGCTTAAGAGTAACCTGGCCAAGTTTGAAGATTTTAGCATGAAATATGTAGGAGGAGTTTGATCAAGAGCGAGTTGTGAAAAAAAAAAGATGTTTCCGACCACCATTAGGTGGCGCTATAGGTGGATGTCACTATTTTATATGTGAGCATTCACCGTATGAAGTTTGGGACAGATTGGATAATGTATGTGGGAGTTATAAGCGACTTCATTTTTCGTGGCGAGTGATGGCGAGTCATCAAACTTTGAGGCGTCGCCACGGCAACGCCCTTTAAGTTTTGAAAAAGTTGGCCAATGAATTTTTCCCTCCATGTCTTAAGAGTAACCTGGCCAAGTTTGAAGTCTGTAGCATTAAATCTGTAGGACAAGTTCGATCTTATACAAGGTGTGGAATCGGTCAAAAATGGCACGAAAACGCACTTTCCATCCAAAATGGCCGACTTCCTATGGACGTGGGACCATGGCGGCCTGAGACTTTTTTGTGCGTCTTGGCATGATGAATGAGTGTACCGAATTTCGTCGTCCCACGCGAAACTAATCCTATTGCGGGGACAATTTTTAAGCATCGTAGGGGGCGCTACAGAGCCAATGAGCGACTCCCAAAAATATAAAGTTTAGATTCTTTCATGTCGTCGACCGGCACATGGCGCTCGCAAAATTTCCTGAGTTTTTGCATACCTTTTGCAAAGAATAAGAAAGAAAGAAAGAAAGAATAATAATAATAATAATAAACCTTACAGATACAATAGGGTCCTTGCAGTTTCACTGCTCGGTCCCTAATAATAATAATAAACCTTACAGATACAATAGGGTCCTTGCAGTTTCACTGCTCGGTCCCTAATAATAATAATAATAATAAACCTTACAGATACAATAGGGTCCTTGCAGTTTCACTGCTCGGTCCCTAACAAGAACTGCAAGCAGTGATAACGGCCCTCGCAGCCAAGCGCAGCTCCGGCCTTGCGACCGCCTGACCGCCTGCACCGCCGACCCGACGTGGTCATCGACGCCATCCCGCGTCTCCCGCACCCGTCCACCAGGCGGAGCGTGCAACGAATTTCCCAAATCGCCTTCAGGCCACGACAGTACGACACCAGTGGCACGTTTTCAAAGTTGGAGCGATATCTCACCTTCCAGACAGGAGTTAGCGTCACTTCCTGTTTTGTGGGGGCGGAGTTTAGTGACATCAGAAATGTAACACGCCAATGTGTCAAGCGCCGCTCCGTAATGATGCACAAAAAATACGGTGCAGATCGGACGATATCTAGAGGAGATACAGCTGTTTAAATGATCTAGGGGGCGCACTGGAGTAACACTCCAATATAATCCTATTGGGCTCTTTAGAGGTTAACAAATGTCATTCTTATCTAGTTTGGTAAAAATCGGATGATATATGTGAGATTTAGAGCCGAACGTATGCAAACGGCGAGGGATTGGAATGTGCCATTCTGCCACGCCCACACTATTTTGTAGGTTCTGACAAGATGCACAGGTGTGCTGAGTTTCATGATTGTCGGTGAAAGCATCGCTTGGGGCTGATGTTTTTAGATGTTCTAGGGGGCGCTGTGGAGGCATTAGGCCACGCCCATCAAATATTGGACCGCACACCTGTTGAGGGGTGGATTAGGATCGATCCCAGTGAGTTTGGTGCATCTCGGCTCAAAACTGTAGAATTTAGAGCCAAACGTATGGTGACGGCGTGATGTCTGACTTCACCAAGCCGCCATAGCCACGCCTTCAACTGAAAACTGTTGGTGCTTTAAAGCAAGTGAGACCAACTTGTTATCTGTATTCTGACACAAGATCATGTTGATTAGGTGAAGGGGGCCAGAGATGGAGCTTTCCAAGGAAAAAACGTGACTTCCTGTTCTGAGGGGGCGGGGCTTATATGACGTCATCATTTGACCACATAGGATTGACATGCATCCAACATGGATGACTCATACCAAGTTTGGTGCAGATTTAAGTTTTTACGTGAAAGTTATAGCGTTTTGTTTACACTGGCGAGTACGCCAAGTTCGCCGCTTGGCCAAGCCCCCTAAACATGCTCAAAAACTCAAGATTTCTGATAACTTTTGTTCCCCCATCCCTTAACTGCATACCGACCAAAGATGAAGTCCGTAGCTCAAAATCCCTGGGGGGTGTAAATTTTCCTGCGAGGTGTGTAAATATGAAAAATGGCCAAAATTTGCCCTTTGACCCAAAATGGCCGCCTCCTTGTACGTTTTAGAGCATACCTCCAAGAGACTTTTGTTCTTGATGTGAGGCGATCTACGTACATACCGAGTTTCAGATCTCTACGACGTACGGTTCGGGCTATCTCACGTTAGGTGGCGCTGTAGAGCAGTTTGGCCACGCCCACTTTCGATTCCATTAAAAACATTTGATTTCACGCGGGGGACAATTTTGGGCAAAGTTACGTGAGTTTTCGAATACGTTAAGGCGTCCCGATTTGCGATTCCGTGCGGAAAAGAAACGGAATCATAATAATAAGAATAGTGAAATCCTTCAGATACAATAGGCCTTCGCAGCGCTTAGCTGCTCGGGCCTAACTAGAAAGCTGCAAGCAGCTGTGAGCGGGACCGAGGTGTGCGTACGTTGGGATGTGCGTACGTTGGGATGTGCGCACGTTGGGGCATGCGCTGGACGCTTGAGCTGCAGCTCTGCCCACACGCACGATACCCTCTGCGTACTTACGAGCACATAAAAACCCAAATGCGGAGGGGTTTTTGAAAATTTCTAGGGGGCGCCACTGAGCCATTTTGCTCCGCCCACACACGATACCCTTTACATACGTACGAGGTCATCAGGGTGGACGTGTGTGCCAAGTTTCATGACCTTGCGATCATGATAAGGCTTTCAAATCACAAACGCCATCACACGATTTTTACCGCCTGGCCACGCCCACACCATTCAGAGTTTGAAAAAGTGTCTCCATGAATTTTTTCCCACATAAATTAAGAGTAACCTGGCCAAGTTTGAAGCTTGTGGCATTAAATCTGTAGGAGGAGTTTGAAAAAATGTGACATGCGGAAAAAAGAGGTTTCCAACCACCAGCAGGTGGCGCTATAGGAGGATGTCACTATGCTAATATGTACGCGTTCAGGCCGGGTCCAGCATTCACCGTATGAAGTTTGGGACAGATTGGATAATGTATTTGGAAGTTATAAGCGACTTAATTTTTCATGGCGAGGGATGGTGAGTCATCAAACTTTGAGGCGTCGCCACGGCCACGCCCTTTGAGGTTTGAAAAAGTTTCTCCATGAATTTTTGCCCCCATGTCTTAAGAGTAACCTGGCCAAGTTTGAAGGTTTTTGCATCAAATATGTAGGAGGAGTTTGATCAAATGCGAGGTGTGGAAAAATAAAGATGTTTCCAACCACCAGCAGGTGGCGCTATAGGAGGATGTCACTATGATAATATGTACGCGTTCAGGCTGGGTCCAGCATTCACCGTATTAAGTTTGGGACGGATTGGATAATGTATGTGGGAGTTATAAGCGACTTAATTTTTTATGGCGCGTCATAAATTTGAGGCGTCGCCACGGCCACGCCCTTTAAGTTTTGAAAAAGTTGGCCAATGATTTTTTCGGCCCATGTCCTAAGAGTAGCCTGGCCAAGTTTGAAGCGTTTAGCATTCAATATGTAGGAGGAGTTCGATTAAATGCGAGGTGTGGAAAAAAAAAGACATTTCCAACCACCAGCAGGTGGCGCTATAGGTGGATGTCACTATTTTATAGGTGCGCATTCAGGCTGGGTCCAGCAATCACCGGTTGAACTTTGGGTAAGATTGGATTATGTATGTGGAAGTTATAAGCGACTTAATTTTTCGTGGCGAGTGATGGCGAGTCATCAAACTTTGAGGCGTCGCCACGGCCACGCCCTTTAAGTTTTGAAAAAGTTGGCCAATGGATTTTTCCCTCCATGTCTTAAGAGTAACCTAGCCAAGTTTGAAGTCTGTAGCATTAAATCTGTAGGACAAGTTCGATCTTAAGCAAGGCGTGGAATCGGTCAAAAATGGCACGAAAATGCACTTTCCATCCAAAATGGCCGCCTTCCTGTGGACGTGGCACATTGGCGGCCTGAGACTTTTTTGTGCGTCTGGGCATGATGAATGAGTGTACCAAATTTCGTCGTCCCACGCAAAACTAATCCTATTGCGGGGACAATTTTTAAGCATCATAGGGGGCGCTACAGAGTCAATAAGCGACTCCCAAAAATATAAAGTTTAGATTCTTTCATGTCGTCGACTGGCAGGTGGTGCTCGCAAAATTTCCTGAGTTTTCGCATACCTTTTGCAAAGAATAAGAAAGAATAATAATAACTAGAAAGCTGCAAGCAGCTGTGAGCGGGACCGAGTGTGCGTACGTTGGGATGTGCGCACGTTGGGCATGCGCTGGACGCCGTAGTCGCGCATCTCTGCCCACACGCACGATTTCCATTGCGTACGTACGAGCACGCAATAACCCCAATGCATAGGGTTTTTTGAAAATTTCTAGGGGGCGCCACTGAGCCATTTTGCTCCGCCCACACACAATACCCTTTACATACGCACAAGGTCGTCAGGGTGGACGTGTGTACAAAGTTTCATGACTTTACGATGATGATAAGGCTTTCATATTACAAACGCCATCACACGATTTTCACCTCTGGCCACGCCCACACCGTTCAGAGTTTGGAAAAGTTTCTCCATGAAGTTTTGCCCTCATGTCTTAAGAGTAACCTGGCCAAGTTTGAAGATTTTAGCATGAAATATGTAGGAGGAGTTTGATCAAATAAGAGGTGTGGAAAAAAATGAAGTTTCCGACCACCATTAGGTGGCGCTGTAGGTGGATATCACTTTTTTGTATGTGCACGTTCAGTCTGGGTCCAGCATTCACCGTATGAAGTTTGGGACAGATTGGATAATGTATGTGGGAGTTATAAGCGACTTAATTTTTTATGGCGCGTCATAAATTTGAGGTGTCGCCACGGCCACGCCCTTTAAGTTTTGAAAAAGTTGGCCAATGATTTCTTCGGCCCATGTCTTAAGAGCAACCTGGCCAAGTTTGAAGGTTTTTGCATTAAATATGTAGGAGGAGTTCGATCAAATGCGAGGTGTGGAAAAAAAAAGACATTTCCAACCACCAGAAGGTGGCGCTATAGGTGGATGTCACTATTTTATATGTGAGCTTTCAGTCTGGGTCCAGCATTCACCGTATGAAGTTTGGGACAGATTGGATAATATATGTGGGAGTTATAAGCGACTTCATTTTTCGTGGCGAGTGATGGCGAGTCATCAAACTTTGAGGCGTCGCCACGGCCACGCCCTTTAAGTTTTGAAAAAGTTGGCCAATGAATTTTTCCCTCCATGTCTTAAGAGTAACCTGGCCAAGTTTGAAGTCTGTAGCATTAAATCTGTAGGACAAGTTCGATCTTAAGCAAGGCGTGGAATCGGTCAAAAATGGCACGAAAACGCACTTTCCATCCAAAATGGCCGACTTCCTGTGGACGTGGGACCATGGCGGCATGAGACTTTTTTGTGCGTCTTGGCATGATGAATGAGTGTACCGAATTTCATCGTCCCACGCGAAACTAATCCTATTGCGGGGACAATTTTTAAGCACCGTAGGGGGCGCTACAGAGCCAATGAGCGACTCCCAAAAATATAAAGTTTAGATTCTTTCATGTCGTCGACTGGCAGGTGGTGCTCGCAAAATTTCCTGAGTTTTCGCATACCTTTTGCAAAGAATAAGAAAGAATAATAATAACTAGAAAGCTGCAAGCAGCTGTGAGCGGGACCGAGGTGTGCGTACGTTGGGATATGCGTACGTTGGGGAATGCGCTGGACGCCGTAGTCGCGCAGCTCTGCCCACACGCAGGATACCCTCTGCGTTAGTACGAGTACATAATAACCCCAATGCGGAGGGGTTGTTGAAAATTTCTAGGGGGCGACACTGAGTCATTTATCTCCGCCCACACACGATACCCTTTACATACGTACGAGGTCTACAGGGTGGACGTGTGTGCCAAGCTTAATGACTTTGCGATGATGATAAGGCTTTCAAATCAGAAACGCCATTACAAGATTTTCACCGCCTCGCTACGGCCACGCCCTTTGAGATTTGAAAAAGTTTCTCCATGAATTTTTCCCCTCATGTCTTAAGAGTAACCTGGCCAAGTTTCAAGTCTGTAGCATTAAATCTGTAGGACGAGTTCGATCAAATGCGAGATGTGGAAAAAAAGAGATGTTTCCAACCCCCAGCAGGTGGCGCTATAGGTGGATGTAGCTATGATAATATGTACACATTCAGGCTGGTTCCAGCATTCACCGAATGAAGTTTGGGACAGATTAAATAATGTATGTGGGAGTTATAAGCGACTTCATTTTTTGTGGCGAGTGATGGCGAGTCATCGAACTTTGAGGCGTCGCCACGGCCACGCCCTTTGAGGTTTGAAAAGGTTTCTCCATGAATCTTTCCCCCCATGTCTTAAGAGTAACCTGGCCAAGATTGAAGTCTGAAGCATGAAATTTGTAGGATAAGTTCGATCTTATGCAAGGCGTGGAATCGGCCAAAAATGGCACGAAAACGCACTTTCCATCCTAAATGGCCGCCTTCCTGTGGACGTGGCACCGTGATGGCATGAGACTTTTTGGTGCGTCTGGGCATGATGAATGAGTGTACCGAATTTCGTCGTCCCACGCAAAACTAACCCCAATTTGTGGACCATTTTTAAGTACCTTAGGGGGCGCCACTGAGCCACTTTGCTCCGCCCACATACGATACCCTTCACATACGTACGAGGTTGTCAGGATGGACGTGTGTGTCAAGTTTCATGACGTTGTGATGATGATAAGGCTTTCAAATCACAAACACCATCACACGATTTTCACCGCCTGGCCACGCCCACATTGTTCAGAGTTTGGAAAAGTTTCTCCATGAATTTTTGCCCCCATGTCTTAAGAGTAACCTGGCCAAGTTTGAAGCTTGTAGCATTAAATCTGTAGGAGGAGTTTTATAAAATGTGAGGTATGGAAAAAAAAGACGTTTCTGACCACCAGCAGGTGGCGCTGTTGGTGGATGTCACTATTTTATCTATGCGCGTTCAGGCTGGGTCCAGATATCACCGTATGAAGTTTGGGACAGATTGGATAATGTATGTGGAAGTTATAAGCGACTTAATTCTTCATGGCGAGTCATAACTTTGAGGCGTCGCCACGGCCACGCCCTTTGAGGTTTGAAAAAGTTTCTCCATGACTCTTTCCCCCCATGTCTTAAGAGTAATCTGGCCAAGTTTCAAGCTTGTAGCATTAAATCTGTAGGACGAGTTCGATCAAATGCGAGATGTGGAAAAAAAGAGATGTTTCCGACCACCAGCAGGTGGCGCTATAGGTGGATGTCGTTATGATAATATGTATGCGTTCAGGCTAGGTCCAGCATTCACCGTATGAAGTTTGGGACAGATTGGATAATGTATGTGGGAGTTATAAGCGACTTAATTTGTTGTGGCGAGTGATGGCGAGTCATCGAACTTTGAGGAGTTGCCACGCCCACGCCCTTTAAGTTTTGAAAAAGTTTCTCCATGAATTTCCCCCCCCATGTCTTAAGAGTAACCTGGCCAAGTTTGAAGTCTGTAGCATGAAATCTGTAGGACAAGTTCGATCTTAAGCAAGGCGTGGAATCGGTCAAAAATGGCACGAAAACGCACTTTCCATCCAAAATGGCCGAATTCCTGTGGACGTGGGACCATGGCGGAATGAGACTTTTTTTTGCGTCTTGGCATGATGAATGAGTGTACCGAATTTCGTCGTCCCACGCAAAACTAATCCTATTGCGGGGACAATTTTTAACCATCGTAGGGGGCGCTACAGAGCCAATGAGCGACTACCAAAAATATAAAGTTTAGATTCTTTCATGTCGTCGACCGGCACGTGGCGCTCGCAAAATTTCCTGAGTTTTCGCATACCTTTTGCAAAGAATAAGAAAGAAAGAATAATAACTAGAAAGCTGCAAGCAGCTGTGAGCGGGACCGAGGTGTGCGTACGTTGGGATGTGCGCACGTTGGGGCATGCGCTGGACGCTGGAGCCGCAGCTCTGCCCACACACACAATACCCTCTGCGTACGTACGAGCACATAATAACTCCAATGAGGAGGGGTTTTTGAAAATTTCTAGGGGGCGCCACTGAGCCATTTTGCTCAGCCCACACACGATACCCTTCACATACGAACGAGGTCATCAGGGTGGACGTGTGTGCCAAGTTTCATTAAGTTGCGATGATGATAAGGCTTTCAAATCACAAACGCCATCACACGATTGTCACCGCCTGGCCACGCCCACACCGTTCAGAGTTTGGAAAAGCTTCTCAAGAGTTTTCTTCCCCCCTAGCTTAAGAGTAACCTGGCCAAGTTTGAAGATTTTAGCATTAAATATGTAGGAGGAGTTTGATCAAATGCGAGGTGTGAAAAAAAAAGATGTTTCCAACCACCAGCAGGTGGCGCTATGGGTGGATGTCACTATGATAATATGTACGCGTTCAGGCTGGGTCCAGTATTCACCGTATGAAGTTTGGGACAGATTGGATAATGTATGTGGGAGTTATAAGCAACTTAATTTGTTGTGGCGAGTGATGGCGAGTCATCAAACTTTGAGGCGTCGCCACGCCCACGCCCTTTGAGGTTTGAAAAAGTTTCTCCATGAATTTTTCCCCCCATGTCTTAAGAGTAACCTGGCCAAGTTTGAAGTCTGTAGCATTAAATCTGTAGGACAAGTTCGATCTTATACAAGGTGTAGAATCGGTCAAAAATGGCACGAAAACGCACTTTCCATCCAAAATGGCCGACTTCCTGTGGACGTGGGACCATGGCGGCATGAGACTTTTTTGTGCGTCTGGGCATGATGAATGAGTGTACCGAATTTCGTCGTCCCACGCAAAACTAACCCCAATGTGTGGACCATTTTTAAGTACCCTAGGGGGCGCCACTGAGCCACTTTGCTCCTTCCACACACGATACCCTTCACATACGTACGAGGTGTTCAGGATGGACGTGTGTGCCAAGTTTCATGACGTTGTGATGATGATAAGGCTTTCAAATCACAAACACCATCACACGATTTTCACCGCCTGACCACGCCCGAATTGTTCAGAGTTTGGAAAAGTTTCTCCATGAATTTTTGCCCCCATGTCTTAAGAGTAACCTGGCTAAGTTTGAAGCTTGTAGCATTAAATCTGTAGGAGGAGTTTTATAAAATGTGAGGTGTGGCAAAAAATGACATTTCCGACCACCAGCAGGTGGCGCTATAGGAGGATGTCACTATGATAATATGTACGCGTTCAGGCTTGGTCCAGCATTCACCGTATGAAGTTTGGGACAGATTGGATAATGAGTGTGGAAGTTATAAGCGACTTAATTCTTCATGGTGAGTCATAACTTTGAGGCGTCGCCACGGCCACGCCCTTTGAGGTTTGAAAAAGTTTCTCCATGACTCTTTTCCCCCTTGTCTTAAGAGTAATCTGGCCAAGTTTGAAGCTTGTAGCATTAAATCTGTAGGACGAGTTCGATCAAATGCGAGATGTGGAAAAAAAGAGATGTTTCCAACCCCCAGCAGGTGGCGCTATAGGTGGATGTCGTTATGATAATATGTACGCGTTCAGGCTGGGTCCAGCATTCACCGTATGAAGTTTGGGACAGATTGGATAATGTATGTGGGAGTTATAAGCGACTTAATTTGTTGTGGCGAGTGATGGCGAGTCATCGAACTTTGAGGAGTTGCCACGCCCACGCCCTTTAAGTTTTGAAAAAGTTTCTCCATGAATCTCTCCCCCCATGTCTTAAGAGTAACCTGGCCAAGTTTGAAGTCTGTAGCATGAAATCTGTAGGACAAGTTCGATCTTAAGCAAGGCGTGGAATCGGCCAAAAATGGCACGAAAACGCACTTTCCATCCAAAATGGCCGCCTTCCTGTGTACGTGGGACCATGGCGGCCTGAGACTTTTTTGTGCGTCTTGGCATGATGAACGAGTGTACCGAATTTCGTCATCCCACGCGAAACTAATCCTATTGCGGGGACAATTTTTAACCATCGTAGGGGGCGCTACAGAGCCAATGAGCGACTACCAAAAATATAAAGTTTAGATTCTTTCATGTCGTCGACTGGCAGATGGCGCTCGCAAAATTTCCTGAGTTTTCGCATACCTTTTGCAAAGAATAAGAAAGAAAGAATAATAACTAGAAAGCTGCAAGCAGCTGTGAGCGGGACCGAGTGTGCGTACGTTGGGATGTGCGCACGTTGGGCATGCGCTGGACGCCGTAGTCGCGCAGCTCTGCCCACACGCACGATTCCCATTGCGTACGTACGAGCACACAATAACCCCAATGCATAGGGGTTTTTGAAAATTTCTAGGTTGCGCCACTGAGCCATTTTTCTCCGCCCACACACGATACCCTTTACATACGTACGAGGTCGTCAGGGTGGACGTGTGTACCAAGTTTCATGACCTTGAGATGATGATACGGCTTTCAAATCACAAACGCCATCACACGATTTTCACCGCATGGCCACGCCCACACCAATCAGAGTTTGGAAACGTTTCTCCATGAATTGTTGCCTCCATGTCTTAAGAGTAACCTGGCTAAGTTTGAAGCTTGTAGCATTAAATCTGTGGGAGGAGTTTGACAAAATGTGAGGTGTGGAAAAAAAAGACGTTTCTGGTGGCGCTGTAGGTGGATGTCACTATTTTATGTATGCGCGTTCAGGCTGGGTCCAGATATCACCGTATGAAGTTTGGGACAGATTGGATAATGTATGTAGGAGTTATAAGCGACTTAATTTTTCATGGCGAGTCATAAATTTGAGGCATCGCCACGGCCACGCCCTTTGAGGTTTGAAAAAGTTTCTCCATGAATTTTTCCCCCCATGTCTTAAGAGTAACCTGGCCAAGTTTGAAGGTTTTTGCATCAAATATGTAGGAGGAGTTTGATCAAATGCGAGGTGTGGAAAAAAAAAGATGTTTCCAACCACCAGCAGGTGGCGCTATAGGTGGATGTCACTATGTTATAAGTGCGCGTTCCGGCTGGGTCCAGCATTCACCGTATGAAGTTTGGGACAGATTGGATAATGTATGTGGGAGTTATAAGCGACTTAATTTTTTGTGGCGAGTGATGGCGAGTCATCAAACTTTGAGGCGTCGCCACGGCCACGCCCTTTAAGTTTTGAAAAAGTTTTCCCATGAATTTTACCCCCCATGTCTTAAGAGTAACCTGGCCAAGTTTGAAGTCTGTAGCATAAAATCTGTAGAACAAGTTCGATCTTAAGCAAGGCGTGGAATTGGTCAAAAATGGCACAAAAACGCACTTTCCATTCAAAATGGCCGCCATGCTGTAGGCGTGGGACCATGGCGGCAAGAGACTTTTTTGTGCGTCTGGGCATGATGAATGAGTGTACCGAATTTCATTGTCCTACGCGAAACTAACCCCATTGCGGGCACCATTTTTAAGCATTGTAGGGGGCGCTACAGAGTCAATGAGCGACTCCCAAAAATATAAAGTTTAGATTCTTTCATGTCGTCGACTGGCAGGTGGTGCTCGCAAAATTTCCTGAGTTTTCGCATACCTTTTGCAAAGAATAAGAATAATAAAAATAACTAGAAAGCTGCAAGCAGCTGTGAGCGGGACCGAGGTGTGCGTACGTTGGATGTGCGCACGTTGGGCATGCGCTGGACGCTGGAGCCGCAGCTCTGCCCACACGCACGATACCCGCTGTGTACTTACGAGCACAGCATATCCCCAATGCGGAGGGGTTTTTGAAAATTTCTAGGGGGCGCCACTGAGCCATTTTTCTCCGCCCACACACGATACCCTTTACATACGTACGAGGTCGTCAGGGTGGACGTGTGTACCAAGTTTCATTACCTTGAGATGATGATAAGGCTTTCAAATCACAAACGTCATCACACGATTTTCACCGCATGGCCACGCCCACACCGTTCAGAGTTTGGAAAAGTTTCTCCATGAATTGTTGCTTCCATGTCTTAAGAGTAACTTGGCTAAGTTTGAAGTTTGTAGCATTAAATCTGTGGGAGGAGTTTGATAAAATGTGAGGTATGGAAAAAAAAGACGTTTCTGACCACCAGCAGGTGGCGCTGTTGGTGGATGTCACTATTTTATCTATGCGCGTTCAGGCTGGGTCCAGATATCACCGTATGAAGTTTGGGACAGATTGGATAATGTATGTGGAAGTTATAAGCGACTTAATTTTTCATGGCGAGTCATAACTTTGAGGCGTCGCCACGGCCACGCCCTTTGAGGTTTGAAAAAGTTTCTCCATGACTCTTTCCCCCCATGTCTTAAGAGTAACCTGGCCAAGTTTGAAGCTTGTAGCATTAAATCTGTAGGACGAGTTCGATCAAATGCGAGATGTGGAAAAAAAGAGATGTTTCCGACCACCAGCAGGTGGCGCTATAGGTGGATGTCGTTATGATAATATGTACGCATTCAGGCTGGGTCCAGCATTCACCGTATGAAGTTTGGGACAGATTGGATAATGTATGTGGGAGTTATAAGCGACTTCATTTGTTGTGGCGAGTGATGGCGAGTCATCGAACTTTGAGGAGTTGCCACGCCCACGCCCTTTAAGTTTTGAAAAAGTTTCTCCATGAATTTCTCCCCCCATGTCTTGAGAGTAACCTGGCCAAGTTTGAAGTCTGTAGCATGAAATCTGTAGGACAAGTTCGATTTTATGCAAGGCGTGGAATCGGCCAAAAATGGCACGAAAACACACTTTCCATCCAAAATGGCCGCCTTCCTGTGTACGTGGCACCGTGATGGCAAGAGACTTTTTGGTGCGTCTGGGCATGATGAATGAGTGTACCGAATTTCGTCGTCCCACGCGAAACTAATCCTATTAAGGGGACCATTTTTATGCACCGTAGGGGGCGCTACAGAGCCAATGAGCAACTCCCAAAGATATAATGTTTAGATTCTTTCATGTCGTCGACTGGCACGTGGCGCTTGCAAAATTTCCTGAGTTTTCGCATACCTTTTGCAAAGAATAAGAAGAATAATAATAAACCTTACAGATACAATAGGGTCCTTGCAGTTTCACTGCTCGGTCCCTAACTAGAAAGCTGCAAGCAGCTGTGAGCGGGACCGAGGTGTGCGTACGTTGGGATGTGCGTACGTTGGGCATGCGCTGGACGCTGGAGCCGCAGCTCTTCCCACACGCACGATACCCGCTGTGTACTTACGAGCACAGCATAACCCCAATGCGGAGGGGTTCTTGAAAATTTCTAGGGGGCGCCACTGAGCCATTTTTCTCCGCCCACACACGATACCCTTTACATACGTACGAGGTCGTCAGGGTGGACGTTTGTACCAAGTTTCATTACCTTGAGATGATGATAAGGCTTTCAAATCACAAACGTCATCACACGATTTTCACCGCATGGCCACGCCCACACCGTTCAGAGTTTGGAAAAGTTTCTCCATGAATTGTTGCCTCCATGTCTTAAGAGTAACTTGGCTAAGTTTGAAGTTTGTAGCATTAAATCTGTGGGAGGAGTTTGATAAAATGTGAGGTATGGAAAAAAAAGACGTTTCTGACCACCAGCAGGTGGCGCTGTTGGTGGATGTCACTATTTTATCTATGCGCGTTCAGGCTGGGTCCAGATATCACCGTATGAAGTTTGGGACAGATTGGATAATGTATGTGGAAGTTATAAGCGACTTAATTTTTCATGGCGAGTCATAACTTTGAGGCGTCGCCACGGCCACGCCCTTTGAGGTTTGAAAAAGTTTCTCCATGACTCTTTCCCCCCATGTCTTAAGAGTAACCTGGCCAAGTTTGAAGCTTGTAGCATTAAATCTGTAGGACGAGTTCGATCAAATGCGAGATGTGGAAAAAAAGAGATGTTTCCGACCACCAGCAGGTGGCGCTATAGGTGGATGTCGTTATGATAATATGTACGCGTTCAGGCTGGGTCCAGCATTCACCGTATGAAGTTTGGGACAGATTGGATAATGTATGTGGGAGTTATAAGCGACTTCATTTGTTGTGGCGAGTGATGGCGAGTCATCGAACTTTGAGGAGTTGCCACGCCCACGCCCTTTAAGTTTTGAAAAAGTTTCTCCATGAATTTCCCCCCCCATGTCTTAAGAGTAACCTGGCCAAGTTTGAAGTCTGTAGCATGAAATCTGTAGGACAAGTTCGATCTTATGCAAGGCGTGGAATCGGCCAAAAATGGCACGAAAACGCACTTTCCATCCAAAATGGCCGCCTTCCTGTGTACGTGGCACCGTGATGGCATGAGACTTTTTGGTGCGTCTGGGCATGATGAATGAGTGTACCGAATTTCGTCGTCCCACGCGAAACTAATCCTATTAAGGGGACCATTTTTATGCACCGTAGGGGGCGCTACAGAGCCAATGAGCGACTCCTAAAAATATAAAGTTTAGATTCTTTCATGTCGTCGACTGGCAGGTGGTGCTTGCAAAATTTCGTGAGTTTTCGCATACCTTTTGAAAAGAATCGGAAATAATAATAATAACTAGAAAGCTGCAAGCAGCTGTGAGCGGGACCGAGGTATGCGTACGTTGGGATGTGCATACGTTGGGGAATGCGCTGGACGCTGGAGTTGCAGCTCTTCCCACCCGCACGATACCCTCTGTGTACGTACGAGCACATAATAACCCCAATGCGGTGGGGTTTTTGAAAATTTCTAGGGGGCGCCACTGAGCCATTTAGCACCGCCCACACACGACACTCTTTACATACGTACGAGGTCGAAAAGGTGGACGTGTCTACCAGGTTTCATGACTTTGCGATGATGATAAGGCTTTCAAATCACAAACGTCATCACACGATTTTCACCGCCTGGCCACGCCCACACTGTTCAGAGTTTGGAAAAGTTTCTCAAAATTTTTTTTCCCCCCTTGCTTAAGAGTAACCTGGCCAAGTTTGAAGATTTTAGCATGAAATATGTAGGAGGAGTTTGATCAAGAGCGAGTTGTGAAAAAAAAAAGATGTTTCCGACCACCATTAGGTGGCGCTATAGGTGGATGTCACTATTTTATATGTGAGCATTCACCGTATGAAGTTTGGGACAGATTGGATAATGTATGTGGGAGTTATAAGCGACTTCATTTTTCGTGGCGAGTGATGGCGAGTCATCAAACTTTGAGGCGTCGCCACGGCAACGCCCTTTAAGTTTTGAAAAAGTTGGCCAATGAATTTTTCCCTCCATGTCTTAAGAGTAACCTGGCCAAGTTTGAAGTCTGTAGCATTAAATCTGTAGGACAAGTTCGATCTTATACAAGGTGTGGAATCGGTCAAAAATGGCACGAAAACGCACTTTCCATCCAAAATGGCCGACTTCCTATGGACGTGGGACCATGGCGGCCTGAGACTTTTTTGTGCGTCTTGGCATGATGAATGAGTGTACCGAATTTCGTCGTCCCACGCGAAACTAATCCTATTGCGGGGACAATTTTTAAGCATCGTAGGGGGCGCTACAGAGCCAATGAGCGACTCCCAAAAATATAAAGTTTAGATTCTTTCATGTCGTCGACCGGCACGTGGCGCTCGCAAAATTTCCTGAGTTTTTGCATACCTTTTGCAAAGAATAAGAAAGAAAGAAAGAAAGAATAATAATAATAATAATAAACCTTACAGATACAATAGGGTCCTTGCAGTTTCACTGCTCGGTCCCTAATAATAATAATAAACCTTACAGATACAATAGGGTCCTTGCAGTTTCACTGCTCGGTCCCTAATAATAATAATAATAATAAACCTTACAGATACAATAGGGTCCTTGCAGTTTCACTGCTCGGTCCCTAACAAGAACTGCAAGCAGTGATAACGGCCCTCGCAGCCAAGCGCAGCTCCGGCCTTGCGACCGCCTGACCGCCTGCACCGCCGACCCGACGTGGTCATCGACGCCATCCCGCGTCTCCCGCACCCGTCCACCAGGCGGAGCGTGCAACGAATTTCCCAAATCGCCTTCAGGCCACGACAGTACGACACCAGTGGCACGTTTTCAAAGTTGGAGCGATATCTCACCTTCCAGACAGGAGTTAGCGTCACTTCCTGTTTTGTGGGGGCGGAGTTTAGTGACATCAGAAATGTAACACGCCAATGTGTCAAGCGCCGCTCCGTAATGATGCACAAAAAATACGGTGCAGATCGGACGATATCTAGAGGAGATACAGCTGTTTAAATGATCTAGGGGGCGCACTGGAGTAACACTCCAATATAATCCTATTGGGCTCTTTAGAGGTTAACAAATGTCATTCTTATCTAGTTTGGTAAAAATCGGATGATATATGTGAGATTTAGAGCCGAACGTATGCAAACGGCGAGGGATTGGAATGTGCCATTCTGCCACGCCCACACTATTTTGTAGGTTCTGACAAGATGCACAGGTGTGCTGAGTTTCATGATTGTCGGTGAAAGCATCGCTTGGGGCTGATGTTTTTAGATGTTCTAGGGGGCGCTGTGGAGGCATTAGGCCACGCCCATCAAATATTGGACCGCACACCTGTTGAGGGGTGGATTAGGATCGATCCCAGTGAGTTTGGTGCATCTCGGCTCAAAACTGTAGAATTTAGAGCCAAACGTATGGTGACGGCGTGATGTCTGACTTCACCAAGCCGCCATAGCCACGCCTTCAACTGAAAACTGTTGGTGCTTTAAAGCAAGTGAGACCAACTTGTTATCTGTATTCTGACACAAGATCATGTTGATTAGGTGAAGGGGGCCAGAGATGGAGCTTTCCAAGGAAAAAACGTGACTTCCTGTTCTGAGGGGGCGGGGCTTATATGACGTCATCATTTGACCACATAGGATTGACATGCATCCAACATGGATGACTCATACCAAGTTTGGTGCAGATTTAAGTTTTTACGTGAAAGTTATAGCGTTTTGTTTACACTGGCGAGTACGCCAAGTTCGCCGCTTGGCCAAGCCCCCTAAACATGCTCAAAAACTCAAGATTTCTGATAACTTTTGTTCCCCCATCCCTTAACTGCATACCGACCAAAGATGAAGTCCGTAGCTCAAAATCCCTGGGGGGTGTAAATTTTCCTGCGAGGTGTGTAAATATGAAAAATGGCCAAAATTTGCCCTTTGACCCAAAATGGCCGCCTCCTTGTACGTTTTAGAGCATACCTCCAAGAGACTTTTGTTCTTGATGTGAGGCGATCTACGTACATACCGAGTTTCAGATCTCTACGACGTACGGTTCGGGCTATCTCACGTTAGGTGGCGCTGTAGAGCAGTTTGGCCACGCCCACTTTCGATTCCATTAAAAACATTTGATTTCACGCGGGGGACAATTTTGGGCAAAGTTACGTGAGTTTTCGAATACGTTAAGGCGTCCCGATTTGCGATTCCGTGCGGAAAAGAAACGGAATCATAATAATAAGAATAGTGAAATCCTTCAGATACAATAGGCCTTCGCAGCGCTTAGCTGCTCGGGCCTAACTAGAAAGCTGCAAGCAGCTGTGAGCGGGACCGAGGTGTGCGTACGTTGGGATGTGCGTACGTTGGGATGTGCGCACGTTGGGGCATGCGCTGGACGCTTGAGCTGCAGCTCTGCCCACACGCACGATACCCTCTGCGTACTTACGAGCACATAAAAACCCAAATGCGGAGGGGTTTTTGAAAATTTCTAGGGGGCGCCACTGAGCCATTTTGCTCCGCCCACACACGATACCCTTTACATACGTACGAGGTCATCAGGGTGGACGTGTGTGCCAAGTTTCATGACCTTGCGATCATGATAAGGCTTTCAAATCACAAACGCCATCACACGATTTTTACCGCCTGGCCACGCCCACACCATTCAGAGTTTGAAAAAGTGTCTCCATGAATTTTTTCCCACATAAATTAAGAGTAACCTGGCCAAGTTTGAAGCTTGTGGCATTAAATCTGTAGGAGGAGTTTGAAAAAATGTGACATGCGGAAAAAAGAGGTTTCCAACCACCAGCAGGTGGCGCTATAGGAGGATGTCACTATGCTAATATGTACGCGTTCAGGCCGGGTCCAGCATTCACCGTATGAAGTTTGGGACAGATTGGATAATGTATTTGGAAGTTATAAGCGACTTAATTTTTCATGGCGAGGGATGGTGAGTCATCAAACTTTGAGGCGTCGCCACGGCCACGCCCTTTGAGGTTTGAAAAAGTTTCTCCATGAATTTTTGCCCCCATGTCTTAAGAGTAACCTGGCCAAGTTTGAAGGTTTTTGCATCAAATATGTAGGAGGAGTTTGATCAAATGCGAGGTGTGGAAAAATAAAGATGTTTCCAACCACCAGCAGGTGGCGCTATAGGAGGATGTCACTATGATAATATGTACGCGTTCAGGCTGGGTCCAGCATTCACCGTATTAAGTTTGGGACGGATTGGATAATGTATGTGGGAGTTATAAGCGACTTAATTTTTTATGGCGCGTCATAAATTTGAGGCGTCGCCACGGCCACGCCCTTTAAGTTTTGAAAAAGTTGGCCAATGATTTTTTCGGCCCATGTCCTAAGAGTAGCCTGGCCAAGTTTGAAGCGTTTAGCATTCAATATGTAGGAGGAGTTCGATTAAATGCGAGGTGTGGAAAAAAAAAGACATTTCCAACCACCAGCAGGTGGCGCTATAGGTGGATGTCACTATTTTATAGGTGCGCATTCAGGCTGGGTCCAGCAATCACCGGTTGAACTTTGGGTAAGATTGGATTATGTATGTGGAAGTTATAAGCGACTTAATTTTTCGTGGCGAGTGATGGCGAGTCATCAAACTTTGAGGCGTCGCCACGGCCACGCCCTTTAAGTTTTGAAAAAGTTGGCCAATGGATTTTTCCCTCCATGTCTTAAGAGTAACCTAGCCAAGTTTGAAGTCTGTAGCATTAAATCTGTAGGACAAGTTCGATCTTAAGCAAGGCGTGGAATCGGTCAAAAATGGCACGAAAATGCACTTTCCATCCAAAATGGCCGCCTTCCTGTGGACGTGGCACATTGGCGGCCTGAGACTTTTTTGTGCGTCTGGGCATGATGAATGAGTGTACCAAATTTCGTCGTCCCACGCAAAACTAATCCTATTGCGGGGACAATTTTTAAGCATCATAGGGGGCGCTACAGAGTCAATAAGCGACTCCCAAAAATATAAAGTTTAGATTCTTTCATGTCGTCGACTGGCAGGTGGTGCTCGCAAAATTTCCTGAGTTTTCGCATACCTTTTGCAAAGAATAAGAAAGAATAATAATAACTAGAAAGCTGCAAGCAGCTGTGAGCGGGACCGAGTGTGCGTACGTTGGGATGTGCGCACGTTGGGCATGCGCTGGACGCCGTAGTCGCGCATCTCTGCCCACACGCACGATTTCCATTGCGTACGTACGAGCACGCAATAACCCCAATGCATAGGGTTTTTTGAAAATTTCTAGGGGGCGCCACTGAGCCATTTTGCTCCGCCCACACACAATACCCTTTACATACGCACAAGGTCGTCAGGGTGGACGTGTGTACAAAGTTTCATGACTTTACGATGATGATAAGGCTTTCATATTACAAACGCCATCACACGATTTTCACCTCTGGCCACGCCCACACCGTTCAGAGTTTGGAAAAGTTTCTCCATGAAGTTTTGCCCTCATGTCTTAAGAGTAACCTGGCCAAGTTTGAAGATTTTAGCATGAAATATGTAGGAGGAGTTTGATCAAATAAGAGGTGTGGAAAAAAATGAAGTTTCCGACCACCATTAGGTGGCGCTGTAGGTGGATATCACTTTTTTGTATGTGCACGTTCAGTCTGGGTCCAGCATTCACCGTATGAAGTTTGGGACAGATTGGATAATGTATGTGGGAGTTATAAGCGACTTAATTTTTTATGGCGCGTCATAAATTTGAGGTGTCGCCACGGCCACGCCCTTTAAGTTTTGAAAAAGTTGGCCAATGATTTCTTCGGCCCATGTCTTAAGAGCAACCTGGCCAAGTTTGAAGGTTTTTGCATTAAATATGTAGGAGGAGTTCGATCAAATGCGAGGTGTGCAAAAAAAAAGACATTTCCAACCACCAGAAGGTGGCGCTATAGGTGGATGTCACTATTTTATATGTGAGCTTTCAGTCTGGGTCCAGCATTCACCGTATGAAGTTTGGGACAGATTGGATAATATATGTGGGAGTTATAAGCGACTTCATTTTTCGTGGCGAGTGATGGCGAGTCATCAAACTTTGAGGCGTCGCCACGGCCACGCCCTTTAAGTTTTGAAAAAGTTGGCCAATGAATTTTTCCCTCCATGTCTTAAGAGTAACCTGGCCAAGTTTGAAGTCTGTAGCATTAAATCTGTAGGACAAGTTCGATCTTAAGCAAGGCGTGGAATCGGTCAAAAATGGCACGAAAACGCACTTTCCATCCAAAATGGCCGACTTCCTGTGGACGTGGGACCATGGCGGCATGAGACTTTTTTGTGCGTCTTGGCATGATGAATGAGTGTACCGAATTTCATCGTCCCACGCGAAACTAATCCTATTGCGGGGACAATTTTTAAGCACCGTAGGGGGCGCTACAGAGCCAATGAGCGACTCCCAAAAATATAAAGTTTAGATTCTTTCATGTCGTCGACTGGCAGGTGGTGCTCGCAAAATTTCCTGAGTTTTCGCATACCTTTTGCAAAGAATAAGAAAGAATAATAATAACTAGAAAGCTGCAAGCAGCTGTGAGCGGGACCGAGGTGTGCGTACGTTGGGATATGCGTACGTTGGGGAATGCGCTGGACGCCGTAGTCGCGCAGCTCTGCCCACACGCAGGATACCCTCTGCGTTAGTACGAGTACATAATAACCCCAATGCGGAGGGGTTGTTGAAAATTTCTAGGGGGCGACACTGAGTCATTTATCTCCGCCCACACACGATACCCTTTACATACGTACGAGGTCTACAGGGTGGACGTGTGTGCCAAGCTTAATGACTTTGCGATGATGATAAGGCTTTCAAATCAGAAACGCCATTACAAGATTTTCACCGCCTCGCTACGGCCACGCCCTTTGAGATTTGAAAAAGTTTCTCCATGAATTTTTCCCCTCATGTCTTAAGAGTAACCTGGCCAAGTTTCAAGTCTGTAGCATTAAATCTGTAGGACGAGTTCGATCAAATGCGAGATGTGGAAAAAAAGAGATGTTTCCAACCCCCAGCAGGTGGCGCTATAGGTGGATGTAGCTATGATAATATGTACACATTCAGGCTGGTTCCAGCATTCACCGAATGAAGTTTGGGACAGATTAAATAATGTATGTGGGAGTTATAAGCGACTTCATTTTTTGTGGCGAGTGATGGCGAGTCATCGAACTTTGAGGCGTCGCCACGGCCACGCCCTTTGAGGTTTGAAAAGGTTTCTCCATGAATCTTTCCCCCCATGTCTTAAGAGTAACCTGGCCAAGATTGAAGTCTGAAGCATGAAATTTGTAGGATAAGTTCGATCTTATGCAAGGCGTGGAATCGGCCAAAAATGGCACGAAAACGCACTTTCCATCCTAAATGGCCGCCTTCCTGTGGACGTGGCACCGTGATGGCATGAGACTTTTTGGTGCGTCTGGGCATGATGAATGAGTGTACCGAATTTCGTCGTCCCACGCAAAACTAACCCCAATTTGTGGACCATTTTTAAGTACCTTAGGGGGCGCCACTGAGCCACTTTGCTCCGCCCACATACGATACCCTTCACATACGTACGAGGTTGTCAGGATGGACGTGTGTGTCAAGTTTCATGACGTTGTGATGATGATAAGGCTTTCAAATCACAAACACCATCACACGATTTTCACCGCCTGGCCACGCCCACATTGTTCAGAGTTTGGAAAAGTTTCTCCATGAATTTTTGCCCCCATGTCTTAAGAGTAACCTGGCCAAGTTTGAAGCTTGTAGCATTAAATCTGTAGGAGGAGTTTTATAAAATGTGAGGTATGGAAAAAAAAGACGTTTCTGACCACCAGCAGGTGGCGCTGTTGGTGGATGTCACTATTTTATCTATGCGCGTTCAGGCTGGGTCCAGATATCACCGTATGAAGTTTGGGACAGATTGGATAATGTATGTGGAAGTTATAAGCGACTTAATTCTTCATGGCGAGTCATAACTTTGAGGCGTCGCCACGGCCACGCCCTTTGAGGTTTGAAAAAGTTTCTCCATGACTCTTTCCCCCCATGTCTTAAGAGTAATCTGGCCAAGTTTCAAGCTTGTAGCATTAAATCTGTAGGACGAGTTCGATCAAATGCGAGATGTGGAAAAAAAGAGATGTTTCCGACCACCAGCAGGTGGCGCTATAGGTGGATGTCGTTATGATAATATGTATGCGTTCAGGCTAGGTCCAGCATTCACCGTATGAAGTTTGGGACAGATTGGATAATGTATGTGGGAGTTATAAGCGACTTAATTTGTTGTGGCGAGTGATGGCGAGTCATCGAACTTTGAGGAGTTGCCACGCCCACGCCCTTTAAGTTTTGAAAAAGTTTCTCCATGAATTTCCCCCCCCATGTCTTAAGAGTAACCTGGCCAAGTTTGAAGTCTGTAGCATGAAATCTGTAGGACAAGTTCGATCTTAAGCAAGGCGTGGAATCGGTCAAAAATGGCACGAAAACGCACTTTCCATCCAAAATGGCCGAATTCCTGTGGACGTGGGACCATGGCGGAATGAGACTTTTTTTTGCGTCTTGGCATGATGAATGAGTGTACCGAATTTCGTCGTCCCACGCAAAACTAATCCTATTGCGGGGACAATTTTTAACCATCGTAGGGGGCGCTACAGAGCCAATGAGCGACTACCAAAAATATAAAGTTTAGATTCTTTCATGTCGTCGACCGGCACGTGGCGCTCGCAAAATTTCCTGAGTTTTCGCATACCTTTTGCAAAGAATAAGAAAGAAAGAATAATAACTAGAAAGCTGCAAGCAGCTGTGAGCGGGACCGAGGTGTGCGTACGTTGGGATGTGCGCACGTTGGGGCATGCGCTGGACGCTGGAGCCGCAGCTCTGCCCACACACACAATACCCTCTGCGTACGTACGAGCACATAATAACTCCAATGAGGAGGGGTTTTTGAAAATTTCTAGGGGGCGCCACTGAGCCATTTTGCTCAGCCCACACACGATACCCTTCACATACGAACGAGGTCATCAGGGTGGACGTGTGTGCCAAGTTTCATTAAGTTGCGATGATGATAAGGCTTTCAAATCACAAACGCCATCACACGATTGTCACCGCCTGGCCACGCCCACACCGTTCAGAGTTTGGAAAAGCTTCTCAAGAGTTTTCTTCCCCCCTAGCTTAAGAGTAACCTGGCCAAGTTTGAAGATTTTAGCATTAAATATGTAGGAGGAGTTTGATCAAATGCGAGGTGTGAAAAAAAAAGATGTTTCCAACCACCAGCAGGTGGCGCTATGGGTGGATGTCACTATGATAATATGTACGCGTTCAGGCTGGGTCCAGTATTCACCGTATGAAGTTTGGGACAGATTGGATAATGTATGTGGGAGTTATAAGCAACTTAATTTGTTGTGGCGAGTGATGGCGAGTCATCAAACTTTGAGGCGTCGCCACGCCCACGCCCTTTGAGGTTTGAAAAAGTTTCTCCATGAATTTTTCCCCCCATGTCTTAAGAGTAACCTGGCCAAGTTTGAAGTCTGTAGCATTAAATCTGTAGGACAAGTTCGATCTTATACAAGGTGTAGAATCGGTCAAAAATGGCACGAAAACGCACTTTCCATCCAAAATGGCCGACTTCCTGTGGACGTGGGACCATGGCGGCATGAGACTTTTTTGTGCGTCTGGGCATGATGAATGAGTGTACCGAATTTCGTCGTCCCACGCAAAACTAACCCCAATGTGTGGACCATTTTTAAGTACCCTAGGGGGCGCCACTGAGCCACTTTGCTCCTTCCACACACGATACCCTTCACATACGTACGAGGTGTTCAGGATGGACGTGTGTGCCAAGTTTCATGACGTTGTGATGATGATAAGGCTTTCAAATCACAAACACCATCACACGATTTTCACCGCCTGACCACGCCCGAATTGTTCAGAGTTTGGAAAAGTTTCTCCATGAATTTTTGCCCCCATGTCTTAAGAGTAACCTGGCTAAGTTTGAAGCTTGTAGCATTAAATCTGTAGGAGGAGTTTTATAAAATGTGAGGTGTGGCAAAAAATGACATTTCCGACCACCAGCAGGTGGCGCTATAGGAGGATGTCACTATGATAATATGTACGCGTTCAGGCTTGGTCCAGCATTCACCGTATGAAGTTTGGGACAGATTGGATAATGAGTGTGGAAGTTATAAGCGACTTAATTCTTCATGGTGAGTCATAACTTTGAGGCGTCGCCACGGCCACGCCCTTTGAGGTTTGAAAAAGTTTCTCCATGACTCTTTTCCCCCTTGTCTTAAGAGTAATCTGGCCAAGTTTGAAGCTTGTAGCATTAAATCTGTAGGACGAGTTCGATCAAATGCGAGATGTGGAAAAAAAGAGATGTTTCCAACCCCCAGCAGGTGGCGCTATAGGTGGATGTCGTTATGATAATATGTACGCGTTCAGGCTGGGTCCAGCATTCACCGTATGAAGTTTCAAATTCAATTCAAATTCAAAAATACTTTATTTATCCCAGAGGGAAATTAAATGTTGATGTAGCTCAATTAAATCAAAGAGTTATTATAGATGCTGATGGCTGTGGGCAGGAAAGATTTCCTGTAGCGGTCCGTTTTGCATCCAAACTGAAGAAGCCTTTGACTGAAGAGACTCTGTTTTCTGATAACAGTCTCATGGAGAGGATGTTCAGGGTTGTCCATAATTCTCTTGATTTTATGCAAAATCTTTCTTTGCATTATTGTCTCCAGAGGTTCCACAGTCGTCCCCAGAACAGAACCAGCCTTCCTTATCAGGTTGTTGAGTCTTTTTAGGTCCCTGGTTCTGATGCTGCTGCCCCAACAGATGACGCAAGAGGAAATGACGCTCTCAACAACAGACTTGTAGAAGATCTGCAACATCTTGTTGCAAACCTTGAAGGACCTTAGCTTCCTCAAGAAGTACAGTCTGCTCTGTCCTTTCTTGTAGATGGCTTCACTGTTGTGTCTCCAGTCCAGTCTGTTGTCCACATAAACACCAAGGTATTTATATTCCTCAACCACCTCCACTTCTTCTCCCATGATGGAAACAGGGTTTGATCTGACCCTGTTTCTCCTGAAATCTACAATCATCTCCTTTGTTTTGTTAACATTCAAGATGAGATGATTGTTCCCACACCATGCCACAAAGCGGTCCACCAGCTCTCTGTACTCAGCTTCTTGTCCATCTCTGATACACCCGACAACTGCAGAGTCATCTGAATATTTCTGTAGATGACAGGAGTCTGACTTGTACTGGAAGTCTGAAGTGTACAGAGTGAAAAGGAATGGTGAGAGTACAGTCCCCTGTGGTGCTCCTGTGCTGCTGATCACCTGGTTAGACACACAATTCTTCAGTCTGACAAACTGTGGTCTGTTTGTCAGGTAGTCATTAATCCAGGTGATTGTTGAGGCCTCCACCTGAGTCTTCTGGAGTTTCAGACGAAGCAGATCAGGCTGGATTGTGTTAAATGCACTGGAGAAATCAAAGAACATGATCCTCACAGTGCTGCCTGCTTTATCCAGATGACAGTGGGTTTGTTGAAGCAGGTGTATGATAGCGTCTTCAACTCCAACTCCATGGCGATAAGCAAACTGCAGGGTGTCCTGATATGTGCTGGTTTGCTTACACAGGTGGGTCAACAGGAGTCTCTCCAGGACCTTCATGATGTGGGATGTCAGGGCAACAGGTCTGTAATCATTGATGTCTGAGGGGTGAGTTTTCTTTGGTACCGGAACCAGACAGGATGTCTTCCACAACAGTGGTACCTTCTCTTGGGTCAAGCTAAGGTTGAAAAGGTGTTGCAGAATCCCACAGAGCTGCTCTGCACAGGCCTTCAGGACTCGGGGGCTGACACCATCTGGACCTGCAGCCTTGTTCCGGTTCAGTCTCTCCAACTGCCTCTTCACCTGACTTCTAGAAACAGAAAAGTGGGAGGGGGAGGCAAAGGGGACAGCAGCATCTCCTGATGGGGTTGAAGACAAACTAGTGGAAGCAGAAGAATCCATGACTGAGGTGGAGGTGGAGATGTTACAGGAAAGCTGTGGGTCAGAGGAGGGTGGGATGTCTCTTTGGCTGGGAACAGGAGGGGAGGATGGTGAGCTTGTTCCTGAACTGAACCTGTTGAAGAATGTGTTCAGCTCATTTGCTCTGTCCAGACTCCCATCCATCCGATCCTCCCTCTGCTTGAGGCCTGTGATCTTCTTCATTCCTGACCACACATCTCTGATATTGTTCCTCTGCAGTTTACTCTCAAGCTTCTTTCTATACACCTCCTTGCTCTCTCTGATCTTGACTTTGAGCTGCTTCTGTATACTCCTCAGTAACTCCCTGTCTCGCTCCCTAAAGGCTCTTTTTTTCTTGTTCAATAGTTCCTTTAGCTCACTGGTGATCCAGGGTTTGTTATTAGGGAAGCATCTCACTGTTCTGGTGGGGATGGTGTTGTCCACACAGAAGTTTATATAGTCAGTCACACACTCAGTCATGGCATTAATGTCCTCTCCATGTGGCTTACAAAGAGAAATCCAATCGGTTGCATCAAAACAACCCTGTAAGGCTTCTTCAGCTTCCTCTGACCACTTTCTAACAGTCCTTTTTGTGACAGGTAGTCTCTGGACAAGGGGTTTATATGCTGAACAGAGAAAAACAAGGTTGTGATCTGATTTTCCCAGGGGAGGTCTTGATTTGGAAATGTATGAATCCTTGACATTTGTGTAAAACAAATCCAATGTCTTGTTTTCTCTGGTAGAGCAGCTGACAAACTGTTGAAAAGTTGGCAGTGTAGCAGAGAGTGAGGCATGATTAAAATCACCAGATATTGCCACAAAAGAATTGGGGTGTTGCGTCTGTATCTTAGCAACAACGGAACTGATGACATCACATGCAGTGTCGGCAACAGCTGATGGTGGAATGTAAACAGCCACCAAAACAACACTGGTGAACTCTCTTGGCAAATAATATGGACGAAAACTTACTGCCAATAGTTCAATGTCAGGACTGCAGAGACAGATTGGATAATGTATGTGGGAGTTATAAGCGACTTCATTTTTTGTGGCGAGTGATGGCGAGTCATCGAACTTTGAGGAGTTGTCACGCCCACGCCCTTTAAGTTTTGAAAAAGTTTCTCCATGAATTCCCCCCCCCATGTCTTAAGAGTAACCTGGCCAAGTTTGAAGTCTGTAGCATTAAATCTGTAGGACAAGTTCGATCTTAAGCAAGGCGTGGAATCGGCCAAAAATGGCACGAAAACGCACTTTCCATCCAAAATGGCCGCCTTCCTGTGTACGTGGGACCATGGCGGCAAGAGACTTTTTTGTGCGTCTGGGCATGGTGAATGAGTGTACCGAATTTCATTGTCCTACGCGAAACTAACCCCATTGCGGGCACCATTTTTAAGCATCGTAGGGGGCGCTACAGAGCCAATGAGCAACTCCCAAAGATATAATGTTTAGATTCTTTCATGTCGTCGACTAGCACGTGGCGCTCGCAAAATTTCCTGAGTTTTCGCATACCTTTTGCAAAGAATAAGAATAATAATAATAATAAACCTTACAGATACAATAGGGTCCTTGCAGTTTCACTGCTCGGTCCCTAATAAACCTTACAGATACAATAGGGTCCTTGCAGTTTCACTGCTCGGTCCCTAACTAGAAAGCTGCAAGCAGCTGTGAGCGGGACCGAGGTGTGCGTACGTTGGGATGTGCGCACGTTGGGGCATGCACTGGACGCTGGAGCCGCAGGTCTGCCCACACGCACGATACCCTCTGCGTACGTACGAGTACATCATAACCCCAATGCGGAGGGGTTTTTGAAAATTTCTAGGGGGCACCACTGAGCCATTTGGCTCCGCCCACACACGATACCCTTTACATACGTACGAGGTCATCAGGGTGGACGTGTGTGCCAAGTTTCATTAAGTTGCGATGATGATAAGGCTTTCAAATCACAAACGCCATCACACGATTGTCACCGCCTGGCCACGCCCACACCGTTCAGAGTTTGGAAAAGCTTCTCAAGAGTTTTCTTCCCCCCATGTCTTAAGAGTAACCTGGCCAAGTTTGAAGCTTGTAGCATTAAATATGTAGGAGGAGTTCGATCAAATGCGAGGTGTGGATAGAAAAAGACATTTCCAACCACCAGCAGGTGTCGCTATAGGTGGATGTCACTATGATAATATGTGTGCTTTCAGGCTGGGTCCAGCAATCACCGTATGGAGTCTGGGACAGATTGGATAATGTATGTCGGAGTTATGAGCGACTTAATTTTTTGAGGCCAGTGATGGCGAGTCATCAAACTTTGAAGCGTCGCCACGGCCACGCCCTTTATGTTTTGAAAAAGTTTCCCCATGAATTTTTCCCCTCATGTCTTAAGAGTAACGTGGCCAAGTTTGAAGTCTGTAGCATGAAATCTGTAGGACAAGTTCGATCTTATGCCAGGCATGGAATCGGCTAAAAACTGCACGAAAACGCACTTTCCATCAAAAATGGCCGCCTTCCTGTGGATGTGGGACCATGGCGGCATGAGACTTTTTTGTGCGTCTGGGCATGATGAATGAGTGTACCGAATTTCGTCGTCCCACGCAAAACTAACCCCAATGTGTGGACCATTTTTAAGTACCCTAGGGGGCGCCACTGAGCCACTTTGCTCCGCCCACATACGATACCCTTCACATACGTACGAGGTGTTCAGGATGGACGTGTGTGCCAAGTTTCATGACGTTGTGATGATGATAAGGCTTTCAAATCACAAACACCATCACACGATTTTCACCGCCTGGCCACGCCCGAATTGTTCAGAGTTTGGAAAAGTTTCTCCATGAATTTTTGCCCCCATGTCTTAAGAGTAACCTGGCTAAGTTTGAAGCTTGTAGCATTAAATCTGTAGGAGGAGTTTTATAAAATGTGAGGTGTGGCAAAAAAAGACATTTCCGACCACCAGCAGGTGGCGCTATAGGAGGATGTCACTATGATAATATGTACGCAATCACGCTGGGTCCAGCATTCACTGTATGAAGTTTGGGACAGATTGGATAATGAGTGTGGAAGTTATAAGCGACTTAATTCTTCATGGTGAGTCATAACTTTGAGGCGTCGCCACAGCCACGCCCTTTGAGGTTTGAAAAAGTTTCTCCATGACTCTTTCCCCCCATGTCTTAAGAGTAATCTGGCCAAGTTTCAAGCTTGTAGCATTAAATCTGTAGGACGAGTTCGATCAAATGCGAGATGTGGAAAAAAAGAGATGTTACCAACCCCCAGCAGGTGGCGCTATAGGTGGATGTCGTTATGATAATATGTACGCATTCAGGCTGGGTCCAGCATTCACCGTATGAAGTTTGGGACAGATTGGATAATGTATGTGGGAGTTATAAGCGACTTCATTTGTTGTGGCGAGTGATGGCGAGTCATCGAACTTTGAGGAGTTGCCACGGCCACGCCCTTTAAGTTTTGAAAAAGTTTCTCCATGAATTCCCCCCCCCATGTCTTAAGAGTAACCTGGCCAAGTTTGAAGTCTGTAGCATTAAATCTGTAGGACAAGTTCGATCTTAAGCAAGGCGTGGAATCGGTCAAAAATGGCACGAAAACACACTTTCCATCCAAAATGGCCGCCTTCCTGTGTACGTGGGACCATGGCGGCAAGAGACTTTTTTGTGCGTCTTGGCATGATGAATGAGTGTACCGAATTTCATTGTCCTACGCGAAACTAACCCCATTGCGGGCACCATTTTTAAGCATCGTAGGGGGCGCTACAGAGCCAATGAGCAACTCCCAAAGATAT
Organism: Odontesthes bonariensis; assembly: GCF_027942865.1. Lineage (NCBI taxonomy): Eukaryota > Metazoa > Chordata > Actinopteri > Atheriniformes > Atherinopsidae > Odontesthes > Odontesthes bonariensis. The sequence goes on along the minus strand of NC_134524.1, from coordinate 29,489,330 downwards.
AATGTTTAGATTCTTTCATGTCGTCGACTGGCAGGTGGCGCTCGCAAAATTTCCTGAGTTTTCGCATACCTTTTGCAAAGAATAAGAAGAATAATAATAACTAGAAAGCTGCAAGCAGCTGTGAGCGGGACCGAGGTGTGCGTACGTTGGATGTGCGCACGTTGGGGCATGCGCTGGATGCCGTAGACGCGCAGCTCTGCCCACAGGCATGATACCCTCTGCGTACATACGAGCACATAATAACCCCAATGCGGAGGGGTTTTTGAAAATTTCTAGGGGGCGCCACTGAGCCATTTTGCTCCGCCCACACACAATACCCTTTACATACGTACGAGGTCGACAGGGTGGACGTGTGTGCCAAGTTTCATGACTTTACGATGATGATAAGGCTTTCATATTACAAACGCCATCACACGATTTTCACCTCTGGCCACGCCCACACCGTTCAGAGTTTGGAAAAGTTTCTCCATGAAGTTTTGCCCTCATGTCTTAAGAGTAACCTGGCCAAGTTTGAAGATTTTAGCATGAAATATGTAGGAGGAGTTTGATCAAATAAGAGGCCTGGAAAAAAATGAAGTTTCCAACCACCATTAGGTGGCGCTGTAGGTGGATATCACTTTTTTGTATGTGCACGTTCAGGCTGGGTCCAGCATTCACCGTATGAAGTTTGGGACAGATTGGATAATGTATGTGGGAGTTATAAGCGACTTAATTTTTTATGGCGCGTCATAAATTTGAGGTGTCGCCACGGCCACGCCCTTTAAGTTTTGAAAAAGTTGGCCAATGATTTTTTCGGCCCATGTCTTAAGAGCAACCTGGCCAAGTTTGAAGGTTTTTGTATTAAATATGTAGGAGGAGTTCGATCAAATGCGAGGTGTGGAAAAAAAAAGACATTTCCAACCACCAGCAGGTGGCGCTATAGGTGGATGTCACTATTTTATATGTGAGCTTTCAGTCTGGGTCCAGCATTCACCGTATGAAGTTTGGGACAGATTGGATAATATATGTGGGAGTTATAAGCGACTTCAATTTTCGTGGCGAGTGATGGCGAGTCATCAAACTTTGAGGCGTCGCCACGGCCACGCCCTTTAAGTTTTGAAAAAGTTGGCCAATGAAATTTTCCCTCGATGTCTTAAGAGTAACCTGGCCAAGTTTGAAGTCTGTAGCATTAAATCTGTAGGACAAGTTCGATCTTAAGCAAGGCGTGGAATCGGTCAAAAATTAAACGAAAACGCACTTTCCATCCAAAATGGCCGCCTTCCTGTGTACGTGGGACCATGGCGGCAAGAGACTTTTTTGTGCGTCTGGGCATGGTGAATCAGTGTACCGAATTTCATTGTCCTACGCGAAACTAACCCCATTGCGGGCACCATTTTTAAGCACCGTAGGGGGCGCTACAGAGTCAATGAGCAACTCCCAAAGATATAATGTTTAGATTCTTTCATGTCGTCGACTAGCACGTGGCGCTCGCAAAATTTCCTGAGTTTTCGCATACCTTTTGCAAAGAATAAGAAAGAAAGAAAGAAAGAAAGAATAACTAGAAAGCTGCAAGCAGCTGTGAGCGGGACCGAGGTGTGCGTACGTTGGGATATGCGCACGTTGGGGCATGCGCTGGACGCTGGAGCCGCAGCTCTGCCCACACACACGATACCCTCTGCGTACGTACGAGGACATAATAACTCCAATGCGGAGGGGTTTTTGAAAATTTCTAGGGGGCGCCACTGAGCCATTTTGCTCAGCCCACACACGATACCCTTCACATACGAACGAGGTCATCAGGGTGGACGTGTGTGCCAAGTTTCATTAAGTTGCGATGATGATAAGGCTTTCAAATCACAATCGCCATCACACGATTGTCACCGCCTGGCCACGCCCACACCGTTCAGAGTTTGGAAAAGCTTCTCAAGAGTTTTCTTCCCCCCTAGCTTAAGAGTAACCTGGCCAAGTTTGAAGATTTTAGCATGAAATATGTAGGAGGAGTTTGATCAAATGCGAGGTGTGAAAAAAAAAGATGTTTCCAACCACCAGCAGGTGGCGCTATGGGTGGATGTCACTATGATAATATGTACGCGTTCAGGCTGGGTCCAGCATTCACCGTATGAAGTTTGGGACAGATTGGATAATGTATGTGGAAGTTATAAGCAACTTAATTTTTAATGGCGAGTCATAAATTTGAGGCGTCGCCACGGCCACGCCCTTTGAGGTTTGAAAAAGTTTCTCCATGAATTTTCGCCCCCATGTCTTAAGAGTAACCTGGCCAAGTTTGAAGCTTGTAGCATTAAATCTGTAGGAGGAGTTTGAGGTGTGGAAAAAAAAGACGTTTCCAACCACCAGCAGGTGGCGCTATAGGTGGATGTCACTATGATAATATATACGCGTTCAGGCTGGGTCCAGCATTCACCGTATGAAGTTTGGGACAGATTGGATAATGTATGTAGGAGTTATAAGCGACTTAATTTTTTGAGGCGAGTGATGGCGAGTCATCAAACTTTGAAGCGTCGTCACGGCCACGCCCTTTAAGTTTTGAAAGAGTTTCCCCATGAATTTTTCCCCCCATGTCTTAAGAGTAACCTGGCCAAGTTTGAAGTCTGTAGCATTAAATCTGTAGGACAAGTTCGATCTTATGCAAGGCGTGGAATCGGTCAAAAATGGCACGAAAACGCACTTTCCATCCAAAATGGCCGCCTTCCTGTGTACGTGGGACCATGGCGGCATGAGACTTTTTTGTGCGTCTGGGCATGGTGAATGAGTGTACCGAATTTCATTGTCCTACGCGAAACAACCCCATTGCGGGCACCATTTTTAAGCATCGTAGGGGGCGCTACAGAGCCAATGAGCAACTCCCAAAGATATAATGTTTAGATTCTTTCATGTCGTCGACTAGCACGTGGCGCTCGCAAAATTTCCTGAGTTTTCGCATACCTTTTGCAAAGAATAAGAATAATAATAATAATAATAAACCTTACAGATACAATAGGGTCCTTGCAGTTTCACTGCTCGGTCCCTAAAAATAACTAGAAAGCTGCAAGCAGCTGTGAGCGGGACCGAGGTGTGCGTACGTTGGGATGTGCGTACGTTGGGCATGCGCTGGACGCTGGAGCCGCAGCTCTTCCCACACGCACGATACCCGCTGTGTACTTACGAGCACAGCATAACCCCAATGCGGAGGGGTTTTTGAAAATTTCTAGGGGGCGCCACTGAGCCATTTTTCTCCGCCCACACACGATACCCTTTACATACGTACGAGGTCGTCAGGGTGGACGTGTGTACCAAGTTTCATTACCTTGAGATGATGATAAGGCTTTCAAATCACAAACACCATCACACGATTTTCACCGCCTGGCCACGCCCACACCGTTCAGAGTTTGGAAAAGTTTCTCCATGAATCTTTGCCTCCATGTCTTAAGAGTAACTTGGCTAAGTTTGAAGTTTGTAGCATTAAATCTGTGGGAGGAGTTTGATAAAATGTGAGGTATGGAAAAAAAAGACGTTTCTGACCACCAGCAGGTGGCGCTGTTGGTGGATGTCACTATTTTATCTATGCGCGTTCAGGCTGGGTCCAGATATCACCGTATGAAGTTTGGGACAGATTGGATAATGTATGTGGAAGTTATAAGCGACTTAATTTTTCATGGCGAGTCATAACTTTGAGGCGTCGCCACGGCCACGCCCTTTGAGGTTTGAAAAAGTTTCTCCATGACTCTTTCCCCCCATGTCTTAAGAGTAACCTGGCCAAGTTTGAAGCTTGTAGCATTAAATCTGTAGGACGAGTTCGATCAAATGCGAGATGTGGAAAAAAAGAGATGTTTCCGACCACCAGCAGGTGGCGCTATAGGTGGATGTCGTTATGATAATATGTACGCGTTCAGGCTGGGTCCAGCATTCACCGTATGAAGTTTGGGACAGATTGGATAATGTATGTGGGAGTTATAAGCGACTTCATTTGTTGTGTCGAGTGATGGCGAGTCATCGAACTTTGAGGAGTTGCCACGCCCACGCCCTTTAAGTTTTGAAAAAGTTTCTCCATGAATTTCCCCCCCCCATGTCTTAAGAGTAACCTGGCCAAGTTTGAAGTCTGTAGCATGAAATCTGTAGGACAAGTTCGATCTTATGCAAGGCGTGGAATCGGCCAAAAATGGCACGAAAACGCACTTTCCATCCAAAATGGCCGCCTTCCTGTGTACGTGGGACCATGGCGGCAAGAGACTTTTTTGTGCGTCTGGGCATGGTGAATGAATGTACCGAATTTCATTGTCCTACGCGAAACTAACCCCATTGCGGGCACCATGTTTAAGCATCGTAGGGGGCGCTACAGAGCCAATGAGCAACTCCCAAAGATATAATGTTTAGATTCTTTCATGTCGTCGACTAGCACGTGGCGCTCGCAAAATTTCCTGAGTTTTCGCATACCTTTTGCAAAGAATAAGAAGAATAATAATAATAAACCTTACAGATACAATAGGGTCCTTGCAGTTTCACTGCTCGGTCCCTAATAATAAACCTTACAGATACAATAGGGTCCTTGCAGTTCCTGCTCGGTCCCTAATAATAATAATAAACCTTACAGATACAATAGGGTCCTTGCAGTTTCACTGCTCGGTCCCTAATAATAAACCTTACAGATACAATAGGGTCCTTGCAGTTCCTGCTCGGTCCCTAATAATAATAATAAACCTTACAGATACAATAGGGTCCTTGCAGTTTCACTGCTCGGTCCCTAATAAACCTTACAGATACAATAGGGTCCTTGCAGTTTCACTGCTCGGTCCCTAACTAGAAAGCTGCAAGCAGCTGTGAGCGGGACCGAGTGTGCGTACGTTGGGATATGCGCACGTTGGGCATGCGCTGGACGCCGTAGTCGCGCAGCTCTGCCCACACGCACGATTCCCATTGCGTACGTACGAGCACACAATAACCCCAATGCATAGGGGTTTTTGAAAATTTCTAGGGGGCGCCACTGAGCCATTTTTCTCCGCCCACACACGATACCCTTTACATACGTACGAGGTCGTCAGGGTGGACGTGTGTACCAAGTTTCATGACCTTGAGATGATGATAAGGCTTTCAAATCACAAACGCCATCACACGATTTTCACCGCATGGCCACGCCCACACCAATCAGAGTTTGGAAACGTTTCTCCATGAATTGTTGCCTCCATGTCTTAAGAGTAACCTGGCTAAGTTTGAAGCTTGTAGCATTAAATCTGTGGGAGGAGTTTGACAAAATGTGAGGTGTGGAAAAAAAAGACGTTTCTGACCACCATTAGGTGGCGCTGTAGGTGGATGTCACTATTTTATGTATGCGTGTTCAGGCTGGGTCCAGATATCACCGTATGAAATTTGGGACAGATTGGATAATGTATGTAGGAGTTATAAGCGACTTAATTTTTCATGGCGAGTCATAAATTTGAGGCATCGCCACGGCCACGCCCTTTGAGGTTTGAAAAAGTTTCTCCATGAATTTTTCCCCCCATGTCCTAAGAGTAACCTGGCCAAGTTTGAAGGTTTTTGCATCAAATATGTAGGAGGAGTTTGATCAAATGCGAGGTGTGGAAAAAAAAAGATATTTCCAACCACCAGCAGGTGGCGCTATAGGTGGATGTCACTATGTTATAAGTGCGCGTTCCGGCTGGGTCCAGCATTCACCGTATGAAGTTTGGGACAGATTGGAAAATGTATGTGGGAGTTATAAGCGACTTAATTTTTTGTGGCGAGTGATGGCGAGTCATCAAACTTTGAGGCGTCGCCACGGCCACGCCCTTTAAGTTTTGAAAAAGTTTCTCCATCAATTTTACCCCCCATGTCTTAAGAGTAACCTGGCCAAGTTTGAAGTCTGTAGCATAAAATCTGTAGAACAAGTTCGATCTTAAGCAAGGCGTGGAATTGGTCAAAAATGGCACGAAAACGCACTTTCCATTCAAAATGGCCGCCATGCTGTAGGCGTGGGACCATGGCGGCAAGAGACTTTTTTGTGCGTCTGGGCATGATGAATGAGTGTACCGAATTTCATTGTCCTACGCGAAACTAATCCTTTTAAGGGGACCATTTTTAAGCATCATAGGGGGCGCTACAGAGTCAATGAGCGACTCCCAAAAATATAAAGTTTAGATTCTTTCATGTCGTCGACTGGCAAGTGGCGCTCGCAAAATTTCCTGAGTTTTCGCATACCTTTTGCAAAGAATAAGAAAGAAAGAATAATAATAATAACTAGAAAGCTGCAAGCAGCTGTAAGCGGGACCGAGGTGTGCGTACGTTGGAATGTGCGTACGTTGGGGCTGGAGCTGGACGCTGTAGTCGCGCAGCTGTGCCCTAACACACAATACCCTCTGCGTATGTACAAACACATAATGACCCCAATGCGGAGGGGTTTTTGAAAATTTCTAGGTGGCGCCACTGAGCCATTTTGCTCCACCCACACACGATACCCTTTACATACGTACGAGGTCATCAGGGTGGACGTGTGTGCCAAGTTTCATGACTTTGCGATGATGATAAGGCTTTCAAATCATAAACGCCATCACACGATTTTCACCGCCTGGCCACGCCCACACCGTTCAGAGTTTGGAAAAGTTTCTCCATGAATTTTCGCCCCCATGTCTTAAGAGTAACCTGGCCAAGTTTGAAGCTTGTAGCATTAAATCTGTAGGAGGAGTTTGAGGTGTGGAAAAAAAAGACGTTTCCAACCACCAGCAGGTGGCGCTATAGGTGTTTATCACTATGATAATATGTACGCGTTCAGGATGGGTCCAGCAATAACCGTATGAAGTTTGGGACAGATTGGATAATGTATGTGGAAGTTATAAGCAACTTAATTTTTAATGGCGAGTCATAAATTTGAGGCGTCGCCACGGCCACGCCCTTTGAGGTTTGAAAAAGTTTCTCCATGAATTTTCGCCCCCATGTCTTAAGAGTAACCTGGCCAAGTTTGAAGCTTGTAGCATTAAATCTGTAGGAGGAGTTTGAGGTGTGGAAAAAAAAGACGTTTCCAACCACCAGCAGGTGGCGCTATAGGTGGATGTCACTATGATAATATATACGCGTTCAGGCTGGGTCCAGCATTCACCGTATGAAGTTTGGGACAGATTGGATAATGTATGTAGGAGTTATAAGCGACTTAATTTTTTGAGGCGAGTGATGGCGAGTCATCAAACTTTGAAGCGTCGTCACGGCCACGCCCTTTAAGTTTTGAAAGAGTTTCCCCATGAATTTTTCCCCCCATGTCTTAAGAGTAACCTGGCCAAGTTTGAAGTCTGTAGCATTAAATCTGTAGGACAAGTTCGATCTTATGCAAGGCGTGGAATCGGTCAAAAATGGCACGAAAACGCACTTTCCATCCAAAATGGCCGCCTTCCTGTGTACGTGGGACCATGGCGGCATGAGACTTTTTTGTGCGTCTGGGCATGGTGAATGAGTGTACCGAATTTCATTGTCCTACGCGAAACAACCCCATTGCGGGCACCATTTTTAAGCATCGTAGGGGGCGCTACAGAGCCAATGAGCAACTCCCAAAGATATAATGTTTAGATTCTTTCATGTCGTCGACTAGCACGTGGCGCTCGCAAAATTTCCTGAGTTTTCGCATACCTTTTGCAAAGAATAAGAATAATAATAATAATAATAAACCTTACAGATACAATAGGGTCCTTGCAGTTTCACTGCTCGGTCCCTAATAATAACTAGAAAGCTGCAAGCAGCTGTGAGCGGGACCGAGGTGTGCGTACTTTGGGATGTGCGTACGTTGGGGAATGCGCTGGACGCCTTAGCCGCGCAGCTCTGCCCACACGGACGATACCCTCTGCGTACGTACGAGCACATAATAACCCAATGCGGAGGGGTTTTTGAAAATTTCTAGGCGGCGCCACTGAGCCATTTTGCTCCGCCCACACATGATACCCTTTACATACGTACGAGGTCGACAGGGTGGACGTGTGTGCCAAGTTTCATGACTTTGCGATGATGATAAGGCTTTCAAATCACAAATGCCATCACACGATTTTCACCGCCTGGCCACGCCCACACAGTTCAGAGTTTGGAAAAGTTTCTCCATGAATTTTTGCCCCCATGTCCTAAGAGTAACCTGGCCAAGTTTGAAGCTTGTAGCATTAAATCTGTAGGAGGAGTTTGAGGTGTGGAAAAAGAAGACGTTTCCGACCACCAGCAGGTGGCGCTGTAGGTGGATGTCACTATTTCATATGTACACATTCAGGCTGGGTCCAGCATTCACCGTATGAAGTTTGGGACAGATTGGATAATGTTTGTGGGAGTTATAAACAACTTAATTTTTTATGGCGAGTCATAAATTTGAGGAGTCGCCACGGCCACGCCCTTTGAGGTTTGAAAAAGTTGGCCAATGATTTTTTTCCCCCATGTCTTAAGAGTAACCTGGCCAAGTTTGAAGATTTTAGCATGAAATATGTAGGAGGAGTTTGATCAAATAAGAGGCCTGGAAAAAAATGAAGTTTCCAACCACCATTAGGTGGCGCTATAGGTGGATGTCACTATTTTACATGTGCGCGTTCAGGCTGGGTCCAGCAATCACCGGTTGAACTTTGGGACAGATTGGATAATATATGTGGGAGTTATAAGCGACTTCAATTTTCGTGGCGAGTGATGGCGAGTCATCAAACTTTGAGGCGTCGCCACGGCCACGCCCTTTAAGTTTTGAAAAAGTTTCCCCATGAATTTTTCCCTCCATGTCTTAAGAGTAACCTGGCCAAGTTTGAAGTCTGTAGCAGTAAATCTGTAGGACAAGTTCGATCTTATGCAAGGGGTGGAATCGGCATAAAATGGCACGAAAACGCACTTTCCATCCAAAATGGCCGACTTCCTGTGGATGTGGGTCCATGGCGGCATGAGACTTTTTTGTGCGTCTTGGCATGATGAATGAGTGTACCGAATTTCGTCGTCCCACGCAAAACTAATCCTATTGCGGGGACAATTTTTAAGCATCGTAGGGGGCGCTACAGAGCCAATAAGCGACTACCAAAAATATAAAGTTTAGATTCTTTCATGTCGTCGACCGGCACGTGGCGCTCGCAAAATTTCCTGAGTTCTCGCATACCTTTTGCAAAGAATAAGAAAGAATGAAAGAAAGAAAGAAAGAAAGAATAATAATAATAATAAACTTTACAGATACAATAGGGTCCTTGCAGTTTCACTGCTCGGTCCCTAATAAACCTTACAGATACAATAGGGTCCTTGCAGTTTCACTGCTCGGTCCCTAATAATAATAACTAGAAAGCTGCAAGCAGCTGTGAGCGGGACCGAGTGTGCGTACGTTGGGATGTGCGCACGTTGGGCATGCGCTGGACGCCGTAGTCGCGCAGCTCTGCCCACACGCACGATTCCCATTGCGTACGTACGAGCACACAATAACCCCAATGCATAGGGGTTTTTGAAAATTTCTAGGGGGCGCCACTGAGCCATTTTGCTCCGCCCACACACAATACCCTTTACATACGTACGAGGTCGTCAGGGTGGACGTGTGTACCAAGTTTCATGACTTTGCGATGATGATAAGGCTTTCATATTACAAACGCCATCACACGATTTTCACCTCTGGCCACGCCCACACCGTTCAGAGTTTGGAAAAGTTTCTCCATGAAGTTTTGCCCTCATGTCTTAAGAGTAACCTGGCCAAGTTTTAGATTTTAGCATGAAATATGTAGGAGGAGTTTGATCAAATAAGAGGTGTGGAAAAAAATGAAGTTTCCGACCACCATTAGGTGGCGCTGTAGGTGGATATCACTTTTTTATATGTGCACGTTCAGGCTGGGTCCAGCATTCACCGTATGAAGTTTGGGACAGATTGGATAATGTATGTGGGAGTTATAAGCGACTTAATTTTTTATGGCGCGTCATAAATTTGAGGTGTCGCCACGGCCACGCCCTTTAAGTTTTTAAAAAGTTGGCCAATGATTTTTTCGGCCCATGTCTTAAGAGTAACCTGGCCAAGTTTGAAGTCTGTAGCATTAAATCTGTAGGACAAGTTCGATCTTATACAAGGTGTGGAATCGGTCAAAAATGGCACGAAAACGCACTTTCCATCCAAAATGGCCGACTTCCTGTGGACGTGGGACCATGGGGGCCTGAGACTTTTTTGTGCGTCTTGGCATGATGAATGAGTGTACCGAATTTCGTCGTCCCACGCGAAACTAATCCTATTGCGGGGACAATTTTTAAGCATCGTAGGGGGCGCTACAGAGCCAATGAGCGACTCCCAAAAATATAAAGTTTAGATTCTTTTATGTCGTCGACCGGCACATGGCGCTCGCAAAATTTCCTGAGTTTTCGCATACCTTTTGCAAAGAATAAGAAAGAAAGAAAGAAAGAATAATAATAATAAACCTTACAGATACAATAGGGTCCTTGCAGTTTCACTGCTCGGTCCCTAATAAACCTTACAGATACAATAGGGTCCTTGCAGTTTCACTGCTCGGTCCCTAATAATAATAATAATAATAATAATAAACCTTACAGATACAATAGGGTCCTTGCAGTTTCACTGCTCGGTCCCTAATAACGGAGAAAAATAATAATCCTTACAGATACAATAGGGTCCTTGCAGTTTCACTGCTCGGTCCCTAATAATAAACCTTACAGATACAATAGGGTCCTTGCAGTTTCACTGCTCGGTCCCTAATAAACCTTACAGATACAATAGGGTCCTTGCAGTTTCACTGCTCGGTCCCTAATAACGGAGAAAAATAATCCTTACAGATACAATAGGGTCCTTGCAGTTTCACTGCTCGGTCCCTAATAACTAGAAAGCTGCAAGCAGCTGTATGCGGGACCGAGGTGTGCGTACGTTGGTTGTGCGTACGTTGGGGCATGCACTGGACGCTGGAGCTGCAGCTCTGCCCACACGCACGATACCCTCTGCGTACGTACGAGCACATAATAACCCCATTGCGGAGGGGTTTTTGAAAATTTCTAGGGTGCGCCACTGAGCCATTTTGCTCCGCATACACACGATACCCTTTACATACTTACGTGGTCGACACGGTTGATGTGTGTGCCAAGATTCATAACCTTGAGATGATGATAAGGCTTTCAAATCACAAACGCCATCACATGATTTTCACCACCTGGCCACACCCATACCTTTCAGAGTTTGGAAAAGTTTCTCAATTAATTTTTCCTCCCGTGTCTTAAGAGTAACCTGGCCAAGTTTGAAGATTTTAGCATGAAATATGTAGGAGGAGTTCAAAAAATGCGAGTTTTGGGGAAAAATTTTCATGCTCGGTCCGTAATAATAACTAGAAAGCTGCAAGCAGCTGTGAGCGGGACCGAGGTGTGCGTACGTTTGATGTGCGCACGTTGGGCATGCGCTGGACGCTGTAGGCGCGCAGCTCTGCCCACACGCACGATATCCTCTTCGTACGTACGAGCACATAATATTCCCAATGCGGAGGGGTTTTTGAAAATTTCTAGGGGGCGCCACTGAGCCATTTTGATCCGCCCCCACACGATACCCTTTACATATTTACGAGGTCGTCAGGGTGGACGTGTGTGCCAAGTTTCATGACCTTGAGATGATGATAAGTCTTTCAAATCACAAACGCTAACACAAGATTTTCACCTCCTGGCCACGCCCCCACCGTTAAGAGCTTGTAAAAGTTTCTCAAGAGTTTTCTTCCCCCCTAGCTTAAGAGTAATCTGGCCAAGTTTGGAGCTGTTACCATAAAATCTGTAGGAGGAGTTGTTGAAAAAAAAAGACGTTTCCGATCACCAGTAGGTGGCGCTGTAGGTGTATATCACTATCTTATATGTGCGCGTTCAGGCTGGGTCCAGCAATCACTGTATGAAGTTTGGGACAGATTGGATAATGTATTTGGAAGTTATAAGCGATTTAAGTTTTTATGGCGAGTCATAAATTTGAGGCGTCGCCACGACCAAGCCGTTTGAGGTTTGAAAAAGTTTCTCCATGATTTTATCCCCCCATGTCTTACGAGTAACCTGGCCGTGTTTGAAGTTTGTAGCATTAAATCTGTAGGAGGAGATTGATCAAATGCGAGTTGTTGAAAAAAAATGACGTTTCCAACCACCAGCAGGTGGTGCTATAGGTGGATGTCACTATGATAATATGTACGCGTTCAAGCTGGGTCCAGCAATCACCGTATGAAGTTTGGGACAGATTGGATAATGTATGTGGGAGTTATAAGCGACTTAATTTTTCATGGCGAGTGATGGCGAGTCATCAAACTTTGAGGCGTCGCCACGGCCACTCCCTTTAAGTTTTGAAAAAGTTTCTCCATGAATCTTTCCCCCCATGTCTTAAGAGTAACCTGGCCAAGTTTGAAGTGTGTAGCATTAAATCTGTAGGACAAGTTCGATCTTGCGTGGAATCGGTCAAAAATGGCACGAAAACGCACTTTCCATCCAAAATGGTCGCCTTCCTTACAGATACAATAGGGTCCTTGCAGTTTCACTGCTCGGTCCCTAATAAACCTTACAGATACAATAGGGTCCTTGCAGTTTCACTGCTCGGTCCCTAATAAACCTTACAGATACAATAGGGTCCTTGCAGTTTCACTGCTCGGTCCCTAATAATAATCCTTACAGATACAATAGGGTCCTTGCAGTTTCACTGCTCGGTCCCTAATAATAATCCTTACAGATACAATAGGGTCCTTGCAGTTTCACTGCTCGGTCCCTAATAAACCTTACAGATACAATAGGGTCCTTGCAGTTTCACTGCTCGGTCCCTAATAAACCTTACAGATACAATAGGGTCCTTGCAGTTTCACTGCTCGATCCCTAATAATAATCCTTACAGATACAATAGGGTCCTTGCAGTTTCACTGCTCGGTCCCTAATAAACCTTACAGATACAATAGGGTCCTTGCAGTTTCACTGCTCGGTCCCTAATAAACGTTACAGATACAATAGGGTCCTTGCAGTTTCACTGCTCGGTCCCTAATAATAATAAACCTTACAGATACAATAGGGTCCTTGCAGTTTCACTGCTCGGTCCCTAATAATAAACCTTACAGATACAATAGGGTCCTTGCAGTTTCACTGCTCGGTCCCTAATAATAAACCTTACAGATACAATAGGGTCCTTGCAGTTTCACTGCTCGGTCCCTAACTAGAAAATTTCTGAAGAAATTTGTGTGCGTATCGCTCAACCAACCACGGCTGCTCAGGAATTGTTCGCAAGGCCTAAAGAAGAAGCATTCAAGCCTAAACGGCATCAAAGGATGACATGGATGCTTCTTCTTAAAGCGTCGAACTGTCCCTTTAAAGAGGCGAACTGTCCCTTTAAAGCAGCGAACTGTCCCTTTAAAGCGGCGAATTGTCCCTTTAAAGAGGTGAACTGTCCCTTTAAAGCGGCGAACTGTCCCTTTAAAGCGGTTAATTGTGCTGTTGAAACTTCAAAGGACTGGCTGGGCCACTAATAGCCTCTTTTCCATGGTAATTAATCTCCCTCATTCAACTGACAGTTAAACTGCCCCAGCTGCTGCAACAGTAATTATATGAGACTCAGGCTTCTCAGAGCCAAAAAACCTCTACGAACAGATGCTTCCCATTCGGAAACCGTAAGAGCTACAGAAAAGATTCTCGCAGAATGAGCGAGGGACGCCTTTGGACTTCAATATTCCCGCGTTTCAGATCTGTAGCACATTCACAGTGAAAGCACGGATGAGAGAAAGAAGGGCTGCAGGAGCTGCTGAGATCCTGAGAATTGGATGAATTAAAATGGGGATTTGAGGTCTTTGAGCCCCGACATCACTTTGGTCTGAGGGGCTCTGAGAGCAAACGGTCAGCCCTAGATGAAATATAAAAACATTTTATGAATCCCAACATGCATGCCTATATTATGACTGTACATAATGGCATTGGAGCCATATTTGTAGGCGTGAGAGCGATTCGAAAATTAATCTGAGGTCAGAACTCTTGCTCTTCCCACACTCTAATGAAATGGCAGTTGTGCTCTAAAAATTCAAATTTTGCAGATTTTGGCCAAAACCTTGGGTCGCTTGGAGGCATGCTGTGGGAAATCCGTAGCAGGTATCGACATGGCGTCTTCACTTCTGAACACAGCACGGACGTATCTACAAACTGACATTTGAATGGCGTTTCTAGGTTAATGCATGAGGACACAGTAACTGCTCAAAATTTTTTTTTTTTAATGATTTTTCCAGGTCATCCCCCTGTTTATTCCTAGGAGGGCTTTGGGGGGCTGTTTTTTGCTTATTACGTCGCCATGGTAACTCCAATCTTCAATAAAAGTAATAGCCCGCGAAAACTCATCGAGCCGGTAGTTTTGATATATATATATTGTCGGGATGTGCGGGCCCTATTAATGTGGACGGAAGAATAAATCTATAAATAAATATATAAATCTATAAATAAATAAATCTATAAATAAATAAAGAGACACGTTTTCAATGTTAAATCCCATAGACTTTTGCCAACGGAATAGTAATAGGTGCCTTGCCATGCATTTGCATGGTGCTATGCAGTGCTCTACTATGCAATGCTATGGCAGGCCCCAATAAAAGTAGCAAGCCAAGGTAAACTCCATTTCAGCTAGTGGAAGGCCAGGGAAAAGAGATGTGTTTTCAGTCTGGATTTGAACTGGCCTAAAGACTGAGAGGACCTGACAGACAACGGGATGCTGTTCCACAGTCTGGGTGCTGCCACAGAGATATATCAATATGTAATATCATGTATTAGGGGGGACTTCCCTCCAAAGTGGTTCCTGTGCTGGTTTGGGGCCAGAGTCTAACTTAGAACAATTTCTTCTTATGCTTTGACTGACAAATCTCAAGGTTCCAGCCCTGAAAAACTGTTAGTACAGTGGCAATAAGTCTTTGCTGAACTAGAGCAAATAACTGCTTATGTCAAGGGCTGAAGGCGAGGTTGTGGATGCCAAAAAACCCAAAAAACAAGTGAAACATTGCGACCATCACAGCTAAAAATCTATCTAGTGCCTAGTCAGCTTAATTCAAAAGACCATAACTAAAATAAAAGAATAGATAAAAGAGCTCATAATACTTCACATGTATGAGGAGTCAAAGGCAGCAGTTTTTGCTGTTGATATCGCCATTCAGCATTTTTCAATGCTGCATAATGCGCTGCACAGAGGGACATTCCCAATTGCCATTTGTAATTGAAATTGTAAACATTGTTTGCAGCCATGATTTTGAAAAACATTGTGGGATGTTTTAAAATTACCAGCTGGCGTTTGTAGATCTCACTCACAACATCGTGTAATATTCCTGTTAGCTGGACCCTTCATTCATGCCTGTCAGTGTTTGGAAACATAGATCAATGACGCAGAGAGAATTTACAAACACTGACTTTTGTTTAAAACAGTGCTTATTGATTAGGTTGGTTATATTAAAATGTCAGTTTGTATGAAAAATAGATCAACACTGATCTGTGTTGATCTAGTCTAGTTCAGACTTTAATGTTTAAAGTGACACAATGACGTGGCTCAGTGCCTGACTTGGCTGGTTCTTTGTAGAACCAACTTAAAACTGTCTACAACCAGCCCTTAACCAGTGCTGGAACTGATGTAGTTGAAAAGGGGAAACAGTTACAGCAAGTGGCTGGGTGAACTTGCAATTTTCATCTTTTACAGTAACAAATCAAGTTTGATTTTAAAGCATCTAAACTCCCAAATATGTGTCTTTTTCTAATTTGTTTTGTTTGCTTCTTTTTATGATCTCTGAAGCTTGTTAGTTTTCTTCTTCTCTGGTAACAGTTTGGCCTATTAAAAGATTCGATCTGACATTAATTGTATTGGGCCTAGAAACGTTTTCCGGATTTTTGTTCTAAATTCTGACACGTGGAAGGAAGGAAATCTCCAAAGCAGTAGTTTGGAGTTGACTTGAAACAGCAGGTTGTCAGCAGAGCTGTGACTTGTTGAACATCACACTGGCACTTGTCTTAGTCTGGACGGCTGTGTTTTAGCTTGTTGAAGCGGATCAGGATGTTTGCACAGAGATTGCTGCAAACACTCATCTCCACTCATCACTAAAGCAAAACACACACACATTTATCATATTTGAAATACCACTGGACAACTCAGACATCTGTCCGTGTGCATATGTGGACACGTCATACGAGTCAAAATAATGGGGTGAATGAATGAATGAATTTATGTGACTATTATTTTGTAAAACATGCTACAGCAACTGAACCATACTTTAAAAGAAATAAATAGTCAGGGATAACACAAAAAAGCCCCTAAGGCTTATTTCCATTGTGGTCCCTGGATGGTAGGAAAACAAGGGCAAGTATGGCAGCGGATTTCTCTTCCGCTCTCTGGGCCTTCCTGGCTGTGGTGGCTGACTTTAGCGGACTTCTCAGTTGCTTCTTTCACCGGGAAACCGAAACGATGGTGCCGAGGACTGTGGTTAGATGATCGAATCTTTTGGGTGTCAGTGGGTCCGTTGCTTCTCTGATGAAGTGAACTTAAGTTCACAGAAGATTAATAAAAAGGTTGCTTGGAGTTGGCTTTCTTGGTAGGAAAAGGTGATGATGGCGTGAAACAGCGGAGGTTAGGACGTGCGACGTAGAAGGACGTGGATGGCGAGGGGCGAACAAAAACACGTAAAACGTGCATCTTCAGAGTATTTCAATCTGTTTCTTTGTTCGGGTCTTTCTTTCTCGTCTCCGGGGTCTCACTGGGTCCTGGAGGGTCTCCTCCGGTCGTCCGCTGCATCGTTATCCACACGTCCTTCCGTTCTCTCCTGAGATTATGGGAAAACTCCCAAACTCTGGTGAGCTCTTCTCTTCTGCTTAAACCATCTCCAAAACTCTCTGAGCAGCTGTTCTCTGCTCAAATCTCCTTCTGAAACTCTGGGTTGGAACCCTTCTGGAACAAGAGGCAAGAAGCAAGAGAGCAGACGCCTGAAGCGAGCCAGCAAACGAGAGAACTAGAGAGAGTGTTTTTCGCGGGTTCCGGGTTTTGACTCTCGGAGGCGTGGCTTACACTACTTTTTCAGCCAATGACATGCTTGAACTGTGTGCATGTCTGTGTAAGGTGATCTGTGCTATATGGGGATTTCTGGATTTAGACAAAGAAAACTCTTATTTCTCCATTACTCCGTCTCATAGAACATTTGTCTCGGTGATTCTGAAAACACCACATCTTGTTAAGATATGCAGATTAAAGATATAACATAGACTTGTAATATAAAGACATCAAAATAACACACATGATAAAGACAATTATGACTTCAAAATTCAGATGGATATCTATAAAATCGTGACACATGGATAGCGAACCACACAATGTTAATTTTCTGTGTTAACAATGGGGACACCAAACAAATACCAAATAGATACCGAAGGGACATCGTTAGAAGTTAATAGCTGCATATATCTTGCCCATTTTACTGAGTCCTCTGGGATTTAAATGTTCAACTAATCAACACTGCAGACCACTAGGGGGCAATGTGGTTCCATCAGGCAGGTTGGGCATTTTCCAACAAGTTTGTTTCTTCGTCAATATTTAAGCCAGAATCGTACAAATTGTCTCTATATGCGTCTTGTGATCAAGCTGGAAACCTGAAAGAAATTGTACACGGTTATCAAACACATTTAATATAGTTTTAAGATTCGACTAAAAGTGAGTCTTATGAAGTCTTCTCAGTTCGTATGTAGCCATCTGGTCTCTTTCTCTGGGGGAGAGGGTGTTAACATGTCAATTCGATTCATGGTGAAGATAAGATAGTGAGGTCTCCAACATCTCCAACAGAAAGGTTCTTTGTTTGTTAGAGTCTATCCCAATTTTTATTGCAAGCGTCTGTTGCTTATTTTTCACTCCCAAAAAGCTTTTAAGAGGGCAGAAGGTGAACGTAAATTAGGCAGTTTCTGTCTCTTTTTCCTTTGTGGAAAGAAAATGAAGATCTGGTTTATATCCACATACGTAAACATCCCCCACAGGAATGTTGGTTTTGTCAAAGTTTGAAAAACTCTTAATCCACACGGCACTGTGACTGCTACACCTACATACATATTCATACCAACATTCATTCAAAACACATAGAAAAATAAATACATTGAAATGGTTCTGAATACACCTGACACATAATATTGGCACTCAGTCTAGTATTGTTGTTGAAACCATTTTTTCAAGTTTCGCGTGAAACTGTCTAAATGACTTATTGCTTTGAGTGGGCCAGGTAACCTATTCCACAGTACAGAACCAACATAAGAAAAACACTCTTTGCCCATGTTTGTCTTAACTATGGGAGGGACAAAATCTGTTGTGCTCCCACTAGTGGAGTAGTGATGAACTTCATTTACTTTACTGAAATAGTTTTTAAAATACTTTGGAACCTTCCCATACACAATCCTGTGAACCATGCACAACTGAATCAAAGCCACTCTATCCTCCACCTTCAGCCATCCCACCTTGTCAAAATGGGATGACTCAAGGTGGGTTCTCATGGGGAGATCCAAAACCAGTCTAATTAGTTTATTTTGTGATGTCTGTAGCCTGTGTTTCAAATTCACTGTCAAACTATTATACCATGAGCCACACGCATAGTCGTAGTATGGCTGAATTAAGGCTCCTGCCAAAATAGCCAAAGTTTTTGTATCTAAAAATTTAGAAATTCTAGCCATAAAACGCACTCTATGGTTTATTTTGGTGATTGCCTTCTGTGCCTGACTTATGCCACTTAGATTACTGTCTATAACACAGCTAAGGTAACTGACTGATTCCTTGGCTGCAATTTCAGAATCCCCTATTAAAACCTTAAAGGTTGAGGCTTTCTTTAATCTAATCTTTGAACCAAAAATAATGGATTCTGTTTTTCCTATATGCAATGATAATCTATTGTCAGACATCCATCTGCTGACATTAAGAAGTTCAGCACTAAGTGATTGCTCAATGATATTTTTATCCTTATGGGAAACTACCAGTGCAGAATCATCTGCATATAAAAACAAACTTGATTAACAGACAGCTTTTAAATCATTAATATATAAAAGAAAAAAAAGAGGTCCTAAAACACTCCCTTGAGGGACTCCACAGCCAATGCCAGCTGGGTGAGACATAACACCCCCAATATCTACTACCTGCATCCTATTCCCCAGGTATGAACCCACCCATTTCACAGCCAAGTCATTAAACCCCATAGCCTTTAATTTATACAATAAAACACTATGATCAGAATCAGAATCAGAATTACTTTATTAATCCCTTGCGGGAAATTCTTTTGTTGCAGTGCTCTCATTACAGAAAAGAAGAAAGATGAAAAAGAATAAGGAAGGAAAAATAAAAAATAAATCTCAATATGTACAAAAATACAATAAGCAGTCTTTACAATGCTACTCAGTAGCTAACTATTATTGTTATTGCACATGACCGGGTTATTGCACATGGTGAAGTAATGTCAGACACTGGAATTGTACAGTTTGATGGCCACAGGCAGGAATGACTTCCTGTGGCGCTCTGTGGCTTTGCGGATGAGTTTCCTCAGTCTGTTGGCGTCCTTCACCTTCAGTCTGCTGCCCCAGCATGCAACAGCGTAGAGGATGGCACTGGCCACCACAGACTCATAGAACATCCGCAGCATTGTCCGACAGATGTTGAAGGACCTCAGCCACCTCAGAAAATAGAGACGGCTCTGGCCCTTCCTGTAGAGGGCGTTTGTGTTTTTAGTCCAGTCCAGTTTATGGTCCAAGTGCACCCCTAAGTATTTGTAATCCTCCACCATGTCCACGTTGACCCCACAGATAGAGACAGGGGTCACTGGGGCCTTACTCCTCCTCAAATCCACCACCAGTTCCTTGGTCTTTGCCACGTTGAGCTGCAGATGGTTCTGCTCACACCAAGTGACAAAATTGTCCACAATCCAGGACACAATGGGGGCATCCACCTGCATCGCCGTCAGTTTCTCACCCAGTAGAGCCGGCCTGATGGTGTTGAATGCACTGGAGGGACCTTGTGAAGACTCAGGCTCAGGTTGAATATGTTGTGGAGGACTCCACATAGCTGGGGGGCACAGGCTTTGAGCACCCGGGGGCTCACACCATCCGGGCCTGCAGACTTGCCTGAGTGGAGTCTGCTCAGCTGTCTCCTGACATGATCAGGGGTGAAGGTCAGTGTAGAGGTGACAGGAGGGGGAGGGGTGGAGGTGTTATGCCGGTATCGAATGCCTTCTGTAAATCTAACATTACCATGCCACATAATTTACCATTGCCAACCTCCTTTTTAATGAAGTCTGATAAATAAAGTAGGCAAAAATCAGTAGAATGGGATTTTCTAAACCCTGACTGAAATTCATAAAGTATGTTTTGTGATAAAAGGAAATGGTCGATTTGTTCATATATGATTTTCTCTATAACCTTTGACAGACTACTGAGGATAGAAACAGGTCTGTAATTGCCTGGGTCCTGCTTACTACCCTTTTTATATAGCGGAATTACTCTGGCTCCTTTAAGGTCATTTGGGAATCGTCCTTGACTAATAGAGCTGTTTACAATACGAGTAATGGATGGGGTAATGACCTCTGCAGAGTCCCTTAAAAACCTGGATGGGATAGCATCTAAACCAGTAGCTTTATTACAATCAAGCTTTTGAAGCTTCTCAAGGACCAGTGCTTCAGACACTTTAGTAAAAGTGAAACTCCCAGGCTACCCTTAATTGAGAGTAATAGTGTTGCACATGACTCTCCCCATATAGACCAGTCTGGACAGGTAGCTTCTCCACTAGATCATGGGCCACAGATGAAAAATAATCATTAAAGCCAGCAGCTACTATTATCTTATCTGAAGTAACAGTATTACAAAGATCTAAGGTGATGTTGGAAATTTTTGTTTTCATCCGTTTGCTATAGCCAAGCTGCTTTAGGGATTTCCATAGCTTTCTTGAGTCATTTCTATATTCCTTGATTTTTTCTTTAAAGTAAACCTTTTTAGTATTAGTCACTAATCTGTTAACTTCATTTCTTGCCTTTTTAAACTCAGCCCAACTTTGTTCATCCCCCTTTGTTCTAAAATGATTAAAGGGATACAAGGTAGTTTAGCGGCAGTATAGCGATCTCTACTGGTCAACCTGAAATTCTACACTGTTGTAAAAATGCCCCACCTTTGTATTATACACATCCACTAACTAAACATTGTGGCAAATGCTGCCGTTGTGTTATTTAGTCAGTGCAGTTAGGTCATCTGATTCACAAGTGTAGACTGCCCACGTAAGATACTATAATCAGAGATTTTCTAAAGAGAGAACTCAAGATAATATGCTATAATACTGTTGCTGGAGGAAGTGGCTGGGGACAGGGACGTCTGGGTTTCTCTGCTCAAGCTGCTGCCCCCGCGACCCGATCCCTGGACAAGCGGCAGATGATGGATGGATGGATGGATGGATGGATGGACTGTTGCTGATCTTGAATGGGATTCTTTCCTCATCATGGTGTATTCGTGGAGTGATTCCTTTGTATTAGCAGACACTTACAAAAGTTACATCTTAGACAGATGCGCGCAGGCACTACCAACATAAACCCAGACTAGCTCTACACTATTCCGATTACAATCATAATCCGAACAAATTAATCCATTTTCATGTGTAGATAACAATTCTTGTTCAGATCAAAACGCTATTCTTATTCTAATCAGGTCAGTCCGTGTATTTCTGAAGCTAGGCTACGTCTCGAACTCAGGAGGAATTAGAGCACCATCATCAGAAGGGCCAGGCTAACCTGTCTCTTTACAATCTAAAACGCAGATCACTATGGTAGATGAACAAGATCACGCTTGGAGAAATTTCACAAAGATGGGAAGTGCCAACATCGAACGTTTCATATGCAGTCTGTGAAAGGCAGAATATGAAACGCTTGGTGTTGGCTCTTCAACGCAAGCAAACACATAGCCTACAACTACAACTACCATACAGTACCTAGCTAAGTGCCGTAAACACAAACGACTCTTCTCGCGCGGCGCATCA
This sequence comes from Odontesthes bonariensis, assembly GCF_027942865.1. Lineage (NCBI taxonomy): Eukaryota > Metazoa > Chordata > Actinopteri > Atheriniformes > Atherinopsidae > Odontesthes > Odontesthes bonariensis. The sequence goes on along the minus strand of NC_134524.1, from coordinate 29,467,414 downwards.
CGAGACTTCAGAAGCGGGTCGCTCCTGCCAAAGTTACATATGGGATTTTCAGCATACAGACCCCTGTTGGGAGCGAGACAGGCTTCATTCGCTTACTATTGACTTGTTTAACCTTTGGTAAACTCCTGAAGGCTATAATTGTAGGTGAAAATGCTACCTAGTGCCCCTTTAAACTTCTTATTTCTATCCCGAATTGCCTCGAGAATGTCATCATTTACCCAGGGCTCTGACCTCTGTTTTATTCTAATTTCTTTGAATGGGGCCACTTTATCAACTGTTTCTAAAAACATATGTTTAAAAGTACACCATGATTCATTCACATCTTCACAATTCAGTACAAAAGACCAGTCCATCTGTTTCAACCTTTCATTGAATGTTTCCTTGTTGTAAGTTTTCATTTAACAGAAGAATGACAATTAAAAACAACTTTCTTGGTTTTTCTTGTACAGAAGATGATCGAATGGTCACTCAGTCCATAATTAATAACCCCACTTTGCGCTATTTTAGACTTATCTGATACTAACACCAGGTCAATTGTAGTTTGTGTGTTGGAACATACACGTGTGGGTTCGTTGATCAGCTGATCTAAACTAAAAGAACGACACACATTCATCAAAGCCTTGTACCCAGGCATATAACATTTCTGTATGTCAGTATTAAAGTCCCCCATAAAAATAACCTCCGTTTTCAACAAGGGTGACACATGCGTTTACGTAAAAATATCATGGATGCACATATCTAGACACATTGGCACACACTTACTTCGAGGCTGTCTTCACCTCCTCAGGGAAGAGGACTGAAAGCCAGAGATGAGGAAATGAAAAGCATAGAAAGATATGAGTATGAGAAGACCAACACAGCGTTAGCCTTTGTAATTCAATCACATGGGAGGGTTAGGGTTAGAGCCAAGACACCCTTTGGAGAAATCTTATTTCGGCCACTTGCATTCATAATCTCAGCTTTTCTGTCACTACCTGCAGCTATTGACCATAGTTAAAGCTGCAGTCTGCAGGATTTGTTGTTGTCATATGTAAAGTCGTAATTGTTGGCATTTTAAGAGTTTACATGATCTATCAGAACGCTTGAAGTTGAAAACGGTGACCTCCGTAGTCGCAAAATGCAAGAAATGCTTTTTTTTTAACCGAAAAATAAAAAGTTATTCAACTTCCTGTCCCGCCCCATCAAAACACATGAGAATTCGTGCACGTCTACGTGCACGCCAGATGCGCGTACACGACTCCTCATTCATCAACTCACCTGTCATTTGCGATCATGGAAGACACAGTAAGTAGACTAGCCCGTAATGAAGTTCAATAGTCTATATAAATAAGCGTGGGGACGAGCCTACCTTGTATCGCGCGTGCACAATCGGTGATTGACAGGCAGCAGAGCCCAGCTCGTAATCTGATTGGTTACCTTTTACCGGTCTGCAATTTTGTAAACAAACCTGCTGGCTTTGGAGGGACCTAGCGGGACATATAGGGGACCTAGAGAACTCTTTTTTTTTTTTGTATTGGGGTATTTGATGTACTACTTTCAGAATCCCCGGACAGTTCCAGGCATTATGCATAGATTAAGTAGAACAGTACCGTCTGTATCATTGCAGATGGTACCACAATCAATCTGCCCATTCTACCCCGTCTCATGAGACCCGATAACTTTTCCACTTGAGGCACCAAGTCACTTGGCTGCGGCACAGGAATGTGGCGATGCGGGTGTGGGGGGCCGATGTGCTACCCTCCCCCCTGTCCTGGTTGGTGTCTTTCCTGGATTTTGGATCTGACTTCTGGAAGACTTTATTTTTTGGTGGATAAGGGGGTTACTTACAGACCACAACACAAACTTCCACACATTCATCTATACTCACCACAGTACACCTTACACACACACCTGTCATTGTCTGTTTTCTGTCTATTGTCTTTATCTGTCCTGTTATTTTGTGTTCCACTGTCGGCGATTCTAGTACTCCTCTTTGACTAAATCCAGGCTTTTTTAATCAATAAAGCTTGCAAGATTGAATTGCATATTTAAGAAAAATTGTTTCTTGCCAGACCATGGCATCAACCATTTATATATACGGTATGCAGACAGTGGGGAAAAAAAATTAAAAAGGATGACGAAAGAGAAAAGGAAAACTGACGACAATAATCTACAGATAAACTGTCACAGGTAGCTTTGTGATGTTAGACTAAGTTTGGGTACATCAAGGTAAGAAAAGTGGCGAATGGTGGTTTCCATGAATACATTTTTATCATCCCTGATGGTACCAGCATTTTCCAAGATGCTAAAAGATTCATCAAGCTGAAAATGTGAACAAGTGTTTCAGGGAGCAGGAGACATCATTTTCATTCATTGGTTGGCCACAATGGGCAGTGGTTTAGCCCAAGGTATACGCGGGTATATGCAGGTATACGGTGTATACCTACTTATTTTTCAGTCAGCATTGCGTATACACTCTTCTAAATCCCCCCTGATGCAGCTAGTACTTGCTGTCAGTGCCTTCACTGATTACACTGGTTAACTTTAGGCACGAGGACTGATGACATAATTAGAGGCAGAGTAGGGCGGGAGATGCGCTGGCCACCTCTGGAACCTGACTGGACACCTCAGGTGCCAGTGCCACTCCAATTGATTGACAGGTCACTGCACGTCTCGTTGAAAGATGCACGATGCGAATTAAAAACAAAGTGTCTTTGAAATGAGTGGCAGGCGTCGAGAGTGTTGTGTTGAACCTACTGTCAAAGTGAACCTACTTTCCTGGAATACATATTTTTGAGGTAAGTTTTAAGGTGATTTCCAAATGAGTCATTGTTTTAAACTACTCACAATATGACTGCACATTTAGAAAAGAGATTTTGTTGTCAATTGTTACACTGTACGAGTAGGCTAAAGTTATGACAGGCTAACGTTATGTTAGCCTGTAACTATGTAGCTCTATACAGTGGTACCTTGAGTTACGAGTGTACCGACATTACTTAACACAAGTAATATAGACAATCCATTGATAATCAACAGTACTTGAGTCAAATCTTTGATATCTGCTAAACTGCAAAACATCAGCAGCAAACAGCAAACTTTCAGGCCAGCAATAAGGGACTTTGTGTATGTACATGAGTGTCAGAGCAGCTGTGTATGTGTGTGTGTGTGCATGTGTGTGTGAGGCGAGGTGAGTGAGGATAGAGCAAGGTGAGGCAGTCATATGGGTGGCTACGCCACAGGACATTTAAGATGGCGGTCAGGAGAGGCTGGATGTACATGGGTTCCGGGACCTTACACATGACAGTGTCATGCAGGCAAATGGAGGGGTGAATGAGCCCGTCGAATTCGAACAAAGAGATCAAAACAGGGTAGTGACCTGCGTGGTTAGGGCACAAGTTGCGGATCCTACTAAGCCAGAATCAAACATGTCTTTCACAAACAGGTCGGAGAGGTAGATATATGCGTTAGTGAACGCCTGAGTCTACTAGAGCTGGAAGTCTTAGAAGGGGGACACATATGTTGAACAAGTTTTCTCATCAGTACTCCCAACTTTACAGATAAACCTGATCTTTTGCGTGAATAGAACAAGAAAGCCAAATATGAACGTAGAGACAATCACAAGATCGCAATCTCTTCAGGCCTTCTGTTTGGGTCAAATGTACTCTCCCTAGTTGCATAGGCTCATCAGGGGTTGTGGAAGCTGGCAGAGCAGTCTGGGAAATAGGAGACGGAGATTAGCAATGCTTAGCAACCAGTGGGAAAGAATTTATGGACCATCTGTCTTTCTTAGGTGATTGGCAATCTTAATGGATAGTGATATTAGCTCATCTAAAGAGTTTGGGGGATCTTCGGGGCCAAATTTATCTTTAATTGAATCATTGAGACTCTTCTGAAAATGGTCCTGGAGAGTCTTATTATTCCAACCAGAATCAGCTGCCAATGTCCAAAACTCCACTGAGAACTCAGCAACATTCAACGTCAGATTGTTTAGCAATTTTTTGCCAGCTTCCCTACCCTGAACCAGGTTATCAAAAACTTTCTGAAGTTCACTTACAAATGCAGAGAAATAAAAGGATTTGTTATAGGAAACCTCTGCATCTACCTAGCTCCCTAGAATATGAATTAGGATCAGGAACATGACCTTCTCGACTGGAAAGAGGAACTGTGGGTGTAGGAACTGTTTCCAGGGCAAGTTGTGAGCAGAATGCTGAGAACATCAGTTATTCAATAAGGATATTTTGTCTGTTAATTCCAGCATTTGCAATCGCATTTCTTATTTATTTAGTCTGCATATTTTTAATATTTGTGAATTTTGTCTAAGCATGTTACCTTGAGTGGCTACAGCATAAAACAGGTCTCCAGATCAGTTTTCTGGGTTCTGATCTGTAGGGTCAGTGGTTGACCAGATCGTTCTGTCACAAGGGATAGTTCCGGACTCAAAGAGTAGACAAAACTCTAGTATTAAAAATCCAAATAGTTTATTGACAGGAGTTAATTGGATGGTAAAGAGTTTTAGTCCAGTAATCCAAATGAATGCAGTGTTTCCCGCAGGAAATTGCTTAGTCAAGGTGGTGAGTCGTCGGCCGGGACCAGGGGTTTTGCGCGGATAGCGTTCCGTCGGGTGGCGGGGGGGGGGGGGGGGGGGGTACTTGGAATGGGACAGGGGCTGTTAGAGCAATCACGAAGCTGTTTAAGAGCTGTAACACTTGTTTATTTACATTATTAACTATTTACATTAACAACCAGTAGGTGTCGCAATTCAATGTTATCAATGCTGTCTTTTAATGTCTGAGCCTGGCAAAGCATTATTACTTCAGTTTAAAAAAAAAAAAATATATTTTTTTTTGGGAACGTTGGCAAGGCGGCAGTGCGAGTTTGCTAAGGCGGCCGCCTTAACTATAATGCGCTGCGGGAAACACTGGAATGTTCGGCGAGTGGCCAGATGGTTACATGAGCAGCAAAGGATGAGGATGGTGTTCCTGGTTCTGGCAACTCCTTTTCCAGGACTGGCAATCCAATGTAGGTCACAGGACTTCAGATGGTCCGGCCGTGGCACCAAGGTGAGTTTCGAGGAAAGAGTTTTTGTTGAAGACTGAGATTTCGGAATTCTGGGACGCAGCGAACACAAGGCAATCAGCAGGCTTCCAACATGAGACGAAGAAAAAGGTTAGACAAAGGACAACTCAGAACTTAAACAAGACTAAGAATTGTTGTGTGTTTGGCCTTTCCTCCCAGATAGCAAACGGAAATCTAAAAACTATTTATTTGACAAAGGAAAAAGAATGTATCCTTATGTGGAAGTCTGATAAGTGGGGTAACAAAATGCGACTGAAACTTGTGACTCTGTCAGGATATAGACTATTGGCTGTTCATATACTGCAATGCTTGTCAAGGAATACTCTATTTCAATTCAAAGGTTTTACCCATCAGGACAAATTATAAAAAAAATCTGTTCTTACCAGGTCTTAAAATTATGCAAATGCAACCTTAGATGAACATGATACATGACATAATAGACTATTATATTTGTCCAACAAAAACTAAAGCAAAATATGAAGGAAGTTTGTGAATAAGTCCACCCTTACTGATTCCTTAGGAATTAAGAGGGTAGGTAGCAGCCAGGTGCTACAAATCAAATGCATTTGATTAACTAATCATCATCCAGTGTGAGTACGTCTATCAAATCAGAAGTTTTGGCAGTTGGCTGGTCTGGAGCATTCAGGTGTGTGTTAACACAATGCCAGGGAAGAAAGACATCAGCAATGATCTTAAGCCGCATTCGGACAGAGCAGTTCTAAGAACGCCATTCTAAGAACGGTCCTCCTCGAATTTCATTCTGATAACTGTCCTTCCCCAGTGGATCTGTTTCAGTTTGCATTCGCACATGAGTTGGGACCAGGTCGGGACTGATGCGACGCAACCGTCTGCGACGTGTTACTTTAGCGCCACATTCAACAACAAAACAAAACAAAACAAAACCTGCAAAAAGTAAGGAGAGAAGCAAAAAACACCACCAAGTAGCTAATATGGAGAGCGGGGAGGCCACCGTGTTCATGGTCTGCATGATGGTAATATTAATCATGGTCGATCACATCCCGCGTCTAACATCGAGGCTGAAAGAGCACACAGAGAGAGTCAGGATCGAGCGCAGGCGATACTTCTTTGTTTCATGAAGGAAGGAAGGAGAGCAGAGCGCTGCAGACAAAGGAGACGACGTGTAAGTTTAACTTAATAAACACGTGCAGGTTGTGTCCGTGTCGAATGAGTAAACATTTCAGCCATGACAACATGACAAGGGGCGTAGCTACCAACCACCAAACACCTACGTCAGATGTGTTCCTATAGAACCCAGAAAAGACCCAGCTTTGGAGAAGGAGCTAAAATGGTTATAGGAACTGAGGGCGATGGTCCCGAGTTCCTGTATGTGCGAATGCGGGAAAAAACGGCCCAGTTCCTTAAAAGGTTATAGGAACTGCCAAAGGTTCCTACAGTGCGAATGCGGCTTTAGAGAAGCAATCAAAACAGGTCAGATCATGTAATGCTCAGAGAAACTGTAAGAAAACCCAAGAGCTACATCTCTGACTTTACAGGCCTCAGTTAGTATGTGAAAAGTTCAGGACAGTACAATTAGAAAAGAACGGAACAATTATGGCTTGTTCGAAAGAGTTGCAGGAGAAAGCCTCTCCTCTCTAAAAAAAAACCCATGACAACACAGCTTAGGTTTGCAAAGTTACATCTGAACAAACCATAAGATTCTGGAGCAATGTCCTTTGGAAAGACGAGACCAAAGTGGAGATGTTTAGTCATAATGCACAGCAGCATGTTTGGAGAAAACCAAACACAGCATCTCAGCACAAATACTTTCAGACCAACTGTCAAGCACGATGGTGGAGGGGTGATGATTTGGGCTTGTTTTGAATCCACAGAACCTTGCAGTCATTGAGTCGACCATGAACTCCTTTGTATACCAAAGTATTTTATAGACAAATATATAAACTTTATTACAGGCTCTAGGCCCAATAGGAGGACATTCAACATATACATAAAAAATAGGCAGTAAAAGAAGAGAGAAGAGGGAAAAAAAAAAAACAAGGAATGATGTATGTACAAACATACTATCAGTCATGACAGTCTTAAAAGGCAGCCATACCAATGCTTCCACATATAGGATTGATATCTGACAGAGCTGCATCTGGGGCTTGTGAGAATCCTTATAATACAGTTTTGATACTTATCCAGACGACACATGAACTTAAACATTAGGTTCCTTAAGAGAGCCTGTAAAGTACTTAGTCCTGAGTCACAAAATAGTTTACTAGCACTGCAACTCCTAGGCTTTTTCAGCAATATCCTCAGGCAGTCATTATATGCTACTTGGAGTTTATGCAGGGTCTCTTTTTTGTAGCTGACCCATAATGGGGCTGCATACATAGGAGTACAGTAGGCATGAAACAAGCTTACTTTCACATCATCAGAACAGAAATGAAATTTTCTTACTAACATGTTTGCTTGGACATACAGCATTCGTCTCTGCCTAAACATGTCAGCATCATCTTCCAACTTGTCAGTGATAATGTGCCCAAGATATTTTGTACTGCTTGATACACATAGTGATTGCCCTGACAGGTAAAACGTTGGGAAGAGCACTTTATGATCCTCCTTGGCTCTACATATCAACACAACACTCTTTTTTGCATTGTACTGTACATCAAACTCAACCCCATACTCAGAGCACACATTCAGGAGCTGCTGAAACCCAACAGTGCTGGGGGACATAATAGCCAGGTCGTCTGCATACATCAAATGGTTTAAAACAGTGTTACCTATCAGACATCCTGTCTTACACCTCCCCAATTGTTTGGAGGTTGTCCATGTATAGGTTGAAGAGGGCTGGAGATAGAAGTCCCCCTTGTCTAACTCCATTGCCTACACAGAAATGAGTAGATAGACTGTTTCCCCATTTCACCTGCATATGTTGATTAGCATACCAGTAAACCAGAATACGTATGATGCTTCCAGGTACATGAGTTTAGTGAAGAGCTTATGGTGATTCACTCTATCAAACGCCTTTTGATGCAATTAAACAGAGCTGCATAGTGCTGCCTCCACTGCTCTGCTATATTGTCAGCACCAGATACCCCATCAATGTGACATGGTAGTACTGCTTTGGCCCTATTTGTAGATTTTACCTCTTTCCAGAACTCAGTTACATTATTATCAAGCAGGTTAGTTGCCATAGAGTGAGCTCTTAAGGCTTGCTCATGTTTCCCTACAAAGCGCACCGCATATTTATATCTGGCATTGGCAAGTTTCTTATGCTCCAAGTCTGGTCCATGTTTAGGCCGCCCAGCTATAACCCAGGCCCTATGAGCCCTCTTAGCAGCTTCTTGATGGTCAGCTACATACTTGTTCCAACCAGGCTTGATGTTGTTAACCCTTTTGGGGTGAGTGTGTAGAGGTCTACTGGCCTCCTGTATAGCACTCACTATGCTGTTGTACATTTTACAGAGATCATTACAGTAAGTGACATTATCACAGTTAATATCTGGACATAAAATAGCATTCATTGGCAACTGTACCTCCCGCAGGAGAACATCTGACCTCCACAGTAATACAAAACATCTTCTTTGGATAGTTTAGCTCAATTTACTTTAAGCCTGTTGGCGCCATCTTGTGTTGAATGGCTGCAGTCAGGTAGTTTGTCAACATTTATCAACATTGAGACAAGTAAGTGATCAGTGGTGGTGAGCTCATATAAAATTTCAACTTTTTCCAGACTTTCATGGGCATCGACTGTACAGATGACATGATCCAGCCAGGATGTTGTGTGCCATGCCTCACTGACATAAGTATAACCATCTACAGGGAGTAATTTCATACTGGAAAGAACCAGTTTACTGTCATGACAAAACTGCTTCAAGTGCTGACCAAACAGAGATTTCTCATCAGAAATGTCTCCATTCAAATCACCCATCACAAAAACATTTGCAAATGTACATTCCTTAATATAAGAGTTTAAAAAAGCCAATCTATTCATATATTCATCTTCATTCTTATAGCTGTCGTATGGGGTATAAACATTTAAAATGATAAAAACATTCATATCATGCACAATTTTAATTGCAATACTCCAGTCCACCTGTAATCTAATAACACTAATCATTGGGTCATATTTCTTGCGCCACAAAATGGCCACACCTCCAGGTATTCTGCCGCGCAGCACTCGACTGCTCAAATCTGTAGTGGACTCTCCTGCTCCATGGAAGTCACTGTGTACCGAGTTAAGTTTATCCAGGTCCTGTATGGCTAAAAATGTCTCTTGCAAACAAAGGATGTCCGTGGTCTCCAGTAACTGGTCAACAACAGCACGATGTGCTCTGTCCCCAACAGACTGTCCTAGGCGTAAGCCTCGGGAGTTGTAAGACACCACTCTAATCCCCATCACTGTGGCTAACAATGGGCTTCATGTACCTCAGCCCCTGTTGAAGGCACATTCATCACTACCATTGACCCCACAGTGGGCTTGGGTTTGCGTGCCTCATAGAATCAATGCACAAAAGTACCCTCAGGCCACAGCTCTGGATTATACATTTCACTCACTTCTTAACATTCTGCAGTTATTTTAAATGAACTGAACCGACTTTGCACAGTTTCTACCTTTTGACAGGTTACCTTGCGTCCAAGTTTGTTTTCCATGTAGTTGATTAAAGTCTCTGAGTCTAAATCAGGTGAGAATTTTGTTGTAAACACACTCACCAGCTTAGACTTTATAGTTTGAATTTCTCCACTAGTGCCAGTCCCAACAATACCACCGGTCTTCTTCCCTTTGGGATGATTCGGATGAGGCTTGGTGTTTACAGCAGCATTTTCAGGAACCTGTTTACAGCGGTTGTTACTCCAAGTGCCCTTGGCCAGGATCCAGGGTTGGGTAGCAGCCACGTCACTCCATGCCACATTAGGACGCACTTTTGTGCTGCTGGTTGATCCATCCAGGCTTGGGGCAAAATTATCCACCTTCTGACTTGAGTCTTCCTCTGTGATCTGGCTCTCCAAGCCATCTTGGGTCTTCTCACAGGCTTGGTGAGTAGTGACTGTCTGACTTATTCCAGGCTTGTTTGTTTGGGAAGTAGGCCCTCTCTCCTGATTTGCTCTAGGCTGCTCAATAATGCCCAGACGCTGGTTTATGTCTGCAGTGATAATTCGCAAGTCATTGCAGGTGTTTGTCTGTAGGGACACAGCTTGTTTCATGGTGGTAATATCTGCACCCAGTTGTTCAATCTTGCCAAGCAGACAGGAAACATCCAAGCTGTTAAAGGTCACAGGTGGTAGTTCATCAAGATTGTGGGAAACAAACCGATGAACATTCTCAACAGCTTCATTGAGGAGTTTAAGACAACTCCTGACGTTCTTTGAGTCTTTTTGTGGCCTAGTATGAGCCACTAACTTGCGAGTAATACCAGGGCATAGTTCAAAAAGCAGCTGGGTGGAGTTTGTAATCCATTCTGATGCAAAGTGGTCCACAGCCATCAAAACAATCTCATCTTGTTTCACAGTTTTGATCTTGATAAAAAGAAAGTTTAAAAACTCATCTTCCACAATGACTTTTCCTGAATCTGTGTGGTATATTTCAGGTTTTGTCCGAGTTTTGCTTCTGCCTGCTGCACCTGCACATGCAGTGGCAGCCATCTTGAACAAATGTTAGACTGTCTGACAGTTAAAGCTTGGCTGAAATTTGATCATGTAAAAATCAATGTCCAGACCGCCACCTGATTGAATTGCTGTGGTGCGATTTTAAGAGAGCTGTACATAAAGAAATGAGAGATGAGTAATGAATCCCTTTACATTGAATTCTTGCTTTTTCTTATAATGTTGATAAGAAATCCTTGGTCTTTGCAGCTTTGAAACACATCTCTGTCACATTCATTATGGGGTGCCGTTTGTAAAGCGGCTCATGCTGAAAATAACAGCAACATTTTGTCACATTTAGCTTCAAACAATGTTTAAAAAACTGGTGCGAATTTTTGAGCTTCACTTTTTTGCACATTTACAACAATATTTGTCAACTTAGAGATATTTTAAATATTTAGATTTAAATACTGAATCTAAATCTAAATGTTAAATGTAAATGTAAATGTTAAATGTAAATCTAAATGTTAAATCTAAATGTTAGATTAGATATTATGTCATCGTAATTAACGTTACTTACGTTTAACGCTATTACAGCGGGGACTGGTACTCTCTCTCATTGTCTCTTGCTGTTTTTTGTTTCTTCTTCATATTTTGAAGGTTTCCCAGTATTACAGGCTTGAGGAAGCAATGGGATGTTGCTATAAGACGGGAAGGTTTGTTGCGACTGAGTTGTCAAAGCTCTGTAGCAAGCACTTCAAGCCTGATGATTTTGACAGGACGGGTGAGATTGTCAGGCTTGGAGATGATGATTGTATCATTTGTGGTGTCTGTGTTTCACAAAGGAAGGCTGCACCACATCGCAAAATTAACTACCCTGGAGTTACAGAGAGCCAGCATATGTGAGAAGCTGTGCAAAACAGTTAATTTTCAAGGGTTTTAGCTCCCCAGCCCCAGTAGCAAGCCTAACAGGGTAGTGTAGGACGCTGGAATGACCTGGAATTATAACGCTTACTTTTCTAGGCCTTTAAAAAAAAATGTACTGAGCTGGTACAGTATATATGTGCAATATTATATTACATATAGCCTACTGCGTCAATGGTTACTTCCACCATATTTATAATTCCACCATTTTTAGAACTGTATCTTCTTTCTAATATATTTATAACTGTTTTTACTACTCCACACTTTATATATTTTATTCACAACACTTTACTTTACATTGTTGTTTTTCTTGAGTGCCAACAAAATTTTGTTGTAGGAATACAAATAAATAAAAAAAATCCTTGAATCCTATATGGGAGCTTGTATGTATATGTCTTAAAGAAGGGTTGTGTGTGTGTGTGTGTATGAGAGAGAAGTAAATTCAAATGAACAATCAAACTTGTTTCTTTATTGAAATATAAAATTTATATTTAAATTAATTTATACTTGTATCAATATGCCATAGCCTACCATATATTTTTGTTAAAGAGCATAATACAAAGTCTTTCAGAATGAAAGCACGTATTTTTAATGTGTGACAGTATCCTGTATCATAACTAAATCTCTGCCGTTTGTAACAAACCAAACCTGTCAAGGTTTGGGTGATGGGTAGGACACGTATGCGGACTCAGAGGATGTAAAAAGTAAACTTGATTTATTCACCAAAAAACATGGATTAACAAAAAGCGCGGCTGAGCTGGATAACAAAAAACCTAAACTGTGGAATAAATACTTGAGACAAAACAAAACAAAAGACTTGACGTAACATGGAAAAACACTTAACTTGGCTTCGTGGCATGAGGGGTGAAACTCAGGAATCAGGGTAGGTAGGTAGGTCAGGAGGGTAGGTAAATATCTCACAAACTGGAAGGGGAAACCTGGAAACTAAATACTGAACAGGGTGATTGATAAATGAGTGCAGCTGAGAAACGATGGACAGGTGAAGTGCATGAAACTAATGAACATGGGGACTGAGGGAAAAACAATGGCAAAATAAAACATGGCAAAACTTAACTAAACATGGACTTAAAAACTAATACATGATTAACACATGATAAAACACCAAACTAAAAACATGGGGAGAAGTCCCATGGGCGTGACAAAACGTCGATAACGAGGCTTCTATGGCATTCACAGAGGAACACAAAGGTGCTTTGCGGTTAACATTACAACAACCTTACAATTAAAATATGGACACTCACTAAAGTGAAGGCGAATTTAGAGCCTTTTGTACACAAACTTGATTTTGACACACCTTTTTTTTTTTTTTGACAAATATCTTTATTGATTTTTTCTTTTAATGAACAAACAACCACATACAAAACTAGAAATGCACTCAGAGAGTGCAGACCTCCGCCAACCGCCAACCTACCTGTGGATAGCGAGCCATGTATGGACATACGTTCCTGATGTGGGCTACTTGTTCTTTGGCGCTGTCAGCAGAAGAGGCATTCCCTTCTCCCTATTCATTATTGAACAGCAGTGTTCGCCGTTATTAATTATTATTAATATTATTATTATTATTATAATGTTTTGTCGGGAAGCAGTGTTCTGTCGGGAAGCAGTGTTCGCCGTTATCATTACGCTATATGCAGTTATGCACACTGGCTTGCCGTGCAAGTAAATCCGCGCACTATGCATTCTGTCTGGCTTTGGGCACGCTACATATAGCACGCTACAGTTATGCACACTGGCTTGCCGTTGCAATCTTTTGTTGTGCTAATTACAGCAAATCCGCGCAATATGCATTCAATCCGCGCACTATGCATTCTGTCTGGCTTTGGCTCTGTTTGGCTTTGGCACCTTGAGGTCGCGCCACCTTGTGGCAGGTCGCAAGATTGCAGCACGAACAGACGAACATTCAGACAAACTCGGGCGATCACATAACCTCCTTGGCAGAGGTAACAAAGCAACAAGAACAAAATAAGGCACATTAACAGACATAATCATCAAGCACAACAGTAACATTGATTTTGCAATGATACTGTGATAGAATTGAGAACACACCTTGCCAAACAACACAGATCTACAGTACAACAGGACAATTGAAGGCATTGAACTCAGAAACTTTTAACTTACTGGCTTTTCAAAACAGAGAAAAGAGCCCACTACCACAGGGGAAAATGCTGTAAAAAGCAGGACCTTGTTCTGGTTTTCCAGTGTACAAAACAGCACTTAACAGTAACAGCACATACTCCCATCCCATCACATTTGAGATTCCTATTCTAGACTTGTGTAAACAACTCTGGGAACCCAGCCTCTAGAAGATCCTTCAAGAGATTCAAACTCCATCAATGTGGGCCTCCCCTCTGAAATCAGTGACACCTCCGCGAGCCCCCCCCCCGGCCATGAAATTATTTATTTATGTTGTTGTTGTTCAGCACTTTGTAACTTGTTTTTGAAAAGTTATGAAATTAGTAGGCCATTTACTTTACCAATAGACTGCTGATTTTACGCCCATATCTCCGAACGAATATTATTCTCACTTCAGTGTGAAGGATGGTGCTGCGCCCGCTGTGCGCACAGACGACTTATACGGGGCTGCTGAGTGGAGAAGAATAGGCGGAGGTCATCTTCCACTGCAGGCCTTGAACGGTACTTGTTCTTGATGTACCGCCCTTCTCATAGGTGGATGAGAAGGGCGTGAGCTTCACCATAGCTTTTTCCGTAAGGGCAGTGGTGTAGTCTACGTTGAACGCAGGTATACAGCGTATACCCACCTCTTTTTTTGGGGGATTTCCGTATACCCACCTAAAATGCTCAGTATACCCACCTAAAATTCGTTTTTCAATATTTAGAATAGCACAGCCACGTTTCATCAACTACCACTTCTCATGGAAGCCTTATTATAATTTAACAATACAACGACAACACTTCAAGCGATAGTTCGGAGTAGATTCAACCTAGGGTCATTTGAACCGTGATATCCAGCCAAGTAGCCCACCCGAAGTTTTTTCGATTTTGGCTGAACATCAGCTGAGTTACTGAGTTATCCCGAATAGCTTCGTACAAGCGTTAATGGGACCTGGTCCGTATCTCCAAAATTACCACACTAAAATCACATGTCATGACACCAAACTTCTACAGTAGTACAAATATGGTCTGTACTCACAAAACGATGCATTTGGAAGTTTGAAAATAGTCCAGGAGTTTATTATTATCAACACAAGCCTAATAGCTTTTCTGCTGCTAAAGCTGCGTCGACGTCACTTCTGGAGCTGGGAGCTTCAAAGTAAGATGAGGGTTGATCTACTACTGTAGACAATTAAGTATATGCTATATTCTACACGGTTTTTTATGAATTTTTATGTTGTAGAGTTGTGAATTTATTATATCAATGGAGAAATTGAGCAGCCTTGCTTTGTTGTCTACAGTAGTAGATCAACCCCCATCTTACTTTGAAGCTCCCAGCTCCAGAAGTGACGTCGACACAGGTTGAATCTACTCCGAACTATCGCTTTCAGAATAGCATTCATTCGGAAATTGCGGCAGTCAGTCAATCTCCCAGGGATTCACTATCAGTTGTTTGACAATAACGTCCCATAGAAACTCTTCTTCTTTGTATTAGTTGAAAGCGGTGATTCTCTAACGCACAACAGCGCCCCCTATAGGAGTGGAAGGTGGAAAACTAAAATGGATGTGTGTGTATATATATTTTTTTTGTATATTGCATATATAAACGAATGTAATACACATCTATATATTACAATTAATTAATTCTGACAGCCCTTGTGTATATATATATATAAAAAACAACATCTCAAGATGTGATGGTGTTCTGCTGCTTTAAAACAATCACTCTGTTAGGCCTCGCTCTATGAGGGATGAGTACAAAGATTAAGTGCCACAGGGAGTCCCATTGCCACTGAGATACACAGCATACAGTCCACACAATCAAAGTGAGTTTATGCTGTCCCTCATGCATGCAAGGGGCAGGTAAGTGCAAAGCTGCGACCCCACAAACATGTTTGTCCCTTAACACGTTAAGACAGCATTATAAATGTGCTGTTACCAGAATGGCAATGACCAAGTCGTAGTGCATTATTAAAAGCCCTGTGTTATGTCATAGTATTGTAGTACTATGGTACTTAACTTTTCAATGACTATTACAGCGCGCCACTGGAGGTACGGCGTGCATTAAGGGGCTACTATTGGTCCCGAGGGGTCCCGAGTCCCGACCCCTAGTTTGGTACCACGGGCCTATGACTGGCCAACTATACAGTATACCCACCTCAAAAAGGTAGACTACACCACTGCGTAAGGGTTTGATATTCGTTCTCCACTGATAGCCAGAAGCTTCCGATGGATACGCGCGTAATCTTCTGCTGCAGCTCCCGGTCAGCGGTCAGATCAGTCTGAGCTTCCTTCTCGTGTATGGACAGTCCGTCACTTGGTGTTGGGTTGAACAAGAATGGATTTCGAATCCACTCGTGCTTCACCGTGTCTTCAGTGAAGTATTCACCAAACTGCCTGCACATCCCTCGGAGGTGTTCTGAAATGACAGGCAGTATGGTGTCTAAAGGGAGATCTGCGCGTGTCATGACATCTTCTACGGTAGAAAACATCTCCAAAGACCCCTGGTCCACACGCGTAGCCCACAAATCCAGCTTATTCCTGAAAGCAGTAACACGTTCGTTTGCAACAAACACATTGCACTCCTTTCCCTGCAGAGATGCATTAAGCATGTTCATGCGGTCGAAGATGTCAGGGAGGTAGGCCAGTTTAGCCACCCAGTTCATATCTTCCATGTGCTGCAGCAGTGGGGACTTGGCATCTGCGAGGAAAAGCAGTATTTCCTTGCGCAGTTCACAGAGGCGAGTTAGGACTTTTCCCCGAGATAACCAACGGACTTCGGTGTGTAGAAGCAGCCCTCTGTAGTGAGCGCCCATTTCCTCGCACAAGATGCTGAACAGACGGCTGTTCAGCGCACGGGCTTAAATGAAGTTGACTATTAGGACAGCTTCGTTCAGGACCGTGCGTAGCTGTTCTGGCATCTTCTTGGCTGCCAGGGCCTGTCGATGTATGATGCAGTGACTCCAAACAGCGGCTGGTGCCACTTGCTGTATTCTGGTTATGAGGCCACTCCGACGGCTGGTCATAGCTCTCGCCCCATCACTGCATATGCCACAGCAGCGTGTCCAGTCAATGTCATTCTCTCTCATGAAATCGTTCATAATAGTGAACATTTCCTCACCAGTCGCACGGGCAGGTAGGGTACTCCTCTTTAATATCCAGGCATTCTCTGTAGCGCACATATACAAGCACTTGTGCACAGCTGGCCACGTCAGTGGATTCGTCGATCTGAAGCGCAAAAAATGTACTCTCCTTGATAGCATCAATCACTTGGTCCTTAGCGTCCAACGCCATGTCAGAGATCCGTCGGGCAACAGTGTTGTCCGACAGCGGTATAGGGTGCAATTTAGCCGCAGCTGCCTCTCCAATCATTATGGCACACATTTCTTTGGCGAATGGCAAAGCAAATGTCTCTCCTATGCTGTGTGGCTTCCCTGCTTTGGCAATGCGCAGTGCCCCCCGATAAGATGCTTCAGTGGCCTTGGAATTCGTTGCGCTAAAATCCAGAATCATTCTCTTTTCTCCTTGTAGCATTTGAAGTTTTCTTTTGAAGAACTCTGGAGGTTTTTCAACTAACTCGCGGTGCTTAGTTGTCAAGTGCCTGCGTAGTTTAGCCGGCCGCAGGCTGTCGTTAGCTAGCACCTCTCTGCAAATTACACACTGGGGTTGAGGATAATTAGTTGGTCCTGTCGAGGTAAACGCCAAATTGATATAAATATCATCGTATTTTCGCTGTTTGGCTTTACTATCCATATTGGGCTCGGGCCATTCAGAAACTGTGAGAAACTTGTCCATTTTAAGCTATGTATCGATAGTACCGGTCGATAGAAATTGACTGGTAACTAGCTCGCTGCTAGCTTGAGTGACAGCACTGTTGCTAGGTTACGTTATGAAGTTTGGCACAATACATTCTCACGCAAAATATTTAGAATTGCCTACATATCTTCTATAATTTATTTATATTTTATAATGTTGACAATTGCATAAAACAAAATAAAAGTTAGTTCTAAAATGAAATCAACGTGTTTCCTTTTTTTTTTTTTTAATCAACCTTCCGCGCCCCCCCTCAAATCATTTGGCGCCCCCCAGGGGAGGCGCGCCTCACAGTTTGGGAACCTCTGTTCTAGAGCATAAGAAGCGCAGTTTGAATATGTCAGGTTTGTACGCCGTTTGTGCACTTTTATGCACTATTTTAATATGAGTGTTGTAAAAGTGTAGACAGCATCTGACATCTTGTCTGCTTTAATTGCATAATTTCTGGTTCCACACTCCAGTCTTGCAGGTCCTAATACTATATTACCTACATTGGTAGTAACGGGCTATAGAAATGTTTAGGATGAATACATTTTTAAGACGAGATTAATTATTTACCTACTTATTTGTTCTTGCTTGTTAGTTTTACCCTTTCTTTTGGTTAGTAACATTGCATTAATTTAACATCCCTTTGACATTATTAAAGTACTATTCAATTAAATTCAGTGTTATGCTGTAATATTACAATACTACTTGTAGTAGACTTGAAAAACTTATACACTACTATGTTGTTTCAGTAATGTAGAAGTAGATATTTTGGTGAGTGATGTTACAGTATCTCTTCAGCATAGCATACTGGATTTAGTAGTAATTGTAATAGTGACTTTACAATTATTAAAATTTAAAGTAATGTCATGATAAATTGCTTGTAGTAGTGCTTAAAATGGAATACATTTTCTCTGTCACCAACACAATTGTACCACGTCCTGTTTGAACATCAAATTTAGAGTGCAGAAATGCTCTTGATGAAGACAGTTTTCCAAGTGCTATTGTATTCAGTGGATGTCAGTGATATTGCACTTTAAGGTTCTTCCCATCAGCTTCACACTTGTGAGCTGGGGTCCGTTTCACGTAGCAGGTTCAACCAACTCTGAGTCTATTCCTGATCTCTGAGTTGATCTACTCTGAGATAGAAAACTCTGAGTTTTCGGTTCCAGAAACGCTGATTTGAGTGAGGTTAATCAACTCTGAGTAAGTTCACCTTGAGTTTAGCGCGTGCACCACAACTTTAAAAAGCCAGCATCAACGGAGCCCCGATTCGACGAGTCACCTTGGCAACGGGGAAGAGGAGGGGCTACGTTTTTCACCAACCTCGAATTGGAAATCTTAATGCGCTCATACGGCGAGTTTCAATACGTTTTTAGAAATAAGTGCAACACCGCTGCAGCAACAAAAGTGTAAGTTTAAATGTAGTCCTTTGCAATCACAATAATATTACAGGGAAACTGCTTGAATGGTAGCCCATTCATTTATTTCATTTAGGTGCAATCCCGCAGGGGAGAAGCGCTCTTGGCAGCAGTTTAAGATGAAATATAAAAATATTGTTCAAACAGGTGAGACCTCGGCATGGAGGTACCTCATTTTGATCATGTTTTACACTGTAAAATAAATATTAAGTGGCTATTTGACTGTGCAGTTATTTTATTCCCAACATAATGCTGTTTTCACACACATAAACTATGTCTTCTCATCTATATCATCCATCCATCCATCCATTATCTATACACCGCTGAATCCGTCAGTCGGGTCGTGGGGGGGCTGGAGCCTATCCCAGCGGTCAATGGGCAAGAGGCGGGGTACACCCTGGACAGGCCGCCAGTCCATCACAGGGCCACATAGAGACAAACGAGACAAACAACCATACACACTCACAGTCACTCAGAAGGACAATTTAAAGTCATCATCTATATCATGTTCTGTTAAATAATTAAGCCTATTTAAACTAACACAGATTTCTACTGAGCCAACAGAAAGAAGGCAGATGCCCGTAAAACGGGTGGTGGCCAGCACCGCCACCTCTAACGGGAGGGCAGTGGCTGAGGGAATCCCCGAGGGAGTCCACCCCCAAGACACGAGTGCCTTTATAAAATATAATAGGCCTATATATGTCTTTTTTAAGCCTATTCATACAAATATTTATTTGTCTTTTATGTCTTTTTTTTCTTTTGTCCCAACACATTCTGATGGTGCCGCTCAAAAAGATAATTGTCTGTCAATGCAAAAATCTATGCGCGGGCTGATAACCATCTCCGACGAATATTTATTTCTCTGCGCAATAATGTTGCACCTTCATCCACAGGATCATTGTCAAAAGGACATGTTCGTGAAAAAAGTTGCCTCCTACTGTATCTAATGGACTTATAGAAGTAGAAGAACTCGCTCTGCTAAATGAATGAATGAGGAAATCAAATGTCGTGTGTGGCTGAAAGAGGGCGGAGACAGAAAGAAACTCAAGGTTTCTTGAATAAAACCTGGTCCCGACCAGGTTAGGTTCAGAGAGTCTGTTACTCCGGTAACTGACCGTGAGGTTAAGTTACCTCTCTTTGTGAAACAGGCTAGAGTTACCCCTCTTTCTCGGGGTTGAGTTACCTCCCTTTGTGAAACGGAAAACTCAGGGTTTCCCTCATTTCAGGGTTAACCTACTCAGAGTTTTCACTAAACCTGCTACGTGAAACGGACCTCTGATGGTGATGTTTTTATTTCTTTGTTTGTTTGTTTTTTTATGTGTCAATGCTTTCCACATGGCGAATATCCTGCTGTGAGGAGCAGATGTGTTCATGTGTGACGGCTTCAGCCACAGAGAACAGAGGTGAGGACACAAGCGGTATTACAAGAAATGAGGGGAAAGTATGTCTCGTGTGCATATTTTGTGTTGATGTGGCTTATTAGTGCCACACACTAGTCTTATAATAGTAGTTGATAGACCTCTGTTTCGAATGGGATCATGATGGTTAAAATATTTGTGCAAAATATTGCACTACAAAGGTCAGTGAAAATGTTTAATGTTACCTGTTTATTTTTCACAGTCAGTCAGTTATGTTGCTATTGTGCCAGGCCTACCCATAGACCCACAGAATATAATTTTACACACACTCAAAGATGCATAATTACAGTCAAGGCCATATAGGCATGACTATGGTCCTGAGCAGTCACATTCCACTCTCCCTCAGTTCACACACACACACACACACACACACACACACACACACACACACACACACACACACACACACACACACACACACACACACACCACAGCTCATTGACTGCTGAGGATGATGATGATAATGATGATGGGACTTCCAGACCTGGACATTAGAGCTGGCTCGCTTTTCAAATGTGACGCATTGCCACCTGAGATTTATAACAGCTTGACATCAGCATTCCTTATACAGTTCCAGTAATGAAAAGTGAGACTGTTTTGTGTGTGCGCAAAAATATAAATTCCACTGCTCTGAAACTCAGAATAGTGTTTAACCCTAGCCTGTGCAGCACTGAGGTAATGTGAAGCATCTGGACGTTTAATAAATTCTTCTGCTAAAATTCTACATTTATATGGATGGATACGACAAAACCAGATGAAAAATAAACATTAATTTTAATGCCCTATTGTCCCCACAGGAATCAGGATTAGAATATAAAATCAACATCTTTAAACCTCCCTAGTGCAGAGAACTTAAATACAGTGGAAAACTGAAGTGGCATTTCCTCCTCTCTGCTAATTCAATATCACTGGATCAGGTCTGCCCCATGTGGAAAACAGGCACAAGCCACATGCACAGGTTACTAAGTGATTCTGGCTGCTACTGGATGTGTTGGGATAGCAGCGCTGTGTGTTCGATGGTAGTGTTGATACACAGCAGCTTGTTGTAAGACAGCCAGTCTGGGATCCAGAGGAATTTCTCTCTTCCACATACTATCTCAATCACATACTAGAACGATGGCTTCAAATCAGGGAGAATGCCCATTATTTAATGCACTTTCAGACTTTACCTAAAGCCTGAATTGTAAGCAAGTTGAAAAAAAGATATTTGCACATCATATTGACAGTTAATGGTGTTGTGGAGAAAAGAGTAGTCAGACTCACTTTTGCAGCCTCTTATGGGGAATTTATTGATCAGAATGACACGGAGACATGTATGTGGCAGCATGCACAGAAATTCCCAATGACCTTAGTTTGTGAGATCTTCTTATATAATTATGTGTGTATGAGGCCCAAACCCAATCTGTATCTGGCACCTGCTGTCTGAGAATGCTACTACATCTTCGTCATTGTCTACACAGAGTTCATTCTGGTCCTAAACAATATGTGGTTTGAACAGTGTCAAGGCCCTGCTACTCCCCACAATGGCTAGAATACATCCATCCATCCATCCATCCATTTTCTATACCCGCTGAATCCGTCGGTCGGGTCGCGGGGGGGTTGGAGCCTATCCCAGCAGTCATCGGGCGAGAGACAAACGAGACAAACAACCACACACACACACGCTCACACTCACTCCTAAGGACAATTTTAGAGTCACCAATTAACCTAACATGCATGTTTTTGGACAGTACCCGCAGAGAACCCACACATACATGGGGAGAACATGCAAACACCACACAGAAAGGCCCCAGCTGAGAGTTGAACCTGGAACCTTCTTGTTGTGAGGTGACGGTGCTAACCACCACACCACCGTGCAGCTGCTAGAATACATATGCAGTGTATATATTACTCCTGTATATATATAATATACAAGTAACAGCATTCTGGAAGATTTTACAATAAACTGGTGACAGGTTAGGGTGTCTCCCATGAGAGTGGGAGGCAGTGTCATTACCTCTGATTAGAGCACTCTGATCACTCTCCCCTAGTGTGGTAATCATGTGAGCCTATCTTACGTTTACTCTGACATTGATTGGAAACCTTTCTTTGACTCTGTGGAGGATCTGCAGCAAAATCTTAGTCAACCAACTTCTAAACATAGATTTGAGCAGGCATCTGGGTTATTGTGCCATTATGTCAATCTAGAGATCTGGGGATTAATCTAACTACATCTGTATTGATAAAATTGGATTCTAATAAGTATTTGTTAACTTTTACAACTGTAGCTGATATCCTCAGGATATCCACGTTTTTGCTTTGAACAATGTGTGTTTTATGTCTTGTACACATCACTGCTATGTCATGCAATCATATTATATCAGCCTTATGACTTGCTGCTTAGTGTACTGGAGTCTGTAGAAAAATTTTTGATGTGACAATTATTGACTTATTTTCTTTTAGCAAGTCGGAGCAATTTTATGCTCAACACCATTTTTCTTTTGATTAACTAAGATTCAGTTTTTAAGCTTTATGCATTTTTCTGTGTTGACTGTAGCCCCTTTCACACTGAGACCCGCTACCTTAGCGGGTCCAAATTGCCACTTCGTCCCGCGTCGAGCAATGTGAAAGCTTGGTGTATTAGGTGACCCGTGTCGCCTGAAGCCGAGTTCAGGGGGCGTTGCCTAGTGGCAGAGCGTCACACGAAACACATAAAATGCTGGGCGTGTACAATGACGTAGGCACAAGCCATGCGTCGGAGGTAGGGTTAAATACACCTGTCTGCATCAAATTTTTCAAACCAACGATGGCGGGACACCTTGAGGACTTGTTTTTGCAATTGTATATGCAGTTCATGGAGATGTTATTTTACGGGGTGTGGATGGTCACAACATGGGATGCCGCCGAAGATTATGCGGAGAATACAAGAGCACTATGGTGGAGCATGGTGGTGTGGGAAGAGGAGCGGGTGCGAGCTCCATGCTGCCCTGAATGGCAATGGGGTTGGCAGAGTGGCTTCCTCCCCACATGTCGAAATATGGCCAGTCCAATCGCCCTCTGCCACTCCTGCCGTTGTGGTCATTAACCGCATGGAACTTTTTCCTCATGGCTTTCAGTTTGTTGGTCACCTGCGTCTTGCTGCGTGGGAAACCGCGCTCTCCCATCTTTCTCGCCAGCCCTTCCAGCAGAGGTCCATCTTTCACCGTCCCCGACATGTGGCGGTAAATAACGTCCTCTGCTCGGAGGCTGAGGAGCTCGCGGACCTCCTTGTCTCCCCAGTTGGCCATCTTCAAAAATGTCTCGAACTTGAAGTAAAACAGAGTAAAACTTGTCCTTACCTGTCGCTGTTGTTCTGAATCAGCTGTCCATTCTGTCTTTTAAACTCCTCACGTCACGCCACGCCCACGTCCAACCCGCGTCAATTGCTTTCACATCAAACACAGCTCGGCAAAAAGACTAGGGTCCGACGCGGGTCGAATGGCGAGTCGAGTTGACACGCCAGTCGTCAGTGTGAAAGGAACAGCGGACACGCTAAATTCGCGAATTAAACGGGGGTTCTTCCTCAGTATGAAAGGGGCTTGTGATTTCAACGTACAATGCAATGCACAAATTATTTTGGAGCAATTCTTGAACTTAAAGATATCCAAAGAATAAATTCTCACTTCTGATAACAGCCTTGTACTCCACACTGTATGAGCTCAGGAAACAGAGTCATCAGCACATCCTGCTGATGGAAGACATTTATCATTCCTCTTAGTTTAAAAGGACACCTAATTAAGGGCCTTTTCTCTCATGGCTTTTTCTTCAATGACATATACACCCTGCTAGTTCAACGAGAAAACAAAGGAATAAAACAATACAGCTCTTGAATCTTATGCTTCTCATTTCCTGGAGGTTCAAATTAGTCATGGTTCCTATGTTTCAGAGCAGGTCTCAGTTCCCTTTGGAAGCAGCAATCACCTAACACGTCTGAAATTTTCAATAACCCACAGTACATTGTTTGTAGCTGTCAAGAGGACACACACATACTTGCATGAATTTCCACAGAGACAAACTCAGAACAGCCCCCACCCAACTAGCATCTCCACCCTGTTTTGCTTGACAGAGAAATGTGAGTGAGTGAGTGAGTGAGTGAGTGAGTGAGTGAGTGAGTGAGTGAGTGAGTGAGTGAGTGAGTGAGTGAGTGAGTGGGGAACACATCTTGGTACATGCTGAGAGGTGCTCTGATTGGCTGCTGTTTTGACAGGCATGCCTGAAATACCAGCCTTTTTCTTGGGAGAGAGGGTCGTGGAAGGGGCACACAGGCTAGTTACTGACACACATATTCACCCTACCGCTGTCTTTTTTCTTGTCCATTGTAGGTGAGTGATTCAGTGGCTTCTAACAGCAGGATCCAGACAATGTTTTGTAATGATACTGCTGATGTGAATCTCAGAATCTTTCTTGATGTGGTATAACCATGTACCTTTTGAATTGCTTCTGGCGCTGACAAGAGCAGCGGCCAATTCAGTAGCTCCGTCCGCGTCTGAGTGTTTTTAGTGTTTTAACAACACTGTACTTTGTCTGTCTTTTCAACTCTTCTGAGTTGCCTGTTAATATATATATCCCATGGATATGCAGTACTCTTTATTAGAAAACAGCAGCAAAAACCTTGTTTATTCAAGGAAGAAGCTGCTCGAGCTCCGGACAAAGAGACGTGCCAGCTCTGTTCACCCCATACCTGAAGAGCTGTGTCGGAAGTACAGAGGCTGCCGAGCTGGAGTCAGGCTAAAGGCTAAACCGTGAATGGGACGGTGGAGGTATAAGCCTGCAGTTCCCTCTGTGATTATGGGGAATGTGAACTCAATGTGAAACAAGATCGATGAGGTGGCCGCCCTGGTAAGAAACGATAAGACCTACAGGGAGTGCAGCCTGCTGTGTTTCACTGAAACATGGCTGACCGGCAACGTAGTGGATGCTAATGCGGAGCGGTTTCAAACTAGTTAGAGCGGATCGGGACTGTAAACAAAGCGGCAAGACAAGAGGAAAGGAGGGGGACTGGCACTGTATGTGAACATCAGATGTTGCAACCTGGGACATGTGACTGTGAAGGAGACGTTCTGCTCTCAGGACACTGAACTGCTAGCAGTGAGTCTTCGGCCGTATTACATGCCGCAGGAGTTCTCCCACGCCATCGTCATTGTTGTTTACTTTCCTGTGTGAGCTCACGCCGACACAGCATGGGACGTCATTCACTTCGTCGTGTCGAGGCTACATACCCAGCACTCTGAGGCCTTGATTGTTGTCTCTGGAGACTTCAACCACGTTACACTGGACAATACGCTTCAGGATTTCCACCAGTTTGTTGAATGCCCCACCAAGCTGAACAGAACAATAGACCTCCTTTATGCCAACTCTAAGGAGGCATACTCAGCCACCCCCCTCCCCCCACTGGGAAAATCAGATCACAATCTGGTGTTCCTACAGCCACTGTACAAGCCGAAGGTCCAGAGCCAACCCACAACCGTTCAGGAAGTGGTCTCCTGAGGCAGAGGAGGCTCTGATGGACTGTTTTGAGTCCACTGATTGGAGGGTACTACAGCAGCCACACAGTAAGGACATTGAGGGGGTCACACACTGCATTACAGACTACATTAACTTCTGCAGGGACACGGTGCTCCCTATTAACACCGTGCGCTGCTTCCCAAGAAGGCTCTGCTTCACAGAAGGAATTAAAGGTCCGACAAACAGCCTAAAAGAGGTCTGGAAGGGGATGAAGACCATCACAGGCTGCAAGAAGAGCCGCAGCACCGCAGAGGGGGACACCGAGAGCAAACCAGCTTAACCACTTCTTCAACAGATTTGACTGTATTGCTAATGTGTCTCCAAACCACCTTGCTCCCCTACCAATCTCCTCAACACCCATCCCCAGCAGTCAGGGTGAAGAAAGGGAAAAATTTCCACACAGTGGACATGTTGTGTGGAAAAGTTTGCTTGCCCCAGTGCTGCTCAATGCTAACCTGCTAGCTACCTGAATGCAAACTGCGGAACGGATTTAATGGAAGCGTCTCTCATCTCTGTGTCTCATTAGCCACTTTCGGACAGAGCTGTTCTAAGAACGCCGTTCTAAGAACGGTCCTCCTCGAATTTCGTTCTAATAACTGTCCTTCCCCAGGGGAACTGTTTCAGTCCGCATTTGCACATGAGTCGGGACCAGGTTGGGACTGATGCGGCGCAGCCGTCTGCGACAGTGACGTGTTACTTTGGCGCCACATTCAACAACAAAACAAAACAAAACATAGCCCGCGAAAAGTAAGGAGAGAAGAAAAAAACACCACCAAGAAGCTAACATGTAGAGTGGGGAGGCCACCGTGTTCATGGTCTACATGATGGTGATATTAATCATGGACGATCACATCGGGTGTCTAACATCGAGGTTGGAAGAGCACACAGAGAGAGTCAGGAGACAAAGGATCGAGTGCAGGCGATACTTCTTCGTTTCACGAAGGAAGAAAGGAGAGCAGAGCGCCGCAGACAAAGGAGACAACGTGTAAGTTTAACTTATTAAACACGCGCAGGTTGTGTCTGTGTCCTATGAGTAAACATTTCAGCCGTGACAACATGACATGGGGCGTAGCTACCGACCACCAAACACCTACGTCAGATGTGTTCCTATAGAACCCAGAAAAGACCCAGCCTCGGAGAAGGAGCTAAAATGGTTATAGGAACTGAGGGCGATGGTCCTGAGTTCCTGTATGTCCGAATGCGGGAGAAAACGACACTGTGGATTAAAAGGTTATAGGAACTGCCAAAGGTTCCTACAGTCCGAATGCGGCTATTGAGACACGCCTCCATTCAGGAAGTCTGTTCCACAGTTTGCAGCCAGCTAGCAGACAAGCCGGCAGGAATCAATTGTGGAGTCATTTCAGCATACAATGTTAAAGCACAGACATAACTCATGGATCGGACATTTCCGATCTGTGAATTACGTTGGTATCGGAACCCGATACCGATACTGGATCGGATCAACCCCATCCCTACAATGAACTCCACGTTGCCTACGGATGCATCCATCGGTGTATGAATGCATAGAAAGCACTTAGTTATGTACAGACTTAAGATGTCCTGTATGAGTGTGTGAATGTGGCATGTAGTGTTAGAAGCGTTTTGTATGGTCAGCTAAATAACAACTATAAAAGCGCTATACAAGTACAGTCCATTTACAATTTAACCCCTGTGGGACAACTTTCACTGTATCCCATCCATCCATCCATTTTCTATACCCGCTGAATCCATTGGTCGGATCGCGGGGGGCTGGAGCCTATACCAGAGGTCTCACTGTAATTTAGGAGATTACAAAGTCCATATGAACCTTCTTACAGGCACTGGACCATGGACTGGGAAGATTATTGCTGTCATAAAATCTGTGTCCATCACAAGAGTTCAAATTATCCTTATCCTGTCATAACAACTGCCCACTGTTTGACCTATGTGTGTTCAGTGGTTGCTACTACCCTAATGACAATGTACCCATGGAGAGGTTGTAATGTTCAACTATGAAATGATGCTCAAACTAAGGTTTGACCATGAATTTCTGAAACAAGTACATGAAAAATCAGAAGTGCCTCACAAAGGAGGGGTGTTAATGACTCGAGCCAGGCATTTTCATGGATAATTTAAGTGTGTTTGTGTGTCTATTTGTCTGTGTTTGTCCTCATTGTGTGTCTGAATAACATGACAGGTTGATGGCTGACCAGGGCAGGGAAGTGTCCAAGTTATTACAGTATCTCAACCTCCATTAGATTTAATAGCAGTCACAAGGCAAAACACTGATGTCACTGTTGACTTTTAAACAGCAGAGCCAAGTTCACATCTATCTATTATGAGATTTTACTGGGCTCACACTCATGCACACGCTTTTCTGTACTTGAACATGTGTGAAAAGTAAAGAAAATACTGAGAGATGCTTTTCCACTATAACCCATCCATTATTTCATCGCTCATCGTTTCAACACACATACTCCCACTCTATCATCATATTTCACCCTGATAAGAGTCTCATAGTCCAGGCAGAAATCCTCCCACTGGTGAGCTGAAAAGATAGAGGCCAAAATAATAGTGAGCTGTAACAGTTCCTTTTATTGGTTCTTTTTTTGGTGTGACAATGAGTACCTAAATAACTCCTCTGTATGGAAGTTTTTCTGGGGTTCTATATGAGGGTACTAAGAGGCTAAGAAGTTGATTTACAAAAAAGAAATAGCCATGTTACTGTGCAAACTAAAATATATGTTCCCTGTTGGACAGGGGCACCAAAAGATAGGTTGTGGTGATGATCCTTTTGGGAAATAGACTTCATAATAGACTACCATTGCCTTTCTGTGTTTATCCCTGAACTTGTGGAACTGAAAGGTGAGTCAAGACATTATTCTTTCCTCTCCACACTCTTCCCTCCCTTGGTCTCATGTTCCTCCCTAAAGAAGTACAATTCTGAAGAAAAAGAAAGACAAACACAGCATTCGTTATCCTCAAACTGCGCTCCCACCCTCCTCCTCCCTCCTCTCCTGGTGGCAGATGGGATATTGAAGTCTAGCTTTTACTTTTTCTACCATGCTAGAAAAGCTCCTATTATGAAGTTTGAGCCAAAATAGATACTTTCAAAGCAGTTCTATAAACTTCATTAAGCCGTGATTCTGGCACCATTGACACAAAAAAGGCGGGCCTTCTATAATAGTTTTAGGAATCATGAAATGTTCCTGTCGTCTGAAAGCACCCATTAATAATTCATTCTGAGCCAATTTGCTTTATATACCATTAAAGTACATTAATTAAAAGTAAATAAAGTATGCTTCAATTGTGAACACGAACACAAGGAACGATGTAGACAGAGGGAGGCCTGAAGGAAAGAGGAATATGTAGCTTTCAAATGTATGTGGTAAATCTTACTTTCGCGCTTCTTTAACCTAAAACAGTCCGGATATGCTGTTTATCTCTTCTCCATCATTTAAAGCAACGAGAATGGAAATTCCAGCTGTTTAATGGGTTATAAACAAGTGTAATAAAAATATATTTCTGGTTTAAAGAAAATACAACGTTTTAAATAAACGTTTTTCCAATGCAACATTCCCCTGCCAAGTGGCGGATCTTTGTTATAAAGTTATAAATCGATGGAAGTTTGAATTTCCTACGGTCTTTAAATATATCAAAAGTATCCATGCAGGCAGTTTACGGAGAGCGGATCGGGGCAGAGAGACATTAGAAGAAGCAGAGGGGAGGAGGAAAGAAAGAGGGAGGGAGCAGAAGGATCTAGAGAAAAAAGTTTGAAAAGAGAAGAGTTCCAGTGGCTGGTTCGATAGAAAAGGAACAAGCAGAGGTAGAAAAAGGAGAAAGAAGTCTTTAAGTCTCTGTGCTTGTGGATTTTCACTGCTGCAGAGGCGCCGCCGGGCACGCGCCTGCTCCCGTGTGGGTAGTCGGGCGGATTAGATGAGTTTGACTTCGAGATGAGAAGCGAGCCCGTTCTGTTCGCTTCCAGCAGGGGTGAGTTAGTCAAACTGGGACTTTTTTTTCTTTCTTTTTTTCACTGTACATTGATTTATTTGAAGTGGTCTACAAAATCACGTTTCAACGCCGTGTCCCTCTAAAGATCTATGTAACATTTAACAGTAACAAACTTTTCTTTTTTTCCCCATGAGGTCCATTACGGTTTTCGTGTGGTATTCAGGGCACGCTTATTTTGTTGTCTTGTAAAAGTGCCACAGTTTTATTTGATTATTTATGTGCTCAAATGCCTTAACTGCGCATCATTTTAAAGCCGGCGTGTCCAGCTACTCCAACGCACGCGCACACGTTGCGTTCGTCCAAAGGAGCAGTGAGTTCAAGGTATGCCTGAGATGGAGTTGAGCAGTACAGACTGCAGATAGACAGTTGGCTCTTGATTGTGTATTTTTTGGCTGCGGTAGGTTGTCAAGTCTCCATGGAAAGAGACCTTTAATGTAACTTAACTTATTGCATAATATATGCTTTATAAAGGAGAAGTCATCTTTTGGGAGTTTTGTCTTAGGAGTTTGACCTCTTTCATTCTGTACAGTCCATACAGCACTTGAATGGATGAAAATGATACCCTGGGCTTTGTTTGAACTGTTGTTGTTGACTACCACAGTGATATACAGTTGTTATAGAGGTAATGATTTAAAGATTACATTACATGCAAATGAATAAGAACACATGCTGCAGGCTTCGCTGAAATTTAAAATGCGGGATTTTAAGATAACTGTCAATAATAGTAAAGCTGCTGTTTACTTTCTCACCGACCTGGATGGTATAAATATTGGTGGGCTATACTTTTCCTCATCTGCCCTAGATTTTAAAACATCAAATTGACTCTCTAGACTTGCTGCCAACACTGGCACAAACATTCCCCAACATTATCAGTACAAATGCTCCATGTCTGTAATTTCTTCAGCTTGTGGCCGTGAATGGACTCCTACAATAACAGAATCAATGCT
Source organism: Odontesthes bonariensis (assembly GCF_027942865.1). NCBI lineage: Eukaryota > Metazoa > Chordata > Actinopteri > Atheriniformes > Atherinopsidae > Odontesthes > Odontesthes bonariensis. Next base: position 29,436,655 of record NC_134524.1, on the reverse strand, counting down.
GGCAGCTGCAGTGTATCAGGTCGCCCGGCAGCGCTTCTCTGCTTGGCATTTGGTAAAGCTCTTACAGACATCCATTGTATAGCGGGGGTTGTAATCACATCTCAGTGGCACATGTGCATGTGGTAGATGATGTTTTGATTTGGGATCTGGTCGGACCAGTGTGAGTTTAAGAAAACTGATATGCAGGCTGAAGAGTTAATCTATTTTCCTAGTTTATCAAATGAATTGTAAACAAGAGAAGGTTTTTAAAGTGCCTGCAGACTGTGAGACTTTAGCAATGAATAAAGTGTAAACCACACTATTACACAAGGATCTAATAAAGTTTTGTTTGATGTATGTGGATTTTAAAGTCATAATACTTCATGAATTAAGATGGTATAGGTTATTATTGAAATCACACTACATTCCTTTTGGTTTATTAGTAGATGTTGGTCATAACAGGGACACTCCAAGATTACCCAACGTTTCTGACAGTCAGAATCCTGACAGAAAGACAGGGGAACTGCTGACTTTATACTAACTGTGTAACAATTACTGATAGAAAGTGGTCAAGTTGGAGATGACAGCTATCTTAAACACTATATACCCTTTATCAGGCAACACATTTTAATTATATTAGTTGGCCAAATTACCCTTCAAGGAGAAAACAAGCAACTTTGGCACTCTAAAGACCTTTGTTTTTCATCAGCTATATGGGCAAAGCCACACCAGTGTTTTTTCTTCCTCTCTGCCTTCATATGTCCTTAAATGAGCTTGGTCTCATGTTTACCCTCAAACCTCTTACAGAACAGTATTTACAGTCACTGATATATTCATTTTCATCTTCTTCATTACTATCTGAACAGTGCTCTTCTTCTACTTGTTTTGTATGTTGGTAATATGGGTGCCCTCCAGTGTTGCGGCCTAACAGTTACAGCCCCAAAATATCCCCTGTGTGCAATTTTTCTTTTGAGAAAAGCTCTTACAGAAGCCTATATGGGAACACAGGGCATTATTGGAAGGGTTAGGCTAGCTCTTTAATGTTCTACTCAATAACATGAAAGAATAATCACTGTGTTCTCATTAAGATGATTCCTAAAGCCCTCTCCATTTTACTCTAGTATTTGTTCAAGGTGACTTGTTTTGGTGGGACCAATACTTTTGTCTGTAGCAGCTAAGGCTATACATCATGAGGAAATCCATGCAATGTGCAATACCATATGACTTTTAATATATAAACAAGTATTTCAATATAATGGATCTGCTTAATGTATTCCATTTCTGCACTTATGCATGCTAGTTAGTTGCCGAACATGCAGAAAAGCAGAACTTGCTCTGTATGGAATGCAGCCTGTTTGTGCTACTTTAAGCCAAAATATTTTTGAGATATAGATATTACGGATGGTAATATTGTGATAACGGTACATTTTCAACACATTGCACAGCTCTCAAAGCAGTCATGTGCGACATAGCATGCACTGCCGCCTCCTGTCAACCCTCAACAGCTTTGTTTGTTCTCTCTAAACCCATTACTGGACACAAGCCTGATGTTTATTTTCTGTTTAGTGACAATTTGTCAAATTTACTTCAAATTAAATTGAAAATTGGATAGCAACAAAAAACCTGAGTATCATGTCCTTGCTAAATGTGCACTCCTAGAAGCTTTGTGATGTGTTGAGTAAGGCTGTCACCAGAGAGAGGCAGCGGAGGCACCACATATTGGAGAATAATCGTCGGGCACAGTCAGCCACAACAGGTGCCAGAGACTCGTAAAAATGCCTTCACCGACACTGTTGTTTTGGGAATTTATTATGCTTATGATGGAACTTAAGCTACAATATACTTGGCAGTTGAGTCCAGTGTACAGAAGAGCTCAAATACATTCAAACTTGATTTATGAAAAAAGTTGCAGACCAAGTGGTGACTGCTTGTGTGTCTCTTAACCACAAGTTGGTTTGTAGCTGGGTTATCAGTGCAAACAGATCCTGTTTTGATCCCCTCCCTTCCATGTTCTGGGGGGCAAAAGTGTGAAAGTTTTTTTTTATGGCATTTACTATTTCAGCTTTACTCACAGAAACCAAGAGTTGACGAGCAATTAATTGAAGTGTTTGTGAAGTGGGCAGAGTGGGCACAGATCCCAGATCACAGAAGAGTGGAGAGATGAGGAGAAATTTGTCTGTAATCTCTCTGTCCTTCCCTCCATAGTAGCCTGTCAGTAAACTGGCATGCGGGAAGAGAGACTTTAATTTTGGTCCAAGTAATCATAGCCTTTGCAACCTTCCCTTCTGTCAATATTCATCTAAAAAAACACAGGGGGAATGATAAACTTGTGCCAAGCAGAGTTCAGAAGACCCTGATCGTTTCTCCTGGCTTCAACACAACTGCCAATTAGCCTGTTGATTTAAAACCATCAACCAAGCTCATATGTTTGGACTTTAGCCTTAAAATGTAAATCTTACAGTTGAAATAGTCCCATTTTATCTTGGCATTATTGGTCTTTTGTGATTGATCCTCTGTGATGATCCTCACTGGGCATCTTTAATAGGCTTATTATTCTAATTAGCTTGTTAGGCTGTCTTTGATGAACAAAGCTTATAAGATTCAATGAAAAAAAGCTGCATTGATGAGATGCCAAGATGGAAGGCCAGAGGTACGGACAGGGGGGCAACTAATGTAGCTGGATTGTTTTGGTTGTTGTGTGTGCATGGAAAGAGTGATGGTTGGGGGTAGTGACAGCACAGCTAAGTAAAGTTCAGGAATTGGTGCTGTGTTTTGACTTGTATTTGGGCATGCCTGTCTGGCTGCTGTCATTCAGCTGCTCTGTTGGTGGGACTTAATGAGTGCTGATAGATAGACAGGCTGGAAGCTGTCTATTACCGTCAGACCTCTGAGCATCTAAAGATAAGCTAACTGAGTGGATGAAGACGCAAGGGGGGGTGAACCCACATCTCTGTTTATTCTTGTTTTGATATTTCACTTTTTTGTACTCATATCCAAGTAACATATGCGTAATATTAGTTCTATTGGGAATTTGTGACATCACCCAGCGTTATGAGCTGTCTGAAAAAGTGTCTGAGCATGTTTAAGCTTTTATAAGCTGAGTAAAAACTTATAATTACCTGTTTATTTCTGTAGCATAAACTCTGATTTTGTCTTTTTATATGAATTGCAAAGAAGAAAAATGCCAACAATTTTTTGTGAATTTGTGAACTAGTATGTAGTACCTTTATTCAAATGCAGTTGTTTTATAGTGCAACGTATCACTGTAGCTGCAAGAACACACCCCTGTTCCAGAACCATACTTCTTTCATGTAAGTTTAGAATCTCTTGATCTCACTGTGTGGAAGTCAGTTTGATCATTTTCAGTTGACAGGGAGGAACAAAGTTTTCCTGTGCTAAACACTGGATTTTACAATTACATCAACATTCAGTATTGCCCATTCTAGAGAAGTTAACATATATTCTAAATACCATTATATTGTCTCCAACAGTTTGTCATGTCTGCTGGGCATTGAATGCACAGCATAACAGACGAGAGTCACACAATGTAGTTTTTACTGTCTAAAAATGAAAACTTGGTAAGGTGAGGAATGCAGATCATTCAGAGACAGTAGGTTAATGGTGGTTTATGCATAGCTCAGCTGCTGAGAGAGTGATTTTCATTCAGAGGAATTTGGACACATTTAGGCGAGTTGCTGGATCAGTCAGTGTTTTAGATTTTTAACATTAGTTTGATACTTTTTTTTTAATGTTTGGTCTCTGTTATAATCCAGCTCAAAATGGGTTCAGTTAAATCTTTACGCCAATAGATGTCCTTAAAATTGTATTCAATTGAATCTTAGACTTTAACCACGTTGGTGGCACTTATTCTCCACTGAGGTGCAATGAAATAAAAGCAGAACAAGGGATGGTGACGTGATAAAAAGAGCACCAGTCAAACTTTAAACGATGTCGATGACTTAATGGGAGCAGAGATATTTCTGTTAGTTTCATCCATATTTTTTACACATGTGAACGGAAATGATTCTGTTGATTAAAGGTAGGGTAGGAGATCCTGGATTTTGAGTCCAGCGAAGCTGCATTTTGAAAATACACAGGTAAAAAGTCCCAACCCTTTTCTTCACTTTCCCCCCGAAGGCACGCCTCTAGAGTACACGTTTAATAATGCTAGGTGCTAGCCAAGCTGGCTCTAGTTTAGCTTCCTGCCAAGCTTCTGGACGCGTAATTCGTTCACGGAGCAGGGTACGCGCACAGGGGGGAGGAGGGGGAGGGAGGAGCAGATTGCAGTTTGATAGACAGCATCAGAATCCAATCATTGTTAACGGTCCGTTCAGTATGATTGGATAGTGTTTTTCCTAGATTGTACGTTCTAGAGGCCACTAAAACATTTCATATTTGTGTCAAAACTTTTAATTAATTGGTTGCAATGGGGGTGTGAAGAGTATTTCAAGCAATATGTAAAAAAATGTTCCAGAAAAAGATCCCCTACCCCACCTTTAAGCAAAATGACTTTGCATTTATTTCAGTATATTGCTACGAGGCAACTATGTAATAATTGTGAGAGGCCTGAATGATGTCTGGAACTATGATGTATCTTAAAATTGATACCCTGATAGGCTTGCAGCCTCCATACTAAGCACAACGTGTCTTCCAGGGCAATACTCATTTCTCTCACCTAGAAAGCTACCATTCCCAGTCCAAACAAGGTAACTGTATTCCCCAAAATCCCACCAGAAGATAGTAACCAAAAGCCAGTGCATCTCCACACTCCTCCTCCATACCTTCTCCTGTCCCTCTTTCCTTGGCCTGTGGTTTTTAGCTCAGTACCCTATAATTATCTTTGTAAAAGAGATACCAAAGGGAAGAAATCTGTCTTCAGCTTTCTTTTGGTTTGTCCACTTTTCTCCCACCCCTCCCCCTCTCATATCTTCTGTAAACCTCCATCAACCCTTTCTGCCCCCCCCCCCCCCCCCCCCCCCCTTTCTTTAGATCAGGGCTTTGCAGATGTGTGTTTGTGGTCTAGGAAACATCTGCTCATACGGTAAACCACCTGTACTGCTCGATGGCAATCAGTCCCCCGCTCTGTAATGTTCGCTTGGCATGCCCAGTGGAATGAAAAAAACACACAAACCTCATAATTACAGAGCTGAGAAATGGGGCGAGAGCAAGACAGCTTGTCTTTCATCATAAACTAATGTAGTATCGCCCATCTTCTGATCTGTTCATAACTCTCCCTCTCGCCTGGTCTTCATCCAAGTCTGGGCTTTATGAAACATTTGTGACCAGTGATATTGCGTGACTTTCACAGCTTTTTTTCCCATTATGATTCAGTTGAATTTTGTTTTGTGTCAGAAAACTTTTAAAGTTCTGAAAGAAACAGGGAAGCGTTTTAAATACAAAAAGTGGGCACATTTTTTGCAAATGAGGAAGTTTTCCTAAGTGTTTTCCAGCTAATATTCCTTTGCATAAAACTTTACATTAGAGGAGTGATCCAAATATTATTCTTTTTACCTTCTCCAAAAAATGTTAAAACACTATTAGTCTAAGGGAAAACCCCTCAGTATTCTTGTAGGTCGTATGTAATCATGTGACTACGAACGCCTACAAACGCCTTTTGATGGCTTATTGGAGACAGTAACCATAATGATACCAGACCACAGTTAACAACAACCTCTGTCTTACTGTAACATTCAACAAACAGTGCAATTTAATTTCCCAGAACCAGAGAGAGTGCACCGTGAAGATGACTGGGTATTGATCTCATAAAGTGTCTCAGTCTTCTCATCTGCATGTGTTTGCTGGTGATCTGTTACCTGCAGCAAAAACAGAGTGCTACTCAGGATGCAACGTATGTCCCAAACAGTTGAATTGACCTGGGATGGTGGATCATAGTGATGGCATACACTGCAGCTTTACTGCAACAAATCCTCAAATTATAGTCCAAAGATAATCACTTAAATGGGTCATTTAGTCGAATCGTGTTTGTGTGGAAACATAAAACAGCAAGAGAAGGTTGTCTTTTTGATTTTAGCCCTTAAACCTTCTTTCCCTCCAGTCTTGACTATTTTGATTGTTTTGGAAAAGTTTTTTCAATGCCCAGTTCCACTTTCATCTCCTGGCGCCACCCCTCCATTTTGCATTCTGTTGGGTAAAGCATGGTGCCCCCTTTCTTTTGGAATCAAAAGACAATGTTTCCATTTCCATTTTTGATTCACATTTAGAATATGTAAAATGGAAAAGGTCAGTGGAATTGGTAAAAATAAATAAATTAATGAATAATAAATAAGACTAGGTTTCAAAGAAGACTTGATGCACTTTACGGGGTCTATAAACAGTTTTGCAAATCACCTCTGATTTGGCAAAGATTAAGATTATGTAACTCAACAGCTGTTTCCTGTCAAAGTTTAAAAATCCATTTCAGAATGCAAGGAAACTTCAGACATTTTGGTGTGTAAGTGTATTAAACTATATAAAGTACTTTCCTTTTGGATCTAGCTGAAGGTGGTCAAGTACCAGCTTGGGCTGATGCATGCCTGCTAGCCTCTCAGAAAAGAAGCCAATGTTGCTAATGCTATGTTTGCTACGTTGATACGAAAATAGAGAAAATGGTAAGCAAAGCTGTCCTCAGAGGAAAACCATGACACCAAATAACCTGCAAAATGGTATTTGGAAGAATAATCACGTGACTAACCAAAGTCTTCCCAGATAGATTATCCCAGATATTCAAGTAATTCCTAGAGATGAGCTCTCTCCATTTTCCTTTTGTGGATAGCACTGTTGCCTCATAGCAGGGGGATTCCATGTTCAATTCCCAGCTGGGGCCTTTCTGTGTGGAATTTGCATGTTGCATGTTCTCCCTGTGTATGTGTGGGTTCTCTCCAGGTACTCTGACTTCCTCCCACTGTCCGAAAGCATTCATGTTAGGTTGATTGGTGATTCTAAATTGTCCTTAGGAGTGAGTGTGCATGGTTGTGTGTCTTGTTTGTCTCTATGTGGCCCTGCGATGGACTGGCAACCTGTCCAGAGTGTACCCTGCCTCTTGCCCAATGACAGCTGATATATGACAGATAGAATTTTTGGCATCCTGAATTTGGAGTCTTGACCAAGACTTTTTGGTGTTTGTAAACCCCACTTATGGAAGTAAACTGACTAAAGAACCCTGCTGATTTACAGGTGTGGCACTTTTTTATAACAGCAACGATGGTTTGTAGTTGGATTGACTTGGATATGTTTTCTCAGGGAAAAAAAATGTCTTAACTCAGTGAGAGAAACTGTATTCATTTTAATGTGTATGAGGCTGTTAACTCAGATATTTGATGCTCAAGTTTTACAGTAAAGTGTGTGTGTGTAGGCGGATCTTGACATGGAAACTTGTCAAACACCCAGACTAAACACATCCTCAAAGTCTTCAAAATACTGTTAGGTACAAGAGGTACAACACACACCCGAAACAATCACACATCCATACACACACACAGTGGGATACTGTGTGTGAGCGTGTGTCAGTCACATTAGATATATTCTGGGAAGAGGGGAGAACGCCCTCCTTCCTCTAACCTGGCTAAGCATTTTTGGAACAACAGTGGAGCCACACAGGCCCATATTCTCTATGAGACTCAAACACGACCATTTTGCCTTGCACAAACACTCCTACACACACCTCACTCAGGAAAACCCTCTTTGTTCTGAGCTCTGGGAAGTGTGAATACCTGGCAGTGAAAACAGCAATCTGGGTGTGCGTGTAATGTATAGATTAGTTGTTTTGTTTGGAAGGAGTTTCTTTAATTTATGATGTAAGCCTGGTGTTGACGCAGCAAATGTGGTCAGAAGGAAATTGTACAGCTAAGAGTTCATGGAAATATGTGAATATTGCCCATATCCAAAAAATGACCAAAATGTTTTTGTATGAGAATGTGTTTACAACAGTTTTACATCAAGTCAAATGAAAGGAAGGAAAATAATTAAGAAAACAGAGGTGCAGACAGGAGGTGAATGAGAGACTGAAAGGGAGAAAGAGATTTCTGAAGAAAGGCTGTGGGCGGTTTGTTTGCAAGTTTTTTCCTGCTTGCCTTCAGGCCGTGTTTGAAGGTGGTCCTTCTTCGTGCCACTTGGTTTTTCATCGCCGTCTTTGGTGATCTGGAGAGCTCACTTTAGCTTTTTAATGGGGCACACACACACACACACACACATACACACACAGGTTGAGCTCTTTGACTACCCCAGTGGAGGCAAAGTATTGCACAGGTTGCACAGAGCTCTGTGAGGTGCTAAATGGAGCAGTAAAGAGAGCTTTGGCTGCTCTCTGTGTAATGTAAAAATAGTGAGCTGCGCTGTGTGTAGCGGCAGTGTTGATGCTTGTTCTCTCTTAATCAGAGACAGAGAGGTTGGTTGAAATGATCAACGAGGCTTCCATTCGACTGTGAAGTTCACAGAAGCTTCTCTGAGTGCAACTTTATAATTTATTGATATGTAAGCAGCAGGGAATGTCACTTAACCGCCTCAACTGCAATGTTCACTTTTAATGATTGATTGGTCATCTGTAAATAAATGTGCAATAAAAACCACAGTATAAGCCTTTCTGTCTTTCTGGATCCAAAATATGTCACATCAAACATCTCTCCTGCCCCGTCTCTTATTGGCAATTCTGGATGGAAGTTGATGGTCGTTAACCTCCTTGCTCAGGTTGTCACTGTTTTTTGCTCTCCCCATGGCTTCAGTTTGGGTTCTCCGAAAAGCATGGATCCCCTCCACCTGGGCCTCTCCATTTTTCCCCCAACCCTCCTAAACTTCGCTATCCAACCAGTCCAGTCCCAGTTCCATAAGTCCTAGTCTCAGCCTGCCTCCTCCTTCCTGCTTCCTGCTTCCAGAACCTAAACCTCAATTTGGTGCTTCGGGTTTGCCTCTTGTCATTTTCCCCATCCACCACAGTAGGCATGTGCCTTCAGCTGGGCAGGCTGTAACGGCTTTCAGAGGTCAAACCATCTTCCCATGCCTCACCATCCACTGGACGACCACAATCCTGGCGGGATGCTCCAATAGCTCAGTGGACTTAACATCAAGGGGCACGTGGACTCTGAGTGCCGGATCCCTGTTCTGTGTCAGTGCTTCCTTAAGCTCACTCATTTCCATGGTTTTACTCATGGTTTATGTGCATCCATATACATTCACAGAATTGGCCTATGGCCTTTAAAGTTTCAAAAGGATTCGACTCAAAACTGTAAGGAAAGCTTTACTATTGTGATCAAACGCAGAAATTAGTGAGGGGAATTGTATAAAGAAAAATTAACCTATCAACCCTTTAGGAAGAAGAAGTTTGAAGAATGAAAAAATTGGACTTGGTGTTCTGCGCATGCTCAAGATTTTTTTACCGGAGTCGTGACCCGGAAGTCGAAGGAGACCCTATTACTGTTGTTGTCACCGCCGTTGGAAAGAAACAAACAAAGCGGTGGAGAATGCGCCGTTGTGCATCGCGTTTGTGCAACAAGCATGCTCATCACAAACAAAATGTAGAGGGACGTAGCTTAATCTTGCTCTTCATTCGCCATCTTTCTCGAATGCCTGAGTTTGTTGTTGTTGTTGGTGGTGAAGAGGTCAACCGGAAGTGGCTCTATTACCACTAAAGGCCGGAGTTACAGTTGACGCGTCGCTCACGGTGGTGGCGGACCGTGACGTCAAAATGACGTTTCAGGCGCTTGCCTTGAAAAGATGGCGCAGCGTGTTGTCGTGCACCAGCCGATTTTTGTAACTTGGCTGCGCCGAGAACGACGAACCGGATGGACCAATTTGAGACCAGGCTCAGTCAGGAGGTGCGTTTGTACAGCACCTGTACGAAACTGCAGTGAAACAGCACAGGGACCACGTAAACTCCCAAAATTGGTGGACATAGATTGGCAGAACTTTGGGGAAAGAGGGAGAGTTCTGTAAGAATGTGTGGAAGAAGCTACGGGACAGATGCGTGAAGGCAATGAAGAGGGCAGAGACTCCAAGTGGTGATGCCGGGGGCTTCAGACCTTCACCTCTTTTAACTGAATTAAAAAATTAAAATGATCCGAATACTGCAGCAGTATCATTAATGACAGTATTCCTGCTCTTGACAGTGGCATTGTTTTCTTCTTGACTTTCTTCGTTGTAGAGTCGTTAGCGGTAACCTTAACGTAGCAGCGCCACCTCTGTGACGGAGAAAATTGCAACTACAGGCGCATTGACTTGCGCCACTATATATAGCCGGCACGAAATCGTGACGTCATCAACACCTCTCGTGCTAGCAGACGCGGCAACCATGCTAGAGCCTGCCACCTATTTTACCGGGGTATGACATGCTTTGTGCCAATGACTCCATTTAATCACTGCCATATATACTTGGATAATTGCCTTTGCTTAAATAAGGAGCATAGTCCAACTATAGCTATAATAGAATTAATCTCATCATGTAGACCCAGTGAGTGAGAATCCGTGAGTTCTAACTCCTCCAATGATCCACTTACACCTCATCTCATATACATATTAATCAAATCTTCCCTCCTTTAAAGCAATACTATTGTCACACTTAGAGAATGGAGGAACCAGATGCAGGAGATGTAATTCCAACACTTTTATTCGGACGACAGCAGATCAACAAGTTCCTCGTTAGAGAAGCTAAACGGGCTATGAAATATTAATCTGATAATATACTTTTTCCAAAATGGAAAAGTATATCTATAAAATTTATCAAACTCAAAATCACTCCTATAACGGAGGAAAAAACAAAAGACCATGAAACTTTAACGTTAACTAAATATCACTCCTACTGCGGAGGAAAAAACAAAAGGCCTCTCCTGAAAATCGGAGGAAATACACTAGGATAAGATTTACAAACAAAAAACCACTCCACCTGGGAGGGAAAACAAGAAAGCTATAAACAAGACTAACACTGTAGCTCTTACAGGTTCTAATTTACAAAAACTCACTATGAAAAACAAAAACACTCTTACGAGGATAAATACCACTTGTCAACTTGGAAACAGGCTTAGTAAACGGGCTTGGCAATAACGTGAGAATGATGCACTTCACAGGGACAGATACAACACACTTGCACAAGACAGGGGGAGACGCAGACTCTTAAGCACACCGGGGTAATGGGAAACAGGTGGAATCATTCATACCACAATCAGACTGGAGCACGAGAGGAAGGGCAAGTGACCTGGAACGAGAGGGAAGTTAAGCCTGATTTATACTCGGAAACCAGGTCGTCTGCGTGTGTGTCGCAGTTAACGCAGACATGCCCCCCCCCCTACGCAGACACTACGCAGACACTCTGGTGCACCTCCTCAAAATTGTAACTCACCGCAGACAGTGCCGCAGATATCACCGCAGGGAGGAGAGAAAGGAGGCCTCTGATTGGTCAACTCTACATCCGCTCTACACTATGCGTATTTCCGGTTTGCTAACCGGCTGACGCTAACCGTGCTAACCGTGACGATTCTTTCCCTCTCTGCCAGCTCCAGTAGTAGCAATATTTCTTCTATTTCTAGATCGATCAGCTGCATCTCAATCAAAGTGCGCATTCGTCCAGTAGCCATTGTTGTTGAATGACCTCCGTAACCGTAACACCCACAATCCTAGCTTGTTCGTGATTGTCCCTCTTGCGTTGTGGCGTGGGATTAACATAGCGCAGACAGCGCTTCAAGGCATAAATCAAAAATAACTGCGTCGTGTCTGCGACAAGCTCACTGCGACACACTGCTGCGAAGTATACACGAGCCTTAAATCTTTCAAAATAAAACAGGAAATGACGAAACAATACATGAAACGAGACAAAAACCCAACTTAACCTCACCGCGGTGTGACAACTATTTAACATTTCTACCTTAAAATAACAACTTGAAAAAAATTGTGTGGCTAGAATGAGTTTTAATATTACGATTGGCCTGCCTCCTATGCCCTTCGGGGGTCTGAGTTGGAAAAACTGCGCTATGTAACTTTGCTGGACCGGCCCGGGAGCTGAGCGGAAGTACTTCGACTTGCTTTCTGGCACACCTACCGCAAAAACAAATAGACCCCTCTCACGCTCCCAGGTACATTTGATTACTCTTACCTTCTCGGTCGACATAGCTTGCACCTTCTGACTCCTCGCCGGTTCGTCAACAAACATGAAACGTGAAAGCGAAAGGGTGTTGTATTTACGACAGTGTAACCGTACATTACCTCCAAGCCTGTAGGGGGAGCTCCATAATGGGCTTTTTGAGAAGTTACATTGTATTGCTTTAACTTCCATTTGTCTACATATCTGCTTCTTTTAACAGTTTTGTTCATAAACCTCTTCACATCACTCTGGCTTTTTGTTTAATCTCACTTTTTGCCCTGTTGAACTTCTCACCTTCCCTCTCCCATGGCTGTGTTATCTTTCTCTCTCTTTTACCTCTTTGTCTGACTCCACAGCTCCCCTCTCTCTCTGCTATAGGATAATCCGATTACGTTAGGAATGTGTGAAAGCGGCTGTGTATCCAGGCTCAGAGCTGCTGCCCAACCTGTCTTAAAGCTATGAAAATTAACTATGGTTGGGTTGCAAATCCATTTCAAATGTCTTCTAGATTTACTTTGAACTCTGAGATATTCTTTGGAAACATTTTGGCATTAATCTGCTCCATCACTTGTCAGCTACCAGCACACTCAGCTGTTGTTGGTTTATCAGATACTTTTTCAGATAGAAAGTTTTTTTCTTTCAAGTCTTCAGAAATATCTGGCATCAAGTAGCAGGAACATTGCGTCCATGCTGAAAAGACTCATTTGGACACTTATATCAGTCCAGCATGTGGAGTGGACGGAGAGATGGTTGTTTTTTTAAATGCTGGGACTCTTTGCCCGCAGCTCAGACCTTTAAATCTCCTGTGTCTGCAGCCCAAATGTTTTAATCTACATACCTATGTATTATATATTAAATAAACATATCACGGCTTGCTTGGCTTGTTGGTGCTGTCTGATAGAACTGGTGTGCGCTGACTTTATGGAGCCTAATTTCAGACTCAAATATTTCCTAGGCTTTAAAATATTGAGATATATTGTCATGCACAACATTTGTCCTCTGCTTTTAACCCATCCAGGTTGGCACCTGTTGAACATACATATTTCTTGTGAACATTAGATTTAGTGGTAACATTTTCTATGAAAGTCAAGTTCTACTCATGTTTCTAATCATTATAATTTAGGAGAACTTGTAATGAGGTTTTCAATGTTTTAGAAGTGGAGGATGTAGTTGTGATTAGAGATGCAGGAATTATCATTTTCTTGGACGATTCAAAATTCTTCTCTTTTCCCTCTCTGATGCTGGATATAAAAAAAACTTAAGTGATTCTCTGTCCTACTCAAAATATGAAACATTTTAATATAAAATATTTTATGAAAATATAACAGAGTGCTGTATTTGTTTTTACTTTTGGAAACGATAAGCAGTGTCAGCCAAGCTAAATGCCCTATTTCCCTTCCCCTAATAGGTATTACAAATGATTAGCTTTGCATATTATTTACTCACTGTGAAAAACAACCAGACTAAAGTACAGGTTGGAGCTGCTTGAGCTGAAAATTCGCCAATTATGATAACTGATCAGCCGATCAGTATCTTTTAAACATTCTTATGAGGACCTCGGCTGCATTGAACCATCACAGACATCAAGAAAACAGACAGGTTTCTGTTTGTGATGTTGGTCTCTGCATCTGCACCTGTTCAAAGCTACAAAGAAAGGGGCTGCAGTGTTGTTATGGTTCACAGTGTGAACTTTAACTGATGATGAAATGAGCTGCTAATGAATTATGGTTGAGTTTAATCGTTAAGTTTTTGCAGTATGTGTTATAATTAGGGATGCTCCGATCGATCGGCCGCCGATCGTGATCGGCCGATATGGACCCTAAACAGGTTGATCGGTGGGCTCTCGAAGTGCCGATCAGAAAAGCCGATCGCATATTTGAAAAAAAAAAAAAAAGTTTTTTTTTGTTTGTATTTTACCCGAGACTGTTTTTCTCCATGTGACTTTTTATGAAATTATCAATGAGATTTATGTTAAATTTATATTAATTAAACGGTTTTCTTTCCCGCGCGTGACATAACTTACCGGCGACTGTTTTCTGCTCTCATGAAAGAAGCTGATATGAGTTCTCCGGTGTCGAATTTTTTTCGCCATTTCGCAAAAATACTCGCTGTTTGTAAAATATGCGAGGCCGCAATTCCAAGAGGTGGCATTACACAACGAAAATTTAATACCACTAACCTAATCAGACATTTAAAGACGCGGCACACTACGGAATACAAAGAGTATGAAAAACAAGCGCGAGGAAAACAAACCCCAACCGTCACTCAGCTCACCGTTTAAGCTCACCGTTTAAACGCCTGGAGCCGTAGGGACAGTAAAAGGTGGAGGGATATAACAAAAACGCTTATTGAATTCATTGGACTTGACGAGCAGCCTCTTTTTGTGGTGGAGGACACGGGGTTCCGATGGTTGTTATCGTGCCTGGAGCCACGCTATGCCCCCCCCCGGACGTAAACCTAACGGATGTATGTCTCCCTCAGCTGTACGAGACAGTATACACACACGTCAACACACTTTTGAAAGACAATGTCACATCAATCAGTTTTACAACTGATATTTGGAGTTCGAGTGCATGTCCCATGTCGATGTTAAGTTTAACAGCGTATTTCATCGACCCGAACTTCCAGCGACACAACCTCGTACTGCACTGCCAAGAATTCACAGGGTCACACACAGCCGACGCTTTAGCAGGAGCCTTCGGACGTATGTAATACATTTCAGTTGCTTATTCTTACTTGCTTATTCCCTCATAGTTAAGGTCTAGTTGTTGGTTTGTGCCAAGGTTTTTTAAAAATGTTAAGGTTATTTAAAAAGGTTATTAAAAAACTGTGCTTAAGTTTAGGATTCCTGTGATCGGTGATCGGATCGGCCCCCAAAAATGCTGATCGGAGCATCCCTAGTTGTAATAATGTAACCCTCCTCTTACCACAGCTTCGGCTCCCACCCCCTGTGATTCAGAACAGGATGAAGTGGTTATAAAAAAAACATTGATGGATGGAGTTATAATGCATTACAGATATGACCTACATAGAAAGCACCACCGACTGAATGTTGTCAAACTACCAGAACAAACCATGAAGTGAGCTTAAGACTGAAACATGCCGTGATCCTGCACAAAGCCTTAAGTTCCCTCAGTGTCATGTGACTGATTCTGCTCAAGATAAAGCCTCTCAAACACTTCTTCTCCAAGTTCACAGAGGCTGAAAATCATTCATACACTCATCATCATTAACTACATAATCTGCAGTAGGGCTGTAATCGTAAGGGCTAAAAATGGGGGGGGCAACTCGTGTCTACCGGCAAACTCGACTCTGATGGCGTTTTGCATCACGTGCATCTGCGCGATATGAAAGCCCATGATTATTGAAAAGATACTGGTATCAGCACAAGAAGGCAATTAAACACAAAAGGCAATTCAGGGGAAATTATCTTTATTAAACATCCCAGATCAAGGCGAGTAAAGTTGGGCATGACTGAATAATAAAGCATAGGCTCAAAACAATAGCCTACAAACAGTGGGCACGGCACAATTGCGCATTAGGCGTTGTCACATACAACAGACACTCTCTTTTCTTCTGGAATTTTGAAGGCATCAGCAACTTCAGATAGTCGTGCAGCGATGTTTCTTCCTGTGTGCGCCTTTTCTATTTGTTTTGTCTCAAGCACAAGACTCTGTGCTTTCCAGTCTCCGTCAATGAAATGCCCTCAATGCCTCGCTGTGTTGTATTAACTCTGAAACTTTATCCCTCCTGAGTCCCTCCTATTTTGCGGTTAGTGCATGCATGATTGTCTGGCAGGCGGGCACTGAATATCCAGGTTCCAAAACTTTTATCAACTTTCTCATATCCTGAGCAATAAAATTGACAATTCCTTCTGTGATATCATTTTTGCGTTTGGATAACAGAGGAGGCTTAACATCCAGCGTGGTCTGGGTGTATCTGAGGGATGCTGCCCTTGTTGTGGGCGGGTGCGTCTGCAGTAATAAAACAAATTATTAGACTAATATATTGAAATATGTTTAATATGATATTAATAGCCTATAATATTGAAATATTATCGTTTTTAGATGATGTAGTCAAGCTGTGACATTAAAAAACTCTTGTTTGCAAATTTTGCATTCAACTTTAAAATTCTGCCACACTGCCGATGTCTTTGACATGCATGGTAGAGGAGGACTCACTGTAAATGAAACACTCAAAATAAAAATAAATATTCAGCAAACCACCGGAGACGTAGACGATCTTCAATCTACCTGTCTCTAGTGGGTTGGGCTAATCCAAAATAGTGAAAACAAGGGGGTTTTCTCTGAAGCGAGGCTGTTATCTGTGAAACAGGGGTGCTCTGAAAACACCCCCATTAGCACTTGGTACTTTCCTCCTGAGGAAATTAACCATAGACTGTATGAAATTAACACGGCAAAAAAATCGTCCAATCAGAATTTTGGTCGACCCAGAACGTATCGACCAATAAGTTGACCAGTCGGCTAGGACTTTACAGCCCTACTCTACAGTCTGTAGATGAGTAGCTCATCACCCCCAGATACAATCACATGTGTGGCAACTCAGAGTTAACCCAATCTGATGGCCTGCCGCATCATGAGAACACCTCAGAAATGAGTGTGTGATGGTGTGAGAGCATACGTCATTTATTTACCCCAGCTGCAAGCTTCCGTTTTGCTTGGTTTGGCTGTACAAACAAACACACACTCGTTGGATTCTGTGTCTACCAGCTGGGTTGCCAGGTCTGTCTCTGCCCAGCAGTTGGAGCTGATGCTGAAGTTCTGTTTGGATTTAACATATCTGCTACATAACTGCTCTATTTCTCTGTGTATTTAAAGTGTTGTAGCTAAATCATACTCTGCATTGGGATTGATTTATGAGGGATTAATGATGCAGCCTGTTGCTGCTTATTTGTGTTTTGATGGCTTAAGTCTGATATATCTTATTCTTGCATGCATGGTAAAAACTGGTAAAACTGACCCAACAAAAGAAAAAATGACAGCGCCCAGCTGTATTAGGTGTGAATCTTTAAAAAAAAAAAAAATAAATCTAATAAAATTATATATAATTCATCTCACATTGAGTAAACCGTTTTACTGCTCCAGCAACAATTTTGTAGTGTTTAAGGGAAAAATAACACAACCTTGTGTGTCTGTCCTGCAGCGATGGAGGAGCTGGTATGTGAGCTTCGTCTGTTCCTGGACCTGCTGGACAGGGAGTATCTGAGCGCTGGGGTCCGAGAGAAGAAGACACACCTCTCCAACATCCTGCACAGAGTCCTGTTAGATAAAGGTGAGGTTTCATGCCACATAATGCTTCCAAACTTCTCAAAAATACTCACCTCACTGGTCAGGCAGTTAGGACTCTAGATTTTCCGAATGACTTGATGATGTCAGCGCAGGAATTGGAGCATCAGAAAAGCTAAAAACTTTGCTACTTCTGTTAATTTTTTGTGGACCAAGATGATTACCATTGATATTGCAAAGCTCCTCCTTGGTTATGTCTGCTGTGTATTGCCTCATGTTAATGTCACTTCTTCATTCCTCCAGAGCCTTCGTTCAAGCAAGAGATCCACAGCGGTCTGCCAGCCCCACCTCAGATGCCTCTCCCAGAGATTCCTCATCCCTGGCTGGTAAGACTTCTTTACTCACCCCAGTACAAGTGCCACATGCTGTGCTACATATTTACCACCAGATTTAACATTCTTACATGTACGCTGTACATTTACATTCTTGTGTACGCTGTGTTCTTTCATTTTTAGTTCTGTGTTTTGCTTGTCTGACTGAATAAAAATGTTTCTACAAGTCTCAGTCAGATCTGTGTCAGCCTTTTCCAGTGCTGTGTTTTGTCTACTTTTTTTCTAACATGAGGCTGAACTCAGCTGCTTTGTTCCTAAATTCTACCACTTCTCTGCTGAAAAACATCACCTTTACTTGTCGTAATGGCAACACTGAAAAGTTGCATCGAAATAACTCAAAACAGCGAAACACAACCATGACTGTCTATGTTCTGAGTAGTTTTCCTGTGTTGATTGACTCTGCATGGATAACTCTGCATGTTGAAAATTAGGCTCTTTTATTCAACTTTGTAGCATTGCAAGATTTAAAAAAAATAGCTTCATGGAATGGGTTTCCATAGCCGAGCAGCTGCATCCAAGCCATTCATCATTAAGTGCAATGCAAAGCGTCGGATGCAGTGGTGTAATGCACGCCGCCACTGGACTCTAGAGCGATGGAGACGCGTTCTCTGGAGTGACGAATCACGCTTCTCCATCTGCCAATCTGATGGACGAGTCTGGGTTTAGGTTTGCCAGGAGAATGTTACTTGTCTGACTGCATTGTGGCAAGTGTAGAGTTTGGTGGAGGGGGAATTATGGTGTGGGGTTATTCTTAAGGAGCTGGGCTTGGCCCCTTAGTTCCAGTGAAAGGAACTCTGAATGCTTCAGCATACCAAGAGATTTTAGACAATTCCATGCTCCCAACTTTGTGGAAACAGTTTGGGGATGATCCCTTCCTGTTTGAGCCTTGTGAGATGTGTTTTTACTGTCTCCTGTACAGCAGTAGGAAGGCTGGTCATGGCTTCCAGTCTCGCGCAGCACCTTGCATTACCATGACAGGCAGTGAGGACACAAACATCTTCATCATAGCAATTGTATGTGTGTATGTGCCTCTGTGTGTTAGTGATACAGTGGGAATGAGATGAGGAACATACATGTATAAACAGAACCAGTGTGAGGAATAACAGGGAGAGTGTATGTGTCATTATTGCCGGAGCAGATGCCTCTGATGGAAAGCAGATGGCTGTGATGGCTCGCAAAGCCCTTTTACCATAACAATAAGACACAACACCTTGTTCTACATCTCTGTCTCACACTCACACACACATCGAGGCACAAAGCCTAAAGCCTGGTTTATAGTCGGTAACGCAAGACGCAACGCAAGACGCAAGCCGCAAAGCAAACACCTTGCGCGGTTGCAAGCCCCCCCTTGCGTGCTTGCGTGTGTCACCTCAATTTTCTAAACTTCACGCAAGACGCAAGCGCAAGCCACTGGCTGTGGTCGAAACCGCCTACTACTTGATCGATCTGACAGTATGCAGAGCGTTTACACACAGTGCACTTCACTCCTGCCCGAGCCGAAATCAGCCGGCCTGAAAAGCTGATTTCCCTTAAGCTATAGGCTAAACTCTGTAAATATATAACTTTAGCAACATTTGAAACATTTTCAGGCGTGAAAGTAGTCGTTTAGACCCCCAAGGTGTTGAAAATCTGACAAAATACCGGCTATTTACAAGAAGAAGAAGAAGCATGAATCTATGGAAGAGAGACTTGCCAAAGAGCTCCTGGCGGTGAATTTCCTTTCATCGTAGTAGGCTTGTCATTGAAAAAACCCGCTACTCCACCTACTGTCCTGGCGGTGAATCGCCACGCAGCACACGCAACCGCCGACAAAGCAAAATGAAGTATAAACGTCTCGAGCCATTAACATACGCGCAAGACGCAAGCGCAAGGGCAGTTAAAAGAAGTATAACTCAGCCTTAACAGTGTAGTTTGTAATTAGACCCAGTCCACAGCCTCGGCTTCCTCCGGTGACCCCAGTGTGTGTCTGGAAATCACAGTCAAGGTTTTCCCGGAAAGCACTGCGCGAGAGGAGGAGTGATGTTTCTGAGTCTTCCTTCTCTGTTCCTGCCTTTGCTCAGATGTCCTAATTGTTTTTGGAACTTTCAGCTGCAACTCACTGGTCTTCATCACAATGTGATGTCATCTGAAACATTTTTGTATCACAGTGTTAAGAACCAGAAGTTGATATAAATGTTTATAATATCCCTAAAAATGCAAATTTGTAGGTTTGGTTAGGACAGACTCACTCATAAATTGTTTTATGGTGGGCTCTATGGGTTTACTTTATGGTAGTGGTTATATTGAATAAACCGCTTGCTTGTATTTGGAAGTGAGTGTTTGACAGGCTAGTTTAAAACCCCCAAATTCTTCTCCCTGTCATTGTTTCTTTCACGTGATTTCAGAAATAGCTATGGTAAGGGTCATTGAAAAGAAAATGTCCAAATTGTGTTTAGAATATTTTGTTTATGGCCCAGAGAGCAATAACTTGCAGTTGACTTTGACACATTTGAGATATTGCGTTAAAAAAAAGTAGAATTGTAAATACCAACAGTTACAACACTGAATCAAGTTTTTGCAGAGCTGAATAATGTAAAAGTAAAACTTGTACAAAAAACATATGTGGAGGGTGCTCAACAGTAACAGCAGTAAAGTAGGATTCTCATAAATATACTTGGATGGAAACCCAGCTACTGTCTTTTATTTTCTTCCAGCTCTGTGTCTCTCTGTTGCTGTCTCTGCTCTGAAATTACCATCCATCACATTTCAACAGACTCCTGGATGAGCTGTGCAGGCGGAGAGAAAAAAGAAGCCTGTTCTCCCTCTCTCCACCCATCATTCCTGAAATGTGTGTAACTTTCAGAAGTGTTTCAAAAGAACAAAAAGAAGGAAGTCTGGAGGAGGAGACCACAGTAATAAGATGAGAAAACAGAGAGGTACAGAACGGGAGAGTCATTGTCAAATGCAGTTATTAAACATAAAGTATCATTCTTTTTCGCCAGTTATTGGCGGTGAATCAGAGCAGGAGATAGACGAGACATCTGACCTGAGGCCTTAGTGCCAAGCCAAACCAGCAGACCCAGACACTGTGGCTGTAGAAGCTGCTGTAACGCTCTGCAGCTGCCATTTTGTTTACCCGCTGTTAGATGAAGAATAAGTTATTTAGAGCAGCCCATGTTGATTTACAGTGCTGTTGGAAATGTTAAGTTAGAGGACAATGTTGTTTTAATAGTTGTAAATCACTCAGACATGAAAATAAAGTGGATAGAATGGATTTAAAAGTTATCAAATAGCACAGACCTCAATGATGCATTTATTCAATGCTGCATTTTGTTATGAAGGTTCAGGCACCATAAACCCTGGCATGCTCTTTAACACACAGTGAATATCAAGATACACTCAATCAATCAATCAATCTTTATTTATATAGCGCATTTCATACCACAGGCAACTCAATGCCTGGTTAACAAACAGACAAAGAGCCATTCACTCTCACACTTACTCCTAGAGTAAATTTAGAATCACCAATCAACTGACAGTGGAGAAAGGTGGGAGTACTTGCAGAGAAACTGCACAGGCATGAGGAGAACATGCAAACCATGCACTTGTTATACAGGCACAGGACCTGGACACCTTACAGTCATTGATTCCTTGAGTTATTGAGTCAGTTGTGAGGCCAATTTTCTGACAGCTAAAGCTTGGCTGAAATTAAGTCAAGAAACAAGAGAATGATCCCAAACACAGTAGCAAATCTACAACAGAATGTCGGAAAAAGAAAAGAATCAAGGTGTTGAATCGATCCAGGGTTAGCACCATCGCCTCACAGCGAAGAGGGTTCCAGGTTCAACTCCCGGCTGGGGCCTTTCTGTGTGGAGTTTGCATTTTCTCCCCGTGTATGCGTGGGTTCTCTCCGGGTAGTCTGGCCTCCTCCCACTGCTCAAAAACATGCATGTTAGGTTAATTGGTGTTTCTAAAATTGTCCCTAGGAGTGAGTGTGAGCTTGTGTGTGGTTGTTTGTCTCGTTTGTCTCTGTGTGGCCCTGTGATGGACTGGCGACCTGTCCAGGGTGTACTCCGCCGCCCGATGACTGCTGGGATAGGCTCCAGCCCCCCCGCGACTGGACTGACGGATGGATGGAAATCATCCAGTCCAAGACCTGCTAGACCTCCACCTGACTGAAATGCTGTGGCGGGACCTTAAAGCAATACTATGTAACATTTCTACCTTAAAATAACAGCTTGAAAAAAATTGTGCGGCTAGAATGAGTTTTAATATTACGATTGGCCTGTCTCCTATGCCCTTCGGGGGTCTGAGTTGGAAAAACTGCGCTATGTAACTTTGCTGGACCGGCCCGGGAGCGGCCCCGTAGCTGACCGGGAGCTGAGCGGAAGTACTTCGACTTGCTTTCTGGCACTACTACCGCAAAAACAAATAGACCCCTCTCACGCTCCCAGGTACATTTGATTACTCTTACCTTCTCGGTCGACATAGCTTGCACCTTCTGACTCCTCGCCGGTTTGTCAACAAACGTGAAACGTGACAGCGAAAGGGTGTTGTATTTACGACAGTGTAACCGTACATTACCTCCAAGCCTGTAGGGGGAGCTCCATAGTGGGCTTTTTGAGAAGTTACATTGTATCGCTTTAAGAGAGCTTTGCATAAACAAATGGGCATGTTAGAGTAGTCTTTTTTATCAGTTCATGAGAATAAGGTTGTGTCTATGTGTCAGTGTGTTTGTGTGTGCATCAGAGAATAAGTGAGTAAAACAATTGTGTTGGCTCTGACCTGCATACTGAATACAGGCACAGTAACAGAATATAGAATATATTCCTGTTGTTTTTTTTAATCTCTACAGCACTCACCTCATAAATGTCTTCAAACATCTAAAGAAAATAACCACTGCACCATTCTATAATGTGCCAAAGTACTGTGCAAAAACCCAGAATTTATTTTTATTTTATTAAGCAGCCAGACTTTCTCTTAATCTTTTAAAGTGGTCTTGAGCAATAGTTCTCCAGGCTTTCTGAAGGGCTTTCAAAGTTTTTCTTTAGACATTGGTTGCTTTTTACTTATTTTCAGTCCAGTCCTTGTACCTGACCATTTTCAGAGGAATGTGTTTTTTCATTCAATCATTTAAGCAGAAAAAAAGGCACCTTAATCAAAGGATGAACCAGTGTTATGTCTACACATAACAGGCAACTTAGTTAAGAGCCAATTTTAAATAGTATCTTTAGAAATTTTGTTACTAGCACTTTGTCACAAAAATGCATAATTTGTTTCAAGTTCTTTACTTGTATCAACAGAATATACCAAATATTACACAGATTGACAGACAAAAATCTTATTTTTGCACCAAAAAGGTTATTGCCAAAGAGCTATTAACTGAAAACTTGGCATATCTCAGTGTGGTGTGGAGTGTGTCCATGTGAGGAAACTGGACAAGTGGAGGACGAAAAGTGTCAGGCCTGAAATCAGATATCTGCAGAAGTTTAACAGTATCTGAAAGTGAAGTCCTTCAGAAAAAGTAAAAGGCTTTTGTGCATTACTGTACATGTTACACTCAAATGCACACAAACACACGTAGATTTAAAAAAAAAAAGGAGGTTTGCCTATAAATTAGAAAACTGTGATAAAATCCAGATTGATAATGGAGCATGATCCACCTTCAAAATTGAATGCATTTTTCAGCTTTATACTCAACTAATATCTCATGCTACAGTAATACGTTTGGATTTTTTGTTAATTGTTTCAACTCATCAGTTGTATCCTATGGCGCGTTAAAGGCTCCGCAACAGCCCTGCTCGAGCAGAATTTGGACCAGTACTCTTTCTTGTAGAAACACAAATGATTTCCATCTGTGTTGATGTTGGAGAGCAATGCCACCACCGCCCCCAACCTCCCTTCACCATTCCTCCACCCTTTCCTTCCCCCCTCCCTTGTCTCCCTGAAACAGACCCTCCCTTACTCTACAAGTTAATCATCTAACACACACTCTAAGGAGTATTGCATTAAGTGCATAATGCACACACCAAAAATGAACCGCATTCATCATGTTTGTCATACTCACTTTCACTTGGAGCAGAGAGAAATGCACTTATGTGATGGACATACTATACACACTAACAGGGTGACATTATCCTGAGCAATCTGGGTCTCATTTGGAATTCATTTCCTCCTCTCTTCTCAATAGACAACCCCCTCAAGCCCTCAAGTACTTCGAAGATAAATGTCTGTCCTTACCCAAAACTCATATTCCATTGTGGCCAGTACTATACACTGTATGTATATCAACTCTTATGTATTATGTATCCTTGAGAAGATGGTGGGTTTAAATAACCCACAGTAACCCATAGTATTTCCTATATGTTTGAGAGACGATCTCCATGTTAATCAGCAGCATTTTATTTGGAATAAATGTAGGCCTGTTCTGTTTAGCCAGACCAAATATTTTCAAGACGGCAGGGGAAGCACGCCTCTGAAAATAAACTTCTCGCTCTGCTGCAGGGCTCCAGACTAACTTTTTACACTGGTTGCACTGGTGCGCCTAACTTTTTTTTCTTAGGTGCACCAGCACAAAAGTTAGGTGCACCCAAATTTTCAAACGCATTGCATTTAACACCGCAGTTTTACAGGTTCACTTTATTTATTTATTGATTTTAAAATCGCTGTCCATATATGTCTATTAACTAGCAATCTGGTCAAAATAAAGTTCTTTATTTGAAGCACAATTCTACAAACTTACTGAACTTAACTTACTGAAAAAGTGTTGGTGCTTAAAGTGCTTCACTGGCCTGAAATTTAAACTTAAAACATCTCAAGATAAATTAAATAAAAAGAAAATCTAAATTAAAATTGATTGGATTGAAGTGTTTTAAGGGCTTCAAACTGAACATCTCAATGTCTTATGGACTATCCTCCATTGCAGTCACATGCCCCTCGGATGGCCAACTCCTGTAATTGGGTTAAATACATATAAATATATATATATATATCAGTATATTCACCGTCTTCCTCTCCTCAAGATACGGCCGTACAGAATGACGCATTCCTGATCGTATGTACTCACTGTTCGCAATTAGCACAGACGTCTTTTTTTTCAATGTATCTGTGATGACTCCTAAAAATTTTGCGCACGCGACATCATTACTGTACGTCGGGTTTATGTTCAAGCCAATTTTCTTCTGAAGAATTATTTCGGACTTGAACTTAGTGAAGGGAACTTTTGCAATATGGTCCGCAACTTTAAACTTGATTATCATCTCTGTTTGCTGCTGCCTGCCGCTGAAAGGCAGCGGGGAGAGGGGACACTGAGCAGGTAATGTGTTTTATAGATGCGTTGTGCTTTTTCAGCGTTTCAATTCGAAATCTATTAGAACCAGTCACAAATGCACTATTGCCACACTTTACAGTAAATGCAGTGCATTAATCGGCTTTTATCGGCTTTACTGTATTTTAGCCAGGTAAACTGGTCAAGCCACTCTCTTAGAAATATATACACTTTACCCCTTTTAATTTCAGTTGGTTCTGGCTCGGAGTCGATCGTATGTGGCTCATTATCTGATGCTAGCTCCGGATGCTAGCTCTGGACCTGGGCTTGACATAACGTGGGAGGTTGATGGCTCCGTGTCAGAGCATTGGTTGTGGTTATTTTCGGACGTATCAGGCCTTAACTTAACCAAAAAGTTGTCAATCGTTCTTTTCATCTTTTCACCTGTGGCTACATCCACTGTTTATCTGACGAGCCGAGGTTCATCACCTCTCTGTCTGACTAGCAAGCACGTGTTCAAACGTACACGGGCCAATCAGAGGGGGGTCCTGCCCTTCACTATCTCTGATTGGTTTAGACCACGATATGGGTCTAACGTGTGTCTGTTGTTGAACCAAAGGGAGACTTTCAGAGTCGCGTAGACTTTATTTTATTTTTTTTTTCCCTCGAACGGGTGGTTGCACCAGTGCAACCTGAGATTTTTTTTTAGGCGCACCATTGAGAAAATAGGTCGCATGTGCGTCGCACTCTGGAGCCCTGTGCTGTATCAAGCTTAGAGTGCAAACAGACATGTATTGGGAAATTCAGCCTGCCTTTGAGTGTCTATAGAAATTATTTGTGTTCAGGGATTTGTTTCATTTATCTCTTTTTCAAATATGACCTACCATTGTCAGCTATTGCAAAGTTTTCGTTGACACCAGCGCTATTCTGTCACTAACTTAAGGGAGGAAATGAGATTGTTTAACAAATCATATTGTCTTTGGGGCAACCAAACATGTGGCAAATTTGAGATAAATTGAGTCGTAACTACAGCGAGCAGTGGGACCTCACTAATTGACACATGCCCACAGCATGGTTAGTCTTCAGGGCCAGGGCTGTTTCAGCCTACTTACACTCCTTGGAAAAAGTCCCTGCTGAGAAATTGGAGCACAGATGGAAAACCAATTTCACAACTTTTTTCCCCACTCTTGTGCATTAGAACACTTTTTACAAAGCCAAGTTCTTTTTTCCTGACATGTGATGTGATCGAAGTGACTCAATAAAGCACCAAGGGAAAATTTAAGGTATTTCTACAGTCTGGTTGACGACATATAGAGTTTACAGTTGAGCCAAAAAGAAAACTAAGAGTGCTTAATAGACAAAAGAAAGACAGGCTTTATGCTCTCTCAAAATGGAAGACGTTGATAAGAAAATTAACCCAAACAGACACATAAGGATACAGATGCATCGTTGAGTGTCTGCTTGATTTATAGTTGGGGCAGCACATAGATTTAATCCAGTATGACATCCTGTTTGAGATTTGGGCGTTCAAGGACAGCATATCTCCAAATGACATTGTACTTGAGACTGTTGATGATGGACAATTCTTCTTTTTTTTTTAGCTGTTAATGAATGATATAATTAAATTTTATTGGAACATAGAACGTCAGTTAGTAATTCAGAGAACATTTATAGTCAGAACTCTGATGAGCATCCCAAAAAGAAGTTCAGGGTGCTGAACCCTCTTACTCTGAATCCTGTGATCCTGCTGCTTCTAACCCAGATGGAGTTTAAAAATAACCTCTGGTTATCCAGTATAAACAGAGTATACTGCAGGTCATAGAATAAAAACACTTGAGCAGTACAAGTCAAACTGTCTTGATTTTTGTGTCCACTCGTGTGCAACCCCTGTGTGATGTAAGTTTTATCCTCAATAGTCTACAACAGTAGATTAGGTCCCCCTTTGGCCAACCACAAGCAAATATTTGTAACCACGCCAGCTGTGCACTCACCTGGATTAATCTCTATTCAGAAAAACAACATGCCAGTCAAAAAGACTGTATTTTTTTAATCAGTTCTGCACATGAGGATTCAAAAAGTATGAATTCATGAATACATCTCTCAGTGCAATCATACTGGGCCCTTGTCAGAAGGGACCTGGTGTAGCTGACAGTCAAGTCAAGTCTTTTATTGTCAGATACACAGAACAACAGAGTCGGACTGGGCACTGAAATTCTTAGGACAGGACACCGTACAGCAGCTACCATAACAAGACATAACATGCCGTAACATGTCATGTCATAAGTACTCTAACAAAGACAGTAACAATAAATAGGCAATGTGGATACTACAATATACATTTTAACTGTAATTACAAGAGCTGTACTGAACATATAATACACATAATAGCCTATGCTAATCTAAGACCTATACTAACCTATAACATAAGGTAAAATAAAAAATACAATATTGTGCAACATTGCAAGTTGCAGTGCAAACAGCAGTGGAGGTAGGCATGTGTAAAGTATAAAGTGTGTAACG
The DNA here is from genome assembly GCF_027942865.1 of Odontesthes bonariensis. Taxonomy (NCBI): domain Eukaryota; kingdom Metazoa; phylum Chordata; class Actinopteri; order Atheriniformes; family Atherinopsidae; genus Odontesthes; species Odontesthes bonariensis. The sequence goes on along the minus strand of NC_134524.1, from coordinate 29,409,211 downwards.
TATAAGTGTAAGTGTCGAGTGTGTAAGTGATGAGAGTGCAATTATAGTCCATTTAGGAGCCTGATGGCCGTAGGATAGAAACTGTTCTCTATTCTGCGGGTGCGAGATCGGATCCTTCTGTACCGCCTACCAGAAGGCAGCATGGTGAACAGTCTGAAGGATGGGTGATGGCAGTCTTTTAGGATTCTGCCAGCTCTACGAAGACATCTTGTGTGGTAGATGTCCTGAAGGGTTGGAAGTTTCAGCAGATCGGACCACACTGCGTAGGGCTTTATGGTCCATGGCTGTGCAGCTACCGAACCACACTGAGATGCTACCAGTCAGGATGCTTTCTATAGTGCACCTATAAAAGTTGGTGAGGATGACTGGGTTCATGCCAAACTTCTTGAGTCTCCTCAGGAAGAAGAGGCGTTTCCGGTCAGCTTTGACCACCTTGTCTGTGTGGGCAGACCAGGTGAGATCATGGCTGATATTAACCCCAAGGAACTTGAAGCAGCTGACCTGTTCTATTTCAGATCCGTTAATGTGGAGGGGTGCATGCTCCACAGTCAGGAACAGCAGTCAGTCAGACGATGCTGAACACCCAGTATAGACTTGCATATATGTGGTGCCTCTACTGCAAGCCTCTTCATGCTTGTTCCTCTTAAAGGATAACTGCGGTATTTTCAACATTAAGCCTCTTTTCTGAGTCGTCTGCAATGTTTTAGAACCCCCCTCACCGCTTTTTTGATGTTTACTGCTGTCTCCGGTATTTGCCTAATTTTGATTCATCTCAACCTGCTTCACAATGGCAAGTCATGTGCATGTCCAAAAAGGTCCGTAAAAGCACCATAAACGTCCGTTTTCAAAATCATCAACTCACCGGAGTGGTTACTGGTGTGCACTGGTAATCCATATCAAATTTCGTTGCGAAAAGTTGCTTCTGTCGTGTTTTATTTGACATTCTGAAGCAGGTTGAGATTAATCAAAATTAGGCAAATACCGGAGACAGCAGTAAACATCAAAAAAGCGGTGAGGGGGGTTCTAAAACATTGCAGACGACTCAGAAAAGAGGCTTAATGTTGAAAATACCACACTTATCCTTTAATAGTGAACTCATTGATGGCCATCCTCTTCCAAGATCAACTTTTCAACAATTACCATTCACCCTGCATGTGGCATCTCCCACAGGCAACACACTGTTGCCTTTTTAGAGTGTCTTCATAGCCTCCCTGTTGATTGAACTCCAAATAGACTGCCCCCATTTCTAGATATGGACATACTTTATTGCACAAGGGGAGCTGGCCCACTCTCCTGTTAACAAATCTGTGGAGCCCCACTTCCTACCTCCTCCCAACAGCTCCTGCTGACCCACATTTACACCTCTTTGTGACGTGAGGAAATGCAAGAAACACCCAACCCCAATCTCACTACAGTTTTTCTTTTAGCCCAGCTGGCAAAGCTGGCATATCTGTCGGCAGCGGCACTCTGGTGATTGCACCTGTCCTGCAAAAAGCACACTTAACAAATCCGCCTGAGGCAGGAAAGGGTGGAAAGTCCTTGAGGGTAAGCGAAAATGGAGTTCCAAAAATTTAGAGCAGCGAAAAAGGTTTTATTTTGTTAGAGGTAACACTAGCATGGGTGGTTCATGTAAAAACAGAGAGCTGGACCACTTAGATGTGTATTGCAATGGTTGGCAGGTCTTAAGGTTGAACGAGTCTTGCATAGAGGGGAATTTACAATGAGAGATTTAATATCTTTGTATGTTCAATATGAGTTTAGTTTCTTGCAGTACTTTTCTTTCTTCCTATATTACTATTTTCTTTGTGTGAATGTTTTTGAATGTATGCTTGTGTATACTTAAGAAAAGTATTGTCTTCCAGTGGAGATGCAGTAAAACCTGTTAAATATCAATCATCATTTTTACCGGCTAATGGTCCTCATGGCACATGCTAGGTCACCCTAAGTGCTCTGCTCATTGTTCTTTCATCTTCTCCTTCTGTCTGGTATCAATTTAAAGTTCACTGCCTTTTGACCTCACACTTAAGCTTCAAAGAATGTATGGGGAATGAGTTTGTCCACATTTTACCCCTCATGTCCCTTTTTGTTCTTTCAGTCTTGTTGACTTTCATTGTAGGTTTTAAAGTGACAAAGGTTCAACAAGGGTAATACCCTGGCATATTGCTTGGAAAACTCTCAAATATTTGGAGGTGTGGTGATAAAGCAAGAACTATTTGTAAACATTTGGTCAATTCAGAGTTCATTTGATGAGACTGAAAACACATGTGCTTGAATAAATATGGACAGCGGTAGTACTGACATGAGAGCGGTAGCTGGGACTAGCTGCAAAAATCTGTCCAAGGAAAGTGAATGAGAATCACTCCCCGCTTACCTCAAATGACTACCATCCTGGTGACCTTGGGCAATACACTTAACCTCCAGTTGTACAAGTAGTAGACAAGCAACCAGAGAGAGTAGGAGGTGGTAGCTGTTCTGTGCAGTTCCCAGATGTTAATTAGAACAACTGTGAGGGTGGTACTGGAAAAGAGTTTGCCCTCAGCAAAAATCTGTCTCTGGATGAATAAAGCTTTAAACAAATCTTACCAAATCCTTTCCCTTGCAGTTTATCATGGGGAAACAATACTCATGCTTTTTTTTACAACATTTTGCATGAGTTTTGTGAAGTGAAATGCTCTGATAACTTTCTAAAAAAAATTCTCCTTACATTAGATATTTATATACAAGCTTATTCTTCCCCAATAATTGTTTGGGATTGTGATGGATGGATGTAGGAGTCTCCAGGGCCTACTGCCAGCTCGTTACGGTTAAAAGGGATAGGGATAGTTCGGTTGCCAATCAAGCAACGGCAACCGAATAGCGCCAACACCTACCTGCATTTCATAATGAGGTTGCCAGATAAGCTCTGAAACGACGCCAATAAGGGAAAAAGACGCATTCAAAATCGTCTTTTTCACGTTTTTGGTGTTAGTTCTGAGTCTCCCCGCTGTGGGGAGTACACACGAAGTGCCAGCAAGTGTCAGAACCTCTGTTTCAAGTACTCCCCTTTTTTGAATAGCCCCCAGAATATCCCCCAAAATCCGTTTTTGTGAAAAAGTGATGTCACTTTTTCAGCAATCGGAAGCTTCGGTCCATTCGGACCAGAACCTCCCGTCACAAAAACAGTTTTTCCCCCTTGCAGTTGGACTTATGAACACTTCATAATCACCTCGTAACCTGCCCTAGTCACTTTACCATCATTAAAGGAACATTCCACCAGTGGAGACATGAATATGTATTGAAAGTGGGCCATATATGTAGTAGAATAGTAGCATAAATTTTTAATTTGGTGCCTTCTTGACCGAGAAAAGGCAGAAAATGACTTTTTTGTGCTTGTGGATTAAAGACAACAATCCCCGTAGTGCATTGCAATGCTCAAGATCCGCAGGCCACTCCCCCGAGAGTGTACAGCTCCACCCGACTCTACGCTACCTGGAAATCATGTCACTGCCTTACCTGTTTGCACTTCCATCGAGCACCTTACTGTATACTCAATCACAGGGTCAATACCTCTTTTTTTATAGTGTGGATAATGTTGTTTGTGTGTCTTTATGTTCATGACAATTCTTATTTTGTGAATTAAAAAACAAAATGTCACTCCTTCTCTCCTGTCTGCCTTCAACAAAGTTTAGAATAGCATCATAAACTTGGAAGGAGGTAACTGATTTGCAACAAACTTATAATGCAATGTATATTTGTAATGCTTCATAATTTATAGTAATTATAGGTAGGCTATGATCACAATTCTGTCGTTTTGTCATCTGAGGTAACAGTTGCTAGGTAGTTCCAGTTCTGAAATGTTGGTCGTTCAATAACTCGAATACACTTGGAGCAACATTACTAAGAAAGAACCACAACAACGTACATTTTAACCATTTAATTAAATAACTATACAAACAATACAACTGTTGAATGAATATAAAACAAGGAAACTATAGCTTCTCCTGAGCGTCCTCCACTTGCCCGCAGTACTGGCCGTCTGGAGCTGGGTAGTTCTGGCGGATAGCCTGCACGACACGACGCCCTCTGCCCAATCTCTCTACTTGCAGGACCCACTCAAGAAAGTGCCGGTAGGCTGTTAGACGAAATTGTCTAGACAAAACATTGATCACAAAGTGAGTGATGGCATTTGAGCCTAGCGTGCCACAGTAGCTTGCATAACTGCAAGCTATTTGTGCAATGAACATGCCACGTTAGCGTGTTAGCAAGAGTACTCCTTGACATAGTAACAAAGAAAACAAACTTACTTTACAGAAAGACATCCATTTGGCCCTGTAGGCTTTGGCTGTCGTTTCCAGTTGACTTTAGGTATTCTAAAGTAGGTCTCCAGGGCGCCACCAATTCGCCCCAGCTCGATATCTTCTTCAAAATCCCAGTCCAGTCCTCCGTGTTAGCTGCAGCCAGTGTTGCCAAAAAAAAATCACAAGAAGTCGCTATTGGCTCTCTGAAAAGTCGCTAGAAGTCGCTAGATTGCGTCATGACGTCATAAGTAACGTAACCACGCCCATATTATATATTTTCGCTCCTACCCGAGCCGAAATCAGCCGGCCTGAAGCTGATTTCAGCTCTAAACTCTGTAAACTTTAGCAACATTTGAAACTTTCCAGGCCAGAAAGTAGTCGTTTAGATCCCCAACGTGTTAAAAACCTGCCAAAATACCGGCTATTTACAATTTTGTTCCGACGAATTCGGCGCTACTAAAGCTAGCCGCAGTGAGCAACGCACTTCCGGTTATTTTGACAAAATAAAATACCCGTTGCCTTTTATCATAGGGAAAGCCATTACGATAAAAAGGTGCTTTTGTTTTGAAAACAGGAAGTGAACCTACCCTCGTTGTAGCTAGCTTGAAACTGCCGTTTTGACAGGAAATGACGGTATGCCGGGTTGCCGCCGTCCTGCAGTGCTTCTGTCTCGGCTTGTATGGTGTCGCGGGGCAACTGATTTGTCACTCACAAAACAAGTTAAATTGTCGCTAGATTTAGCCAGATTGAGCCCGAAAGTCGCTAAGTCGCTAGATTATTTTTTTTGTCGCCAGAGATGGCCAAAAGTCGGTAAATCTAGCGACAAAGTCGCTAAATTGGCAACACTGGCTGCAGCTCTCTCTCTCTCTATTTAGTTTTTTTTATTGGCGGTTGGCAAACAACTTAAAGCAGCATTACCGCCACCAACTGGTAAGGAGTGTGGATCTCATGACAATTATATATACCTATACCTATATATATATATATATATATATAGTTAGCTGCAGCTCTCTGCCAGTCTAAAGCACTGGCACTGATCTGTGATAGGTCTGTTAGCGCATTAGGTCCAACCCCCCTATGGGCGGTGTTGAAGGGTGGGAACTAGCGCTTGTAGTCTCAACAGAAATCCACCCCTCTTATACTTCCTCCTACAATGACGCAAAATGACGATTTTTGCGTCATTGTAGGAGGAAGTGTAAAGAGGTGAATACGGATTTCTCCCGTCTCAGGGGGAAATGCGAGAGTGTTGCATGACCATTCAAAAGTATGACTGGGTTTCTAACAATGCAAAGCCTAATGCAAATGGGTGGAGTGTCCCTTTAAAATTGCACTAATGAAGCTGCACTGTTGTTGCTCTGTATATTGGATACTGTGTATTGTTGTACACACCTTGTACATTTTATATTCATATATTTTTATTCTTTATTTTTTATTATTATATCCTATGTTACATGTTTGCACCTTACGCCGCAGCAAATTCCTAGTGAACACTGTTCACTAACAATGGCAATAAAACGAATTCTGATTCTGATGAGCTTTCTTTCCAGTCAGTGTATTACTCTATAGCTCTGTTTTCAGTGAGAGCAAGGGCAGCCAATCAAGCAACGGCAACCGAATAGCGCCAACACCTACCTGCATTTCATAATGAGGTTGCCAGATAAGCTCTGAAACGACACCAATAAGGGAAAAAGACGCATTCTAAACCCAGCATAGTAACAGCTGTTTCAGAGAGCCTTTTAGGGAGGTTCTGAGCCATTACAGACCCAACCAATTTTTTTTGGGCTACATATCACATCACAGAACAAGGATTAATGCCCCATTCAACCATTCTCTATCACCTTTAAAGCTGCGGTCGGCAACTTTTTTTTTTGTCATATTAGCTTGAACTGTCATGGGATTCTGGAAGTAGAATATTAAATAGGCTGTTTAGAAAAAATAACGAAATCTGTAGCTCCCTCTGAAGCCTGTAATCATGCTTGCAAAAACCGAGCGCTCCCGGCTGTTTTTAACCAATCAAGTTAGGGTGGAGGAATCCTACCTGTCAATCACAGCTTGTGCACACGCTGCTGAGCGTGAGTCTGCCCCAGCTTGTGTGCGCTCACACTGGTGTGAACTCACGTGCACAACCTCGTCCACAGAGGGGGAGGGGTTTGGGGGGCGATTCGGAGCTTGTTAGAGGTTGGGGGAGGGACCTGAAAGTTGTATCAGTTCGAATTTTCCGACTTTAGACTCGCAATTTTGAAAACCTGCCGACTGCAGCTTTAATGGCACCTGGCTGGGTGGCCACCAGGTCAGAGCAGAAAGGCTCAGCTCTGGGAACTCACTGGAACTCTGCACTCCAGCAGGGTTGTACCTCCAGCACAACCTGTGTTTTTTTTTTTTTTTTGGGGGGGGGGGCTTTGTTTTCTTTTTTTTTTGTTTCTCGCATCTTTTTCTGAGTTTATTAATAAATTCTTTTTGTTAAACTCAATGTCATGCGTGGTCATCACGTAACATGACAGTGATGTTAAACTTGTGCTGATGACTCAGCGAGGAGCGTTTCATGTCTATTCAAGCCTTGCAGAAAATTCCATTTATTTTATTTCCAAAAATGAAATAAACTCTTCCAGTTAATCACCAAGGCACTGCTGGTAAGTCAACCAGCTATCATTCTGTAACATTTGATGTCAAATAGAACGTAAGAATATGAATCAATGAGAATTTGCACCAGTTGGAAATCCTTTGTCTCATGCTGGTGCAAATTGGTTGTTTTCCAGGAATCATAGAAAATGCAGTTTTTACCTGAAATCCTTTCTTTGAGGATTGGCTTTCCTGTGTCTGCTCAGTTTTTGCATTCCAGCGTCCCACAGGCTCTGTGGCAGAAACATTTATTCAGGTCCATTCCTCCTACTCGGGGCAAAAATGAATACTTGTGAGTTTGAGGCCAGTGCCCGAGCAGCAGACAAACCTCCCATTCAAAGTATCCAAACCAAGGTCAGGGCTCCTGTACCGCGACTTAATTACACATTATGACTGTGGAACTTTGGCATTTCTGATCTGCATCCATGAACATGACCTGTACAAGCTGCTCTGCTGATGGTGATAGAAGCATTTCCTCTAGAAATGTATTCTTGTCATGGAGGAAAAGCATTCCGACCATGACGGTAAAAAGAAACTCCCTTTACACTCCTACTATAATTGTTTAAAGCATGTCAGGAGTTCTTTCTAGCATTAACAGCATGTAATTTAATGGCAGTTAGCAAAGTTGCTTGTGCTTTTTATTCTGTTTGATGGGCAGTTTTTCTTATTTTTTACATGTTTAGCAACGCATGTTTTGTTTTTCTCCCAATATTAAATAGTCAAGCTGCCTATCATCATTGCTACTACTATGTTCCTGTGACAATTTATTGCTCAGACTTTGTTCAGATGACATATTCAAGTTTTAGTGGGATCTGAGAGTGGAATTTGTACATAGTAGAGTTCACAACTGTCTAAGGCCTTAAACATTAACAGTTCAAGTGGTTACCTATTTTCTTTTTGGAGTGCTGATCATCTAGCCAAATGACCCCTTAAAGCCTCAGTTGAAGAGCTAGATAACCACTTTTCCCTTATACCCTAAAACAAAAGGAACATGTTACCCCTGTAAATTGGAGGCGTAGTGCTAAGCGATTGGGCCAAAGGGTGGAATTAGGGATTGAGCCTTTATTAATTTATGATGCATAGTAGGTTTAGTTTAGTTAAAGCCATCTCTAGTGCAGTTGCTCTGTTAGTGCAGAACATTTGAAGATGTGTGTCATCTGAACTTCACACCAAACAAACTGACCAAACCCTCTGAAAAGACCCTGGTGGGTCTTAGAATACGATGAAGTTTGGTTTTAATATAAAAGCAGTACAGACCAAAGACATCCAAATGTAAAGATTTAATTTACATCTTTGTTCTACATGTAACAGCCATGTTACTCCTATTTTGGCAGTCGGAAACCACCATTTCCTCGCAGGATGTCTTCATTTGTGTTTGCAACACTATTTTGACCTTTTTTAGACATTTAAAAAATGTCTTTAAGACATTTCTGCTTGTAAAGATTACCACATGTAAAAGCTACTCAAATCCAGTGAGCACCTTTATCACATCCTACAGCTTTCTTCCGAAGTTTTGTCATTAACATACACACCACAGAAGTTGTTCATTCAGGGTATGAACTTCTATTAGTCATTTTAGGGATATGTTGGTTTGATATGGAAAAAAGAAAATGTCAGTGTGAACAATAAAAACAAGCAGCAAGTGTGAATATACCTTTTGTCTTAACTGTTCCAGCCTGCACTGACATCACAGTTCAGTAACATATTTGGGGTCAAAGTCATTTAAATTGAAATATTAAAAGTTAGAGCTCAAATACTTCACCTTAAAGGCATGGTTGGTAATCCTGTTCAGAAACACATTTTGTAATACTGGGTGAAATGGTCCGTCTGTCCTGAGAGAAATCTATACAAGATGTATTTAGAAAAAGGGACGAAAATAATCAGACCTCTGTGGCAGCTGCAGGACTGAGAAAAAGCTGACCAATCCGAGATCAGCGTCCCGCTGATCTCGGATTGGAGCGCCTACAAAAACCAATCAGATGCCTCTGCTTTCTGCCTACGCCCCCCTCTGTCGGCTCCCTGCTCCGTGTGCGCATGCGGTTCTACCGGCTTTGGATGAAGCACTGACGGAATGGGGAGGGGGGGGTGGAGCTTAGAGGAGGGGACACTTTCGAATCTTGCTAGCTCTCTTGCTAGCTCTCTAGGATTACCTACCATAGCTTTAAATAAATATGAGTTGACCAAGAACTGAGCACAAATGTAGGACAACATTTTCATAACCAGTTTCCTATACCATTTAAATGGTAATAATATCTTGTTGTTGTGTTTGCACCTGATTTCCTCCGGCTCCAAAGAGGCAAAACCAACATACAGTAACTAAACGGTTACTGCCACATTGGAAGTTCCATCTAATCACATGTGGCGGGTGAAAGAAATATATTTTTTTAAGCCTGCTCAGATCCACAGCAGATTGCTACTGTTATGTGCAGAAAGTCGGAAAATCTGTGTAGCAGATGAAGTCAAAGAGTCAGTGTTTCTCTTTATTTTAGCAAAAATTCTGTCTGTTTATGGACAGCAGAGCGCCAGTATACATCATGATCCCAATGAACCTTTGTTTGTTTCAGAGCGTTGTTGAGTAATTCATCTGCAAGTCACTTGTAGCCAAGCTGTTGCATTGAGTAATGAAAACACAGGAAAACTCTGCTGTTGTGTTTATATCTTTGTGTGTGTGTATGTACGTGTGTGTGTGTGTGTGCGTGTGTGCAATACACCAAAACACACTAGTCACATCTCATCACCCCAGTGCCTCTAAGCTTTGAGTCACTACATAGCAGAGCAGTGGGATCATATTCTCTTGAGTGAAATGTAAAGGATTCTTTTGCACTCAGGGAAAAAACGCTTACCTAAACAATGAGCTTCTGCATCATTATTAATGTTAATACTCTTTCCTAAAAGTTTGCTAAAGGAAATCACTGTGATTTGAGAAATAGAGCAGCATACTTCATATCAACAATCTTTCTACAACAACACAAACAAGCCCAGCTACACATTAACTTCTTCTCAGACCTCACATTGTGGCTTATTGTTTGACCCTTCTGGCTGAGTACTTTCATTCTTTTTCGCTTTTCTGTATCTCTTTCCTCCTGTCTTACTCTACAGGGGGATATTTCTTTTACTTTGGGGCTGGGTAGGGAGGAGAATGCTGGCAGCGCTTGAGTTTAGCAGGGCAGTGTATTCCTGCCAAGAAATGAGTTCACCGAACCGCTGCTTCCCCCAAAGGATATGCGATAAGGTTTCTTCTGGAGGCCTGGGCCGCCACATGACTTTTTCTCGACAGTCGTAGAAAAAAGGCAGGGTGGAAGACAAAGAATAGCAGAGGGGATGGGGTTTGCTGACAAAGAAGAAGAAACTCAGATGCACTGAACAAAGAATGCCTTAGGTGACAGTTTCACTGGCTTTGGTATATTGGGTCTTGCTTGAAGAAACATCTCAAATTACATGCCCAATTCCAAATAAGTTCCAGTGATGAATCTTATGCCAAACAGCGATGTTAGAGATTAAAGGGGAGATGAGGAACACTATAGCGGCTGGCTTGACGATGGAAAAGTAAGTGAAAATATGCAGTCATCTCGGAGTTTTAACAACTTTAATGAACTGTTGGAAAGATTCGGTGTTTCTCAGTGTTTATCTTCTATTTCCAAAATTCATCTGCGCTTTGACTCCAACTTGTCACTGAGTGGCATAGAGCTGGTTTAGCTTGTAAATGAACAAATATGCTGCTGCATAAAATGGTGGAAAGTAAGGCCAAATAAGGCCTTTTGAAAGCAATTAATTCAAAAGGCAAGATGTGATTGTTTGCACCGTGTGTAACAGTACAGCTTAGTTTTGGACACATGGGTCAATGTCTTGAGAGTGCCTTTCAGATGTACAACAAATCATATAGTATGATAACATTTTGGATATTTGTCTGTGTTTACCCAAGTAACCAAGACATTAAAGTGAATATGAATGGCATTACTTAGCCTCTTGCCAATGGCAGTTTTTTTGCCCAGCATGTCTCCTTGATCTCAGTATTTATTAATGTCTTATCCATTTCATAAGGTGATTCAGATACAGATATGGTCAATCTGAAGGCCTTCTTTCAAATGTGGCTCTGAAACATTAGACTAGAGTTGGCCATTTGAGAGGATCCAATTATGTGTAGCTGTTTTAGTCGCTGTTAGTCCTATCCAACCAGTCTTTTCAGTATTTTTCATCTCTGCCTTTTCCACTAGCAAAGTAACTTGGCCCATTAAATACATTAGCCAAATCAAATCAAACATTTAAGCCCATGTGATTCACGAAGCCTTAACAATGATTGTCAAATTTATTGTCATCGTTATTATTAGGATAATTTACTATAATAGATAACCCTTTTCTTGGCATTTGGATTTCCCAACAGGTTTATTTCAACAGAATTGAGTAGTTCTCTTTCATCACAGAAATACCGTAATTATAGCATTTTACTGCAATGCTGGACAGTCCACCTCAGTGACACATACTTTCTGCACTTTGTAGAAGTGCACGTCAGCCATATCCTTTCATGAATGTTCCACATTGCTACAACAGTGGGTGCTGACATCACTGCAGTGCCGACCCCTGATTGGTTTGGCTGTAACCAATGGCCCATGGTGCGTACAGTTTATAACAGTTATAGTGTTTCCCCCATTTATTATCGGAAAATTGTGGCTTCTACCAGTAAATAAAATAAAAAGCCAAATCAAAGGGGTTTTCCATGAGAGGAAAACAGTCTGCAGCCATCACAGCTTGATTTGGTCTTAGAGTGTGGCCTTATAAGGCCTTTACAGGTTGACAGCATTTCATGCACTTTGAGGTTGTCTGGTACTAGCTTGTAGTCTGTGTAAGCTACTTATTAGAATGAAGCTCCAGAAGAAACATCAAGCCTTTAATAGTCTATCCATCAGTCTCTGCTAAGCAGTGGTTTAAAAGCACTTTTTTTCATCATAACTGGCACTTGAAAAAAATAAATCCTTCACTCTTAGGAAGGCATAGAAATATCACAAGTATAAAATGTTTTAACATTGGGAAATGTTCACACTGGTTTAAAGGATTTTATGACTTCACTACATGAACATAAAATTCCATTACATTTTTGGAAGCATGTGAGTTGGCTTTTCAGCAGATAAACACAGTCTACACATTGTTCAGCTATGAAATATTGTGTTTCCAAGGGTAAAAATATGCTGCTCTATGTTTAAGTCTTACTGTGCCATCTGTGGTGCTATGTAACCCCTTTGAAAAGTACAAAAAAGAAAAGTCTGATTTGAAGGTGTTTTCAATGTAACTTTAAGTTCAGGTTTACTTACCAAAATTCACTGTTTACAGTTATATGGAAAAGAACGTACCCTCACTTTGAATTGTACAATTTTAACTATCAAGAAGTAATTTAAAAAGATGTCTGATTCTTACCAGTTCTTGAAATTGAGTAATAGAACCTCAGTTGCACAACGCCACTTGACAATAAACATGTTTATGTTACAATAACTAAGCCAAAATCCAGAAGCAGCATTTCAAGCAGGTTGAGGTCTGCAGTTTGAGATAAACGACCACACACACACTCACACTCACACTCACTCCTAGGGACAATTTTAGAGACACCTCTTAACCTAACATGCATGTTTTTGGACAGTGGGAGGAAGTCGGAGTACCTGGAGAGAACTCATGCATACACGGGGAGAACACGCAAACTCCACACAGAAAGGCCACAGCCGGGAGTTGAACCTGGATTCCTCTCGCTGTGAGGCGACGGTGCTAACAACCACACTAGCCCCCAAGCCCAAATCATCTGCCAAAATATTTTTCTAATTGGACTGTCATCAACTTTAACATTTAACATGCTAACTGAGGCCTGTAGAGTCTGAGATATAGCTCTTGGGTTTTTTACAGTTTCTCTGAGTATTGTACAGTCTGACCTTGTGATGAACTTACTGTGACATCCACTCCTAGGAAGATTGAAAGCCGTCTCGAATGTTTTCAAATAGTGAATGAATTAATCTTTCTTTCTGTAGAATGGTGGATTGGAGTTTGGAAATGGCTTTATAACCCTTTACAGATTGATGGGAAGAAACAATTGCTTCTCTAAGATCTTTGCTTATGTCTTTCCTCCTTGGCATTGTGTTAACACACACTTCAATGCTCTGGACCAGCAAACTGCCAAAACTTCTGCTTTTATAGAAGTACTCACACTGGATGATGATCAAATAATAAGAGTGTGTTTGATTACCAGCGCTTGGCTTGATAAATGTAATGATTGAAGTTTCTTCCGTCAAACTAACTTTTCTTAAAAATATTAATTACTAATAACCTCATTACAGTGACATATTGAGTAGTGGAAGATCTTTCTGAAATCATGAAAAGCTGGGATTACAAATATATGTTACACTAGACATATATGTATAGACATTTGTTTTTGTGTGCTGCCACATAATCAGTTTTAATGTTTATAGCTGCGATTCTGTCATTAGTAATCAGTGAAACATCAGAGTGGGACGCAGCCCTGGCCAGGACAAATAATGTCAGTTTGTGGAGCTGATCACTTTCTCTGGCAAAAGAATTTGTAGAGAACACATTAAAACAGAGGTCACACGTGATCATGAAGTACAAACAGCGACGCTTTTCTTTAGATTTTGTGATAACAAGTTAACTTATGGGGCTGTGTGGTGGTGGTTAGCACCATCACCTCAGCATCACCGTCTGTATAGAGTTTGCATTCTCCCCATGTATGCGTTGGTTCTCTCTGGGAACTCAGGCTTCCTCCCACCACCAAAAACATGCATGTTAGGTTAATTGGTCACTCTAAATTGACCATAGGAGTGATTGCGAGTATGTATGGTTGCTTGTCTCTCTGTGGCCCTGTGATGGACTGACGACCTGTCCAGGGTGTATCCTGCCTCTCGTCCAATGACAGCTGGGATAGGCTCCAGCCCCCCTTCCAAGCCTGAGTTGGACTAAGTGGGTATAGAAATCACTTTTAGTGATTATTAAGTGTCAGTTTCTTAAAACAACACTTATTTTGGCCACTCATTCTCTTTCTCTTTCTCATAAAATTGTCTTTACTTGCCTACAAGCATTCTTGCCTGGCTCCAGTGCTTCTATACGAAGTGACCTGTTTTTGACTGACATGTTGAAGGCTAATTCTTCACTGATGTCATCATAAATTACTTCTTTCATATTATCCTTGCTTTGTTTGAAAGAATGGCTCCACAGAAGCCACATATTGGAAGTAATGACTTCCTGTCTCGAAGTCCTGACATTGATCACAGGCAGATGTGGAGATAAATCAAATTTGATCAACCACCTTCCAAGACTTCCAAGATAATATCACTTTCATAGTTCATCTTCACATTACTTTTTGTGTTTTTACTTGCTGTGCAGAGTTTATCTGGAAGCAGATTTATGGGAACATTTATATGTACACTTTTGTGTTCAAACTGCAGGAATGAGACAGAGAAACTCTTAAATGTCAGTTGACTTGTACGGGGTAAACGCATATAAAATCAATTAAACTGTAATCACTGTGTGCAATTGATGTGTCATTTTGAATTGGAATAACAATGGGGAAAAATCTTAGTGTAATCTGTGGAAACTTGTTTTCTCTGTAGGCCCCAAACACTGCCCCTCCTCCACTGCCCAGCTCCTCTCTTCCAGAAGGTTACTATGAGGAGGCGGTTCCTTTAAGTCCGGGGAAGACTCCTGAGTACATCACCTCTAGTGAGTAGCAGACTTATTGTCACTACTTATATCTAGTATAATCTCCTGCCTCATAACTACAAACTATGCACCAGTTCATAGATGTGTTGCTGAAGAGATACAACAAATCCAGTTAATTTTACTTGAATAAGTAATTTATTTATGCCTTCTCAGACTATGACTCGGACGCCATGAGCAGTTCCTATGAGTCATATGATGAGGAAGAGGAGGATGGGAAGGGACAGAAGATGCATCACCAGTGGCCGTCTGAAGAGGCGTCCATGGATCTGGTGAAAGATGCCCGAATTTGCGCTTTTCTGCTGCGCAAGAAACGCTTCGGCCAGTGGACCAAACTCCTCTGTGTTATCAAAGACAACAAACTGCTGGTGAGAGAAACTCGTTTGTTGTCATGACATAACTGCAATGTGTTACAGTAGTATCATGTTAGGCTTATCCAGTTTAATGTAAGCCATTTTTTCTCCCTTCAGTGCTACAAATCCTCCAAGGATCACACCCCCCAGATGGAGCTAACCCTGTCAGGATGCAGCATCACTCACATTCCCAAGGACGGCAAGAAGAAGAAGCATGAAATAAAGATTGTCCACCAGGGGGCGGATGCCTTGGTGCTGGCTGTGCAGAGCAAAGAACAAGCCGAGGAGTGGCTCAAGGTAACATAAACCTCTGTAACGTTATTTCTGCTTTTCCTGTCAAATTGCATTGAGGCAGGAGTTCCCTTACTGGTTATTGAACAAAGTTACCGTAGTTAATCGTGTCCAGATCAAGTAATGCAGATTCAGCTGACAATGCTCTAACTAATATATTTTAATGGTACTTTATTTGCATGTTTCGGAGTTTCACCTGATATATACATATCAGTTTGTGTAGCCTGGCTTTTCAGTTGAAATGGACAAGAAGCCCTGAAAGTGCTGAACTGATTAGATAAAAAACTGTATGAGAAGCAACTTCAGGGACCGTGAGTGAACACTGTTTTCTTCCATTTTTAGGACCAGACAGAATTTTGATAAGCAGTCAGATTGAAGGATTCATTTCTCATTTCTTCTCTCACAAACGATGAATTGCCTTCAACAGTTTGGGTCTAAATAATTCAGAGTCACAGGATACTTGATTGTCCAACAGTTCATCCATTTACTTTATCCACTTAATCCAACTGTAGGGTCACGGGAGCTTATCCCAGCCATCATTGGGCGAGAGGATACAACCTGGACAGGTTGCCAGTCCATCACAGGGCCACACAAAGACAAAGGAACACACTCACAGTCACTCCTAGGGACTATTTAGAGACACCAATTAACCTAATGTGCATGCTTTTGGACGGTAGGAGGAACCCGGAGTACCCAAAGAGAACCCATGCATACACAGGGACGCATGCAAATTCCACACAGAAAGGCCCCAGCTTGAAATAGAACCTGGAACCCTCTTGCTGTGAGGCGATGATGCTAACCAACACACCACAGTGCAGCCCTGTCCAACAGTAAAGAAGCTAAATAATCCTGTTAGAAGCTATGTATGTACCTCGTGTGTCTCATTGCATAATGGTGCTCAATAGGGGAGATATGAATTAAAACCCAAATTTGATGCTAAAGATGTAATTATATCAGTGCTCCCCCTTGATTATACAAAATGTGCAATAAACCGTACAGTGACCAGATTTACTTTCAAAATTTGGTTGACCAAGGTTTTGTTCTAGATTAGTCAGCGAGATTTACACATCATTGTCACAGTATAAGTAAGAGTGAGTTTGCACAATCACTACAAAGGAAAATGAATATCCACTTTAAACAAAATAAAAGTGTCAGACTGCATTCTGTAAAATTGTAACGAATTCAACCAAATCATTCGATTTGAAAATAGATTCTCTTGATTGATCGTATTGTACAACTGTATTCAAATACTTAACAAATCATCTCCTAAAGGGGAGACACAGATAACTTATTGAGAGTTTTGTTGTTGGGATCGGTTTCCTTTTGGTTGTTGTTGTGTTAGGTGCACTAAGATGAAAGGGTGGAGCTCTTTATAAGAAGAATTTGGCCTTTGACTTTTCCTGATATTGTATGACTGGTTTTGTTATGAACGGGTGCTTCTGTTGGTATCTCTCTTATGGGAAAATGTTTGGTTTAGTCCCCCTATGATCCCTCTCCTCTTTGTCACACATTCCACCTCTACCTTTTTCGCTTCCCATAGTCTTGTCTTTAGCTGTCTGATCTTTTTTCCTTCTGGCAGCTGGACTTGTCTGCAAAATAACCGAGGTAAAAAAAACTAAAAAAAACACCTATTGTGTTCTATTTTAAGATCCCCCTTTGCATATTTCATCCATGGCTGTTTTGTTATTTCAGCATTCAGGCCTCTGCCAGCTCCTTTGCTGCAGTTTTGCCACCAGGCTTTTTCTCCTGTCATTCTTTCAGGCTTGTTAAAATAAAAGTTAAACCAAGTGATATAGCTGCCTAGCCTGGCTCTCACGCAGACCCTTCGTGCTTCGTGCATCTTCGTTACACTTCGTGAGCTCGCACGAGGGTCTGGGCGCGCCTTGTTGAGCCCGAAGTCTTCGGTTACCCCATAAACGGGCCCGCCTCTATGCCTAGATCCAATCACAATCGTGGGGCGGGGTGTTAACAGGTATGACGTAGCATCCGGCGCGACAACGAACACATTCAAACACAGTACGACAACAACAATGGCGACACGGATGCACAGTTGTAGAGCAACTCGGCTCCGCTTCGGCTTTTTGCCATGCCCTTAACGTGGCTAGCGATTCTTCCAGCCTACATATAGAGCGGTGGCATTTCATACACACACGGCATGACCGTTGCTGGACGTCTGTCAACGTCAAACCAAGTTCAGAAAGACGTTCGCTTACGGATTTCTCGTTGGTATTTTTGTCAAAAAGCTTCTTGCTATTTGTGAGGACTCCCTTTATTTGCAGATTTTCACTGCACAGTCGACATCTATCATTTACCGCCATTGCCGGACGATTAGCTGCTGCTAGCTCCTGCTTTGCTCGCTGCTGTTGTGTTTTGTTTATTTTCCACCACAGACCGAGAGACTGGTCGCGCTCCAACGCGTCACGTCCGCTTTTGATATGATTGGTCGAAGTAGTACGGGACACACACATTGAATTCTCCAATCAGGTTCGAGAGGTTTTTGAATACAACCCCCGCCTACTCACAGCAGAGAACAGCTAGGCAACCGACAAAATTCCAGATGGATGAGAAACATCCATCTGCGTGAGAACCAGGTTAATAGCTGCCTACCATCAGCTTCAAACTGTTTGTTTTTCTCCTTTATTCAGTTAGTCATTTTTATTATTAATTACAATGACAACAATTAGTCATTGTTTATTGATCAGCTGAAGTTGGTAACCTGGGGCAAACTGAACAAACTCTGAGTCTATTCCTGAACTCTGAGTTGATTTACTCTGAGATAGAAAACTCTGAGTTTTCGGTTCCAGAAACGCTGATTTGAGTGAGTTTAGTCAACTCTGAGTAGTTTCACCTTGAGTTTAGCGCGTGCAACTTTAAAAAGCCAACATCAATGGAGCCCCGATTCGACGAGTCACCATGGCAACGGGGAAGAGGAGGGGCTACGTTTTTCACCAACCTTGAATTGGAAATCTTAATGCGCTCATACGGCGAGTTTCAACATGTTTTTAGAAAGAAGTGCAACACCGCTGCAGCTGCAAAAGCAGAAGTTTAAATGTAGTCCTTTGCAATCACAATAATATTACAGGGGAAAACTGCTTGAATGGTAACCCATTCATTTATTTCATTTAGGTGCAATCCCGCGGGGGAGAAGCGCACTTGGCAGCAGTTTAAGATGAAATATAAAAACATTGGGCCTCATGCAAGAACATTTTCGTATTTTTATTCAAAATTTCTCTTACTTTTTTCATACGAAGGTCTCGTACGAACACGCCACGTCAGATTCAACAAACGCTCTTAACTTCGGAAAAAGTGTGTAAACGACCTGCGTTAACGATAATTCCCACCCGTGCGTATGTAAGGGGCACGTGCACGAGGATAGTAAATTTGCATACTCCACGCCCAAAATTATACCATATAAGGCTGTGCTTCCTCTCTCCTGTGCCAGGAAATGTGTTGAGTCATGAGAATGTCATTAAGGCGCAAAAAGAACAAGTTTAGGGGCTCTGAGATTGAAGTTCTGCTTTCAGAGATCCAAAAAGGAAAATCTGTCTTTTTTAGCAGTGTCAGCAGTGGAATTACGGAACCTGCTAAACCGAAGAAATGGGAAGCAATTAGGAGTGCTGTTAATTCCATGTCACCTGTGGTTCGTAATGTCACCGAAAAAAAAAAAAAAAAAAGGTTTGATATGAAAATGGCTTAAAAAAAAAAACGTCTCGCCATGGCCAGGCGCTCGATGATTGCAACTAAAGCTGTGCAATCAATTGTTGCCTCATCATGATGGCTCTTTGATGGGGTGGTCCATGAGGGGGGTCTTCTGGCACCACACCTTCTGGTCTGCCTGGGCTGGTTCAGGTAGTGGGGGACCCTTGTTCATGGCAATATTGTGCAAATCTGGCATGCCTTCTCTGGGCTATAGAGCAGTTTGGCCCCTGCTGTATCGAGACACACCCACCTGGCCTTCAGCTCAGTGCGCTCCACAAAGGCACGGGTGCTTTGATGCGTATATGTGTCTCGTGCTCCAATTATGATTGGCAGTCCAGCCATGGCATGACAGTCCCTCTTAATTTGTACTTGTTGGACAGCGGTGTATGGGAATTTGATGTACCATGGGTGATAAACTGATGAGAGCTTTGATGATCATAGGGAGTGCACGACTCACAGAGGACTGGGACATCTGTCTCCTATCTCCCTCTGAAAGGTTCCAGTGGCCAAAAATCCAAGGGTGGTGAGGACCTGGACGTGTGGTGGAATTGGGTTTAATCGGCGTGTTTCTCTGGAGTTGTGGCTCTAGCAAGTTGCATATTTACAGCAGCACAGTCCTTGGCAATCTTAATCGCGATGTCAGCCATTCGTCTGTGTCCGCAGGATATCTACACGGTCTCTTCAAGAGCCTGACGCGCTAAGGCATCCAAAAGTAGCAAGTCAACCGCTGGTAACACTTCCCATTGACCTTGTTATATACAGATTCAAATTAACCTTCAATTAGTGCATAATTTAAGTCAAACATAATAATGTCAGCATCATTATGGGGTATAATGTATACATTTATTTATGTTTGCTTCAAAGTAATTAAATATACAATCCATTAGTCAAGCAAACTTGATTGGAATAACAGCGGACTATTTTATGAAACTTCTACGACAGGTTTGGATCACTCGTAAATTCTGTTCGTACCTGAAAGAAAATGTAAAATACGAAAAGATTGGTGAATGCGCAAATTCTCTTAAATCACTCGTACGCACAATTTAAGAACAAATCTGTGCGTACGAACGGTTCTTGCAAGAGGCCCATTGTTCAAACAGGTGAGACCTCGGCATGGAGGTACCTCATTTTGATCATGTTTTACACTGTAAAGTAAATATTAAGTGGCTATTTCACTGTGCAGTTGTTTTATCCCCAACATAATGCTGTTTTCACACACATAAATGTCTTCTCATCTATATCATGTTCTGTTAAATAAGTAAGCCTATTTACACTAACACAGACTTCTACTCAGCTATTTACAATTTTGTTCCGACGAATTCGGCCCTACTAAAGCTAGCCGCAGTGAGCAACTCACTTCCAGTTATTTTCACAAAATAAAATACCCTTTGCCTTTTATCATAGGGAAAGCCATTACGATACAATTGGTGCTTTTGTTTTGAAAACCGGAAGTGAACCTACCCTCGTTGTAGCTAGCTTGAAACTGCCGTTTTGACAGGAAATGACGATTGGCGACGTCAAGTTACGTTGCATCTTGGGTAGTTTGAGTATGAGTAGTAACCTCATGATGCATACCCAACATTTCGGCGAATATAGTATGCATTTGGGAAAAAAGTCAGTATGAGTAGTAGGAGAAGTATGCAGTTTTGAACACAGGGTCCCGACCAGGTTAGGTTCATAGTCTGTTACTACGGTAACTGACCGAGAGGTTAAGTTACCTCTCTTTGTGAAACAGGCTAAAGTTACCCCTCTTTCTCAGGTTGGAGTTACCTCCCTTTGTGAAATGGAAAACTCAGAGTTTTCCTCATTTCAGGGTCTATAAACTCAGAGTTTTCACTAAACCTGCTTTGTGAAACGGACCTCTGGTCATGACCAGACCCATGAAAATAAACAAATCCCTGTACAAACCAAACCCACATTAATTGTTGCTTGGAGAAACGCAGTATGGGCTTATATTGACCCTTCCCAGTCACGTGACTTTCGTAAAGCAACCGCCATTTTGGACGTATAGAAGACAACGATTTGCGAGTAACGATAGTAACAGTAACGATACAGACAGACTGAAAATTGAATAAAAGAAGAAAGAACAAGATGCAGAAAAAAACTCCACTATCCAGCGAGGTCGGGCATTTAGTAGGCCAGCAGAGGGAGAGGTATTTGGAGAAGCTGAAAATTGGAGGTTTAGAAAACGACGTGTACTTGCTTCCACTAGGGCTGTTTACAGACGTCCGACAGCATGCCACCGCCTCGTCTTTACCCGACTTCGGCCCCCACGACCTTTATATTTATGTTGTAAAAAACCCATCGCCATACACGGGAAAGGATCTAAAGGCATACAAGAGTTTGGATGCCTACAAATATTTTGTGTCGGGCTATGTGACCTGCCTTTTACCAGTGGATCGTCCCTGGAGCCGGTGGGCGCCATCTTTTTACAGCTAAGGTTTGTTTACATTTTTCATTTAACGTTGTTCACCAGGATAAACGACATGTAAACCCGTTGACACGGTGTTATAATCTTGCTATTACGAGAATTGCAATGACCAAGTCGTAGTGCTTTACTAAAGGCGCTGTGTTATGTTTTATCTAGTAGAAAGGCAACCCTGAAATGGCACGGGGGAACACTAGTGTGCCGTGAGAGATCATCTGGTGTGCCGTGGAAAATCCCTCTCAGGCTTTATCTTTATTTTGCATGTATATGTATATGTTATATATCTTTATTCGACACTTACCTCCAACAAAGTGGTCACTACACAACCGCTGGTATACTGAAGGTTGCCAGTCTTTCCTATTGATCGCCGCGACTCATCTTCTCCGTCGCTCAAGTTCAGTGGGGATCCGGTAAAAAGACAAATCTTTCCTCGTCTGCTGACTGTTGGTACACCCAGGCGCGCAACAATATGCCGGCATGATGTAAACCTTACTGATCGAATCGATATTTTCCTTTGAATGTTCCTCGCTCCTCCGTTGTCTGCTGTGGTAGACTACTTGTTTTCACGTCCAAAATGGCTGACGCTTTTGTTGTGACGTCACGTGGGATGGGTCAATACAGTGCATCCGGAAAGCATTCGCTTTGTGACTACTTGTTTTTTGTTTTTAATAAATTTGCAAAAGTTTAAAAAAAAAATTGTTTCACTTTTTCATTTTGGGTTATTGTGTGTAGAATTTTGAGGTAAAAATTAATTTAATCTATTTGGTAATAAGGCTGTAACATAGGATATTGTACAAAAAATGGAGCTCTGTGAATACTTTCCAGATACTTACCACTAAATAGTTAGCTTCCTGGATATAGAAAACATGTTGAGTTGATAAGATTGTGGAAGGCTTTTTTTCCTCTCGCAATCATTCTGGTGTTTTTTGTTTGCTTAATTGTTGCACATGTAGTTTATCATGCTGGTTCAATCAGCAGTCATCACTACCAGCTGAGGTTCTGGACCCAAACCCTCTTTGAGAAACAGCTTAGGATTTTAACTTCCTGTGTAACATTCATGTCATCAGCAGTAGAGTGATATAGGGTTGTTTTCTCTAGTGATGCTCCGATCGATCGGCTGCCGATCATGATCGGCCGATAATGCCCAAAAATAGCCTGATCGGCGATCGGAAAAATATGCCGATCAAAAAACCGATCACGTGACGTAAATTACTAGCTTTTTTTTTTTTTTTTACTTAAATTACTAGCGACCACTTTCTAATGTGGTACGTGACGTGTGTACAGAACCGAACAGGCAAAACCTCTACAGTGCATCTCGACAACATGACCTCTCCTGTCTGGAATTTCTTCAAAGTGTGTCAGAAAGATGTGAAACTTACTGCGGTCACGCCATCTGCGCTTCGGAGAGGCACAGTCGCGCTAGCTACACTTGAAAATCTAGTGCCCGTTTACATCGCGTTGTACGGTAAAGCGTGTGAGTGGATTTATGGTGCATTCAAGTGCACCCCGTAAACTCAGAAATCTATATCGAAGTTTATTTTTCATTTGTTGGAATACATACACCTGTCATTACTTGGTTGTTTTTTTACTACATTCTTTTTAATGATTAAAACAAAAGGATAGAACAAAATTATTGAAGCATATTCAGAATCAAACTCATTTCTGCATAGTCAGATTTGAAAACTTCATTTAGAACCAAATCAAAATGTTCTCTGCCGACTCCACCAGATTCTTGTTCTACATGTCCCCAGCTACCTCTGTGGTGATTTTCAAGTCATTCCACTGCATCATTGTTTAATAATCTGATGCTGAAATCATACCCAATGAATGGTGTATATGGGCAGATTAAAATATTAATAGAAAATAAAAAAAACAATTGTTTTCTGCAAACTCCACCAGATTCATGTTCTACATGTCCCCAGCTACCTCTGGCGGTTTAATTTATATAAATGGTGCACTCTCTGCTAGATGAAAGGCATGGAAATGTCAGATTCCTTCCATGATCGGCAGTGATCGGCAATCGGGCAGATCATGATTTTGGTGATCGGTGATCGGTGATCAGTCCAAAAAATGCTGATCGGAACATCACTAGTTTTCTCTTAGGGTGTGTAAGTCTGCTCTCTCTGTCTTTGGATAATAATCTGTTTGTTATTCCCCTTTCAACCTCTTTGTACTCAAAAACAGTTTTTGTCCACTTCCCTTGAGCTCATAGTCTGCCCAGAAATATAAACCTTAAGCAACAGACGTTCTTAAGTATCATATGACTAATTTGGATAATATAAATAAATATTTTTCTCCACCCAAGTGAAATAGCGTTGAGGAGCGAAAAAAGAAAGAAAAGAATGAGAGGAAAGCAATGAAAAAAGGAAGTGAAGGGAAAGCTGGGAGAGTACCTGAGGCTTTCCATAGTCCACTAGTTAGAGTAATGATTCTCCCAGACGCTGGCCCTCATTTATCAAGCCGTCGTAGAATGCACCGTAGATATGAGCGGAGAACTCGTCGTACGCAGAGGCTCAAGTGAGATTTACAGAACATGCGTACCACACCAATCCCATCGTAAGACCGAGCGGCTGTTGATAAATCCGGCAGCTGAAATCCATCGTAATTATCCTAATCACGCCTTCTACAAAAGGGGGCTGAGAGGCCGCACCTCTAGAATTTGCGACATGGATAGACGAAATGCGGCAAAGAAACGCAATTACAACGAGGCCGAACTTGACACTCTCACAGCCCAGGTGGAGAAACACCGCCTGGTGCTGTTTGGAAGTATGAAAGCTGGCATTAAGAGCACCCAAAAAACGCGCACTTGGAGCTCGCCGCGGCTGTCAACAGCGTTGACATAAAATGTGATAAACTCCAGATTAAATTAAATCTAAAATTGAACGATGTTTTACTTTTTCTCCAATAAGATCAGGAAGAAGTGGTCCGATATGAAATTGGCCAAAAAAAGAAGGTCGCAGCTCTCCGATGCAGCATGTCACAAACAGGGGGGGGGGGGGGGGGGCTCCGATCCAGGTTTGGATTTGAGTGCCTTGGAGGAGAGGGTGGCTGGCCTGATCAGAGCTACGTCCTCATCGGGCGTGCCAGGGGGACTTGACACTGATGCGCCCATGCTAGAGCTCGAGAATGGTAAGAATGACTTCACACCCAAGACGTTTAAATAACACAGTTGCTTTAATATTCAACACAAATTAGGTTCCTAATCAAACTAATATTTTTCATTCACAGATGAATCCGAAGTGGCATCCGGGCAACCTGACCCGCGCGACGAATACGGGGCCCCGTCAACATCCGAAGCGTCTGCCTGCCTCTGCCCCCCGGTCTGCAGCGTCACACCGGCCAGCCGTGTTAACCACAGAGGTCCTAGAAAGACAAACAGAGATCGTGAAGTGGATGATGGCTTTAACACACACCATGCAATCTATCGACAGTACATTGAAAGACATAAATGAAACACTGAAGTCACAGAATAAATGCTGAAAGAAATTGTTGTTCTCCTTTCTTTTTTCCTTGAATAACAGAATGCTTACCAAAAGTCAGAATCGCTGAATAAGTTCCTCTCTCCTCCTGAGCGCTCTTGGCTGTGCAGGCTGGTGGTAGGGATCTCTGGGTACGGGGTCCTCTGGATGTACATCTGGAAATGGCACTCCATTTTTTTGGGCAATGTTATGGAGAAGCCCGCATGCAATAATAATATTGCATACCTTTTCGGGCGTATATAGAAGGGTTCCCCCCGCAGCCGAGAGACAGATCCACCTGCCCTTTAGGAGCCATACACCTCTCCACAGTGGCACGCGCGTATGCGCAGTGTTAAAGCGCCTCTCCTGTTCGGTGTGAGGGTGCGCGGTTGAATAATGAGCCATCACTCTTCCAATTACGGAGTTGTACTTGTTTAATTTATTTAATTTGCGTTTATGTTTATATTTATGTTGAAGTCAAATAAAACATGGGCCTTCTTTGAAGTGATAAGTCTGTAATTTTAACCTAGGGATTTGTTGCGACTCCTGAGGCACGCACTAGTGACGCTGCTGTTTAGGTATGCTATTGCAGTCACCGCAAGTCAAAATGGAAAAGTGCGTACACGTTCTCAGACCTGTCGTGGCGATTTCATCTTTCCTGCGCTCACGATGGATTTGATAAATTGCCAACCTATGCGCAGAAAAGAACGTACACACGACCTACGCATGGTTTTCGTCTTACGCAAGTTTGATAAATGAGGGCCACTGTCTTTAGACGATGTGTTTATGGAACCCACATAGCCATACTGTGTCCTGACTTTATCCCTCTAAACCTTCATAGTACTTCTTCATTAGCTTATGTGGATCTCTTTTTCTCCTCGTTTACCTCATGGGCCTTCAGCCTCCTACTACAGTGTGACCTTATTTTCTTTGTCTGTCTGACTGATGCCATGTCTTCTCAACCAACATTTCTTTTCTTGTTGGTTTCTGCACAAAGTTTGTGAAAAGTAAGTAGAATTTACACAATTATTTGGAGCAGTTGAAGATTGCTTTCACACAACCTTGTGAACTGACAGTGTAATCTAAACTGACAGTGGATGGCTTTCCTGTGCATTTCACCATCTTTGTCTTCATTATTGTCTTGGAAAGTGTTATCAGCTTTACAGCCTTAGCTAGATTGCAGAGCTGATACCTTAAGGGGCCTTATATTGGAGAAATATTGTGCCCCTTTTCCACAAGTCAGCACAGTTTATTAAGGTCCTAATGAAATATATATGGCATGCTTTGGTCAAAATACCACTGACAGGCAGTACAGTAGCTAATGTACAGCTCTTTTCATAGCAACTCCCTTTCAATTCAATTCAGTTTATTTATATAGCGCCAAATTACAACAAATTTCATCTCAAGGCACTTAAATAGTATAGTCCAATTGGAGTTCAGTTCATTGTAATCATAATTATTTTCAATCCAATCTCCCGTCCTGAGCATGCCTGAGGCGACTGTGGAAAGGAAGGACTCCCTTTTAACAGGAAGAAACCTCTGGCAGAACCAGACTCAGGAAGGGTGGCCACCCGCCTCAACCAGCTGGGGTTTGAGAAGACAGAAAATAGGGGAAAAAACAACTGTAACACCATTCAATGGATACCTGTTGGAACAGGGAAACATGAGATAATGACCACAATAATGTCACATGTGCATAATATCATTTGAGAAATTATACGGGGGAAAAAGAGAGTAAAGTGAGGAAAGGTGTGACAGATGAGGCCCCCCAGCAGTCTAGGCCTATAGCAGCTTAACTATGGGATGTTTCAGGATCAACTGAGCCATCCCTAATTATAAGCTTTATCAAAAAGGAAAGTTTTAAGCCTAGTCTTAAAAGTGGAAAGGGGGCCTGATAACTGAAGGCTCTGCCTGCCATTCTTTTAGAAACTCTGGGAACCATAAGTAAACCTGCAGTTTGGGAGCGAAGTGCTCTGTTAGGAAAATATCTTACAATGAGATCTTTAAGATATGATGGAGCTTGGTCATTAAGAGGTTAATATGTGAGGAGAAGAATCTTAAATTCTATTCTGAATTTAACAGGGAGCCAATGAAGAGAAGCTAAAACTGGAGAAATAAGGCTTTATTTCTTTACTTTAAGGCTTGGAGTGAGCCACGTTACTCCCACTTTTGAACACAAGGTGAGCTTTATTTAAGCCTGACACTACCATGCAACATAACCTTGGACACAGATTACAGTCAATAACTGTTGAGTCACATGAGAGAGCATATTGTACCCAGCCTGAGAGCTCACACTAGCACACTCCGAAAACCAAACGTAGACTATCACGCACCAAACTAAAAAAATACTTGACTGGTAGTCTTATTTTCATATAGCCTACTTTCTACTCTCTCATCTGCAGTTTAACAACTGGCAGTCAGAACTTATCACTCTGTTAGACAAAATCTAGTCACAAATCATGTGTTTACAGGCCCAATTTAAGTTTGTTGATAGAAAAACAATAATGATAGTACACATGTCAAAAATAACACAGTTCCTTTGTCACATAAACTCTGAGCTTCACTATCACTCCATTCCTCTGTGTTGAACTATTTAAAGGCTGTTGCTTTTTGTAATGGTTGAACACGGGTGCACTATAGATGGTACATTCAGTAACAAATTGGAGGGAAAAAAGAATAAAAACCCAACAAGAAGTCAGATATTCCAGTCAGAATATGTTTCATATTCTAAAATATAGAATATACTGGTGGTTAAGAATTTGCTGTTTTTTGCTGTAAGCATAGAATTAAAAACAATGAGTTTTTGCCTCCCACATCCGAGATACAGCAAAAGCAGCAGGATGTGAACTTGAAATTGGGTGGAGATAGAAATTGGAGGAGGCTGGAAAATTGAGGGAAGTAAACAGATAAAGTTTTTTCTATTCATGTACCAAATACCAAAAAAAGTAAAGCTATCAAGCAATCTTTGGGAGTGCAAACCAAAGAAAAACTGTAAAATTACAGTAAAGCAAATATTAAATTACATAAATGATCTCAATTGTCAAAAATCAGCAGTGTACGCCAAGTGCCGTCAAAGGTAAATGATTAAAGCCCTCAAAAAGGATTTGATTCATTTTAACGAAAATTAAAATCCTTCCATCAAAAGCCCTATTTTATGCTGTCAGGAATGTATTGATTGATTACAAAGACTGCATTGATTATTTTTTGTGTTTTCCTTTCATGTAAACAACTTATTGCAAGTTTTTAAAGACTGTATTAAATGTAAGTTTGTCCTCGTTGATCAGCATCAAGTTTAAAAATTTTCACTATATTTATTTGATTTAACCTTCAACCCGTTTTTGCAGAGTGAGGATGTAAAGTCTGGCCTCTAATATGTATATGTCGTGCCCCTCCCCAGCCTCTGAGCCGCTCTTCAAGCCAGACCCGTGGAGCCACAGCCTGTCATTTCCCCCACATAACCCAATTATGCACCCTGCAAGCCAAAACCACCCAGAGATGGCTCAGAATGCTTGTGGAGAAGACGTGGGGGAGTTTGTGTGTGTCAAAGAGTGCATAAGCTGATTTGCGCACATCGCGGTTTATCTGAAATCTCATTTCCCAGTACCCACGGTTCATCTACACATATCACATGTCACGGCCAAATGCAGAGGACTGCCAGATCTAACAGTGGGCTGTAAAGTCCATCAAGGTCACCCTCTTGTTTCCTAGCACCTCATCCTGAGCCTGCAGATCTCATTCACCACTACTGGGCCTCACTATATAGGCATTAGAATGATGTGCAGGAGTAAAACTCCAATGTGTGTGGCAGATACACCCATTGACACCAGCTTCTGCTGCACCCCACATGCATGCACCCTGTCCCTCCTGTGGTGACTCCACTGCATTGCCTGTATTGCCTTTTGATCCTTTGGCTGCCATTTAGTAGCATGGTGGGATATAAGAAAGGGAGGAGGGGCTGTACATGTGGCCCACATCACCCAAGGCTTGCTTTCAAGATCCAATAAGGGAGCTGCTTCATTTTGTGGAAGTTTTTAGCAGAAATACTTCTGGGTATTTTTGAAAAAAGGATCCACCCAGATGTAAGGATCAGGGATAAGACCCAAAAGTCCACCATCCCTGCTACACATAGTACTGTACAAAGTGAAGTTGCTCTGCAGTGAACATGTGACCTTCCCACTTCATTGTAAATAACATTTTCATTTTGTAATTTTGTTATGTTTTCCAGGTGATGAGAGAGGTGTCTGTTAATGGGAGTGCAGATGTGGACGGAGCTGGATCTGGATCACCAGTTCACAAACCTGATCTGGAAAAGGTAAATAAAAGCACATGTGTTGTTAGATGATGCTGATGCATAAACGTATCGCCACTTTTTTCTTCTTATTCATTTTGTTTAGGTTGTGACTCATGCTTTAATTTGGCACTTATCGAGATTTTCTAAGGTCTGAGAGCAGCAAAATGTTTAGCCTTGACTAATTATAGTTTTTGAAAGTTGTACCTTAATAAAAGTCCAACATTTTCTGTTATATCTATCTATCTACTGGGAGGACGTCATCGACGCACGCCGCCACAGCAGCATCTTCACACGGAATTTGCTACTGCTGCTGGTAACATGGTTCGTTATTGCGTATTTCCAAATTGCCATGTTGCACAAAACTAGCAGTCACAAACTCTGCGTAAAGATAGCCGACCGTCACAGAGCACGGAGTGAATGAACTGTGCTGCAGTGGCACGCGTCAATGATGTCATCCCAGATAATGCGTGTGCAGAAAGCCCCAAAAACACATGCAAGAAAGAAACGCGCTGCAAACTTCAAAACACATGCAAGAGAGAAAAACACAACGGAAGTTCGCCAGGCCACTAGGGGGTCTCGACCTGTGAGGGATAGGCCCTATCCGATAGGGGATCGACTATGGGAGATCGATCATAGTAATGAAGGAGAAGAAAGTCAAAAGGTACGTTGTCCTTTATGTCTTTATGCTAAGTGTTTAAAAAAGACATAAAGGACAACGTACCTTTAGACTTTCTTCTCCTTCGTTTCTCCTCCAATCTCCCATAGTCCATCCCCTATCCCAAAGGCCGAGACCCCTAGTGGCCCTTGCAAACTTCTGTTGTGTTTTGAGTGAACTTGCAGTGTTTCTCTCTTGCATGTGTTTTGAAGTTTGCAGCGCGTTCCTCTCTTGCATGTGTTTTGAAGTTTGCAGCGTGTTTCTTTCTTGCATATGTTTTAAGTTTGCAGCGTGTTTCTCTCTTGCAGTCGTTTTGCCGTTTGCGTCGCGTATGCTTTGGCCATTTTTGTGATTGACGCATTTTTCTCTTGCAGCGTTTTACTGTTGGATTTGTTTTGCCGTTTGCACATGTCAGCCACCATATTTTTTACCCCCAGATGAGAGACTTTAATAACCAATCTCTCCCAACTTGGTGCAACAAATACAAGCTCAGTCTAAAAGCTCATACGCAACCTGTTGCATATGTTCCCAAAGTAATCAGACAGCTGGGTTTGTTCATTTGTGACTTTCTCAACCTGTCATTAGTTTTGTTCATTTTATGCTTTGGTGCTCACCCATTGTTTTCCTCCTGTACATATTTGCTAAATATGCTAGAAAGCGTCATGTGATCGGCCAAGCTCAGACGGTGAAGCAATCCATGAGAATGGACACAGCGACTCCAAAGACCAAGGTGAAAGTCACACGAACAAGATAAACTGTTACATTTTTAGACATAGCAGCAGGTAAGCATTGATTCAATTCAATTCAATTCAGTTTTATTTATGTGGCGCCAAATACAACAAATGTCATCTCAAGGCACTTAAATAGTATAGTCCAGTTCAAGCCAATTTAAATTCAATTCATTGTAATAATAATTATTTTCAAAATAATCCAAGTCATTCATATAGAGCCAATTCAAAAACAATTTCCTAGCTAAGGATTGATGTGATAATAGATAGATAGATAATAGATATTTAGTTAAATTACTACCGCTAAAGCATTTGACCCTTTAAGGACCCTTACAGGGTCACTGTGGATTTAAAAATAGACTCTGCAGGCCACATGGGAAACAAAAGTCAGTGCAGAATTATGCCTAACAGCTGCAAATGTTCATGTATTGAGCTAAAAATACTTTTTTT
The DNA here is from genome assembly GCF_027942865.1 of Odontesthes bonariensis. NCBI lineage: Eukaryota > Metazoa > Chordata > Actinopteri > Atheriniformes > Atherinopsidae > Odontesthes > Odontesthes bonariensis. Next base: position 29,378,255 of record NC_134524.1, on the reverse strand, counting down.
TCTTTTTTAAACTTTGAAACTGTATCTTGCATCTGTGTGGATTCACACAGTACCGTTGTTGTGACACTGAAGTACAGAAAAACAGCAACAGTTAAGTAAAAGATGGGTGGGATATGAACAGTATTGATGTTTCTAGGAACAAATAACTTGGATTCACTCCTAAATTTAGAATACAGGCGGCCTTTGTCATGTAATCTATCTCATAATTAAGGGAGGAATCTCTCCAAACTCTGTATAGGTCAGCCTTTAATGATAACACATGAAGCCTGAAAAATGAGCATTTGGATTTTATTTCTCATGTTTGTTACCATGGATGGTCTTCCCCCACTGAATGACATGCCAAAATGAAGAGATGCTGTTAAAAGAGTTTGTCATTATTTACCATGTGTTTGTTCAGAGGAAAAAAAATCCTCTGGGGGGCACATCTCATTTTTTTTGTCAGCTTCATTATCTAGATTGTCAAGTAAAATTGTCAAAAGCACTCCTTTTTTTCTCAGTTTAGATTTGGTTCAGTCGTCCACCCTTAGGTCTGAATCATATTTCCCAGCAGTAGATCATTTCAAATCTCCAGTCTGACAAGGTCTTTACATCATTATGTCAGAGCAGCAATTTATGGCCTTTATTGTGTAAGACATGTTTAGGAATCTACTCGGTGAAGCTACAAAAACGGCAGAAGTTAGATCAGCAGTTATCTCCCAGATGTGCTTAAAGCAATCATATAATTTCAATGTACCAGAGAGCTTTGTAGAATTAATTTGATCCGACTTGAGTCCAACCTGGAATGCATCGAAATTGGAAAAACTCAGGTTGATTACATCTGCACACAATTATAAGGAAAAGCTCCTGTTTGATGATTTTTTTTTTAATTCTTTAGAATGCCTCAATGAAGGGCACTGACCTTGGTAAAGTGATTAAAGCGCCACACAGTGGACAGCTGAAGTGAAACATAGATACAGTATGCTTTTCATCTCTAAAAGTTCACTATGCCATGTTTCACGAGCCTCTCTAACAGCTTGTTTCTATCTAACTCTTGATGATATGTAGCTGGTCGGCTGCTTTGTTAAAGTCTTCTTTTTTTTATTTAAGTTGGAAAACAAATTCAGGTCTTTTTCGTCTTTTTCAGTCTGACAAGTTCGAAGCATAGTTGGCATGCTTGGTCACATGATCTCTTGATGTTGTTCTCCTTTGACACAGCAGGGAGCTATAAAATCTTGGCACATCAAACCTATTGTATATTTTTGGAAAACTTGTGACGGTATTTAGATCTTCACCCTTGATTTAGAATGTGTTGAATGCTTTAAAAGTCCCTCCTTTTTAAGAAGATTTAAATCACTCTCACATCTGTGTCTGCTTTCCTGCTCAAGCCTGTATTATGTGTCAAGTGTATTTGTATATTTAACACAATATATAAACACTTAAACCTAAATTTAGGATACACAGCTTCCTATTTAATTAAAGCAATTCAATTCAATTCAATTCAGTTTTATTTATATGGAGCCAAATACAACAAATGTCATCTCAAGGCACTTAAATAGTATAGTCCAATTTAAGCCAATTGGAATTCCATTCATTGTAATCATAATTATTTTTAAAATAATCCAATTCATTCATATAAAGCCCATTCAAAAACAATTTCCTAACTAAGGAAACCAACAGATTGCACCGAAACTTGTCTTCAGTCCAATCTCCCGTCCTGAGCATGCCTGAGGCGACTGTGGAAAGGAAGGACTCCCTTTTAACAGGAAGAAACCTCTGGCAGAACCAGACTCAGGAAGGGTGGCCATCCGCCTCGACCAGCTGGGGTTTGAGAAGACAGGAAAGAAGGGGAAAAACCACTCTAACACCATCCAAAGGATATCTGTTGGAACAGGGAAACACGAGTTAATGACCACAATAATGTCACATGTACATAATATCATTTGAGAAATTAAACAGAGGAAAAAGAGACTAAAGTGAGAAAAGGTGTGACAGATGAGGCCCCCCAGCAGTCTAAGCCTATAGCAGCTTAACTATGGGATGTTTCAGGATCACCTGAGCCATCCCTAACTATAAGCTTTATCAAAAAGGAAAGTTTTAAGCCTAGTCTTAAAAGTGGAAAGGGTGTCTGCTTCCTGGACATTTACTGGCAGCTTATTCCACAAGAGAGGGGCCTGATAACTGAAGGCTCTGCCTCCCATTCTACTTTTAGAAACTCTGGGAACCTCGAATAAACCTGCAGTTTGGGAACGAAGTTCTCTGTTAGGAAAATATCTTATAATGAGATCTTTAAGATATGATGGAGCTCGGTCATTAAGAGCTTTATATGTGAGGAGAAGAATCTTAAATTCTATTCTGAATTTAACAGGGAGCCAATGAAGAGAAGCTAAAACTGGAGAAATAGGATCTCTCCTGTTAATTCTCATCAGAACTCTGGCTGCAGCATTTTGGATCAACTGAAGGCTTTTCAGAGAATATGTGAAACAGCTCAATAATAAAGAATTACAGTAGTCCAATCTTGAAGTAACAAATGCATGGACTAGTTTTTCTGCATCACTCTGAGACAGTATGTTCCTGATTTTAACAATATTACGAAGATGAAAGAAGGCAGTCCGAGAAACCTGTTTTATATGCGAGTCAAATGATAAATTCTGGTCAAAAATAACTCCAAGGTAGTATGAGAAGCCAAGAAAATACCATCTGGAGTAACTATATAGCTAGACAATTTCTCCACAGAGTGCTAAGGTCCAAAGATAACGACTTTAGTTTTTTCTGAATTTAGAAGCAGACAGTTCTGAGTCATCCAGGTCTTTATGTCTTTAAGACATGCTTGTAGTCTGACCAACCTACTGGGTTCATCTGGTTTTATAGATAAGTACAGCTGAGTATTATCAGCATAGCAATGGAAATTTATGCCATACTGTCTAATAATGTTACCTAATGGAAGCATGTATAAAGTGAAAAGAATTGGTCCAAACACAGAACCCTGAGGAACTCCATGACTTACTCTGGTGTGTGAGGAAGATTCTTCATTTACAAGAACAAACTGAAATCTATCAGATAAATGGTGAAACAGAGCAACAAAAAGGATAGAATCCAAAGAATTTCTTTGGTTATCATAACAGTTTGATCTACTGATCATTAATAACAGCAAGATGCTGATAGCTGCAGCCAGATTTTATGTGTGTTTAAACCAGGCCTCATGATTACATAGTGTGTTTTTTTTCTGTACACATGTGTCTAGAATCAGTCTAGACACTTGGTATGACATAAGCAAAGGGGAATGCTTTATATTTTTCTCCCTCACTTCATCTCCTCTGTCTACTTTGCCTCCATATCTGGCAGTTGGGAAAAGTTAAAAGTCAATTTTCTTTTCTTCTTTATATAGACACTGATGCCATTTTCTCCTTATGTTTCCTCTTGGATTTTCCCTCACACATGCTGAAATAAAGTACAGACCACAGTATCTGCTGAACAAGTAGTGGCAGAAGCTGTTTTCTTTGTGCAGACAGGCACAGCAGCTCAGACAGAGCCTTTTAAGAACTGGCTTACACCACGTCAGTCCTCGGTCCAGCAGAATGTGCCCCGTCATTCCTCTCCCTCTCTTTTTAAACAGAAACTAGGCCAAATGGAGTGGGGGAATTGCTGGGATTTTAAAATGAGCTCAGTTCACCAACAGAGAACCCACTAGGGTCTGATTAAACCCAGTGTGACTGTTTGTTAACTCATAAGCCGCATTCGGACAGAGCAGTTCTAAGAACGCCGTTCTAAGAACGGTCCTCCTCGAATTTCGTTCTGATAACTGTCCTTCCCCAGCGGAACTGTTTCAGTCTGCATTCACACATAAGTCGGGACCAGGTCGGGACTGATGCGACGCAACCGTCTGCGATAGTGACGTGTTACTTTAGCGCCACATTCAACAACAAAACAAAACAAAACCCGCGGAAAGTAAGGAGAGAAGAAAAAACACTACAAGAAGCTAATATGGAGAGCGGGGAGGCCACCGTGTTCATGGTCTGCATGACGGTAATATTAATCATGGACGATCACATCGGGTGTCTTACATCAAGGCTGGAAGAGCACACAGAGAGATTCAGGATCGAGCGCAGGAGATACTTCTTCGTTTCATGAAGGAAGGAGAGCAGAGCGCCGCAGACAAAGGATACGACGTGTAAGTTTAACTTATTAAACACATGCAGGTTGTGTCTGTGTCAGCCGTGACAACATGACATGGGGCGTAGCTACCAACCACCAAACACCTACGTCAGATGTGTTCCTATAGAACCCAGAAAAGACCCAGCCTCGGAGAAGGAGCTAAAATGGTTATAGGAACTGAGGGCGATGGTCCCGAATTCCTGTATGTGCGAATGCACGAAAAAACGGCCCTGTTCCTTAAAAGGTTATAGGAACTGCCAAAGGTTCCTACGGTGCGAATGCGGCTATAGTCTCGCTTTATAGTACTTTGTAATGTTGCACTCTCTTTCAGCATTGCAAAAGTGTCCTGTACGCATGGCATTTATTTTGTATGATTTTATGAAGAAATGCTTTATGCATTTGTCCCTGTTAAACAAGCATCTAAATAAATCCAAACAAAAATTAATTCACATAAATTAATTATGTTTAGATAAAGGCAATAGAGCAGAAGTTTGTCTACAAAGACATTTACAGTGTTTGACTGATTTCCCTTCACTGTAAATAATGAAATGCATTTTATTTTTTTTCAGGAAAAGCAAAGAAAAACTCGAAGTCAGAGCAGAAAACTGGGACCGTGGGGAAGGGAGCTGGCAAGAAGATCACCAAGATCATCGGGTTGGGTAAGAAGAAGCCATCCATTGATGAACAGACTTCCTCTGCAGAAGAAGACGTTCCCACCTGTGGTAAGACCTCAGCCAGAAGACAATCAGCAAACTAACTTCAACAACTAATTACTACAAAAGGCTTGTATGCGCTGTCACACGGGGTGTGCACTGTTTTCTCTGCTTATTTTAAGTTGATATGTGTAGCGTAACGTGATAGAATATAAAGGATTTACAAATAGTGTTCTCACTATCTAAATAAACCTTAATTACCTCGTATATGTGGGCACCACTTTCAAAAAAAGGAAAAAGACAGAATCTTACGATTCTGGTATGTTAAAATGAGTGTTAATCAGTCTCAAAGCGCTACTTCATGAGTTCTCGTTTGAATTGACCGAAATTACGTAAAGAAACATCCAACAACGGCTTGTTAAATATATATACATATATGAATTATTTATTGAAAGATGTAACCAAAAACATGAACCTTGAAGACAAACTGGAGAAATGCGCTGATTATGGATGATCATACAGGGAACACTTAATTTCCAAGTAATTTGGACAGGACAAGAGAATGGCTCTTGTCCTATTACTAAAATTGTCTAAATGTTAGTTACTATTTACAGTTAAAGGATAACACCTTTGTAGTCATGCTGGCTTTCTTTGTAAGAAAACCATGTGATAATGTATGAGCAGCGGAGGTTAAAACGTGCGACTAAAAACAGATGTCGAGATGAGATAACGATGGACGAACGAAAAACACAAAAAAAACCGTATATCTTTCTAGTTTCTTTTCTGTTTCTTTCTTTGCAATACTTTTTTTTCTTCTTCCTCTTCTCTCTATCCTTTCATCTTTCTGTCTGTCTTCTTAGTCTTTCCATCTTCTTCTGATCTTATTCTTCTTGCGGGTCTCCTGAGTTTGCTTCGCGGAGGCGGGGCATGATGCAGGCTTACGCTCCACTTTCAGCCAATGATATGCCTGAAACTGTTAGGGCGTTTTCCTGGGCTTTTAAAGTAGAAGATCTAATTCTAGTGTTAAGAGTTTGATAAAACAAAGAAAACTCAATTTCTCCATTCTTTTGTCTTAACACACATTTCTCTAGAGGATTCTGAAAACACCACTTGTTAAAGGGACACTATGTAATAAATTAAGTAATTTATTAGCTCAAATCAACATATTCATTCATAAATTAGTCCTCATTGGTGTAAAATTATCTCTGTCAAAAATCTCAATTATCCTCCTGAATGAAGAATAACTTGTCTGTATCTACATAGAGCGGGCAAGCTCTATGGAGGCTGCCATGAGGGACATAAAGCACTTCGAATCGCGTTTTCCCCAACACCAGACCTGCAAGCGGAAATTACGTCATTTTGACGTCACGTCCACCGAATGGCTTATTACTGGCGCTAATGGTAAATAGATTTTATCTCGTAAATTATCCCACTAATAATGCATTGATTGTTACCAAACTTCTGCCGTAGTACACATAGGCTCTTAACTCACAAAACGAGGCATTAGAAAGTTTGTAAGTTTACCGGGAGTTTATTTAAAAGAACACTTTCCAGATAGCAACTACACACTGCTGCTAACGCTACCGCTGCGTCGACGTCACTTCCGGTAACTCCCGGAATATGACTAATTGCATTGTTTGCACACCAAAGGCTATGTCAATTTATGTTATCTGACATGTTATCTGTCATCTGTATTTATAGTGTTATTGTATGTGTGTTATGTAATCCTTTGTACTGTGTGTCTTGATGTCTTTTTGTTTGTATGGACCTTGAGTCTGAAGCTATAGCTTCTTGAATCTTGACACATACCGCCTGACGTAGTTCAAGAAGTTGCAACGCACATTTGAAAACGCGAGGCGCTAGAGAGCAAATTCATTCGACTTTGCAAAATAAAATTGCACCACTAGATGGGGGAAGAAATTACAAAGTGTCCCTTTAAGATATGAAGGTTAAAGACATGACATAAACGTATGGTATAAAAAACGTCAAATAAACACCATAACATAACATAGATAATGATTGTGGATCTCAGAGGGATACCTGTAAAGTAATGACATATGAATAACGAACCAAACAATGTTATTTTCCTGTGTTAATCATGGAATACAAAAAGAAACAGCAGGAAACATCGGTTAACAGTTGCATTACTTCATATAAATGTCTAGTTACTTAATTTATTTAGACTTAACTATTCAATACTACAGACCACTAGGGGGCAATGTGGCTCCACAGAAAAGTTAGTCATTTTCAAAAATAATGATTTCCTTTTTTTTTTTTACCAAGTACGATCGTGAAAAAGGTCTTAAAATGCAGCTTGTGATTTCACTGAGAACCTTTAAGAAAATGTACAAAGATATAAGGCACATTTAATACAGTTTTAAGATGCAACTGAAAGTGAATCTGAGGAAAGTACTTCAGAGTTCTGTCTCTCATCTGGCTGAATCAAAGCAGATATCACCTTTGATTTCCTTTGTCCAGATAAGGAAGTTAGCCCTGGGGATTCTCCAATCGTAAAAGGGGTTATTTGTTTGTTCAACTTAGTTGGCACTAAGTCGTTAATGCTTAATAAGTTATGAGCCAGTCTGGTGGCAGGGACACTCCCAAATCCTCTCCACAGCGCAAAGGTTGGTGTAAATTAGATGATCTCTGTCTCTTCTTTGGGGTGGAAATCCCCCATCTGGTATTTGCATACAGGAATGTCGCTGGTTCTCTCAAAGGTTAAGTTTTGTATTAAATTCACACTTGAGTTCACTACATCTGCTTCTCTCAAATGCTATACTTGTTATTCTTAATGCTCTGACTGACAGGCTACCTGAATGTGCTGTCCAATAACCGCTGGAGAGAGCGCTGGTGCCGTCTGAAAGACAACCAGCTGTTCCTCCACAAAGACCGAGATGACCTTAAGAGCCACATTGCCTCGCTTCCACTCCGAGGCTGTGAGGTCAATCCGGGCCTCGACCACAAACACCCATTTGCCTTCCGCCTGCTTCGCAACGGCCAAGAAGTGGCTGTGCTGGAGGTGAGGTGCTGGTGTCATGAATATATCACGAAAAGAAGCTCCACATGTAATGTCAGTTTTCATCGTGCTTCAATCAATTTACAAGTAATTAAACAGCTGTTTTCAGTACATCACACTAGATGTGGGATGACATACCGGTTCTGAAGGTAATCTTGATTAAAAGAAATTGATATCATGTTGAAAATACACATATATAGGACTTCCGGTCAAGACATGCTCAGGATAGACGCATAATAAATTGCTCCGCTCAGTCGCTGTCAAAAATATCCTCAAACTCGAAAACTTTAACGTAAAAACTCTGAAGGACAAGGCATGAGTGGGGGGATACAAAAAAGAGACGCCACGAACCGGAGAGGGAGGGTGACTGAACAATTAAAGTCTAACAAAAAAACAAATGGAGCCGACTGGCGAAGAAAATGGCGATCTGCTAGCTAGCAAAGAGGGATATGTAACTACGGACAAGCTGTTTCGGGAAATATCCGTGACTTCAAAAATTACATTTGCTTAGCCATCTCCGAACTCAAGGGAGATTTAAAGAAAGACTTCAAGGATGAGGTAGCGACGCTGAGACACGAGCTGAACGAGAACCTAAATGAAGTCGGGACCAGGCTCCAGGAACACGACCAGGTGATCACAGATGCAAAAGAGCGCATTTCGGATATGGAAACAAGTGGTGCTGCAACGAAATATGCTCTACTGGGCCTGCTGAAAGAGTCATTTGGAAAGTAGGTCCAGAAGAAACAACAATCGAGTTTACGGTGTACCGGAGGGCTCGGAGGGCGACTCGATGATAAAGTTTATGGAAGGCCTGCTGACCACGGAGCTGGCTCTCCCCGATGGTATGTCTCTGCGGATTCAGCGGGCTCATAGAGCTTTGGCGCGGAAACCGGAACCTGACGCTCCATCTCGGTCCATTGTGATAAACTTTCAGCAGTATGATGTCAAGGAAACAGTATTGAAACTAGCCTGGAAAAAGAAAATTCATCTTAACTGATTTTCTTTGATCATGATTATGCATACGAAGTGATGGAAAAACGCAGAGCATACGGGGGAATTAAAAAAGTACTGAAAGAAAAGGGCATTCGTTTCCAAACTCCGTTCACGAAGATCCGGATCCATTGGATCACTGGCCCATTGACCTACGAGGACGCACATCAAGCTACACGGGAGCTGCGGACACGGGGGATGGAGGTGCCCGCTGTCAGAGAGGACTCGTCCTCCAACTTAGAGGAGAGGATACAGAAGGCGTTCCCGTGGCAACAAGTGGCCGACGGAGGAAAACACATGGAGACACAAGTGAAAAAAAAGCTCCAGGAGTTCAGAAGATAATCCCATTGTTGAAAGCACTAAAACATGTGCAGATCAGTATGTGACAGGAATGGAAAATAAGGGAGGTGAACTGTTTTTTGTTTTGTTTTTTTGGTTTAGGTTTCTTTACTCTCTCTATATTTTAAAATGTTATTTGTTATTTGTTGAAATTACTACATTGACTGAGCGGAATAAATAGTGTTGGACTCATTAGTGGAAATGGAGCACACCAGCTGGTCAGCCAACACACCACTAAGTAGGCCCCCGACCATCCAGGAGGGGTTTTTTCCTCCACCCACCAACAGGGACCTTAGAAGGACAAAGGTTCCTCAGTTACAGGAAGTTCTTGCATTTAACATCTTTGTTATGATAAGTGTAAATGCTTGTTCTTGTTCAAAACAAGGAGGAAATGTATCTATGTGTTTCTTTATTTCTAAAAGGGAAATCCTATTTTGCTGAGGTTATAGCATCATACAACTCTGGATGTGAGCGGGAATGTACAGGGATCAGATAATGAAAGTAGTCTCTCTAAATGTGAATGGGCTTCGTAGCCCGGTCAAGCAGAGCAAAACCCTTCTTAAACTTAAAAGAGAGAATATAGATATTGCATTTTTGCAAGAAACCCACTTGATGGAAGCTGAACATGAAAAACTCAGAAGACAGGGGTTTAAATATGTCTTCTCCTCCTCAAATAGATCTAAACATACTAGGGGAGTAGTAATACTAATTTCAGGAAGGGTGACATATGAACATTTGTCTACTATTAAAGACAAAGAAGGTAGATTCGTAATGATCCGTGGCAAAGTTGATGGAAACTTGTTTACTTTATACAATGTGTATATTCCTCCTGGTGCAGAACCAAATTTCTATACTCAAATATTTGAAAGGATCACAATTGAAGCACAGGGGATTTTAATATGTGCAGGTGACTTTAATACTATGCTAAACCCAAATCTTGATTCAACTAGGATAAGAATATCTCGGCCCCCAAAAATAACAAAGAAAATGAATCTATTATTATCAGAAATAGGACTAATTGATATCTGGAGACACCTAAATCCATCAGTCAAAGACTATACCTTCTATTCATCCTCACACCAAACCTATTGGAACAATGGACCTTTCAGATGACTGCCCACTCTTCCTGTCCCTAAAAGTGACCTGTAGGAAGAAGCTTACACACTGGAAACTAAATCCTAGTGTACTCAACAACAACAACAGGACAGAACAGTTTGCGAAAGAAATGAAAGAAATTAAATACACTTGGAGTTTAATGATAATGGGGAGGTTTCCCCACCCATACTCTGGGATGCCTGTAAGACAGTAATGAGAGGGAGGGTGATTGCAGTGACATCTTTTCTCAAGAAACAAAGAGAAATAAAAATTAAGACCCTCCAGACAAAACTCAAAAACCTAAAATCTGAACAGGGAGAATCTCAGGATCCAAAGGTTAAAATAGAAATGAAAAAGAAAAGAAAATCTGAAGAGACTAAAAATAAATCATAAAAAATAAATCAATTTGGTGATAAATGATAAAATCATTTATCATTAAAGATTGTTTTAAAGCATACTATGAAAACCTATATTCACAACCTCAAGTCGGTACCGACCAGAAGATGGAGTCACTGCTCAAATCCTTAAATCTACCAAAACTCACGGAGGAAGAAAATAAATTATTAGCTTCTCAAATTTCAAAAGAAGAAATCTATTCAGCTATCTCAAGACTCAAAGCTAATAAATCCCCAGGCGCGGATGGATTCAGTGCAGAGTGGTATAAGAAACTGAAGGAGGTGTTGACACCTATTTTGCTAAAAACTTTACATTGGGTCCTGACAAAAGGGGAAACCACGACATCATGGAAAGAAGCGATTATATCAGTTATACCTAAGGGAAATAAGGACAAATTAGAATGCGCAAACTACCGACCATTTAGTGTACTTAATTTGGATTAAAAACTATTTACTTCAATTATCACAAAGAAACTTGTGTCAGGACCAGAGAATGGAGGACGCAGATGCAGGAGGTTTAATTCCAAGACTTTTATTTGAGGCAGCAGATCGACCAGTTCCTCGTGAGAGAAGCTAAATGGGCTATGAAATATTACTCTAAGAATATACTTTCCAAAAGTGGAGAAGTATATCTATATAAAAATTATCAAAACTCAAAATCACTCCACTAGCGGAGGAGAAAACAAAAGACCATGAAACTTTACTTTTAAACTAAATGTCACTCCTACTGAGGAGGAAAACAAAAGAGCCTCTCCTAGAAATCGGAGGAAATATGCTATGAAAATTTTACAAACAAAAAGGCCACTCCGCTCAGGAGGGAAAACAAAAAGGCTATAAGAAAAATTAACTCTGTAACTCTTACAGGTTCTATATTATCAAAACTTACTCTGGGAAAAACAAAATCACTCTTACGAGGAAAAATACCACTGGGAACTCGGAACTCGGAACTCGGAAACGGGCTTGAGAAAAACGCTAGGATGATGCACTATACGGAGACAGATACAACACACTGGCACAAGACAGGGGGAGACGCAGACTCTTAAGCACACAGGAGTAATGGGAAACAGGTGGAATCATTCATACCACAATCAGACTGGAGCACGAGAGGAAGGGCAAGTGACCTGAAACGAGAGGGAAGTTAGTCTTTCAAAATAAAACAGGAAATGACGAAACAAGACATGAAACGAGACAAAAACCCAACTTAACCTCACCACGGTGTGACAACTTGACAAAATTCTACCCCGAATAATCAATATGGATCAAACAGGTTTCATCTTAACACGTCAGACACATGACAATATTAGAAAATCCCTACAAATTATTAGACATATAAACCTAAATAAAATACAGGCCGTGTTGGTTAGTTTAGACGCCGAAAAGGCCTTTGACTCAGATGGAAATTTCTATTCAATGCCATGGAGAAATTCGGTTTCAATCAAGTAATTATTAATACATTGAAAGCCCTCTACGATAAACCAACAGCTAAACTAAAAACCAACGGGGAGCTCACAGACTCATTTTTGCTGGAGAGTTCCTTAATTTTAATTTTGATCCCTCTCATTGTCTCCGCTCCAGGTACCATCTTGACTGGGACAAAAGTTGTATAAAATATTTGGGAATTCTCCTGCCTTTAGACATATCAAAACTAGAAGAAATTAATTATAGCCCCCTCAAAAAAGAAATTATAGCGGATATCGATAGATGGAATGTAATCCCTTATTTGAATATCAGTTCTCGTATAGATTCTGTTAAAATGAACATTCTACCAAGACTTTTATATCTATTTCACTCAGTACCAATAGAGAAACCAGAATTGTGTTTTACAGAGTGGGACAAAATTCTTTCCAGATTTATATGGGCAGGGAAGAAGCCAAGAATAAAATGAAAAACTTTACAACTACCAAAAGTCACCTATCGGACCCCAACAACCCATGGATAATTGGCTCTATGAAAGCATGGGGTGAAATAACCAAAAAATATCAATTGAGGAGAAGAACTGAAATGTTTAAATGGTTTACATATGATCCAGATTTCGTTCCAAGCACGTATGACACAAGGTTCAAAAGTTGGGCAGAAAATGGACTTACAGCATACTGCACACTCTTAGATCAGGATAAAGTTTTGAGTTTCCAGGATCTAAAGGAAAAATGTGGTCTTCAAAACCAAGATCACTTTAGATATTTACAAATTAGGGATTTTATAAGCAAGAAATTCTCAAAGGATTTTACTTCAGGGAAGGATGAAATTCTTAAAATTTTTCAGAGGACTTATAAAAATGCCACCCTCCAAAAGATAATATCCAAACTATATTCAGCTCTTCAAAATCTTAAACGTGATCATACACTAGAAATAAAGGAAAGATTGGAAGCAGAGGGAGGCCTCACGGTCTCACAAGAGGAATGGGACAGGACTTGCAGACAACAGTGGTCAGTGACAAGCTCCCCCTCTTGGAGGGAACTCAGCTGGAAAAACGTGACTCGATTCTTTCGCTCCCCAGCACAAAAGACCAACTATTCCGATCAGACTGCCTGCTGGAGGTCCTGTGGGAATACTTCAGCAAATCATTTTCACATTTTTTGGAGCTGTCCCTCTGTGGCTCCATTTTGAAGAGAGATTCTTGGGGTCCTGGAGACTGTTTTTTTTAAAGGAAAATGTTTCTAAACTTCAAAGTTATGTACCTATGTGATCTGGATGGACTTGAATACACGATGCGGGACAAATACCTTTTGAGAGAGTTGTTAGTAGGGTGTAAAAAGGCTCTGACCAGAAAATGGCTTAAGAAAGAAAAAACAACAATAAATGAGTGGATTGATGTCATATATAATATATATGTTATGGAGAGAATTACATCGAAATTAAGTAACCAAACTGATATAACTGAAGGGAACTGGTCAAAATGGCTCAGCTATGTGTCAACTGTAAGACCTGATTTCATATTGATCGATATAGATCTTGCTCAAACCCTCTATTAAGATTTTATTTGAATTTTTTTTCCCTATTTTCAAGCAGCATCCTTATATTTCTATGTATGATGTGCTTATATTGATTCTGCCATTTTAATTAGTGCACAATCCTCCCTTCGTCATGTAATGTTATGTTATGTTATGTTTTTGTGCCTAACTGGCACATATGTGTATGTTACCAAGTAAAAACAAATAAAAAGTAAATAAAAAAAGAAAAAGAAAATACACATATGATATGACAATATGCAGATTTTATCTGAGCTTATAAAATCAAAACATTGTAGATTGCTAATTGAGGTTTTTGTACAGTTTTTACTGTTCCTTACCAATTATTTTAAGTGTAAAATTCAAAAGAAAAGGAGATGACAAATATATATTTTTTAAAAACAACCCAAATATGAAATTAATGGCATCAATGTAGATTTCTGTTCATATTATTATAATGTTATCGTGAATGTTTTTGGCCTCTATAGTCTGGTTGTGGAAATCTGACGGCCCTACATTCCACTGCTGCTGCCAGAATGTTGCTCACTCTTGTCCTTTCTTCCAGGCTTCTTCTTCTGGGGAGATGGGTCGCTGGTTGGGGGTTTTATTGGCTGAGACTGGTTCCACCACTGACCCCGCTACCCTGCACTACGACTACATTGATGTGGAGACCACCGCTAATGTCATCCAGCTGGCCAAGCAGTCTTTTTGGTGAGGCTATACAATTTTTTTGTTTGTTTTTCTCACTGTCTAATACCTGGAACAAATGCTGGGTTTTGACTTACTGTACTAACTGTACTGATATAGCACTTTTCTAGTCTAGCTGACCACTCAAAGTGCTTTTACATTACAAACCACATTCGTAGTCTGCAGATTTTATTTATTTTTTTCCCTCTATCACATACAGTACATTCACACATCAGAGGCAACATGGGTTTCAGTGTCTTGCTCAAGAATATTTTAACATGTGGTCCTGGGAACCAAACCACGACCTTCCAATTGGTAGAGCACTACTGTTCCGCCTGAGCTACAGTCGATAAGACCTGGAGAGACCTGGATTTTTAAATAAATTAATCTTAATGTTTATTCTTTAGTTTCACTAGTAAGCGTGCCGTCTCTCCCAACCCTTACCTGGACAACCCCATCAACGGATACGCCTGCCCGACTGGTATGGCACTGCACTACGACGATGTGCCTATAAATGGAACGGTGAGAACACACCTGCCTACTAAAGTTCTGCTAGTAAATTTTATTTAACGTGAGGTCACATTACAAACCAGTAGACCCTCCAGAAAAACGCGGGCATAAATCCTTGATTACGCGGGCTAAAATCCTTGATCTTGCGGGCTAAAATCCTGGATTTTGCGATTGAATATGCAGGGTTTTTTAATGATTTTATGCCGTGAAATTGCGAGAAGTTGCGGAAACTTGTGAATTATGCAAAAAGTTGTGAATTATGCAAAGTTGCAAAATATGCTGCTACTGAATGAAAAAGAGTCGTTTTAAAGACCTCCTATGATAAACAAGCATACTGGAACCAAGTTACTTCATAGAAGGTTTTTTTATTTTAACAACTTGAGCAGTTTCACAATACATACACACGCGCGTGCACACACACACACACACACACACTTCTCGGTCTCATTCTGTTTCATTTATTCTTTATTTGGCCAATTTCAAGCTTGTACGCTACTCACCTCGTTTCTGGTAGCCCTCGCAATGGTTTTGGAGGTTGATGCCTCGGTGAACGTGAGCTGTCTGGCTTTGGCTTTCCTTTCCGCAGCTGCAGAAAGCATTTTCAAATGTTTCGCGCTGGTAAAGTGGCACGTCACAGACGATTTTCTTTTATGCTCCAACACACAGTTGCACGGGGTGCAGAATAGTTTCCCCCCGCCAGTACATCGGGGTACTGGTTTGCCCGGTCTTTGGCAGTAATGTGCGGTAGGTGAGATCGATTAGCTTTTTTCATTTTGTCTCTCGTTAATTTTCGACATTTTTTTGTCTTCCCAACTTTATGCAGAAAAGTGCGGAGATTGTGAAATCAAGCGAATCCTGCATATTTCGCATATTTTGCGCGGAAAATGTGATTATTGCGGTGATATAAAATATTGACCCCCGCATAATCAGCGGTATTTTGCTGATTTTGCAATAAAATCAGCGATCGCAAAATCGCGTTTTTCTGGAGGGCCTAAGTAATGAACCAGTAATGAAACCTTGGCGAAAACCTGATCAGGGAAAATAAGTAAAAACAGGATAAACTTGCTGCTGTCCTCTCATATTGTGATCCAACAACAAAAATTGACTCATTCAGCTGTAACAGTAAGGCGAAAATGCAAATTCTCCTGAATAGTATTAACACTATCACTCCAGCTGAACACCTGAGATTGGACTGGAGTACAAAACACAACAACCAAACATACTAAATCAACTCATACGTTACCACAGTCAAGTTACCAGTGATCACAAAAGACTAATGATATTGTTTGTGATTTGATTTTTTTGGAAAAGCTGTTATTAAGTAGATTGAAGGTAAATATTAATTATGATCGGTACCTTGGTAAATAATCACTGATAAAGTATAATGACCGTTTTCCCGATTTTTTTTTTTTAATACAGCCTAGAAGACAGTGGGTGCAGCAGCCAGAATAAGAGCAGCTGATACAGCAGTCCAAAATAATCTTTTACCTTGTAACGATGGCAAAAACTGATTCTAATGGGCTGACCTGGACAAACTCCCTAAATTCTTAAATTCATCTCTTTCCTGGGATCCCTCTGAGGTGCCATTTATACTAATCTGTTTCTATATCGTTTCTATCGCGGATGCACTGTCCATTTACATTAAAATACTGGAATACGACTTCATAGGTGGAAGGATTCAAAGACGCCGGAGCCCACGTAAGCATTCGCATACGATGCTGATTTTAGCAGTTGTAAACGGTGAGAAACGCGGATCCGCAGTGCTGAGCTCTAGCTACTCGGCTTTTATGATGAGAACCCAGCCACTGCAGCAACGCAAGCCGTATGGAGCGCCGCTTTTGGGTTAGCCCGGGAAGAAGCAGCGCATGGTGGGACAATTTCGTGGACCAAGTTGTTGTCGCCGAAGAATGGCGCGAGAACTTTCGAATGTCCAGAGCCTGATAAATCTGTTAATATAAAGCAGTTGCGCATGCTCCAGATGCAAGGGCGATCATGTGATGTGATGGCTGATTAGTCATGTGACTAGCGAATCAGCCGATCCCCGTTTCAGTGTAAATGTAAATAGTTTGCAAGACGCCGACACGAAGAAATGGTGAAATGAATTAATGTAAACAGAGCCTGAGACAGACAGGATACAGTCTCATCAGGAAAGTGCATTAGTTGTCCTGTCATCAAGGGATACCATGCTGTAGTTGTTCAAAATGTTTCTGAAGAGCTTTGTATTTTTGACACCTAATTCTCCTCCAATGTTGGTCTTTCCTATCTTAGCACCTCCAGCTCAGAGCATTATGTGGTAACATTTTATACTGAAAAGCTTGCAGGTAGATTCGTGATCTCACAACAAACAGGCAGAACTTTTCACATATTTTGTGAATTAAACAGCCCACTAATCGACAGAAAAATTATGATTAATCAGTGTAGCTGTCACTTCAAACAGATCTCCCATAGAATCACTAAAATACTGTTCTTGGTCATCCTTCAGAGAGCCAACCAATCACAGAGCTGAACTCACTCCATTTGCCTCCCAGCAACATGCAACTTGAAAAGTTCTGATAGCTTGAAAAAAACTTTTGTCTTCTTTCAGTTAAACTTTCCCAATCCAGCACAAACTGAATGGAACAATTTAAGAGTTTTGTTTTCTCTAGAAACACTCAGTTTAGTTCAAATTGGTCATTTTTATAATAAAAATAATTTATTGAATACAAGACTCTTTTTGAGGGCTTAGAGGGCCCTGTGTTACAGAATCGTATTTATCAGTTGGAGATCCAGAACAGTGTGTGTGTAAAGACATTGTTTTGTCAAGTGCTGGACCAATTAGGAGAAATGATTCTCCTTTAATGTCATGTACTGCAATAATACTGATGCTACTAACCTTATACTGCATCACCTCACCCCTCTGTTCTCTTAATATTGTTTCCTCCTATTACTTTTCTTTTCTTGGTTTATCTTCTCTTTTCTTGTTTGCATGCTTTCCTGGTCTAAACCAGGAGCCAAAGTTGCTGTACTCCAGTCCCAGCACAGGGGGGTGTCAGCTGAAAGAGGAGGTGCATTATGAGAATGCTGACCTATATGAGATCATGCCTGCTCCCAAACTGGTCAACCACTGTCCTCCCAAGCCTTCCTCCACTTCTGCTTCCTCTTCCACTTCTTCTACTGCTTACTACAAAACTCCTGTTTGTAAAATATCCTCCAAGTTCCTCTCTGCTGACCGTAAACCTAAAGACACCACTCAGGTGACTAACACTATCCTCTCTTATGTTTTTCTCCTTTAGTTCAGTATATTGACAGTGTCTTCTAACTGATGCTAACATTTATATTAGAAGATCTAACAGATAACATTTTTTCTTTTTTAAAATGTAAAAATGAATGTTATTAGCTGCATTAACTTATAGTTTTGGGTCTGCTGGAGAAGCTGGTTTATCAAACTTGTAAACTAAAAAATAACTGCAGCCGCAACGAAGCTCACAAGCTGGAGAACCAAATCAATATGGAGTTAACAGATGATTGTCTGTTGCTTTAACACTGTACATAATCCCATCCACCCCAGGTTCCTGAGAAACCTGGAGCTGATTTGTTTGTGAAACCAAAAAAATTAACTACCGTACTGCACTCTATCCGTACAGGATAATGAAATTGAACTGACTGATTTACATGAGGCAAATGTGTGAGTGAGAGCTGCTTGGCAGAGGGGAGGAGAAAGCTGGTTATTATTCCAGCAGCAGCAGGCTATGACTCACTGGATGAGGTGTTGATGTTGGCCACCCAGTAGCCCATGTCTCTCCCCACCAGCCTATGAAAAGTGTTTCTCTGCTGCTGTAGTTTGTAATTAAATTATTACCATGACCGGGCCTGAAATGACTCCCATGTCCTGGATTTGGAAATCTTTTCAGTCAGGATTGTTTTAGACAGTGCTGATACTGAATTGATTATATACATGTTGTTACTTGTTATATACATACATACATGTATGTATGTACATATAGATATGTGTGTGTGTATATATATATATATATATATATATATATATATATACATACATATATCTATAATGCATGTATATCTGGACAACGTGTGTCTGGGTTTGTGTGGTTTTCCCACACATTGTCTTTCCTTCCTCCTCTTTACAACCACGGTTGGCTGCAAGTGTCATTTTTATTTTTACAGCCTGGCTGTAAGTGCCACCCTGCCTCCACAACCATATAAGCCACCTCATAGTTTTGAATGGAGCTCCACCTCCTCCCCACCACCGCTTTGATGCATGGGCTGTGGGTGGCACAGCCAACGGGTGTTAACATCGCCTCTAAGACCACAAAGTGCAGCTCACTATAAGAAGTACATTTTTATCCTTCAAGGTGTACAGCAGACCGCAGCTATATGAACACAAAATAGGATGAATATGTGAAAATCTTTGAAAGAATTAATTAATGCTTTAATTACATATTATAGCTCCATAAATTAATATGGAAATATAAGTACAAAATAAAAATTTATATAAAGTATTTTCATTTATGTATCATAATCTTTTATAATTTTCATAATTTATATGATATATGTACTCAATTATTAGCTTCCTCTTTTTGACCTTCACTTTAACATGAGAAGACTACTTTACCTATCTCTTATTTCACCTTAACTCATTGGCTGCCAGCCATTTTCAGTTCAGAGCCACCCATACTGCCAAGTGTTTTTCAGTATTTTGACTGATTTTTCAAGACCCACAGAAAAGTGTGTCTTATTACTATGTACACACCGAAATTACCAAAAGAAAGAGTAGACTCTCTTCTTTGATCAGGAAAAAAAGTTTGTTTCTACCATTTTCAGTCTTTTAGTAATAGACAGTAGAACATAGGTTGGTTTCACCAAAATCAGCTGTTTGACCCAAGAAACGGAGAAAACATGCTTTTTCTTTTTTTGTGCAAAGTGGCACTGCTGCCACCTAGCGGGTAATTTTGCCAGTATATTCTCTGTTTAGTGTTTACAAGCCTAAGATTTAGTGACGAACTCCGCTAGATTGTCCCCCAGCCCGCTCCGTTAAAAAACGCAATTGACGTCTATAGACGTCTTTGGCAGTGAACGTTTTTTTTAAATTGACGTCTATAGACGTCAATGGCACCGAAAGAGTTAAGTGACATCACATCAAAATATTGATCAGGATACATTCGAGGTTCA
This sequence comes from Odontesthes bonariensis, assembly GCF_027942865.1. NCBI lineage: Eukaryota > Metazoa > Chordata > Actinopteri > Atheriniformes > Atherinopsidae > Odontesthes > Odontesthes bonariensis. The sequence goes on along the minus strand of NC_134524.1, from coordinate 29,358,322 downwards.
GAATTCAATTCAATTCAATTCAAAAGTACTTTATTTATCCCAGAGGGAAATTAAATGTTGATGTAGCTCAATTAAATCAAGGAGTTATTATAGATGCTGATGGCTGTGGGCAGGAAAGATTTCCTGTAGCGGTCTGTTTTGCATCCAAACTGAAGAAGCCTTTGACTGAAGAGACTCTGTTTTCCGATAACAGTCTCATGGAGAGGATGTTCAGGGTTGTCCATAATTCTCTTGATTTTATGCAAAATCCTTCTTTGCATTATTGTCTCCAGAGGTTCCACAGTCGTCTCCAGAACAGAACCAGCCTTCCTTATCAGGTTGTTGAGTCTTTTTAGGTCCCTGGTTCTGATGCTGCTGCCCCAACAGATGACGCAAGAGGAAATGACGCTCTCAACAACAGACTTGTAGAATATCTGCAACATCTTGTTGCAAACCTTGAAGGACCTTAGCTTCCTCAAGAAGTACAGTCTGCTCTGTCCTTTCTTGTAGATTGCTTCACTGTTTTGTCTCCAGTCCAGTCTGTTTGTCCACATGAACACCAAGGTATTTATATTCCTCAACCACCTCCACTTCTTCTCCCATGATGGAAACAGGGTTCGATCTGACCCTGTTTCTCCTGAAATCTACAATCATCTCCTTTGTTTTGTTAACATTCAAGATGAGATGATTGTTCCCACACCATGCCACAAAGCGGTCCACCAGCTCTCTGTACTCAGCTTCTTGTCCATCTCTGATACACCCGACAACTGCAGAGTCATCTGAATATTTCTGTAGATGACAGGAGTCTGACTTGTACTGGAAGTCTGAAGTGTACAGAGTGAAAAGGAATGGTGAGAGTACAGTCCCCTGTGGTGCTCCTGTGCTGCTGATCACCTGGTTAGACACACAATTCTTCAGTATGACAAACTGTGGTCTGTTTGTCAGGTAGTCATTAATCCAGGTGATTGTTGAGGCCTCCACCTGAGTCTTCTGGAGTTTCAGACGAAGCAGATCAGGCTGGATTGTGTTAAATGCACTGGAGAAATCAAAGAACATGATCCTCACAGTGCTGCCTGCTTTGTCCAGATGACAGTGGGTTTGTTGAAGCAGGTGTATGATAGCGTCTTCAACTCCAACTCCATGGCGATAAGCAAACTGCAGGGGGTCCTGATATGTGCTGGTTTGCTTACACAGGTGGGTCAACAGGAGTCTCTCCAGGACCTTCATGATGTGGGATGTCAGGGCAACAGGTCTGTAGTCATTGATGTCTGAAGGGTGAGTTTTCTTTGGTACCGGAACCAGACAGGATGTCTTCCACAACAGTGGTACCTTCTCTTGGGTCAAGCTAAGGTTGAAAAGGTGTTGCAGAATCCCACAGAGCTGCTCTGCACAGGCCTTCAGGACTCGGGGGCTGACACCATCTGGACCTGCAGCCTTGTTCCGGTTCAGTCTCTCCAACTGCCTCTTCACCTGACTTCTAGAAACAGAAAAGTGGGAGGGGGAGGCAAAGGGGACAGCAGCATCTCCTGATTGGGTTGAAGACAAACTAGTGGAAGCAGAAGAATCCATGACTGAGGTGGAGGTGGAGATGTTACAGGAAAGCTGTGGGTCAGAGGAGGGTGGGATGTCTCTTTGGCTGGGAACAGGAGGGGAGGATGATGAGCTTGTTCCTGAACTGAACCTGTTGAAGAATGTATTCAGCTCATTTGCTCTGTCCAGACTTCCATCCATCCGATCCTCCCTCTGCTTGAGGCCTGTGATCTTCTTCATTCCTGACCACACATCTCTGATATTGTTCCTCTGCAGTTTACTCTCAAGCTTCTTTCTATACACCTCCTTGCTCTCTCTGATCTTGACTTTGAGCTGCTTCTGTATACTCCTCAGTAACTCCCTGTCTCGCTCCCTAAAGGCTCTTTTTTTTTTTGTTCAATAGTTCCTTTAGCTCACTGGTGATCCAGGGTTTGTTATTAGGGAAGCATCTCACTGTTCTGGTGGGGATGGTGTTGTCCACACAGAAATTTATATAGTCAGTCACACACTCAGTCATGGCATTAATGTCCTCTCCATGTGGCTTACAAAGAGAAATCCAATCAGTTGCATCAAAACAACCCTGTAAGGCTTCTTCAGCTTCATGTGACCACTTTCTAACAGTCCTTTTTGTGACAGGTAGTCTCTGGACAAGGGGTTTATATGGTGAACAGAGAAAAACAAGGTTGTGATCTGATTTACCCAGGGGAGGTCTTGATTTGGAAATGAATGAATCCTTGACATTTGTGTAAAACAAATCCAATGTCTTGTTTTCTCTGGTAGAGCAGCTGACAAACTGTTGAAAAGTTGGCAGTGTAGCAGAGAGTGAGGCATGATTAAAATCACCAGATATTGCCACAAAAGAATTGGGGTGTTGTGTCTGTATCTTAGCAACAACGGAACTGATGACATCACATGCAGTGTCGGCAACAGCTGAGGGTGGAATGTAAACAGCCACCAAAACAACACTGGTGAACTCTCTTGGCAAATAATATGGACGAAAACTTAATGCCAATAGTTCAATGTCAGGACTGCAGAGACGACTCTTCACAGTAACATGTCCTGGGTGACACCATCTGTTGTTGACAAGCACTGCCAATCCACCCCCTTTCCTTTTCCTGCTACTCTTTAAATCTCGATCTGCTCGTACAGTCAGGAAGCCCGGCAGAGAGACGCTGGAGTCGGGGATATGATCCTGCAGCCATGTCTCAGTAAAACACATAATGCTACATTCCCGATATTCTTGCTGAGTCCTTGTCAAGGCTAGAAGTTCATCCAACTTGTTAGCTAACGATCTTACATTTCCCATGATGACGGATGGCAGAGATGGTTTGAACTTCTTCTTTCTTTCTCTCCTCTTTGCTCCTGCTCTGCATCCACGACGCCTCCTTTTCAATTCCAGTGGGATTTCTGGCTTCAGTTGTCAAATTATTTCTGCTTTTCCAATGTTAATCAGCTGCTCCCTGTTGTAAACCACCCTGTTGCTGTGGTTATGCATCATAACAAAAGAGCAAAATATACAAAATTATTGGGAAAAATCAATCCAGCTGCACAGCATCCAAGGCAGGAAGGAACAGTTGTCCAAAAAATGCAATTTCTTCCAAGAAAAAACAGGAATGAAATTTAGAAAAAATAAAAAATCTCAATGTGAGGTACAGAGCTACTCCAACGAGCTGCCACCCTCAGCGGCGCATTCTAGAAAGAGGTTTTAGAAAAAAAAAATTCTAGAAAAGAAAGTAAATTATTTTTTTAAGTAACTTCCAATGTTATTAATATAATAACAGTTTCTCACATAGATACAGTGTAGTGAATATAATTTTTAATACATTAGCTGTACATTTGGCTAAAATATAAACAGAAGGTTCAAGGTTCAAATGGTTATTTGTTTCTGATGCATGCCATGAAAGATGTTGCTCTTGCCACGACTGCACGAAGAATTTGCAAACCCACTCAGCTCCAGAAAAGCTTGTTTTGGTTTTATTGCTCAACATGAATATTAAAAAGCTCAGAATTAACCTGTACCAAATGGCATAGACACAACACTTCAACCGTCAGATCTACACACTTGTATTATCAATGGCTAAAATACCTAAAGTTGTTTGTTTTCCTTTTCCCCAAAAAGACTCATCAGACACATTTTGCACTGAACTCTCACTGGTTGCAAGATTAGTTTATTTTAGTTATGATACTACTGGAAAAAAATTAAAACAATTCTTGGAAAAGCAGAATGCATAATTGTGCTAGTCGCTGACTGATGTGTTTTAAAATGCATACCTCTGCATTGAGACTAATAAGTGGATGCAAGGTCCTGATTAAAAGACACTTATCATGCTCAAACTGGCTGAACAACAATTTCCAATGCAGATGAAATAGGTTTCCAGCACTGACAGCATGTTTTTTATTAGCTGGTCATGCTCGACACAGCTAATTGTCACATGATCAAATTGTCACATCAGCATTGAGTCATAAATAATTATACTGGGGTTGAGATTCCCGTCACCTGCTGCAGTCATCATCTTAAACAGTAGTTGTCGCTACTAAGAAACTGACAGCACTTCCCACAGCAATATACACCAATCATTCAAGCACAAAAATAACTACACAAGTTTAACTTCTCTGGTTTACTTTTAGGCCGTATTTGATGTTATTATCACTAATTGTACCTTCTTGGGTTTTGATGGGTCATACAGATGCTTGTAGAGACAAACCTGGTCACACACTCTTTTCTACAGCACTTGTATGTATTTCCATGTACCGTGACAGTGACTGTAAACTTTGCTCCACACATGAATTACTTGACACTGATTTATTCAGCATTATGTTTCAGGAGAAAATCAAGTCTTGTTTTCCCAGGGTCGACGTTTCCAAATAAATGACTGTTTCATCTTTTAAATTTCCAGCATCTAATCAGAGGAATCTTTTAGTGGAGAGCGATTTGTGTAGTTTTAAACTGTTCTGTGATATTGGAACAGTTATCTAAAAAGGCTCACTCTTTCTTTTTCTGCCTCAAAAAGCTAAAGGGAAAGAAGGGAACAACAACCAACGGTGTGACATCAAAGCAGAAAGCGGTGCCAAAGAGTCAGTCCAAGAAGAATGGAGTAAGTGGGACAAATGGGACAGCATCTGTGAAACGCAACAACTCCAGTAAGTGGTGGTATCAGACTCCCACTGTAAAAAACGAGACAGAGAAGGAAAAGCTTGTGTAGTGTGATTTCTTTTTTTAAAGCAGGTTTGGACTATCTGTACCATTGTAACGTTTGACATTGGTTTAGTTTTTCCACTCAGGTCTGTGCTGTGAGTGAGCAGCAGACAGTGTGTCTGGCTTCCCAGTCCCAGCCTCTGCTGATTGCCCTCTAGAAAAACTCTGCTCCACAGCAATTTGGAAAATGTAAGATGTCTAAATTACAGCTGGTTTAAGTAGGGGGAGTAAATAACTCAAACTTAAAACCTATCCCACGCTTAAGAGGATCCAAGTGATGCACTCAGGCCAGATTTGAGTCTGCTGCCTACATTGATGGAGGACAGCGACACATTCATTTTCATAGTAGTATTCCTCTGCTCAGTGTGTAAATGAGAAGGCTGAAACTGCTTCTGTAGCTTGTTATTCCTCCAAATGTCAATGGAAATAGCAAAAGTGTCATATTGGATTGGAGTTGTAGGATTCAATCCCAGCAGTTTAATCGAACAATCTTTTCAATTAAATTTAATTCAGTTTTATTTATACAGAGCCAAATCACAACAATGTCATCTCAAGGCACTTCAAGGCTACAGTCCCACTGAAGCCAATTAAAATCCAATACATTGTAACACAATCATAATCCAATAAAAATAAATTCCAAATTGGTCTGACTCTTACAGAGCCAGTAAAAAAATTGCCTAGCAAAAGAAGCTGTCTAGCTTTATAAACATAGTGCATCCACAAAGACTACCATGTTGGATGTAACTATCACTGTGTTTTCCAAGAATGGAAAAGATAGTCCTGGTAATTAATTTCTGTTCAAGGCTGTGGCTGTGAGGTCAGTGGGTTTCTGGGCAGTTCATCTCCCATGGTGCTCCAATTCTCCATTTTCCTACACATTTATGGATCTCAACCTTCACTGTCAAATGTCTTCATCTTCTTGTCTGCAGCTTTTTTACACCCTTTGTCTTTGTTGTGCAGATGCGGAGCAGTGTAAGTACGGCAAGAACCGCGTGGAGGCTGATGCCAAGCGACTGCAGTCCAAAGAGGAAGAGCTGATGAAGAAGAAGCAGGAGATCAGGATCAATCTAAACCAGCTGAAGAACGAGAGGAGAGACTTGCGCACAGCTGTGGAGGCTGCTACTGGTAAGACATGCCAAAGTGTTTGGTATGAAGAGTCCTGTCTAAAAACTGAAAGCAGGAGAGTGAAGTGTCTACTTTAGGAAAAAACCCTCTAATTTCTTCACTCGGCATCTTGCCTGATAAAAGTTTTTTGAAGTGATCTCTTCTCTCATCAGGCAAGCGCTCACAGGCATCGCTGTCAGAGCGACTGAAGAGAGTAGAGGATGAGTGCAAGCAGAAGGAGGAGGAGCGCGTGAACCTGGAGCTGGAGCTGACAGAAGTGAAGGAGAGCCTGAAAAAAGCCCTAAGCGGAGGGGTCACCTTGGGCCTCACCATCGAACCGAAAGCTGGCTCCTCCAGTCTCCAGGTCAGAACTTCTGCTTCATTTGTTTGCTATCCTTCTTTCACCGCAGTTTGGAAATTAGCTCACTAGCAAGCTACCACATTAGCAGGCTGATTATTATTTTTTCCCTGTCCCTTTGGTTTGTGTTTTTAGTCACCTGCAATGCTTCGACGAACACAGGAGTCTTCTCCCTTCTCCAGCTGCGACACCAGTGACACTGAGTCCTGCTCCCTGCCAGTCAACAGCGCATCGCTGCTCCGCCGGCAGCAGGGCAGCCAGAAGCCCTCACCTGTCCGGGGACACGTCCTCAGGAAGGCTAAGGTCAGAGCTCATGCTGGTCCCACCTCTGCCTTCATTACTCCATGTTCACTACAGCATGTGACCAAAACTATGTGGTGCACTCATTTATTTATGCACCAACCCAACTCATTCAAGAAAGAGGTTTCAAATCCAGCATCTTAGGCGCATTCCCACCGTATGAACCTTTTGCAGTTCCTATAACCTTTTCAGGAATAGGGCTGTTTTTTCCCGCATTCGGACATACAGGAACTAGGGACCACGGCCCTCAGTTCCTATAACCCTTTTAGCTCCTTTTCCAAGGCTGGGTCTTTTCTGGGTTCTATAGGAATACATATGATGTAGGTGTTTGGTGGTTGGTAGCTTCGCCCCTTGTCAGATTTCCGCTTCTTCATGTTCCTAATCTGCTCAACGTAAACAGTAGAATAACAGCTGAAATGTTTACTCATACGACACAGACACAACCGGTGCGTTGTCTTCGGAAATTATTACGCCTTTTTTTTTCTTTTCTTTCTTTTCTTTCTTTCTTCTGTTTTCTTTCTTTTTGTAAAAGCATTCAACTAAAAAACCTCATGGGGCCAAGTCCAGTGAGGATTTAAGGTGATTTACAGTGAAAGCTTCTAGCACCTCTACCAATAGGTTAAACTTACACGTCGTCTCCTTTGTCTGCGGCGCTCTGCTCTCCTTCCTTCCTTCATGAAACATCTTCCAGCCTCGATGTTAGACGCCCAATGTGATCGTCCATGATTAATATTACCATCATGCAGACCATGAACACAGTGGCCTCCCCGCTCTCCATATTAGCTTCTTGGTGGTGTTTTTTTCTTCTCTCCTTACTTTTATCGGTTTTTGTTTTGTTTTGTTTTGTTGTTGAGTGTGGCGCTAAAGTAACACATCACTGTCGCAGACGGTTGCGTCGCATCAGTCCCTATCAAGGTCCTATCAAGGTCCCGACTCGAATGCGGCTTTTGTGATGAACAGGGGAGCAGACTGCAAGATTCATCACAGTTTACACATTGTTATTTGTGCTGAGCGAGGGGAAGTCAGTTTAAGCCAGCCAGTGAAGTTAAAAAAGATCTGACTCACCAGCAGTTTTTTTTTACCACCAGGCAGATACGTTGTTCTGTCTACTGTGTTCTACTTGACTGTAGCTTTAGTTGTTCTAGGATGCATTTGGATTCTGAATGATGCTCCTGCAGGTGAAGATACAGACCAGAAACCTACCCTTGTTGACTCTTTATCAACAATAACAAAATCTTTACTTGTAGGTTTAATGTTAGGGTTCTCATACTTTTGGTCACATACTCTGCATTGTATATCTGTTAGTACTGCAAACTTTGTATATATATATATATATTGCGGTCCTGAGGCAAGACCCCCTTACCCTACCTGCCTCACTGCCTGTAAGTCACTTTGGATAAAAGCATCTGCCAAATGCATAAACATAAACATATATATATACGAAAATCAGCAGGGTTCAGGCTGAGCAGTGCAGAGGCAAAATTCAGACTTGACAGGTGGCAGAGGCTACACACCAATCAGCCATAACATTATGACCACTTGCCTTGGACTGAGTAGGTCTTTCTTCTTTAATATTTTAAAGATAAGGTTTTGTTGATGGATTCAACATGTAGTCCATTACAAGTTCCTCTTTAATGCAAAAACCTGCATCACATCAGCTGATGCAGCACATCAAACACAAACACATGCAAACCATTTCATAGCATGTAAACTAACCGAGTCTGCGTTTGTCTTGCAGGAATGGGAGCAGAAGACAGGCACATAAACCACTCCAGTCCCCACATCAGCTTCGTTTTCACTCCTTTTTCTCTGTTAAAGACATTGTGTATATATTTATTTAAAACTGTTCATAGAGTCAGAAGGTGCTGACAAGGACACAAATATAGTATTAGCGTGAGCTGGGTTTCATATACTGTAAGTATCACAACATACAGACATAGCAACATTGTTAAACTTCTATGCTGTCGAGCATGCTTAGTGTGCTAAGTTGTGCAACTTGTGTTGTCTGCTGTCATTTCTCATTAAGCAATCATCTTTCTTTTTTTCTCTCTCTCAAAATCTGTTCCAGCAGTTTGAGTCTAAAAGAAAAAAAAAATTAAAACCAAGTATTTATTTGTAAATGTTTAAAGGAAATACTGACTCCCCCTTATTTATGTTGATGTATTTAAAGTATTTTTCTAGAATTTGTGGCTATCCACACAAACCAGGTTCTTACAGTTCTGTCAGTTGTTATTCAATGATATACATCTTTTAGGGTCACAGTAACTGTTACACACACCAGCTGAACAAGAATATGGCTTCCCTTATGGGTATTTAAAGATTACTTAACATCATTAGGATTACAATAAAAACACATGAAAAGCACAAGGTTGAGCTGTGGCTGAAAGACGTGTTGGCAGGAGGTACATGGTTGTTGGATCTGTTGCTGTATAGCTCAACTGGTTAAACAGATTATATGTCTGTATGTATGGAGACTTGAGGTTCAAGTCCTGGCCACTCCCTCTGTCCCCTGTCTATCCAGTCAAATAATGTCCACTTGTGCTTGCAAAACCTTTAAAAGGAGGAAGTGGACATGGTTTGTCCAAGTCTTTGTTGCTTTTAGTGCTGAATGCTTTTTCTGATAAATTACGCAGGTAAAGCCACCAAAGATCAGGACTTGTAAGCAAGTTTTAAGCTCACCGAACACAAGAGGAAAGTGAAGCTTTGTAGGGGGAACGGGTGATCTAATACAGAGGCAGAATGTCTGTATAAGTGGTAGTTTGGTTTTATATCTTGTTGATATATAAGACTAAATTCGATAATAGACTGCCCTGCCCAACATTGCTGTCCACAACTAATCTGGGAAGTCAGGTGATAAATGTCTAGCTAACTAGTCCTTTTCTTACATTAAACACAGTTCAGCTTTATTGTCATTGTATAATGCATGAAGCATGTACAGTGTATAGTGTCATTTCAGTCATTAAAGTGGTCTAGGCAGAATTTGACCTCTGGCTGTACACTGAACACTTTATCTCTAAATGCTTTATGTTTCATAACAAAGCATTTGTTTAAAAATATTTTATTTGCAGCAGACAGCTTTTAACGGTTAACAGCTTTTTAGTGTCAAAACAAAACATAAATGAGAACAGTCGGAAATCAAAAAGTCATCGCTGTTCCTCCAGATCTTTTCTCATTCCCTCAGCTTTGTGACTCCTGCTTACTTCAGCCTCAAACAGACTGTGGTTCCTTGGTGTTGGAAACTGGTGTTGGAATTACACAGCCATACAAGCAACATTTGAGTTTTTGGTCCTTTTAATTGTCAAAGGGTTCGTCAACTCACTTGAAGAGTGAGCACTCCTCAGCTAAAGTTGTGATAATTTTCTGTATGAAATCAATAATGCTGAACAGAAGTCAGCTGTAAAGACAAAAATAATTATTTCACTTAAGAAATAAGAGTTGCTTTTTCAAATTCCCCAAGTAAACAAGCAATACAGAAAAAAAAAAAACACACAAGCAAAAATGTAAAATAAAATACTTTTTCAATGAACACATAAGCAGAATTTGCTTTGAACTTTTCTCCTCAAATTGCAAAATTTATGATCTATTTACCAGAAAGTGACTGACATAAATGAGATGGATGCAGCTGTACAGGCAATTAATAAAGAAACAGCTGACACTTCTTTTCCTGTAGGGACTGACCAACTGACTGGCTTGAGCAAAACAACACAACTCAGAAATTAAAAGGTCATCACTTTCGGTGTCAGAATTGTTATTAATTTATATATTCTACTTAGGTCAGCCTCAAACAATCTGAGTCAGCTGTGACATTTACAGACATGCGAAACAAATTTCATGTTGTGGTCCTTACATTTTCTGACAGCATAATTTTTGAGTGGTCAAAACGTTTTTTCAACGTACTTGAAAAGTGAGCACTGCTCAGCTTTGGACAAAACTAAACTGATAAATGTCTGATATAGTACAAATGGGATCTAGAAGAATTGTTAGCTATAAACTTTATTTGTCTAGAACTGCAAAATCAGTATTAAAACGATCAATTTAAGCAAGTGAATATAATTCACATGTCCACTTTAGTTGTTGCTGTGCAGAACTACTAAGTGCAGCTTCAGCCATGCTGTTACAACATACCCAGCTAACTGAGGGATTGTGCTTCTTTGAATATGCTGTTGATGTCCTGATGGATGGCTGCTGCAGCGGGGTGCGTGTTAGAGCTTCATGCAGGTCAGGCTCAGGCGAGGCGGCCCTCACATTAGTGTAGATCCTGTGATCATGCCACTTGTCTACTGTAGCCTTGTGATCTGTGTGTGTGTGTGTGCACCCTAATGTCTTCAAGGCACATTCCAAACCCCTTTGACAGTACACTGACTGAAATAGAGGCACTTGCTGTAAACTCCAATTGCTGTGTGTTCTGTTATACCAAAAACTGTGACTTCTTTTTTCAAACTGCTACATTTATTCACACACACACACACACACACACACACACACACACACACACACACACATACACTGATCAATGTCAGATTTTCATGGTGCTTTTTTTGTGACTTTTGACTCCACTGTCTTAGCTTTGCTGCTTTATAGATACTGCATGAGTATAGACGGTGTTTTGTTTTTTTTAGACTGCTGACCGTCGTATTAGCATACACATGGTTTTGTGCTACATAAAGCACAATAGCACCCTCTGCTCCACAGTCATGTATATAGTTTCTGTCTCCTCCCTGTTGTCAGACTGATATCCCACAAGTCTGAACCACAGCTGAACCGCAGTTAGCATGTAAACATGAAGACTGGACCGAGCAGGGACGTCTGTCTGCAAGTGTTAAGTTTTAAGAGAGCAGGTTGTGTTGCAGTGAACCTGCTGGGCATTGTGAGAGGGGATGGAGGAACTGGGAAAGTACATATTCATGCGTCATTGTGTGTTTTTGCACCTTATAAGTTCTCTTGTTTGTTGTATATCTCAGACAGTCTCCACATTGGTGACAGACATGCTTGTTTATAAGTGAATAAACCTTTTCTCTATCAGCAGTGAATGTATGCTTTATTTGTGAAATATAATCAAGAGCATCAGAAGCTCTGCCACTGCAATATACTTACTGGTGAAGTTCTAAAAATTTCTAGTGACCAGTAAGTTCAGGGAACCTGAGCAACATCAACATCACCATTTTCACACCCGTATCAAGATTTTTCAAAATAAACACAAATCAAATTATACATCTACTGTATGTTTATTTAATTTTATCACACGTTGGCCACATTAGGGTTTTAATTCAATATGTAAAACTAGAAAAGATTTTTTCAAAGCAGCCACTTATTGCTTTGATAATAGATATGTACAGTCTTTGCTTTCCCTTAACCAGATTCATGAGGTAAATTGCAGAATGCTTTTAAGTTAACAGATGTTTGTGACCCATCAGATGTGTTGTGCAGAGGTGCTTTTACTGTTTACTGTTTCTGGTTGAGATCATGTTTTACAGTTTTTCTCAAGTCATCCTCGACACTTGCAAAACAGCAATTGCATTTTTCAAAACAATTTGTGCAAATAGCAAAACCCCATGGGTTACCTGCAAAAGCCAGTCTCTTGCTCAAAATCCTTAGTTCATTTCCCAGAAATAAATATCTGTCGATGAACATGTCAGTGTTATCAGAATGACAAGTCCTTGTGTCATTCTGTACAGATAAGACAGTCAAATTGCTTAGTCATGTAGTCAATTTTATCTGTGTACTCTGGAGGGATGTTCTGATGTAAACTATGGCTAAAGTTTTGATGACAATTATTGTAAATTGTAGTTGTGGGAGATTGATTGCAAGAGACTGGACAAGATTCACAATTACGCTTTAACTGTTGGTACTGTAATTTGTTGACAAACCATGTCGTTGGAATACAGAAAGGAAAAGACCACTGCATAGCACAAAGAAAAAAACAAAAGTTGAATTGTGAACATAGCACAATCTCCTTCGGGACAACATGTACATGCAGTGCTGTAAGAATCACAGTGCAGTCTTCCTACACCTCCTGACGTTCCTGTGTATTGCTTCCCAACTCCTCCACCATGCAGCCTCACTCCTCTTCCTCTTCTTCTTCTTCTTCTTCTTCTGTCTAGCTGTTGACCCCATCCAATTCCTCGTCCTTCCATTGTCAGACAGTGTAACATTGTGTTGTGCTCCGGTTATATACAGTATATACTTGCCAGTTGATGGTTCATGAGATGCACCTTTGAGCTATTTCAGAAAACTGGTTGATCATTGGTTGATCTAATCTTCACACATTTCCCTTTGTTAGAGAAAGGCAAGATTCACCTGGGAGCAATTTACTTCAGGACAGATTTAGAAAAAAAGTCTAATTTAAGTGTATAGAAATATACTTGACATATTATGACAACTTGTTCAACAATTTTACATGTAAAGACTAATCCAATGGACAAATGCCTAAATGTTGTGTGTGTGTGTGTGTGGGGGGGGTGATACTATTCAATAGAGACCCATTATAATACATTTGGATTAACATGACATAAGCAACTGATAATGTAGGAAACAGCAGAGAATTGTTCATAATCATTTGCATGGATGTACCAAAGCATTTCCAACTTGTTCAAAGAAATGAGAAACTGCTTTTTTGATGTGCAAAAGGGACACTGTCACGCCCAGGGACTCGTTTTTAGTTTTCATGTTTTAGGTTATGTTTTTGTGTTCAGTCCATGTTTAGTTTAGTCATGTCTTAGTTTCCCTGCACTCTGTTTATTAGTTCACTCACTTCACTTGTGTTTTTTCCCTCAGCTGCACTCACTCTCCAATCACTCTCACTCCCTATTTAGTTTCCTGCCTCCCCTGTCAGTTTGCCGGATCTTTGCTTTACACTGCCCTGTTTGCCATCCATGCTACGATACCTGTTTGTTCCATGTTCCTCGTCATTTCCCCAAGTTAAGTATTTATTTTTTTTATTCATGCCAAGTCTTTTTTTTGCCTTTTCTAATTTAAGTCTCTTGAATCCAGCGTTGCTGCGCTTTTTGTTTGCACTTTGTTTTGTTGTTAATAAATCAACCTTTATTTTTGAAAGTCTGCATCCGTGTCCTCCCTAACACCACACCCTGACAGACACAATGATGTGAAGATTGAACAAGTAGTTTTGAGAATTTCAATTCTGATCTGAGAAATGTACCAAAGCGACTGAGAAACTGTGATAAAAATCCTTCTCCACAGCACTGACAAAAAACTTTATGACACAAATCTGTGTGAAACTATTTTTAAAATTATACTGTAGACTGAACAACGCAAGTCTCAAATGTCTCCTGTAAATCCTTTACTAATAATTTCTTGATCCCTCTCCCTGGAGTCAGACTGAAAAAGACACAAGCCACTTCTTAAGACTATTATTTCCTCACCAATCATTTTCAATGGGCAAGAAAAATCACAGTAACAAGCTGCAGATGTTAGATGATAGCTAGCATTATCTAAGCTCAGGATTGCTCATCTGTTTTCTTATATAAGTACACAAAACTTGTTCAAATATGGACATTGTACTTTAGAATGTATATAAATTAACTCAGCATGACCAAACCATATTCCCATGTAATAAACCAAAATATGGCAAATTACATTACTGTCTCTGGATACTGAAAAAATATTACATTCTGGGTTCATTAAAGACATATTTAGCTACATTAGGAGTCTTATCAAATATTTTGGGGCAATATACAATATAATATACAGTGCAAAACCAGAACAGAGGTTACTGTGAAAAGAAAAAATATTTCTTAATACATTAATGCCACCTGCCGATAGCCACACCTGTTACAGTGTTTGCTGCTCGGAAGCAGGTGACTGCTCGGTCTGCACTTCGGTTTGCACGGTCACAGCCCGCAGTGATACGAAGGGAGAGAAAATAGCGCCAAGCGATTGTGAGGTCTGACTGTGCAAGAGCACAAAGATTTTGTGATGCAAATGTATTACTCTTTTGAACACATATTGTTTTGAGAAGCAAAACGCTTTATTTTTGCAACCCCAGCCAACTAGCCGGACTGCCTTTGTCAACGCCAAAATGAGGCCGGAACTCGGCTCACAGGATGCAGCAGGGGATAAGTCAAATTTCATAAATGATATTGCTAATATGGGATGTCATACAGCTTCATGTCAAAAGAGGCGAACTATCCCTTTAAGCTTGACCTAGTGAACTCTCGCGATAACTCACGCGAGACAACGAGCCCGGCTAGGCTTTCCCGCTATTACTTTGCCGCGGCTCAATAAACTTTAACAAAACTGATACGAAAAACACATAAATCATCACACAGTTCGTCACTTACAGAACTTATACGAAGCTTAAAGCCTGATTTATGGTCGTCTACGGAAGGCTCTCCGTCGACGGAGAGCCTCCCGGAGACACTCCCGGAGACGCTCTCCGTCGCTTGCGTGCGTCGGCCAAAATTCGCAGAGACCGCAAGGGTTGTGGGTTAGGGTTCAATTCATATATACCAATTCTAAGTAGGTTCCATGCATAAACCTCTTTAAATGACCTTGTATGAGAAAAAAACACAGGAATAGCCATCTTTTGCGGAGTTAAAACGAAATTCAGATTTTTGCTTATAAACACCAATTCCTTCAGTCAAAACAAGTTCAAACTCCTTTGTCCTTAATATATATCCATTCTAAGTAGGTTCCATGCATAAACCTCTTTAAATGACCTTGTATGAGAAAGAAAAACAGGAATAGCCTTACTTATGCGGAATTAAGACGAAATTCGGATTTTTGCTTATAAACAACAATTCCTTCAGTCAAAACAAGTTCAAACTCCTATGTCCTTCATATATATCCATTCTAAGAAGGTTCCATGCATAAACCTCTTTAAATGACCTTGTTTGAGAAAGAAAAACAGGAATAGCCTTACATTTGCGAGTTAAAGCCAAATTGGTATTTTTGCTATAAAATGAATTCCTTCAGTCAAAACAAGTTCAAACTAATTTGTCCTTCATATATATCAATTCTAAGTAGGTTCCATGCATAACCCTCTTTAAATGACCTTGTATGAGAAAGAAAAACAGGAATAGCCTTACTTTTGAGGAATTAAGACGAAATTGGGATTTTTGCTTATAAACACCAATTCCTTCAGTCAAAACAAGTTCAAACTCCTATGTCCTTCATATATATCCATTCTAAGAAGGTTCAATGCATAAACCTCTTTAAATGACCTTGTTTGAGAAAGAAAACCAGGAATAGTCTTTCTTTTGCGAGTTAAAGCCAAATTGGTATTTTTGCTATAAAGTGAATTCCTTCCGTCAAAACAAGTTCAAACTAATTTGTCCTTCGTATATATCAATTCTAAGTAGGTTCCATGCATAAACCTCTTTAAATGACCTTGTTTGAGAAAGAAAAACAGGAATAGCCTTACTTTTGCGAGTTAAAGCCAAATTGGTATTTTTGCTATAAAATGAATTCCTTCAGTCAAAACAAGTTCAAACTAATTTGTCCTTCATATATATCAATTCTAAGTAGGTTCCATGCATAGACCTCTTTAAATGACCTTGTATGAGAAAGAAAAACAGGAATAGCCTTCTTTTGCGGAATTAAGATGAAATTCAGATTTTTGCTTATAAACAACAATTCCTTCAGTCAAAACACGTTCAAACTCCTATGTCCTTCATATATATCCATTCTAAGAAGGTTCCATGCATAAACCTCTTTAAATGACCTTGTTTGAGAAAGAAAAACAGGAATAGTCTTACTTTTTCGAGTTAAAGCCAAATTGGTATTTTTGCTATAAAATGAATTTCTTCAGTCAAAACAAGTTCAAACTAATTTTTCCTTCATATATATCAATTCTAAGTAGGTTCCATGCATAAACCTCTTTAAATGACCTTGTTTGAGAAAGAAAAACAGGAATAGCCTTACTTTTGCGAGTTAAAGCCAAATTGGTATTTTTGCTATAAAATGAATTCCTTCAGTCAAAACAAGTTCAAACTAATTTGTCCTTCATATATATCAATTCTAAATAGGTTCCATGCATAAACATCTTTAAATGACCTTGTTTGAGAAAGAAAAACAGGAATAGCCTTACTTTTGCGAGTTAAAGCCAAATTGGTATATTTGCTATAAAATGAATTCCTTCAGTCAAAACAAGTTCAAACTAATTTTTCCTTCATATATATCAATTCTAAGTAGGTTCCATGCATAAACATCTTTAAATGACCTTGTTTGAGAAAGAAAAACAGGAATAGCCTTACTTTTACGAGTTAAAGCCAAATTGGTATTTTTGCTATAAAATGAATTCCTTCAGTCAAAACAAGTTCAAACTAATTTGTCCTTCAAATATATCCATTCTAAGTAGGTTCCATGCATAGACCTCTTTAAATGACCTTGTTTGAGAAAGAAAAACAGGAATAGCCTTACTTTTGTGAGTTAAAGCCAAATTGGTCTTTTTGCTATAAAATGAATTCCTTCAGTCAAAACAAGTTCAAACTAATTTGTCCTTCATATATATCAATTCTAATTAGGTTCCATGCATAACCCTCTTTAAATGACCTTGTATGAGAAAGAAAAACAGGAATAGCCTTCTTTTGCGGAATTAAGACGAAATTGGGATTTTTGCTTATAAACACCAGTTCCTTCAGTCAAAACAAGTTCAAACTCCTTTGTCCTTCATATATATCCATTCTAAGTAGGTTCCATGCATAAACATCTTTAAATGACCTTGTTTGAGAAAGAAACACAGGAATAGCCTTCTTTTGCGAGTTAAAGCCAAATTGGTATTTTTGCTATAAAAAGAATTCCTTCCGTCAAAACAAGTTCAAACTAATTTGTCCTTCATATATACCAATTCTAAGTAGGTTCCATGCATAAACTTCTTTAAATGATCTTGTATGAGAAAAAAACACAGGAATAGCCATCTTTTGCGGAGTTAAAACGAAATTCAGATTTTTGCTTATAAACACCAATTCCTTCAGTCAAAACAAGTTCAAACTCCTTTGTCCTTCATATATATCCATTCTAAGTAGGTTCCATGAATAAACCTCTTTAAATGACCTTGTATGAGAAAGAAAAACAGGAATAGCCTTACTTTTGCGGAATTAAGACGAAATTTGGATTTTTGCTTATAAACAACAATTCCTTCAGTCAAAACAAGTTCAAACTCCTATGTCCCTCATATATATCCATTCTAAGAAGGTTCCATGCATAAACCTCTTTAAATGACCTTGTTTGAGAAAGAAAAACAGGAATAGCCTTACTTTTGCGAGTTAAAGCCAAATTGGTATTTTTGCTATAAAATGAATTCCTTCAGTCAAAACAAGTTCAAACTAATTTGTCCTTCATATATATCAATTCTAAGTAGGTTCCATGCATAAACATCTTTAAATGACCTTGTTTGAGAAAGAAACACAGGAATAGCCTTACTTTTGCGAGTTAAAGCCAAATTGGTATATTTGCTATAAAATGAATTCCTTCAGTCAAAACAAGTTCAAACTAATTTGTCCTTCATATATATCAATTCTAAGTAGGTTCCATGCATAAACATCTTTAAATGACCTTGTTTGAGAAAGAAAAACAGGAATAGCCTTACTTTTGCGAGCTAAAGCCAAATTGGTATTTTTGCTATAAAATGAATTCATTCAGTCAAAACAAGTTCAAACTAATTTGTCTTTCAAATATATCAATTCTAAGTAGGTTCCATGCTTAGACCTCTTTAAATGACCTTGTTTGAGAAAGAAAAAAAGGAATAGCCTTCTTTTGCGGAATTAAGACGAAATTGGGATTTTTGCTTATAAACACCAATTCCTTCAGTCAAAACAAGTTAAAACTCCTATGTCCTTCCTATATATCCATTCTAAGTAGGTTCCATGCATAAACATCTTTAAATGACCTTGAATGAGAAAGAAAAACAGGAATAGCCTTACTTTTGCGGAATTAAGACGAAATTCGGATTTTTGCTTATAAACAACAATTCCTTCAGTCAAAACAAGTTCAAACTCCTATGTCCTTCATATATATCCATTCTAAGAAGGTTCCATGCATAAACCTCTTTAAATGACCTTGTTTGAGAAAGAAAAACAGGAATAGTCTTACTTTTGCGAGTTAAAGCCAAATTGGTATTTTTGCTATAAAATGAATTCCTTCAGTCAAAACAAGTTCAAACTAATTTGTCCTTCATATATATCAATTCTAAGTAGGTTCCATGCATAGACCTCTTTAAATGACCTTGTTTGAGAAAGAAAAAAAGGAATAGCCTTCTTTTGCGGAATTAAGACGAAATTGGGATTTTTGCTTATAAACACCAATTCCTTGAGTCAAAACAAGTTAAAACTCCTATGTCCTTCCTATATATCCATTCTAAGTAGGTTCCATGCATAAACCTCTTTAAATTACATTGTATGAGAAAGAAACACAGGAATAGCCTTCTTTTGCGGGGTTAAGAGGAAATTCGGATTTTTGCTTATAAACACCAATTTCTTCAGTCAAAACAAGTTCAAACTCCTATGTCCTTCATATATATCCATTCTAAGAATGTTCCATGCATAAACCTCTTTAAATGACCTTGTTTGAGAAAGAAAAACAGGAATAGTCTTACTTTTGCGAGTTAAAGCCAAATTGGTACTTTTGCTATAAAATGAATTCCTTCAGTCAAAACAAGTTCAAACTAATTTGTCCTTCATATATATCCATTCTAAGTAGGTTCCATGCATAAACATCTTTAAATGACCTTGTTTGAGAAAGAAAAACAGGAATAGCCTTACTTTTGTGAGTTAAAGCCAAATTGGTCTTTTTGCTATAAAATGAATTCCTTCAGTCAAAACAAGTTCAAACTAATTTGTCCTTCATATATATCAATTCTAAGTAGGTTCCATGCATAACCCTCTTTAAATGACCTTGTATGAGAAAGAAAAACAGGAATAGCCTTCTTTTTCGGAATTAAGACGAAATTGGGATTTTTGCTTATAAACACCAATTCCTTCAGTCAAAACAAGTTAAAACTCCTATGTCCTTCCTATATATCCATTCTAAGTAGGTTCCATGCATAAACCTCTTTAAATGACCTTGTTTGAGAAAGAAAAAAAGGAATAGCCTTACTTTTGCGAGTTAAAGCCAAATTGGTATTTTTGCTATAAAATGAATTCCTTCAGTCAAAACAAGTTCGAACTACTTTGTCCTTCATATATATCAATTCTAAGTAGGTTCCATGCATAACCCTCTTTAAATGACCTTGTATGAGAAAGAAAAACAGGAATAGCCTTACTTTTGAGGAATTAAGACGAAATTGGGATTTTTGCTTATAAACACCAATTCCTTCAGTCAAAACAAGTTCAAACTCCTATGTCCTTCATATATATCCATTCTAAGAAGGTTCAATGCATAAACCTCTTTAAATGACCTTGTTTGAGAAAGAAAACCAGGAATAGTCTTTCTTTTGCGAGTTAAAGCCAAATTGGTATTTTTGCTATAAAGTGAATTCCTTCCGTCAAAACAAGTTCAAACTAATTTGTCCTTCGTATATATCAATTCTAAGTAGGTTCCATGCATAAACCTCTTTAAATGACCTTGTTTGAGAAAGAAAAACAGGAATAGCCTTACTTTTGCGAGTTAAAGCCAAATTGGTATTTTTGCTATAAAATGAATTCCTTCAGTCAAAACAAGTTCAAACTAATTTGTCCTTCATATATATCAATTCTAAGTAGGTTCCATGCATAGACCTCTTTAAATGACCTTGTATGAGAAAGAAAAACAGGAATAGCCTTCTTTTGCGGAATTAAGATGAAATTCAGATTTTTGCTTATAAACAACAATTCCTTCAGTCAAAACACGTTCAAACTCCTATGTCCTTCATATATATCCATTCTAAGAAGGTTCCATGCATAAACCTCTTTAAATGACCTTGTTTGAGAAAGAAAAACAGGAATAGTCTTACTTTTTCGAGTTAAAGCCAAATTGGTATTTTTAATATAAAATGAATTTCTTCAGTCAAAACAAGTTCAAACTAATTTTTCCTTCATATATATCAATTCTAAGTAGGTTCCATGCATAAACCTCTTTAAATGACCTTGTTTGAGAAAGAAAAACAGGAATAGCCTTACTTTTGCGAGTTAAAGCCAAATTGGTATTTTTGCTTTAAAATGAATTCCTTCAGTCAAAACAAGTTCAAACTAATTTGTCCTTCATATATATCAATTCTAAATAGGTTCCATGCATAAACATCTTTAAATGACCTTGTTTGAGAAAGAAAAACAGGAATAGCCTTACTTTTGCGAGTTAAAGCCAAATTGGTATATTTGCTATAAAATGAATTCCTTCAGTCAAAACAAGTTCAAACTAATTTTTCCTTCATATATATCAATTCTAAGTAGGTTCCATGCATAAACATCTTTAAATGACCTTGTTTGAGAAAGAAAAACAGGAATAGCCTTACTTTTACGAGTTAAAGCCAAATTGGTATTTTTGCTATAAAATGAATTCCTTCAGTCAAAACAAGTTCAAACTAATTTGTCCTTCAAATATATCAATTCTAAGTAGGTTCCATGCATAGACCTCTTTAAATGACCTTGTTTGAGAAAGAAAGAAAGGAATAGCCTTCTTTTGCGGAATTAAGACGAAATTGGGATTTTTGCTTATAAACACCAGTTCCTTCAGTCAAAACAAGTTAAAACTCCTATGTCCTTCCTATATAACCATTCTAAGTAGGTTCCATGCATAAACCTCTTTAAATGACCTTGTATGAGAAAGAAACACAGGAATAGCCTTCTTTTGCGGGGTTAAGAGGAAATTCGGATTTTTGCTTATAAACACCAATTCCTTCAGTCAAAACAAGTTCAAACTAATTTGTCCTTCATATATATCCATTCTAAGTAGGTTCCATGCATAAACATCTTTAAATGACCTTGTTTGAGAAAGAAACACAGGAATAGCCTTCTTTTGCGAGTTAAAGCCAAATTGGTATTTTTGCTATAAAAAGAATTCCTTCCGTCAAAACAAGTTCAAACTAATTTGTCCTTCATATATACCAATTCTAAGTAGGTTCCATGCATAAACTTCTTTAAATGATCTTGTATGAGAAAAAAACACAGGAATAGCCATCTTTTGCGGAGTTAAAACGAAATTCAGATTTTTGCTTATAAACACCAATTCCTTCAGTCAAAGCAAGTTCAAACTCCTTTGTCCTTCATATATATCCATTCTAAGTAGGTTCCATGAATAAACCTCTTTAAATGACCTTGTATGAGAAAGAAAAACAGGAATAGCCTTACTTTTGCGGAATTAAGACGAAATTTGGATTTTTGCTTATAAACAACAATTCCTTCAGTCAAAACAAGTTCAAACTCCTATGTCCCTCATATATATCCATTCTAAGAAGGTTCCATGCATAAACCTCTTTAAATGACCTTGTTTGAGAAAGAAAAACAGGAATAGCCTTACTTTTGCGAGTTAAAGCCAAATTGGTATTTTTGCTATAAAATGAATTCCTTCAGTCAAAACAAGTTCAAACTAATTTGTCCTTCATATATATCAATTCTAAGTAGGTTCCATGCATAAACATCTTTAAATGACCTTGTTTGAGAAAGAAACACAGGAATAGCCTTACTTTTGCGAGTTAAAGCCAAATTGGTATTTTTGCTATAAAATGAATTCCTTCAGTCAAAACAAGTTCAAACTAATTTGTCCTTCATATATATCAATTCTAAGTAGGTTCCATGCATAGACCTCTTTAAATGACCTTGTATGAGAAAGAAAAACAGGAATAGCCTTCTTTTGCGGAATTAAGATGAAATTCAGATTTTTGCTTATAAACAACAATTCCTTCAGTCAAAACACGTTCAAACTCCTATGTCCTTCATATATATCCATTCTAAGAAGGTTCCATGCATAAACCTCTTTAAATGACCTTGTTTGAGAAAGAAAAACAGGAATAGTCTTACTTTTTCGAGTTAAAGCCAAATTGGTATTTTTGCTATAAAATGAATTTCTTCAGTCAAAACAAGTTCAAACTAATTTTTCCTTCATATATATCAATTCTAAGTAGGTTCCATGCATAAACCTCTTTAAATGACCTTGTTTGAGAAAGAAAAACAGGAATAGCCTTACTTTTGCGAGTTAAAGCCAAATTGGTATTTTTGCTTTAAAATGAATTCCTTCAGTCAAAACAAGTTCAAACTAATTTGTCCTTCATATATATCAATTCTAAATAGGTTCCATGCATAAACATCTTTAAATGACCTTGTTTGAGAAAGAAAAACAGGAATAGCCTTACTTTTGCGAGTTAAAGCCAAATTGGTATATTTGCTATAAAATGAATTCCTTCAGTCAAAACAAGTTCAAACTAATTTTTCCTTCATATATATCAATTCTAAGTAGGTTCCATGCATAAACATCTTTAAATGACCTTGTTTGAGAAAGAAAAACAGGAATAGCCTTACTTTTACGAGTTAAAGCCAAATTGGTATTTTTGCTATTAAATGAATTCCTTCAGTCAAAACAAGTTCAAACTAATTTGTCCTTCAAATATATCAATTCTAAGTAGGTTCCATGCATAGACCTCTTTAGATGACCTTGTTTGAGAAAGAAAGAAAGGAATAGCCTTCTTTTGCGGAATTAAGACGAAATTGGGATTTTTGCTTATAAACACCAGTTCCTTCAGTCAAAACAAGTTAAAACTCCTATGTCCTTCCTATATAACCATTCTAAGTAGGTTCCATGCATAAACCTCTTTAAATGACCTTGTATGAGAAAGAAACACAGGAATAGCCTTCTTTTGCGGGGTTAAGAGGAAATTCGGATTTTTGCTTATAAACACCAATTCCTTCAGTCAAAACAAGTTCAAACTCCTTTGTCCTTCATATATATCCATTCTAAGTAGGTTCCATGCATAAACATCTTTAAATGACCTTGTTTGAGAAAGAAACACAGGAATAGCCTTCTTTTGCGAGTTAAAGCCAAATTGGTATTTTTGCTATAAAAAGAATTCCTTCCGTCAAAACAAGTTCAAACTAATTTGTCCTTCATATATACCAATTCTAAGTAGGTTCCATGCATAAACTTCTTTAAATGATCTTGTATGAGAAAAAAACACAGGAATAGCCATCTTTTGCGGAGTTAAAACGAAATTCAGATTTTTGCTTATAAACACCAATTCCTTCAGTCAAAGCAAGTTCAAACTCCTTTGTCCTTCATATATATCCATTCTAAGTAGGTTCCATGAATAAACCTCTTTAAATGACCTTGTATGAGAAAGAAAAACAGGAATAGCCTTACTTTTGCGGAATTAAGACGAAATTTGGATTTTTGCTTATAAACAACAATTCCTTCAGTCAAAACAAGTTCAAACTCCTATATCCCTCATATATATCCATTCTAAGAAGGTTCCATGCATAAACCTCTTTAAATGACCTTGTTTGAGAAAGAAAAACAGGAATAGCCTTACTTTTGCGAGTTAAAGCCAAATTGGTATTTTTGCTATAAAATGAATTCCTTCAGTCAAAACAAGTTCAAACTAATTTGTCCTTCATATATATCAATTCTAAGTAGGTTCCATGCATAAACATCTTTAAATGACCTTGTTTGAGAAAGAAACACAGGAATAGCCTTACTTTTGCGAGTTAAAGCCAAATTGGTATATTTGCTATAAAATGAATTCCTTCAGTCAAAACAAGTTCAAACTAATTTGTCCTTCATATATATCAATTCTAAGTAGGTTCCATGCTTAAACATCTTTAAATGACCTTGTTTGAGAAAGAAAAACAGGAATAGCCTTACTTTTGCGAGTTAAAGCCAAATTGGTATTTTTGCTATAAAATGAATTCATTCAGTCAAAACAAGTTCAAACTAATTTGTCTTTCAAATATATCAATTCTAAGTAGGTTCCATGCTTAGACCTCTTTAAATGACCTTGTTTGAGAAAGAAAAAAAGGAATAGCCTTCTTTTGCGGAATTAAGACGAAATTGGGATTTTTGCTTATAAACACCAATTCCTTCAGTCAAAACAAGTTAAAACTCCTATGTCCTTCCTATATATCCATTCTAAGTAGGTTCCATGCATAAACATCTTTAAATGACCTTGAATGAGAAAGAAAAACAGGAATAGCCTTACTTTTGCGGAATTAAGACGAAATTCGGATTTTTGCTTATAAACAACAATTCCTTCAGTCAAAACAAGTTCAAACTCCTATGTCCTTCATATATATCCATTCTAAGAAGGTTCCATGCATAAACCTCTTTAAATGACCTTGTTTGAGAAAGAAAAACAGGAATAGTCTTACTTTTGCGAGTTAAAGCCAAATTGGTATTTTTGCTATAAAATGAATTTCTTCAGTCAAAACAAGTTCAAACTAATTTTTCCTTCATATATATCAATTCTAAGTAGGTTCCATGCATAAACCTCTTTAAATGACCTTGTTTGAGAAAGAAAAACAGGAATAGCCTTACTTTTGCGAGTTAAAGCCAAATTGGTATTTTTGCTTTAAAATGAATTCCTTCAGTCAAAACAAGTTCAAACTAATTTGTCCTTCATATATATCAATTCTAAATAGGTTCCATGCATAAACATCTTTAAATGACCTTGTTTGAGAAAGAAAAACAGGAATAGCCTTACTTTTGCGAGTTAAAGCCAAATTGGTATTTTTGCTATAAAATGAATTCATTCAGTCAAAACAAGTTCAAACTAATTTGTCTTTCAAATATATCAATTCTAAGTAGGTTCCATGCTTAGACCTCTTTAAATGACCTTGTTTGAGAAAGAAAAAAAGGAATAGCCTTCTTTTGCGGAATTAAGACGAAATTGGGATTTTTGCTTATAAACACCAATTCCTTCAGTCAAAACAAGTTAAAACTCCTATGTCCTTCCTATATATCCATTCTAAGTAGGTTCCATGCATAAACATCTTTAAATGACCTTGAATGAGAAAGAAAAACAGGAATAGCCTTACTTTTGCGGAATTAAGACGAAATTCGGATTTTTGCTTATAAACAACAATTCCTTCAGTCAAAACAAGTTCAAACTCCTATGTCCTTCATATATATCCATTCTAAGAAGGTTCCATGCATAAACCTCTTTAAATGACCTTGTTTGAGAAAGAAAAACAGGAATAGTCTTACTTTTGCGAGTTAAAGCCAAATTGGTATTTTTGCTATAAAATGAATTCCTTCAGTCAAAACAAGTTCAAACTAATTTGTCCTTCATATATATCAATTCTAAGTAGGTTCCATGCATAGACCTCTTTAAATGACCTTGTTTGAGAAAGAAAAAAAGGAATAGCCTTCTTTTGCGGAATTAAGACGAAATTGGGATTTTTGCTTATAAACACCAATTCCTTGAGTCAAAACAAGTTAAAACTCCTATGTCCTTCCTATATATCCATTCTAAGTAGGTTCCATGCATAAACCTCTTTAAATTACCTTGTAT
Organism: Odontesthes bonariensis; assembly: GCF_027942865.1. Taxonomy (NCBI): domain Eukaryota; kingdom Metazoa; phylum Chordata; class Actinopteri; order Atheriniformes; family Atherinopsidae; genus Odontesthes; species Odontesthes bonariensis. Next base: position 29,332,489 of record NC_134524.1, on the reverse strand, counting down.
GAGAAAGAAACACAGGAATAGCCTTCTTTTGCGGGGTTAAGAGGAAATTCGGATTTTTGCTTATAAACACCAATTTCTTCAGTCAAAACAAGTTCAAACTCCTATGTCCTTCATATATATCCATTCTAAGAATGTTCCATGCATAAACCTCTTTAAATGACCTTGTTTGAGAAAGAAAAACAGGAATAGTCTTACTTTTGCGAGTTAAAGCCAAATTGGTACTTTTGCTATAAAATGAATTCCTTCAGTCAAAACAAGTTCAAACTAATTTGTCCTTCATATATATCCATTCTAAGTAGGTTCCATGCATAAACATCTTTAAATGACCTTGTTTGAGAAAGAAAAACAGGAATAGCCTTACTTTTGTGAGTTAAAGCCAAATTGGTCTTTTTGCTATAAAATGAATTCCTTCAGTCAAAACAAGTTCAAACTAATTTGTCCTTCATATATATCAATTCTAATTAGGTTCCATGCATAACCCTCTTTAAATGACCTTGTATGAGAAAGAAAAACAGGAATAGCCTTCTTTTTCGGAATTAAGACGAAATTGGGATTTTTGCTTATAAACACCAATTCCTTCAGTCAAAACAAGTTAAAACTCCTATGTCCTTCCTATATATCCATTCTAAGTAGGTTTCATGCATAAACCTCTTTAAATGACCTTGTATGAGAAAGAAACACAGGAATAGCCTTCTTTTGCGAGTTAAAGCCAAATTGGTATTTTTGCTATAAAAAGAATTCCTTCAGTCAAAACAAGTTCAAACTAATTTGTCCTTCATATATATCAATTCTAATTAGGTTCCATGCATAACCCTCTTTAAATGACCTTGTATGAGAAAGAAAAACAGGAAAAGCCTTCTTTTTCGGAATTAAGACGAAATTGGGATTTTTGCTTATAAACACCAATTCCTTCAGTCAAAACAAGTTAAAACTCCTATGTCCTTCCTATATATCCATTCTAAGTAGGTTTCATGCATAAACCTCTTTAAATGACCTTGTATGAGAAAGAAACACAGGAATAGCCTTCTTTTGCGAGTTAAAGCCAAATTGGTATTTTTGCTATAAAAAGAATTCCTTCAGTCAAAACAAGTTCAAACTAATTTGTCCTTCATATATACCAATTCTAAGTAGGTTCCGTGCATAAACATCTTTAAATGACCTTGTATGAGAAAAAAACACAGGAATAGCCATCTTTTGCGGAGTTAAGACGAAATTGGGATTTTTGCTTATGAACACCAATTCCTTCAGTCAAAACAAGTTCAAACTCCTATGTCCTTCATATATATCCATTCTAAGAAGGTTCCATGCATAAACCTCTTTAAATGACCTTGTTTGAGAAAGAAAAACAGGAATAGTCTTACTTTTGCGAGTTAAAGCCAAATTGGTATTTTTGCTATAAAATGAATTCCTTCAGTCAAAACAAGTTCAAACTAATTTGTCCTTCATATATATCAATTCTAAGTAGGTTCCATGCATAGACCTCTTTAAATGACCTTGTTTGAGAAAGAAAAAAAGGAATAGCCTTCTTTTGCGGAATTAAGACGAAATTGGGATTTTTGCTTATAAACACCAATTCCTTGAGTCAAAACAAGTTAAAACTCCTATGTCCTTCCTATATATCCATTCTAAGTAGGTTCCATGCATAAACCTCTTTAAATTACCTTGTATGAGAAAGAAACACAGGAATAGCCTTCTTTTGCGGGGTTAAGAGGAAATTCGGATTTTTGCTTATAAACACCAATTTCTTCAGTCAAAACAAGTTCAAACTCCTATGTCCTTCATATATATCCATTCTAAGAATGTTCCATGCATAAACCTCTTTAAATGACCTTGTTTGAGAAAGAAAAACAGGAATAGTCTTACTTTTGCGAGTTAAAGCCAAATTGGTACTTTTGCTATAAAATGAATTCCTTCAGTCAAAACAAGTTCAAACTAATTTGTCCTTCATATATATCCATTCTAAGTAGGTTCCATGCATAAACATCTTTAAATGACCTTGTTTGAGAAAGAAAAACAGGAATAGCCTTACTTTTGTGAGTTAAAGCCAAATTGGTCTTTTTGCTATAAAATGAATTCCTTCAGTCAAAACAAGTTCAAACTAATTTGTCCTTCATATATATCAATTCTAATTAGGTTCCATGCATAACCCTCTTTAAATGACCTTGTATGAGAAAGAAAAACAGGAATAGCCTTACTTTTTCGGAATTAAGACGAAATTGGGATTTTTGCTTATAAACACCAATTCCTTCAGTCAAAACAAGTTAAAACTCCTATGTCCTTCCTATATATCCATTCTAAGTAGGTTCCATGCATAAACCTCTTTAAATGACCTTGTATGAGAAAGAAACACAGGAATAGCCTTCTTTTGCGAGTTAAAGCCAAATTGGTATTTTTGCTATAAAAAGAATTCCTTCAGTCAAAACAAGTTCAAACTAATTTGTCCTTCATATATACCAATTCTAAGTAGGTTCCGTACATAAACCTCTTTAAATGACCTTGTATGAGAAAAAAACACAGGAATAGCCATCTTTTGCGGAGTTAAGACGAAATTGGGATTTTTGCTTATGAACACCAATTCCTTCAGTCAAAACAAGTTCAAACTCCTATGTCCTTCATATATATCCATTCTAAGAATGTTCCATGCATAAACCTCTTTAAATGACCTTGTTTGAAAATGAAATAAAGGAATAATCTAACTTTTGCGAGTTAAAGCCAAATTGGTATTTTTTGCTATAAAATGAATTCCTTCAGTCAAAACAAGTTCAAACTCCTATGTCCTTCATATATATCCATTCTAAGAAGGTTCCATGCATAAACCTCTTTAAATGACCTTGTTTGAGAAAGAAAAACAGGAATAGTCTTACTTTTGCGAGTTAAAGCCAAATTGGTATTTTTGCTATAAAATGAATTCCTTCAGTCAAAACAAGTTCAAACTAATTTGTCCTTCATATATATCAATTCTAAGTAGGTTCCATGCATAGACCTCTTTAAATGACCTTGTTTGAGAAAGAAAAAAAGGAATAGCCTTCTTTTGCGGAATTAAGACGAAATTGGGATTTTTGCTTATAAACACCAATTCCTTGAGTCAAAACAAGTTAAAACTCCTATGTCCTTCCTATATATCCATTCTAAGTAGGTTCCATGCATAAACCTCTTTAAATTACCTTGTATGAGAAAGAAACACAGGAATAGCCTTCTTTTGCGGGGTTAAGAGGAAATTCGGATTTTTGCTTATAAACACCAATTTCTTCAGTCAAAACAAGTTCAAACTCCTATGTCCTTCATATATATCCATTCTAAGAATGTTCCATGCATAAACCTCTTTAAATGACCTTGTTTGAGAAAGAAAAACAGGAATAGTCTTACTTTTGCGAGTTAAAGCCAAATTGGTACTTTTGCTATAAAATGAATTCCTTCAGTCAAAACAAGTTCAAACTAATTTGTCCTTCATATATATCCATTCTAAGTAGGTTCCATGCATAAACATCTTTAAATGACCTTGTTTGAGAAAGAAAAACAGGAATAGCCTTACTTTTGTGAGTTAAACCCAAATTGGTCTTTTTGCTATAAAATGAATTCCTTCAGTCAAAACAAGTTCAAACTAATTTGTCCTTCATATATATCAATTCTAAGTAGGTTCCATGCATAGACCTCTTTAAATGACCTTGTTTGAGAAAGAAAAAAAGGAATAGCCTTCTTTTGCGGAATTAAGACGAAATTGGGATTTTTGCTTATAAACACCAATTCCTTGAGTCAAAACAAGTTAAAACTCCTATGTCCTTCCTATATATCCATTCTAAGTAGGTTCCATGCATAAACATCTTTAAATGACCTTGTTTGAGAAAGAAAAACAGGAATAGCCTTACTTTTGTGAGTTAAAGCCAAATTGGTCTTTTTGCTATAAAATGAATTCCTTCAGTCAAAACAAGTTCAAACTAATTTGTCCTTCATATATATCAATTCTAATTAGGTTCCATGCATAACCCTCTTTAAATGACCTTGTATGAGAAAGAAAAACAGGAATAGCCTTCTTTTTCGGAATTAAGACGAAATTGGGATTTTTGCTTATAAACACCAATTCCTTCAGTCAAAACAAGTTAAAACTCCTATGTCCTTCCTATATATCCATTCTAAGTAGGTTTCATGCATAAACCTCTTTAAATGACCTTGTATGAGAAAGAAACACAGGAATAGCATTCTTTTGCGAGTTAAAGCCAAATTGGTATTTTTGCTATAAAAAGAATTCCTTCAGTCAAAACAAGTTCAAACTAATTTGTCCTTCATATATATCAATTCTAATTAGGTTCCATGCATAACCCTCTTTAAATGACCTTGTATGAGAAAGAAAAACAGGAATAGCCTTCTTTTTCGGAATTAAGACGAAATTGGGATTTTTGCTTATAAACACCAATTCCTTCAGTCAAAACAAGTTAAAACTCCTATGTCCTTCCTATATATCCATTCTAAGTAGGTTTCATGCATAAACCTCTTTAAATGACCTTGTATGAGAAAGAAACACAGGAATAGCCTTCTTTTGCGAGTTAAAGCCAAATTGGTATTTTTGCTATAAAAAGAATTCCTTCAGTCAAAACAAGTTCAAACTAATTTGTCCTTCATATATACCAATTCTAAGTAGGTTCCGTGCATAAACCTCTTTAAATGACCTTGTATGAGAAAAAAACACAGGAATAGCCATCTTTTGCGGAGTTAAGACGAAATTGGGATTTTTGCTTATGAACACCAATTCCTTCAGTCAAAACAAGTTCAAACTCCTATGTCCTTCATATATATCCATTCTAAGAAGGTTCCATGCATAAACCTCTTTAAATGACCTTGTTTGAGAAAGAAAAACAGGAATAGTCTTACTTTTGCGAGTTAAAGCCAAATTGGTATTTTTGCTATAAAATGAATTCCTTCAGTCAAAACAAGTTCAAACTAATTTGTCCTTCATATATATCAATTCTAAGTAGGTTCCATGCATAGACCTCTTTAAATGACCTTGTTTGAGAAAGAAAAAAAGGAATAGCCTTCTTTTGCGGAATTAAGACGAAATTGGGATTTTTGCTTATAAACACCAATTCCTTGAGTCAAAACAAGTTAAAACTCCTATGTCCTTCCTATATATCCATTCTAAGTAGGTTCCATGCATAAACCTCTTTAAATTACCTTGTATGAGAAAGAAACACAGGAATAGCCTTCTTTTGCGGGGTTAAGAGGAAATTCGGATTTTTGCTTATAAACACCAATTTCTTCAGTCAAAACAAGTTCAAACTCCTATGTCCTTCATATATATCCATTCTAAGAATGTTCCATGCATAAACCTCTTTAAATGACCTTGTTTGAGAAAGAAAAACAGGAATAGTCTTACTTTTGCGAGTTAAAGCCAAATTGGTACTTTTGCTATAAAATGAATTCCTTCAGTCAAAACAAGTTCAAACTAATTTGTCCTTCATATATATCCATTCTAAGTAGGTTCCATGCATAAACATCTTTAAATGACCTTGTTTGAGAAAGAAAAACAGGAATAGCCTTACTTTTGTGAGTTAAAGCCAAATTGGTCTTTTTGCTATAAAATGAATTCCTTCAGTCAAAACAAGTTCAAACTAATTTGTCCTTCATATATATCAATTCTAATTAGGTTCCATGCATAACCCTCTTTAAATGACCTTGTATGAGAAAGAAAAACAGGAATAGCCTTCTTTTTCGGAATTAAGACGAAATTGGGATTTTTGCTTATAAACACCAATTCCTTCAGTCAAAACAAGTTAAAACTCCTATGTCCTTCCTATATATCCATTCTAAGTAGGTTCCATGCATAAACCTCTTTAAATGACCTTGTATGAGAAAGAAACACAGGAATAGCCTTCTTTTGCGAGTTAAAGCCAAATTGGTATTTTTGCTATAAAAAGAATTCCTTCAGTCAAAACAAGTTCAAACTAATTTGTCCTTCATATATACCAATTCTAAGTAGGTTCCATGCATAAACCTCTTTAAATGACCTTGTATGAGAAAAAAACACAGGAATAGCCATCTTTTGCGGAGTTAAGAAGAAATTGGGATTTTTGCTTATGAACACCAATTCCTTCAGTCAAAACAAGTTCAAACTCCTATGTCCTTCATATATATCCATTCTAAGAATGTTCCATGCATAAACCTCTTTAAATGACCTTGTTTGAAAATGAAATAAAGGAATAATCTAACTTTTGCGAGTTAAAGCCAAATTGGTATTTTTTGCTATAAAATGAATTCCTTCAGTCAAAACAAGTTCAAACTCCTATGTCCTTCATATATATCCATTCTAAGAAGGTTCCATGCATAAACCTCTTTAAATGACCTTGTTTGAGAAAGAAAAACAGGAATAGTCTTACTTTTGCGAGTTAAAGCCAAATTGGTATTTTTGCTATAAAATGAATTCCTTCAGTCAAAACAAGTTCAAACTAATTTGTCCTTCATATATATCAATTCTAAGTAGGTTCCATGCATAGACCTCTTTAAATGACCTTGTTTGAGAAAGAAAAAAAGGAATAGCCTTCTTTTGCGGAATTAAGACGAAATTGGGATTTTTGCTTATAAACACCAATTCCTTGAGTCAAAACAAGTTAAAACTCCTATGTCCTTCCTATATATCCATTCTAAGTAGGTTCCATGCATAAACCTCTTTAAATTACCTTGTATGAGAAAGAAACACAGGAATAGCCTTCTTTTGCGGGGTTAAGAGGAAATTCGGATTTTTGCTTATAAACACCAATTTCTTCAGTCAAAACAAGTTCAAACTCCTATGTCCTTCATATATATCCATTCTAAGAATGTTCCATGCATAAACCTCTTTAAATGACCTTGTTTGAGAAAGAAAAACAGGAATAGTCTTACTTTTGCGAGTTAAAGCCAAATTGGTACTTTTGCTATAAAATGAATTCCTTCAGTCAAAACAAGTTCAAACTAATTTGTCCTTCATATATATCCATTCTAAGTAGGTTCCATGCATAAACATCTTTAAATGACCTTGTTTGAGAAAGAAAAACAGGAATAGCCTTACTTTTGTGAGTTAAACCCAAATTGGTCTTTTTGCTATAAAATGAATTCCTTCAGTCAAAACAAGTTCAAACTAATTTGTCCTTCATATATATCAATTCTAAGTAGGTTCCATGCATAGACCTCTTTAAATGACCTTGTTTGAGAAAGAAAAAAAGGAATAGCCTTCTTTTGCGGAATTAAGACGAAATTGGGATTTTTGCTTATAAACACCAATTCCTTGAGTCAAAACAAGTTAAAACTCCTATGTCCTTCCTATATATCCATTCTAAGTAGGTTCCATGCATAAACATCTTTAAATGACCTTGTTTGAGAAAGAAAAACAGGAATAGCCTTACTTTTGTGAGTTAAAGCCAAATTGGTCTTTTTGCTATAAAATGAATTCCTTCAGTCAAAACAAGTTCAAACTAATTTGTCCTTCATATATATCAATTCTAATTAGGTTCCATGCATAACCCTCTTTAAATGACCTTGTATGAGAAAGAAAAACAGGAATAGCCTTCTTTTTCGGAATTAAGACGAAATTGGGATTTTTGCTTATAAACACCAATTCCTTCAGTCAAAACAAGTTAAAACTCCTATGTCCTTCCTATATATCCATTCTAAGTAGGTTTCATGCATAAACCTCTTTAAATGACCTTGTATGAGAAAGAAACACAGGAATAGCATTCTTTTGCGAGTTAAAGCCAAATTGGTATTTTTGCTATAAAAAGAATTCCTTCAGTCAAAACAAGTTCAAACTAATTTGTCCTTCATATATATCAATTCTAATTAGGTTCCATGCATAACCCTCTTTAAATGACCTTGTATGAGAAAGAAAAACAGGAATAGCCTTCTTTTTCGGAATTAAGACGAAATTGGGATTTTTGCTTATAAACACCAATTCCTTCAGTCAAAACAAGTTAAAACTCCTATGTCCTTCCTATATATCCATTCTAAGTAGGTTTCATGCATAAACCTCTTTAAATGACCTTGTATGAGAAAGAAACACAGGAATAGCCTTCTTTTGCGAGTTAAAGCCAAATTGGTATTTTTGCTATAAAAAGAATTCCTTCAGTCAAAACAAGTTCAAACTAATTTGTCCTTCATATATACCAATTCTAAGTAGGTTCCGTGCATAAACCTCTTTAAATGACCTTGTATGAGAAAAAAACACAGGAATAGCCATCTTTTGCGGAGTTAAGACGAAATTGGGATTTTTGCTTATGAACACCAATTCCTTCAGTCAAAACAAGTTCAAACTCCTATGTCCTTCATATATATCCATTCTAAGAAGGTTCCATGCATAAACCTCTTTAAATGACCTTGTTTGAGAAAGAAAAACAGGAATAGTCTTACTTTTGCGAGTTAAAGCCAAATTGGTATTTTTGCTATAAAATGAATTCCTTCAGTCAAAACAAGTTCAAACTAATTTGTCCTTCATATATATCAATTCTAAGTAGGTTCCATGCATAGACCTCTTTAAATGACCTTGTTTGAGAAAGAAAAAAAGGAATAGCCTTCTTTTGCGGAATTAAGACGAAATTGGGATTTTTGCTTATAAACACCAATTCCTTGAGTCAAAACAAGTTAAAACTCCTATGTCCTTCCTATATATCCATTCTAAGTAGGTTCCATGCATAAACCTCTTTAAATTACCTTGTATGAGAAAGAAACACAGGAATAGCCTTCTTTTGCGGGGTTAAGAGGAAATTCGGATTTTTGCTTATAAACACCAATTTCTTCAGTCAAAACAAGTTCAAACTCCTATGTCCTTCATATATATCCATTCTAAGAATGTTCCATGCATAAACCTCTTTAAATGACCTTGTTTGAGAAAGAAAAACAGGAATAGTCTTACTTTTGCGAGTTAAAGCCAAATTGGTACTTTTGCTATAAAATGAATTCCTTCAGTCAAAACAAGTTCAAACTAATTTGTCCTTCATATATATCCATTCTAAGTAGGTTCCATGCATAAACATCTTTAAATGACCTTGTTTGAGAAAGAAAAACAGGAATAGCCTTACTTTTGTGAGTTAAAGCCAAATTGGTCTTTTTGCTATAAAATGAATTCCTTCAGTCAAAACAAGTTCAAACTAATTTGTCCTTCATATATATCAATTCTAATTAGGTTCCATGCATAACCCTCTTTAAATGACCTTGTATGAGAATGAAAAACAGGAATAGCCTTCTTTTTCGGAATTAAGACGAAATTGGGATTTTTGCTTATAAACACCAATTCCTTCAGTCAAAACAAGTTAAAACTCCTATGTCCTTCCTATATATCCATTCTAAGTAGGTTCCATGCATAAACCTCTTTAAATGACCTTGTATGAGAAAGAAACACAGGAATAGCCTTCTTTTGCGAGTTAAAGCCAAATTGGTATTTTTGCTATAAAAAGAATTCCTTCAGTCAAAACAAGTTCAAACTAATTTGTCCTTCATATATACCAATTCTAAGTAGGTTCCATGCATAAACCTCTTTAAATGACCTTGTATGAGAAAAAAACACAGGAATAGCCATCTTTTGCGGAGTTAAGAAGAAATTGGGATTTTTGCTTATGAACACCAATTCCTTCAGTCAAAACAAGTTCAAACTCCTATGTCCTTCATATATATCCATTCTAAGAATGTTCCATGCATAAACCTCTTTAAATGACCTTGTTTGAAAATGAAATAAAGGAATAATCTAACTTTTGCGAGTTAAAGCCAAATTGGTATTTTTTGCTATAAAATGAATTCCTTCAGTCAAAACAAGTTCAAACTCCTATGTCCTTCATATATATCCATTCTAAGAAGGTTCCATGCATAAACCTCTTTAAATGACCTTGTTTGAGAAAGAAAAACAGGAATAGTCTTACTTTTGCGAGTTAAAGCCAAATTGGTATTTTTGCTATAAAATGAATTCCTTCAGTCAAAACAAGTTCAAACTAATTTGTCCTTCATATATATCAATTCTAAGTAGGTTCCATGCATAGACCTCTTTAAATGACCTTGTTTGAGAAAGAAAAAAAGGAATAGCCTTCTTTTGCGGAATTAAGACGAAATTGGGATTTTTGCTTATAAACACCAATTCCTTGAGTCAAAACAAGTTAAAACTCCTATGTCCTTCCTATATATCCATTCTAAGTAGGTTCCATGCATAAACCTCTTTAAATTACCTTGTATGAGAAAGAAACACAGGAATAGCCTTCTTTTGCGGGGTTAAGAGGAAATTCGGATTTTTGCTTATAAACACCAATTTCTTCAGTCAAAACAAGTTCAAACTCCTATGTCCTTCATATATATCCATTCTAAGAATGTTCCATGCATAAACCTCTTTAAATGACCTTGTTTGAGAAAGAAAAACAGGAATAGTCTTACTTTTGCGAGTTAAAGCCAAATTGGTACTTTTGCTATAAAATGAATTCCTTCAGTCAAAACAAGTTCAAACTAATTTGTCCTTCATATATATCCATTCTAAGTAGGTTCCATGCATAAACATCTTTAAATGACCTTGTTTGAGAAAGAAAAACAGGAATAGCCTTACTTTTGTGAGTTAAACCCAAATTGGTCTTTTTGCTATAAAATGAATTCCTTCAGTCAAAACAAGTTCAAACTAATTTGTCCTTCATATATATCAATTCTAAGTAGGTTCCATGCATAGACCTCTTTAAATGACCTTGTTTGAGAAAGAAAAAAAGGAATAGCCTTCTTTTGCGGAATTAAGACGAAATTGGGATTTTTGCTTATAAACACCAATTCCTTGAGTCAAAACAAGTTAAAACTCCTATGTCCTTCCTATATATCCATTCTAAGTAGGTTCCATGCATAAACCTCTTTAAATTACCTTGTATGAGAAAGAAACACAGGAATAGCCTTCTTTTGCGGGGTTAAGAGGAAATTCGGATTTTTGCTTATAAACACCAATTTCTTCAGTCAAAACAAGTTCAAACTCCTATGTCCTTCATATATATCCATTCTAAGAATGTTCCATGCATAAACCTCTTTAAATGACCTTGTTTGAGAAAGAAAAACAGGAATAGTCTTACTTTTGCGATTTAAAGCCAAATTGGTACTTTTGCTATAAAATGAATTCCTTCAGTCAAAACAAGTTCAAACTAATTTGTCCTTCATATATATCCATTCTAAGTAGGTTCCATGCATAAACATCTTTAAATGACCTTGTTTGAGAAAGAAAAACAGGAATAGCCTTACTTTTGTGAGTTAAAGCCAAATTGGTCTTTTTGCTATAAAATGAATTCCTTCAGTCAAAACAAGTTCAAACTAATTTGTCCTTCATATATATCAATTCTAAGTAGGTTCCATGCATAACCCTCTTTAAATGACCTTGTATGAGAAAGAAAAACAGGAATAGCCTTCTTTTTCGGAATTAAGACGAAATTGGGATTTTTGCTTATAAACACCAATTCCTTCAGTCAAAACAAGTTAAAACTCCTATGTCCTTCCTATATATCCATTCTAAGTAGGTTCCATGCATAAACCTCTTTAAATGACCTTGTATGAGAAAGAAACACAGGAATAGCCTTCTTTTGCGAGTTAAAGCCAAATTGGTATTTTTGCTATAAAAAGAATTCCTTCAGTCAAAACAAGTTCAAACTAATTTGTCCTTCATATATACCAATTCTAAGTAGGTTCCGTGCATAAACCTCTTTAAATGACCTTGTATGAGAAAAAAACACAGGAATAGCCATCTTTTGCGGAGTTAAGACGAAATTGGGATTTTTGCTTATGAACACCAATTCCTTCAGTCAAAACAAGTTCAAACTCCTATGTCCTTCATATATATCCATTCTAAGAATGTTCCATGCATAAACCTCTTTAAATGACCTTGTTTGAAAATGAAATAAAGGAATAATCTAACTTTTGCGAGTTAAAGCCAAATTGGTATTTTTTGCTATAAAATGAATTCCTTCAGTCAAAACAAGTTCAAACTCCTATGTCCTTCATATATATCCATTCTAAGAAGGTTCCATGCATAAACCTCTTTAAATGACCTTGTTTGAGAAAGAAAAACAGGAATAGTCTTACTTTTGCGAGTTAAAGCCAAATTGGTATTTTTGCTATAAAATGAATTCCTTCAGTCAAAACAAGTTCAAACTAATTTGTCCTTCATATATATCAATTCTAAGTAGGTTCCATGCATAGACCTCTTTAAATGACCTTGTTTGAGAAAGAAAAAAAGGAATAGCCTTCTTTTGCGGAATTAAGACGAAATTGGGATTTTTGCTTATAAACACCAATTCCTTGAGTCAAAACAAGTTAAAACTCCTATGTCCTTCCTATATATCCATTCTAAGTAGGTTCCATGCATAAACCTCTTTAAATTACCTTGTATGAGAAAGAAACACAGGAATAGCCTTCTTTTGCGGGGTTAAGAGGAAATTCGGATTTTTGCTTATAAACACCAATTTCTTCAGTCAAAACAAGTTCAAACTCCTATGTCCTTCATATATATCCATTCTAAGAATGTTCCATGCATAAACCTCTTTAAATGACCTTGTTTGAGAAAGAAAAACAGGAATAGTCTTACTTTTGCGAGTTAAAGCCAAATTGGTACTTTTGCTATAAAATGAATTCCTTCAGTCAAAACAAGTTCAAACTAATTTGTCCTTCATATATATCCATTCTAAGTAGGTTCCATGCATAAACATCTTTAAATGACCTTGTTTGAGAAAGAAAAACAGGAATAGCCTTACTTTTGTGAGTTAAAGCCAAATTGGTCTTTTTGCTATAAAATGAATTCCTTCAGTCAAAACAAGTTCAAACTAATTTGTCCTTCATATATATCAATTCTAAGTAGGTTCCATGCATAACCCTCTTTAAATGACCTTGTATGAGAAAGAAAAACAGGAATAGCCTTCTTTTTCGGAATTAAGACGAAATTGGGATTTTTGCTTATAAACACCAATTCCTTCAGTCAAAACAAGTTAAAACTCCTATGTCCTTCCTATATATCCATTCTAAGTAGGTTCCATGCATAAACCTCTTTAAATGACCTTGTATGAGAAAGAAACACAGGAATAGCCTTCTTTTGCGAGTTAAAGCCAAATTGGTATTTTTGCTATAAAAAGAATTCCTTCAGTCAAAACAAGTTCAAACTAATTTGTCCTTCATATATACCAATTCTAAGTAGGTTCCGTGCATAAACCTCTTTAAATGACCTTGTATGAGAAAAAAACACAGGAATAGCCATCTTTTGCGGAGTTAAGACGAAATTGGGATTTTTGCTTATGAACACCAATTCCTTCAGTCAAAACAAGTTCAAACTCCTATGTCCTTCATATATATCCATTCTAAGAATGTTCCATGCATAAACCTCTTTAAATGACCTTGTTTGAAAATGAAATAAAGGAATAATCTAACTTTTGCGAGTTAAAGCCAAATTGGTATTTTTTGCTATAAAATGAATTCCTTCAGTCAAAACAAGTTCAAACTCCTATGTCCTTCATATATATCCATTCTAAGAAGGTTCCATGCATAAACCTCTTTAAATGACCTTGTTTGAGAAAGAAAAACAGGAATAGTCTTACTTTTGCGAGTTAAAGCCAAATTGGTATTTTTGCTATAAAATGAATTCCTTCAGTCAAAACAAGTTCAAACTAATTTGTCCTTCATATATATCAATTCTAAGTAGGTTCCATGCATAGACCTCTTTAAATGACCTTGTTTGAGAAAGAAAAAAAGGAATAGCCTTCTTTTGCGGAATTAAGACGAAATTGGGATTTTTGCTTATAAACACCAATTCCTTGAGTCAAAACAAGTTAAAACTCCTATGTCCTTCCTATATATCCATTCTAAGTAGGTTCCATGCATAAACCTCTTTAAATTACCTTGTATGAGAAAGAAACACAGGAATAGCCTTCTTTTGCGGGGTTAAGAGGAAATTCGGATTTTTGCTTATAAACACCAATTTCTTCAGTCAAAACAAGTTCAAACTCCTATGTCCTTCATATATATCCATTCTAAGAATGTTCCATGCATAAACCTCTTTAAATGACCTTGTTTGAGAAAGAAAAACAGGAATAGTCTTACTTTTGCGAGTTAAAGCCAAATTGGTACTTTTGCTATAAAATGAATTCCTTCAGTCAAAACAAGTTCAAACTAATTTGTCCTTCATATATATCCATTCTAAGTAGGTTCCATGCATAAACATCTTTAAATGACCTTGTTTGAGAAAGAAAAACAGGAATAGCCTTACTTTTGTGAGTTAAAGCCAAATTGGTCTTTTTGCTATAAAATGAATTCCTTCAGTCAAAACAAGTTCAAACTAATTTGTCCTTCATATATATCAATTCTAAGTAGGTTCCATGCATAACCCTCTTTAAATGACCTTGTATGAGAAAGAAAAACAGGAATAGCCTTCTTTTTCGGAATTAAGACGAAATTGGGATTTTTGCTTATAAACACCAATTCCTTCAGTCAAAACAAGTTAAAACTCCTATGTCCTTCCTATATATCCATTCTAAGTAGGTTCCATGCATAAACCTCTTTAAATGACCTTGTATGAGAAAGAAACACAGGAATAGCCTTCTTTTGCGAGTTAAAGCCAAATTGGTATTTTTGCTATAAAAAGAATTCCTTCAGTCAAAACAAGTTCAAACTAATTTGTCCTTCATATATACCAATTCTAAGTAGGTTCCGTGCATAAACCTCTTTAAATGACCTTGTATGAGAAAAAAACACAGGAATAGCCATCTTTTGCGGAGTTAAGACGAAATTGGGATTTTTGCTTATGAACACCAATTCCTTCAGTCAAAACAAGTTCAAACTCCTATGTCCTTCATATATATCCATTCTAAGAATGTTCCATGCATAAACCTCTTTAAATGACCTTGTTTGAAAATGAAATAAAGGAATAATCTAACTTTTGCGAGTTAAAGCCAAATTGGTATTTTTTGCTATAAAATGAATTCCTTCAGTCAAAACAAGTTCAAACTCCTATGTCCTTCATATATATCCATTCTAAGAAGGTTCCATGCATAAACCTCTTTAAATGACCTTGTTTGAGAAAGAAAAACAGGAATAGTCTTACTTTTGCGAGTTAAAGCCAAATTGGTATTTTTGCTATAAAATGAATTCCTTCAGTCAAAACAAGTTCAAACTAATTTGTCCTTCATATATATCAATTCTAAGTAGGTTCCATGCATAGACCTCTTTAAATGACCTTGTTTGAGAAAGAAAAAAGGAATAGCCTTCTTTTGCGGAATTAAGACGAAATTGGGATTTTTGCTTATAAACACCAATTCCTTGAGTCAAAACAAGTTAAAACTCCTATGTCCTTCCTATATATCCATTCTAAGTAGGTTCCATGCATAAACCTCTTTAAATTACCTTGTATGAGAAAGAAACACAGGAATAGCCTTCTTTTGCGGGGTTAAGAGGAAATTCGGATTTTTGCTTATAAACACCAATTTCTTCAGTCAAAACAAGTTCAAACTCCTATGTCCTTCATATATATCCATTCTAAGAATGTTCCATGCATAAACCTCTTTAAATGACCTTGTTTGAGAAAGAAAAACAGGAATAGTCTTACTTTTGCGATTTAAAGCCAAATTGGTACTTTTGCTATAAAATGAATTCCTTCAGTCAAAACAAGTTCAAACTAATTTGTCCTTCATATATATCCATTCTAAGTAGGTTCCATGCATAAACATCTTTAAATGACCTTGTTTGAGAAAGAAAAACAGGAATAGCCTTACTTTTGTGAGTTAAAGCCAAATTGGTCTTTTTGCTATAAAATGAATTCCTTCAGTCAAAACAAGTTCAAACTAATTTGTCCTTCATATATATCAATTCTAAGTAGGTTCCATGCATAACCCTCTTTAAATGACCTTGTATGAGAAAGAAAAACAGGAATAGCCTTCTTTTTCGGAATTAAGACGAAATTGGGATTTTTGCTTATAAACACCAATTCCTTCAGTCAAAACAAGTTAAAACTCCTATGTCCTTCCTATATATCCATTCTAAGTAGGTTCCATGCATAAACCTCTTTAAATGACCTTGTATGAGAAAGAAACACAGGAATAGCCTTCTTTTGCGAGTTAAAGCCAAATTGGTATTTTTGCTATAAAAAGAATTCCTTCAGTCAAAACAAGTTCAAACTAATTTGTCCTTCATATATACCAATTCTAAGTAGGTTCCGTGCATAAACCTCTTTAAATGACCTTGTATGAGAAAAAAACACAGGAATAGCCATCTTTTGCGGAGTTAAGACGAAATTGGGATTTTTGCTTATGAACACCAATTCCTTCAGTCAAAACAAGTTCAAACTCCTATGTCCTTCATATATATCCATTCTAAGAATGTTCCATGCATAAACCTCTTTAAATGACCTTGTTTGAAAATGAAATAAAGGAATAATCTAACTTTTGCGAGTTAAAGCCAAATTGGTATTTTTTGCTATAAAATGAATTCCTTCAGTCAAAACAAGTTCAAACTCCTATGTCCTTCATATATATCCATTCTAAGAAGGTTCCATGCATAAACCTCTTTAAATGACCTTGTTTGAGAAAGAAAAACAGGAATAGTCTTACTTTTGCGAGTTAAAGCCAAATTGGTATTTTTGCTATAAAATGAATTCCTTCAGTCAAAACAAGTTCAAACTAATTTGTCCTTCATATATATCAATTCTAAGTAGGTTCCATGCATAGACCTCTTTAAATGACCTTGTTTGAGAAAGAAAAAAAGGAATAGCCTTCTTTTGCGGAATTAAGACGAAATTGGGATTTTTGCTTATAAACACCAATTCCTTGAGTCAAAACAAGTTAAAACTCCTATGTCCTTCCTATATATCCATTCTAAGTAGGTTCCATGCATAAACCTCTTTAAATTACCTTGTATGAGAAAGAAACACAGGAATAGCCTTCTTTTGCGGGGTTAAGAGGAAATTCGGATTTTTGCTTATAAACACCAATTTCTTCAGTCAAAACAAGTTCAAACTCCTATGTCCTTCATATATATCCATTCTAAGAATGTTCCATGCATAAACCTCTTTAAATGACCTTGTTTGAGAAAGAAAAACAGGAATAGTCTTACTTTTGCGAGTTAAAGCCAAATTGGTACTTTTGCTATAAAATGAATTCCTTCAGTCAAAACAAGTTCAAACTAATTTGTCCTTCATATATATCCATTCTAAGTAGGTTCCATGCATAAACATCTTTAAATGACCTTGTTTGAGAAAGAAAAACAGGAATAGCCTTACTTTTGTGAGTTAAAGCCAAATTGGTCTTTTTGCTATAAAATGAATTCCTTCAGTCAAAACAAGTTCAAACTAATTTGTCCTTCATATATATCAATTCTAAGTAGGTTCCATGCATAACCCTCTTTAAATGACCTTGTATGAGAAAGAAAAACAGGAATAGCCTTCTTTTTCGGAATTAAGACGAAATTGGGATTTTTGCTTATAAACACCAATTCCTTCAGTCAAAACAAGTTAAAACTCCTATGTCCTTCCTATATATCCATTCTAAGTAGGTTCCATGCATAAACCTCTTTAAATGACCTTGTATGAGAAAGAAACACAGGAATAGCCTTCTTTTGCGAGTTAAAGCCAAATTGGTATTTTTGCTATAAAAAGAATTCCTTCAGTCAAAACAAGTTCAAACTAATTTGTCCTTCATATATACCAATTCTAAGTAGGTTCCGTGCATAAACCTCTTTAAATGACCTTGTATGAGAAAAAAACACAGGAATAGCCATCTTTTGCGGAGTTAAGACGAAATTGGGATTTTTGCTTATGAACACCAATTCCTTCAGTCAAAACAAGTTCAAACTCCTATGTCCTTCATATATATCCATTCTAAGAATGTTCCATGCATAAACCTCTTTAAATGACCTTGTTTGAAAATGAAATAAAGGAATAATCTAACTTTTGCGAGTTAAAGCCAAATTGGTATTTTTTGCTATAAAATGAATTCCTTCAGTCAAAACAAGTTCAAACTCCTATGTCCTTCATATATATCCATTCTAAGAAGGTTCCATGCATAAACCTCTTTAAATGACCTTGTTTGAGAAAGAAAAACAGGAATAGTCTTACTTTTGCGAGTTAAAGCCAAATTGGTATTTTTGCTATAAAATGAATTCCTTCAGTCAAAACAAGTTCAAACTAATTTGTCCTTCATATATATCAATTCTAAGTAGGTTCCATGCATAGACCTCTTTAAATGACCTTGTTTGAGAAAGAAAAAAAGGAATAGCCTTCTTTTGCGGAATTAAGACGAAATTGGGATTTTTGCTTATAAACACCAATTCCTTGAGTCAAAACAAGTTAAAACTCCTATGTCCTTCCTATATATCCATTCTAAGTAGGTTCCATGCATAAACCTCTTTAAATTACCTTGTATGAGAAAGAAACACAGGAATAGCCTTCTTTTGCGGGGTTAAGAGGAAATTCGGATTTTTGCTTATAAACACCAATTTCTTCAGTCAAAACAAGTTCAAACTCCTATGTCCTTCATATATATCCATTCTAAGAATGTTCCATGCATAAACCTCTTTAAATGACCTTGTTTGAGAAAGAAAAACAGGAATAGTCTTACTTTTGCGAGTTAAAGCCAAATTGGTACTTTTGCTATAAAATGAATTCCTTCAGTCAAAACAAGTTCAAACTAATTTGTCCTTCATATATATCCATTCTAAGTAGGTTCCATGCATAAACATCTTTAAATGACCTTGTTTGAGAAAGAAAAACAGGAATAGCCTTACTTTTGTGAGTTAAAGCCAAATTGGTCTTTTTGCTATAAAATGAATTCCTTCAGTCAAAACAAGTTCAAACTAATTTGTCCTTCATATATATCAATTCTAAGTAGGTTCCATGCATAACCCTCTTTAAATGACCTTGTATGAGAAAGAAAAACAGGAATAGCCTTCTTTTTCGGAATTAAGACGAAATTGGGATTTTTGCTTATAAACACCAATTCCTTCAGTCAAAACAAGTTAAAACTCCTATGTCCTTCCTATATATCCATTCTAAGTAGGTTCCATGCATAAACCTCTTTAAATGACCTTGTATGAGAAAGAAACACAGGAATAGCCTTCTTTTGCGAGTTAAAGCCAAATTGGTATTTTTGCTATAAAAAGAATTCCTTCAGTCAAAACAAGTTCAAACTAATTTGTCCTTCATATATACCAATTCTAAGTAGGTTCCGTGCATAAACCTCTTTAAATGACCTTGTATGAGAAAAAAACACAGGAATAGCCATCTTTTGCGGAGTTAAGACGAAATTGGGATTTTTGCTTATGAACACCAATTCCTTCAGTCAAAACAAGTTCAAACTCCTATGTCCTTCATATATATCCATTCTAAGAATGTTCCATGCATAAACCTCTTTAAATGACCTTGTTTGAAAATGAAATAAAGGAATAATCTAACTTTTGCGAGTTAAAGCCAAATTGGTATTTTTTGCTATAAAATGAATTCCTTCAGTCAAAACAAGTTCAAACTCCTATGTCCTTCATATATATCCATTCTAAGAAGGTTCCATGCATAAACCTCTTTAAATGACCTTGTTTGAGAAAGAAAAACAGGAATAGTCTTACTTTTGCGAGTTAAAGCCAAATTGGTATTTTTGCTATAAAATGAATTCCTTCAGTCAAAACAAGTTCAAACTAATTTGTCCTTCATATATATCAATTCTAAGTAGGTTCCATGCATAGACCTCTTTAAATGACCTTGTTTGAGAAAGAAAAAAAGGAATAGCCTTCTTTTGCGGAATTAAGACGAAATTGGGATTTTTGCTTATAAACACCAATTCCTTGAGTCAAAACAAGTTAAAACTCCTATGTCCTTCCTATATATCCATTCTAAGTAGGTTCCATGCATAAACCTCTTTAAATTACCTTGTATGAGAAAGAAACACAGGAATAGCCTTCTTTTGCGGGGTTAAGAGGAAATTCGGATTTTTGCTTATAAACACCAATTTCTTCAGTCAAAACAAGTTCAAACTCCTATGTCCTTCATATATATCCATTCTAAGAATGTTCCATGCATAAACCTCTTTAAATGACCTTGTTTGAGAAAGAAAAACAGGAATAGTCTTACTTTTGCGAGTTAAAGCCAAATTGGTACTTTTGCTATAAAATGAATTCCTTCAGTCAAAACAAGTTCAAACTAATTTGTCCTTCATATATATCCATTCTAAGTAGGTTCCATGCATAAACATCTTTAAATGACCTTGTTTGAGAAAGAAAAACAGGAATAGCCTTACTTTTGTGAGTTAAAGCCAAATTGGTCTTTTTGCTATAAAATGAATTCCTTCAGTCAAAACAAGTTCAAACTAATTTGTCCTTCATATATATCAATTCTAAGTAGGTTCCATGCATAACCCTCTTTAAATGACCTTGTATGAGAAAGAAAAACAGGAATAGCCTTCTTTTTCGGAATTAAGACGAAATTGGGATTTTTGCTTATAAACACCAATTCCTTCAGTCAAAACAAGTTAAAACTCCTATGTCCTTCCTATATATCCATTCTAAGTAGGTTCCATGCATAAACCTCTTTAAATGACCTTGTATGAGAAAGAAACACAGGAATAGCCTTCTTTTGCGAGTTAAAGCCAAATTGGTATTTTTGCTATAAAAAGAATTCCTTCAGTCAAAACAAGTTCAAACTAATTTGTCCTTCATATATACCAATTCTAAGTAGGTTCCGTGCATAAACCTCTTTAAATGACCTTGTATGAGAAAAAAACACAGGAATAGCCATCTTTTGCGGAGTTAAGACGAAATTGGGATTTTTGCTTATGAACACCAATTCCTTCAGTCAAAACAAGTTCAAACTCCTATGTCCTTCATATATATCCATTCTAAGAATGTTCCATGCATAAACCTCTTTAAATGACCTTGTTTGAAAATGAAATAAAGGAATAATCTAACTTTTGCGAGTTAAAGCCAAATTGGTATTTTTTGCTATAAAATGAATTCCTTCAGTCAAAACAAGTTCAAACTCCTATGTCCTTCATATATATCCATTCTAAGAAGGTTCCATGCATAAACCTCTTTAAATGACCTTGTTTGAGAAAGAAAAACAGGAATAGTCTTACTTTTGCGAGTTAAAGCCAAATTGGTATTTTTGCTATAAAATGAATTCCTTCAGTCAAAACAAGTTCAAACTAATTTGTCCTTCATATATATCAATTCTAAGTAGGTTCCATGCATAGACCTCTTTAAATGACCTTGTTTGAGAAAGAAAAAAGGAATAGCCTTCTTTTGCGGAATTAAGACGAAATTGGGATTTTTGCTTATAAACACCAATTCCTTGAGTCAAAACAAGTTAAAACTCCTATGTCCTTCCTATATATCCATTCTAAGTAGGTTCCATGCATAAACCTCTTTAAATTACCTTGTATGAGAAAGAAACACAGGAATAGCCTTCTTTTGCGGGGTTAAGAGGAAATTCGGATTTTTGCTTATAAACACCAATTTCTTCAGTCAAAACAAGTTCAAACTCCTATGTCCTTCATATATATCCATTCTAAGAATGTTCCATGCATAAACCTCTTTAAATGACCTTGTTTGAGAAAGAAAAACAGGAATAGTCTTACTTTTGCGAGTTAAAGCCAAATTGGTATTTTTGCTATAAAAAGAATTCCTTCAGTCAAAACAAGTTCAAACTAATTTGTCCTTCATATATACCAATTCTAAGTAGGTTCCGTGCATAAACCTCTTTAAATGACCTTGTATGAGAAAAAAACACAGGAATAGCCATCTTTTGCGGAGTTAAGACGAAATTGGGATTTTTGCTTATGAACACCAATTCCTTCAGTCAAAACAAGTTCAAACTCCTATGTCCTTCATATATATCCATTCTAAGAATGTTCCATGCATAAACCTCTTTAAATGACCTTGTTTGAAAATGAAATAAAGGAATAATCTAACTTTTGCGAGTTAAAGCCAAATTGGTATTTTTTGCTATAAAATGAATTCCTTCAGTCAAAACAAGTTCAAACTCCTATGTCCTTCATATATATCCATTCTAAGAAGGTTCCATGCATAAACCTCTTTAAATGACCTTGTTTGAGAAAGAAAAACAGGAATAGTCTTACTTTTGCGAGTTAAAGCCAAATTGGTATTTTTGCTATAAAATGAATTCCTTCAGTCAAAACAAGTTCAAACTAATTTGTCCTTCATATATATCAATTCTAAGTAGGTTCCATGCATAGACCTCTTTAAATGACCTTGTTTGAGAAAGAAAAAAAGGAATAGCCTTCTTTTGCGGAATTAAGACGAAATTGGGATTTTTGCTTATAAACACCAATTCCTTGAGTCAAAACAAGTTAAAACTCCTATGTCCTTCCTATATATCCATTCTAAGTAGGTTCCATGCATAAACCTCTTTAAATTACCTTGTATGAGAAAGAAACACAGGAATAGCCTTCTTTTGCGGGGTTAAGAGGAAATTCGGATTTTTGCTTATAAACACCAATTTCTTCAGTCAAAACAAGTTCAAACTCCTATGTCCTTCATATATATCCATTCTAAGAATGTTCCATGCATAAACCTCTTTAAATGACCTTGTTTGAGAAAGAAAAACAGGAATAGTCTTACTTTTGCGAGTTAAAGCCAAATTGGTACTTTTGCTATAAAATGAATTCCTTCAGTCAAAACAAGTTCAAACTAATTTGTCCTTCATATATATCCATTCTAAGTAGGTTCCATGCATAAACATCTTTAAATGACCTTGTTTGAGAAAGAAAAACAGGAATAGCCTTACTTTTGTGAGTTAAAGCCAAATTGGTCTTTTTGCTATAAAATGAATTCCTTCAGTCAAAACAAGTTCAAACTAATTTGTCCTTCATATATATCAATTCTAAGTAGGTTCCATGCATAACCCTCTTTAAATGACCTTGTATGAGAAAGAAAAACAGGAATAGCCTTCTTTTTCGGAATTAAGACGAAATTGGGATTTTTGCTTATAAACACCAATTCCTTCAGTCAAAACAAGTTAAAACTCCTATGTCCTTCCTATATATCCATTCTAAGTAGGTTCCATGCATAAACCTCTTTAAATGACCTTGTATGAGAAAGAAACACAGGAATAGCCTTCTTTTGCGAGTTAAAGCCAAATTGGTATTTTTGCTATAAAAAGAATTCCTTCAGTCAAAACAAGTTCAAACTAATTTGTCCTTCATATATACCAATTCTAAGTAGGTTCCGTGCATAAACCTCTTTAAATGACCTTGTATGAGAAAAAAACACAGGAATAGCCATCTTTTGCGGAGTTAAGACGAAATTGGGATTTTTGCTTATGAACACCAATTCCTTCAGTCAAAACAAGTTCAAACTCCTATGTCCTTCATATATATCCATTCTAAGAATGTTCCATGCATAAACCTCTTTAAATGACCTTGTTTGAAAATGAAATAAAGGAATAATCTAACTTTTGCGAGTTAAAGCCAAATTGGTATTTTTTGCTATAAAATGAATTCCTTCAGTCAAAACAAGTTCAAACTCCTATGTCCTTCATATATATCCATTCTAAGAAGGTTCCATGCATAAACCTCTTTAAATGACCTTGTTTGAGAAAGAAAAACAGGAATAGTCTTACTTTTGCGAGTTAAAGCCAAATTGGTATTTTTGCTATAAAATGAATTCCTTCAGTCAAAACAAGTTCAAACTAATTTGTCCTTCATATATATCAATTCTAAGTAGGTTCCATGCATAGACCTCTTTAAATGACCTTGTTTGAGAAAGAAAAAAAGGAATAGCCTTCTTTTGCGGAATTAAGACGAAATTGGGATTTTTGCTTATAAACACCAATTCCTTGAGTCAAAACAAGTTAAAACTCCTATGTCCTTCCTATATATCCATTCTAAGTAGGTTCCATGCATAAACCTCTTTAAATTACCTTGTATGAGAAAGAAACACAGGAATAGCCTTCTTTTGCGGGGTTACGAGGAAATTCGGATTTTTGCTTATAAACACCAATTTCTTCAGTCAAAACAAGTTCAAACTCCTATGTCCTTCATATATATCCATTCTAAGAATGTTCCATGCATAAACCTCTTTAAATGACCTTGTTTGAGAAAGAAAAACAGGAATAGTCTTACTTTTGCGAGTTAAAGCCAAATTGGTACTTTTGCTATAAAATGAATTCCTTCAGTCAAAACAAGTTCAAACTAATTTGTCCTTCATATATATCCATTCTAAGTAGGTTCCATGCATAAACATCTTTAAATGACCTTGTTTGAGAAAGAAAAACAGGAATAGCCTTACTTTTGTGAGTTAAACCCAAATTGGTCTTTTTGCTATAAAATGAATTCCTTCAGTCAAAACAAGTTCAAACTAATTTGTCCTTCATATATATCAATTCTAAGTAGGTTCCATGCATAGACCTCTTTAAATGACCTTGTTTGAGAAAGAAAAAAAGGAATAGCCTTCTTTTGCGGAATTAAGACGAAATTGGGATTTTTGCTTATAAACACCAATTCCTTGAGTCAAAACAAGTTAAAACTCCTATGTCCTTCCTATATATCCATTCTAAGTAGGTTCCATGCATAAACCTCTTTAAATTACCTTGTATGAGAAAGAAACACAGGAATAGCCTTCTTTTGCGGGGTTAAGAGGAAATTCGGATTTTTGCTTATAAACACCAATTTCTTCAGTCAAAACAAGTTCAAACTCCTATGTCCTTCATATATATCCATTCTAAGAATGTTCCATGCATAAACCTCTTTAAATGACCTTGTTTGAGAAAGAAAAACAGGAATAGTCTTACTTTTGCGAGTTAAAGCCAAATTGGTACTTTTGCTATAAAATGAATTCCTTCAGTCAAAACAAGTTCAAACTAATTTGTCCTTCATATATATCCATTCTAAGTAGGTTCCATGCATAAACATCTTTAAATGACCTTGTTTGAGAAAGAAAAACAGGAATAGCCTTACTTTTGTGAGTTAAAGCCAAATTGGTCTTTTTGCTATAAAATGAATTCCTTCAGTCAAAACAAGTTCAAACTAATTTGTCCTTCATATATATCAATTCTAAGTAGGTTCCATGCATAACCCTCTTTAAATGACCTTGTATGAGAAAGAAAAACAGGAATAGCCTTCTTTTTCGGAATTAAGACGAAATTGGGATTTTTGCTTATAAACACCAATTCCTTCAGTCAAAACAAGTTAAAACTCCTATGTCCTTCCTATATATCCATTCTAAGTAGGTTCCATGCATAAACCTCTTTAAATGACCTTGTATGAGAAAGAAACACAGGAATAGCCTTCTTTTGCGAGTTAAAGCCAAATTGGTATTTTTGCTATAAAAAGAATTCCTTCAGTCAAAACAAGTTCAAACTAATTTGTCCTTCATATATACCAATTCTAAGTAGGTTCCGTGCATAAACCTCTTTAAATGACCTTGTATGAGAAAAAAACACAGGAATAGCCATCTTTTGCGGAGTTAAGACGAAATTGGGATTTTTGCTTATGAACACCAATTCCTTCAGTCAAAACAAGTTCAAACTCCTATGTCCTTCATATATATCCATTCTAAGAATGTTCCATGCATAAACCTCTTTAAATGACCTTGTTTGAAAATGAAATAAAGGAATAATCTAACTTTTGCGAGTTAAAGCCAAATTGGTATTTTTTGCTATAAAATGAATTCCTTCAGTCAAAACAAGTTCAAACTCCTATGTCCTTCATATATATCCATTCTAAGAAGGTTCCATGCATAAACCTCTTTAAATGACCTTGTTTGAGAAAGAAAAACAGGAATAGTCTTACTTTTGCGAGTTAAAGCCAAATTGGTATTTTTGCTATAAAATGAATTCCTTCAGTCAAAACAAGTTCAAACTAATTTGTCCTTCATATATATCAATTCTAAGTAGGTTCCATGCATAGACCTCTTTAAATGACCTTGTTTGAGAAAGAAAAAAAGGAATAGCCTTCTTTTGCGGAATTAAGACGAAATTGGGATTTTTGCTTATAAACACCAATTCCTTGAGTCAAAACAAGTTAAAACTCCTATGTCCTTCCTATATATCCATTCTAAGTAGGTTCCATGCATAAACCTCTTTAAATTACCTTGTATGAGAAAGAAACACAGGAATAGCCTTCTTTTGCGGGGTTAAGAGGAAATTCGGATTTTTGCTTATAAACACCAATTTCTTCAGTCAAAACAAGTTCAAACTCCTATGTCCTTCATATATATCCATTCTAAGAATGTTCCATGCATAAACCTCTTTAAATGACCTTGTTTGAGAAAGAAAAACAGGAATAGTCTTACTTTTGCGAGTTAAAGCCAAATTGGTACTTTTGCTATAAAATGAATTCCTTCAGTCAAAACAAGTTCAAACTAATTTGTCCTTCATATATATCCATTCTAAGTAGGTTCCATGCATAAACATCTTTAAATGACCTTGTTTGAGAAAGAAAAACAGGAATAGCCTTACTTTTGTGAGTTAAAGCCAAATTGGTCTTTTTGCTATAAAATGAATTCCTTCAGTCAAAACAAGTTCAAACTAATTTGTCCTTCATATATATCAATTCTAAGTAGGTTCCATGCATAACCCTCTTTAAATGACCTTGTATGAGAAAGAAAAACAGGAATAGCCTTCTTTTTCGGAATTAAGACGAAATTGGGATTTTTGCTTATAAACACCAATTCCTTCAGTCAAAACAAGTTAAAACTCCTATGTCCTTCCTATATATCCATTCTAAGTAGGTTCCATGCATAAACCTCTTTAAATGACCTTGTATGAGAAAGAAACACAGGAATAGCCTTCTTTTGCGAGTTAAAGCCAAATTGGTATTTTTGCTATAAAAAGAATTCCTTCAGTCAAAACAAGTTCAAACTAATTTGTCCTTCATATATACCAATTCTAAGTAGGTTCCGTGCATAAACCTCTTTAAATGACCTTGTATGAGAAAAAAACACAGGAATAGCCATCTTTTGCGGAGTTAAGACGAAATTGGGATTTTTGCTTATGAACACCAATTCCTTCAGTCAAAACAAGTTCAAACTCCTATGTCCTTCATATATATCCATTCTAAGAATGTTCCATGCATAAACCTCTTTAAATGACCTTGTTTGAAAATGAAATAAAGGAATAATCTAACTTTTGCGAGTTAAAGCCAAATTGGTATTTTTTGCTATAAAATGAATTCCTTCAGTCAAAACAAGTTCAAACTCCTATGTCCTTCATATATATCCATTCTAAGAAGGTTCCATGCATAAACCTCTTTAAATGACCTTGTTTGAGAAAGAAAAACAGGAATAGTCTTACTTTTGCGAGTTAAAGCCAAATTGGTATTTTTGCTATAAAATGAATTCCTTCAGTCAAAACAAGTTCAAACTAATTTGTCCTTCATATATATCAATTCTAAGTAGGTTCCATGCATAGACCTCTTTAAATGACCTTGTTTGAGAAAGAAAAAAAGGAATAGCCTTCTTTTGCGGAATTAAGACGAAATTGGGATTTTTGCTTATAAACACCAATTCCTTGAGTCAAAACAAGTTAAAACTCCTATGTCCTTCCTATATATCCATTCTAAGTAGGTTCCATGCATAAACCTCTTTAAATTACCTTGTATGAGAAAGAAACACAGGAATAGCCTTCTTTTGCGGGGTTAAGAGGAAATTCGGATTTTTGCTTATAAACACCAATTTCTTCAGTCAAAACAAGTTCAAACTCCTATGTCCTTCATATATATCCATTCTAAGAATGTTCCATGCATAAACCTCTTTAAATGACCTTGTTTGAGAAAGAAAAACAGGAATAGTCTTACTTTTGCGAGTTAAAGCCAAATTGGTACTTTTGCTATAAAATGAATTCCTTCAGTCAAAACAAGTTCAAACTAATTTGTCCTTCATATATATCCATTCTAAGTAGGTTCCATGCATAAACATCTTTAAATGACCTTGTTTGAGAAAGAAAAACAGGAATAGCCTTACTTTTGTGAGTTAAAGCCAAATTGGTCTTTTTGCTATAAAATGAATTCCTTCAGTCAAAACAAGTTCAAACTAATTTGTCCTTCATATATATCAATTCTAAGTAGGTTCCATGCATAACCCTCTTTAAATGACCTTGTATGAGAAAGAAAAACAGGAATAGCCTTCTTTTTCGGAATTAAGACGAAATTGGGATTTTTGCTTATAAACACCAATTCCTTCAGTCAAAACAAGTTCAAACTCCTATGTCCTTCATATATATCCATTCTAAGAATGTTCCATGCATAAACCTCTTTAAATGACCTTGTTTGAAAATGAAATAAAGGAATAATCTAACTTTTGCGAGTTAAAGCCAAATTGGTATTTTTTGCTATAAAATGAATTCCTTCAGTCAAAACAAGTTCAAACTCCTATGTCCTTCATTTATATCCATTCTAAGAAGGTTCCATGCATAAACCTCTTTAAATGACCTTGTTTGAGAAAGAAAAACAGGAATAGTCTTACTTTTGCGAGTTAAAGCCAAATTGGTATTTTTGCTATAAAATGAATTCCTTCAGTCAAAACAAGTTCAAACTAATTTGTCCTTCATATATATCAATTCTAAGTAGGTTCCATGCATAGACCTCTTTAAATGACCTTGTTTGAGAAAGAAAAAAAGGAATAGCCTTCTTTTGCGGAATTAAGACGAAATTGGGATTTTTGCTTATAAACACCAATTCCTTGAGTCAAAACAAGTTAAAACTCCTATGTCCTTCCTATATATCCATTCTAAGTAGGTTCCATGCATAAACCTCTTTAAATTACCTTGTATGAGAAAGAAACACAGGAATAGCCTTCTTTTGCGGGGTTAAGAGGAAATTCGGATTTTTGCTTATAAACACCAATTTCTTCAGTCAAAACAAGTTCAAACTCCTATGTCCTTCATATATATCCATTCTAAGAATGTTCCATGCATAAACCTCTTTAAATGACCTTGTTTGAGAAAGAAAAACAGGAATAGTCTTACTTTTGCGAGTTAAAGCCAAATTGGTACTTTTGCTATAAAATGAATTCCTTCAGTCAAAACAAGTTCAAACTAATTTGTCCTTCATATATATCCATTCTAAGTAGGTTCCATGCATAAACATCTTTAAATGACCTTGTTTGAGAAAGAAAAACAGGAATAGCCTTACTTTTGTGAGTTAAAGCCAAATTGGTCTTTTTGCTATAAAATGAATTCCTTCAGTCAAAACAAGTTCAAACTAATTTGTCCTTCATATATATCAATTCTAATTAGGTTCCATGCATAACCCTCTTTAAATGACCTTGTATGAGAAAGAAAAACAGGAATAGCCTTCTTTTTCGGAATTAAGACGAAATTGGGATTTTTGCTTATAAACACCAATTCCTTCAGTCAAAACAAGTTAAAACTCCTATGTCCTTCCTATATATCCATTCTAAGTAGGTTCCATGCATAAACCTCTTTAAATGACCTTGTATGAGAAAGAAACACAGGAATAGCCTTCTTTTGCGAGTTAAAGCCAAATTGGTATTTTTGCTATAAAAAGAATTCCTTCAGTCAAAACAAGTTCAAACTAATTTGTCCTTCATATATACCAATTCTAAGTAGGTTCCGTGCATAAACCTCTTTAAATGACCTTGTATGAGAAAAAAACACAGGAATAGCCATCTTTTGCGGAGTTAAGACGAAATTGGGATTTTTGCTTATGAACACCAATTCCTTCAGTCAAAACAAGTTCAAACTCCTATGTCCTTCATATATATCCATTCTAAGAATGTTCCATGCATAAACCTCTTTAAATGACCTTGTTTGAAAATGAAATAAAGGAATAATCTAACTTTTGCGAGTTAAAGCCAAATTGGTATTTTTTGCTATAAAATGAATTCCTTCAGTCAAAACAAGTTCAAACTCCTATGTCCTTCATATATATCCATTCTAAGAAGGTTCCATGCATAAACCTCTTTAAATGACCTTGTTTGAGAAAGAAAAACAGGAATAGTCTTACTTTTGCGAGTTAAAGCCAAATTGGTATTTTTGCTATAAAATGAATTCCTTCAGTCAAAACAAGTTCAAACTAATTTGTCCTTCATATATATCAATTCTAAGTAGGTTCCATGCATAGACCTCTTTAAATGACCTTGTTTGAGAAAGAAAAAAAGGAATAGCCTTCTTTTGCGGAATTAAGACGAAATTGGGATTTTTGCTTATAAACACCAATTCCTTGAGTCAAAACAAGTTAAAACTCCTATGTCCTTCCTATATATCCATTCTAAGTAGGTTCCATGCATAAACCTCTTTAAATTACCTTGTATGAGAAAGAAACACAGGAATAGCCTTCTTTTGCGGGGTTAAGAGGAAATTCGGATTTTTGCTTATAAACACCAATTTCTTCAGTCAAAACAAGTTCAAACTCCTATGTCCTTCATATATATCCATTCTAAGAATGTTCCATGCATAAACCTCTTTAAATGACCTTGTTTGAGAAAGAAAAACAGGAATAGTCTTACTTTTGCGAGTTAAAGCCAAATTGGTACTTTTGCTATAAAATGAATTCCTTCAGTCAAAACAAGTTCAAACTAATTTGTCCTTCATATATATCCATTCTAAGTAGGTTCCATGCATAAACATCTTTAAATGACCTTGTTTGAGAAAGAAAAACAGGAATAGCCTTACTTTTGTGAGTTAAAGCCAAATTGGTCTTTTTGCTATAAAATGAATTCCTTCAGTCAAAACAAGTTCAAACTAATTTGTCCTTCATATATATCAATTCTAAGTAGGTTCCATGCATAACCCTCTTTAAATGACCTTGTATGAGAAAGAAAAACAGGAATAGCCTTCTTTTTCGGAATTAAGACGAAATTGGGATTTTTGCTTATAAACACCAATTCCTTCAGTCAAAACAAGTTAAAACTCCTATGTCCTTCCTATATATCCATTCTAAGTAGGTTCCATGCATAAACCTCTTTAAATGACCTTGTATGAGAAAGAAACACAGGAATAGCCTTCTTTTGCATGTTAAAGCCAAATTGGTATTTTTGCTATAAAAAGAATTCCTTCAGTCAAAACAAGTTCAAACTAATTTGTCCTTCATATATACCAATTCTAAGTAGGTTCCGTGCATAAACCTCTTTAAATGACCTTGTATGAGAAAAAAACACAGGAATAGCCATCTTTTGCGGAGTTAAGACGAAATTGGGATTTTTGCTTATGAACACCAATTCCTTCAGTCAAAACAAGTTCAAACTCCTATGTCCTTCATATATATCCATTCTAAGAATGTTCCATGCATAAACCTCTTTAAATGACCTTGTTTGAAAATGAAATAAAGGAATAATCTAACTTTTGCGAGTTAAAGCCAAATTGGTATTTTTTGCTATAAAATGAATTCCTTCAGTCAAAACAAGTTCAAACTCCTATGTCCTTCATATATATCCATTCTAAGAAGGTTCCATGCATAAACCTCTTTAAATGACCTTGTTTGAGAAAGAAAAACAGGAATAGTCTTACTTTTGCGAGTTAAAGCCAAATTGGTATTTTTGCTATAAAATGAATTCCTTCAGTCAAAACAAGTTCAAACTAATTTGTCCTTCATATATATCAATTCTAAGTAGGTTCCATGCATAGACCTCTTTAAATGACCTTGTTTGAGAAAGAAAAAAAGGAATAGCCTTCTTTTGCGGAATTAAGACGAAATTGGGATTTTTGCTTATAAACACCAATTCCTTGAGTCAAAACAAGTTAAAACTCCTATGTCCTTCCTATATATCCATTCTAAGTAGGTTCCATGCATAAACCTCTTTAAATTACCTTGTATGAGAAAGAAACACAGGAATAGCCTTCTTTTGCGGGGTTAAGAGGAAATTCGGATTTTTGCTTATAAACACCAATTTCTTCAGTCAAAACAAGTTCAAACTCCTATGTCCTTCATATATATCCATTCTAAGAATGTTCCATGCATAAACCTCTTTAAATGACCTTGTTTGAGAAAGAAAAACAGGAATAATCTTACTTTTGCGAGTTAAAGCCAAATTGGTACTTTTGCTATAAAATGAATTCCTTCAGTCAAAACAAGTTCAAACTAATTTGTCCTTCATATATATCCATTCTAAGTAGGTTCCATGCATAAACATCTTTAAATGACCTTGTTTGAGAAAGAAAAACAGGAATAGCCTTACTTTTGTGAGTTAAAGCCAAATTGGTCTTTTTGCTATAAAATGAATTCCTTCAGTCAAAACAAGTTCAAACTAATTTGTCCTTCATATATATCAATTCTAAGTAGGTTCCATGCATAACCCTCTTTAAATGACCTTGTATGAGAAAGAAAAACAGGAATAGCCTTACTTTTGCGGAATTAAGACGAAATTCGGATTTTTGCTTATAAACAACAATTCCTTCAGTCAAAACAAGTTCAAACTCCTATGTCCTTCATATATATCCATTCTAAGAAGGTTCCATGCATAAACCTCTTTAAATGACCTTGTTTGAGAAAGAAAAACAGGAATAGTCTTACTTTTGCGAGTTAAAGCCAAATTGGTATTTTTGCTATAAAATGAATTCCTTCAGTCAAAACAAGTTCAAACTAATTTGTCCTTCATATATATCAATTCTAAGTAGGTTCCATGCATAGACCTCTTTAAATGACCTTGTTTGAGAAAGAAAAAAAGGAATAGCCTTCTTTTGCGGAATTAAGACGAAATTGGGATTTTTGCTTATAAACACCAATTCCTTGAGTCAAAACAAGTTAAAACTCCTATGTCCTTCCTATATATCCATTCTAAGTAGGTTCCATGCATAAACATCTTTAAATGACCTTGAATGAGAAAGAAAAACAGGAATAGCCTTACTTTTGCGGAATTAAGACGAAATTCGGATTTTTGCTTATAAACAACAATTCCTTCAGTCAAAACAAGTTCAAACTCCTATGTCCTTCATATATATCCATTCTAAGAAGGTTCCATGCATAAACCTCTTTAAATGACCTTGTTTGAGAAAGAAAAACAGGAATAGTCTTACTTTTGCGAGTTAAAGCCAAATTGGTATTTTTGCTATAAAATGAATTCCTTCAGTCAAAACAAGTTCAAACTAATTTGTCCTTCATATATATCAATTCTAAGTAGGTTCCATGCATAGACCTCTTTAAATGACCTTGTTTGAGAAAGAAAAAAAGGAATAGCCTTCTTTTGCGGAATTAAGACGAAATTGGGATTTTTGCTTATAAACACCAATTCCTTGAGTCAAAACAAGTTCAAACTCCTATGTCCTTCATATATATCCATTCTAAGAAGGTTCCATGCATAAACCTCTTTAAATGACCTTGTTTGAGAAAGAAAAACAGGAATAGTCTTACTTTTGCGAGTTAAAGCCAAATTGGTATTTTTGCTATAAAATGAATTCCTTCAGTCAAAACAAGTTCAAACTAATTTGTCCTTCATATATATCAATTCTAAGTAGGTTCCATGCATAGACCTCTTTAAATGACCTTGTTTGAGAAAGAAAAAAAGGAATAGCCTTCTTTTGCGGAATTAAGACGAAATTGGGATTTTTGCTTATAAACACCAATTCCTTCAGTCAAAACAAGTTCAAACTCCTATGTCCTTCCTATATATCCATTCTAAGTAGGTTCCATGCATAAACATCTTTAAATGACCTTGAATGAGAAAGAAAAACAGGAATAGCCTTACTTTTGCGGAATTAAGACGAAATTCGGATTTTTGCTTATAAACAACAATTCCTTCAGTCAAAACAAGTTCAAACTCCTATGTCCTTCATATATATCCATTCTAAGAAGGTTCCATGCATAAACCTCTTTAAATGACCTTGTTTGAGAAAGAAAAACAGGAATAGTCTTACTTTTGCGAGTTAAAGCCAAATTGGTATTTTTGCTATAAAATGAATTCCTTCAGTCAAAACAAGTTCAAACTAATTTGTCCTTCATATATATCAATTCTAAGTAGGTTCCATGCATAGACCTCTTTAAATGACCTTGTTTGAGAAAGAAAAAAAGGAATAGCCTTCTTTTGCGGAATTAAGACGAAATTGGGATTTTTGCTTATAAACACCAATTCCTTGAGTCAAAACAAGTTAAAACTCCTATGTCCTTCCTATATATCCATTCTAAGTAGGTTCCATGCATAAACCTCTTTAAATTACCTTGTATGAGAAAGAAACACAGGAATAGCCTTCTTTTGCGGGGTTAAGAGGAAATTCGGATTTTTGCTTATAAACACCAATTTCTTCAGTCAAAACAAGTTCAAACTCCTATGTCCTTCATATATATCCATTCTAAGAATGTTCCATGCATAAACCTCTTTAAATGACCTTGTTTGAGAAAGAAAAACAGGAATAGTCTTACTTTTGCGAGTTAAAGCCAAATTGGTACTTTTGCTATAAAATGAATTCCTTCAGTCAAAACAAGTTCAAACTAATTTGTCCTTCATATATATCCATTCTAAGTAGGTTCCATGCATAAACATCTTTAAATGACCTTGTTTGAGAAAGAAAAACAGGAATAGCCTTACTTTTGTGAGTTAAAGCCAAATTGGTCTTTTTGTTATAAAATGAATTCCTTCAGTCAAAACAAGTTCAAACTAATTTGTCCTTCATATATATCAATTCTAATTAGGTTCCATGCATAACCCTCTTTAAATGACCTTGTATGAGAAAGAAAAACAGGAATAGCCTTCTTTTTCGGAATTAAGACGAAATTGGGATTTTTGCTTATAAACACCAATTCCTTCAGTCAAAACTAGTTAAAACTCCTATGTCCTTCCTATATATCCATTCTAAGTAGGTTCCATGCATAAACCTCTTTAAATGACCTTGTATGAGAAAGAAACACAGGAATAGCCTTCTTTTGCGAGTTAAAGCCAAATTGGTATTTTTGCTATAAAAAGAATTCCTTCAGTCAAGACAAGTTCAAACTAATTTGTCCTTCATATATACCAATTCTAAGTAGGTTCCGTGCATAAACCTCTTTAAATGACCTTGTATGAGAAAAAAACACAGAAATAGCAATCTTTTGCGGAGTTAAGACGAAATTGGGATTTTTGCTTATGAACACCAATTCCTTCAGTCAAAACAAGTTCAAACTCCTATGTCCTTCATATATATCCATTCTAAGAATGTTCCATGCATAAACCTCTTTAAATGACCTTGTTTGAAAATGAAATAAAGGAATAATCTAACTTTTGCGAGTTAAAGCCAAATTGGTATTTTTTGCTATAAAATGAATTCCTTCAGTCAAAACAAGTTCAAACTCCTATGTCCTTCATATATATCCATTCTAAGAAGGTTCCATGCATAAACCTCTTTAAATGACCTTGTTTGAGAAAGAAAAACAGGAATAGTCTTACTTTTGCGAGTTAAAGCCAAATTGGTATTTTTGCTATAAAATGAATTCCTTCAGTCAAAAAAAGTTCAAACTAATTTGTCCTTCATATATATCAATTCTAAGTAGGTTCCATGCATAGACCTCTTTAAATGACCTTGTTTGAGAAAGAAAAAAAGGAATAGCCTTCTTTTGCGGAATTAAGACGAAATTGGGATTTTTGCTTATAAACACCAATTCCTTCAGTCAAAACAAGTTAAAACTCCTATGTCCTTCCTATATATCCATTCTAAGTAGGTTCCATGCATAAACCTCTTTAAATTACCTTGTATGAGAAAGAAACACAGGAATAGCCTTCTTTTGCGGGGTTAAGAGGAAATTCGGATTTTTGCTTATAAACACCAATTTCTTCAGTCAAAACAAGTTCAAACTCCTATGTCCTTCATATATATCCATTCTAAGAATGTTCCATGCATAAACCTCTTTAAATGACCTTGTTTGAGAAAGAAAAACAGGAATAGTCTTACTTTTGCGAGTTAAAGCCAAATTGGTACTTTTGCTATAAAATGAATTCCTTCAGTCAAAACAAGTTCAAACTAATTTGTCCTTCATATATATCCATTCTAAGTAGGTTCCATGCATAAACATCTTTAAATGACCTTGTTTGAGAAAGAAAAACAGGAATAGCCTTACTTTTGTGAGTTAAAGCCAAATTGGTCTTTTTGCTATAAAATGAATTCCTTCAGTCAAAACAAGTTCAAACTAATTTGTCCTTCATATATATCAATTCTAAGTAGGTTCCATGCATAACCCTCTTTAAATGACCTTGTATGAGAAAGAAAAACAGGAATAGCCTTCTTTTTCGGAATTAAGACGAAATTGGGATTTTTGCTTATAAACACCAATTCCTTCAGTCAAAACAAGTTAAAACTCCTATGTCCTTCCTATATATCCATTCTAAGTAGGTTCCATGCATAAACCTCTTTAAATGACCTTGTATGAGAAAGAAACACAGGAATAGCCTTCTTTTGCGAGTTAAAGCCAAATTGGGATTTTTGCTATAAAAAGAATTCCTTCAGTCAAAACAAGTTCAAACTAATTTGTCCTTCATATATACCAATTCTAAGTAGGTTCCGTGCATAAACCTCTTTAAATGACCTTGTATGAGAAAAAAACACAGGAATAGCCATCTTTTGCGGAGTTAAGACGAAATTGGGATTTTTGCTTATGAACACCAATTCCTTCAGTCAAAACAAGTTCAAACTCCTATGTCCTTCATATATATCCATTCTAAGAATGTTCCATGCATAAACCTCTTTAAATGACCTTGTTTGAAAATGAAATAAAGGAATAATCTAACTTTTGCGAGTTAAAGCCAAATTGGTATTTTTTGCTATAAAATGAATTCCTTCAGTCAAAACAAGTTCAAACTCCTATGTCCTTCATATATATCCATTCTAAGAAGGTTCCATGCATAAACCTCTTTAAATGACCTTGTTTGAGAAAGAAAAACAGGAATAGTCTTACTTTTGCGAGTTAAAGCCAAATTGGTATTTTTGCTATAAAATGAATTCCTTCAGTCAAAACAAGTTCAAACTAATTTGTCCTTCATATATATCAATTCTAAGTAGGTTCCATGCATAGACCTCTTTAAATGACCTTGTTTGAGAAAGAAAAAAAGGAATAGCCTTCTTTTGCGGAATTAAGACGAAATTGGGATTTTTGCTTATAAACACCAATTCCTTGAGTCAAAACAAGTTAAAACTCCTATGTCCTTCCTATATATCCATTCTAAGTAGGTTCCATGCATAAACATCTTTAAATGACCTTGAATGAGAAAGAAAAACAGGAATAGCCTTACTTTTGCGGAATTAAGACGAAATTCGGATTTTTGCTTATAAACAACAATTCCTTCAGTCAAAACAAGTTCAAACTCCTATGTCCTTCATATATATCCATTCTAAGAAGGTTCCATGCATAAACCTCTTTAAATGACCTTGTTTGAGAAAGAAAAACAGGAATAGTCTTACTTTTGCGAGTTAAAGCCAAATTGGTATTTTTGCTATAAAATGAATTCCTTCAGTCAAAACAAGTTCAAACTAATTTGTCCTTCATATATATCAATTCTAAGTAGGTTCCATGCATAGACCTCTTTAAATGACCTTGTTTGAG
Organism: Odontesthes bonariensis; assembly: GCF_027942865.1. NCBI lineage: Eukaryota > Metazoa > Chordata > Actinopteri > Atheriniformes > Atherinopsidae > Odontesthes > Odontesthes bonariensis. The sequence continues at coordinate 29,295,095 of NC_134524.1, read as the reverse complement.
AAAGAAAAAAAGGAATAGCCTTCTTTTGCGGAATTAAGACGAAATTGGGATTTTTGCTTATAAACACCAATTCCTTCAGTCAAAACAAGTTAAAACTCCTATGTCCTTCCTATATATCCATTCTAAGTAGGTTCCATGCATAAACATCTTTAAATGACCTTGAATGAGAAAGAAAAACAGGAATAGCCTTACTTTTGCGAGTTAAGACGAAATTCGGATTTTTGCTTATAAACAACAATTCCTTCAGTCAAAACAAGTTCAAACTCCTATGTCCTTCATATATATCCATTCTAAGAAGGTTCCATGCATAAACCTCTTTAAATGACCTTGTTTGAGAAAGAAAAACAGGAATAGTCTTACTTTTGCGAGTTAAAGCCAAATTGGTATTTTTGCTATAAAATGAATTCCTTCAGTCAAAACAAGTTCAAACTAATTTTTCCTTCATATATATCAATTCTAAGTAGGTTCCATGCATAGACCTCTTTAAATGACCTTGTTTGAGAAAGAAAAAAAGGAATAGCCTTCTTTTGCGGAATTAAGACGAAATTCGGATTTTTGCTTATAAACACCAATTCCTTGAGTCAAAACAAGTTAAAACTCCTATGTCCTTCCTATATATCCATTCTAAGTAGGTTCCATGCATAAACCTCTTTAAATTACCTTGTATGAGAAAGAAACACAGGAATAGCCTTCTTTTGCGGGGTTAAGAGGAAATTCGGATTTTTGCTTATAAACACCAATTTCTTCAGTCAAAACAAGTTCAAACTCCTATGTCCTTCATATATATCCATTCTAAGAATGTTCCATGCATAAACCTCTTTAAATGACCTTGTTTGAGAAAGAAAAACAGGAATAGTCTTACTTTTGCGAGTTAAAGCCAAATTGGTACTTTTGCTATAAAATGAATTCCTTCAGTCAAAACAAGTTCAAACTAATTTGTCCTTCATATATATCCATTCTAAGTAGGTTCCATGCATAAACATCTTTAAATGACCTTGTTTGAGAAAGAAAAACAGGAATAGCCTTACTTTTGTGAGTTAAAGCCAAATTGGTCTTTTTGCTATAAAATGAATTCCTTCAGTCAAAACAAATTCAAACTAATTTGTCCTTCATATATATCAATTCTAATTAGGTTCCATGCATAACCCTCTTTAAATGACCTTGTATGAGAAAGAAAAACAGGAATAGCCTTCTTTTTCGGAATTAAGACGAAATTGGGATTTTTGCTTATAAACACCAATTCCTTCAGTCAAAACAAGTTAAAACTCCTATGTCCTTCCTATATATCCATTCTAAGTAGGTTCCATGCATAAACCTCTTTAAATGACCTTGTATGAGAAAGAAACACAGGAATAGCCTTCTTTTGCGAGTTAAAGCCAAATTGGTATTTTTGCTATAAAAAGAATTCCTTCAGTCAAAACAAGTTCAAACTAATTTGTCCTTCATATATACCAATTCTAAGTAGGTTCCGTGCATAAACCTCTTTAAATGACCTTGTATGAGAAAAAAACACAGGAATAGCCATCTTTTGCGGAGTTAAGACGAAATTGGGATTTTTGCTTATGAACACCAATTCCTTCAGTCAAAACAAGTTCAAACTCCTATGTCCTTCATATATATCCATTCTAAGAATGTTCCATGCATAAACCTCTTTAAATGACCTTGTTTGAAAATGAAATAAAGGAATAATCTAACTTTTGCGAGTTAAAGCCAAATTGGTATTTTTTGCTATAAAATGAATTCCTTCAGTCAAAACAAGTTCAAACTCCTATGTCCTTCATATATATCCATTCTAAGAAGGTTCCATGCATAAACCTCTTTAAATGACCTTGTTTGAGAAAGAAAAACAGGAATAGTCTTACTTTTGCGAGTTAAAGCCAAATTGGTATTTTTGCTATAAAATGAATTCCTTCAGTCAAAACAAGTTCAAACTAATTTGTCCTTCATATATATCAATTCTAAGTAGGTTCCATGCATAGACCTCTTTAAATGACCTTGTTTGAGAAAGAAAAAAAGGAATAGCCTTCTTTTGCGGAATTAAGACGAAATTGGGATTTTTGCTTATAAACACCAATTCCTTGAGTCAAAACAAGTTAAAACTCCTATGTCCTTCCTATATATCCATTCTAAGTAGGTTCCATGCATAAACCTCTTTAAATTACCTTGTATGAGAAAGAAACACAGGAATAGCCTTCTTTTGCGGGGTTAAGAGGAAATTCGGATTTTTGCTTATAAACACCAATTTCTTCAGTCAAAACAAGTTCAAACTCCTATGTCCTTCATATATATCCATTCTAAGAATGTTCCATGCATAAACCTCTTTAAATGACCTTGTTTCAGAAAGAAAAACAGGAATAGTCTTACTTTTGCGAGTTAAAGCCAAATTGGTACTTTTGCTATAAAATGAATTCCTTCAGTCAAAACAAGTTCAAACTAATTTGTCCTTCATATATATCCATTCTAAGTAGATTTCATGCATAAACATCTTTAAATGACCTTGTTTGAGAAAGAAAAACAGGAATAGCCTTACTTTTGTGAGTTAAAGCCAAATTGGTCTTTTTGCTATAAAATGAATTCCTTCAGTCAAAACAAGTTCAAACTAATTTGTCCTTCATATATATCAATTCTAAGTAGGTTCCATGCATAACCCTCTTTAAATGACCTTGTATGAGAAAGAAAAACAGGAATAGCCTTCTTTTTCGGAATTAAGACGAAATTGGGATTTTTGCTTATAAACACCAATTCCTTCAGTCAAAACAAGTTAAAACTCCTATGTCCTTCCTATATATCCATTCTAAGTAGGTTCCATGCATAAACCTCTTTAAATGACCTTGTATGAGAAAGAAACACAGGAATAGCCTTCTTTTGCGAGTTAAAGCCAAATTGGTATTTTTGCTATAAAAAGAATTCCTTCAGTCAAAACAAGTTCAAACTAATTTGTCCTTCATATATACCAATTCTAAGTAGGTTCCGTGCATAAACCTCTTTAAATGACCTTGTATGAGAAAAAAACACAGGAATAGCCTTCTTTTGCGGGGTTAAGAGGAAATTCGGATTTTTGCTTATTAACACCAATTCCTTCAGTCAAAACAAGTTCAAACTCCTTTGTCCTTCATATATATCCATTCTAAGTAGGTTCCATGCATAAACATCTTTAAATGACCTTGTTTGAGAAAGAAACACAGGAATAGCCTTCTTTTGCGAGTTAAAGCCAAATTGGTATTTTTGCTATAAAAAGAATTACTTCAGTCAAAACAAGTTCAAACTAATTTGTCCTTCATATATACCAATTCTAAGTAGGTTCGGTGCATAAACCTCTTTAAATGACCTTGTATGAGAAAAAAACACAGGAATAGCCATCTTTTGCGGAGTTAAGACGAAATTGGGATTTTTGCTTATGAACACCAATTCCTTCAGTCAAAACAAGTTCAAACTCCTATGTCCTTCATATATATCCATTCTAAGAATGTTCCATGCATAAACCTCTTTAAATGACCTTGTTTGAAAATGAAATAAAGGAATAGTCTAACTTTTGCGAGTTAAAGCCAAATTGGTATTTTTTGCTTTAAAATGAATTCCTTCAGTCAAAACAAGTTCAAACTAATTTGTCCTTCATATATATCAATTCTAAGTAGGTTCCATGCATAGACCTCTTTAAATGACCTTGTATGAGAAAGAAAAACAGGAATAGCCTTCTTTTTCGGAATTAAGACGAAATTGGGATTTTTGCTTATAAACACCAATTCCTTCAGTCAAAACAAGTTCAAACTCCTATGTCCTTCATATATATCCATTCTAAGAATGTTCCATGCATAAACCTCTTTAAATGACCTTGTTTGAGAAAGAAAAACAGGAATAGTCTTACTTTTGCGAGTTAAAGCCAAATTGGTATTTTTGCTATAAAATGAGTTCCTTCAGTCAAAACAAGTTCAAACTAATTTGTCCTTCATATATATCCATTCTAAGTAGGTTCCATGCATAAACATCTTTAAATGACCTTGTTTGAGAAAGAAAAACAGGAATAGCCTTACTTTTGTGAGTTAAAGCCAAATTGGTATTTTTGCTATAAAATGAATTCCTTCAGTCAAAACAAGTTCAAACTAATTTGTCCTTCATATATATCAATTCTAAGTAGGTTCCATGCATAACCCTCTCTAAATGACCTTGTATGAGAAAGAAAAACAGGAATAGCCTTCTTTTGCGGAATTAAGACGAAATGCGGATTTTTGCTTATGAACACCAATTCCTTCAGTCAAAACAAGTTCAAACTCCTATGTCTTTCATATATATCAATTCTAAGAAGGTTCCATGCATAAACATCTTTAAATGACCTTGTTTGAGAAGGAAAAACAGGAATAGCCTTACTTTTGCGAGTTAAAGCCAAATTGGTATTTTTGCTATAAAATGAATTCCTTCAGTCAAAACAAGTTCAAACTAATTTGTCCTTCATATATATCAATTCTAAGTAGGTTCCATGCATAGACCTCTTTAAATGACCTTGTATGAGAAAGAAAAACAGGAATAGCCTTCTTTTGCGGAATTAAGACGAAATGCGGATTTTTGCTTATGAACACCAATTCCTTCAGTCAAAACAAGTTCAAACTCCTATGTCCTTCCTATATATCCATTCTAAGAATGTTCCATGCATAAACCTCGTTAAATGACCTTGTTTGGGAAAGAAAAACAGGAATAGTCTAACTTTTGCGAGTTAAAGCCAAATTTATATTTTTTGCTATAAAATGAATTCCTTCAGTCAAAACAAGTTCAAACTAATTTGTACTTCAAATATATCAATTCTAAGTAGGTTCCATGCATAGACCTCTTTAAATGGCCTTGTTTGAGAAAGAAAAAAAGGAATAGCCTTCTTTTGCGGAATTAAGACGAAATTGGGATTTTTGCTTATAAACACCAATTCCTTCAGTCAAAACAAGTTCAAACTCCTTTGTCCTTCATATATATCCATTCTAAGTAGGTTCCATGCATAAAAATCTTTAAATGACCTTGTTTGAGAAGGAAAAACAGGAATAGCCTTACTTTTGCGAGTTAAAGCCAAATTGGTATTTTTGCTATAAAATGAATTCCTTCAGTCAAAACAAGTTCAAACTAATTTGTCCTTCATATATATCAATTCTAAGTAGGTTCCATGCATAGACCTCTTTAAATGACCTTGTATGAGAAAGAAAAACAGGAATAGCCTTCTTTTGCGGAATTAAGACGAAATGCGGATTTTTGCTTATGAACACCAATTCCTTCAGTCAAAACAAGTTCAAACTCCTATGTCCTTCCTATATATCCATTCTAAGAATGTTCCATGCATAAACCTCGTTAAATGACCTTGTTTGGGAAAGAAAAACAGGAATAGTCTAACTTTTGCGAGTTAAAGCCAAATTTATATTTTTTGCTATAAAATGAATTCCTTCAGTCAAAACAAGTTCAAACTAATTTGTACTTCAAATATATCAATTCTAAGTAGGTTCCATGCATAGACCTCTTTAAATGGCCTTGTTTGAGAAAGAAAAAAAGGAATAGCCTTCTTTTGCGGAATTAAGACGAAATTGGGATTTTTGCTTATAAACACCAATTCCTTCAGTCAAAACAAGTTAAAACTCCTATGTCCTTCCTATATATCCATTCTAAGTAGGTTCCATGCATAAACATCTTTAAATGACCTTGTTTGAGAAAGAAACACAGGAATAGCCTTCTTTTACGAGTTAAAGCCAAATTGGTATTTTTGCTATAAAATGAATTCCTTCAGTCAAAACAAGTTCAAACTAATTTGTCCTTCATATATATCCATTCTAAGTAGGTTCCATGCATAGACCTCTTTAAATGACCTTGTATGAGAAAGAAACACAGGAATAGCCTTCTTTTGTGGGGTTAAGAGGAAATTCGGATTTTTGCTTATAAACACCAATTCCTTCAGTCAAAACAAGTTCAAACTCCTTTGTCCTTCATATATATCCATTCTAAGTAGGTTCCATGCATAAAAATCTTTAAATGACCTTGTTTGAGAAAGAAACACAGGAATAGCCTTCTTTTGCGAGTTAAAGCCAAATTGGTATTTTTGCTATAAAAAGAATTCCTTCAGTCAAAACAAGTTCAAACTAATTTGTCCTTCATATATACCAATTCTAATTAGGTTCCGTGCATAAACCTCTTTAAATGACCTTGTATGAGAAAAAAACACAGGAATAGCCATCTTTTGCGGAGTTAAAACGAAATTCAGATTTTTGCTTATAAACACCAATTCCTTCAGTCAAAACAAGTTCAAACTCCTTTGTCCTTCATATATATAAATTCTAAGTAGGTTCCATGAATAAACCTCTTTAAATGACCTTGTTTGAGAAAGAAAAACAGGAATAGCCTTACTTTTGCGAGTTAAAGCCAAATTGGTATTTTTGCTATAAAATGAATTCCTTCAGTCAAAACAAGTTCAAACTAATTTGTCCTTCATATATATCAATTCTAAGTAGGTTCCATGCATAACCCTCTTTAAATGACCTTGTATGAGAAAGAAAAACAGGAATAGCCTTCTTTTGCGGAATTAAGACGAAATTGGGATTTTTGCTTATAAACACATATTCCTTCAGTCAAAACAAGTTCAAACTAATTTGTCCTTCATATATATCCATTCTAAGAATGTTCCATGCATAAACCTCTTTAAATGACCTTGTTTGAGAAAGAAAAACAGGAATAGTCTTACTTTTGCGAGTTAAAGCCAAATTGGTATTTTTTGCTATAAAATGAATTCCTTCAGTCAAAACAAGTTCAAACTAATTTGTCCTTCATATATATAAATTCTAGGTAGGTTCCATGCATAAACCTCTTTAAATGACCTTGTTTGAGAAAGAAAAACAGGAATAGTCTAACTTTTGTGGATTAAGACGAAATTGGGATTTTTGCTTATAAACACCAATTCCTTCAGTCAAAACAAGTTCAAACTCCTATGTCCTTCATATATATCAATTCTAAGAAGGTTCCATGCATAAACCTCTTTAAATGACCTTGTTTGAGAAAGAAAAACAGGAATAGTCTTACTTTTGCGAGTTAAAGCCAAATTGGTATTTTTGCTATAAAATGAATTCCTTCAGTCAAACAAGTTCAAACTAATTTGTCCTTCAAATATATCAATTCTAAGTAGGTTCCATGCATAGACCTCTTTAAATGACCTTGTTTGACAAAGAAAAACAGGAATAGCCTTCTTTTGCGAATTAAGACGAAATTGGGATTTTTGCTTATAAACACCAATTCCTTCAGTCAAAACAAGTTCAAACTCCTTTGTCCTTCATATATATATAAATTCTAAGTAGGTTCCATGAATAAACCTCTGTAAATGACCTTGTTTGAGAAAGAAAAACAGGAATAGCCTTACTTTTGCGAGTTAAAGCCAAATTGGTTATTTTTGCTATAAAATGAATTCCTTCAGTCAAAACAAGGTTCAAACTAATTTGTCCTTCATATTTATCAATTCTAAGTAGGTTCCAATGCATAACCCTCTTTAAATGACCTTGTATGAGAAAGAAAAACAGGAATAGCCTTCTTTTGCGGAATTAAGACGAAATTCGGATTTTTGCTTATAAACACCAATTCCTTCAGTCAAAACAAGTTCAAACTAATTTGTCCTTCATATATATCCATTCTAAGAATGTTCCATGCATAAACCTCTTTAAATGACCTTGTTTGAGAAAGAAAAACAGGAATAGTCTTACTTTTGCGAGTTAAAGCCAAATTGGTATTTTTGCTATAAAATGAATTCCTTCAGTCAAAACAAGTTCAAACTAATTTGTCCTTCATATATATCCATTCTAAGTAGGTTCCATGCATAAACATCTTTAAATGACCTTGTTTGAGAAAGAAAAACAGGAATAGTCTAACTTTTGCGAGTTAAAGCCAAATTGGTATTTTTTGCTATAAAATGAATTCCTTCAGTCAAAACAAGTTCAAACTAATTTGTCCTTCATATATATATAAATTCTAAGTAGGTTCCATGCATAGACCTCTTTAAATGACCTTGTATGAGAAAGAAAAACAGGAATAGCCTTCTTTTGCGAATTAAGATGAAATTGGGATTTTTGCTTATAAACACCAATTCCTTCTGTCAAAACAAGTTCAAACTCCTATGTCCTTCATATATATCAATTCTAAGAAGGTTCCATGCATAAACCTCTTTAAATGACCTTGTTTGAGAAAGAAAAACAGGAATAGTCTTACTTTTGCGAGTTAAAGCCAATTGGTATTTTTGCTATAAAATGAATTCCTTCAGTCAAAACAAGTTCAAACTAATTTGTCCTTCATATATATCCATTCTAAGTAGGTTCCATGCATAAACATCTTTAAATGACCTTGTTTGAGAAAGAAGAAACTAGAATAGCCTTACTTTTGCGAGTTAAAGCCAAATTGGTATTTTTGCTATAAAATGAATTCCTTCAGTCAAAACAAGTTCAAACTAATTTGTCCTTCATATATATAAATACTAAGTAGGTTCCATGCATAAACATCTTTAAATGACCTTGTTTGATAAAGAAAAACAGGAATAGTCTAACTTTTGCGAGTTAAAGCCAAATTGGTATTTTTTGCTATAAAATGAATTCCTTCAGTCAAAACAAGTTCAAACTAATTTGTCCTTAATATATATCAATTCTAAGTATCCATGCATAGACCTCTTTAAATGACCTTGTATGAGAAAGAAAAACAGGAATAGCCTTCTTTGCGGAATTAAGACGAAATGCGGATTTTTGCTTATGAACACCAATTCCTTCAGTCAAAAACAAGTTCAAACTCCTATGTCCTTCATATATATCCATTCTAAGAATGTTCCATGCATAAACCTCTTTAAATGACCTTGTTTGAGAAAGAAAAAACAGGAATAGTCTAACTTTTGCGAGTTAAAGCCAAATTGGTATTTTTTGCTATAAAAATGAATTCCTTCAGTCAAAACAAGTTCAAACTAATTTGTCCTTCATATATATCAATTCTAAGTAGGTTCCATGCATAGACCTCTTTAAATGACCTTGTATGAGAAAGAAAACAGGAATAGCCTTCTTTTTCGGAATTAAGACGAAATTGGGATTTTTGCTTATAAACACCAATTCCTTCAGTCAAAAACAAAGTTCAAACTCCTATGTCCTTCATATATATCCATTCTAAGAATGTTCCATGCATAAACCTCTTTAAATGACCTTGTTTGAGAAAGAAAAACAGGAATAGTCTAACTTTTGCGAGTTAAAGCCTAATTGGTATTTTTTTGCTATAAAATGAATTCCTTCAGTCAAAACAAGTTCAAACTAATTTGTCCTTCATATATATCAATTCTAAGTAGGTTCCATGCATAGACCTCTTTAAATGACCTTGTAAGAGAAAGAAAACAGGAATAGCCTTCTTTTTCGGAATTAAGACGAAATTGGGATTTTTGCTTATAAACACCAATTCCTTCAGTCAAAACAAGTTAAAACTCCTATGTCCTTCCTATATATCCATTCTAAGTAGGTTCCATGCATAAACCTCTTTAAATGACCTTGTATGAGAAAGAAACACAGGAATAGCCTTCTTTTGTGAGTTAAAGCCAAATTGGTGATTTTTGCTATATAAAAGAATTCCTTCAGTCAAAACAAGTTCAAACTAATTTGTCCTTCATATATACCAATTCTAAGTAGGTTCCGTGCATAAACCTCTTTAAATGACCTTGTATGAGAAAAAAACACAGGAATAGCCATCTTTTGCGGAGTTAAAACGAAATTCAGATTTTTGCTTATAAACACCAATTCCTTCAGTCAAAACAAGTTCAAACTCCTTTGTCCTTCATATATATCAATTCTAAGGTAGGTTCCATGAATAAACCTCTTTAAATGACCTTGTTTGAGAAAGAAAAACAGGAATAGCCTTACTTTTGCGAGTTAAAGCCAAATTGGTATTTTTGCTATAAAATGAATTCCTTCAGTCAAAACAAGTTCAAACTAATTTGTCCTTCATATATCTCAATTCTAAGTAGGTTCCATGCATAACCCTCTTTAAATGACCTTGTATGAGAAAGAAAAACAGGAATAGCCTTCTTTTGCGGAATTAAGACGAAATTGGTATTTTTGCTTATGAACACCAATTCCTTCAGTCAAAACAAGTTCAAACTCCTATGTCCTTCATATATATCCATTCTAAGAATGTTCCATGCATAAACCTCTTTTAAATGACCTTGTTTGAGAAAGAAAAACAGGAATAGTCTTACTTTTGCGAGTAAAAGCCAAATTCGTATTTTTGCTATAAAATGAATTCCTTCAGTCAAAAAGAGGTTCAAACTAATTTGTCCTTCATATATATCAATTCTAAGTAGGTTCCATGCATAAACATCTTTAAATGACCTTGTTTGAGAAAGAAAAACAGGAATAACCTTACTTTTGCGAGTTAAAGCCAAATTGGTATTTTTGCTATAAAATGAATTCCTTCAGTCAAAACAAGTTCAAACTAATTTGTCCTTCATAAATCTCAATTCTAAGTAGGTTCCATGCATAACCCTCTTTAAATGACCTTGTATGAGAAAGAAAAACAGGAATAGCCTTCTTTTGCGGAAAATAAGACGAAATTCGGATTTTGCTTATGAACACCAATTCCTTCAGTCAAAACAAGTTCAAACTCCTATGTCCTTCATATATATCAATTCTAAAAATGTTCCATGCATAAACCTCTTTAAATGACCTTGTTTGAGAAAGAAAAACAGGAATAGTCTTACTTTTTGCGAGTTAAAGCCAAATTGGTATTTTTGCTATAAAATGAATTCCTTCAGTCAAAACAAGTAAAATGAATTCCTTCAGTCAAAACAAGTTCAAACTAATTTGTCCTTCATATATATCCATTCTAAGTAGGTTCCATGCATAAACATCTTTAAATGACCTTGTTTGAGAAAGAAAAACAGGAATAGTCTTACTTTTGCGAGTTAAAGCCAAATTGGTATTTTTGCTATAAAATGAATTCCTTCAGTCAAAACAAGTTCAAACTAATTTGTCCTTCATATATATCAATTCTAAGTAGGTTCCATGCATAAACATCTTTAAATGACCTTGTTTGAGAAAGAAAAACAGGAATAGCCTTACTTTTGCGAGTTAAAGCCAAATTGGTATTTTTGCTATAAAATGAATTCCTTCAGTCAAAACAAGTTCAAACTAATTTGTCCTTCATATATATAAATACTAAGTAGGTTCCATGCATAAACATCTTTAAATGACCTTGTATGAGAAAGAAACACAGGAATAGCCTTCTTTTGCGGGGTTAAGAGGAAATTCGGATTTTTGCTTATAAACACCAATTCCTTCAGTCAAAACAAGTTCAAACTCCTTTGTCCTTTATATATCCATTCTAAGTAGGTTCCATGCATAAACATCTTTAAATGACCTTGTTTGAGAAAGAAACACAGGAATAGCCTTCTTTTGCGAGTTAAAGCCAAATTGGTATTTTTGCTATAAAAAGAATTCCTTCAGTCAAAACAAGTTCAAACTAATTTGTCCTTCATATATACCAATTCTAAGTAGGTTCCATGAATAAACCTCTTTAAATGACCTTGTTTGAGAAAGAAAAACAGGAATAGCCTTACTTTTGTGAGTTAAAGCCAAATTGGTAAATTTGCTATAAAATGAATTCCTTCAGTCAAAACAAGTTGAAACTAATTTGTCCTTCATATATATCCATTCTAAGTAGGTTCCATGCATAAACATCTTTAAATGACCTTGTATGAGAAAGAAAAACAGAAATAGCCTTCTTTTGCGGAATTAAGACGAAATTCGGAATTTTGCTTATAAACACCAATTCCTTCAGTCAAAACAAGTTCAAACTCCTATGTCCTTCATATATATCAATTCTAAGAAGGTTCCATGCATAACCTCTTTAAATGACCTTGTTTGAGAAGGACAAACAGGAATAGTCTAACTTTTGCGATTTAAAGCCAAATTGGTATTTTTTGCTATAAAATGAATTCCTTCAGTCAAAACAAGTTCAAACTAATTTGTCCTTCATATATATAAATACTAAGTAGGTTCCATGCATAAACATCTTTAAATGACCTTGTTTGATAAAGAAAAACAGGAATAGTCTAACTTTTGCGAGTTAAGCCAAATTGGTATTTTTTGCTATAAAATGAATTCCTTCAGTCAAAACAAGTTCAAACTAATTTGTCCTTCATATATATCAATTCTAAGTAGGTTCCATGCATAGACCTCTTTAAATAACCTTGTATGAGAAAGAAAACAGGAATAGCCTTCTTTTGTGGAATTAAGAAGAAATGCGGATTTTTGCTTATGAACACCAATTCCTTCAGTCAAAACAAGTTCAAACTCCTATGTCCTTCATATATATCCATTCTAAGAATGTTCCATGCATAAACCTCTTTAAATGACCTTGTTTGAGAAAGAAAAACAGGAATAGTTTAACTTTTGCGAGTTAAAGCCAAATTGGTATTTTTTGCTATAAAATGAATTCCTTCAGTCAAAACAAGTTCAAACTAATTTGTCCTTCATATATATCAATTCTAAGTAGGTTCCATGCATAGACCTCTTTAAATGACCTTTTATGAGAAAGAAAAACAGGAATAGCCTTCTTTTTCGGAATTAAGACGAAATTGGGATTTTTGCTTATAAACACCAATTCCTACAGTCAAAACAAGTTCAAACTCCTATGTCCTTCATATATATCCATTCTAAGAATATTCCATGCATAAACCTCTTTAAATGACCTTGTTTGAGAAAGAAAAACAGGAATAGTCTAACTTTTGCGAGTTAAAGGCTAATTGGTATTTTTGCTATAAAATGAATTCCTTCAGTCAAAACAAGTTCAAACTAATTTGTCCTTCATATATATCAATTCTAAGTAGGTTCCATGCATAGACCTCTTTAAATGACCTTGTAAGAGAAAGAAAAACAGGAATAGCCTTCTTTTTCGGAATTAAGACGAAATTGGGATTTTTGCTTATAAACACCAATTCCTTCAGTCAAAACAAGTTAAAACTCCTATGTCCTTCCTATATATCCATTCTAAGTAGGTTCCATGCATATACCTCTTTAAATGACCTTGTATGAGAAAGAAATACAGGAATAGCCTTCTTTTGCGAGTTAAAACCAAATTGGTATTTTTGCTATAAAAGAATTCCTTCAGTCAAAACAAGTTCAAACTAATTTGTCCTTCATATATACCAATTCTAAGTAGGTTCCGTGCATAAACCTCTTTAAATGACCTTGTATGAGAAAAAAACACAGGAATAGCCATCTTTTGCGGAGTTAAAACGAAATTCAGATTTTTGCTTATAAACACCAATTCCTTCAGTCAAAACAAGTTCAAACTCCTTTGTCCTTCATATATATCAATTCTAAGTAGGTTCCATGAATAAACCTCTTTAAATGACCTTGTTTGAGAAAGAAAAACAGGAATAGCCTTACTTTTGCGAGTTAAAGCCAAATTGGTATTTTTGCTATAAAATGAATTCCTTCAGTCAAAACAAGTTCAAACTAATTTGTCCTTCATATATCTCAATTCTAAGTAGGTTCCAATGCATAACCCTCTTTAAATGACCTTGTATGAGAAAGAAAAACAGGAATAGCCTTCTTTTGCGGAATTAAGACGAAATTGGGATTTTTGCTTATGAACACCAATTCCTTCAGTCAAAACAAGTTCAAACTCCTATGTCCTTCATATATATCCATTCTAAGAATGTTCCATGCATAAACCTCTTTAAATGACCTTGTTTGAGAAAGAAAAACAGGAATAGTCTTACTTTTGCGAGTAAAAGCCAAATTGGTATTTTTGCTATAAAATGAATTCCTTCAGTCAAAAAGAGTTCAAACTAATTTGTCCTTCATATATATCAATTCTAAGTAGGTTCCATGCATAAACTTCTTTAAATGACCTTGTTTGAGAAAGAAAAACAGGAATAGCCTTACTTTTGCGAGTTAAAGCCAAATTGGTATATTTGCTATAAATGAATTCCTTCAGTCAAAACAAGTTGAAACTAATTTGTCCTTCATATATATCCATTCTAAGTAGGTTCCATGCATAAACATCTTTAAATGACCTTGTATGAGAAAGAAAAACAGAAATAGCCTTCTTTTGCGGAATTAAGACGAAATTCGGGAATTTTGCTTATAAACACCAATTCCTTCAGTCAAAACAAGTTCAAACTCCTATGTCCTTCAAATATATCAATTCTAAGAAGGTTCCATGCATAAACCTCTTTAAATGACCTTGTTTGAGAAGGAAAAACAGGAATAGTCTAACTTTTGCGATTTAAAGCCAAATTGGTATTTTTTGCTATAAAATGAATTCCTTCAGTCAAAACAAGTTCAAACTAATTTGTCCTTCATATATATAAATACTAAGTAGGTTCCATGCATAAACATCTTTAAATGACCTTGTTTGATAAAGAAAAACAGGAATAGTCTAACTTTTGCGAGTTAAAGCCAAATTGGTATTTTTTGCTATAAAATGAATTCCTTCAGTCAAAACAAGTTCAAACTAATTTGTCCTTCATATATATCAATTCTAAGTAGGTTCCATGCATAGACCTCTTTAAATGACCTTGTATGAGAAAGAAAAACAGGAATAGCCTTCTTTTGTGGAATTAAGACGAAATGCGGATTTTTGCTTATGAACACCAATTCCTTCAGTCAAAACAAGTTCAAACTCCTATGTCCTTCAAATATATCCATTCTAAGAATGTTCCATGCATAAACCTCTTTAAATGACCTTGTTTGAGAAAGAAAAACAGGAATAGTTTAACTTTTGCGAGTTAAAGCCAAATTGGTATTTTTTGCTATAAAATGAATTCCTTCAGTCAAAACAAGTTCAAACTAATTTGTCCTTCATATATATCAATTCTAAGTAGGTTCCATGCATAGACCTCTTTAAATGACCTTTTATGAGAAAGAAAAACAGGAATAGCCTTCTTTTTCGGAATTAAGACGAAATTGGGATTTTTGCTTATAAACACCAATTCCTACAGTCAAAACAAGTTCAAACTCCTATGTCCTTCATATATATCCATTCTAAGAATATTCCATGCATAAACCTCTTTAAATGACCTTGTATGAGAAAGAAATACAGGAATAGCCTTCTTTTGCGAGTTAAAACCAAATTGGTATTTTTGCTATAAAAAGAATTCCTTCAGTCAAAACAAGTTCAAACTAATTTGTCCTTCATATATACCAATTCTAAGTAGGTTCCGTGCATAAACCTCTTTAAATGACCTTGTATGAGAAAAAAACACAGGAATAGCCATCTTTTGCGGAGTTAAAACGAAATTCAGATTTTTGCTTATGAACACCAATTCCTTCAGTCAAAACAAGTTCAAACTCCTTTGTCCTTCATATATATCAATTCTAAGTAGGTTCCATGAATAAACCTCTTTAAATGACCTTGTTTGAGAAGAAAAACAGGAATAGTTTAACTTTTGCGAGTTAAAGCCAAATTGGTATTTTTTGCTATAAAATGAATTCCTTCGGTCAAAACAAGTTCAAACTAATTTGTCCTTCATATATATCAATTCTAAGTAGGTTCCATGCATAGACCTCTTTAAATGACCTTGTATGAGAAAGAAAAACAGGAATAGCCTTCTTTTGTGGAATTAAGACGAAATGCGGATTTTTGCTTATGAACACCAATTCCTTCAGTCAAAACAAGTTCAAACTCCTATGTCCTTCATATATATCCATTCTAAGAATGTTCCATGCATAAACCTCTTTAAATGACCTTGTTTGAGAAAGAAAAACAGGAATAGTTTAACTTTTGCGAGTTAAAGCCAAATTGGTATTTTTTGCTATAAAATGAATTCCTTCAGTCAAAACAAGTTCAAACTAATTTGTCCTTCATATATATCAATTCTAAGTAGGTTCCATGCATAGACCTCTTTAAATGACCTTTTATGAGAAAGAAAAACAGGAATAGCCTTCTTTTTCGGAATTAAGACGAAATTGGGATTTTTGCTTATAAACACCAATTCCTACAGTCAAAACAAGTTCAAACTCCTATGTCCTTCATATATATCCATTCTAAGAATATTCCATGCATAAACCTCTTTAAATGACCTTGTTTGAGAAAGAAAAACAGGAATAGTCCTAACTTTTGCGAGTTAAAGGCTAATTGGTATTTTTTGCTATAAAATGAATTCCTTCAGTCAAAACAAGTTCAAACTAATTTGTCCTTCATATATATCAATTCTAAGTAGGTTCCATGCATAGACCTCTTTAAATGACCTTGTAAGAGAAAGAAAAACAGGAATAGCCTTCTTTTTCGGAATTAAGACGAAATTGGGATTTTTGCTTATAAACACCAATTCCTTCAGTCAAAACAAGTTAAAACTCCTATGTCCTTCCTATATATCCATTCTAAGTAGGTTCCATGCATATACCTCTTTAAATGACCTTGTATGAGAAAGAAATACAGGAATAGCCTTCTTTTGCGAGTTAAAACCAAATTGGTATTTTTGCTATAAAAAGAATTCCTTCAGTCAAAAACAAGTTCAAACTAATTTGTCCTTCATATATACCAATTCTAAGTAGGTTCCGTGCATAAACCTCTTTAAATGACCTTGTATGAGAAAAAAACACAGGAATAGCCATCTTTTGCGGAGTTAAAACGAAATTCAGATTTTTGCTTATAAACACCAATTCCTTCAGTCAAAACAAGTTCAAACTCCTTTGTCCTTCATATATATCAATTCTAAGTAGGTTCCATGAATAAACCTCTTTAAATGACCTTGTTTGAGAAAGAAAAACAGGAATAGCCTTACTTTTGCGAGTTAAAGCCAAATTGGTATTTTTGCTATAAAATGAATTCCTTCAGTCAAAACAAGTTCAAACTAATTTGTCCTTCATATATCTCAATTCTAAGTAGGTTCCATGCATAACCCTCTTTAAATGACCTTGTATGAGAAAGAAAAACAGGAATAGCTTCTTTTGCGGAATTAAGACGAAATTGGGATTTTTGCTTATGAACACCAATTCCTTCAGTCAAAACAAGTTCAAACTCCTATGTCCTTCATATATATCCATTCTAAGAATGTTCCATGCATAAACCTCTTTAAATGACCTTGTTTGAGAAAGAAAAACAGGAATAGTCTTACTTTTGCGAGTAAAAGCCAAATTGGTATTTTTGCTATAAAATGAATTCCTTCAGTCAAAAAGAGTTCAAACTAATTTGTCCTTCATATATATCAATTCTAAGTAGGTTCCATGCATAAACTTCTTTAAATGACCTTGTTTGAGAAAGAAAAACAGGAATAGCCTTACTTTTGCGAGTTAAAGCCAAATTGGTATTTTTGCTATAAAATGAATTCCTTCAGTCAAAACAAGTTCAAACTAATTTGTCCTTCATATATCTCAATTCTAAGTAGGTTCCATGCATAACCCTCTTTAAATGACCTTGTATGAGAAAGAAAAACAGGAATAGCCTTCTTTTGCGGAAATAAGACGAAATTCGGATTTTTGCTTATGAACACCAATTCCTTCAGTCAAAACAAGTTCAAACTCCTATGTCCTTCATATATATCAATTCTAAGAATGTTCCATGCATAAACCTCTTTAAATGACCTTGTTTGAGAAAGAAAGAACAGGAATAGTCTTACTTTTGCGAGTTAAAGCCAAATTGGTATTTTTTGCTATAAAATGAATTCCTTCAGTCAAAACAAGTTCAAACTAATTTGTCCTTCATATATATCAATTCTAAGTAGGTTCCATGCATAGACCTCTTTAAATGACCTTTTATGAGAAAGAAAACAGGAATAGCCTTCTTTTTCGGAATTAAGACGAAATTGGGATTTTTGCTTATAAACACCAATTCCTACAGTCAAAACAAGTTCAAACTCCTATGTCCTTCATATATATCCATTCTAAGAATATTCCATGCATAAACCTCTTTAAATGACCTTGTTTGAGAAAGAAAAACAGGAATAGTCTTACTTTTGCGAGTTAAAGGCTAATTGGTATTTTTTGCTATAAAATGAATTCCTTCAGTCAAAACAAGTTCAAACTAATTTGTCCTTCATATATATCAATTCTAAGTAGGTTCCATGCATAGACCTCTTTAAATGACCTTGTAAGAGAAAGAAAAACAGGAATAGCCTTCTTTTTCGGAATTAAGACGAAATTGGGATTTTTGCTTATAAACACCAATTCCTTCAGTCAAAACAAGTTAAAACTCCTATGTCCTTCCTATATATCCATTCTAAGTAGGTTCCATGCATATACCTCTTTAAATGACCTTGTATGAGAAAGAAATACAGGAATAGCCTTCTTTTGCGAGTTAAAACCAAATTGGTATTTTTGCTATAAAAAGAATTCCTTCAGTCAAAACAAGTTCAAACTAATTTGTCCTTCATATATACCAATTCTAAGTAGGTTCCGTGCATAAACCTCTTTAAATGACCTTGTATGAGAAAAAAACACAGGAATAGCCATCTTTTGCGGAGTTAAAACGAAATTCAGATTTTTGCTTATAAACACCAATTCCTTCAGTCAAAACAAGTTCAAACTCCTTTGTCCTTCATATATATCAATTCTAAGTAGGTTCCATGAATAAACCTCTTTAAATGACCTTGTTTGAGAAAGAAAAACAGGAATAGTTTAACTTTTGCGAGTTAAAGCCAAATTGGTATTTTTTGCTATAAAATGAATTCCTTCAGTCAAAACAAGTTCAAACTAATTTGTCCTTCATATATATCAATTCTAAGTAGGTTCCATGCATAGACCTCTTTAAATGACCTTGTATGAGAAAGAAAAACAGGAATAGCCTTCTTTTGTGGAATTAAGACGAAATGCGGATTTTTGCTTATGAACACCAATTCCTTCAGTCAAAACAAGTTCAAACTCCTATGTCCTTCATATATATCCATTCTAAGAATGTTCCATGCATAAACCTCTTTAAATGACCTTGTTTGAGAAAGAAAAACAGGAATAGTTTCACTTTTGCGAGTTAAAGCCAAATTGGTATTTTTTGCTATAAAATGAATTCCTTCAGTCAAAACAAGTTCAAACTAATTTGTCCTTCATATATATCAATTCTAAGTAGGTTCCATGCATAGACCTCTTTAAATGACCTTTTATGAGAAAGAAAAACAGGAATAGCCTTCTTTTTCGGAATTAAGACGAAATTGGGATTTTTGCTTATAAACACCAATTCCTACAGTCAAAACAAGTTCAAACTCCTATGTCCTTCATATATATCCATTCTAAGAATATTCCATGCATAAACCTCTTTAAATGACCTTGTTTGAGAAAGAAAAACAGGAATAGTCTAACTTTTGCGAGTTAAAGGCTAATTGGTATTTTTTGCTATAAAATGAATTCCTTCAGTCAAAACAAGTTCAAACTAATTTGTCCTTCATATATATCAATTCTAAGTAGGTTCCATGCATAGACCTCTTTAAATGACCTTGTAAGAGAAAGAAAAACAGGAATAGCCTTCTTTTTCGGAATTAAGACGAAATTGGGATTTTTGCTTATAAACACCAATTCCTTCAGTCAAAACAAGTTAAAACTCCTATGTCCTTCCTATATATCCATTCTAAGTAGGTTCCATGCATATACCTCTTTAAATGACCTTGTATGAGAAAGAAATACAGGAATAGCCTTCTTTTGCGAGTTAAAACCAAATTGGTATTTTTGCTATAAAAAGAATTCCTTCAGTCAAAACAAGTTCAAACTAATTTGTCCTTCATATATACCAATTCTAAGTAGGTTCCGTGCATAAACCTCTTTAAATGACCTTGTATGAGAAAAAAACACAGGAATAGCCATCTTTTGCGGAGTTAAAACGAAATTCAGATTTTTGCTTATAAACACCAATTCCTTCAGTCAAAACAAGTTCAAACTCCTTTGTCCTTCATATATATCAATTCTAAGTAGGTTCCATGAATAAACCTCTTTAAATGACCTTGTTTGAGAAAGAAAAACAGGAATAGCCTTACTTTTGCGAGTTAAAGCCAAATTGGTATTTTTGCTATAAAATGAATTCCTTCAGTCAAAACAAGTTCAAACTAATTTGTCCTTCATATATCTCAATTCTAAGTAGGTTCCATGCATAACCCTCTTTAAATGACCTTGTATGAGAAAGAAAAACAGGAATAGCCTTCTTTTGCGGAATTAAGACGAAATTGGGATTTTTGCTTATGAACACCAATTCCTTCAGTCAAAACAAGTTCAAACTCCTATGTCCTTCATATATATCCATTCTAAGAATGTTCCATGCATAAACCTCTTTAAATGACCTTGTTTGAGAAAGAAAAACAGGAATAGTCTTACTTTTGCGAGTAAAAGCCAAATTGGTATTTTTGCTATAAAATGAATTCCTTCAGTCAAAAAGAGTTCAAACTAATTTGTCCTTCATATATATCAATTCTAAGTAGGTTCCATGCATAAACTTCTTTAAATGACCTTGTTTGAGAAAGAAAAACAGGAATAGCCTTACTTTTGCGAGTTAAAGCCAAATTGGTATTTTTGCTATAAAATGAATTCCTTCAGTCAAAACAAGTTCAAACTAATTTGTCCTTCATATATCTCAATTCTAAGTAGGTTCCATGCATAACCCTCTTTAAATGACCTTGTATGAGAAAGAAAAACAGGAATAGCCTTCTTTTGCGGAAATAAGACGAAATTCGGATTTTTGCTTATGAACACCAATTCCTTCAGTCAAAACAAGTTCAAACTCCTATGTCCTTCATATATATCAATTCTAAGAATTGTTCCATGCATAAACCTCTTTAAATGACCTTGTTTGAGAAAGAAAAACAGGAATAGTCTTACTTTTGCGAGTTAAAGCCAAATTGGTATTTTTGCTATAAAATGAATTCCTTCAGTCAAAACAAGTTCAAACTAATTTGTCCTTCATATATATCCATTCTAAGTAGGTTCCATGCATAAACCTCTTTAAATGACCTTGTTTGAGAAAGAAAAACAGGAATAGTATAACTTTTGCGAGTTAAAGCCAAATTGGTATTTTTTGCTATAAAATGAATTCCTTCAGTCAAAACAAGTTCAAACTAATTTGTCCTTCATATATATCAATTCTAAGTAGGTTCCATGCATAGACCTCTTTAAATGACCTTGTATGAGAAAGAAAAACAGGAATAGCCTTCTTTTGCGGAATTAAGACGAAATTGGGATTTTTGCTTATAAACACCAATTCCTTGAGTTAAAACAAGTTAAAACTCCTATGTCCTTCCTATATATCCATTCTAAGTAGGTTCCATGCATAAACCTCTTTAAATGACCTTGTATGAGAAAGAAACACAGGAATAGCCTTCTTTTGCGGGGTTAAGAGGAAATTCGGATTTTTGCTTATAAACACCAATTCCTTCAGTCAAAACAAGTTCAAACTCCTTTGTCCTTCATATATATCCATTCTAAGTAGGTTCCATGCATAAACATCTTTAAATGACCTTGTTTGAGAAAGAAACACAGGAATAGCCTTCTTTTGCGAGTTAAAGCCAAATTGGTATTTTTGCTATAAAAAGAATTCCTTCAGTCAAAACAAGTTCAAACTAATTTGTCCTTCATATATATCAATTCTAAGTAGGTTCCATGCATAGACCTCTTTAAATGACCTTGTATGAGAAAGAAAAACAGGAATAGCCTTCTTTTGTGGAATTAAGACGAAATGCGGATTTTTGCTTATGAACACCAATTCCTTCAGTCAAAACAAGTTCAAACTCCTATGTCCTTCATATATATCCATTCTAAGAATGTTCCATGCATAAACCTCTTTAAATGACCTTGTTTGAGAAAGAAAAACAGGAATAGTTTCACTTTTGCGAGTTAAAGCCAAATTGGTATTTTTTGCTATAAAATGAATTCCTTCAGTCAAAACAAGTTCAAACTAATTTGTCCTTCATATATATCAATTCTAAGTAGGTTCCATGCATAGACCTCTTTAAATGACCTTTTATGAGAAAGAAAAACAGGAATAGCCTTCTTTTTCGGAATTAAGACGAAATTGGGATTTTTGCTTATAAACACCAATTCCTACAGTCAAAACAAGTTCAAACTCCTATGTCCTTCATATATATCCATTCTAAGAATATTCCATGCATAAACCTCTTTAAATGACCTTGTTTGAGAAAGAAAAACAGGAATAGTCTAACTTTTGCGAGTTAAAGGCTAATTGGTATTTTTTGCTATAAAATGAATTCCTTCAGTCAAAACAAGTTCAAACTAATTTGTCCTTCATATATATCAATTCTAAGTAGGTTCCATGCATAGACCTCTTTAAATGACCTTGTAAGAGAAAGAAAAACAGGAATAGCCTTCTTTTTCGGAATTAAGACGAAATTGGGATTTTTGCTTATAAACACCAATTCCTTCAGTCAAAACAAGTTAAAACTCCTATGTCCTTCCTATATATCCATTCTAAGTAGGTTCCATGCATATACCTCTTTAAATGACCTTGTATGAGAAAGAAATACAGGAATAGCCTTCTTTTGCGAGTTAAAACCAAATTGGTATTTTTGCTATAAAAAGAATTCCTTCAGTCAAAACAAGTTCAAACTAATTTGTCCTTCATATATACCAATTCTAAGTAGGTTCCGTGCATAAACCTCTTTAAATGACCTTGTATGAGAAAAAAACACAGGAATAGCCATCTTTTGCGGAGTTAAAACGAAATTCAGATTTTTGCTTATAAACACCAATTCCTTCAGTCAAAACAAGTTCAAACTCCTTTGTCCTTCATATATATCAATTCTAAGTAGGTTCCATGAATAAACCTCTTTAAATGACCTTGTTTGAGAAAGAAAAACAGGAATAGCCTTACTTTTGCGAGTTAAAGCCAAATTGGTATTTTTGCTATAAAATGAATTCCTTCAGTCAAAACAAGTTCAAACTAATTTGTCCTTCATATATCTCAATTCTAAGTAGGTTCCATGCATAACCCTCTTTAAATGACCTTGTATGAGAAAGAAAAACAGGAATAGCCTTCTTTTGCGGAATTAAGACGAAATTGGGATTTTTGCTTATGAACACCAATTCCTTCAGTCAAAACAAGTTCAAACTCCTATGTCCTTCATATATATCCATTCTAAGAATGTTCCATGCATAAACCTCTTTAAATGACCTTGTTTGAGAAAGAAAAACAGGAATAGTCTTACTTTTGCGAGTAAAAGCCAAATTGGTATTTTTGCTATAAAATGAATTCCTTCAGTCAAAAAGAGTTCAAACTAATTTGTCCTTCATATATATCAATTCTAAGTAGGTTCCATGCATAAACTTCTTTAAATGACCTTGTTTGAGAAAGAAAAACAGGAATAGCCTTACTTTTGCGAGTTAAAGCCAAATTGGTATTTTTGCTATAAAATGAATTCCTTCAGTCAAAACAAGTTCAAACTAATTTGTCCTTCATATATCTCAATTCTAAGTAGGTTCCATGCATAACCCTCTTTAAATGACCTTGTATGAGAAAGAAAAACAGGAATAGCCTTCTTTTGCGGAAATAAGACGAAATTCGGATTTTTGCTTATGAACACCAATTCCTTCAGTCAAAACAAGTTCAAACTCCTATGTCCTTCATATATATCAATTCTAAGAATGTTCCATGCATAAACCTCTTTAAATGACCTTGTTTGAGAAAGAAAAACAGGAATAGTCTTACTTTTGCGAGTTAAAGCCAAATTGGTATTTTTGCTATAAAATGAATTCCTTCAGTCAAAACAAGTTCAAACTAATTTGTCCTTCATATATATCCATTCTAAGTAGGTTCCATGCATAAACCTCTTTAAATGACCTTGTTTGAGAAAGAAAAACAGGAATAGTATAACTTTTGCGAGTTAAAGCCAAATTGGTATTTTTTGCTATAAAATGAATTCCTTCAGTCAAAACAAGTTCAAACTAATTTGTCCTTCATATATATCAATTCTAAGTAGGTTCCATGCATAGACCTCTTTAAATGACCTTGTATGAGAAAGAAAAACAGGAATAGCCTTCTTTTGCGGAATTAAGACGAAATTGGGATTTTTGCTTATAAACACCAATTCCTTGAGTTAAAACAAGTTAAAACTCCTATGTCCTTCCTATATATCCATTCTAAGTAGGTTCCATGCATAAACCTCTTTAAATGACCTTGTATGAGAAAGAAACACAGGAATAGCCTTCTTTTGCGGGGTTAAGAGGAAATTCGGATTTTTGCTTATAAACACCAATTCCTTCAGTCAAAACAAGTTCAAACTCCTTTGTCCTTCATATATATCCATTCTAAGTAGGTTCCATGCATAAACATCTTTAAATGACCTTGTTTGAGAAAGAAACACAGGAATAGCCTTCTTTTGCGAGTTAAAGCCAAATTGGTATTTTTGCTATAAAAAGAATTCCTTCAGTCAAAACAAGTTCAAACTAATTTGTCCTTCATATATACCAATTCTAAGTAGGTTCCATGAATAAACCTCTTTAAATGACCTTGTTTGAGAAAGAAAAACAGGAATAGCCTTACTTTTGTGAGTTAAAGCCAAATTGGTATATTTGCTATAAAATGAATTCCTTCAGTCAAAACAAGTTGAAACTAATTTGTCCTTCATATATATCCATTCTAAGTAGGTTCCATGCATAAACATCTTTAAATGACCTTGTATGAGAAAGAAAAACAGAAATAGCCTTCTTTTGCGGAATTAAGACGAAATTCGGAATTTTGCTTATAAACACCAATTCCTTCAGTCAAAACAAGTTCAAACTCCTATGTCCTTCATATATATCAATTCTAAGAAGGTTCCATGCATAAACCTCTTTAAATGACCTTGTTTGAGAAGGAAAAACAGGAATAGTCTAACTTTTGCGAGTTAAAGCCAAATTGGTATTTTTTGCTATAAAATGAATTCCTTCAGTCAAAACAAGTTCAAACTAATATGTCCTTCATATATATCAATTCTAAGTAGGTTCCATGCATAGACCTCTTTAAATGACCTTGTATGAGAAAGAAAAACAGGAATAGCCTTCTTTTGCGGAATTAAGACGAAATTGGGATTTTTGCTTATAAACACCAATTCCTTGAGTTAAAACAAGTTAAAACTCCTATGTCCTTCCTATATATCAATTCTAAGTAGGTTCCATGCATAAACCTCTTTAAATGACCTTGTATGAGAAAGAAACACAGGAATAGCCTTCTTTTGCGGGGTTAAGAGGAAATTCGGATTTTTGCTTATAAACACCAATTCCTTCAGTCAAAACAAGTTCAAACTCCTTTGTCCTTCATATATATCCATTCTAAGTAGGTTCCATACATAAACATCTTTAAATGACCTTGTTTGAGAAAGAAACACAGGAATAGCCTTCTTTTGCGAGTTAAAGTCAAATTGGTATTTTTGCTATAAAAAGAATTCCTTCAGTCAAAACAAGTTCAAACTAATTTGTCCTTCATATATACCAATTCTAAGTAGGTTCCATGAATAAACCTCTTTAAATGACCTTGTTTGAGAAAGAAAAACAGGAATAGCCTTACTTTTGTGAGTTAAAGCCAAATTGGTATTTTTGCTATAAAATGAATTCCTTCAGTCAAAACAAGTTGAAACTAATTTGTCCTTCATATATATCCATTCTAAGTAGGTTCCATGCATAAACATCTTTAAATGACCTTGTTTGAGAAAGAAAAACAGGAATAGCCTTACTTTTGCGAGTTAAAGCCAAATTGGTATTTTTGCTATAAAATGAATTCCTTCAGTCAAAACAAGTTCAAACTAATTTGTCCTTCATATATATAAATTCTAAGTAGGTTCCATGCATAACCCTCTTTAAATGACCTTGTATGAGAAAGAAAAACAGAAATAGCCTTCTTTTGCGGAATTAAGACGAAATTCGGAATTTTGCTTATAAACACCAATTCCTTCAGTCAAAACAAGTTCAAACTCCTATGTCCTTCATATATATCCATTCTAAGAAGGTTCCATGCATAAACCTCTTTAAATGACCTTGTTTGAGAAAGAAAAACAGGAATAGCCTTACTTTTGCGAGTTAAAGCCAAAATGGTATTTTTGCTATAAAATGAATTCCTTCAGTCAAAACAAGTTCAAACTAATTTGTCCTTCATATATATCAATTCTAAGTAGGTTCCATGCATAAACCTCTTTAAATGACCTTGTATGAGAAAGAAAAACAGAAATAGCCTTCTTTTGCGGAATTAAGACGAAATTCGGAATTTTGCTTATAAACACCAATCCCTTCAGTCAAAACAAGTTCAAACTCCTATGTCCTTCATATATATCCATTCTAAGAAGGTTCCATGCATAAACCTCTTTAAATGACCTTGTTTGAGAAAGAAAAACAGGAATAGCCTTCTTTTGCGGAATTAAGACGAAATTCTGATTTTTGCTTATAAATACCAATTCCTTCAGTCAAAACAAGTTCAAACTCCTATGTCCTTCATATATATCCATTCTAAGAAGGTTCCATGCATAAACCTCTTTAAATGACCTTGTTTGAGAAAGAAAAACAGGAATAGCCTTACTTTTGCGAGTTAAAGCCAAAATGGTATTTTTGCTATAAAATGAATTCCTTCAGTCAAAACAAGTTCAAACTAATTTGTCCTTCATATATATCCATTCTAAGAAGGTTCCATGCATAAACCTCTTTAAATGACCTTGTTTGAGAAAGAAAAACAGGAATAGCCTTACTTTTGCGAGTTAAAGCCAAATTGGTATTTTTGCTATAAAATGAATTCCTTCAGTCAAAACAAGTTCAAACTAATTTGTCCTTCATATGAAGGACAAATTAGTAAGCAAAATTCCAAATGGATATATATATATCCATTCTAAGAAGGTTCCATGCATAAACCTCTTTAAATGACCTTGTTTGAGAAAGAAAAACAGGAATAGCCTTACTTTTGCGAGTTAAAGCCAAATTGGTATTTTTGCTATAAAATGAATTCCTTCAGTCAAAACAAGTTCAAACTAATTTGTCCTTCATATATATCAATTCTAAGTAGGTTCCATGCATAACCCTCTTTAAATGACCTTGTTTGAGAAATACAAACAGGAATAGCCTTCTTTTGCGGATTTAAGACGAAATTCGGATTTTTGCTTATAAACACCAATTCCTTCAGTCAAAACAAGTTCAAACTCATATGTCCTTCATATATATCCATTCTAAGAAGGTTCCATGCATAAACCTCTTTAAATGACCTTGTTTGAGAAAGAAAAACAGGAATAGCCGTACTTTTGCGAGTTAAAGCCAAATTGGTATTTTTGCTATAAAATGAATTCCTTCAGTCAAAACAAGTTCAAACTAATTTGTCCTTAATATATATCAATTCTAAGTAGGTTCCATGCATAAACCTCTTTAAATGACCTTGTTTGAGTCAGAAAAACAGGAATAGCCTTCTTTTGCGGAATTAAGACGAAATTCGGATTTTTGCTTATAAACACCAATTCCTTCAGTCAAAACAAGTTCAAACTAATTTGTCCTTCATATATATCCATTCTAAGAAGGTTCCATGCATAAACCTCTTTAAATGACCTTGTATGAGAAAGAAAAACAGGAATAGCCTTCTTTTGCGGAAATAAGACGAAATTCGGATTTTTGCTTATGAACACCAATTCCTTCAGTCAAAACAAGTTCAAACTCCTATGTCCTTCATATATATCAATTCTAAGAATGTTCCATGCATAAACCTCTTTAAATGACCTTGTTTGAGAAAGAAAAACAGGAATAGTCTTACTTTTGCGAGTTAAAGCCAAATTGGTATTTTTGCTATAAAATGAATTCCTTCAGTCAAAACAAGTTCAAACTAATTTGTCCTTCATATATATCCATTCTAAGTAGGTTCCATGCATAAACCTCTTTAAATGACCTTGTTTGAGAAAGAAAAACAGGAATAGTATAACTTTTGCGAGTTAAAGCCAAATTGGTATTTTTTGCTATAAAATGAATTCCTTCAGTCAAAACAAGTTCAAACTAATTTGTCCTTCATATATATCAATTCTAAGTAGGTTCCATGCATAGACCTCTTTAAATGACCTTGTATGAGAAAGAAAAACAGGAATAGCCTTCTTTTGCGGAATTAAGACGAAATTGGGATTTTTGCTTATAAACACCAATTCCTTGAGTTAAAACAAGTTAAAACTCCTATGTCCTTCCTATATATCCATTCTAAGTAGGTTCCATGCATAAACCTCTTTAAATGACCTTGTATGAGAAAGAAACACAGGAATAGCCTTCTTTTGCGGGGTTAAGAGGAAATTCGGATTTTTGCTTATAAACACCAATTCCTTCAGTCAAAACAAGTTCAAACTCCTTTGTCCTTCATATATATCCATTCTAAGTAGGTTCCATGCATAAACATCTTTAAATGACCTTGTTTGAGAAAGAAACACAGGAATAGCCTTCTTTTGCGAGTTAAAGCCAAATTGGTATTTTTGCTATAAAAAGAATTCCTTCAGTCAAAACAAGTTCAAACTAATTTGTCCTTCATATATACCAATTCTAAGTAGGTTCCATGAATAAACCTCTTTAAATGACCTTGTTTGAGAAAGAAAAACAGGAATAGCCTTACTTTTGTGAGTTAAAGCCAAATTGGTATATTTGCTATAAAATGAATTCCTTCAGTCAAAACAAGTTGAAACTAATTTGTCCTTCATATATATCCATTCTAAGTAGGTTCCATGCATAAACATCTTTAAATGACCTTGTATGAGAAAGAAAAACAGAAATAGCCTTCTTTTGCGGAATTAAGACGAAATTCGGAATTTTGCTTATAAACACCAATTCCTTCAGTCAAAACAAGTTCAAACTCCTATGTCCTTCATATAT
Organism: Odontesthes bonariensis; assembly: GCF_027942865.1. Taxonomy (NCBI): domain Eukaryota; kingdom Metazoa; phylum Chordata; class Actinopteri; order Atheriniformes; family Atherinopsidae; genus Odontesthes; species Odontesthes bonariensis. Next base: position 29,266,353 of record NC_134524.1, on the reverse strand, counting down.
ATCAATTCTAAGAAGGTTCCATGCATAAACCTCTTTAAATGACCTTGTTTGAGAAGGAAAAACAGGAATAGTCTAACTTTTGCGAGTTAAAGCCAAATTGGTATTTTTTGCTATAAAATGAATTCCTTCAGTCAAAACAAGTTCAAACTAATATGTCCTTCATATATATCAATTCTAAGTAGGTTCCATGCATAGACCTCTTTAAATGACCTTGTATGAGAAAGAAAAACAGGAATAGCCTTCTTTTGCGGAATTAAGACGAAATTGGGATTTTTGCTTATAAACACCAATTCCTTGAGTTAAAACAAGTTAAAACTCCTATGTCCTTCCTATATATCAATTCTAAGTAGGTTCCATGCATAAACCTCTTTAAATGACCTTGTATGAGAAAGAAACACAGGAATAGCCTTCTTTTGCGGGGTTAAGAGGAAATTCGGATTTTTGCTTATAAACACCAATTCCTTCAGTCAAAACAAGTTCAAACTCCTTTGTCCTTCATATATATCCATTCTAAGTAGGTTCCATACATAAACATCTTTAAATGACCTTGTTTGAGAAAGAAACACAGGAATAGCCTTCTTTTGCGAGTTAAAGTCAAATTGGTATTTTTGCTATAAAAAGAATTCCTTCAGTCAAAACAAGTTCAAACTAATTTGTCCTTCATATATACCAATTCTAAGTAGGTTCCATGAATAAACCTCTTTAAATGACCTTGTTTGAGAAAGAAAAACAGGAATAGCCTTACTTTTGTGAGTTAAAGCCAAATTGGTATTTTTGCTATAAAATGAATTCCTTCAGTCAAAACAAGTTGAAACTAATTTGTCCTTCATATATATCCATTCTAAGTAGGTTCCATGCATAAACATCTTTAAATGACCTTGTTTGAGAAAGAAAAACAGGAATAGCCTTACTTTTGCGAGTTAAAGCCAAATTGGTATTTTTGCTATAAAATGAATTCCTTCAGTCAAAACAAGTTCAAACTAATTTGTCCTTCATATATATAAATTCTAAGTAGGTTCCATGCATAACCCTCTTTAAATGACCTTGTATGAGAAAGAAAAACAGAAATAGCCTTCTTTTGCGGAATTAAGACGAAATTCGGAATTTTGCTTATAAACACCAATTCCTTCAGTCAAAACAAGTTCAAACTCCTATGTCCTTCATATATATCCATTCTAAGAAGGTTCCATGCATAAACCTCTTTAAATGACCTTGTTTGAGAAAGAAAAACAGGAATAGCCTTACTTTTGCGAGTTAAAGCCAAAATGGTATTTTTGCTATAAAATGAATTCCTTCAGTCAAAACAAGTTCAAACTAATTTGTCCTTCATATATATCAATTCTAAGTAGGTTCCATGCATAAACCTCTTTAAATGACCTTGTATGAGAAAGAAAAACAGAAATAGCCTTCTTTTGCGGAATTAAGACGAAATTCGGAATTTTGCTTATAAACACCAATCCCTTCAGTCAAAACAAGTTCAAACTCCTATGTCCTTCATATATATCCATTCTAAGAAGGTTCCATGCATAAACCTCTTTAAATGACCTTGTTTGAGAAAGAAAAACAGGAATAGCCTTCTTTTGCGGAATTAAGACGAAATTCTGATTTTTGCTTATAAATACCAATTCCTTCAGTCAAAACAAGTTCAAACTCCTATGTCCTTCATATATATCCATTCTAAGAAGGTTCCATGCATAAACCTCTTTAAATGACCTTGTTTGAGAAAGAAAAACAGGAATAGCCTTACTTTTGCGAGTTAAAGCCAAAATGGTATTTTTGCTATAAAATGAATTCCTTCAGTCAAAACAAGTTCAAACTAATTTGTCCTTCATATATATCCATTCTAAGAAGGTTCCATGCATAAACCTCTTTAAATGACCTTGTTTGAGAAAGAAAAACAGGAATAGCCTTACTTTTGCGAGTTAAAGCCAAATTGGTATTTTTGCTATAAAATGAATTCCTTCAGTCAAAACAAGTTCAAACTAATTTGTCCTTCATATGAAGGACAAATTAGTAAGCAAAATTCCAAATGGATATATATATATCCATTCTAAGAAGGTTCCATGCATAAACCTCTTTAAATGACCTTGTTTGAGAAAGAAAAACAGGAATAGCCTTACTTTTGCGAGTTAAAGCCAAATTGGTATTTTTGCTATAAAATGAATTCCTTCAGTCAAAACAAGTTCAAACTAATTTGTCCTTCATATATATCAATTCTAAGTAGGTTCCATGCATAACCCTCTTTAAATGACCTTGTTTGAGAAATACAAACAGGAATAGCCTTCTTTTGCGGATTTAAGACGAAATTCGGATTTTTGCTTATAAACACCAATTCCTTCAGTCAAAACAAGTTCAAACTCATATGTCCTTCATATATATCCATTCTAAGAAGGTTCCATGCATAAACCTCTTTAAATGACCTTGTTTGAGAAAGAAAAACAGGAATAGCCGTACTTTTGCGAGTTAAAGCCAAATTGGTATTTTTGCTATAAAATGAATTCCTTCAGTCAAAACAAGTTCAAACTAATTTGTCCTTAATATATATCAATTCTAAGTAGGTTCCATGCATAAACCTCTTTAAATGACCTTGTTTGAGTCAGAAAAACAGGAATAGCCTTCTTTTGCGGAATTAAGACGAAATTCGGATTTTTGCTTATAAACACCAATTCCTTCAGTCAAAACAAGTTCAAACTAATTTGTCCTTCATATATATCCATTCTAAGAAGGTTCCATGCATAAACCTCTTTAAATGACCTTGTATGAGAAAGAAAAACAGGAATAGCCTTCTTTTGCGGAAATAAGACGAAATTCGGATTTTTGCTTATGAACACCAATTCCTTCAGTCAAAACAAGTTCAAACTCCTATGTCCTTCATATATATCAATTCTAAGAATGTTCCATGCATAAACCTCTTTAAATGACCTTGTTTGAGAAAGAAAAACAGGAATAGTCTTACTTTTGCGAGTTAAAGCCAAATTGGTATTTTTGCTATAAAATGAATTCCTTCAGTCAAAACAAGTTCAAACTAATTTGTCCTTCATATATATCCATTCTAAGTAGGTTCCATGCATAAACCTCTTTAAATGACCTTGTTTGAGAAAGAAAAACAGGAATAGTATAACTTTTGCGAGTTAAAGCCAAATTGGTATTTTTTGCTATAAAATGAATTCCTTCAGTCAAAACAAGTTCAAACTAATTTGTCCTTCATATATATCAATTCTAAGTAGGTTCCATGCATAGACCTCTTTAAATGACCTTGTATGAGAAAGAAAAACAGGAATAGCCTTCTTTTGCGGAATTAAGACGAAATTGGGATTTTTGCTTATAAACACCAATTCCTTGAGTTAAAACAAGTTAAAACTCCTATGTCCTTCCTATATATCCATTCTAAGTAGGTTCCATGCATAAACCTCTTTAAATGACCTTGTATGAGAAAGAAACACAGGAATAGCCTTCTTTTGCGGGGTTAAGAGGAAATTCGGATTTTTGCTTATAAACACCAATTCCTTCAGTCAAAACAAGTTCAAACTCCTTTGTCCTTCATATATATCCATTCTAAGTAGGTTCCATGCATAAACATCTTTAAATGACCTTGTTTGAGAAAGAAACACAGGAATAGCCTTCTTTTGCGAGTTAAAGCCAAATTGGTATTTTTGCTATAAAAAGAATTCCTTCAGTCAAAACAAGTTCAAACTAATTTGTCCTTCATATATACCAATTCTAAGTAGGTTCCATGAATAAACCTCTTTAAATGACCTTGTTTGAGAAAGAAAAACAGGAATAGCCTTACTTTTGTGAGTTAAAGCCAAATTGGTATATTTGCTATAAAATGAATTCCTTCAGTCAAAACAAGTTGAAACTAATTTGTCCTTCATATATATCCATTCTAAGTAGGTTCCATGCATAAACATCTTTAAATGACCTTGTATGAGAAAGAAAAACAGAAATAGCCTTCTTTTGCGGAATTAAGACGAAATTCGGAATTTTGCTTATAAACACCAATTCCTTCAGTCAAAACAAGTTCAAACTCCTATGTCCTTCATATATATCAATTCTAAGAAGGTTCCATGCATAAACCTCTTTAAATGACCTTGTTTGAGAAGGAAAAACAGGAATAGTCTAACTTTTGCGAGTTAAAGCCAAATTGGTATTTTTTGCTATAAAATGAATTCCTTCAGTCAAAACAAGTTCAAACTAATATGTCCTTCATATATATCAATTCTAAGTAGGTTCCATGCATAGACCTCTTTAAATGACCTTGTATGAGAAAGAAAAACAGGAATAGCCTTCTTTTGCGGAATTAAGACGAAATTGGGATTTTTGCTTATAAACACCAATTCCTTGAGTTAAAACAAGTTAAAACTCCTATGTCCTTCCTATATATCCATTCTAAGTAGGTTCCATGCATAAACCTCTTTAAATGACCTTGTATGAGAAAGAAACACAGGAATAGCCTTCTTTTGCGGGGTTAAGAGGAAATTCGGATTTTTGCTTATAAACACCAATTCCTTCAGTCAAAACAAGTTCAAACTCCTTTGTCCTTCATATATATCCATTCTAAGTAGGTTCCATGCATAAACATCTTTAAATGACCTTGTTTGAGAAAGAAACACAGGAATAGCCTTCTTTTGCGAGTTAAAGTCAAATTGGTATTTTTGCTATAAAAAGAATTCCTTCAGTCAAAACAAGTTCAAACTAATTTGTCCTTCATATATACCAATTCTAAGTAGGTTCCATGAATAAACCTCTTTAAATGACCTTGTTTGAGAAAGAAAAACAGGAATAGCCTTACTTTTGTGAGTTAAAGCCAAATTGGTATTTTTGCTATAAAATGAATTCCTTCAGTCAAAACAAGTTGAAACTAATTTGTCCTTCATATATATCCATTCTAAGTAGGTTCCATGCATAAACATCTTTAAATGACCTTGTTTGAGAAAGAAAAACAGGAATAGCCTTACTTTTGCGAGTTAAAGCCAAATTGGTATTTTTGCTATAAAATGAATTCCTTCAGTCAAAACAAGTTCAAACTAATTTGTCCTTCATATATATAAATTCTAAGTAGGTTCCATGCATAACCCTCTTTAAATGACCTTGTATGAGAAAGAAAAACAGAAATAGCCTTCTTTTGCGGAATTAAGACGAAATTCGGAATTTTGCTTATAAACACCAATTCCTTCAGTCAAAACAAGTTCAAACTCCTATGTCCTTCATATATATCCATTCTAAGAAGGTTCCATGCATAAACCTCTTTAAATGACCTTGTTTGAGAAAGAAAAACAGGAATAGCCTTACTTTTGCGAGTTAAAGCCAAAATGGTATTTTTGCTATAAAATGAATTCCTTCAGTCAAAACAAGTTCAAACTAATTTGTCCTTCATATATATCAATTCTAAGTAGGTTCCATGCATAACCCTCTTTAAATGACCTTGTATGAGAAAGAAAAACAGAAATAGCCTTCTTTTGCGGAATTAAGACGAAATTCGGAATTTTGCTTATAAACACCAATCCCTTCAGTCAAAACAAGTTCAAACTCCTATGTCCTTCATATATATCCATTCTAAGAAGGTTCCATGCATAAACCTCTTTAAATGACCTTGTTTGAGAAAGAAAAACAGGAATAGCCTTCTTTTGCGGAATTAAGACGAAATTCTGATTTTTGCTTATAAATACCAATTCCTTCAGTCAAAACAAGTTCAAACTCCTATGTCCTTCATATATATCCATTCTAAGAAGGTTCCATGCATAAACCTCTTTAAATGACCTTGTTTGAGAAAGAAAAACAGGAATAGCCTTACTTTTGCGAGTTAAAGCCAAAATGGTATTTTTGCTATAAAATGAATTCCTTCAGTCAAAACAAGTTCAAACTAATTTGTCCTTCATATATATCCATTCTAAGAAGGTTCCATGCATAAACCTCTTTAAATGACCTTGTTTGAGAAAGAAAAACAGGAATAGCCTTACTTTTGCGAGTTAAAGCCAAATTGGTATTTTTGCTATAAAATGAATTCCTTCAGTCAAAACAAGTTCAAACTAATTTGTCCTTCATATGAAGGACAAATTAGTAAGCAAAATTCCAAATGGATATATATATATCCATTCTAAGAAGGTTCCATGCATAAACCTCTTTAAATGACCTTGTTTGAGAAAGAAAAACAGGAATAGCCTTACTTTTGCGAGTTAAAGCCAAATTGGTATTTTTGCTATAAAATGAATTCCTTCAGTCAAAACAAGTTCAAACTAATTTGTCCTTCATATATATCAATTCTAAGTAGGTTCCATGCATAACCCTCTTTAAATGACCTTGTTTGAGAAATACAAACAGGAATAGCCTTCTTTTGCGGATTTAAGACGAAATTCGGATTTTTGCTTATAAACACCAATTCCTTCAGTCAAAACAAGTTCAAACTCATATGTCCTTCATATATATCCATTCTAAGAAGGTTCCATGCATAAACCTCTTTAAATGACCTTGTTTGAGAAAGAAAAACAGGAATAGCCGTACTTTTGCGAGTTAAAGCCAAATTGGTATTTTTGCTATAAAATGAATTCCTTCAGTCAAAACAAGTTCAAACTAATTTGTCCTTAATATATATCAATTCTAAGTAGGTTCCATGCATAAACCTCTTTAAATGACCTTGTATGAGAAAGAAAAACAGGAATAGCCTTATTTTGCGGAATTAAGACGAAATTCGGATTTTTGCTTATAAACACCAATTCCTTCAGTCAAAACAAGTTCAAACTCCTATGTCCTTCATATATATCCATTCTAAGAAGGTTCCATGCATAAACCTCTTTAAATGACTTTGTTTGAGTCAGAAAAACAGGAATAGCCTTCTTTTGCGGAATTAAGACGAAATTCGGATTTTTGCTTATAAACACCAATTCCTTCAGTCAAAACAAGTTCAAACTAATTTGTCCTTCATATATATCCATTCTAAGAAGGTTCCATGCATAAACCTCTTTAAATGACCTTGTTTGAGAAAGAAAAACAGGAATAGCCTTACTTTTGCGAGTTAAAGCCAAATTGGTATTTTTGCTATAAAATGAATTCCTTCAGTCAAAACAAGTTCAAACTAATTTGTCCTTCATATATATCCATTCTAAGAAGGTTCCATGCATAAACCTCTTTAAATGACCTTGTTTGAGAAAGAAAAACAGGAATAGCCTTACTTTTGCGAGTTAAAGCCAAATTGGTATTTTTGCTATAAAATGAATTCCTTCAGTCAAAACAAGTTCAAACTAATTTGTCCTTCATATATATCAATTCTAAGTAGGTTCCATAAATAACCCTCTTTAAATGACCTTGTTTGAGATAGACAAACAGGAATAGCCTTCTTTTGTGGATTTAAGACGAAATTCGGATTTTTGCTTATAAACACCAATTCCTTCAGTCAAAACAAGTTCAAACTCATATGTCCTTCATATATATCCATTCTAAGAAGGTTCCATGCATAAACCTCTTTAAATGACCTTGTTTGAGAAAGAAAAACAGGAATAGCCGTACTTTTGCGAGTTAAAGCCAAATTGGTATTTTTGCTATAAAATGAATTCCTTCAGTCAAAACAAGTTCAAACTAATTTGTCCTTCATATATATCCATTCTAAGAAGGTTCCATAAATAAACCTCTTTAAATGACCTTGTTTGAGAAAGAAAAACAGGAATAGCCTTCTTTTGCGGAATTAAGACGAAATTCGGATTTTTGCTTATAAACACCAATTCCTTCAGTCAAAACAAGTTCAAACTCCTATGTCCTTCATATATATCCATTCTAAGAAGGTTCCATGCATAAACCTCTTTAAATGACCTTGTTTGAGAAAGAAAAACAGGAATAGCCTTACTTTTGCGAGTTAAAGCCAAATTGGTATTTTTGCTATAAAATGAATTCCTTCAGTCAAAACAAGTTCAAACTAATTTGTCCTTCATATATATCCATTCTAAGAAGGTTCCATGCATAAACCTCTTTAAATGACTTTGTTTGAGAAAGAAAAACAGGAATAGCCTTAATATTGCGAGTTAAAGCCATATTGGTATTTTTGCTATAAAATGAATTCCTTCAGTCAAAACAAGTTCAAACTAATTTGTCCTTCATATATATCAATTCTGAGTAGGTTTCATGCATAACCCTCTTTAAATGACCTTGTATGAGAAACAAAAACAGGAATAGCCTTCTTTTGCGGAATTAAGACGAAATTCGGATTTTAGCTTTTTAAACACCAATTCCTTCAGTCAAAACAAGTTCAAACTCCTATGTCCTTCATATATATCCATTCTAAGAAGGTTCCATGCTTCAACCTCTTTAAATGACCTTGTTTGAGAAAGAAAAATAGGAATAGCCTTACTTTTGCGAGTTAAAGCCAAATTGGTATTTTTGCTATAAAATGAATTCCTTCAGTCAAAACAAGTTCAAACTAATTTGTCCTTCATATATATCCATTCTAAGAAGGTTCCATGCATAAACCTCTTTAAATGACCTTGTTTGAGAAAGAAAAACAGGAATAGCCTTACTTTTGCGAGTTAAAGCCAAATTGGTATTTTTGCTATAAAATGAATTCCTTCAGTCAAAACAAGTTCAAACTAATTTGTCCTTCATATATATCAATTCTAAGTAGGTTCCATGCATAACCCTCTTTAAATGACCTTGTATGAGAAAGAAAAACAGGAATAGCCTTCTTTTGCGGAATTAAGACGAAATTCGGATTTTTGCTTATAAACACCAATTCCTTCAGTCAAAACAAGTTCAAACTCCTATGTCCTTCATATATATCCATTATAAGAAGGTTCCATGCATAAACCTCTTTAAATGACCTTGTTTGATAAAGAAAAACAGGAATAGCCTTACTTTTGCGAGTTAAAGCCAAATTGGTATTTTTGCTATAAAATGAATTCCTTCAGTCAAAACAAGTTCAAACTAATTTGTCCTTCATATATATCCATTCTAAGAAGGTTCCATGCATAAACCTCTTTAAATGACTTTGTTTGAGAAAGAAAAACAGGAATAGCCTTAATATTGCGAGTTAAAGCCAAATTGGTATTTTTGCTAAAAAATGAATTCCTTCAGTCAAAACAAGTTCAAACTAATTTGTCCTTAATATATATCAATTCTGAGTAGGTTCCATGCATAACCCTCTTTAAATGACCTTGTATGAGAAAGAAAAACAGGAATAGCCTTCTTTTGAGGAATTAAGACGAAATTCGGATTTTAGCTTTTTAAACACCAATTCCTTCAGTCAAAACAAGTTCAAACTCCTATGTCCTTCATATATATCAATTCTAAGTAGGTTCCATGCATAACCCTCTTTAAATGACCTTGTATGAGAAAGAAAAACAGGAATAGCCTTGCTTTTGAGGAATTAAGACGAAATTGGGATTTTTGCTTATAAACACCAATTCCTTCAGTCAAAACAAGTTCAAACTCCTATGTCCTTCATATATATCCATTCTAAGAAGGTTCAATGCATAAACCTCTTTAAATGACCTTGTTTGAGAAAGAAAACCAGGAATAGTCTTTCTTTTGCGAGTTAAAGCCAAATTGGTATTTTTGCTATAAAGTGAATTCCTTCCGTCAAAACAAGTTCAAACTAATTTGTCCGTCGTATATATCAATTCTAAGTAGGTTCCATGCATAAACCTCTTTAAATGACCTTGTTTGAGAAAGAAAAACAGGAATAGCCTTACTTTTGCGAGTTACAGCCAAATTGGTATTTTTGCTATAAAATGAATTCCTTCAGTCAAAACAAGTTCAAACTAATTTATCCTTCATATATATCAATTCTAAGTAGGTTCCATGCATAGACCTCTTTAAATTACCTTGTATGAGAAAGAAAAACAGGAATAGCCTTCTTTTGCGGAATTAAGACGAAATTCAGATTTTTGCTTATAAACAACAATTCCTTCAGTCAAAACACGTTCAAACTCCTATGTCCTTCATATATATCCATTCTAAGAAGGTTCCATGCATAAACCTCTTTAAATGACCTTGTTTGAGAAAGAAAAACAGGAATAGTCTTACTTTTTCGAGTTAAAGCCAAATTGGTATTTTTGCTATAAAATGAATTTCTTCAGTCAAAACAAGTTCAAACTAATTTTTCCTTCATATATATCAATTCTAAGTAGGTTCCATGCATAAACCTCTTTAAATGACCTTGTTTGAGAAAGAAAAACAGGAATAGCCTTACTTTTGCGAGTGAAAGCCAAATTGGTATTTTTGCTATAAAATGAATTCCTTCAGTCAAAACAAGTTCAAACTAATTTGTCCTTCATATATATCAATTCTAAATAGGTTCCATGCATAAACCTCTTTAAATGACCTTGTTTGAGAAAGAAAAACAGGAATAGCCTTACTTTTGCGAGTTAAAGCCAAATTGGTATATTTGCTATAAAATGAATTCCTTCAGTCAAAACAAGTTCAAACTAATTTTTCCTTCATATATATCAATTCTAAGTAGGTTCCATGCATAAACCTCTTTAAATGACCTTGTTTGAGAAAGAAAAACAGGAATAGCCTTACTTTTACGAGTTAAAGCCAAATTGGTATTTTTGCTATAAAATGAATTCCTTCAGTCAAAACAAGTTCAAACTAATTTGTCCTTCATATATCTCAATTCTAAGTAGGTTCCATGCATAACCCTCTTTAAATGACCTTGTATGAGAAAGAAGAACAGGAATAGCCTTCTTTTGCGGAATTAAGACGAAATTGGTATTTTTGCTTATGAACACCAATTCCTTCAGTCAAAACAAGTTCAAACTCCTATGTCCTTCATATATATCCATTCTAAGAATGTTCCATGCATAAACCTCTTTAAATGACCTTGTTTGAGAAAGAAAAACAGGAATAGTCTTACTTTTGCGAGTAAAAGCCAAATTCGTATTTTTGCTATAAAATGAATTCCTTCAGTCAAAAAGAGTTCAAACTAATTTGTCCTTCATATATATAAATTCTAAGTAGGTTCCATGCATAAACTTCTTTAAATGACCTTGTTTGAGAAAGAAAAACAGGAATAACCTTACTTTTGCGAGTTAAAGCCAAATTGGTATTTTTGCTATAAAATGAATTCCTTCAGTCAAAACAAGTTCAAACTAATTTGTCCTTCATAAATCTCAATTCTAAGTAGGTTCCATGCATAACCCTCTTTAAATGACCTTGTATGAGAAAGAAAAACAGGAATAGCCTTCTTTTGCGGAAATAAGACGAAATTCGGATTTTTGCTTATGAACACCAATTCCTTCAGTCAAAACAAGTTCAAACTCCTATGTCCTTCATATATATCAATTCTAAAAATGTTCCATGCATAAACCTCTTTAAATGACCTTGTTTGAGAAAGAAAAACAGGAATAGTCTTACTTTTGCGAGTTAAAGCCAAATTGGTATTTTTGCTATAAAATGAATTCCTTCAGTCAAAACAAGTTCAAACTAATTTGTCCTTCATATATATCCATTCTAAGTAGGTTCCATGCATAAACATCTTTAAATGACCTTGTTTGAGAAAGAAAAACAGGAATAGTCTTACTTTTGCGAGTTAAAGCCAAATTGGTATTTTTGCTATAAAATGAATTCCTTCAGTCAAAACAAGTTCAAACTAATTTGTCCTTCATATATATCAATTCTAAGTAGGTTCCATGCATAAACATCTTTAAATGACCTTGTTTGAGAAAGAAAAACAGGAATAGCCTTACTTTTGCGAGTTAAAGCCAAATTGGTATTTTTGCTATAAAATGAATTCCTTCAGTCAAAACAAGTTCAAACTAATTTGTCCTTCATATATATAAATACTAAGTAGGTTCCATGCATAAACATCTTTAAATGACCTTGTATGAGAAAGAAACACAGGAATAGCCTTCTTTTGCGGGGTTAAGAGGAAATTCGGATTTTTGCTTATAAACACCAATTCCTTCAGTCAAAACAAGTTCAAACTCCTTTGTCCTTTATATATCCATTCTAAGTAGGTTCCATGCATAAACATCTTTAAATGACCTTGTTTGAGAAAGAAACACAGGAATAGCCTTCTTTTGCGAGTTAAAGCCAAATTGGTATTTTTGCTATAAAAAGAATTCCTTCAGTCAAAACAAGTTCAAACTAATTTGTCCTTCATATATACCAATTCTAAGTAGGTTCCATGAATAAACCTCTTTAAATGACCTTGTTTGAGAAAGAAAAACAGGAATAGCCTTACTTTTGTGAGTTAAAGCCAAATTGGTATATTTGCTATAAAATGAATTCCTTCAGTCAAAACAAGTTGAAACTAATTTGTCCTTCATATATATCCATTCTAAGTAGGTTCCATGCATAAACATCTTTAAATGACCTTGTATGAGAAAGAAAAACAGAAATAGCCTTCTTTTGCGGAATTAAGACGAAATTCGGAATTTTGCTTATAAACACCAATTCCTTCAGTCAAAACAAGTTCAAACTCCTATGTCCTTCATATATATCAATTCTAAGAAGGTTCCATGCATAAACCTCTTTAAATGACCTTGTTTGAGAAGGAAAAACAGGAATAGTCTAACTTTTGCGATTTAAAGCCAAATTGGTATTTTTTGCTATAAAATGAATTCCTTCAGTCAAAACAAGTTCAAACTAATTTGTCCTTCATATATATAAATACTAAGTAGGTTCCATGCATAAACATCTTTAAATGACCTTGTATGATAAAGAAAAACAGGAATAGTCTAACTTTTGCGAGTTAAAGCCAAATTGGTATTTTTTGCTATAAAATGAATTCCTTCAGTCAAAACAAGTTCAAACTAATTTGTCCTTCATATATATCAATTCTAAGTAGGTTCCATGCATAGACCTCTTCAAATGACCTTGTATGAGAAAGAAAAACAGGAATAGCCTTCTTTTGCGGAATTAAGACGAAATGCGGATTTTTGCTTATGAACACCAATTCCTTCAGTCAAAACAAGTTCAAACTCCTATGTCCTTCATATATATCCATTCTAAGAATGTTCCATGCATAAACCTCTTTAAATGACCTTGTTTGAGAAAGAAAAACAGGAATAGTTTAACTTTTGCGAGTTAAAGCCAAATTGGTATTTTTTGCTATAAAATGAATTCCTTCAGTCAAAACAAGTTCAAACTAATTTGTCCTTCATATATATCAATTCTAAGTAGGTTCCATGCATAGACCTCTTTAAATGACCTTTTATGAGAAAGAAAAACAGGAATAGCCTTCTTTTTCGGAATTAAGACGAAATTGGGATTTTTGCTTATAAACACCAATTCCTACAGTCAAAACAAGTTCAAACTCCTATGTCCTTCATATATATCCATTCTAAGAATATTCCATGCATAAACCTCTTTAAATGACCTTGTTTGAGAAAGAAAAACAGGAATAGTCTAACTTTTGCGAGTTAAAGGCTAATTGGTATTTTTTGCTATAAAATGAATTCCTTCAGTCAAAACAAGTTCAAACTAATTTGTCCTTCATATATATCAATTCTAAGTAGGTTCCATGCATAGACCTCTTTAAATGACCTTGTAAGAGAAAGAAAAACAGGAATAGCCTTCTTTTTCGGAATTAAGACGAAATTGGGATTTTTGCTTATAAACACCAATTCCTTCAGTCAAAACAAGTTAAAACTCCTATGTCCTTCCTATATATCCATTCTAAGTAGGTTCCATGCATATACCTCTTTAAATGACCTTGTATGAGAAAGAAATACAGGAATAGCCTTCTTTTGCGAGTTAAAACCAAATTGGTATTTTTGCTATAAAAAGAATTCCTTCAGTCAAAACAAGTTCAAACTAATTTGTCCTTCATAAATCTCAATTCTAAGTAGGTTCCATGCATAACCCTCTTTAAATGACCTTGTATGAGAAAGAAAAACAGGAATAGCCTTCTTTTGCGGAAATAAGACGAAATTCGGATTTTTGCTTATGAACACCAATTCCTTCAGTCAAAACAAGTTCAAACTCCTATGTCCTTCATATATATCAATTCTAAAAATGTTCCATGCATAAACCTCTTTAAATGACCTTGTTTGAGAAAGAAAAACAGGAATAGTCTTACTTTTGCGAGTTAAAGCCAAATTGGTATTTTTGCTATAAAATGAATTCCTTCAGTCAAAACAAGTTCAAACTAATTTGTCCTTCATATATATCCATTCTAAGTAGGTTCCATGCATAAACATCTTTAAATGACCTTGTTTGAGAAAGAAAAACAGGAATAGTCTTACTTTTGCGAGTTAAAGCCAAATTGGTATTTTTGCTATAAAATGAATTCCTTCAGTCAAAACAAGTTCAAACTAATTTGTCCTTCATATATATCAATTCTAAGTAGGTTCCATGCATAAACATCTTTAAATGACCTTGTTTGAGAAAGAAAAACAGGAATAGCCTTACTTTTGCGAGTTAAAGCCAAATTGGTATTTTTGCTATAAAATGAATTCCTTCAGTCAAAACAAGTTCAAACTAATTTGTCCTTCATATATATCAATTCTAAGTAGGTTCCATGCATAACCCTCTTTAAATGACCTTGTTTGAGAAAGACAAACAGGAATAGCCTTCTTTTGCGGATTTAAGACGAAATTCGGATTTTTGCTTATAAACACCAATTCCTTCAGTCAAAACAAGTTCAAATTCATATGTCCTTCATATATATCCATTCTAAGTAGGTTCCATGCATAAACCTCTTTAAATGACCTTGTATGAGAAAGAAACACAGGAATAGCCTTCTTTTGCGGGGTTAAGAGGAAATTCGGATTTTTGCTTATAAACACCAATTCCTTCAGTCAAAACAAGTTCAAACTCCTTTGTCCTTTATATATCCATTCTAAGTAGGTTCCATGCATAAACATCTTTAAATGACCTTGTTTGAGAAAGAAACACAGGAATAGCCTTCTTTTGCGAGTTAAAGCCAAATTGGTATTTTTGCTATAAAAAGAATTCCTTCAGTCAAAACAAGTTCAAACTAATTTGTCCTTCATATATACCAATTCTAAGTAGGTTCCATGAATAAACCTCTTTAAATGACCTTGTTTGAGAAAGAAAAACAGGAATAGCCTTACTTTTGTGAGTTAAAGCCAAATTGGTATATTTGCTATAAAATGAATTCCTTCAGTCAAAACAAGTTGAAACTAATTTGTCCTTCATATATATCCATTCTAAGTAGGTTCCATGCATAAACATCTTTAAATGACCTTGTATGAGAAAGAAAAACAGAAATAGCCTTCTTTTGCGGAATTAAGACGAAATTCGGAATTTTGCTTATAAACACCAATTCCTTCAGTCAAAACAAGTTCAAACTCCTATGTCCTTCATATATATCAATTCTAAGAAGGTTCCATGCATAAACCTCTTTAAATGACCTTGTTTGAGAAGGAAAAACAGGAATAGTCTAACTTTTGCGATTTAAAGCCAAATTGGTATTTTTTGCTATAAAATGAATTCCTTCAGTCAAAACAAGTTCAAACTAATTTGTCCTTCATATATATAAATACTAAGTAGGTTCCATGCATAAACATCTTTAAATGACCTTGTATGAGAAAGAAATACAGGAATAGCCTTCTTTTGCGAGTTAAAACCAAATTGGTATTTTTGCTATAAAAAGAATTCCTTCAGTCAAAACAAGTTCAAACTAATTTGTCCTTCATATATACCAATTCTAAGTAGGTTCCGTGCATAAACCTCTTTAAATGACCTTGTATGAGAAAAAAACACAGGAATAGCCATCTTTTGCGGAGTTAAAACGAAATTCAGATTTTTGCTTATAAACACCAATTCCTTCAGTCAAAACAAGTTCAAACTCCTTTGTCCTTCATATATATCAATTCTAAGTAGGTTCCATGAATAAACCTCTTTAAATGACCTTGTTTGAGAAAGAAAAACAGGAATAGCCTTACTTTTGCGAGTTAAAGCCAAATTGGTATTTTTGCTATAAAATGAATTCCTTCAGTCAAAACAAGTTCAAACTAATTTGTCCTTCATATATCTCAATTCTAAGTAGGTTCCATGCATAACCCTCTTTAAATGACCTTGTATGAGAAAGAAAAACAGGAATAGCCTTCTTTTGCGGAATTAAGACGAAATTGGGATTTTTGCTTATGAACACCAATTCCTTCAGTCAAAACAAGTTCAAACTCCTATGTCCTTCATATATATCCATTCTAAGAATGTTCCATGCATAAACCTCTTTAAATGACCTTGTTTGAGAAAGAAAAACAGGAATAGTCTTACTTTTGCGAGTAAAAGCCAAATTGGTATTTTTGCTATAAAATGAATTCCTTCAGTCAAAAAGAGTTCAAACTAATTTGTCCTTCATATATATCAATTCTAAGTAGGTTCCATGCATAAACTTCTTTAAATGACCTTGTTTGAGAAAGAAAAACAGGAATAGCCTTACTTTTGCGAGTTAAAGCCAAATTGGTATTTTTGCTATAAAATGAATTCCTTCAGTCAAAACAAGTTCAAACTAATTTTTCCTTCATATATCTCAATTCTAAGTAGGTTCCATGCATAGACCTCTTTAAATGACCTTGTATGAGAAAGAAAAACAGGAATAGCCTTCTTTTGCGGAAATAAGACGAAATTCGGATTTTTGCTTATGAACACCAATTCCTTCAGTCAAAACAAGTTCAAACTCCTATGTCCTTCATATATATCAATTCTAAGAATGTTCCATGCATAAACCTCTTTAAATGACCTTGTTTGAGAAAGAAAAACAGGAATAGTCTTACTTTTGCGAGTTAAAGCCAAATTGGTATTTTTGCTATAAAATGAATTCCTTCAGTCAAAACAAGTTCAAACTAATTTGTCCTTCATATATATCCATTCTAAGTAGGTTCCATGCATAAACCTCTTTAAATGACCTTGTTTGAGAAAGAAAAACAGGAATAGTATAACTTTTGCGAGTTAAAGCCAAATTGGTATTTTTTGCTATAAAATGAATTCCTTCAGTCAAAACAAGTTCAAACTAATTTGTCCTTCATATATATCAATTCTAAGTAGGTTCCATGCATAGACCTCTTTAAATGACCTTGTATGAGAAAGAAAAACAGGAATAGCCTTCTTTTGCGGAATTAAGACGAAATTGGGATTTTTGCTTATAAACACCAATTCCTTGAGTTAAAACAAGTTAAAACTCCTATGTCCTTCCTATATATCCATTCTAAGTAGGTTCCATGCATAAACCTCTTTAAATGACCTTGTATGAGAAAGAAACACAGGAATAGCCTTCTTTTGCGGGGTTAAGAGGAAATTCGGATTTTTGCTTATAAACACCAATTCCTTCAGTCAAAACAAGTTCAAACTCCTTTGTCCTTCATATATATCCATTCTAAGTAGGTTCCATGCATAAACATCTTTAAATGACCTTGTTTGAGAAAGAAACACAGGAATAGCCTTCTTTTGCGAGTTAAAGCCAAATTGGTATTTTTGCTATAAAAAGAATTCCTTCAGTCAAAACAAGTTCAAACTAATTTGTCCTTCATATATACCAATTCTAAGTAGGTTCCATGAATAAACCTCTTTAAATGACCTTGTTTGAGAAAGAAAAACAGGAATAGCCTTCTTTTGCGGAATTAAGACGAAATTCTGATTTTTGCTTATAAATACCAATTCCTTCAGTCAAAACAAGTTCAAACTCCTATGTCCTTCATATATATCCATTCTAAGAAGGTTCCATGCATAAACCTCTTTAAATGACCTTGTTTGAGAAAGAAAAACAGGAATAGCCTTACTTTTGCGAGTTAAAGCCAAAATGGTATTTTTGCTATAAAATGAATTCCTTCAGTCAAAACAAGTTCAAACTAATTTGTCCTTCATATATATCCATTCTAAGAAGGTTCCATGCATAAACCTCTTTAAATGACCTTGTTTGAGAAAGAAAAACAGGAATAGCCTTACTTTTGCGAGTTAAAGCCAAATTGGTATTTTTGCTATAAAATGAATTCCTTCAGTCAAAACAAGTTCAAACTAATTTGTCCTTCATATGAAGGACAAATTAGTAAGCAAAATTCCAAATGGATATATATATATCCATTCTAAGAAGGTTCCATGCATAAACCTCTTTAAATGACCTTGTTTGAGAAAGAAAAACAGGAATAGCCTTACTTTTGTGAGTTAAAGCCAAATTGGTATTTTTGCTATAAAATGAATTCCTTCAGTCAAAACAAGTTCAAACTAATTTGTCCTTCATATATATCAATTCTAAGTAGGTTCCATGCATAACCCTCTTTAAATGACCTTGTTTGAGAAAGACAAACAGGAATAGCCTTCTTTTGCGGATTTAAGACGAAATTCGGATTTTTGCTTATAAACACCAATTCCTTCAGTCAAAACAAGTTCAAACTCCTATGTCCTTCATATATATCCATTCTAAGAATGTTCCATGCATAAACCTCTTTAAATGACCTTGTTTGAGAAAGAAAAACAGGAATAGTTTAACTTTTGCGAGTTAAAGCCAAATTGGTATTTTTTGCTATAAAATGAATTCCTTCAGTCAAAACAAGTTCAAACTAATTTGTCCTTCATATATATCAATTCTAAGTAGGTTCCATGCATAGACCTCTTTAAATGACCTTTTATGAGAAAGAAAAACAGGAATAGCCTTCTTTTTCGGAATTAAGACGAAATTGGGATTTTTGCTTATAAACACCAATTCCTACAGTCAAAACAAGTTCAAACTCCTATGTCCTTCATATATATCCATTCTAAGAATATTCCATGCATAAACCTCTTTAAATGACCTTGTTTGAGAAAGAAAAACAGGAATAGTCTAACTTTTGCGAGTTAAAGGCTAATTGGTATTTTTTGCTATAAAATGAATTCCTTCAGTCAAAACAAGTTCAAACTAATTTGTCCTTCATATATATCAATTCTAAGTAGGTTCCATGCATAGACCTCTTTAAATGACCTTGTAAGAGAAAGAAAAACAGGAATAGCCTTCTTTTTCGGAATTAAGACGAAATTGGGATTTTTGCTTATAAACACCAATTCCTTCAGTCAAAACAAGTTAAAACTCCTATGTCCTTCCTATATATCCATTCTAAGTAGGTTCCATGCATATACCTCTTTAAATGACCTTGTATGAGAAAGAAATACAGGAATAGCCTTCTTTTGCGAGTTAAAACCAAATTGGTATTTTTGCTATAAAAAGAATTCCTTCAGTCAAAACAAGTTCAAACTAATTTGTCCTTCATAAATCTCAATTCTAAGTAGGTTCCATGCATAACCCTCTTTAAATGACCTTGTATGAGAAAGAAAAACAGGAATAGCCTTCTTTTGCGGAAATAAGACGAAATTCGGATTTTTGCTTATGAACACCAATTCCTTCAGTCAAAACAAGTTCAAACTCCTATGTCCTTCATATATATCAATTCTAAAAATTTTCCATGCATAAACCTCTTTAAATGACCTTGTTTGAGAAAGAAAAACAGGAATAGTCTTACTTTTGCGAGTTAAAGCCAAATTGGTATTTTTGCTATAAAATGAATTCCTTCAGTCAAAACAAGTTCAAACTAATTTGTCCTTCATATATATCAATTCTAAGTAGGTTCCATGTATAAACATCTTTAAATGACCTTGTTTGAGAAAGAAAAACAGGAATAGCCTTACTTTTGCGAGTTAAAGCCAAATTGGTATTTTTGCTATAAAATGAATTCGTTCAGTCAAAACAAGTTCAAACTAATTTGTCCTTCATATATATCAATTCTAAGTAGGTTCCATGCATAACCCTCTTTAAATGACCTTGTTTGAGAAAGACAAACAGGAATAGCCTTCTTTTGCGGATTTAAGACGAAATTCGGATTTTTGCTTATAAACACCAATTCCTTCAGTCAAAACAAGTTCAAATTCATATGTCCTTCATATATATCCATTCTAAGTAGGTTCCATGCATAAACCTCTTTAAATGACCTTGTATGAGAAAGAAACACAGGAATAGCCTTCTTTTGCGGGGTTAAGAGGAAATTCGGATTTTTGCTTATAAACACCAATTCCTTCAGTCAAAACAAGTTCAAACTCCTTTGTCCTTTATATATCCATTCTAAGTAGGTTCCATGCATAAACATCTTTAAATGACCTTGTTTGAGAAAGAAACACAGGAATAGCCTTCTTTTGCGAGTTAAAGCCAAATTGGTATTTTTGCTATAAAAAGAATTCCTTCAGTCAAAACAAGTTCAAACTAATTTGTCCTTCATATATACCAATTCTAAGTAGGTTCCATGAATAAACCTCTTTAAATGACCTTGTTTGAGAAAGAAAAACAGGAATAGCCTTACTTTTGTGAGTTAAAGCCAAATTGGTATATTTGCTATAAAATGAATTCCTTCAGTCAAAACAAGTTGAAACTAATTTGTCCTTCATATATATCCATTCTAAGTAGGTTCCATGCATAAACATCTTTAAATGACCTTGTATGAGAAAGAAAAACAGAAATAGCCTTCTTTTGCGGAATTAAGACGAAATTCGGAATTTTGCTTATAAACACCAATTCCTTCAGTCAAAACAAGTTCAAACTCCTATGTCCTTCATATATATCAATTCTAAGAAGGTTCCATGCATAAACCTCTTTAAATGACCTTGTTTGAGAAGGAAAAACAGGAATAGTCTAACTTTTGCGATTTAAAGCCAAATTGGTATTTTTTGCTATAAAATGAATTCCTTCAGTCAAAACAAGTTCAAACTAATTTGTCCTTCATATATATAAATACTAAGTAGGTTCCATGCATAAACATCTTTAAATGACCTTGTATGATAAAGAAAAACAGGAATAGTCTAACTTTTGCGAGTTAAAGCCAAATTGGTATTTTTTGCTATAAAATGAATTCCTTCAGTCAAAACAAGTTCAAACTAATTTGTCCTTCATATATATCAATTCTAAGTAGGTTCCATGCATAGACCTCTTCAAATGACCTTGTATGAGAAAGAAAAACAGGAATAGCCTTCTTTTGCGGAATTAAGACGAAATGCGGATTTTTGCTTATAAACACCAATTCCTACAGTCAAAACAAGTTCAAACTCCTATGTCCTTCATATATATCCATTCTAAGAATATTCCATGCATAAACCTCTTTAAATGACCTTGTTTGAGAAAGAAAAACAGGAATAGTCTAACTTTTGCGAGTTAAAGGCTAATTGGTATTTTTTGCTATAAAATGAATTCCTTCAGTCAAAACAAGTTCAAACTAATTTGTCCTTCATATATATCAATTCTAAGTAGGTTCCATGCATAGACCTCTTTAAATGACCTTGTAAGAGAAAGAAAAACAGGAATAGCCTTCTTTTTCGGAATTAAGACGAAATTGGGATTTTTGCTTATAAACACCAATTCCTTCAGTCAAAACAAGTTAAAACTCCTATGTCCTTCCTATATATCCATTCTAAGTAGGTTCCATGCATATACCTCTTTAAATGACCTTGTATGAGAAAGAAATACAGGAATAGCCTTCTTTTGCGAGTTAAAACCAAATTGGTATTTTTGCTATAAAAAGAATTCCTTCAGTCAAAACAAGTTCAAACTAATTTGTCCTTCATATATACCAATTCTAAGTAGGTTCCGTGCATAAACCTCTTTAAATGACCTTGTATGAGAAAAAAACACAGGAATAGCCATCTTTTGCGGAGTTAAAACGAAATTCAGATTTTTGCTTATAAACACCAATTCCTTCAGTCAAAACAAGTTCAAACTCCTTTGTCCTTCATATATATCAATTCTAAGTAGGTTCCATGAATAAACCTCTTTAAATGACCTTGTTTGAGAAAGAAAAACAGGAATAGCCTTACTTTTGCGAGTTAAAGCCAAATTGGTATTTTTGCTATAAAATGAATTCCTTCAGTCAAAACAAGTTCAAACTAATTTGTCCTTCATATATCTCAATTCTAAGTAGGTTCCATGCATAACCCTCTTTAAATGACCTTGTATGAGAAAGAAAAACAGGAATAGCCTTCTTTTGCGGAATTAAGACGAAATTGGGATTTTTGCTTATGAACACCAATTCCTTCAGTCAAAACAAGTTCAAACTCCTATGTCCTTCATATATATCCATTCTAAGAATGTTCCATGCATAAACCTCTTTAAATGACCTTGTTTGAGAAAGAAAAACAGGAATAGTCTTACTTTTGCGAGTAAAAGCCAAATTGGTATTTTTGCTATAAAATGAATTCCTTCAGTCAAAAAGAGTTCAAACTAATTTGTCCTTCATATATATCAATTCTAAGTAGGTTCCATGCATAAACTTCTTTAAATGACCTTGTTTGAGAAAGAAAAACAGGAATAGCCTTACTTTTGCGAGTTAAAGCCAAATTGGTATTTTTGCTATAAAATGAATTCCTTCAGTCAAAACAAGTTCAAACTAATTTTTCCTTCATATATCTCAATTCTAAGTAGGTTCCATGCATAGACCTCTTTAAATGACCTTGTATGAGAAAGAAAAACAGGAATAGCCTTCTTTTGCGGAAATAAGACGAAATTCGGATTTTTGCTTATGAACACCAATTCCTTCAGTCAAAACAAGTTCAAACTCCTATGTCCTTCATATATATCAATTCTAAGAATGTTCCATGCATAAACCTCTTTAAATGACCTTGTTTGAGAAAGAAAAACAGGAATAGTCTTACTTTTGCGAGTTAAAGCCAAATTGGTATTTTTGCTATAAAATGAATTCCTTCAGTCAAAACAAGTTCAAACTAATTTGTCCTTCATATATATCCATTCTAAGTAGGTTCCATGCATAAACCTCTTTAAATGACCTTGTTTGAGAAAGAAAAACAGGAATAGTATAACTTTTGCGAGTTAAAGCCAAATTGGTATTTTTTGCTATAAAATGAATTCCTTCAGTCAAAACAAGTTCAAACTAATTTGTCCTTCATATATATCAATTCTAAGTAGGTTCCATGCATAGACCTCTTTAAATGACCTTGTATGAGAAAGAAAAACAGGAATAGCCTTCTTTTGCGGAATTAAGACGAAATTGGGATTTTTGCTTATAAACACCAATTCCTTGAGTTAAAACAAGTTAAAACTCCTATGTCCTTCCTATATATCCATTCTAAGTAGGTTCCATGCATAAACCTCTTTAAATGACCTTGTATGAGAAAGAAACACAGGAATAGCCTTCTTTTGCGGGGTTAAGAGGAAATTCGGATTTTTGCTTATAAACACCAATTCCTTCAGTCAAAACAAGTTCAAACTCCTTTGTCCTTCATATATATCCATTCTAAGTAGGTTCCATGCATAAACATCTTTAAATGACCTTGTTTGAGAAAGAAACACAGGAATAGCCTTCTTTTGCGAGTTAAAGCCAAATTGGTATTTTTGCTATAAAAAGAATTCCTTCAGTCAAAACAAGTTCAAACTAATTTGTCCTTCATATATACCAATTCTAAGTAGGTTCCATGAATAAACCTCTTTAAATGACCTTGTTTGAGAAAGAAAAACAGGAATAGCCTTCTTTTGCGGAATTAAGACGAAATTCTGATTTTTGCTTATAAATACCAATTCCTTCAGTCAAAACAAGTTCAAACTCCTATGTCCTTCATATATATCCATTCTAAGAAGGTTCCATGCATAAACCTCTTTAAATGACCTTGTTTGAGAAAGAAAAACAGGAATAGCCTTACTTTTGCGAGTTAAAGCCAAATTGGTATTTTTGCTATAAAATGAATTCCTTCAGTCAAAACAAGTTCAAACTAATTTGTCCTTCATATGAAGGACAAATTAGTAAGCAAAATTCCAAATGGATATATATATATCCATTCTAAGAAGGTTCCATGCATAAACCTCTTTAAATGACCTTGTTTGAGAAAGAAAAACAGGAATAGCCTTACTTTTGTGAGTTAAAGCCAAATTGGTATTTTTGCTATAAAATGAATTCCTTCAGTCAAAACAAGTTCAAACTAATTTGTCCTTCATATATATCAATTCTAAGTAGGTTCCATGCATAACCCTCTTTAAATGACCTTGTTTGAGAAAGACAAACAGGAATAGCCTTCTTTTGCGGATTTAAGACGAAATTCGGATTTTTGCTTATAAACACCAATTCCTTCAGTCAAAACAAGTTCAAACTCCTATGTCCTTCATATATATCCATTCTAAGAATGTTCCATGCATAAACCTCTTTAAATGACCTTGTTTGAGAAAGAAAAACAGGAATAGTTTAACTTTTGCGAGTTAAAGCCAAATTGGTATTTTTTGCTATAAAATGAATTCCTTCAGTCAAAACAAGTTCAAACTAATTTGTCCTTCATATATATCAATTCTAAGTAGGTTCCATGCATAGACCTCTTTAAATGACCTTTTATGAGAAAGAAAAACAGGAATAGCCTTCTTTTTCGGAATTAAGACGAAATTGGGATTTTTGCTTATAAACACCAATTCCTACAGTCAAAACAAGTTCAAACTCCTATGTCCTTCATATATATCCATTCTAAGAATATTCCATGCATAAACCTCTTTAAATGACCTTGTTTGAGAAAGAAAAACAGGAATAGTCTAACTTTTGCGAGTTAAAGGCTAATTGGTATTTTTTGCTATAAAATGAATTCCTTCAGTCAAAACAAGTTCAAACTAATTTGTCCTTCATATATATCAATTCTAAGTAGGTTCCATGCATAGACCTCTTTAAATGACCTTGTAAGAGAAAGAAAAACAGGAATAGCCTTCTTTTTCGGAATTAAGACGAAATTGGGATTTTTGCTTATAAACACCAATTCCTTCAGTCAAAACAAGTTAAAACTCCTATGTCCTTCCTATATATCCATTCTAAGTAGGTTCCATGCATATACCTCTTTAAATGACCTTGTATGAGAAAGAAATACAGGAATAGCCTTCTTTTGCGAGTTAAAACCAAATTGGTATTTTTGCTATAAAAAGAATTCCTTCAGTCAAAACAAGTTCAAACTAATTTGTCCTTCATAAATCTCAATTCTAAGTAGGTTCCATGCATAACCCTCTTTAAATGACCTTGTATGAGAAAGAAAAACAGGAATAGCCTTCTTTTGCGGAAATAAGACGAAATTCGGATTTTTGCTTATGAACACCAATTCCTTCAGTCAAAACAAGTTCAAACTCCTATGTCCTTCATATATATCAATTCTAAAAATTTTCCATGCATAAACCTCTTTAAATGACCTTGTTTGAGAAAGAAAAACAGGAATAGTCTTACTTTTGCGAGTTAAAGCCAAATTGGTATTTTTGCTATAAAATGAATTCCTTCAGTCAAAACAAGTTCAAACTAATTTGTCCTTCATATATATCCATTCTAAGTAGGTTCCATGCATAAACATCTTTAAATGACCTTGTTTGAGAAAGAAAAACAGGAATAGTCTTACTTTTGCGAGTTAAAGCCAAATTGGTATTTTTGCTATAAAATGAATTCCTTCAGTCAAAACAAGTTCAAACTAATTTGTCCTTCATATATATCAATTCTAAGTAGGTTCCATGTATAAACATCTTTAAATGACCTTGTTTGAGAAAGAAAAACAGGAATAGCCTTACTTTTGCGAGTTAAAGCCAAATTGGTATTTTTGCTATAAAATGAATTCGTTCAGTCAAAACAAGTTCAAACTAATTTGTCCTTCATATATATCAATTCTAAGTAGGTTCCATGCATAACCCTCTTTAAATGACCTTGTTTGAGAAAGACAAACAGGAATAGCCTTCTTTTGCGGATTTAAGACGAAATTCGGATTTTTGCTTATAAACACCAATTCCTTCAGTCAAAACAAGTTCAAACTCCTTTGTCCTTCATATATATCAATTCTAAGTAGGTTCCATGAATAAACCTCTTTAAATGACCTTGTTTGAGAAAGAAAAACAGGAATAGCCTTACTTTTGCGAGTTAAAGCCAAATTGGTATTTTTGCTATAAAATGAATTCCTTCAGTCAAAACAAGTTCAAACTAATTTGTCCTTCATATATCTCAATTCTAAGTAGGTTCCATGCATAACCCTCTTTAAATGACCTTGTATGAGAAAGAAAAACAGGAATAGCCTTCTTTTGCGGAATTAAGACGAAATTGGGATTTTTGCTTATGAACACCAATTCCTTCAGTCAAAACAAGTTCAAACTCCTATGTCCTTCATATATATCCATTCTAAGAATGTTCCATGCATAAACCTCTTTAAATGACCTTGTTTGAGAAAGAAAAACAGGAATAGTCTTACTTTTGCGAGTAAAAGCCAAATTGGTATTTTTGCTATTAAATGAATTCCTTCAGTCAAAAAGAGTTCAAACTAATTTGTCCTTCATATATATCAATTCTAAGTAGGTTCCATGCATAAACTTCTTTAAATGACCTTGTTTGAGAAAGAAAAACAGGAATAGCCTTACTTTTGCGAGTTAAAGCCAAATTGGTATTTTTGCTATAAAATGAATTCCTTCAGTCAAAACAAGTTCAAACTAATTTGTCCTTCATATATCTCAATTCTAAGTAGGTTCCATGCATAGACCTCTTTAAATGACCTTGTATGAGAAAGAAAAACAGGAATAGCCTTCTTTTGCGGAAATAAGACGAAATTCGGATTTTTGCTTATGAACACCAATTCCTTCAGTCAAAACAAGTTCAAACTCCTATGTCCTTCATATATATCAATTCTAAGAATGTTCCATGCATAAACCTCTTTAAATGACCTTGTTTGAGAAAGAAAAAACAGGAATAGTCTTACTTTTGCGAGTTAAAGCCAAATTGGTATTTTTGCTATAAAATGAATTCCTTCAGTCAAAACAAGTTCAAACTAATTTGTCCTTCATATATATCCATTCTAAGTAGGTTCCATGCATAAACCTCTTTAAATGACCTTGTTTGAGAAAGAAAAACAGGAATAGTATAACTTTTGCGAGTTAAAGCCAAATTGGTATTTTTTGCTATAAAATGAATTCCTTCAGTCAAAACAAGTTCAAACTAATTTGTCCTTCATATATATCAATTCTAAGTAGGTTCCATGCATAGACCTCTTTAAATGACCTTGTATGAGAAAGAAAAACAGGAATAGCCTTCTTTTGCGGAATTAAGACGAAATTGGGATTTTTGCTTATAAACACCAATTCCTTGAGTTAAAACAAGTTAAAACTCCTATGTCCTTCCTATATATCCATTCTAAGTAGGTTCCATGCATAAACCTCTTTAAATGACCTTGTATGAGAAAGAAACACAGGAATAGCCTTCTTTTGCGGGGTTAAGAGGAAATTCGGATTTTTGCTTATAAACACCAATTCCTTCAGTCAAAACAAGTTCAAACTCCTTTGTCCTTCATATATATCCATTCTAAGTAGGTTCCATGCATAAACATCTTTAAATGACCTTGTTTGAGAAAGAAACACAGGAATAGCCTTCTTTTGCGAGTTAAAGCCAAATTGGTATTTTTGCTATAAAAAGAATTCCTTCAGTCAAAACAAGTTCAAACTAATTTGTCCTTCATATATACCAATTCTAAGTAGGTTCCATGAATAAACCTCTTTAAATGACCTTGTTTGAGAAAGAAAAACAGGAATAGCCTTCTTTTGCGGAATTAAGACGAAATTCTGATTTTTGCTTATAAATACCAATTCCTTCAGTCAAAACAAGTTCAAACTCCTATGTCCTTCATATATATCCATTCTAAGAAGGTTCCATGCATAAACCTCTTTAAATGACCTTGTTTGAGAAAGAAAAACAGGAATAGCCTTACTTTTGCGAGTTAAAGCCAAAATGGTATTTTTGCTATAAAATGAATTCCTTCAGTCAAAACAAGTTCAAACTAATTTGTCCTTCATATATATCCATTCTAAGAAGGTTCCATGCATAAACCTCTTTAAATGACCTTGTTTGAGAAAGAAAAACAGGAATAGCCTTACTTTTGCGAGTTAAAGCCAAATTGGTATTTTTGCTATAAAATGAATTCCTTCAGTCAAAACAAGTTCAAACTAATTTGTCCTTCATATGAAGGACAAATTAGTAAGCAAAATTCCAAATGGATATATATATATCCATTCTAAGAAGGTTCCATGCATAAACCTCTTTAAATGACCTTGTTTGAGAAAGAAAAACAGGAATAGCCTTACTTTTGCGAGTTAAAGCCAAATTGGTATTTTTGCTATAAAATGAATTCCTTCAGTCAAAACAAGTTCAAACTAATTTGTCCTTCATATATATCAATTCTAAGTAGGTTCCATGCATAACCCTCTTTAAATGACCTTGTTTGAGAAAGACAAACAGGAATAGCCTTCTTTTGCGGATTTAAGACGAAATTCGGATTTTTGCTTATAAACACCAATTCCTTCAGTCAAAACAAGTTCAAACTCCTATGTCCTTCATATATATCCATTCTAAGAATGTTCCATGCATAAACCTCTTTAAATGACCTTGTTTGAGAAAGAAAAACAGGAATAGTTTAACTTTTGCGAGTTAAAGCCAAATTGGTATTTTTTGCTATAAAATGAATTCCTTCAGTCAAAACAAGTTCAAACTAATTTGTCCTTCATATATATCAATTCTAAGTAGGTTCCATGCATAGACCTCTTTAAATGACCTTTTATGAGAAAGAAAAACAGGAATAGCCTTCTTTTTCGGAATTAAGACGAAATTGGGATTTTTGCTTATAAACACCAATTCCTACAGTCAAAACAAGTTCAAACTCCTATGTCCTTCATATATATCCATTCTAAGAATATTCCATGCATAAACCTCTTTAAATGACCTTGTTTGAGAAAGAAAAACAGGAATAGTCTAACTTTTGCGAGTTAAATCCAAATTGGTATTTTTGCTATAAAATGAATTCCTTCAGTCAAAACAAGTTCAAACTAATTTGTCCTTCATATATATAAATACTAAGTAGGTTCCATGCATAAACATCTTTAAATGACCTTGTATGAGAAAGAAATACAGGAATAGCCTTCTTTTGCGAGTTAAAACCAAATTGGTATTTTTGCTATAAAAAGAATTCCTTCAGTCAAAACAAGTTCAAACTAATTTGTCCTTCATAAATCTCAATTCTAAGTAGGTTCCATGCATAACCCTCTTTAAATGACCTTGTATGAGAAAGAAAAACAGGAATAGCCTTCTTTTGCGGAAATAAGACGAAATTCGGATTTTTGCTTATGAACACCAATTCCTTCAGTCAAAACAAGTTCAAACTCCTATGTCCTTCATATATATCAATTCTAAAAATGTTCCATGCATAAACCTCTTTAAATGACCTTGTTTGAGAAAGAAAAACAGGAATAGTCTTACTTTTGCGAGTTAAATCCAAATTGGTATTTTTGCTATAAAATGAATTCCTTCAGTCAAAACAAGTTCAAACTAATTTGTCCTTCATATATATCCATTCTAAGTAGGTTCCATGCATAAACATCTTTAAATGACCTTGTTTGAGAAAGAAAAACAGGAATAGTCTTACTTTTGCGAGTTAAAGCCAAATTGGTATTTTTGCTATAAAATGAATTCCTTCAGTCAAAACAAGTTCAAACTAATTTGTCCTTCATATATATCAATTCTAAGTAGGTTCCATGCATAAACATCTTTAAATGACCTTGTTTGAGAAAGAAAAACAGGAATAGCCTTACTTTTGCGAGTTAAAGCCAAATTGGTATTTTTGCTATAAAATGAATTCCTTCAGTCAAAACAAGTTCAAACTAATTTGTCCTTCATATATATCAATTCTAAGTAGGTTCCATGCATAACTCTCTTTAAATGACCTTGTTTGAGAAAGACAAACAGGAATAGCCTTCTTTTGCGGATTTAAGACGAAATTCGGATTTTTGCTTATAAACACCAATTCCTTCAGTCAAAACAAGTTCAAACTCATATGTCCTTCATATATATCCATTCTAAGTAGGTTCCATGCATAAACCTCTTTAAATGACCTTGTATGAGAAAGAAACACAGGAATAGCCTTCTTTTGCGGGGTTAAGAGGAAATTCGGATTTTTGCTTATAAACACCAATTCCTTCAGTCAAAACAAGTTCAAACTCCTTTGTCCTTTATATATCCATTCTAAGTAGGTTCCATGCATAAACATCTTTAAATGACCTTGTTTGAGAAAGAAACACAGGAATAGCCTTCTTTTGCGAGTTAAAGCCAAATTGGTATTTTTGCTATAAAAAGAATTCCTTCAGTCAAAACAAGTTCAAACTAATTTGTCCTTCATATATACCAATTCTAAGTAGGTTCCATGAATAAACCTCTTTAAATGACCTTGTTTGAGAAAGAAAAACAGGAATAGCCTTACTTTTGTGAGTTAAAGCCAAATTGGTATATTTGCTATAAAATGAATTCCTTCAGTCAAAACAAGTTGAAACTAATTTGTCCTTCATATATATCCATTCTAAGTAGGTTCCATGCATAAACATCTTTAAATGACCTTGTATGAGAAAGAAAAACAGAAATAGCCTTCTTTTGCGGAATTAAGACGAAATTCGGAATTTTGCTTATAAACACCAATTCCTTCAGTCAAAACAAGTTCAAACTCCTATGTCCTTCATATATATCAATTCTAAGAAGGTTCCATGCATAAACCTCTTTAAATGACCTTGTTTGAGAAGGAAAAACAGGAATAGTCTAACTTTTGCGATTTAAAGCCAAATTGGTATTTTTTGCTATAAAATGAATTCCTTCAGTCAAAACAAGTTCAAACTAATTTGTCCTTCATATATATAAATACTAAGTAGGTTCCATGCATAAACATCTTTAAATGACCTTGTATGATAAAGAAAAACAGGAATAGTCTAACTTTTGCGAGTTAAAGCCAAATTGGTATTTTTTGCTATAAAATGAATTTCTTCAGTCAAAACAAGTTCAAACTAATTTGTCCTTCATATATATCAATTCTAAGTAGGTTCCATGCATAGACCTCTTCAAATGACCTTGTATGAGAAAGAAAAACAGGAATAGCCTTCTTTTGCGGAATTAAGACGAAATGCAGATTTTTGCTTATAAACACCAATTCCTACAGTCAAAAACAAGTTCAAACTCCTATGTCCTTCATATATATCCATTCTAAGAATATTCCATGCATAAACCTCTTTAAATGACCTTGTTTGAGAAAGAAAAACAGGAATAGCCTTACTTTTGCGGAGTTAAAGCCAAATTGGTATTTTTGCTATAAAATGAATTCCTTCAGTCAAAACAAGTTCAAACTAATTTGTCCTTCATATATATCAATTCTAAATAGGTTCCATGCATAACCCTCTTTAAATGACCTTGTATGAGAAAAAAACACAGGAATAGCCATCTTTTGCGGAGTTAAAACGAAATTCAGATTTTTGCTTATAAACACCAATTCCTTCAGTCAAAACAAGTTCAAACTCCTTTGTCCTTCATATATATCAATTCTAAGTAGGTTCCATGAATAAACCTCTTTAAATGACCTTGTTTGAGAAAGAAAAACAGGAATAGCCTTACTTTTGCGAGTTAAAGCCAAATTGGTATTTTTGCTATAAAATGAATTCCTTCAGTCAAAACAAGTTCAAACTAATTTGTCCTTCATATATCTCAATTCTAAGTAGGTTCCATGCATAACCCTCTTTAAATGACCTTGTATGAGAAAGAAAAACAGGAATAGCCTTCTTTTGCGGAATTAAGACGAAATTGGGATTTTTGCTTATGAACACCAATTCCTTCAGTCAAAACAAGTTCAAACTCCTATGTCCTTCATATATATCCATTCTAAGAATGTTCCATGCATAAACCTCTTTAAATGACCTTGTTTGAGAAAGAAAAACAGGAATAGTCTTACTTTTGCGAGTAAAAGCCAAATTGGTATTTTTGCTATAAAATGAATTCCTTCAGTCAAAAAGAGTTCAAACTAATTTGTCCTTCATATATATCAATTCTAAGTAGGTTCCATGCATAAACTTCTTTAAATGACCTTGTTTGAGAAAGAAAAACAGGAATAGCCTTACTTTTGCGAGTTAAAGCCAAATTGGTATTTTTGCTATAAAATGAATTCCTTCAGTCAAAACAAGTTCAAACTAATTTGTCCTTCATATATCTCAATTCTAAGTAGGTTCCATGCATAGACCTCTTTAAATGACCTTGTATGAGAAAGAAAAACAGGAATAGCCTTCTTTTGCGGAAATAAGACGAAATTCGGATTTTTGCTTATGAACACCAATTCCTTCAGTCAAAACAAGTTCAAACTCCTATGTCCTTCATATATATCAATTCTAAGAATGTTCCATGCATAAACCTCTTTAAATGACCTTGTTTGAGAAAGAAAAACAGGAATAGTCTTACTTTTGCGAGTTAAAGCCAAATTGGTATTTTTGCTATAAAATGAATTCCTTCAGTCAAAACAAGTTCAAACTAATTTGTCCTTCATATATATCCATTCTAAGTAGGTTCCATGCATAAACCTCTTTAAATGACCTTGTTTGAGAAAGAAAAACAGGAATAGTATAACTTTTGCGAGTTAAAGCCAAATTGGTATTTTTTGCTATAAAATGAATTCCTTCAGTCAAAACAAGTTCAAACTAATTTGTCCTTCATATATATCAATTCTAAGTAGGTTCCATGCATAGACCTCTTTAAATGACCTTGTATGAGAAAGAAAAACAGGAATAGCCTTCTTTTGCGGAATTAAGACGAAATTGGGATTTTTGCTTATAAACACCAATTCCTTGAGTTAAAACAAGTTAAAACTCCTATGTCCTTCCTATATATCCATTCTAAGTAGGTTCCATGCATAAACCTCTTTAAATGACCTTGTATGAGAAAGAAACACAGGAATAGCCTTCTTTTGCGGGGTTAAGAGGAAATTCGGATTTTTGCTTATAAACACCAATTCCTTCAGTCAAAACAAGTTCAAACTCCTTTGTCCTTCATATATATCCATTCTAAGTAGGTTCCATGCATAAACATCTTTAAATGACCTTGTTTGAGAAAGAAACACAGGAATAGCCTTCTTTTGCGAGTTAAAGCCAAATTGGTATTTTTGCTATAAAAAGAATTCCTTCAGTCAAAACAAGTTCAAACTAATTTGTCCTTCATATATACCAATTCTAAGTAGGTTCCATGAATAAACCTCTTTAAATGACCTTGTTTGAGAAAGAAAAACAGGAATAGCCTTCTTTTGCGGAATTAAGACGAAATTCTGATTTTTGCTTATAAATACCAATTCCTTCAGTCAAAACAAGTTCAAACTCCTATGTCCTTCATATATATCCATTCTAAGAAGGTTCCATGCATAAACCTCTTTAAATGACCTTGTTTGAGAAAGAAAAACAGGAATAGCCTTACTTTTGCGAGTTAAAGCCAAAATGGTATTTTTGCTATAAAATGAATTCCTTCAGTCAAAACAAGTTCAAACTAATTTGTCCTTCATATATATCCATTCTAAGAAGGTTCCATGCATAAACCTCTTTAAATGACCTTGTTTGAGAAAGAAAAACAGGAATAGCCTTACTTTTGCGAGTTAAAGCCAAATTGGTATTTTTGCTATAAAATGAATTCCTTCAGTCAAAACAAGTTCAAACTAATTTGTCCTTCATATGAAGGACAAATTAGTAAGCAAAATTCCAAATGGATATATATATATCCATTCTAAGAAGGTTCCATGCATAAACCTCTTTAAATGACCTTGTTTGAGAAAGAAAAACAGGAATAGCCTTACTTTTGCGAGTTAAAGCCAAATTGGTATTTTTGCTATAAAATGAATTCCTTCAGTCAAAACAAGTTCAAACTAATTTGTCCTTCATATATATCAATTCTAAGTAGGTTCCATGCATAACCCTCTTTAAATGACCTTGTTTGAGAAAGACAAACAGGAATAGCCTTCTTTTGCGGATTTAAGACGAAATTCGGATTTTTGCTTATAAACACCAATTCCTTCAGTCAAAACAAGTTCAAACTCATATGTCCTTCATATATATCCATTCTAAGAAGGTTCCATGCATAAACCTCTTTAAATGACCTTGTTTGAGAAAGAAAAACAGGAATAGCCGGACTTTTGCGAGTTAAAGCCAAATTGGTATTTTTGCTATAAAATGAATTCCTTCAGTCAAAACAAGATCAAACTAATTTGTCCTTAATATATATCAATTCTAAGTAGGTTCCATGCATAAACCTCTTTAAATGACCTTGTATGAGAAAGAAAAACAGGAATAGCCTTATTTTGCGGAATTAAGACGAAATTCGGATTTTTGCTTATAAACACCAATTCCTTCAGTCAAAACAAGTTCAAACTCCTATGTCCTTCATATATATCCATTCTAAGAAGGTTCCTTGCATAAACCTCTTTAAATGACCTTGTTTGAGTCAGAAAAACAGGAATAGCCTTCTTTTGCGGAATTAAGACGAAATTCGGATTTTTGCTTATAAACACCAATTCCTTCAGTCAAAACAAGTTCAAACTAATTTGTCCTTCATATATATCCATTCTAAGAAGGTTCCATGCATAAACCTCTTTAAATGACCTTGTTTGAGAAAGAAAAACAGGAATAGCCTTACTTTTGCGAGTTAAAGCCAAATTGGTATTTTTGCTATAAAATGAATTCCTTCAGTCAAAACAAGTTCAAACTAATTTGTCCTTCATATATATCCATTCTAAGAAGGTTCCATTAATAAACCTCTTTAAATGACCTTGTTTGAGAAAGAAAAACAGGAATAGCCTTCTTTTGCGGAATTAAGACGAAATTCGGATTTTTGCTTATAAACACCAATTCCTTCAGTCAAAACAAGTTCAAACTCCTATGTCCTTCATATATATCCATTCTAAGAAGGTTCCATGCTTCAACCTCTTTAAATGACCTTGTTTGAGAAAGAAAAATAGGAATAGCCTTACTTTTGCGAGTTAAAGCCAAATTGGTATTTTTGATATAAAATGAATTCCTTCAGTCAAAACAAGTTCAAACTAATTTGTCCTTCATATATATCCATTCTAAGAAGGTTCCATGCATAAACCTCTTTAAATGACCTTGTTTGAGAAAGAAAAACAGGAATAGCCTTACTTTTGCGAGTTAAAGCCAAATTGGTATTTTTGCTATAAAATGAATTCCTTCAGTCAAAACAAGTTCAAACTAATTTGTCCTTCATATATATCAATTCTAAGTAGGTTCCATGCATAACCCTCTTTAAATGACCTTGTATGAGAAAGAAAAACAGGAATAGCCTTCTTTTGCGGAATTAAGACGAAATTCGGATTTTTGCTTATAAACACCAATTCCTTCAGTCAAAACAAGTTCAAACTCCTATGTCCTTCATATATATCCATTATAAGAAGGTTCCATGCATAAACCTCTTTAAATGACCTTGTTTGATAAAGAAAAACAGGAATAGCCTTACTTTTGCGAGTTAAAGCCAAATTGGTATTTTTGCTATAAAATGAATTCCTTCAGTCAAAACAAGTTCAAACTAATTTGTCCTTCATATATATCCATTCTAAGAAGGTTCCATGCATAAACCTCTTTAAATGACTTTGTTTGAGAAAGAAAAACAGGAATAGCCTTAATATTGCGAGTTAAAGCCAAATTGGTATTTTTGCTAAAAAATGAATTCCTTCAGTCAAAACAAGTTCAAACTAATTTGTCCTTCATATATATCAATTCTGAGTAGGTTCCATGCATAACCCTCTTTAAATGACCTTGTATGAGAAAGAAAAACAGGAATAGCCTTCTTTTGAGGAATTAAGACGAAATTCGGATTTTAGCTTTTTAAACACCAATTCCTTCAGTCAAAACAAGTTCAAACTCCTATGTCCTTCATATATATCAATTCTAAGTAGGTTCCATGCATAACCCTCTTTAAATGACCTTGTATGAGAAAGAAAAACAGGAATAGCCTTACTTTTGAGGAATTAAGACGAAATTCGGATTTTTGCTTATAAACACCAATTCCTTCAGTCAAAACAAGTTCAAACTCATATGTCCTTCATATATATCCATTCTAAGAAGGTTCCATGCATAAACCTCTTTAAATGACCTTGTTTGAGAAAGAAAAACAGGAATAGCCTTACTTTTGCGAGTTAAAGCCAAATTGGTATTTTTGCTATAAAGTGAATTCCTTCCGTCAAAACAAGTTCAAACTAATTTGTCCGTCGTATATATCAATTCTAAGTAGGTTCCATGCATAAACCTCTTTAAATGACCTTGTTTGAGAAAGAAAAACAGGAATAGCCTTACTTTTGCGAGTTAAAGCCAAATTGGTATTTTTGCTATAAAATGAATTCCTTCAGTCAAAACAAGTTCAAACTAATTTGTCCTTCATATATATCAATTCTAAGTAGGTTCCATGCATAGACCTCTTTAAATTACCTTGTATGAGAAAGAAAAACAGGAATAGCCTTCTTTTGCGGAATTAAGACGAAATTCAGATTTTTGCTTATAAACAACAATTCCTTCAGTCAAAACACGTTCAAACTCCTATGTCCTTCATATATATCCATTCTAAGAAGGTTCCATGCATAAACCTCTTTAAATGACCTTGTTTGAGAAAGAAAAACAGGAATAGTCTTACTTTTTCGAGTTAAAGCCAAATTGGTATTTTTGCTATAAAATGAATTTCTTCAGTCAAAACAAGTTCAAACTAATTTTTCCTTCATATATATCAATTCTAAGTAGGTTCCATGCATAAACCTCTTTAAATGACCTTGTTTGAGAAAGAAAAACAGGAATAGCCTTACTTTTGCGAGTGAAAGCCAAATTGGTATTTTTGCTATAAAATGAATTCCTTCAGTCAAAACAAGTTCAAACTAATTTGTCCTTCATATATATCAATTCTAAATAGGTTCCATGCATAAACCTCTTTAAATGACCTTGTTTGAGAAAGAAAAACAGGAATAGCCTTACTTTTGCGAGTTAAAGCCAAATTGGTATATTTGCTATAAAATGAATTCCTTCAGTCAAAACAAGTTCAAACTAATTGGTCCTTCATATATATCAATTCTAAGTAGGTTCCATGCATAAACATCTTTAAATGACCTTGTTTGAGAAAGAAAAACAGGAATAGCCTTACTTTTACGAGTTAAAGCCAAATTGGTATTTTTGCTATAAAATGAATTCCTTCAGTCAAAACAAGTTCAAACTAATTTGTCCTTCAAATATATCAATTCTAAGTACGTTCCATGCATAGACCTCTTTAAATGACCTTGTTTGAGAAAGAAAAAAAGGAATAGCCTTCTTTTGCGGAATTAAGACGAAATTGGGATTTTTGCTTATAAACACCAGTTCCTTCAGTCAAAACAAGTTAAAACTCCTATGTCCTTCCTATATATCCATTCTAAGTAGGTTCCATGCATAAACCTCTTTAAATGACCTTGTATGAGAAAGAAACACAGGAATAGCCTTCTTTTGCGGGGTTAAGAGGAAATTCGGATTTTTGCTTATAAACACCAATTCCTTCAGTCAAAACAAGTTCAAACTCCTTTGTCCTTCATATATATCCATTCTAAGAAGGTTCCATGCATAAACCTCTTTAAATGACCTTGTTTGAGAAAGAAAAATAGGAATAGCCTTACTTTTGCGAGTTAAAGCCAAATTGGTATTTTTGCTATAAAATGAATTCCTTCAGTCAAAACAAGTTCAAACTAATTTGTCCTTCATATGAAGGACAAATTAGTAAGCAAAATTCCAAATGGATATATATATATCCATTCTAAGAAGGTTCCATGCATAAACCTCTTTAAATGACCTTGTTTGAGAAAGAAAAACAGGAATAGCCTTACTTTTGCGAGTTAAAGCCAAATTGGTATTTTTGCTATAAAATGAATTCCTTCAGTCAAAACAAGTTCAAACTAATTTGTCCTTCAAATATATCAATTCTAAGTACGTTCCATGCATAGACCTCTTTAAATGACCTTGTTTGAGAAAGAAAAAAAGGAATAGCCTTCTTTTGCGGAATTAAGACGAAATTGGGATTTTTGCTTATAAACACCAGTTCCTTCAGTCAAAACAAGTTAAAACTCCTATGTCCTTCCTATATATCCATTCTAAGTAGGTTCCATGCATAAACCTCTTTAAATGACCTTGTATGAGAAAGAAACACAGGAATAGCCTTCTTTTGCGGGGTTAAGAGGAAATTCGGATTTTTGCTTATAAACACCAATTCCTTCAGTCAAAACAAGTTCAAACTCCTTTGTCCTTCATATATATCCATTCTAAGAAGGTTCCATGCATAAACCTCTTTAAATGACCTTGTTTGAGAAAGAAAAATAGGAATAGCCTTACTTTTGCGAGTTAAAGCCAAATTGGTATTTTTGCTATAAAATGAATTCCTTCAGTCAAAACAAGTTCAAACTAATTTGTCCTTCATATGAAGGACAAATTAGTAAGCAAAATTCCAAATGGATATATATATATCCATTCTAAGAAGGTTCCATGCATAAACCTCTTTAAATGACCTTGTTTGAGAAAGAAAAACAGGAATAGCCTTACTTTTGCGAGTTAAAGCCAAATTGGTATTTTTGCTATAAAATGAATTCCTTCAGTCAAAACAAGTTCAAACTAATTTGTCCTTCATATATATCAATTCTAAGTAGGTTCCATGCATAACCCTCTTTAAATGACCTTGTTTGAGAAAGACAAACAGGAATAGCCTTCTTTTGCGGATTTAAGACGAAATTCGGATTTTTGCTTATAAACACCAATTCCTTCAGTCAAAACAAGTTCAAACTAATTTGTCCTTCATATATATCAATTCTAAATAGGTTCCATGCATAAACCTCTTTAAATGACCTTGTTTGAGAAAGAAAAACAGGAATAGCCTTACTTTTGCGAGTTAAAGCCAAATTGGTATATTTGCTATAAAATGAATTCCTTCAGTCAAAACAAGTTCAAACTAATTGGTCCTTCATATATATCAATTCTAAGTAGGTTCCATGCATAAACATCTTTAAATGACCTTGTTTGAGAAAGAAAAACAGGAATAGCCTTACTTTTACGAGTTAAAGCCAAATTGGTATTTTTGCTATAAAATGAATTCCTTCAGTCAAAACAAGTTCAAACTAATTTGTCCTTCAAATATATCAATTCTAAGTACGTTCCATGCATAGACCTCTTTAAATGACCTTGTTTGAGAAAGAAAAAAAGGAATAGCCTTCTTTTGCGGAATTAAGACGAAATTGGGATTTTTGCTTATAAACACCAGTTCCTTCAGTCAAAACAAGTTAAAACTCCTATGTCCTTCCTATATATCCATTCTAAGTAGGTTCCATGCATAAACCTCTTTAAATGACCTTGTATGAGAAAGAAACACAGGAATAGCCTTCTTTTGCGGGGTTAAGAGGAAATTCGGATTTTTGCTTATAAACACCAATTCCTTCAGTCAAAACAAGTTCAAACTCCTTTGTCCTTCATATATATCCATTCTAAGAAGGTTCCATGCATAAACCTCTTTAAATGACCTTGTTTGAGAAAGAAAAATAGGAATAGCCTTACTTTTGCGAGTTAAAGCCAAATTGGTATTTTTGCTATAAAATGAATTCCTTCAGTCAAAACAAGTTCAAACTAATTTGTCCTTCATATGAAGGACAAATTAGTAAGCAAAATTCCAAATGGATATATATATATCCATTCTAAGAAGGTTCCATGCATAAACCTCTTTATGACCTTGTTTGAGAAAGAAAAACAGGAATAGCCTTACTTTTGCGAGTTAAAGCCAAATTGGTATTTTTGCTATAAAATGAATTCCTTCAGTCAAAACAAGTTCAAACTAATTTGTCCTTCATATATATCAATTCTAAGTAGGTTCCATGCATAACCCTCTTTAAATGACCTTGTTTGAGAAAGACAAACAGGAATAGCCTTCTTTTGCGGATTTAAGACGAAATTCGGATTTTTGCTTATAAACACCAATTCCTTCAGTCAAAACAAGTTCAAACTCATATGTCCTTCATATATATCCATTCTAAGAAGGTTCCATGCATAAACCTCTTTAAATGACCTTGTTTGAGAAAGAAAAACAGGAATAGCCGTACTTTTGCGAGTTAAAGCCAAATTGGTATTTTTGCTATAAAATGAATTCCTTCAGTCAAAACAAGTTCAAACTAATTTGTCCTTAATATATATCAATTCTAAGTAGGTTCCATGCATAAACCTCTTTAAATGACCTTGTTTGAGAAAGAAAAACAGGAATAGCCTTATTTTGCGGAATTAAGACGAAATTCGGATTTTTGCTTATAAACACCAATTCCTTCAGTCAAAACAAGTTCAAACTCCTATGTCCTTCATATATATCCATTCTAAGAAGGTTCCATGCATAAACCTCTTTAAATGACCTTGTTTCAGTCAGAAAAACAGGAATAGCCTTCTTTTGCGGAATTAAGACGAAATTCGGATTTTTGCTTATAAACACCAATTCCTTCAGTCAAAACAAGTTCAAACTAATTTGTCCTTCATATATATCCATTCTAAGAAGGTTCCATGCATAAACCTCTTTAAATGACCTTGTTTGAGAAAGAAAAACAGGAATAGCCTTACTTTTGCGAGTTAAAGCCAAATTGGTATTTTTGCTATAAAATGAATTCCTTCAGTCAAAAAGAGTTCAAACTAATTTGTCCTTCATATATATCAATTCTAAGTAGGTTCCATGCATAAACTTCTTTAAATGACCTTGTTTGAGAAAGAAAAACAGGAATAGCCTTACTTTTGCGAGTTAAAGCCAAATTGGTATTTTTGCTATAAAATGAATTCCTTCAGTCAAAACAAGTTCAAACTAATTTGTCCTTCATATATCTCAATTCTAAGTAGGTTCCATGCATAGACCTCTTTAAATGACCTTGTATGAGAAAGAAAAACAGGAATAGCCTTCTTTTGCGGAAATAAGACGAAATTCGGATTTTTGCTTATGAACACCAATTCCTTCAGTCAAAACAAGTTCAAACTCCTATGTCCTTCATATATATCAATTCTAAGAATGTTCCATGCATAAACCTCTTTAAATGACCTTGTTTGAGAAAGAAAAACAGGAATAGTCTTACTTTAGCGAGTTAAAGTCAAATTGGTATTTTTGCTACAAAATGAATTCCTTCAGTCAAAACAAGTTCAAACTAATTTGTCCTTCATATATATCCATTCTAAGTAGGTTCCATGCATAAACCTCTTTAAATGACCTTGTTTGAGAAAGAAAAACAGGAATAGTATAACTTTTGCGAGTTAAAGCCAAATTGGTATTTTTTGCTATAAAATGAATTCCTTCAGTCAAAACAAGTTCAAACTAATTTGTCCTTCATATATATCAATTTTAAGTAGGTTCCATGCATAGACCTCTTTAAATGACCTTGTATGAGAAAGAAAAACAGGAATAGCCTTCTTTTGCGGAATTAAGACGAAATTGGGATTTTTGCTTATAAACACCAATTCCTTGAGTTAAAACAAGTTAAAACTCCTATGTCCTTCCTATATAGCCATTCT
The DNA here is from genome assembly GCF_027942865.1 of Odontesthes bonariensis. Classification (NCBI taxonomy): domain Eukaryota; kingdom Metazoa; phylum Chordata; class Actinopteri; order Atheriniformes; family Atherinopsidae; genus Odontesthes; species Odontesthes bonariensis. Next base: position 29,225,099 of record NC_134524.1, on the reverse strand, counting down.
AAGTAGGTTCCATGCATAAACCTCTTTAAATGACCTTGTATGAGAAAGAAACACAGGAATAGCCTTCTTTTGCGAGTTAAAGCCAAATTGGTATTTTTGCTATAAAAAGAATTCCTTCAGTCAAAACAAGTTCAAACTAATTTGTCCTTCATATATACCAATTCTAAGTAGGTTCCATGAATAAACCTCTTTAAATGACCTTGTTTGAGAAAGAAAAACAGGAATAGCCTTCTTTTGCGGAATTAAGACGAAATTCTGATTTTTGCTTATAAATACCAATTCCTTCAGTCAAAACAAGTTCAAACTCCTATGTCCTTCATATATATCCATTCTAAGAAGGTTCCATGCATAAACCTCTTTAAATGACCTTGTTTGAGAAAGAAAAACAGGAATAGCCTTACTTTTGCGAGTTAAAGCCAAAATGGTATTTTTGCTATAAAATGAATTCCTTCAGTCAAAACAAGTTCAAACTAATTTGTCCTTCATATATATCCATTCTAAGAAGGTTCCATGCATAAACCTCTTTAAATGACCTTGTTTGAGAAAGAAAAACAGGAATAGCCTTACTTTTGCGAGTTAAAGCCAAATTGGTATTTTTGCTATAAAATGAATTCCTTCAGTCAAAACAAGTTCAAACTAATTTGTCCTTCATATGAAGGACAAATTAGTAAGCAAAATTCCAAATGGATATATATATATCCATTCTAAGAAGGTTCCATGCATAAACCTCTTTAAATGACCTTGTTTGAGAAAGAAAAACAGGAATAGCCTTACTTTTGCGAGTTAAAGCCAAATTGGTATTTTTGCTATAAAATGAATTCCTTCAGTCAAAACAAGTTCAAACTAATTTGTCCTTCATATATATCAATTCTAAGTAGGTTCCATGCATAACCCTCTTTAAATGACCTTGTTTGAGAAAGACAAACAGGAATAGCCTTCTTTTGCGGATTTAAGACGAAATTCGGATTTTTGCTTATAAACACCAATTCCTTCAGTCAAAACAAGTTCAAACTCATATGTCCTTCATATATATCCATTCTAAGAAGGTTCCATGCATAAACCTCTTTAAATGACCTTGTTTGAGAAAGAAAAACAGGAATAGCCGGACTTTTGCGAGTTAAAGCCAAATTGGTATTTTTGCTATAAAATGAATTCCTTCAGTCAAAACAAGTTCAAACTAATTTGTCCTTAATATATATCAATTCTAAGTAGGTTCCATGCATAAACCTCTTTAAATGACCTTGTATGAGAAAGAAAAACAGGAATAGCCTTATTTTGCGGAATTAAGACGAAATTCGGATTTTTGCTTATAAACACCAATTCCTTCAGTCAAAACAAGTTCAAACTCCTATGTCCTTCATATATATCCATTCTAAGAAGGTTCCTTGCATAAACCTCTTTAAATGACCTTGTTTGAGTCAGAAAAACAGGAATAGCCTTCTTTTGCGGAATTAAGACGAAATTCGGATTTTTGCTTATAAACACCAATTCCTTCAGTCAAAACAAGTTCAAACTAATTTGTCCTTCATATATATCCATTCTAAGAAGGTTCCATGCATAAACCTCTTTAAATGACCTTGTTTGAGAAAGAAAAACAGGAATAGCCTTACTTTTGCGAGTTAAAGCCAAATTGGTATTTTTGCTATAAAATGAATTCCTTCAGTCAAAACAAGTTCAAACTAATTTGTCCTTCATATATATCCATTCTAAGAAGGTTCCATGCATAAACCTCTTTAAATGACCTTGTTTGAGAAAGAAAAACAGGAATAGCCTTACTTTTGCGAGTTAAAGCCAAATTGGTATTTTTGCTATAAAATGAATTCCTTCAGTCAAAACAAGTTCAAACTAATTTGTCCTTCATATATATCAATTCTAAGTAGGTTCCATAAATAACCCTCTTTAAATGACCTTGTTTGAGAAAGACAAACAGGAATAGCCTTCTTTTGCGGATTTAAGACGAAATTCGGATTTTTGCTTATAAACACCAATTCCTTCAGTCAAAACAAGTTCAAACTCATATGTCCTTCATATATATCCATTCTAAGAAGGTTCCATGCATAAACCTCTTTAAATGACCTTGTTTGAGAAAGAAAAACAGGAATAGCCATACTTTTGCGAGTTAAAGCCAAATTGGTATTTTTGCTATAAAATGAATTCCTTCAGTCAAAACAAGTTCAAACTAATTTGTCCTTCATATATATCCATTCTAAGAAGGTTCCATAAATAAACCTCTTTAAATGACCTTGTTTGAGAAAGAAAAACAGGAATAGCCTTCTTTTGCGGAATTAAGACGAAATTCGGATTTTTGCTTATAAACACCAATTCCTTCAGTCAAAACAAGTTCAAACTCCTATGTCCTTCATATATATCCATTCTAAGAAGGTTCCATGCTTCAACCTCTTTAAATGACCTTGTTTGAGAAAGAAAAATAGGAATAGCCTTACTTTTGCGAGTTAAAGCCAAATTGGTATTTTTGATATAAAATGAATTCCTTCAGTCAAAACAAGTTCAAACTAATTTGTCCTTCATATATATCCATTCTAAGAAGGTTCCATGCATAAACCTCTTTAAATGACCTTGTTTGAGAAAGAAAAACAGGAATAGCCTTACTTTTGCGAGTTAAAGCCAAATTGGTATTTTTGCTATAAAATGAATTCCTTCAGTCAAAACAAGTTCAAACTAATTTGTCCTTCATATATATCAATTCTAAGTAGGTTCCATGCATAACCCTCTTTAAATGACCTTGTATGAGAAAGAAAAACAGGAATAGCCTTCTTTTGCGGAATTAAGACGAAATTCGGATTTTTGCTTATAAACACCAATTCCTTCAGTCAAAACAAGTTCAAACTCCTATGTCCTTCATATATATCCATTATAAGAAGGTTCCATGCATAAACCTCTTTAAATGACCTTGTTTGATAAAGAAAAACAGGAATAGCCTTACTTTTGCGAGTTAAAGCCAAATTGGTATTTTTGCTATAAAATGAATTCCTTCAGTCAAAACAAGTTCAAATTAATTTGTCCTTCATATATATCCATTCTAAGAAGGTTCCATGCATAAACCTCTTTAAATGACTTTGTTTGAGAAAGAAAAACAGGAATAGCCTTAATATTGCGAGTTAAAGCCAAATTGGTATTTTTGCTAAAAAATGAATTCCTTCAGTCAAAACAAGTTCAAACTAATTTGTCCTTCATATATATCAATTCTGAGTAGGTTCCATGCATAACCCTCTTTAAATGACCTTGTATGAGAAAGAAAAACAGGAATAGCCTTCTTTTGAGGAATTAAGACGAAATTCGGATTTTAGCTTTTTAAACACCAATTCCTTCAGTCAAAACAAGTTCAAACTCCTATGTCCTTCATATATATCAATTCTAAGTAGGTTCCATGCATAACCCTCTTTAAATGACCTTGTATGAGAAAGAAAAACAGGAATAGCCTTACTTTTGAGGAATTAAGACGAAATTCGGATTTTTGCTTATAAACACCAATTCCTTCAGTCAAAACAAGTTCAAACTCATATGTCCTTCATATATATCCATTCTAAGAAGGTTCCATGCATAAACCTCTTTAAATGACCTTGTTTGAGAAAGAAAAACAGGAATAGCCTTACTTTTGCGAGTTAAAGCCAAATTGGTATTTTTGCTATAAAATGAATTCCTTCCGTCAAAACAAGTTCAAACTAATTTGTCCGTCGTATATATCAATTCTAAGTAGGTTCCATGCATAAACCTCTTTAAATGACCTTGTTTGAGAAAGAAAAACAGGAATAGCCTTACTTTTGCGAGTTAAAGCCAAATTGGTATTTTTGCTATAAAATGAATTCCTTCAGTCAAAACAAGTTCAAACTAATTTGTCCTTCATATATATCAATTCTAAGTAGGTTCCATGCATAGACCTCTTTAAATTACCTTGTATGAGAAAGAAAAACAGGAATAGCCTTCTTTTGCGGAATTAAGACGAAATTCAGATTTTTGCTTATAAACAACAATTCCTTCAGTCAAAACAAGTTCAAACTCCTATGTCCTTCATATATATCCATTCTAAGAAGGTTCCATGCTTCAACCTCTTTAAATGACCTTGTTTGAGAAAGAAAAATAGGAATAGCCTTACTTTTGCGAGTTAAAGCCAAATTGGTATTTCTGATATAAAATGAATTCCTTCAGTCAAAACAAGTTCAAACTAATTTGTCCTTCATATGAAGGACAAATTAGTAAGCAAAATTCCAAATGGATATATATATATCCATTCTAAGAAGGTTCCATGCATAAACCTCTTTAAATGACCTTGTTTGAGAAAGATAAACAGGAATAGCCTTACTTTTGCGAGTTAAAGCCAAATTGGTATTTTTGCTATAAAATGAATTCCTTCAGTCAAAACAAGTTCAAACTAATTTGTCCTTCATATATATCAATTCTAAGTAGGTTCCATGCATAACCCTCTTTAAATGACCTTGTTTGAGAAAGACAAACAGGAATAGCCTTCTTTTGCGGATTTAAGACGAAATTCGGATTTTTGCTTATAAACACCAATTCCTTCAGTCAAAACAAGTTCAAACTCATATGTCCTTCATATATATCCATTCTAAGAAGGTTCCATGCATAAACCTCTTTAAATGACCTTGTTTGAGAAAGAAAAACAGGAATAGCCGTACTTTTGCGAGTTAAAGCCAAATTGGTATTTTTGCTATAAAATGAATTCCTTCAGTCAAAACAAGTTCAAACTAATTTGTCCTTAATATATATCAATTCTAAGTAGGTTCCATGCATAAACCTCTTTAAATGACCTTGTTTGAGAAAGAAAAACAGGAATAGCCTTATTTTGCGGAATTAAGACGAAATTCGGATTTTTGCTTATAAACACCAATTCCTTCAGTCAAAACAAGTTCAAACTCCTATGTCCTTCATATATATCCATTCTAAGAAGGTTCCATGCATAAACCTCTTTAAATGACCTTGTTTCAGTCAGAAAAACAGGAATAGCCTTCTTTTACGGAATTAAGACGAAATTCGGATTTTTGCTTATAAACACCAATTCCTTCAGTCAAAACAAGTTCAAACTAATTTGTCCTTCATATATATCCATTCTAAGAAGGTTCCATGCATAAACCTCTTTAAATGACCTTGTTTGAGAAAGAAAAACAGGAATAGCCTTACTTTTGCGAGTTAAAGCCAAATTGGTATTTTTGCTATAAAATGAATTCCTTCAGTCAAAACAAGTTCAAACTAATTTGTCCTTCATATATATCAATTCTAAGTAGGTTCCATGCATAACCCTCTTTAAATGACCTTGTTTGAGAAAGACAAACAGGAATAGCCTTCTTTTGCGGATTTAAGACGAAATTCGGATTTTTGCTTATAAACACCAATTCCTTCAGTCAAAACAAGTTCAAACTCATATGTCCTTCATATATATCCATTCTAAGAAGGTTCCATGCATAAACCTCTTTAAATGACCTTGTTTGAGAAAGAAAAACAGGAATAGCCGTACTTTTGCGAGTTAAAGCCAAATTGGTATTTTTGCTATAAAATGAATTCCTTCAGTCAAAACAAGTTCAAACTAATTTGTCCTTCATATATATCCATTCTAAGAAGGTTCCATGAATAAACCTCTTTAAATGACCTTGTTTGAGAAAGAAAAACAGGAATAGCCTTCTTTTGCGGAATTAAGACGAAATTCGGATTTTTGCTTATAAACACCAATTCCTTCAGTCAAAACAAGTTCAAACTCCTATGTCCTTCATATATATCCATTCTAAGAAGGTTCCATGCATAAACCTCTTTAAATGACCTTGTTTGACAAAGAAAAACAGGAATAGCCTTACTTTTGCGAGTTAAAGCCAAATTGGTATTTTTGCTATAAAATGAATTCCTTCAGTCAAAACAAGTTCAAACTAATTTGTCCTTCATATATATCCATTCTAAGAAGGTTCCATGCATAAACCTCTTTAAATGACTTTGTTTGAGAAAGAAAAACAGGAATAGCCTTAATATTGCGAGTTAAAGCCAAATTGGTATTTTTGCTATAAAATGAATTCCTTCAGTCAAAACAAGTTCAAACTAATTTGTCCTTCATATATATCAATTCTGAGTAGGTTCCATGCATAACCCTCTTTAAATGACCTTGTATGAGAAAGAAAAACAGGAATAGCCTTCTTTTGCGGAATTAAGACGAAATTCGGATTTTAGCTTTTTAAACACCAATTCCTTCAGTCAAAACAAGTTCAAACTCCTATGTCCTTCATATATATCAATTCTAAGTAGGTTCCATGCATAACCCTCTTTAAATGACCTTGTATGAGAAAGAAAAACAGGAATAGCCTTACTTTTGAGGAATTAAGACGAAATTGGGATTTTTGCTTATAAACACCAATTCCTTCAGTCAAAACAAGTTCAAACTCCTATGTCCTTCCTATATATCCATTCTAAGTAGGTTCCATGCATAAACCTCTTTAAATGACCTTGTATGAGAAAGAAACACAGGAATAGCCTTCTTTTGCGGGGTTAAGAGGAAATTCGGATTTTTGCTTATAAACACCAATTCCTTCAGTCAAAACAAGTTCAAACTCCTTTGTCCTTCATATATTTCCATTCTAAGTAGGTTCCATGCATAAACATCTTTAAATGACCTTGTTTGAGAAAGAAACACAGGAATAGCCTTCTTTTGCGAGTTAAAGCCAAATTGGTATTTTTGCTATAAAAAGAATTCCTTCCGTCAAAACAAGTTCAAACTAATTTGTCCTTCATATATACCAATTCTAAGTAGGTTCCATGCATAAACTTCTTTAAATGATCTTGTATGAGAAAAAAACACAGGAATAGCCATCTTTTGCGGAGTTAAAACGAAATTCAGATTTTTGCTTATAAACACCAATTCCTTCAGTCAAAACAAGTTCAAACTCCTATGTCCTTCATATATATCCATTCTAAGAAGGTTCCATGCATAAACCTCTTTAAATGACCTTGTTTCAGTCAGAAAAACAGGAATAGCCTTCTTTTGCGGAATTAAGACGAAATTCGGATTTTTGCTTATAAACACCAATTCCTTCAGTCAAAACAAGTTCAAACTAATTTGTCCTTCATATATATCCATTCTAAGAAGGTTCCATGCATAAACCTCTTTAAATGACCTTGTTTGAGAAAGAAAAACAGGAATAGCCTTACTTTTGCGAGTTAAAGCCAAATTGGTATTTTTGCTATAAAATGAATTCCTTCAGTCAAAACAAGTTCAAACTAATTTGTCCTTCATATATATCAATTCTAAGTAGGTTCCATGCATAACCCTCTTTAAATGACCTTGTTTGAGAAAGACAAACAGGAATAGCCTTCTTTTGCGGATTTAAGACGAAATTCGGATTTTTGCTTATAAACACCAATTCCTTCAGTCAAAACAAGTTCAAACTCATATGTCCTTCATATATATTCATTCTAAGAAGGTTCCATGCATAAACCTCTTTAAATGACCTTGTTTGAGAAAGAAAAACAGGAATAGCCGTACTTTTGCGAGTTAAAGCCAAATTGGTATTTTTGCTATAAAATGAATTCCTTCAGTCAAAACAAGTTCAAACTAATTTGTCCTTCATATATATCCATTCTAAGAAGGTTCCATGAATAAACCTCTTTAAATGACCTTGTTTGAGAAAGAAAAACAGGAATAGCCTTCTTTTGCGGAATTAAGACGAAATTCGGATTTTTGCTTATAAACACCAATTCCTTCAGTCAAAACAAGTTCAAACTCCTATGTCCTTCATATATATCCAATCTAAGAAGGTTCCATGCATAAACCTCTTTAAATGACCTTGTTTGAGAAAGAAAAACAGGAATAGCCTTACTTTTGCGAGTTAAAGCCAAATTGTTATTTTTGCTATAAAATGAATTCCTTCAGTCAAAACAAGTTCAAACTAATTTGTCCTTCATATATATCCATTCTAAGAAGGTTCCATGCATAAACCTCTTTAAATGACTTTGTTTGAGAAAGAAAAACAGGAATAGCCTTAATATTGCGAGTTAAAGCCAAATTGGTATTTTTGCTATAAAATGAATTCCTTCAGTCAAAACAAGTTCAAACTAATTTGTCCTTCATATATATCAATTCTGAGTAGGTTCCATGCATAACCCTCTTTAAATGACCTTGTATGAGAAAGAAAAACAGGAATAGCCTTCTTTTGCGGAATTAAGACGAAATTCGGATTTTAGCTTTTTAAACACCAATTTCTTCAGTCAAAACAAGTTCAAACTCCTATGTCCTTCATATATATCAATTCTAAGTAGGTTCCATGCATAACCCTCTTTAAATGACCTTGTATGAGAAAGAAAAACAGGAATAGCCTTACTTTTGAGGAATTAAGACGAAATTGGGATTTTTGCTTATAAACACCAATTCCTTCAGTCAAAACAAGTTCAAACTCCTATGTCCTTCCTATATATCCATTCTAAGTAGGTTCCATGCATAAACCTCTTTAAATGACCTTGTATGAGAAAGAAACACAGGAATAGCCTTCTTTTGCGGGGTTAAGAGGAAATTCGGATTTTTGCTTATAAACACCAATTCCTTCAGTCAAAACAAGTTCAAACTCCTTTGTCCTTCATATATATCCATTCTAAGTAGGTTCCATGCATAAACATCTTTAAATGACCTTGTTTGAGAAAGAAACACAGGAATAGCCTTCTTTTGCGAGTTAAAGCCAAATTGGTATTTTTGCTATAAAAAGAATTCCTTCCGTCAAAACAAGTTCAAACTAATTTGTCCTTCATATATACCAATTCTAAGTAGGTTCCATGCATAAACTTCTTTAAATGATCTTGTATGAGAAAAAAACACAGGAATAGCCATCTTTTGCGGAGTTAAAACGAAATTCAGATTTTTGCTTATAAACACCAATTCCTTCAGTCAAAACAAGTTCAAACTCCTTTATCCTTCATATATATCCATTCTAAGTAGGTTCCATGAATAAACCTCTTTAAATGACCTTGTATGAGAAAGAAAAACAGGAATAGCCTTACTTTTGCGGAATTAAGACGAAATTTGGATTTTTGCTTATAAACAACAATTCCTTCAGTCAAAACAAGTTCAAACTCCTATGTCCCTCATATATATCCATTCTAAGAAGGTTCCATGCATAAACCTCTTTAAATGACCTTGTTTGAGAAAGAAAAACAGGAATAGCCTTACTTTTGCGAGTTAAAGCCAAATTGGTATTTTTGCTATAAAATGAATTCCTTCAGTCAAAACAAGTTCAAACTAATTTGTCCTTCATATATATCAATTCTAAGTAGGTTCCATGCATAAACATCTTTAAATGACCTTGTTTGAGAAAGAAAAACAGGAATAGCCTTACTTTTGCGAGTTAAAGCCAAATTGATATTTTTGCTATAAAATGAATTCATTCAGTCAAAACAAGTTCAAACTAATTTGTCTTTCAAATATATCAATTCTAAGTAGGTTCCATGCTTAGACCTCTTTAAATGACCTTGTTTGAGAAAGAAAAAAAGGAATAGCCTTCTTTTGCGGAATTAAGACGAAATTGGGATTTTTGCTTATAAACACCAATTCCTTCAGTCAAAACAAGTTAAAACTCCTATGTCCTTCATATATATCCATTCTAAGTAGGTTCCATGCATAAACATCTTTAAATGACCTTGAATGAGAAAGAAAAACAGGAATAGCCTTACTTTTGCGGAATTAAGACGAAATTCGGATTTTTGCTTATAAACAACAATTCCTTCAGTCAAAACAAGTTCAAACTCCTATGTCCTTCATATATATCCATTCTAAGAAGGTTCCATGCATAAACCTCTTTAAATGACCTTGTTTGAGAAAGAAAAACAGGAATAGTCTTACTTTTGCGAGTTAAAGCCAAATTGGTATTTTTGCTATAAAATGAATTCCTTCAGTCAAAACAAGTTCAAACTAATTTGTCCTTCACATATATCCATTCTAAGAAGGTTCCATGCATAAACCTCTTTAAATGACCTTGTTTGAGAAAGAAAAACAGGAATAGCCTTCTTTTGCGGTATTAAGACGAAATTCGGATTTTTGCTCATAAACACCAATTCCTTCAGTCAAAACAAGTTCAAACTCCTATGTCCTTCATATATATCCATTCTAAGAAGGTTCCATGCATAAACCTCTTTAAATGACCTTGTTTGATAAAGAAAAACAGGAATAGCCTTACTTTTGCGAGTTAAAGCCAAATTGGTATTTTTGCTATAAAATGAATTCCTTCAGTCAAAACAAGTTCAAACTAATTTGTCCTTCATATATATCCATTCTAAGAAGGTTCCATGCATAAACCTCTTTAAATGACTTTGTTTGAGAAAGAAAAACAGGAATAGCCTTAATATTGCGAGTTAAAGCCAAATTGGTATTTTTGCTATAAAATGAATTCCTTCAGTCAAAACAAGTTCAAACTAATTTGTCCTTCATATATATCAATTCTGAGTAGGTTCCATGCATAACCCTCTTTAAATGACCTTGTATGAGAAAGAAAAACAGGAATAGCCTTCTTTTGCGGAATTAAGACGAAATTCGGATTTTAGCTTTTTAAACACCAATTCCTTCAGTCAAAACAAGTTCAAACTCCTATGTCCTTCATATATATCCATTCTAAGAAGGTTCCATGCTTCAACCTCTTTAAATGACCTTGTTTGAGAAAGAAAAATAGGAATAGCCTTACTTTTGCGAGTTAAAGCCAAATTGGTATTTTTGCTATAAAATGAATTCCTTCAGTCAAAACAAGTTCAAACTAATTTGTCCTTCATATATATCCATTCTAAGAAGGTTCCATGCATAACCCTCTTTAAATGACCTTGTATGAGAAAGAAAAACAGGAATAGCCTTCTTTTGCGGAATTAAGACGAAATTCGGATTTTTGCTTATAAACACCAATTCCTTCAGTCAAAACAAGTTCAAACTCCTATGTCCTTCATATATATCCATTATAAGAAGGTTCCATGCATAAACCTCTTTAAATGACCTTGTTTGATAAAGAAAAACAGGAATAGCCTTACTTTTGCGAGTTAAAGCCAAATTGGTATTTTTGCTATAAAATGAATTCCTTCAGTCAAAACAAGTTCAAACTAATTTGTCCTTCATATATATCCATTCTAAGAAGGTTCCATGCATAAACCTCTTTAAATGACCTTCTTTGAGAAAGAAAAACAGGAATAGCCTTACTTTTGCGAGTTAAAGCCAAATTGGTATTTTTGCTATAAAATGAATTCCTTCAGTCAAAACAAGTTCAAACTAATTTGTCCTTCATATATATCAATTCTAAGTAGGTTCCATGCATAACCCTCTTTAAATGACCTTGTTTGAGAAAGACAAACAGGAATAGCCTTCTTTTGCGGATTTAAGACGAAATTCGGATTTTTGCTTATAAACACCAATTCCTTCAGTCAAAACAAGTTCAAACTCATATGTCCTTCATATATATCCATTCTAAGAAGGTTCCATGCATAAACCTCTTTAAATGACCTTGTTTGAGAAAGAAAAACAGGAATAGCCGTACTTTTGCGAGTTAAAGCCAAATTGGTATTTTTGCTATAAAATGAATTCTTTCAGTCAAAACAAGTTCAAACTAATTTGTCCTTCATATATATCCATTCTAAGAAGGTTCCATGAATAAACCTCTTTAAATGACCTTGTTTGAGAAAGAAAAACAGGAATAGCCTTCTTTTGCGGAATTAAGACGAAATTCGGATTTTTGCTTATAAACACCAATTCCTTCAGTCAAAACAAGTTCAAACTCCTATGTCCTTCATATATATCCATTCTAAGAAGGTTCCATGCATAAACCTCTTTAAATGACCTTGTTTGAGAAAGTAAAACAGGAATAGCCTTACTTTTGCGAGTTAAAGCCAAATTGGTATTTTTGCTATAAAATGAATTCCTTCAGTCAAAACAAGTTCAAACTAATTTGTCCTTCATATATATCCATTCTAAGAAGGTTCCATGCATAAACCTCTTTAAATGACTTTGTTTGAGAAAGAAAAACAGGAATAGCCTTAATATTGCGAGTTAAAGCCAAATTGGTATTTTTGCTATAAAATGAATTCCTTCAGTCAAAACAAGTTCAAACTAATTTGTCCTTCATATATATCAATTCTAAGTAGGTTCCATGCATAGACCTCTTTAAATGACCTTGTATGAGAAAGAAAAACAGGAATAGCCTTCTTTTGCGGAATTAAGACGAAATTCGGATTTTAGCTTTTTAAACACCAATTCCTTCAGTCAAAACAAGTTCAAACTCCTATGTCCTTCATATATATCAATTCTAAGTAGGTTCCATGCATAACCCTCTTTAAATGACCTTGTATGAGAAAGAAAAACAGGAATAGCCTTACTTTTGAGGAATTAAGACGAAATTGGGATTTTTGCTTATAAACAACAATTCCTTCAGTCAAAACAAGTTCAAACTCCTATGTCCTTCATATATATCCATTCTAAGAAGGTTCCATGCATAAACCTCTTTAAATGACCTTGTTTGAGAAAGAAAAACAGGAATAGCCTTACTTTTGCGAGTTAAAGCCAAATTGGTATTTTTGCTATAAAATGAATTCCTTCAGTCAAAACAAGTTCAAACTAATTTGTCCTTCATATATATCAATTCTGAGTAGGTTCCATGCATAACCCTCTTTAAATGACCTTGTATGAGAAAGAAAAACAGGAATAGCTTTCTTTTGCGGAATTAAGACGAAATTCGGATTTTAGCTTTTTAAACACCAATTCCTTCAGTCAAAACAAGTTCAAACTCCTATGTCCTTCATATATATCCATTCTAAGAAGGTTCCATGCTTCAACCTCTTTAAATGACCTTGTTTGAGAAAGAAAAATAGGAATAGCCTTACTTTTGCGAGTTAAAGCCAAATTGGTATTTTTGCTATAAAATGAATTCCTTCAGTCAAAACAAGTTCAAACTAATTTGTCCTTCATATATATCCATTCTAAGAAGGTTCCATGCATAAACCTCTTTAAATGACCTTGTTTGAGAAAGAAAAACAGGAATAGCCTTACTTTTGCGAGTTAAAGCCAAATTGGTATTTTTGCTATAAAATGAATTCCTTCAGTCAAAACAAGTTCAAACTAATTTGTCCTTCATATATATCAATTCTAAGTAGGTTCCATGCATAACCTTCTTTAAATGACCTTGTATGAGAAAGAAAAACAGGAATAGCCTTCTTTTGCGGAATTAAGACGAAATTCGGATTTTTGCTTATAAACACCAATTCCTTCAGTCAAAACAAGTTCAAACTCCTATGTCCTTCATATATATCCATTCTAAAAAGGTTCCATGCATAAACCTCTTTAAATGACCTTGTTTGAGAAAGAAAAACAGGAATAGCCTTACTTTTGCGGGTTAAAGCCAAATTGGTATTTTTGCTATAAAATGAATTCCTTCAGTCAAAACAAGTTCAAACTAATTTGTCCTTCATATATATCCATTCTAAGAAGGTTCCATGCATAAACCTCTTTAAATGACTTTGTTTGAGAAAGAAAAACAGGAATAGCCTTAATATTGCGAGTTAAAGCCAAATTGGTATTTTTGCTATAAAATGAATTCCTTCAGTCAAAACAAGTTCAAACTAATTTGTCCTTCATATATATCCATTATAAGAAGGTTCCATGCATAAACCTCTTTAAATGACCTTGTTTGATAAAGAAAAACAGGAATAGCCTTACTTTTGCGAGTTAAAGCCAAATTGGTATTTTTGCTATAAAATGAATTCCTTCAGTCAAAACAAGTTCAAACTAATTTGTCCTTCATATATATCCATTCTAAGAAGGTTCCATGCATAAACCTCTTTAAATGACCTTGTTTGAAAAAGAAAAACAGGAATAGCCTTACCTTTGCGAGTTAAAGCCAATTTGGTATTTTTGCTATAAAATGAATTCCTTCAGTCAAAACAAGTTCAAACTAATTTGTCCTTCACATATATCAATTCTAAGTAGGTTCCATGCATAACCCTCTTTAAATGACCTTGTTTGAGAAAGACAAACAGGAATAGCCTTCTTTTGCGGAATTAAGACGAAATTCGGATTTTTGCTTATAAACACTAATTCCTTCAGTCAAAACAAGTTCAAACTCCTATGTCCTTCATATATATCCATTCTAAGAAGGTTCCATGCATAAACCTCTTTAAATGACCTTGTTTGAGAAAGAAAAACAGGAATAGCCTTACTTTTGCGAGTTAAAGCCAAATTGGTATTTTTGCTATAAAATGAATTCCTTCAGTCAAAACAAGTTCAAACTAATTTGTCCTTCATATATATCCATTCTAAGAAGGTTCCATGCATAAACCTCTTTAAATGACTTTGTTTGAGAAAGAAAAACAGGAATAGCCTTAATATTGCGAGTTAAAGCCAAATTGCTATTTTTGCTATAAAATGAATTCCTTCAGTCAAAACAAGTTCAAACTAATTTGTCCTTCATATATATCCATTCTAAGAAGGTTCCATGCATAAACCTCTTTAAATGACCTTGTTTGAGAAAGAAAAACAGGAATAGCCTTCTTTTGCAGAATTAAGACGAAATTCGGATTTTTGCTTATAAACACCAATTCCTTCAGTCAAAACAAGTTCAAACTCCTATGTCCTTCATATATATCCATTCTAAAAAGGTTCCATGCATAAACCTCTTTAAATGACCTTGTTTGAGAAAGAAAAACAGGAATAGCCTTACTTTTGCGAGTTAAAGCCAAAATGGTATTTTTGCTATAAAATGAATTCCTTCAGTCAAAAAAAGTTCAAACTAATTTGTCCTTCATATATATCCATTCTAAGAAGGTTCCATGCATAAACCTCTTTAAATGACCTTGTTTGAGAAAGAAAAACAGGAATAGCCTTCTTTTGCGGTATTAAGACGAAATTCGGATTTTTGCTTATAAACACCAATTCCTTCAGTCAAAACAAGTTCAAACTCCTATGTCCTTCATATATATCCATTCTAAGAAGGTTCCATGCATAAACCTCTTTAAATGACCTTGTTTGAGAAAGAAAAACAGGAATAGCCTTACTTTTGCGAGTTAAAGCCAAATTGGTATTTTTGCTATAAAATGAATTCCTTCAGTCAAAACAAGTTCAAACTAATTTGTCCTTCATATATATCAATTCTGAGTAGGTTCCATGCATAACCCTCTTTAAATGACCTTGTATGAGAAAGAAAAACAGGAATAGCCTTCTTTTGCGGAATTAAGACGAAATTCGGATTTTTGCTTATAAACACCAATTCCTTCAGTCAAAACAAGTTCAAACTCCTATGTCCTTCATATATATCCATTATAAGAAGGTTCCATGCATAAACCTCTTTAAATGACCTTGTTTGATAAAGAAAAACAGGAATAGCCTTACTTTTGCGAGTTAAAGCCAAATTGGTATTTTTGCTATAAAATGAATTCCTTCAGTCAAAACAAGTTCAAACTAATTTGTCCTTCATATATATCCATTCTAAGAAGGTTCCATGCATAAACCTCTTTAAATGACCTTGTTTGAAAAAGAAAAACAGGAATAGCCTTACCTTTGCGAGTTAAAGCCAATTTGGTATTTTTGCTATAAAATGAATTCCTTCAGTCAAAACAAGTTCAAACTAATTTGTCCTTCACATATATCAATTCTAAGTAGGTTCCATGCATAACCCTCTTTAAATGACCTTGTTTGAGAAAGACAAACAGGAATAGCCTTCTTTTGCGGAATTAAGACGAAATTCGGATTTTTGCTTATAAACACTAATTCCTTCAGTCAAAACAAGTTCAAACTCATATGTCCTTCATATATATCCATTCTAAGAAGGTTCCATGCATAAACCTCTTTAAATGACCTTGTTTGAGAAAGAAAAACAGGAATAGCCGTACTTTTGCGAGTTAAAGCCAAATTAAAATTTTTGCTATAAAATGAATTCTTTCAGTCAAAACAAGTTCAAACTAATTTGTCCTTCATATATATCCATTCTAAGAAGGTTCCATGAATAAACCTCTTTAAATGACCTTGTTTGAGAAAGAAAAACAGGAATAGCCTTCTTTTGCGGAATTAAGACGAAATTCGGATTTTTGCTTATAAACACCAATTCCTTCAGTCAAAACAAGTTCAAACTCCTATGTCCTTCATATATATCCATTCTAAGAAGGTTCCATGCATAAACCTCTTTAAATGACCTTGTTTGAGAAAGAAAAACAGGAATAGCCTTACTTTTGCGAGTTAAAGCCAAATTGGTATTTTTGCTATAAAATGAATTCCTTCAGTCAAAACAAGTTCAAACTAATTTGTCCTTCATATATATCCATTCTAAGAAGGTTCCATGCATAAACCTCTTTAAATGACTTTGTTTGAGAAAGAAAAACAGGAATAGCCTTAATATTGCGAGTTAAAGCCAAATTGCTATTTTTGCTATAAAATGAATTCCTTCAGTCAAAACAAGTTCAAACTAATTTGTCCTTCATATATATCCATTCTAAGAAGGTTCCATGCATAAACCTCTTTAAATGACCTTGTTTGAGAAAGAAAAACAGGAATAGCCTTCTTTTGCAGAATTAAGACGAAATTCGGATTTTTGCTTATAAACACCAATTCCTTCAGTCAAAACAAGTTCAAACTCCTATGTCCTTCATATATATCCATTCTAAAAAGGTTCCATGCATAAACCTCTTTAAATGACCTTGTTTGAGAAAGAAAAACAGGAATAGCCTTACTTTTGCGAGTTAAAGCCAAAATGGTATTTTTGCTATAAAATGAATTCCTTCAGTCAAAAAAAGTTCAAACTAATTTGTCCTTCATATATATCCATTCTAAGAAGGTTCCATGCATAAACCTCTTTAAATGACCTTGTTTGAGAAAGAAAAACAGGAATAGCCTTCTTTTGCGGAATTAAGACGAAATTCGGATTTTTGCTTATAAACACCAATTCCTTCAGTCAAAACAAGTTCAAACTCCTATGTCCTTCATATATATCCATTCTAAGAAGGTTCCATGCATAAACCTCTTTAAATGACCTTGTTTGAGAAAGAAAAACAGGAATAGCCTTACTTTTGCGAGTTAAAGCCAAAATGGTATTTTTGCTATAAAATGAATTCCTTCAGTCAAAAAAAGTTCAAACTAATTTGTCCTTCATATATATCCATTCTAAGAAGGTTCCATGCATAAACCTCTTTAAATGACCTTGTTTGAGAAAGAAAAACAGGAATAGCCTTCTTTTGCGGAATTAAGACGAAATTCGGATTTTTGCTTATAAACACCAATTCCTTCAGTCAAAACAAGTTCAAACTCCTATGTCCTTCATATATATCCATTCTAAGAAGGTTCCATGCATAAACCTCTTTAAATGACCTTGTTTGAGTCAGAAAAACAGGAATAGCCTTCTTTTGCGGAATTAAGACGAAATTCGGATTTTTGCTTATAAACACCAATTCCTTCAGTCAAAACAAGTTCAAACTAATTTGTCCTTCATATATATCCATTCTAAGAAGTTTCCATGCATAAACCTCTTTAAATGACCTTGTTTGAGAAAGAAAAACAGGAATAGCCTTACTTTTGCGAGTTAAAGCCAAATTGGTATTTTTGCTATAAAATGAATTCCTTCAGTCAAAACAAGTTCAAACTAATTTGTCCTTCATATATATCAATTCTGAGTAGGTTCCATGCATAACCCTCTTTAAATGACCTTGTTTGAGAAAGACAAACAGGAATAGCCTTCTTTTGCGGATTTAAGACGAAATTCGGATTTTTGCTTATAAACACCAATTCCTTCAGTCAAAACAAGTTCAAACTCATATGTCCTTCATATATATCCATTCTAAGAAGGTTCCATGCATAAACCTCTTTAAATGACCTTGTTTGAGAAAGAAAAACAGGAATAGCCTTACTTTTGCAAGTTAAAGCCAAATTGGTATTTTTGCTATAAAATGAATTCCTTCAGTCAAAACAAGTTCAAACTAATTTGTCCTTCATATATATCCATTCTAAGAAGGTTCCATGCATAAACCTCTTTAAATGACCTTGTTTGAGAAAGAAAAACAGGAATAGCCTTACTTTTGCGAGTTAAAGCCAAATTGGTATTTTTGCTATAAAATTAATTCCTTCAGTCAAAACAATTTCAAACTAATTTGTCCTTCATATATATCCATTCTAAGAAGGTTCCATGCATAAACCTCTTTAAATGACTTTGTTTGAGAAAGAAAAACAGGAATAGCCTTAATATTGCGAGTTAAAGCCAAATTGGTATTTTTGCTATAAAATAAATTCCTTCAGTCAAAACAAGTTCAAACTAATTTGTCCTTCATATATATCAATTCTAAGTAGGTTCCATGCATAACCTTCTTTAAATGACCTTGTATGAGAAAGAAAAACAGGAATAGCCTTCTTTTGCGGAATTAAGACGAAATTCGGATTTTTGCTTATAAACACCAATTCCTTCAGTCAAAACAAGTTCAAACTCCTATGTCCTTCATATATCCATTCTAAAAAGGTTCCATGCATAAACCTCTTTAAATGACCTTGTTTGAGAAAGAAAAACAGGAATAGCCTTACTTTTGCGGGTTAAAGCCAAATTGGTATTTTTGCTATAAAATGAATTCCTTCAGTCAAAACAAGTTCAAACTAATTTGTCCTTCATATATATCAATTCTAAGTAGGTTCCATGCATAACCCTCTTTAAATGACCTTGTATGAGAAAGAAAAACAGGAATAGCCTTCTTTTGCGGAATTAAGACGAAATTCGGATTTTTGCTTATAAACACCAATTCCTTCAGTCAAAACAAGTTCAAACTCCTATGTCCTTCATATATATCCCTTCTAAGAAGGTTCCATGCATAAACCTCTTTAAATGACCTTGTTTGAGAAAGAAAAACAGGAATAGCCTTAATATTGCGAGTTAAAGCCAAATTGGTATTTTTGCTGTAAAATAAATTCCTTCAGTCAAAACAAGTTCAAACTAATTTGTCCTTCATATATATCAATTCTAAGTAGGTTCCATGCATAACCTTCTTTAAATGACCTTGTATGAGAAAGAAAAACAGGAATAGCCTTCTTTTGCGGAATTAAGACGAAATTCGGATTTTTGCTTATAAACACCAATTCCTTCAGTCAAAACAAGTTCAAACTCCTATGTCCTTCATATATCCATTCTAAAAAGGTTCCATGCATAAACCTCTTTAAATGACCTTGTTTGAGAAAGAAAAACAGGAATAGCCTTACTTTTGCGGGTTAAAGCCAAATTGGTATTTTTGCTATAAAATGAATTCCTTCAGTCAAAACAAGTTCAAACTAATTTGTCCTTCATATATATCAATTCTAAGTAGGTTCCATGCATAACCCTCTTTAAATGACCTTGTATGAGAAAGAAAAACAGGAATAGCCTTCTTTTGCGGAATTAAGACGAAATTCGGATTTTTGCTTATAAACACCAATTCCTTCAGTCAAAACAAGTTCAAACTCCTATGTCCTTCATATATATCCATTCTAAGAAGGTTCCATGCATAAACCTCTTTAAATGACCTTGTTTGAGAAAGAAAAACAGGAATAGCCTTACTTTTGCGAGTTAAAGCCAAATTGTTATTTTTGCTATAAAATGAATTCCTTCAGTCAAAACAAGTTCAAACTAATTTGTCCTCCATATATATCAATTCTAAGTAGGTTCCAACAAAACCCTCTTTAAATGACCTTGTATGAGAAAGAAAAACAGAAATAGCCTTCTTTTGCGGAATTAAGACGAAATTCGGAATTTTGCTTATAAACACCAATTCCTTCAGTCAAAACAAGTTCAAACTCCTATGTCCTTCATATATATCCATTCTAAGAAGGTTCCATGCATAAACCTCTTTAAATGACCTTGTTTGAGAAAGAAAAACAGGAATAGCCTTACTTTTGCGAGTTAAAGCCAAAATGGTATTTTTGCTATAAAATGAATTCCTTCAGTCAAAACAAGTTCAAACTAATTTGTCCTTCATATATATCCATTCTAAGAAGGTTCCATGCATAACCCTCTTTAAATGACCTTGTTTCAGAAAGAAAAACAGGAATAGCCTTACTTTTGCGAGTTAAAGCCAAATTGGTATTTTTGCTATAAAATGAATTCCTTCAGTCAAAACAAGTTCAAACTAATTTGTCCTTCATATATATCCATTCTAAGAAGGTTCCATGCATAAACCTCTTTAAATGACCTTGTTTCAGAAAGAAAAACAGGAATAGCCTTACTTTTGCGAGTTAAAGCCAAATTGGTATTTTTGCTATAAAATGAATTCCTTCAGTCAAAACAAGTTCAAACTAATTTGTCCTTCATATATATCAATTCTAAGTAGGTTCCATGCATAACCTTCTTTAAATGACCTTGTATGAGAAAGAAAAACAGGAATAGCCTTCTTTTGCGGAATTAAGACGAAATTCGGATTTTTGCTTATAAACACCAATTCCTTCAGTCAAAACAAGTTCAAACTCCTATGTCCTTCATATATCCATTCTAAAAAGGTTCCATGCATAAACCTCTTTAAATGACCTTGTTTGAGAAAGAAAAACAGGAATAGCCTTACTTTTGCGGGTTAAAGCCAAATTGGTATTTTTGCTATAAAATGAATTCCTTCAGTCAAAACAAGTTCAAACTAATTTGTCCTTCATATATATCAATTCTAAGTAGGTTCCATGCATAACCCTCTTTAAATGACCTTGTATGAGAAAGAAAAACAGGAATAGCCTTCTTTTGCGGAATTAAGACGAAATTCGGATTTTTGCTTATAAACACCAATTCCTTCAGTCAAAACAAGTTCAAACTCCTATGTCCTTCATATATATCCATTCTAAGAAGGTTCCATGCATAAACCTCTTTAAATGACCTTGTTTGAGAAAGAAAAACAGGAATAGCCTTACTTTTGCGAGTTAAAGCCAAATTGTTATTTTTGCTATAAAATGAATTCCTTCAGTCAAAACAAGTTCAAACTAATTTGTCCTCCATATATATCAATTCTAAGTAGGTTCCAACAAAACCCTCTTTAAATGACCTTGTATGAGAAAGAAATACAGAAATAGCCTTCTTTTGCGGAATTAAGACGAAATTCGGAATTTTGCTTATAAACACCAATTCCTTCAGTCAAAACAAGTTCAAACTCCTATGTCCTTCATATATATCCATTCTAAGAAGGTTCCATGCATAAACCTCTTTAAATGACCTTGTTTGAGAAAGAAAAACAGGAATAGCCTTACTTTTGCGAGTTAAAGCCAAAATGGTATTTTTGCTATAAAATGAATTCCTTCAGTCAAAACAAGTTCAAACTAATTTGTCCTTCATATATATCCATTCTAAGAAGGTTCCATGCATAACCCTCTTTAAATGACCTTGTTTGAGAAAGAAAAACAGGAATAGCCTTACTTTTGCGAGTTAAAGCCAAATTGGTATTTTTGCTATAAAATGAATTCCTTCAGTCAAAACAAGTTCAAACTAATTTGTCCTTCATATATATCCATTCTAAGAAGGTTCCATGCATAAACCTCTTTAAATGACCTTGTTTCAGAAAGAAAAACAGGAATAGCCTTAATTTTGCGAGTTAAAGCCAAATTGGTATTTTTGCTATAAAATGAATTCCTTCAGTCAAAACAAGTTCAAACTAATTTGTCCTTCATATATATCAATTCTAAGTAGGTTCCATGCATAACCCTCTTTAAATGACCTTGTTTGAGAAAGACAAACAGGAATAGCCTTCTTTTGCGGATTTAAGACGAAATTCGGATTTTTGCTTATAAACACCAATTCCTTCAGTCAAAACAAGTTCAAACTCATATGTCCTTCATATACATCCATTCTAAGAAGGTTCCATGCATAAATCTCTTTAAATGACCTTGTTTGAGAAAGAAAAACAGGAATAGCCGTAGTTTTGCGAGTTAAAGCCAAATTGGTATTTTTGCTATAAAATGAATTCCTTCAGTCAAAACAAGTTCAAACTAATTTGTCCTTCATATATATCAATTCTAAGTAGGTTCCATGCATAACCCTCTTTAAATGACCTTGTTTGAGAAAGACAAACAGGAATAGCCTTCTTTTGCGGATTTAAGACGAAATTCGGATTTTTGCTTATAAACACCAATTCCTTCAGTCAAAACAAGTTCAAACTCATGTGTCCTTCATATATATCCATTCTAAGAACGTTCCATGCATAAACCTCTTTAAATGACCTTGTTTGAGAAAGAAAAACAGGAATAGCCGTACTTTTGCGAGTTAAAGCCAAATTGGTATTTTTGCTATAAAATGAATTCCTTCAGTCAAAACAAGTTCAAACTAATTTTTCCTTAATATATATCAATTCTAAGTAGGTTCCATGCATAAACCTCTTAAAATGACCTTGTATGAGAAAGAAAAACAGGAATAGCCTTATTTTGCGGAATTAAGACGAAATTCGGATTTTTGCTTATAAACACCAATTCCTTCAGTCAAAACAAGTTCAAACTCCTATGTCCTTCATATATATCCATTCTAAGAAGGTTCCATGCATAAACCTCTTTAAATGACCTTGTTTGAGAAAGAAAAACAGGAATAGCCTTCTTTTGCGGAATTAAGACGAAATTCGGATTTTTGCTTATAAACACCAATTCCTTCAGTCAAAACAAGTTCAAACTCATATGTCCTTCATATATATCCATTATAAGAAGGTTCCATGCATAAACCTCTTTAAATGACCTTGTTTGAGAAAGAAAAACAGGAATAGCCGTACTTTTGCGAGTTAAAGCCAAATTGGTATTTTTGCTATAAAATGAATTCCTTCAGTCAAAACAAGTTCAAACTAATTTGTCCTTCATATATATCCATTCTAAGAAGGTTCCATAAATAAACCTCTTTAAATGACCTTGTTTGAGAAAGAAAAACAGGAATAGCCTTACTTTTGCGAGTTAAAGCCAAAATGGTATTTTTGCTATAAAATGAATTCCTTCAGTCAAAACAAGTTCAAACTAATTTGTCCTTCATATATATCAATTCTAAGTAGGTTCCATGCATAAACCTCTTTAAATGACCTTGTATGAGAAAGAAAAACAGGAATAGCCTTACTTTTGCGGAATTAAGACGAAATTCAGATTTTTGCTTATAAACACCAATTCCTTCAGTCAAAACAAGTTCAAACTCCTATGTCCTTCATATATATCCATTCTAAGAAGGTTCCATGCATAAACCTCTTTAAATGACCTTGTTTGAGAAAGAAAAACAGGAATAGCCGTACTTTTGCGAGTTAAAGCCAAATTGGTATTTTTGCTATAAAATGAATTCCTTCAGTCAAAACAAGTTCAAACTAATTTTTCCTTAATATATATCAATTCTAAGTAGGTTCCATGCATAAACCTCTTAAAATGACCTTGTATGAGAAAGAAAAACAGGAATAGCCTTATTTTGCGGAATTAAGACGAAATTCGGATTTTTGCTTATAAACACCAATTCCTTCAGTCAAAACAAGTTCAAACTCCTATGTCCTTCATATATATCCATTCTAAGAAGGTTCCATGCATAAACCTCTTTAAATGACCTTGTTTGAGAAAGAAAAACAGGAATAGCCTTCTTTTGCGGAATTAAGACGAAATTCGGATTTTTGCTTATAAACACCAATTCCTTCAGTCAAAACAAGTTCAAACTCATATGTCCTTCATATATATCCATTATAAGAAGGTTCCATGCATAAACCTCTTTAAATGACCTTGTTTGAGAAAGAAAAACAGGAATAGCCGTACTTTTGCGAGTTAAAGCCAAATTGGTATTTTTGCTATAAAATGAATTCCTTCAGTCAAAACAAGTTCAAACTAATTTGTCCTTCATATATATCCATTCTAAGAAGGTTCCATAAATAAACCTCTTTAAATGACCTTGTTTGAGAAAGAAAAACAGGAATAGCCTTACTTTTGCGAGTTAAAGCCAAAATGGTATTTTTGCTATAAAATGAATTCCTTCAGTCAAAACAAGTTCAAACTAATTTGTCCTTCATATATATCAATTCTAAGTAGGTTCCATGCATAAACCTCTTTAAATGACCTTGTATGAGAAAGAAAAACAGGAATAGCCTTACTTTTGCGGAATTAAGACGAAATTCAGATTTTTGCTTATAAACACCAATTCCTTCAGTCAAAACAAGTTCAAACTCCTATGTCCTTCATATATATCCATTCTAAGAAGGTTCCATGCATAAACCTCTTTAAATGACCTTGTTTGAGTCAGAAAAACAGGAATAGCCTTCTTTTGCGGAATTAAGACGAAATTCGGATTTTTGCTTATAAACACCAATTCCTTCAGTCAAAACAAGTTCAAACTAATTTGTCCTTCATATATATCCATTCTAAGAAGTTTCCATGCATAAACCTCTTTAAATGACCTTGTTTGAGAAAGAAAAACAGGAATAGCCGTACTTTTGCGAGTTAAAGCCAAATTGGTATTTTTGCTATAAAATGAATTCCTTCAGTCAAAACAAGTTCAAACTAATTTGTCCTTCATATATATCCATTCTAAGAAGGTTCCATAAATAAACCTCTTTAAATGACCTTGTTTGAGAAAGAAAAACAGGAATAGCCTTCTTTTGCGGAATGAAGACGAAATTCGGATTTTTGCTTATAAACACCAATTCCTTCAGTCAAAACAAGTTCAAACTCCTATGTCCTTCATATATATCCATTCTAAGAAGGTTCCATGCATAAACCTCTTTAAATGACCTTGTTTGAGAAAGAAAAACAGGAATAGCCTTACTTTTGCGAGTTAAAGCCAAATTGTTATTTTTGCTATAAAATGAATTCCTTCAGTCAAAACAAGTTCAAACTAATTTGTCCTCCATATATATCAATTCTAAGTAGGTTCCAACATAACCCTCTTTAAATGACCTTGTATGAGAAAGAAAAACAGAAATAGCCTTCTTTTGCGGAATTAAGACGAAATTCGGAATTTTGCTTATAAACACCAATTCCTTCAGTCAAAACAAGTTCAAACTAATTTGTCCTTCATATATATCCATTCTAAGAAGGTTCCATGCATAAACCTCTTTAAATGACCTTGTTTGAGAAAGAAAAACAGGAATAGCCGTACTTTTGCGAGTTAAAGCCAAATTAGTATTTTTGCTATAAAATGAATTCCTTCAGTCAAAACAAGTTCAAACTAATTTGTCCTTAATATATATCAATTCTAAGTAGGTTCCATGCATAAACCTCTTTAAATGACCTTGTATGAGAAAGAAAAACAGGAATAGCCTTATTTTGCGGAATTAAGACGAAATTGGGATTTTTGCTTATAAACACAAATTCCTTCAGTCAAAACAAGTTCAAACTCCTATGTCCTTCATATATATCCATTCTAAGAAGGTTCCATGCATAAACCTCTTTAAATGACCTTGTTTGAGTCAGAAAAACAGGAATAGCCTTCTTTTGCGGAATTAAGACGAAATTCGGATTTTTTCTTATAAACACCAATTCCTTCAGTCAAAACAAGTTCAAACTAATTTGTCCTTCATATATATCCATTCTAAGAAGGTTCCATGCATAAACCTCTTTAAATGACCTTGTTTGAGAAAGAAAAACAGGAATAGCCTTACTTTTGCGAGTTAAAGCCAAATTGGTATTTTTGCTATAAAATGAATTCCTTCAGTCAAAACAAGTTCAAACTAATTTGTCCTTCATATATATCCATTCTAAGAAGGTTCCATGCATAAACCTCTTTAAATGACCTTGTTTGAGAAAGAAAAACAGGAATAGCCTTACTTTTGCGAGTTAAAGCCAAATTGGTATTTTTGCTATAAAATGAATTCCTTCAGTCAAAACAAGTTCAAACTAATTTGTCCTTCATATATATCAATTCTAAGTAGGTTCCATGCATAACCCTCTTTAAATGACCTTGTTTGAGAAAGACAAACAGGAATAGCCTTCTTTTGCGGATTTAAGACGAAATTCGGATTTTTGCTTATAAACACCAATTCCTTCAGTCAAAACAAGTTCAAACTCATGTGTCCTTCATATATATCCATTCTAAGAACGTTCCATGCATAAACCTCTTTAAATGACCTTGTTTGAGAAAGAAAAACAGGAATAGCCGTACTTTTGCGAGTTAAAGCCAAATTGGTATTTTTGCTATAAAATGAATTCCTTCAGTCAAAACAAGTTCAAACTCCTATGTCCTTCATATATATCCATTCTAAGAAGGTTCCATGCATAAACCTCTTTAAATGACCTTGTTTGAGAAAGAAAAACAGGAATAGCCTTACTTTTGCGAGTTAAAGCCAAAATGGTATTTTTGCTATAAAATGAATTCCTTCAGTCAAAACAAGTTCAAACTAATTTGTCCTTCATATATATCCATTCTAAGAAGGTTCCATGCATAACCCTCTTTAAATGACCTTGTTTGAGAAAGAAAAACAGGAATAGCCTTACTTTTGCGAGTTAAAGCCAAATTGGTATTTTTGCTATAAAATGAATTCCTTCAGTCAAAACAAGTTCAAACTAATTTGTCCTTCATATATATCCATTCTAAGAAGGTTCCATGCATAAACCTCTTTAAATGACCTTGTTTCAGAAAGAAAAACAGGAATAGCCTTACTTTTGCGAGTTAAAGCCAAATTGGTATTTTTGCTATAAAATGAATTCCTTCAGTCAAAACAAGTTCAAACTAATTTGTCCTTCATATATATCAATTCTAAGTAGGTTCCATGCATAACCCTCTTTAAATGACCTTGTTTGAGAAAGACAAACAGGAATAGCCTTCTTTTGCGGATTTAAGACGAAATTCGGATTTTTGCTTATAACCACCAATTCCTTCAGTCAAAACAAGTTCAAACTCATATGTCCTTCATATATATCCATTATAAGAAGGTTCCATGCATAAACCTCTTTAAATGACCTTGTTTGAGAAAGAAAAACAGGAATAGCCGTACTTTTGCGAGTTAAAGCCAAATTGGTATTTTTGCTATAAAATGAATTCCTTCAGTCAAAACAAGTTCAAACTAATTTGTCCTTCATATATATCCATTCTAAGAAGGTTCCATAAATAAACCTCTTTAAATGACCTTGTTTGAGAAAGAAAAACAGGAATAGCCTTACTTTTGCGAGTTAAAGCCAAAATGGTATTTTTGCTATAAAATGAATTCCTTCAGTCAAAACAAGTTCAAACTAATTTGTCCTTCATATATATCAATTCTAAGTAGGTTCCATGCATAACCCTCTTTAAATGACCTTGTTTGAGAAAGACAAACAGGAATAGCCTTCTTTTGCGGATTTAAGACGAAATTCGGATTTTTGCTTATAACCACCAATTCCTTCAGTCAAAACAAGTTCAAACTCCTATGTCCTTCATATATATCCATTCTAAGAAGGTTCCATGCATAAACCTCTTTAAATGACCTTGTTTGAGAAAGAAAAACAGGAATAGCCTTACTTTTGCGAGTTAAAGCCAAAATGGTATTTTTGCTATAAAATGAATTCCTTCAGTCAAAACAAGTTCAAACTAATTTGTCCTTCATATATATCCATTCTAAGAAGGTTCCATGCATAACCCTCTTTAAATGACCTTGTTTGAGAAAGAAAAACAGGAATAGCCTTACTTTTGCGAGTTAAAGCCAAATTGGTATTTTTGCTATAAAATGAATTCCTTCAGTCAAAACAAGTTCAAACTAATTTGTCCTTCATATATATCCATTCTAAGAAGGTTCCATGCATAAACCTCTTTAAATGACCTTGTTTCAGAAAGAAAAACAGGAATAGCCTTACTTTTGCGAGTTAAAGCCAAATTGGTATTTTTGCTATAAAATGAATTCCTTCAGTCAAAACAAGTTCAAACTAATTTGTCCTTCATATATATCAATTCTAAGTAGGTTCCATGCATAACCCTCTTTAAATGACCTTGTTTGAGAAAGACAAAAAGGAATAGCCTTCTTTTGCGGATTTAAGACGAAATTCGGATTTTTGCTTATAAACACCAATTCCTTCAGTCAAAACAAGTTCAAACTCATATGTCCTTCATATACATCCATTCTAAGAAGGTTCCATGCATAAATCTCTTTAAATGACCTTGTTTGAGAAAGAAAAACAGGAATAGCCGTAGTTTTGCGAGTTAAAGCCAAATTGGTATTTTTGCTATAAAATGAATTCCTTCAGTCAAAACAAGTTCAAACTAATTTGTCCTTCATATATATCAATTCTAAGTAGGTTCCATGCATAACCCTCTTTAAATGACCTTGTTTGAGAAAGACAAACAGGAATAGCCTTCTTTTGCGGATTTAAGACGAAATTCGGATTTTTGCTTATAAACACCAATTCCTTCAGTCAAAACAAGTTCAAACTCATGTGTCCTTCATATATATCCATTCTAAGAACGTTCCATGCATAAACCTCTTTAAATGACCTTGTTTGAGAAAGAAAAACAGGAATAGCCGTACTTTTGCGAGTTAAAGCCAAATTGGTATTTTTGCTATAAAATGAATTCCTTCAGTCAAAACAAGTTCAAACTAATTTTTCCTTAATATATATCAATTCTAAGTAGGTTCCATGCATAAACCTCTTAAAATGACCTTGTATGAGAAAGAAAAACAGGAATAGCCTTATTTTGCGGAATTAAGACGAAATTCGGATTTTTGCTTATAAACACCAATTCCTTCAGTCAAAACAAGTTCAAACTCCTATGTCCTTCATATATATCCATTCTAAGAAGGTTCCATGCATAAACCTCTTTAAATGACCTTGTTTGAGAAAGAAAAACAGGAATAGCCTTCTTTTGCGGAATTAAGACGAAATTCGGATTTTTGCTTATAAACACCAATTCCTTCAGTCAAAACAAGTTCAAACTCATATGTCCTTCATATATATCCATTATAAGAAGGTTCCATGCATAAACCTCTTTAAATGACCTTGTTTGAGAAAGAAAAACAGGAATAGCCGTACTTTTGCGAGTTAAAGCCAAATTGGTATTTTTGCTATAAAATGAATTCCTTCAGTCAAAACAAGTTCAAACTAATTTGTCCTTCATATATATCCATTCTAAGAAGGTTCCATAAATAAACCTCTTTAAATGACCTTGTTTGAGAAAGAAAAACAGGAATAGCCTTACTTTTGCGAGTTAAAGCCAAAATGGTATTTTTGCTATAAAATGAATTCCTTCAGTCAAAACAAGTTCAAACTAATTTGTCCTTCATATATATCAATTCTAAGTAGGTTCCATGCATAACCCTCTTTAAATGACCTTGTTTGAGAAAGACAAACAGGAATAGCCTTCTTTTGCGGATTTAAGACGAAATTCGGATTTTTGCTTATAACCACCAATTCCTTCAGTCAAAACAAGTTCAAACTCATATGTCCTTCATATATATCCATTCTAAGAAGGTTCCATGCATAAATCTCTTTAAATGACCTTGTTTGAGAAAGAAAAACAGGAATAGCCGTAGTTTTGCGAGTTAAAGCCAAATTGGTATTTTTGCTATAAAATGAATTCCTTCAGTCAAAACAAGTTCAAACTAATTTGTCCTTAATATATATCAATTCTAAGTAGGTTCCATGCATAAACCTCTTTAAATGACCTTGTATGAGAAAGAAAAACAGGAATAGCCTTACTTTTGCGGAATTAAGACGAAATTCAGATTTTTCCTTATAAACACCAATTCCTTCAGTCAAAACAAGTTCAAACTCCTATGTCCTTCATATATATCCATTCTAAGAAGGTTCCATGCATAAACCTCTTTAAATGACCTTGTTTGAGTCAGAAAAACAGGAATAGCCTTCTTTTGCGGAATTAAGACGAAATTCGGATTTTTGCTTATAAACACCAATTCCTTCAGTCAAAACAAGTTCAAACTAATTTGTCCTTCATATATATCCATTCTAAGAAGTTTCCATGCATAAACCTCTTTAAATGACCTTGTTTGAGAAAGAAAAACAGGAATAGCCGTACTTTTGCGAGTTAAAGCCAAATTGGTATTTTTGCTATAAAATGAATTCCTTCAGTCAAAACAAGTTCAAACTAATTTGTCCTTCATATATATCCATTCTAAGAAGGTTCCATAAATAAACCTCTTTAAATGACCTTGTTTGAGAAAGAAAAACAGGAATAGCCTTCTTTTGCGGAATGAAGACGAAATTCGGATTTTTGCTTATAAACACCAATTCCTTCAGTCAAAACAAGTTCAAACTCCTATGTCCTTCATATATATCCATTCTAAGAAGGTTCCATGCATAAACCTCTTTAAATGACCTTGTTTGAGAAAGAAAAACAGGAATAGCCTTACTTTTGCGAGTTAAAGCCAAATTGTTATTTTTGCTATAAAATGAATTCCTTCAGTCAAAACAAGTTCAAACTAATTTGTCCTCCATATATATCAATTCTAAGTAGGTTCCAACATAACCCTCTTTAAATGACCTTGTATGAGAAAGAAAAACAGAAATAGCCTTCTTTTGCGGAATTAAGACGAAATTCGGAATTTTGCTTATAAACACCAATTCCTTCAGTCAAAACAAGTTCAAACTAATTTGACCTTCATATATATCCATTCTAAGAAGGTTCCATGCATAAACGTCTTTAAATGACCTTGTTTGAGAAAGAAAAACAGGAATAGCCGTACTTTTGCGAGTTAAACCCAAATTAGTATTTTTGCTATAAAATGAATTCCTTCAGTCAAAACAAGTTCAAACTAATTTGTCCTTAATATATATCAATTCTAAGTAGGTTCCATGCATAAACCTCTTTAAATGACCTTGTATGAGAAAGAAAAACAGGAATAGCCTTATTTTGCGGAATTAAGACGAAATTGGGATTTTTGCTTATAAACACAAATTCCTTCAGTCAAAACAAGTTCAAACTCCTATGTCCTTCATATATATCCATTCTAAGAAGGTTCCATGCATAAACCTCTTTAAATGACCTTGTTTGAGTCAGAAAAACAGGAATAGCCTTCTTTTGCGGAATTAAGACGAAATTCGGATTTTTTCTTATAAACACCAATTCCTTCAGTCAAAACAAGTTCAAACTAATTTGTCCTTCATATATATCCATTCTAAGAAGGTTCCATGCATAAACCTCTTTAAATGACCTTGTTTGAGAAAGAAAAACAGGAATAGCCTTACTTTTGCGAGTTAAAGCCAAATTGGTATTTTTGCTATAAAATGAATTCCTTCAGTCAAAACAAGTTCAAACTAATTTGTCCTTCATATATATCCATTCTAAGAAGGTTCCATGCATAAACCTCTTTAAATGACCTTGTTTGAGAAAGAAAAACAGGAATAGCCTTACTTTTGCGAGTTAAAGCCAAATTGGTATTTTTGCTATAAAATGAATTCCTTCAGTCAAAACAAGTTCAAACTAATTTGTCCTTCATATATATCAATTCTAAGTAGGTTCCATGCATAACCCTCTTTAAATGACCTTGTTTGAGAAAGACAAACAGGAATAGCCTTCTTTTGCGGATTTAAGACGAAATTCGGATTTTTGCTTATAAACACCAATTCTTTCAGTCAAAACAAGTTCAAACTCATGTGTCCTTCATATATATCCATTCTAAGAACGTTCCATGCATAAACCTCTTTAAATGACCTTGTTTGAGAAAGAAAAACAGGAATAGCCGTACTTTTGCGAGTTAAAGCCAAATTGGTATTTTTGCTATAAAATGAATTCCTTCAGTCAAAACAAGTTCAAACTAATTTGTCCTTTATATATATCAATTCTAAGTAGGTTCCATGCATAACCCTCTTTAATGACCTTGTATGAGAAAGAAAAACAGGAATAGCCTTCTTTTGCGGAATTAAGACGAAATTCGGATTTTTGCTTATAAACACCAATTCCTTCAGTCAAAACAAGTTCAAACTCCTATGTCCTTCATATATATCCATTCTAAGAAGGTTCCATGCATAAACCTCTTTAAATGACCTTGTTTGAGTCAGAAAAACAGGAATAGCCTTCTTTTGCGGAATTAAGACGAAATTCGGATTTTTTCTTATAAACACCAATTCCTTCAGTCAAAACAAGTTCAAACTAATTTGTCCTTCATATATATCCATTCTAAGAAGGTTCCATGCATAAACCTCTTTAAATGACCTTGTTTGAGAAAGAAAAACAGGAATAGCCTTACTTTTGCGAGTTAAAGCCAAATTGGTATTTTTGCTATAAAATGAATTCCTTCAGTCAAAACAAGTTCAAACTAATTTGTCCTTCATATATATCCATTCTAAGAAGGTTCCATGCATAAACCTCTTTAAATGACCTTGTTTGAGAAAGAAAAACAGGAATAGCCTTACTTTTGCGAGTTAAAGCCAAATTGGTATTTTTGCTATAAAATGAATTCCTTCAGTCAAAACAAGTTCAAACTAATTTGTCCTTCATATATATCAATTCTAAGTAGGTTCCATGCATAACCCTCTTTAAATGACCTTGTTTGAGAAAGACAAACAGGAATAGCCTTCTTTTGCGGATTTAAGACGAAATTCGGATTTTTGCTTATAAACACCAATTCCTTCAGTCAAAACAAGTTCAAACTCATGTGTCCTTCATATATATCCATTCTAAGAACGTTCCATGCATAAACCTCTTTAAATGACCTTGTTTGAGAAAGAAAAACAGGAATAGCCGTACTTTTGCGAGTTAAAGCCAAATTGGTATTTTTGCTATAAAATGAATTCCTTCAGTCAAAACAAGTTCAAACTAATTTGTCCTTCATATATATCAATTCTAAGTAGGTTCCATGCATAACCCTCTTTAATGACCTTGTATGAGAAAGAAAAACAGGAATAGCCTTCTTTTGCGGAATTAAGACGAAATTCGGATTTTTGCTTATAAACACCAATTCCTTCAGTCAAAACAAGTTCAAACTCCTATGTCCTTCATATATATCCATTCTAAGAAGGTTCCATGCATAAACCTCTTTAAATGACCTTGTTTGAGTCAGAAAAACAGGAATAGCCTTCTTTTGCGGAATTAAGACGAAATTCGGATTTTTTCTTATAAACACCAATTCCTTCAGTCAAAACAAGTTCAAACTAATTTGTCCTTCATATATATCCATTCTAAGAAGGTTCCATGCATAAACCTCTTTAAATGACCTTGTTTGAGAAAGAAAAACAGGAATAGCCTTACTTTTGCGAGTTAAAGCCAAATTGGTATTTTTGCTATAAAATGAATTCCTTCAGTCAAAACAAGTTCAAACTAATTTGTCCTTCATATATATCCATTCTAAGAAGGTTCCATGCATAAACCTCTTTAAATGACCTTGTTTGAGAAAGAAAAACAGGAATAGCCTTACTTTTGCGAGTTAAAGCCAAATTGGTATTTTTGCTATAAAATGAATTCCTTCAGTCAAAACAAGTTCAAACTAATTTGTCCTTCATATATATCAATTCTAAGTAGGTTCCATGCATAACCCTCTTTAAATGACCTTGTTTGAGAAAGACAAACAGGAATAGCCTTCTTTTGCGGATTTAAGACGAAATTCGGATTTTTGCTTATAAACACCAATTCCTTCAGTCAAAACAAGTTCAAACTCATGTGTCCTTCATATATATCCATTCTAAGAACGTTCCATGCATAAACCTCTTTAAATGACCTTGTTTGAGAAAGAAAAACAGGAATAGCCGTACTTTTGCGAGTTAAAGCCAAATTGGTATTTTTGCTATAAAATGAATTCCTTCAGTCAAAACAAGTTCAAACTAATTTGTCCTTCATATATATCAATTCTAAGTAGGTTCCATGCATAACCCTCTTTAATGACCTTGTATGAGAAAGAAAAACAGGAATAGCCTTCTTTTGCGGAATTAAGACGAAATTCGGATTTTTGCTTATAAACACCAATTCCTTCAGTCAAAACAAGTTCAAACTCCTATGTCCTTCATATATATCCATTCTAAGAAGGTTCCATGCATAAACCTCTTTAAATGACCTTGTTTGAGTCAGAAAAACAGGAATAGCCTTCTTTTGCGGAATTAAGACGAAATTCGGATTTTTTCTTATAAACACCAATTCCTTCAGTCAAAACAAGTTCAAACTAATTTGTCCTTCATATATATCCATTCTAAGAAGGTTCCATGCATAAACCTCTTTAAATGACCTTGTTTGAGAAAGAAAAACAGGAATAGCCTTACTTTTGCGAGTTAAAGCCAAATTGGTATTTTTGCTATAAAATGAATTCCTTCAGTCAAAACAAGTTCAAACTAATTTGTCCTTCATATATATCCATTCTAAGAAGGTTCCATGCATAAACCTCTTTAAATGACCTTGTTTGAGAAAGAAAAACAGGAATAGCCTTACTTTTGCGAGTTAAAGCCAAATTGGTATTTTTGCTATAAAATGAATTCCTTCAGTCAAAACAAGTTCAAACTAATTTGTCCTTCATATATATCAATTCTAAGTAGGTTCCATGCATAACCCTCTTTAAATGACCTTGTTTGAGAAAGACAAACAGGAATAGCCTTCTTTTGCGGATTTAAGACGAAATTCGGATTTTTGCTTATAAACACCAATTCCTTCAGTCAAAACCAGTTCAAACTCATGTGTCCTTCATATATATCCATTCTAAGAACGTTCCATGCATAAACCTCTTTAAATGACCTTGTTTGAGAAAGAAAAACAGGAATAGCCGTACTTTTGCGAGTTAAAGCCAAATTGGTATTTTTGCTATAAAATGAATTCCTTCAGTCAAAACAAGTTCAAACTAATTTGTCCTTCATATATATCAATTCTAAGTAGGTTCCATGCATAACCCTCTTTAATGACCTTGTATGAGAAAGAAAAACAGGAATAGCCTTCTTTTGCGGAATTAAGACGAAATTCGGATTTTTGCTTATAAACACCATTCCTTCAGTCAAAACAAGTTCAAACTCCTATGTCCTTCATATATATCCATTCTAAGAAGGTTCCATGCATAAACCTCTTTAAATGACCTTGTTTGAGAAAGAAAAACAGGAATAGCCTTACTTTTGCGAGATAAAGCCAAATTGGTATTTTTGCTATAAAATGAATTCCTTCAGTCAAAACAAGTTCAAACTAATTTGTCCTTCATATATATCCATTCTAAGAAGGTTCCATGCATAAACCTCATTAAATGACCTTGTTTGAGAAAGAAAAACAGGAATAGCCTTATTTTGCGGAATTAAGACGAAATTCGGATTTTTGCTTATAAACACCAATTCCTTCAGTCAAAACAAGTTCAAACTCCTATGTCCTTCATATATATCCATTCTAAGAAGGTTCCATGCATAAACCTCTTTAAATGACCTTGTTTGAGAGTTAAAGCCAAATTGGTATTTTTGCTATAAAATGAATTCCTTCAGTCAAAACAAGTTCAAACTAATTTGTCCTTCATATATATCCATTCTAAGAAGGTTCCATGCATAAACCTCTTTAAATGACCTTGTTTGAGAAAGAAAAACAGGAATAGCCGTACTTTTGCGAGTTAAAGCCAAATTGGTATTTTTGCTATAAAATGAATTCCTTCAGTCAAAACAAGTTCAAACTAATTTGTCCTTAATATAAATCAATTCTAAGTAGGTTCCATGCATAAACCTCTTTAAATGACCTTGTATGAGAAAGAAAAACAGGAATAGCCTTATTTTGCGGAATTAAGACGAAATTCGGATTTTTGCTTATAAACACCAATTCCTTCAGTCAAAACAAGTTCAAACTCCTATGTCCTTCATATATATCCATTCTAAGAAGGTTCCATGCATAAACCTCTTTAAATGACCTTGTATGAGTCAGAAAAACAGGAATAGCCTTCTTTTGCGGAATTAAGACGAAATTCGGATTTTTGCTTATAAACACCAATTCCTTCAGTCAAAACAAGTTCAAACTCCTATGTCCTTCATATATATCCATTCTAAGAAGGTTCCATGCATAAACCTCTTTAAATGACCTTGTTTGAGAAAGAAAAACAGGAATAGCCTTACTTTTGCGAGTTAAAGCCAAATTGGTATTTTTGCTATAAAATGAATTCCTTCAGTCAAAACAAGTTCAAACTAATTTGTCCTTCATATATATCCATTCTAAGAAGGTTCCATGCATAAACCTCTTTAAATGACTTTGTTTGAGAAAGAAAAACAGGAATAGCCTTAATATTGCGAGTTAAAGCCAAATTGGTATTTTTGCTATAAAATGAATTCCTTCAGTCAAAACAAGTTCAAACTAATTTGTCCTTCATATATATCAATTCTAAGTAGGTTCCATGCATAACCTTCTTTAAATGACCTTGTATGAGAAAGAAAAACAGGAATAGCCTTCTTTTGCGGAATTAAGACGAAATTCGGATTTTTGCTTATAAACACCAATTCCTTCAGTCAAAACAAGTTCAAACTCCTATGTCCTTCATATATATCCATTCTAAAAAGGTTCCATGCATAAACTTCTTTAAATGACCTTGTTTGAGAAAGAAAAACAGGAATAGCCGTACTTTTGCGAGTTAAAGCCAAATTGGTATTTTTGCTATAAAATGAATTCCTTCAGTCAAAACAAGTTCAAACTAATTTGTCCTTCATATATATCAATTCTAAGTAGGTTCCATGCATAACCCTCTTTAATGACCTTGTATGAGAAAGAAAAACAGGAATAGCCTTCTTTTGCGGAATTAAGACGAAATTCGGATTTTTGCTTATAAACACCAATTCCTTCAGTCAAAACAAGTTCAAACTCCTATGTCCTTCATATATATCCATTCTAAGAAGGTTCCATGCATAAACCTCTTTAAATGACCTTGTTTGAGAAAGAAAAACAGGAATAGCCGTACTTTTGCGAGTTAAAGCCAAATTAGTATTTTTGCTATAAAATGAATTCCTTCAGTCAAAACAAGTTCAAACTAATTTGTCCTTAATATATATCAATTCTAAGTAGGTTCCATGCATAAACCTCTTTAAATGACCTTGTATGAGAAAGAAAGACAGGAATAGCCTTATTTTGCGGAATTAAGACGAAATTGGGATTTTTGCTTATAAACACCAATTCCTTCAGTCAAAACAAGTTCAAACTCCTATGTCCTTCATATATATCCATTCTAAGAAGGTTCCATGCATAAACCTCTTTAAATGACCTTGTTTGAGTCAGAAAAACAGGAATAGCCTTCTTTTGCGGAATTAAGACGAAATTCGGATTTTTTCTTATAAACACCAATTCCTTCAGTCAAAACAAGTTCAAACTAATTTGTCCTTCATATATATCCATTCTAAGAAGGTTCCATGCATAAACCTCTTTAAATGACCTTGTTTGAGAAAGAAAAACAGGAATAGCCTTACTTTTGCGAGTTAAAGCCAAATTGGTATTTTTGCTATAAAATGAATTCCTTCAGTCAAAACAAGTTCAAACTAATTTGTCCTTCATATATATCCATTCTAAGAAGGTTCCATGCATAAACCTCTTTAAATGACCTTGTTTGAGAAAGAAAAACAGGAATAGCCTTACTTTTGCGAGTTAAAGCCAAATTGGTATTTTTGCTATAAAATGAATTCCTTCAGTCAAAACAAGTTCAAACTAATTTGTCCTTCATATATATCAATTCTAAGTAGATTCCATGCATAACTCTCTTTAAATGACCTTGTTTGAGAAAGACAAACAGGAATAGCCTTCTTTTGCGGATTTAAGACGAAATTCGGATTTTTGCTTATAAACACCAATTCCTTCAGTCAAAACCAGTTCAAACTCATGTGTCATTCATATATATCCATTCTAAGAACGTTCCATGCATAAACCTCTTTAAATGACCTTGTTTGAGAAAGAAAAACAGGAATAGCCGTACTTTTGCGAGTTAAAGCCAAATTGGTATTTTTGCTATAAAATGAATTCCTTCAGTCAAAACAAGTTCAAACTAATTTGTCCTTCATATATATCAATTCTAAGTAGGTTCCATGCATAACCCTCTTTAATGACCTTGTATGAGAAAGAAAAACAGGAATAGCCTTCTTTTGCGGAATTAAGACGAAATTCGGATTTTTGCTTATAAACACCAATTCCTTCAGTCAAAACAAGTTCAAACTCCTATGTCCTTCATATATATCCATTCTAAGAAGGTTCCATGCATAAACCTCTTTAAATGACCTTGTTTGAGTCAGAAAAACAGGAATAGCCTTCTTTTGCGGAATTAAGACGAAATTCGGATTTTTTCTTATAAACACCAATTCCTTCAGTCAAAACAAGTTCAAACTAATTTGTCCTTCATATATATCCATTCTAAGAAGGTTCCATGCATAAACCTCTTTAAATGACCTTGTTTGAGAAAGAAAAACAGGAATAGCCTTACTTTTGCGAGTTAAAGCCAAATTGGTATTTTTGCTATAAAATGAATTCCTTCAGTCAAAACAAGTTCAAACTAATTTGTCCTTCATATATATCCATTCTAAGAAGGTTCCATGCATAAACCTCTTTAAATGACCTTGTTTGAGAAAGAAAAACAGGAATAGCCTTACTTTTGCGAGTTAAAGCCAAATTGGTATTTTTGCTATAAAATGAATTCCTTCAGTCAAAACAAGTTCAAACTAATTTGTCCTTCATATATATCAATTCTAAGTAGGTTCCATGCATAACCCTCTTTAAATGACCTTGTTTGAGAAAGACAAACAGGAATAGCCTTCTTTTGCGGATTTAAGACGAAATTCGGATTTTTGCTTATAAACACCAATTCCTTCAGTCAAAACCAGTTCAAACTCATGTGTCCTTCATATATATCCATTCTAAGAACGTTCCATGCATAAACCTCTTTAAATGACCTTGTTTGAGAAAGAAAAACAGGAATAGCCGTACTTTTGCGAGTTAAAGCCAAATTGGTATTTTTGCTATAAAATGAATTCCTTCAGTCAAAACAAGTTCAAACTAATTTGTCCTTCATATATATCAATTCTAAGTAGGTTCCATGCATAACCCTCTTTAATGACCTTGTATGAGAAAGAAAAACAGGAATAGCCTTCTTTTGCGGAATTAAGACGAAATTCGGATTTTTGCTTATAAACACCAATTCCTTCAGTCAAAACAAGTTCAAACTCCTATGTCCTTCATATATATCCATTCTAAGAAGGTTCCATGCATAAACCTCTTTAAATGACCTTGTTTGAGAAAGAAAAACAGGAATAGCCTTACTTTTGCGAGATAAAGCCAAATTGGTATTTTTGCTATAAAATGAATTCCTTCAGTCAAAACAAGTTCAAACTAATTTGTCCTTCATATATATCCATTCTAAGAAGGTTCCATGCATAAACCTCATTAAATGACCTTGTTTGAGAAAGAAAAACAGGAATAGCCTTATTTTGCGGAATTAAGACGAAATTCGGATTTTTGCTTATAAACACCAATTCCTTCAGTCAAAACAAGTTCAAACTCCTATGTCCTTCATATATATCCATTCTAAGAAGGTTCCATGCATAAACCTCTTTAAATGACCTTGTTTGAGAGTTAAAGCCAAATTGGTATTTTTGCTATAAAATGAATTCCTTCAGTCAAAACAAGTTCAAACTAATTTGTCCTTCATATATATCCATTCTAAGAAGGTTCCATGCATAAACCTCTTTAAATGACCTTGTTTGAGAAAGAAAAACAGGAATAGCCGTACTTTTGCGAGTTAAAGCCAAATTGGTATTTTTGCTATAAAATGAATTCCTTCAGTCAAAACAAGTTCAAACTAATTTGTCCTTAATATAAATCAATTCTAAGTAGGTTCCATGCATAAACCTCTTTAAATGACCTTGTATGAGAAAGAAAAACAGGAATAGCCTTATTTTGCGGAATTAAGACGAAATTCGGATTTTTGCTTATAAACACCAATTCCTTCAGTCAAAACAAGTTCAAACTCCTATGTCCTTCATATATATCCATTCTAAGAAGGTTCCATGCATAAACCTCTTTAAATGACCTTGTATGAGTCAGAAAAACAGGAATAGCCTTCTTTTGCGGAATTAAGACGAAATTCGGATTTTTGCTTATAAACACCAATTCCTTCAGTCAAAACAAGTTCAAACTCCTATGTCCTTCATATATATCCATTCTAAGAAGGTTCCATGCATAAACCTCTTTAAATGACCTTGTTTGAGAAAGAAAAACAGGAATAGCCTTACTTTTGCGAGTTAAAGCCAAATTGGTATTTTTGCTATAAAATGAATTCCTTCAGTCAAAACAAGTTCAAACTAATTTGTCCTTCATATATATCCATTCTAAGAAGGTTCCATGCATAAACCTCTTTAAATGACTTTGTTTGAGAAAGAAAAACAGGAATAGCCTTAATATTGCGAGTTAAAGCCAAATTGGTATTTTTGCTATAAAATGAATTCCTTCAGTCAAAACAAGTTCAAACTAATTTGTCCTTCATATATATCAATTCTAAGTAGGTTCCATGCATAACCTTCTTTAAATGACCTTGTATGAGAAAGAAAAACAGGAATAGCCTTCTTTTGCGGAATTAAGACGAAATTCGGATTTTTGCTTATAAACACCAATTCCTTCAGTCAAAACAAGTTCAAACTCCTATGTCCTTCATATATATCCATTCTAAAAAGGTTCCATGCATAAACTTCTTTAAATGACCTTGTTTGAGAAAGAAAAACAGGAATAGCCGTACTTTTGCGAGTTAAAGCCAAATTGGTATTTTTGCTATAAAATGAATTCCTTCAGTCAAAACAAGTTCAAACTAATTTGTCCTTCATATATATCAATTCTAAGTAGGTTCCATGCATAACCCTCTTTAATGACCTTGTATGAGAAAGAAAAACAGGAATAGCCTTCTTTTGCGGAATTAAGACGAAATTCGGATTTTTGCTTATAAACACCAATTCCTTCAGTCAAAACAAGTTCAAACTCCTATGTCCTTCATATATATCCATTCTAAGAAGGTTCCATGCATAAACCTCTTTAAATGACCTTGTTTGAGAAAGAAAAACAGGAATAGCCGTACTTTTGCGAGTTAAAGCCAAATTAGTATTTTTGCTATAAAATGAATTCCTTCAGTCAAAACAAGTTCAAACTAATTTGTCCTTAATATATATCAATTCTAAGTAGGTTCCATGCATAAACCTCTTTAAATGACCTTGTATGAGAAAGAAAGACAGGAATAGCCTTATTTTGCGGAATTAAGACGAAATTGGGATTTTTGCTTATAAACACCAATTCCTTCAGTCAAAACAAGTTCAAACTCCTATGTCCTTCATATATATCCATTCTAAGAAGGTTCCATGCATAAACCTCTTTAAATGACCTTGTTTGAGTCAGAAAAACAGGAATAGCCTTCTTTTGCGGAATTAAGACGAAATTCGGATTTTTTCTTATAAACACCAATTCCTTCAGTCAAAACAAGTTCAAACTAATTTGTCCTTCATATATATCCATTCTAAGAAGGTTCCATGCATAAACCTCTTTAAATGACCTTGTTTGAGAAAGAAAAACAGGAATAGCCTTACTTTTGCGAGTTAAAGCCAAATTGGTATTTTTGCTATAAAATGAATTCCTTCAGTCAAAACAAGTTCAAACTAATTTGTCCTTCATATATATCCATTCTAAGAAGGTTCCATGCATAAACCTCTTTAAATGACCTTGTTTGAGAAAGAAAAACAGGAATAGCCTTACTTTTGCGAGTTAAAGCCAAATTGGTATTTTTGCTATAAAATGAATTCCTTCAGTCAAAACAAGTTCAAACTAATTTGTCCTTCATATATATCAATTCTAAGTAGATTCCATGCATAACCCTCTTTAAATGACCTTGTTTGAGAAAGACAAACAGGAATAGCCTTCTTTTGCGGATTTAAGACGAAATTCGGATTTTTGCTTATAAACACCAATTCCTTCAGTCAAAACCAGTTCAAACTCATGTGTCATTCATATATATCCATTCTAAGAACGTTCCATGCATAAACCTCTTTAAATGACCTTGTTTGAGAAAGAAAAACAGGAATAGCCGTACTTTTGCGAGTTAAAGCCAAATTGGCATTTTTGCTATAAAATGAATTCCTTCAGTCAAAACAAGTTCAAACTAATTTGTCCTTCATATATATCAATTCTAAGTAGGTTCCATGCATAACCCTCTTTAATGACCTTGTATGAGAAAGAAAAACAGGAATAGCCTTCTTTTGCGGAATTAAGACGAAATTCGGATTTTTGCTTATAAACACCAATTCCTTCAGTCAAAACAAGTTCAAACTCCTATGTCCTTCATATATATCCATTCTAAGAAGGTTCCATGCATAAACCTCTTTAAATGACCTTGTTTGAGAAAGAAAAACAGGAATAGCCTTACTTTTGCGAGATAAAGCCAAATTGGTATTTTTGCTATAAAATGAATTCCTTCAGTCAAAACAAGTTCAAACTAATTTGTCCTTCATATATATCCATTCTAAGAAGGTTCCATGCATAAACCTCATTAAATGACCTTGTTTGAGAAAGAAAAACAGGAATAGCCTTATTTTGCGGAATTAAGACGAAATTCGGATTTTTGCTTATAAACACCAATTCCTTCAGTCAAAACAAGTTCAAACTCCTATGTCCTTCATATATATCCATTCTAAGAAGGTTCCATGCATAAACCTCTTTAAATGACCTTGTTTGAGAGTTAAAGCCAAATTGGTATTTTTGCTATAAAATGAATTCCTTCAGTCAAAAAAAGTTCAAACTAATTTGTCCTTCATATATATCCATTCTAAGAAGGTTCCATGCATAAACCTCTTTAAATGACCTTGTTTGAGAAAGAAAAACAGGAATAGCCTTACTTTTGCGAGTTAAAGCCAAATTGGTATTTTTGCTATAAAATGAATTCCTTCAGTCAAAACAAGTTCAAACTAATTTGTCCTTCATATATATCCATTCTAAGAAGGTTCCATGCATAAACCTCTTTAAATGACCTTGTATGAGAAAGAAAAACAGGAATAGCCTTATTTTGCGGAATTAAGACGAAATTCGGATTTTTGCTTATAAACACCAATTCCTTCAGTCAAAACAAGTTCAAACTCCTATGTCCTTCATATATATCCATTCTAAGAAGGTTCCATGCATAAACCTCTTTAAATGACCTTGTATGAGTCAGAAAAACAGGAATAGCCTTCTTTTGCGGAATTAAGACGAAATTCGGATTTTTGCTTATAAACACCAATTCCTTCAGTCAAAACAAGTTCAAACTCCTATGTCCTTCATATATATCCATTCTAAGAAGGTTCCATGCATAAACCTCTTTAAATGACCTTGTTTGAGAAAGAAAAACAGGAATAGCCTTACTTTTGCGAGTTAAAGCCAAATTGGTATTTTTGCTATAAAATGAATTCCTTCAGTCAAAACAAGTTCAAACTAATTTGTCCTTCATATATATCCATTCTAAGAAGGTTCCATGCATAAACCTCTTTAAATGACTTTGTTTGAGAAAGAAAAACAGGAATAGCCTTAATATTGCGAGTTAAAGCCAAATTGGTATTTTTGCTATAAAATGAATTCCTTCAGTCAAAACAAGTTCAAACTAATTTGTCCTTCATATATATCAATTCTAAGTAGGTTCCATGCATAACCTTCTTTAAATGACCTTGTATGAGAAAGAAAAACAGGAATAGCCTTCTTTTGCGGAATTAAGACGAAATTCGGATTTTTGCTTATAAACACCAATTCCTTCAGTCAAAACAAGTTCAAACTCCTATGTCCTTCATATATATCCATTCTAAAAAGGTTCCATGCATAAACTTCTTTAAATGACCTTGTTTGAGAAAGAAAAACAGGAATAGCCTTACTTTTGCGGGTTAAAGCCAAATTGGTATTTTTGCTATAAAATGAATTCCTTCAGTCAAAACAAGTTCAAACTAATTTGTCCTTCATATATATCAATTCTAAGTAGGTTCCATGCATAACCCTCTTTAAATGACCTTGTATGAGAAAGAAAAACAGGAATAGCCTTCTTTTGCGGAATTAAGACGAAATTCGGATTTTTGCTTATAAACACCAATTCCTTCAGTCAAAACAAGTTCAAACTCCTATGTCCTTCATATATATCCATTCTAAGAAGGTTCCATGCATAAACCTCTTTAAATGACCTTGTTTGAGAAAGAAAAACAGGACTAGCCTTACTTTTGCGAGTTAAAGCCAAATTGGTATTTTTGCTATAAAATGAATTCCTTCAGTCAAAACAAGTTCAAACTAATTTGTCCTTCATATATATCCATTCTAAGAAGGTTCCATGCATAAACCTCTTTAAATGACCTTGTTTGAGAAAGAAAAACAGGAATAGCCTTACTTTTGCGAGTTAAAGCCAAATTGGTATTTTTGCTATAAAATGAATTCCTTCAGTCAAAACAAGTTCAAACTAATTTGTCCTTCATATATATCAATTCTAAGTAGGTTCCATGCATAACCCTCTTTAAATGACCTTGTTTGAGAAAGACAAACAGGAATAGCCTTCTTTTGCGGATTTAAGACGAAATTCGGATTTTTGCTTATAAACACCAATTCCTTCAGTCAAAACCAGTTCAAACTCATGTGTCATTCATATATATCCATTCTAAGAACGTTCCATGCATAAACCTCTTTAAATGACCTTGTTTGAGAAAGAAAAACAGGAATAGTCTTACTTTTGCGAGTTAAAGCCAAATTGGTATTTTTGCTATAAAATGAATTCCTTCAGTCAAAACAAGTTCAAACTAATTTGTCCTTCATATATATCCATTCTAAGAAGGTTCCATGCATAAACCTCTTTAAATGACCTTGTATGAGAAAGAAAAACAGGAATAGCCTTATTTTGCGGAATTAAGACGAAATTCGGATTTTTGCTTATAAACACCAATTCCTTCAGTCAAAACAAGTTCAAACTCCTATGTCCTTCATAT
This sequence comes from Odontesthes bonariensis, assembly GCF_027942865.1. Lineage (NCBI taxonomy): Eukaryota > Metazoa > Chordata > Actinopteri > Atheriniformes > Atherinopsidae > Odontesthes > Odontesthes bonariensis. The sequence continues at coordinate 29,180,395 of NC_134524.1, read as the reverse complement.
ATATCCATTCTAAGAAGGTTCCATGCATAAACCTCTTTAAATGACCTTGTATGAGTCAGAAAAACAGGAATAGCCTTCTTTTGCGGAATTAAGACGAAATTCGGATTTTTGCTTATAAACACCAATTCCTTCAGTCAAAACAAGTTCAAACTCCTATGTCCTTCATATATATCCATTCTAAGAAGGTTCCATGCATAAACCTCTTTAAATGACCTTGTTTGAGAAAGAAAAACAGGAATAGCCTTACTTTTGCGAGTTAAAGCCAAATTGGTATTTTTGCTATAAAATGAATTCCTTCAGTCAAAACAAGTTCAAACTAATTTGTCCTTCATATATATCCATTCTAAGAAGGTTCCATGCATAAACCTCTTTAAATGACTTTGTTTGAGAAAGAAAAACAGGAATAGCCTTAATATTGCGAGTTAAAGCCAAATTGGTATTTTTGCTATAAAATGAATTCCTTCAGTCAAAACAAGTTCAAACTAATTTGTCCTTCATATATATCAATTCTAAGTAGGTTCCATGCATAACCTTCTTTAAATGACCTTGTATGAGAAAGAAAAACAGGAATAGCCTTCTTTTGCGGAATTAAGACGAAATTCGGATTTTTGCTTATAAACACCAATTCCTTCAGTCAAAACAAGTTCAAACTCCTATGTCCTTCATATATATCCATTCTAAAAAGGTTCCATGCATAAACTTCTTTAAATGACCTTGTTTGAGAAAGAAAAACAGGAATAGCCTTACTTTTGCGGGTTAAAGCCAAATTGGTATTTTTGCTATAAACACCAATTCCTTCAGTCAAAACAAGTTCAAACTAATTTGTCCTTCATATATATCCATTCTAAGAAGGTTCCATAAATAAACCTCTTTAAATGACCTTGTTTGAGAAAGCAAAACAGGAATAGCCTTCTTTTGCGGAATTAAGACGAAATTCGGATTTTTGCTTATAAACACCAATTCCTTCAGTCAAAACAAGTTCAAACTCCTATGTCCTTCATATATATCCATTCTAAGAAGGTTCCATGCATAAACCTCTTTAAATGACCTTGTTTGAGAAAGAAAAACAGGAATAGCCTTACTTTTGCGAGTTAAAGCCAAATTGGTATTTTTGCTATAAAATGAATTCCTTCAGTCAAAACAAGTTCAAACTAATTTGTCCTTCATATATATCAATTCTAAGTAGGTTCCATGCATAACCCTCTTTAAATGACCTTGTTTGAGAAAGACAAACAGGAATAGCCTTCTTTTGCGGATTTAAGACGAAATTCGGATTTTTGCTTATAAACACCAATTCCTTCAGTCAAAACAAGTTGAAACTCATGTGTCCTTCATATATATCCATTCTAAGAACGTTCCATGCATAAACCTCTTTAAATGACCTTGTTTGAGAAAGAAAAACAGGAATAGCCGTACTTTTGCGAGATAAAGCCAAATTGGTATTTTTGCTATAAAATGAATTCCTTCAGTCAAAACAAGTTCAAACTAATTTGTCCTTCATATATATCCATTCTAAGAAGGTTCCATGCATAAACCTCATTAAATGACCTTGTTTGAGAAAGAAAAACAGGAATAGCCTTCTTTTGCGGAATTAAGACGAAATTCGGATTTTTGCTTATAAACACCAATTCCTTCAGTCAAAACAAGTTCAAACTCCTATGTCCTTCATATATATCCATTCTAAGAACGTTCCATGCATAAACCTCTTTAAATGACCTTGTTTGAGAAAGAAAAACAGGAATAGCCGTACTTTTGCGAGATAAAGCCAAATTGGTATTTTTGCTATAAAATGAATTCCTTCAGTCAAAACAAGTTCAAACTAATTTGTCCTTCATATATATCCATTCTAAGAAGGTTCCATGCATAAACCTCATTAAATGACCTTGTTTGAGAAAGAAAAACAGGAATAGCCTTCTTTTGCGGAATTAAGACGAAATTCGGATTTTTGCTTATAAACACCAATTCCTTCAGTCAAAACAAGTTCAAACTCCTATGTCCTTCATATATATCCATTCTAAGAAGGTTCCATGCATAAACCTCTTTAAATGACCTTGTTTGAGAAAGAAAAACAGGAATAGCCTTACTTTTGCGAGTTAAAGCCAAATTGGTATTTTTGCTATAAAATGAATTCCTTCAGTCAAAACAAGTTCAAACTAATTTGTCCTTCATATATATCAATTCTAAGTAGGTTCCATGCATAACCCTCTTTAAATGACCTTGTTTGAGAAAGACAAACAGGAATAGCCTTCTTTTGCGGATTTAAGACGAAATTCGGATTTTTGCTTATAAACACCAATTCCTTCAGTCAAAACAAGTTGAAACTCATGTGTCCTTCATATATATCCATTCTAAGAACGTTCCATGCATAAACCTCTTTAAATGACCTTGTTTGAGAAAGAAAAACAGGAATAGCCGTACTTTTGCGAGATAAAGCCAAATTGGTATTTTTGCTATAAAATGAATTCCTTCAGTCAAAACAAGTTCAAACTAATTTGTCCTTCATATATATCCATTCTAAGAAGGTTCCATGCATAAACCTCATTAAATGACCTTGTTTGAGAAAGAAAAACAGGAATAGCCTTCTTTTGCGGAATTAAGACGAAATTCGGATTTTTGCTTATAAACACCAATTCCTTCAGTCAAAACAAGTTCAAACTCCTATGTCCTTCATATATATCCATTCTAAGAACGTTCCATGCATAAACCTCTTTAAATGACCTTGTTTGAGAAAGAAAAACAGGAATAGCCGTACTTTTGCGAGATAAAGCCAAATTGGTATTTTTGCTATAAAATGAATTCCTTCAGTCAAAACAAGTTCAAACTAATTTGTCCTTCATATATATCCATTCTAAGAAGGTTCCATGCATAAACCTCATTAAATGACCTTGTTTGAGAAAGAAAAACAGGAATAGCCTTCTTTTGCGGAATTAAGACGAAATTCGGATTTTTGCTTATAAACACCAATTCCTTCAGTCAAAACAAGTTCAAACTCCTATGTCCTTCATATATATCCATTCTAAGAAGGTTCCATGCATAAACCTCTTTAAATGACCTTGTTTGAGAAAGAAAAACAGGAATAGCCTTACTTTTGCGAGATAAAGCCAAATTGGTATTTTTGCTATAAAATGAATTCCTTCAGTCAAAACAAGTTCAAACTAATTTGTCCTTCATATATATTCATTCTAAGAAGGTTCCATGCATAAACCTCATTAAATGACCTTGTTTGAGAAAGAAAAACAGGAATAGCCTTATTTTGCGGAATTAAGACGAAATTCGGATTTTTGCTTATAAACACCAATTTCTTCAGTCAAAACAAGTTCAAACTCCTATGTCCTTCATATATATCCATTCTAAGAAGGTTCCATGCATAAACCTCTTTAAATGACCTTGTTTGAGAGTTAAAGCCAAATTGGTATTTTTGCTATAAAATGAATTTCTTCAGTCAAAAAAAGTTCAAACTAATTTGTCCTTCATATATATCCATTCTAAGAAGGTTCCATGCATAAACCTCTTTAAATGACCTTGTTTGAGAAAGAAAAACAGGAATAGCCTTACTTTTGCGAGTTAAAGCCAAATTGGTATTTTTGCTATAAAATGAATTCCTTCAGTCAAAACAAGTTCAAACTAATTTGACCTTCATATATATCCATTCTAAGAAGGTTCCATGCATAAACCTCTTTAAATGACCTTGTTTGAGAAAGAAAAACAGGAATAGCCTTACTTTTGCGAGTTAAAGCCAAATTGGTATTTTTGCTATAAAATGAATTCCTTCAGTCAAAACAACTTTAAACTAATTTGTCCTTCATATATATCCATTCTAAGAAGGTTCCATGCATAAACCTCTTTAAATGACCTTGTTTGAGAAAGAAAAACAGGAATAGCCTTCTTTTGCGGAATTAAGACGAAATTCGGATTTTTGCTTATAAACACCAATTCCTTCAGTCAAAACAAGTTCAAACTCCTATGTCCTTCATATATATCCATTCTAAGAAGGTTCCATGCATAAACCTCTTTAAATGACCTTGTTTGAGAAAGAAAAACAGGAATAGCCTTACTTTTGCGAGATAAAGCCAAATTGGTATTTTTGCTATAAAATGAATTCCTTCAGTCAAAACAAGTTCAAACTAATTTGTCCTTCATATATATCCATTCTAAGAAGGTTCCATGCATAAACCTCATTAAATGACCTTGTTTGAGAAAGAAAAACAGGAATAGCCTTATTTTGCGGAATTAAGACGAAATTCGGATTTTTGCTTATAAACACCAATTCCTTCAGTCAAAACAAGTTCAAACTCCTATGTCCTTCATATATTTCCATTCTAAGAAGGTTCCATGCATAAACCTCTTTAAATGACCTTGTTTGAGAGTTAAAGCCAAATTGGTATTTTTGCTATAAAATGAATTTCTTCAGTCAAAAAAAGTTCAAACTAATTTGTCCTTCATATATATCCATTCTAAGAAGGTTCCATGCATAAACCTCTTTAAATGACCTTGTTTGAGAAAGAAAAACAGGAATAGCCTTACTTTTGCGAGTTAAAGCCAAATTGGTATTTTTGCTATAAAATGAATTCCTTCAGTCAAAACAAGTTCAAACTAATTTGTCCTTCATATATATCCATTCTAAGAAGGTTCCATGCATAAACCTCTTTAAATGACCTTGTTTGAGAAAGAAAAACAGGAATAGCCGTACTTTTGCGAGTTAAAGCCAAATTGGTATTTTTGCTATAAAATGAATTCTTTCAGTCAAAACAAGTTCAAACTAATTTGTCCTTCATATATATCAATTCTAAGAAGGTTCCATGAATAAACCTCTTTAAATGACCTTGTTTGAGAAAGAAAAACAGGAATAGCCTTCTTTTGCGGAATTAAGACGAAATTCGGATTTTTGCTTATAAACACCAATTCCTTCAGTCAAAACAAGTTCAAACTCCTATGTCCTTCATATATATCCATTCTAAGAAGGTTCCATGCATAAACCTCTTTAAATGACCTTGTATGATTCAGAAAAACAGGAATAGCCTTCTTTTGCCGAATTAAGACGAAATTCGGATTTTTGCTTATAAACACCAATTCCTTCAGTCAAAACAAGTTCAAACTCCTATGTCCTTCATATATATCCATTCTAAGAAGGTTCCATGCATAAACCTCTTTAAATGACCTTGTTTGAGAAAGAAAAACAGGAATAGCCTTACTTTTGCGAGTTAAAGCCAAATTGGTATTTTTGCTATAAAATGAATTCCTTCAGTCAAAACAAGTTCAAACTAATTTGTCCTTCATATATATCCATTCTAAGAAGGTTCCATGCATAAACCTCTTTAAATGACTTTGTTTGAGAAAGAAAAACAGGAATAGCCTTAATATTGCGAGTTAAAGCCAAATTGGTATTTTTGCTATAAAATGAATTCCTTCAGTCAAAACAAGTTCAAACTAATTTGTCCTTCATATATATCAATTCTAAGTAGGTTCCATGCATAACCTTCTTTAAATGACCTTGTATGAGAAAGAAAAACAGGAATAGCCTTCTTTTGCGGAATTAAGACGAAATTCGGATTTTTGCTTATAAACACCAATTCCTTCAGTCAAAACAAGTTCAAACTCCTATGTCCTTCATATATATCCATTCTAAAAAGGTTCCATGCATAAACTTCTTTAAATGACCTTGTTTGAGAAAGAAAAACAGGAATAGCCTTACTTTTGCGGGTTAAAGCCAAATTGGTATTTTTGCTATAAAATGAATTCCTTCAGTCAAAACAAGTTCAAACTAATTTGTCCTTCATATATATCCATTCTAAGAAGGTTCCATGCATAAACCTCTTTAAATGACCTTGTTTGAGAAAGAAAAACAGGAATAGCCTTCTTTTGCGGAATTAAGACGAAATTCGGATTTTTGCTTATAAACACCAATTCCTTCAGTCAAAACAAGTTCAAACTCCTATGTCCTTCATATATATCCATTCTAAGAAGGTTCCATGCATAAACCTCTTTAAATGACCTTGTTTGAGAAAGAAAAACAGGAATAGCCTTACTTTTGCGAGATAAAGCCAAATTGGTATTTTTGCTATAAAATGAATTCCTTCAGTCAAAACAAGTTCAAACTAATTTGTCCTTCATATATATCCATTCTAAGAAGGTTCCATGCATAAACCTCATTAAATGACCTTGTTTGAGAAAGAAAAACAGGAATAGCCTTATTTTGCGGAATTAAGACGAAATTCGGATTTTTGCTTATAAACACCAATTCCTTCAGTCAAAACAAGTTCAAACTCCTATGTCCTTCATATATTTCCATTCTAAGAAGGTTCCATGCATAAACCTCTTTAAATGACCTTGTTTGAGAGTTAAAGCCAAATTGGTATTTTTGCTATAAAATGAATTTCTTCAGTCAAAAAAAGTTCAAACTAATTTGTCCTTCATATATATCCATTCTAAGAAGGTTCCATGCATAAACCTCTTTAAATGACCTTGTTTGAGAAAGAAAAACAGGAATAGCCTTACTTTTGCGAGTTAAAGCCAAATTGGTATTTTTGCTATAAAATGAATTCCTTCAGTCAAAACAAGTTCAAACTAATTTGTCCTTCATATATATCCATTCTAAGAAGGTTCCATGCATAAACCTCTTTAAATGACCTTGTTTGAGAAAGAAAAACAGGAATAGCCGTACTTTTGCGAGTTAAAGCCAAATTGGTATTTTTGCTATAAAATGAATTCTTTCAGTCAAAACAAGTTCAAACTAATTTGTCCTTCATATATATCAATTCTAAGAAGGTTCCATGAATAAACCTCTTTAAATGACCTTGTTTGAGAAAGAAAAACAGGAATAGCCTTCTTTTGCGGAATTAAGACGAAATTCGGATTTTTGCTTATAAACACCAATTCCTTCAGTCAAAACAAGTTCAAACTCCTATGTCCTTCATATATATCCATTCTAAGAAGGTTCCATGCATAAACCTCTTTAAATGACCTTGTATGATTCAGAAAAACAGGAATAGCCTTCTTTTGCCGAATTAAGACGAAATTCGGATTTTTGCTTATAAACACCAATTCCTTCAGTCAAAACAAGTTCAAACTCCTATGTCCTTCATATATATCCATTCTAAGAAGGTTCCATGCATAAACCTCTTTAAATGACCTTGTTTGAGAAAGAAAAACAGGAATAGCCTTACTTTTGCGAGTTAAAGCCAAATTGGTATTTTTGCTATAAAATGAATTCCTTCAGTCAAAACAAGTTCAAACTAATTTGTCCTTCATATATATCCATTCTAAGAAGGTTCCATGCATAAACCTCTTTAAATGACTTTGTTTGAGAAAGAAAAACAGGAATAGCCTTAATATTGCGAGTTAAAGCCAAATTGGTATTTTTGCTATAAAATGAATTCCTTCAGTCAAAACAAGTTCAAACTAATTTGTCCTTCATATATATCAATTCTAAGTAGGTTCCATGCATAACCTTCTTTAAATGACCTTGTATGAGAAAGAAAAACAGGAATAGCCTTCTTTTGCGGATTTAAGACGAAATTCGGATTTTTGCTTATAAACACCAATTCCTTCAGTCAAAACCAGTTCAAACTCATGTGTCATTCATATATATCCATTCTAAGAACGTTCCATGCATAAACCTCTTTAAATGACCTTGTTTGAGAAAGAAAAACAGGAATAGCCGTACTTTTGCGAGTTAAAGCCAAATTGGTATTTTTGCTATAAAATGAATTCCTTCAGTCAAAACAAGTTCAAACTAATTTGTCCTTCATATATATCAATTCTAAGTAGGTTCCATGCATAACCCTCTTTAATGACCTTGTATGAGAAAGAAAAACAGGAATAGCCTTCTTTTGCGGAATTAAGACGAAATTCGGATTTTTGCTTATAAACACCAATTCCTTCAGTCAAAACAAGTTCAAACTCCTATGTCCTTCATATATATCCATTCTAAGAAGGTTCCATGCATAAACCTCTTTAAATGACCTTGTTTGAGAAAGAAAAACAGGAATAGCCTTACTTTTGCGAGATAAAGCCAAATTGGTATTTTTGCTATAAAATGAATTCCTTCAGTCAAAACAAGTTCAAACTAATTTGTCCTTCATATATATCCATTCTAAGAAGGTTCCATGCATAAACCTCATTAAATGACCTTGTTTGAGAAAGAAAAACAGGAATAGCCTTATTTTGCGGAATTAAGACGAAATTCGGATTTTTGCTTATAAACACCAATTCCTTCAGTCAAAACAAGTTCAAACTCCTATGTCCTTCATATATATCCATTCTAAGAAGGTTCCATGCATAAACCTCTTTAAATGACCTTGTTTGAGAAAGAAAAACAGGAATAGCCTTACTTTTGCGAGTTAAAGCCAAATTGGTATTTTTGCTATAAAATGAATTCCTTCAGTCAAAACAAGTTCAAACTAATTTGTCCTTCATATATATCCATTCTAAGAAGGTTCCATGCATAAACCTCTTTAAATGACCTTGTATGAGAAAGAAAAACAGGAATAGCCTTATTTTGCGGAATTAAGACGAAATTCGGATTTTTGCTTATAAACACCAATTCCTTCAGTCAAAACAAGTTCAAACTCCTATGTCCTTCATATATATCCATTCTAAGAAGGTTCCATGCATAAACCTCTTTAAATGACCTTGTATGAGTCAGAAAAACAGGAATAGCCTTCTTTTGCGGAATTAAGACGAAATTCGGATTTTTGCTTATAAACACCAATTCCTTCAGTCAAAACAAGTTCAAACTCCTATGTCCTTCATATATATCCATTCTAAGAAGGTTCCATGCATAAACCTCTTTAAATGACCTTGTTTGAGAAAGAAAAACAGGAATAGCCTTACTTTTGCGAGTTAAAGCCAAATTGGTATTTTTGCTATAAAATGAATTCCTTCAGTCAAAACAAGTTCAAACTAATTTGTCCTTCATATATATCCATTCTAAGAAGGTTCCATGCATAAACCTCTTTAAATGACTTTGTTTGAGAAAGAAAAACAGGAATAGCCTTAATATTGCGAGTTAAAGCCAAATTGGTATTTTTGCTATAAAATGAATTCCTTCAGTCAAAACAAGTTCAAACTAATTTGTCCTTCATATATATCCATTCTAAGAAGGTTCCATGCATAAACCTCATTAAATGACCTTGTTTGAGAAAGAAAAACAGGAATAGCCTTCTTTTGCGGAATTAAGACGAAATTCGGATTTTTGCTTATAAACACCAATTCCTTCAGTCAAAACAAGTTCAAACTCCTATGTCCTTCATATATATCCATTCTAAGAACGTTCCATGCATAAACCTCTTTAAATGACCTTGTTTGAGAAAGAAAAACAGGAATAGCCGTACTTTTGCGAGATAAAGCCAAATTGGTATTTTTGCTATAAAATGAATTCCTTCAGTCAAAACAAGTTCAAACTAATTTGTCCTTCATATATATCCATTCTAAGAAGGTTCCATGCATAAACCTCATTAAATGACCTTGTTTGAGAAAGAAAAACAGGAATAGCCTTCTTTTGCGGAATTAAGACGAAATTCGGATTTTTGCTTATAAACACCAATTCCTTCAGTCAAAACAAGTTCAAACTCCTATGTCCTTCATATATATCCATTCTAAGAAGGTTCCATGCATAAACCTCTTTAAATGACCTTGTTTGAGAAAGAAAAACAGGAATAGCCTTACTTTTGCGAGATAAAGCCAAATTGGTATTTTTGCTATAAAATGAATTCCTTCAGTCAAAACAAGTTCAAACTAATTTGTCCTTCATATATATTCATTCTAAGAAGGTTCCATGCATAAACCTCATTAAATGACCTTGTTTGAGAAAGAAAAACAGGAATAGCCTTATTTTGCGGAATTAAGACGAAATTCGGATTTTTGCTTATAAACACCAATTTCTTCAGTCAAAACAAGTTCAAACTCCTATGTCCTTCATATATATCCATTCTAAGAAGGTTCCATGCATAAACCTCTTTAAATGACCTTGTTTGAGAGTTAAAGCCAAATTGGTATTTTTGCTATAAAATGAATTTCTTCAGTCAAAAAAAGTTCAAACTAATTTGTCCTTCATATATATCCATTCTAAGAAGGTTCCATGCATAAACCTCTTTAAATGACCTTGTTTGAGAAAGAAAAACAGGAATAGCCTTACTTTTGCGAGTTAAAGCCAAATTGGTATTTTTGCTATAAAATGAATTCCTTCAGTCAAAACAAGTTCAAACTAATTTGACCTTCATATATATCCATTCTAAGAAGGTTCCATGCATAAACCTCTTTAAATGACCTTGTTTGAGAAAGAAAAACAGGAATAGCCTTACTTTTGCGAGTTAAAGCCAAATTGGTATTTTTGCTATAAAATGAATTCCTTCAGTCAAAACAACTTTAAACTAATTTGTCCTTCATATATATCCATTCTAAGAAGGTTCCATGCATAAACCTCTTTAAATGACCTTGTTTGAGAAAGAAAAACAGGAATAGCCTTCTTTTGCGGAATTAAGACGAAATTCGGATTTTTGCTTATAAACACCAATTCCTTCAGTCAAAACAAGTTCAAACTCCTATGTCCTTCATATATATCCATTCTAAGAAGGTTCCATGCATAAACCTCTTTAAATGACCTTGTTTGAGAAAGAAAAACAGGAATAGCATTACTTTTGCGAGATAAAGCCAAATTGGTATTTTTGCTATAAAATGAATTCCTTCAGTCAAAACAAGTTCAAACTAATTTGTCCTTCATATATATCCATTCTAAGAAGGTTCCATGCATAAACCTCATTAAATGACCTTGTTTGAGAAAGAAAAACAGGAATAGCCTTATTTTGCGGAATTAAGACGAAATTCGGATTTTTGCTTATAAACACCAATTCCTTCAGTCAAAACAAGTTCAAACTCCTATGTCCTTCATATATTTCCATTCTAAGAAGGTTCCATGCATAAACCTCTTTAAATGACCTTGTTTGAGAGTTAAAGCCAAATTGGTATTTTTGCTATAAAATGAATTTCTTCAGTCAAAAAAAGTTCAAACTAATTTGTCCTTCATATATATCCATTCTAAGAAGGTTCCATGCATAAACCTCTTTAAATGACCTTGTTTGAGAAAGAAAAACAGGAATAGCCTTACTTTTGCGAGTTAAAGCCAAATTGGTATTTTTGCTATAAAATGAATTCCTTCAGTCAAAACAAGTTCAAACTAATTTGTCCTTCATATATATCCATTCTAAGAAGGTTCCATGCATAAACCTCTTTAAATGACCTTGTTTGAGAAAGAAAAACAGGAATAGCCGTACTTTTGCGAGTTAAAGCCAAATTGGTATTTTTGCTATAAAATGAATTCTTTCAGTCAAAACAAGTTCAAACTAATTTGTCCTTCATATATATCAATTCTAAGAAGGTTCCATGAATAAACCTCTTTAAATGACCTTGTTTGAGAAAGAAAAACAGGAATAGCCTTCTTTTGCGGAATTAAGACGAAATTCGGATTTTTGCTTATAAACACCAATTCCTTCAGTCAAAACAAGTTCAAACTCCTATGTCCTTCATATATATCCATTCTAAGAAGGTTCCATGCATAAACCTCTTTAAATGACCTTGTATGATTCAGAAAAACAGGAATAGCCTTCTTTTGCCGAATTAAGACGAAATTCGGATTTTTGCTTATAAACACCAATTCCTTCAGTCAAAACAAGTTCAAACTCCTATGTCCTTCATATATATCCATTCTAAGAAGGTTCCATGCATAAACCTCTTTAAATGACCTTGTTTGAGAAAGAAAAACAGGAATAGCCTTACTTTTGCGAGTTAAAGCCAAATTGGTATTTTTGCTATAAAATGAATTCCTTCAGTCAAAACAAGTTCAAACTAATTTGTCCTTCATATATATCCATTCTAAGAAGGTTCCATGCATAAACCTCTTTAAATGACTTTGTTTGAGAAAGAAAAACAGGAATAGCCTTAATATTGCGAGTTAAAGCCAAATTGGTATTTTTGCTATAAAATGAATTCCTTCAGTCAAAACAAGTTCAAACTAATTTGTCCTTCATATATATCAATTCTAAGTAGGTTCCATGCATAACCTTCTTTAAATGACCTTGTATGAGAAAGAAAAACAGGAATAGCCTTCTTTTGCGGAATTAAGACGAAATTCGGATTTTTGCTTATAAACACCAATTCCTTCAGTCAAAACAAGTTCAAACTCCTATGTCCTTCATATATATCCATTCTAAAAAGGTTCCATGCATAAACTTCTTTAAATGACCTTGTTTGAGAAAGAAAAACAGGAATAGCCTTACTTTTGCGGGTTAAAGCCAAATTGGTATTTTTGCTATAAAATGAATTCCTTCAGTCAAAACAAGTTCAAACTAATTTGTCCTTCATATATATCAATTCTAAGTAGGTTCCATGCATAACCCTCTTTAAATGACCTTGTATGAGAAAGAAAAACAGGAATAGCCTTCTTTTGCGGAATTAAGACGAAATTCGGATTTTTGCTTATAAACACCAATTCCTTCAGTCAAAACAAGTTCAAACTCCTATGTCCTTCATATATATCCATTCTAAGAAGGTTCCATGCATAAACCTCTTTAAATGACCTTGTTTGAGAAAGAAAAACAGGAATAGCCTTACTTTTGCGAGTTAAAGCCAAATTGGTATTTTTGCTATAAAATGAATTCCTTCAGTCAAAACAAGTTCAAACTAATTTGTCCTTCATATATATCCATTCTAAGAAGGTTCCATGCATAAACCTCTTTAAATGACCTTGTTTGAGAAAGAAAAACAGGAATAGCCTTACTTTTGCGAGTTAAAGCCAAATTGGTATTTTTGCTATAAAATGAATTCCTTCAGTCAAAACAAGTTCAAACTAATTTGTCCTTCATATATATCAATTCTAAGTAGGTTCCATGCATAACCCTCTTTAAATGACCTTGTTTGAGAAAGACAAACAGGAAAAGCCTTCTTTTGCGGATTTAAGACGAAATTCGGATTTTTGCTTATAAACACCAATTCCTTCAGTCAAAACCAGTTCAAACTCATGTGTCATTCATATATATCCATTCTAAGAACGTTCCATGCATAAACCTCTTTAAATGACCTTGTTTGAGAAAGAAAAACAGGAATAGCCGTACTTTTGCGAGTTAAAGCCAAATTGGTATTTTTGCTATAAAATGAATTCCTTCAGTCAAAACAAGTTCAAACTAATTTGTCCTTCATATATATCAATTCTAAGTAGGTTCCATGCATAACCCTCTTTAATGACCTTGTATGAGAAAGAAAAACAGGAATAGCCTTCTTTTGCGGAATTAAGACGAAATTCGGATTTTTGCTTATAAACACCAATTCCTTCAGTCAAAACAAGTTCAAACTCCTATGTCCTTCATATATATCCATTCTAAGAAGGTTCCATGCATAAACCTCTTTAAATGACCTTGTTTGAGAAAGAAAAACAGGAATAGCCTTACTTTTGCGAGATAAAGCCAAATTGGTATTTTTGCTATAAAATGAATTCCTTCAGTCAAAACAAGTTCAAACTAATTTGTCCTTCATATATATCCATTCTAAGAAGGTTCCATGCATAAACCTCATTAAATGACCTTGTTTGAGAAAGAAAAACAGGAATAGCCTTATTTTGCGGAATTAAGACGAAATTCGGATTTTTGCTTATAAACACCAATTCCTTCAGTCAAAACAAGTTCAAACTCCTATGTCCTTCATATATATCCATTCTAAGAAGGTTCCATGCATAAACCTCTTTAAATGACCTTGTTTGAGAAAGAAAAACAGGAATAGCCTTACTTTTGCGAGTTAAAGCCAAATTGGTATTTTTGCTATAAAATGAATTCCTTCAGTCAAAACAAGTTCAAACTAATTTGTCCTTCATATATATCCATTCTAAGAAGGTTCCATGCATAAACCTCTTTAAATGACCTTGTATGAGAAAGAAAAACAGGAATAGCCTTATTTTGCGGAATTAAGACGAAATTCGGATTTTTGCTTATAAACACCAATTCCTTCAGTCAAAACAAGTTCAAACTCCTATGTCCTTCATATATATCCATTCTAAGAAGGTTCCATGCATAAACCTCTTTAAATGACCTTGTATGAGTCAGAAAAACAGGAATAGCCTTCTTTTGCGGAATTAAGACGAAATTCGGATTTTTGCTTATAAACACCAATTCCTTCAGTCAAAACAAGTTCAAACTCCTATGTCCTTCATATATATCCATTCTAAGAAGGTTCCATGCATAAACCTCTTTAAATGACCTTGTTTGAGAAAGAAAAACAGGAATAGCCTTACTTTTGCGAGTTAAAGCCAAATTGGTATTTTTGCTATAAAATGAATTCCTTCAGTCAAAACAAGTTCAAACTAATTTGTCCTTCATATATATCCATTCTAAGAAGGTTCCATGCATAAACCTCTTTAAATGACTTTGTTTGAGAAAGAAAAACAGGAATAGCCTTAATATTGCGAGTTAAAGCCAAATTGGTATTTTTGCTATAAAATGAATTCCTTCAGTCAAAACAAGTTCAAACTAATTTGTCCTTCATATATATCAATTCTAAGTAGGTTCCATGCATAACCTTCTTTAAATGACCTTGTATGAGAAAGAAAAACAGGAATAGCCTTCTTTTGCGGAATTAAGACGAAATTCGGATTTTTGCTTATAAACACCAATTCCTTCAGTCAAAACAAGTTCAAACTCCTATGTCCTTCATATATATCCATTCTAAAAAGGTTCCATGCATAAACTTCTTTAAATGACCTTGTTTGAGAAAGAAAAACAGGAATAGCCTTACTTTTGCGGGTTAAAGCCAAATTGGTATTTTTGCTATAAAATGAATTCCTTCAGTCAAAACAAGTTCAAACTAATTTGTCCTTCATATATATCAATTCTAAGTAGGTTCCATGCATAACCCTCTTTAAATGACCTTGTATGAGAAAGAAAAACAGGAATAGCCTTCTTTTGCGGAATTAAGACGAAATTCGGATTTTTGCTTATAAACACCAATTCCTTCAGTCAAAACAAGTTCAAACTCCTATGTCCTTCATATATATCCATTCTAAGAAGGTTCCATGCATAAACCTCTTTAAATGACCTTGTTTGAGAAAGAAAAACAGGAATAGCCTTACTTTTGCGAGTTAAAGCCAAATTGGTATTTTTGCTATAAAATGAATTCCTTCAGTCAAAACAAGTTCAAACTAATTTGTCCTTCATATATATCCATTCTAAGAAGGTTCCATAAATAAACCTCTTTAAATGACCTTGTTTGAGAAAGCAAAACAGGAATAGCCTTCTTTTGCGGAATTAAGACGAAATTCGGATTTTTGCTTATAAACACCAATTCCTTCAGTCAAAACAAGTTCAAACTCCTATGTCCTTCATATATATCCATTCTAAGAAGGTTCCATGCATAAACCTCTTTAAATGACCTTGTTTGAGAAAGAAAAACAGGAATAGCCTTACTTTTGCGAGTTAAAGCCAAAATGGTATTTTTGCTATAAAATGAATTCCTTCAGTCAAAACAAGTTCAAACTAATTTGTCCTTCATATATATCCATTCTAAGAAGGTTCCATGCATAAACCTCTTTAAATGACCTTGTTTGAGAAAGAAAAACAGGAATAGCCTTACTTTTGCGAGTTAAAGCCAAATTGGTATTTTTGCTATAAAATGAATTCCTTCAGTCAAAACAAGTTCAAACTAATTTGTCCTTCATATATATCCATTCTAAGAAGGTTCCATGCATAAACCTCATTAAATGACCTTGTTTGAGAAAGAAAAACAGGAATAGCCTTCTTTTGCGGAATTAAGACGAAATTCGGATTTTTGCTTATAAACACCAATTCCTTCAGTCAAAACAAGTTCAAACTCCTATGTCCTTCATATATATCCATTCTAAGAAGGTTCCATGCATAAACCTCTTTAAATGACCTTGTTTGAGAAAGAAAAACAGGAATAGCCTTACTTTTGCGAGATAAAGCCAAATTGGTATTTTTGCTATAAAATGAATTCCTTCAGTCAAAACAAGTTCAAACTAATTTGTCCTTCATATATATTCATTCTAAGAAGGTTCCATGCATAAACCTCATTAAATGACCTTGTTTGAGAAAGAAAAACAGGAATAGCCTTATTTTGCGGAATTAAGACGAAATTCGGATTTTTGCTTATAAACACCAATTTCTTCAGTCAAAACAAGTTCAAACTCCTATGTCCTTCATATATATCCATTCTAAGAAGGTTCCATGCATAAACCTCTTTAAATGACCTTGTTTGAGAGTTAAAGCCAAATTGGTATTTTTGCTATAAAATGAATTTCTTCAGTCAAAAAAAGTTCAAACTAATTTGTCCTTCATATATATCCATTCTAAGAAGGTTCCATGCATAAACCTCTTTAAATGACCTTGTTTGAGAAAGAAAAACAGGAATAGCCTTACTTTTGCGAGTTAAAGCCAAATTGGTATTTTTGCTATAAAATGAATTCCTTCAGTCAAAACAAGTTCAAACTAATTTGACCTTCATATATATCCATTCTAAGAAGGTTCCATGCATAAACCTCTTTAAATGACCTTGTTTGAGAAAGAAAAACAGGAATAGCCTTACTTTTGCGAGTTAAAGCCAAATTGGTATTTTTGCTATAAAATGAATTCCTTCAGTCAAAACAACTTTAAACTAATTTGTCCTTCATATATATCCATTCTAAGAAGGTTCCATGCATAAACCTCTTTAAATGACCTTGTTTGAGAAAGAAAAACAGGAATAGCCTTCTTTTGCGGAATTAAGACGAAATTCGGATTTTTGCTTATAAACACCAATTCCTTCAGTCAAAACAAGTTCAAACTCCTATGTCCTTCATATATATCCATTCTAAGAAGGTTCCATGCATAAACCTCTTTAAATGACCTTGTTTGAGAAAGAAAAACAGGAATAGCCTTACTTTTGCGAGATAAAGCCAAATTGGTATTTTTGCTATAAAATGAATTCCTTCAGTCAAAACAAGTTCAAACTAATTTGTCCTTCATATATATCCATTCTAAGAAGGTTCCATGCATAAACCTCATTAAATGACCTTGTTTGAGAAAGAAAAACAGGAATAGCCTTATTTTGCGGAATTAAGACGAAATTCGGATTTTTGCTTATAAACACCAATTCCTTCAGTCAAAACAAGTTCAAACTCCTATGTCCTTCATATATTTCCATTCTAAGAAGGTTCCATGCATAAACCTCTTTAAATGACCTTGTTTGAGAAAGAAAAACAGGAATAGCCGTACTTTTGCGAGTTAAAGCCAAATTGGTATTTTTGCTATAAAATGAATTCTTTCAGTCAAAACAAGTTCAAACTAATTTGTCCTTCATATATATCAATTCTAAGAAGGTTCCATGAATAAACCTCTTTAAATGACCTTGTTTGAGAAAGAAAAACAGGAATAGCCTTCTTTTGCGGAATTAAGACGAAATTCGGATTTTTGCTTATAAACACCAATTCCTTCAGTCAAAACAAGTTCAAACTCCTATGTCCTTCATATATATCCATTCTAAGAAGGTTCCATGCATAAACCTCTTTAAATGACCTTGTATGATTCAGAAAAACAGGAATAGCCTTCTTTTGCGGAATTAAGACGAAATTCGGATTTTTGCTTATAAACACCAATTCCTTCAGTCAAAACAAGTTCAAACTCCTATGTCCTTCATATATATCCATTCTAAGAAGGTTCCATGCATAAACCTCTTTAAATGACCTTGTTTGAGAAAGAAAAACAGGAATAGCCTTACTTTTGCGAGTTAAAGCCAAATTGGTATTTTTGCTATAAAATGAATTCCTTCAGTCAAAACAAGTTCAAACTAATTTGTCCTTCATATATATCAATTCTAAGTAGGTTCCATGCATAACCTTCTTTAAATGACCTTGTATGAGAAAGAAAAACAGGAATAGCCTTCTTTTGCGGAATTAAGACGAAATTCGGATTTTTGCTTATAAACACCAATTCCTTCAGTCAAAACAAGTTCAAACTCCTATGTCCTTCATATATATCCATTCTAAAAAGGTTCCATGCATAAACTTCTTTAAATGACCTTGTTTGAGAAAGAAAAACAGGAATAGCCTTACTTTTGCGGGTTAAAGCCAAATTGGTATTTTTGCTATAAAATGAATTCCTTCAGTCAAAACAAGTTCAAACTAATTTGTCCTTCATATATATCAATTCTAAGTAGGTTCCATGCATAACCCTCTTTAAATGACCTTGTATGAGAAAGAAAAACAGGAATAGCCTTCTTTTGCGGAATTAAGACGAAATTCGGATTTTTGCTTATAAACACCAATTCCTTCAGTCAAAACAAGTTCAAACTCCTATGTCCTTCATATATATCCATTCTAAGAAGGTTCCATGCATAAACCTCTTTAAATGACCTTGTTTGAGAAAGAAAAACAGGAATAGCCTTACTTTTGCGAGTTAAAGCCAAATTGGTATTTTTGCTATAAAATGAATTCCTTCAGTCAAAACAAGTTCAAACTAATTTGTCCTTCATATATATCCATTCTAAGAAGGTTCCATGCATAAACCTCTTTAAATGACCTTGTTTGAGAAAGCAAAACAGGAATAGCCTTCTTTTGCGGAATTAAGACGAAATTCGGATTTTTGCTTATAAACACCAATTCCTTCAGTCAAAACAAGTTCAAACTCCTATGTCCTTCATATATATCCATTATAAGAAGGTTCCATGCATAAACCTCTTTAAATGACCTTGTTTGATAAAGAAAAACAGGAATAGCCTTACTTTTGCGAGTTAAAGCCAAATTGTTATTTTTGCTATAAAATGAATTCCTTCAGTCAAAACAAGTTCAAACTAATTTGTCCTCCATATATATCAATTCTAAGTAGGTTCCATGCATAACCCTCTTTAAATGACCTTGTATGAGAAAGAAAAACAGAAATAGCCTTCTTTTGCGGAATTAAGACGAAATTCGGAATGTTGCTTATAAACACCAATTCCTTCAGTCAAAAAAAGTTCAAACTCCTATGTCCTTCATATATATCCATTCTAAGAAGGTTCCATGCATAAACCTCTTTAAATGACCTTGTTTGAGAAAGAAAAACAGGAATAGCCTTACTTTTGCGAGTTAAAGCCAAAATGGTATTTTTGCTATAAAATGAATTCCTTCAGTCAAAACAAGTTCAAACTAATTTGTCCTTCATATATATCCATTCTAAGAAGGTTCCATGCATAAACCTCTTTAAATGACCTTGTTTGAGAAAGAAAAACAGGAATAGCCTTACTTTTGCGAGTTAAAGCCAAATTGGTATTTTTGCTATAAAATGAATTCCTTCAGTCAAAACAAGTTCAAACTAATTTGTCCTTCATATATATCCATTCTAAGAAGGTTCCATGCATAAACCTCTTTAAATGACCTTGTTTGAGAAAGAAAAACAGGAATAGCCTTCTTTTGCGGAATTAAGACGAAATTCGGATTTTTGCTTATAAACACCAATTCCTTCAGTCAAAACAAGTTCAAACTCCTATGTCCTTCATATATATCCATTCTAAGAAGGTTCCTTGCATAAACCTCTTTAAATGACCTTGTTTGAGAAAGAAAAACAGGAATAGCCTTACTTTTGCGAGTTAAAGCCAAATTGTTATTTTTACTATAAAATGAATTCCTTCAGTCAAAACAAGTTCAAACTAATTTGTCCTCCATATATATCAATTCTAAGTAGGTTCCATGCATAACCCTCTTTAAATGACCTTGTATGAGAAAGAAAAACAGAAATAGCCTTCTTTTGCGGAATTAAGACAAAATTCGGAATTTTGCTTATAAACACCAATTCCTTCAGTCAAAACAAGTTCAAACTCCTATGTCCTTCATATATATCCATTCTAAGAAGGTTCCATGCATAAACCTCTTTAAATGACCTTGTTTGAGAAAGAAAAACAGGAATAGCCTTACTTTTGCGAGTTAAAGCCAAATTGGTATTTTTGCTATAAAATGAATTCCTTCAGTCAAAACAAGTTCAAACTAATTTGTCCTTCATATATATCAATTCTAAGTAGGTTCCATGCATAACCCTCTTTAAATGACCTTGTTTGAGAAAGACAAACAGGAATAGCCTTCTTTTGCGGATTTAAGACGAAATTCGGATTTTTGCTTATAAACACCAATTCCTTCAGTCAAAACAAGTTCAAACACCTATGTCCTTAATATATATCAATTCTAAGAAGGTTCCATGCATAAACCTCTTTAAATGACCTTGTTTGAGAAAGAAAAACAGGAATAGCCTTACTTTTGCGAGTTAAAGCCAAATTGTTATTTTTACTATAAAATGAATTCCTTCAGTCAAAACAAGTTCAAACTAATTTGTCCTTCATATATATCCATTCTAAGAAGGTTCCATGCATAAACCTCTTTAAATGACCTTGTTTGAGAAAGAAAAACAGGAATAGCCTTCTTTTGCGGAATTAAGACGAAATTCGGATTTTTGCTTATAAACACCAATTCCTTCAGTCAAAACAAGTTCAAACTCCTATGTCCTTCATATATATCCATTCTAAGAAGGTTCCTTGCATAAACCTCTTTAAATGACCTTGTTTGAGAAAGAAAAACAGGAATAGCCTTACTTTTGCGAGTTAAAGCCAAATTGTTATTTTTACTATAAAATGAATTCCTTCAGTCAAAACAAGTTCAAACTAATTTGTCCTCCATATATATCAATTCTAAGTAGGTTCCATGCATAACCCTCTTTAAATGACCTTGTATGAGAAAGAAAAACAGAAATAGCCTTCTTTTGCGGAATTAAGACAAAATTCGGAATTTTGCTTATAAACACCAATTCCTTCAGTCAAAACAAGTTCAAACTCCTATGTCCTTCATATATATCCATTCTAAGAAGGTTCCATGCATAAACCTCTTTAAATGACCTTGTTTGAGAAAGAAAAACAGGAATAGCCTTACTTTTGCGAGTTAAAGCCAAAATGGTATTTTTGCTATAAAATGAATTCCTTCAGTCAAAACAAGTTCAAACTAATTTGTCCTTCATATATATCCATTCTAAGAAGGTTCCATGCATAAACCTCTTTAAATGACCTTGTTTGAGAAAGAAAAACAGGAATAGCCTTACTTTTGCGAGTTAAAGCCAAATTGGTATTTTTGCTATAAAATGAATTCCTTCAGTCAAAACAAGTTCAAACTAATTTGTCCTTCATATATATCCATTCTAAGAAGGTTCCATGCATAAACCTCTTTAAATGACCTTGTTTGAGAAAGAAAAACAGGAATAGCCTTACTTTTGCGAGTTAAAGCCAAATTGGTATTTTTGCTATAAAATGAATTCCTTCAGTCAAAACAAGTTCAAACTAATTTGTCCTTCATATATATCAATTCTAAGTAGGTTCCATGCATAACCCTCTTTAAATGACCTTGTTTGAGAAAGACAAACAGGAATAGCCTTCTTTTGCGGATTTAAGACGAAATTCGGATTTTTGCTTATAAACACCAATTCCTTCAGTCAAAACAAGTTCAAACTCATATGTCCTTCATATATATCCATTCTAAGAAGTTTCCATGAATAAACCTCGTTAAATGACCTTGTTTGAGAAAGAAAAACAGGAATAGCCGTACTTTTGCGAGTTAAAGCCAAATTGGTATTTTTGCTATACAATGAATTCCTTCAGTCAAAACAAGTTCAAACTCATATGTCCTTAATATATATCCATTCTAAGAAGTTTCCATGCATAAACCTCGTTAAATGACCTTGTTTGAGAAAGAAAAACAGGAATAGCCGTACTTTTGCGAGTTAAAGCCAAATTGGTATTTTTGCTATACAATGAATTCCTTCAGTCAAAACAAGTTCAAACTCATATGTCCTTAATATATATCAATTCTAAGAAGGTTCCATGCATAAACCTCTTTAAATGACCTTGTTTGAGAAAGAAAAACAGGAATAGCCTTACTTTTGCGAGTTAAAGCCAAATTGTTATTTTTACTATAAAATGAATTCCTTCAGTCAAAACAAGTTCAAACTAATTTGTCCTCCATATATATCAATTCTAAGTAGGTTCCATGCATAACCCTCTTTAAATGACCTTGTATGAGAAAGAAAAACAGAAATAGCCTTCTTTTGCGGAATTAAGACGAAATTCGGAATTTTGCTTATAAACACCAATTCCTTCAGTCAAAACAAGTTCAAACTCCTATGTCCTTCATATATATCCATTCTAAGAAGGTTCCATGCATAAACCTCTTTAAATGACCTTGTTTGAGTCAGAAAAACAGGAATAGCCTTACTTTTGCGAGTTAAAGCCAAAATGGTATTTTTGCTATAAAATGAATTCCTTCAGTCAAAACAAGTTCAAACTAATTTGTCCTTCATATATATCCATTCTAAGAAGGTTCCATGCATAAACCTCTTTAAATGACCTTGTTTGAGAAAGAAAAACAGGAATAGCCTTACTTTTGCGAGTTAAAGCCAAATTGGTATTTTTGCTATAAAATGAATTCCTTCAGTCAAAACAAGTTCAAACTAATTTGTCCTTCATATATATCCATTCTAAGAAGGTTCCATGCATAACCCTCTTTAAATGACCTTGTTTGAGAAAGACAAACAGGAATAGCCTTCTTTTGCGGAATTAAGACGAAATTCGGATTTTTGCTTATAAACACCAATTCCTTCAGTCAAAACAAGTTCAAACTCATATGTCCTTCATATATATCCATTCTAAGAAGGTTCCATGCATAAACCTCTTTAAATGACCTTGTTTGAGAAAGAAAAACAGGAATAGCCTTCTTTTGCGGAATTAAGACGAAATTCGGATTTTTGCTTATAAACACCAATTCCTTCAGTCAAAACAAGTTCAAACTCCTATGTCCTTCATATATATCCATTCTAAGAAGGTTCCTTGCATAAACCTCTTTAAATGACCTTGTTTGAGAAAGAAAAACAGGAATAGCCTTACTTTTGCGAGTTAAAGCCAAATTGTTATTTTTACTATAAAATGAATTCCTTCAGTCAAAACAAGTTCAAACTAATTTGTCCTCCATATATATCAATTCTAAGTAGGTTCCATGCATAACCCTCTTTAAATGACCTTGTATGAGAAAGAAAAACAGAAATAGCCTTCTTTTGCGGAATTAAGACAAAATTCGGAATTTTGCTTATAAACACCAATTCCTTCAGTCAAAACAAGTTCAAACTCCTATGTCCTTCATATATATCCATTCTAAGAAGGTTCCATGCATAAACCTCTTTAAATGACCTTGTTTGAGAAAGAAAAACAGGAATAGCCTTACTTTTGCGAGTTAAAGCCAAAATGGTATTTTTGCTATAAAATGAATTCCTTCAGTCAAAACAAGTTCAAACTAATTTGTCCTTCATATATATCCATTCTAAGAAGGTTCCATGCATAAACCTCTTTAAATGACCTTGTTTGAGAAAGAAAAACAGGAATAGCCTTACTTTTGCGAGTTAAAGCCAAATTGGTATTTTTGCTATAAAATGAATTCCTTCAGTCAAAACAAGTTCAAACTAATTTGTCCTTCATATATATCCATTCTAAGAAGGTTCCATGCATAAACCTCTTTAAATGACCTTGTTTGAGAAAGAAAAACAGGAATAGCCTTACTTTTGCGAGTTAAAGCCAAATTGGTATTTTTGCTATAAAATGAATTCCTTCAGTCAAAACAAGTTCAAACTAATTTGTCCTTCATATATATCAATTCTAAGTAGGTTCCATGCATAACCCTCTTTAAATGACCTTGTTTGAGAAAGACAAACAGGAATAGCCTTCTTTTGCGGATTTAAGACGAAATTCGGATTTTTGCTTATAAACACCAATTCCTTCAGTCAAAACAAGTTCAAACTCATATGTCCTTCATATATATCCATTCTAAGAAGTTTCCATGCATAAACCTCGTTAAATGACCTTGTTTGAGAAAGAAAAACAGGAATAGCCGTACTTTTGCGAGTTAAAGCCAAATTGGTATTTTTGCTATACAATGAATTCCTTCAGTCAAAACAAGTTCAAACTCATATGTCCTTAATATATATCAATTCTAAGAAGGTTCCATGCATAAACCTCTTTAAATGACCTTGTTTGAGAAAGAAAAACAGGAATAGCCTTACTTTTGCGAGTTAAAGCCAAATTGTTATTTTTACTATAAAATGAATTCCTTCAGTCAAAACAAGTTCAAACTAATTTGTCCTCCATATATATCAATTCTAAGTAGGTTCCATGCATAACCCTCTTTAAATGACCTTGTATGAGAAAGAAAAACAGAAATAGCCTTCTTTTGCGGAATTATGACGAAATTCGGAATTTTGCTTATAAACACCAATTCCTTCAGTCAAAACAAGTTCAAACTCCTATGTCCTTCATATATATCCATTCTAAGAAGGTTCCATGCATAAACCTCTTTAAATGACCTTGTTTGAGAAAGAAAAACAGGAATAGCCTTACTTTTGCGAGTTAAAGCCAAAATGGTATTTTTGCTATAAAATGAATTCCTTCAGTCAAAACAAGTTCAAACTAATTTGTCCTTCATATATATCCATTCTAAGAAGGTTCCATGCATAAACCTCTTTAAATGACCTTGTTTGAGAAAGAAAAACAGGAATAGCCTTACTTTTGCGAGTTAAAGCCAAATTGGTATTTTTGCTATAAAATGAATTCCTTCAGTCAAAACAAGTTCAAACTAATTTGTCCTTCATATATATCCATTCTAAGAAGGTTCCATGCATAAACCTCTTTAAATGACCTTGTTTGAGAAAGAAAAACAGGAATAGCCTTACTTTTGCGAGTTAAAGCCAAATTGGTATTTTTGCTATAAAATGAATTCCTTCAGTCAAAACAAGTTCAAACTAATTTGTCCTTCATATATATCAATTCTAAGTAGGTTCCATGCATAACCCTCTTTAAATGACCTTGTTTGAGAAAGACAAACAGGAATAGCCTTCTTTTGCGGATTTAAGACGAAATTCGGATTTTTGCTTATAAACACCAATTCCTTCAGTCAAAACAAGTTCAAACTCATATGTCCTTCATATATATCCATTCTAAGAAGTTTCCATGCATAAACCTCGTTAAATGACCTTGTTTGAGAAAGAAAAACAGGAATAGCCGTACTTTTGCGAGTTAAAGCCAAATTGGTATTTTTGCTATACAATGAATTCCTTCAGTCAAAACAAGTTCAAACTCATATGTCCTTAATATATATCAATTCTAAGAAGGTTCCATGCATAAACCTCTTTAAATGACCTTGTTTGAGAAAGAAAAACAGGAATAGCCTTACTTTTGCGAGTTAAAGCCAAATTGTTATTTTTACTATAAAATGAATTCCTTCAGTCAAAACAAGTTCAAACTAATTTGTCCTCCATATATATCAATTCTAAGTAGGTTCCATGCATAACCCTCTTTAAATGACCTTGTATGAGAAAGAAAAACAGAAATAGCCTTCTTTTGCGGAATTAAGACGAAATTCGGAATTTTGCTTATAAACACCAATTCCTTCAGTCAAAACAAGTTCAAACTCCTATGTCCTTCATATATATCCATTCTAAGAAGGTTCCATGCATAAACCTCTTTAAATGACCTTGTTTGAGTCAGAAAAACAGGAATAGCCTTACTTTTGCGAGATAAAGCCAAAATGGTATTTTTGCTATAAAATGAATTCCTTCAGTCAAAACAAGTTCAAACTAATTTGTCCTTCATATATATCCATTCTAAGAAGGTTCCATGCATAAACCTCTTTAAATGACCTTGTTTGAGAAAGAAAAACAGGAATAGCCTTACTTTTGCGAGTTAAAGCCAAATTGGTATTTTTGCTATAAAATGAATTCCTTCAGTCAAAACAAGTTCAAACTAATTTGTCCTTCATATATATCCATTCTAAGAAGGTTCCATGCATAACCCTCTTTAAATGACCTTGTTTGAGAAAGACAAACAGGAATAGCCTTCTTTTGCGGAATTAAGACGAAATTCGGATTTTTGCTTATAAACACCAATTCCTTCAGTCAAAACAAGTTCAAACTCATATGTCCTTCATATATATCCATTCTAAGAAGGTTCCATGCATAAACCTCTTTAAATGACCTTGTTTGAGAAAGAAAAACAGGAATAGCCGTACTTTTGCGAGTTAAAGCCAAATTGGTATTTTTGCTATAAAATGAATTCCTTCAGTCAAAACAAGTTCAAACTAATTTGTCCTTCATATTTATCAATTCTGAGTAGGTTCCATGCATAACCCTCTTTAAATGACCTTGTATGAGAAAGAAAAACAGGAATAGCCTTCTTTTGCGGAATTAAGACGAAATTCGGATTTTAGCTTATAAACACCAATTCCTTCAGTCAAAACAAGTTCAAACTCCTATGTCCTTCATATATATCCATTCTAAGAAGGTTCCATGCTTCAACCTCTTTAAATGACCTTGTTTGAGAAAGAAAAATAGGAATAGCCTTACTTTTGCGAGTTAAAGCCAAATTGGTATTTTTGCTATAAAATGAATTCCTTCAGTCAAAACAAGTTCAAACTAATTTGTCCTTCATATATATCCATTCTAAGAAGGTTCCATGCATAAACCTCTTTAAATGACCTTGTTTGAGAAAGAAAAACAGGAATAGCCTTTCTTTTGCGAGTTAAAGCCAAATTGGTATTTTTGCTATAAAATGAATTCCTTCAGTCAAAACAAGTTCAAACTAATTTGTCCTTCATATATATCAATTCTAAGTAGGTTCCATGCATAACCTTCTTTAAATGACCTTGTATGAGAAAGAAAAACAGGAATAGCCTTCTTTTGCGGAATTAAGACGAAATTCGGATTTTTGCTTATAAACACCAATTCCTTCAGTCAAAACAAGTTCAAACTCCTATGTCCTTCATATATATCCATTCTAAAAAGGTTCCATGCATAAACCTCTTTAAATGACCTTGTTTGAGAAAGAAAAACAGGAATAGCCTTACTTTTGCGGGTTAAAGCCAAATTGGTATTTTTGCTATAAAATGAATTCCTTCAGTCAAAAAAAGTTCAAACTAATTTGTCCTTCATATATATCAATTCTAAGTAGGTTTCATGCATAACCCTCTTTAAATGACCTTGTATGAGAAAGAAAAACAGGAATAGCCTTCTTTTGCGGAATTAAGACGAAATTCGGATTTTTGCTTATAAACACCAATTCCTTCAGTCAAAACAAGTTCAAACTCCTATGTCCTTCATATATATCCATTCTAAGAAGGTTCCATGCATAAACCTCTTTAAATGACCTTGTTTGAGAAAGAAAAATAGGAATAGCCTTACTTTTGCGAGTTAAAGCCAAATTGTTATTTTTGCTATAAAATGAATTCCTTCAGTCAAAACAAGTTCAAACTAATTTGTCCTTCATATATATCCATTCTAAGAAGGTTCCATAAATAAACCTCTTTAAATGACCTTGTTTGAGAAAGCAAAACAGGAATAGCCTTCTTTTGCGGAATTAAGACGAAATTCGGATTTTTGCTTATAAACACCAATTCCTTCAGTCAAAACAAGTTCAAACTCCTATGTCCTTCATATATATCCATTATAAGAAGGTTCCATGCATAAACCTCTTTAAATGACCTTGTTTGATAAAGAAAAACAGGAATAGCCTTACTTTTGCGAGTTAAAGTCAAATTGGTATTTTTGCTATAAAATGAATTCCTTCAGTCAAAACAAGTTCAAACTAATTTGTCCTTTATATATATCCATTCTAAGAAGGTTCCATGCATAAACCTCTTTAAATGACCTTGTTTGAGAAAGAAAAACAGGAATAGCCTTACTTTTGCGAGTTAAAGCCAAATTGGTATTTTTGCTATAAAATGAATTCCTTCAGTCAAAACAAGTTCAAACTAATTTGTCCTTCATATATATCAATTCTAAGTAGGTTCCATGCATAACCCTCTTTAAATGACCTTGTATGAGAAAGAAAAAAAGGAATAGCCTTCTTTTGCGGATTTAAGATGAAATTCGGATTTTTGCTTATAAACACAAATTCCTTCAGTCAAAACAAGTTCAAACTAATTTGTCCTTCATATATATCCATTCTAAGAAGGTTCCATGCATAAACCTCTTTAAATGACCTTGTTTGAGACAGAAAAACAGGAATAGCCTTACTTTTGCGAGTTAAAGCCAAATTGGTATTTTTGCTATAAAATGAATTCCTTCAGTCAAAACAAGTTCAAACTAATTTGTCCTTCATATATATCAATTCTACGTAGGTTCCATGCATAACCCTCTTTAATGACCTTGTATGAGAAAGAAAAACAGGAATAGCCTTCTTTTGCGGAATTAAGACGAAATTCGGATTTTTGCTTATAAACACCAATTCCTTCAGTCAAAACAAGTTCAAACTCCTATGTCCTTCATATATATCCATTCTAAGAAGGTTCCATGCATAAACCTCTTTAAATGACCTTGTTTGAGAAAGAAAAACAGGAATAGTCTTACTTTTGCGAATTAAAGCCAAATTGGTATTTTTGCTATAAAATGAATTCCTTCAGTCAAAACAAGTTCAAACTAATTTGTCCTTCATATATATCAATTCTAAGAAGGTTCCATGCATAACCCTCTTTAAATGACCTTGTATGAGAAAGAAAAACAGGAATAGCCTTCTTTTGCGGAATTAAGACGAAATTCGGATTTTTGCTTATAAAAACAAATTCCTTCAGTCAAAACAAGTTCAAACTCCTATGTCCTTCATATATATCCATTCTAAGAAGGTTCCATGCATAAACCTCTTTAAATGACCTTGTTTGAGAAAGAAAAACAGGAATAGCCTTACTTTTGCGAGATAAAGCCAAATTGGTATTTTTGCTATAAAATGAATTCCTTCAGTCAAAACAAGTTCAAACTAATTTGTCCTTCATATATATCCATTCTAAGAAGGTTCCATGCATAAACCTCATTAAATGACATTGTTTGAGAAAGAAAAACAGGAATAGCCTTATTTTGCGGAATTAAGACGAAATTCGGATTTTTGCTTATAAACACACCAATTCCTTCAGTCAAAACAAGTTCAAACTCCTATGTCCTTCATATATATCCATTCTAAGAAGGTTCTAGCATAAACCTCTTAAATGACCTTGTTTGAGAGTTAAAGCCAAATTGGTATTTTTGCTATAAAATGAATTCCTTCAGTCAAAACAGGTTCAAACTAATTTGTCCTTAATATATATCAATTCTAAGTAGGTTCCATGCATAAACCTCTTTAAATGACCTTGTATGAGAAAGAAAAACAGGAATAGCCTTATTTTGCGGATTAAGACGAAATTCGGATTTTTGCTTACAAACATCAATTCCTTCAGTCAAAACAAGTTCAAACTCCTATGTCCTTCATATATATCCATTCTAAGAAGGTTCCATGCATAAACCTCTTTAAATGACCTTGTATGAGTCAGAAAAACAGGAATAGCCTTCTTTTGCGGAATTAAGGACGAAATTCGGATTTTTGCTTATAAACACCAATTCCTTCAGTCAAAACAAGTTCAAACTCTATGTCCTTCATATATATCCATTCTAAGAAGGTTCCATGCATAAACCTCCTTTAAATGACCTTGTTTGAGAAAGAAAAACAGGAATAGCCTTACTTTTGCGAGTTAAAGCCAAATTGGTATTTTTGCTATAAAATGAATTCCTTCAGTCAAAACAAGTTCAAACTAATTTGTCCTTCATATATATCCATTCTAAGAAGGTTCCATGCATAAACCTCTTTAAATGACTTTGTTTGAGAAAGAAAAACAGGAATAGCCTTAATATTGCGAGTTAAAGCCAAATTGGTATTTTTGCTATAAAATGAATTCCTTCAGTCAAAACAAGTTCAAACTAATTTGTCCTTCATATATATCCATTCTAAGAAGGTTCATAAATAAACCTCTTTAAATGACCTTGTTTGAGAAAGAAAAACAGGAATAGCCTTCTTTTGCGGAATTAAGACGAAATTCGGATTTTTGTTATAAACAACCAATTCCCTTCAGTCAAAACAAGTTCAAACTCCTATGTCCTTCATATATATCCATTATAAGAAGGTTCCATGCATAAACCTCTTTAAATGACCTTGTTGATAAAGAAAAAACAGGAATAGCCTTACTTTTGCGAGTTAAAGCCAAATTGTTATTTTTGCTATAAAATGAATTCCTTCAGTCAAAACAAGTTCAACTAATTTGTCCTCCATATATATCAATTCTAAGTAGGTTCCATGCATAACCCTCTTTAAATGACCTTGTATGAGAAAGAAAAAACAGAAATAGCCTTCTTTTGCGGAATTAAGACGAAATTCGGAATTTTTGCTTATAAACACCAATTCCTTCAGTCAAAACAAGTTCAAACTCCTATGTCCTTCATATATATCCATTCTAAGAAGGTTCCATGCATAAACATCTTTAAATGACCTTGTTTGAGAAAGAAAAACAGGAATAGCCTTACTTTTGCGAGTTAAAGCCAAAATGGTATTTTTGCTATAAAATGAATTCCTTCAGTCAAAACAAGTTCAAACTAATTTGTCCTTCATATATATCCATTCTAAGAAGGTTCCATGCATAAACCTCTTTAAATGACCTTGTTTGAGACAGAAAAACCAGGAATAGCCTTACTTTTGCGAGTTAAAGCCAAATTGGTATTTTTGCTATAAAATGAATTCACTTCAGTCAAAACAAGTTCAAACTAATTTTGTCCTTCATATATATCAATTCTAAGTAGGTTCCATGCATAACCCTCTTTAAATGACCTTGTTTGAGAAAGACAAACAGGAATAGCCTTCTTTTGCGGAATTAAGACGAAATTCGGATTTTTAGCTTATAAACACCAATTCCTTCAGTCAAAACAAGTTCAAACTCCTAGGTCCTTCATATATATCCATTCTAAGAAGGTTCCATGCTTCAACCTCTTTAAATGACCTTGTTTGAGAAAGTAAAATAGGAATAGCCTTACTTTTGCGAGTTAAAGCCAAATTGGTATTTTTGCTATAAAATGAATTCCTTCAGTCAAAACAAGTTCAAACTAATTTGTCCTTCATATATATCCATTCTAAGAAGGTTCCATGCATAAACCTCTTTAATGACCTTGTTTGAGAAAGAAAAACAGGAATAGCCCTTACTTTTGCGAGTTAAAGCCAAATGGTATTTTTGCTATAAAATGAATTCCTTCAGTCAAAACAAGTTCAAACTAATTTGTCCTTCATATATATCAATTCTAAGTAGGTTCCATGCATAACCTTCTTTAAATGACCTTGTATGAGAAAGAAAAACAGGAATAGCCTTCTTTTGCGGAATTAAGACGAAATTCGGATTTTAGCTTATAAACACCAATTCCTTCAGTCAAAACAAGTTCAAACTCCTATGTCCTTCATATATGTCCATTCTAAGAAGGTTCCATGCTTCAACCTCTTTAAATGACCTTGTTTGAGAAAGAAAAATAGGAATAGCCTTACTTTTGCGAGTTAAAGCCAAATTGGTATTTTTGCTATAAAATGAATTCCTTCAGTCAAAACAAGTTCAAACTAATTTGTCCTTCATATATATCCATTCTAAGAAGGTTCCATGCATAAACCTCTTTAAATGACCTTGTTTGAGAAAGAAAAACAGGAATAGCCTTACTTTTGCGAGTTAAAGCCAAATTGGTATTTTTGCTATAAAATGAATTCCTTCAGTCAAAACAAGTTCAAACTAATTTGTCCTTCATATATATCAATTCTAAGTAGGTTCCATGCATAACCTTCTTTAAATGACCTTGTATGAGAAAGAAAAACAGGAATAGCCTTCTTTTGCGGAATTAAGACGAAATTCGGATTTTTGCTTATAAACACCAATTCCTTCAGTCAAAACAAGTTCAAACTCCTATGTCCTTCATATATATCCATTCTAAAAAGGTTCCATGCATAAACCTCTTTAAATGACCTTGTTTGAGAAAGAAAAACAGGAATAGCCTTACTTTTGCGGGTTAAAGCCAAATTGGTATTTTTGCTATAAAATGAATTCCTTCAGTCAAAACAAGTTCAAACTAATTTGTCCTTCATATATATCAATTCTAAGTAGGTTTCATGCATAACCCTCTTTAAATGACCTTGTATGAGAAAGAAAAACAGGAATAGCCTTCTTTTGCGGAATTAAGACGAAATTCGGATTTTTGCTTATAAACACCAATTCCTTCAGTCAAAACAAGTTCAAACTCCTATGTCCTTCATATATATCCATTCTAAGAAGGTTCCATGCATAAACCTCTTTAAATGACCTTGTTTGAGAAAGAAAAATAGGAATAGCCTTACTTTTGCGAGTTAAAGCCAAATTGGTATTTTTGCTATAAAATGAATTCCTTCAGTCAAAACAAGTTCAAACTAATTTGTCCTTCATATATATCAATTCTAAGTAGGTTCCATGCATAAACCTCTTTAAATGACCTTGTATGAGAAAGAAAAACAGGAATAGCCTTATTTTGCGGAATTAAGACGAAATTCAGATTTTTGCTTATAAACACCAATTCCTTCAGTCAAAACAAGTTCAAACACCTATGTCCTTCATATATATCCATTCTAAGAAGGTTCCATGCATAAACCTCTTTAAATGACCTTGTTTGAGAGTTAAAGCCAAATTGGTATTTTTGCTATAAAATGAATTTCTTCAGTCAAAAAAAGTTCAAACTAATTTGTCCTTCATATATATCCATTCTAAGAAGGTTCCATAAATAAACCTCTTTAAATGACCTTGTTTGAGAAAGAAAAACAGGAATAGCCTTATTTTGCGGAATTAAGACGAAATTCGGATTTTTGCTTACAAACACCAATTCCTTCAGTCAAAACAAGTTCAAACTCCTATGTCCTTCATATATATCCATTCTAAGAAGGTTCCATGCATAAACCTCTTTAAATGACCTTGTATGAGTCAGAAAAACAGGAATAGCCTTCTTTTGCGGAATTAAGACGAAATTCGGATTTTTGCTTATAAACACCAATTCCTTCAGTCAAAACAAGTTCAAACTCCTATGTCCTTCATATATATCCATTCTAAGAAGGTTCCATGCATAAACCTCTTTAAATGACCTTGTTTGAGAAAGAAAAACAGGAATAGCCTTACTTTTGCGAGTTAAAGCCAAATTGGTATTTTTGCTATAAAATGAATTCCTTCAGTCAAAACAAGTTCAAACTAATTTGTCCTTCATATATATCCATTCTAAGAAGGTTCCATGCATAAACCTCTTTAAATGACTTTGTTTGAGAAAGAAAAACAGGAATAGCCTTAATATTGCGAGTTAAAGCCAAATTGGTATTTTTGCTATAAAATGAATTCCTTCAGTCAAAACAAGTTCAAACTAATTTGTCCTTCATATATATCCATTCTAAGAAGGTTCCATAAATAAACCTCTTTAAATGACCTTGTTTGAGAAAGAAAAACAGGAATAGCCTTCTTTTGCGGAATTAAGACGAAATTCGGATTTTTGCTTATAAACACCAATTCCTTCAGTCAAAACAAGTTCAAACTCCTATGTCCTTCATATATATCCATTATAAGAAGGTTCCATGCATAAACCTCTTTAAATGACCTTGTTTGATAAAGAAAAACAGGAATAGCCTTACTTTTGCGAGTTAAAGCCAAATTGTTATTTTTGCTATAAAATGAATTCCTTCAGTCAAAACAAGTTCAAACTAATTTGTCCTCCATATATATCAATTCTAAGTAGGTTCCATGCATAACCCTCTTTAAATGACCTTGTATGAGAAAGAAAAACAGAAATAGCCTTCTTTTGCGGAATTAAGACGAAATTCGGAATTTTGCTTATAAACACCAATTCCTTCAGTCAAAACAAGTTCAAACTCCTATGTCCTTCATATATATCCATTCTAAGAAGGTTCCATGCATAAACATCTTTAAATGACCTTGTTTGAGAAAGAAAAACAGGAATAGCCTTACTTTTGCGAGTTAAAGCCAAAATGGTATTTTTGCTATAAAATGAATTCCTTCAGTCAAAACAAGTTCAAACTAATTTGTCCTTCATATATATCCATTCTAAGAAGGTTCCATGCATAAACCTCTTTAAATGACCTTGTTTGAGACAGAAAAACAGGAATAGCCTTACTTTTGCGAGTTAAAGCCAAATTGGTAATTTTGCTATAAAATGAATTCCTTCAGTCAAAACAAGTTCAAACTAATTTGTCCTTCATATATATCAATTCTAAGTAGGTTCCATGCATAACCCTCTTTAAATGACCTTGTTTGAGAAAGACAAACAGGAATAGCCTTCTTTTGCGGAATTAAGACGAAATTCGGATTTTAGCTTATAAACACCAATTCCTTCAGTCAAAACAAGTTCAAACTCCTAGGTCCTTCATATATATCCATTCTAAGAAGGTTCCATGCTTCAACCTCTTTAAATGACCTTGTTTGAGAAAGAAAAATAGGAATAGCCTTACTTTTGCGAGTTAAAGCCAAATTGGTATTTTTGCTATAAAATGAATTCCTTCAGTCAAAACAAGTTCAAACTAATTTGTCCTTCATATATATCCATTCTAAGAAGGTTCCATGCATAAACCTCTTTAAATGACCTTGTTTGAGAAAGAAAAACAGGAATAGCCTTACTTTTGCGAGTTAAAGCCAAATTGGTATTTTTGCTATAAAATGAATTCCTTCAGTCAAAACAAGTTCAAACTAATTTGTCCTTCATATATATCAATTCTAAGTAGGTTCCATGCATAACCTTCTTTAAATGACCTTGTATGAGAAAGAAAAACAGGAATAGCCTTCTTTTGCGGAATTAAGACGAAATTCGGATTTTAGCTTATAAACACCAATTCCTTCAGTCAAAACAAGTTCAAACTCCTATGTCCTTCATATATATCCATTCTAAGAAGGTTCCATGCTTCAACCTCTTTAAATGACCTTGTTTGAGAAAGAAAAATAGGAATAGCCTTACTTTTGCGAGTTAAAGCCAAATTGGTATTTTTGCTATAAAATGAATTCCTTCAGTCAAAACAAGTTCAAACTAATTTGTCCTTCATATATATCCATTCTAAGAAGGTTCCATGCATAAACCTCTTTAAATGACCTTGTTTGAGAAAGAAAAACAGGAATAGCCTTACTTTTGCGAGTTAAAGCCAAATTGGTATTTTTGCTATAAAATGAATTCCTTCAGTCAAAACAAGTTCAAACTAATTTGTCCTTCATATATATCAATTCTAAGTAGGTTCCATGCATAACCTTCTTTAAATGACCTTGTATGAGAAAGAAAAACAGGAATAGCCTTCTTTTGCGGAATTAAGACGAAATTCGGATTTTTGCTTATAAACACCAATTCCTTCAGTCAAAACAAGTTCAAACTCCTATGTCCTTCATATATATCCATTCTAAAAAGGTTCCATGCATAAACCTCTTTAAATGACCTTGTTTGAGAAAGAAAAACAGGAATAGCCTTACTTTTGCGGGTTAAAGCCAAATTGGTATTTTTGCTATAAAATGAATTCCTTCAGTCAAAACAAGTTCAAACTAATTTGTCCTTCATATATATCAATTCTAAGTAGGTTTCATGCATAACCCTCTTTAAATGACCTTGTATGAGAAAGAAAAACAGGAATAGCCTTCTTTTGCGGAATTAAGACGAAATTCGGATTTTTGCTTATAAACACCAATTCCTTCAGTCAAAACAAGTTCAAACTCCTATGTCCTTCATATATATCCATTCTAAGAAGGTTCCATGCATAAACCTCTTTAAATGACCTTGTTTGAGAAAGAAAAATAGGAATAGCCTTACTTTTGCGAGTTAAAGCCAAATTGGTATTTTTGCTATAAAATGAATTCCTTCAGTCAAAACAAGTTCAAACTAATTTGTCCTTCATATATATCAATTCTAAGTAGGTTCCATGCATAAACCTCTTTAAATGACCTTGTATGAGAAAGAAAAACAGGAATAGCCTTATTTTGCGGAATTAAGACGAAATTCAGATTTTTGCTTATAAACACCAATTCCTTCAGTCAAAACAAGTTCAAACACCTATGTCCTTCATATATATCCATTCTAAGAAGGTTCCATGCATAAACCTCTTTAAATGACCTTGTTTGAGAGTTAAAGCCAAATTGGTATTTTTGCTATAAAATGAATTTCTTCAGTCAAAAAAAGTTCAAACTAATTTGTCCTTCATATATATCCATTCTAAGAAGGTTCCATAAATAAACCTCTTTAAATGACCTTGTTTGAGAAAGAAAAACAGGAATAGCCTTATTTTGCGGAATTAAGACGAAATTCGGATTTTTGCTTACAAACACCAATTCCTTCAGTCAAAACAAGTTCAAACTCCTATGTCCTTCATATATATCCATTCTAAGAAGGTTCCATGCATAAACCTCTTTAAATGACCTTGTATGAGTCAGAAAAACAGGAATAGCCTTCTTTTGCGGAATTAAGACGAAATTCGGATTTTTGCTTATAAACACCAATTCCTTCAGTCAAAACAAGTTCAAACTCCTATGTCCTTCATATATATCCATTCTAAGAAGGTTCCATGCATAAACCTCTTTAAATGACCTTGTTTGAGAAAGAAAAACAGGAATAGCCTTACTTTTGCGAGTTAAAGCCAAATTGGTATTTTTGCTATAAAATGAATTCCTTCAGTCAAAACAAGTTCAAACTAATTTGTCCTTCATATATATCCATTCTAAGAAGGTTCCATGCATAAACCTCTTTAAATGACTTTGTTTGAGAAAGAAAAACAGGAATAGCCTTAATATTGCGAGTTAAAGCCAAATTGGTATTTTTGCTATAAAATGAATTCCTTCAGTCAAAACAAGTTCAAACTAATTTGTCCTTCATATATATCCATTCTAAGAAGGTTCCATAAATAAACCTCTTTAAATGACCTTGTTTGAGAAAGAAAAACAGGAATAGCCTTCTTTTGCGGAATTAAGACGAAATTCGGATTTTTGCTTATAAACACCAATTCCTTCAGTCAAAACAAGTTCAAACTCCTATGTCCTTCATATATATCCATTATAAGAAGGTTCCATGCATAAACCTCTTTAAATGACCTTGTTTGATAAAGAAAAACAGGAATAGCCTTACTTTTGCGAGTTAAAGCCAAATTGTTATTTTTGCTATAAAATGAATTCCTTCAGTCAAAACAAGTTCAAACTAATTTGTCCTCCATATATATCAATTCTAAGTAGGTTCCATGCATAACCCTCTTTAAATGACCTTGTATGAGAAAGAAAAACAGAAATAGCCTTCTTTTGCGGAATTAAGACGAAATTCGGAATTTTGCTTATAAACACCAATTCCTTCAGTCAAAACAAGTTCAAACTCCTATGTCCTTCATATATATCCATTCTAAGAAGGTTCCATGCATAAACATCTTTAAATGACCTTGTTTGAGAAAGAAAAACAGGAATAGCCTTACTTTTGCGAGTTAAAGCCAAAATGGTATTTTTGCTATAAAATGAATTCCTTCAGTCAAAACAAGTTCAAACTAATTTGTCCTTCATATATATCCATTCTAAGAAGGTTCCATGCATAAACCTCT
Organism: Odontesthes bonariensis; assembly: GCF_027942865.1. NCBI lineage: Eukaryota > Metazoa > Chordata > Actinopteri > Atheriniformes > Atherinopsidae > Odontesthes > Odontesthes bonariensis. The sequence goes on along the minus strand of NC_134524.1, from coordinate 29,142,928 downwards.
TTAAATGACCTTGTTTGAGACAGAAAAACAGGAATAGCCTTACTTTTGCGAGTTAAAGCCAAATTGGTAATTTTGCTATAAAATGAATTCCTTCAGTCAAAACAAGTTCAAACTAATTTGTCCTTCATATATATCAATTCTAAGTAGGTTCCATGCATAACCCTCTTTAAATGACCTTGTTTGAGAAAGACAAACAGGAATAGCCTTCTTTTGCGGAATTAAGACGAAATTCGGATTTTAGCTTATAAACACCAATTCCTTCAGTCAAAACAAGTTCAAACTCCTAGGTCCTTCATATATATCCATTCTAAGAAGGTTCCATGCTTCAACCTCTTTAAATGACCTTGTTTGAGAAAGAAAAATAGGAATAGCCTTACTTTTGCGAGTTAAAGCCAAATTGGTATTTTTGCTATAAAATGAATTCCTTCAGTCAAAACAAGTTCAAACTAATTTGTCCTTCATATATATCCATTCTAAGAAGGTTCCATGCATAAACCTCTTTAAATGACCTTGTTTGAGAAAGAAAAACAGGAATAGCCTTACTTTTGCGAGTTAAAGCCAAATTGGTATTTTTGCTATAAAATGAATTCCTTCAGTCAAAACAAGTTCAAACTAATTTGTCCTTCATATATATCAATTCTAAGTAGGTTCCATGCATAACCTTCTTTAAATGACCTTGTATGAGAAAGAAAAACAGGAATAGCCTTCTTTTGCGGAATTAAGACGAAATTCGGATTTTAGCTTATAAACACCAATTCCTTCAGTCAAAACAAGTTCAAACTCCTATGTCCTTCATATATATCCATTCTAAGAAGGTTCCATGCTTCAACCTCTTTAAATGACCTTGTTTGAGAAAGAAAAATAGGAATAGCCTTACTTTTGCGAGTTAAAGCCAAATTGGTATTTTTGCTATAAAATGAATTCCTTCAGTCAAAACAAGTTCAAACTAATTTGTCCTTCATATATATCCATTCTAAGAAGGTTCCATGCATAAACCTCTTTAAATGACCTTGTTTGAGAAAGAAAAACAGGAATAGCCTTACTTTTGCGAGTTAAAGCCAAATTGGTATTTTTGCTATAAAATGAATTCCTTCAGTCAAAACAAGTTCAAACTAATTTGTCCTTCATATATATCAATTCTAAGTAGGTTCCATGCATAACCCTCTTTAAATGACCTTGTTTGAGAAAGACAAACAGGAATAGCCTTCTTTTGCGGAATTAAGACGAAATTCGGATTTTAGCTTATAAACACCAATTCCTTCAGTCAAAACAAGTTCAAACTCCTAGGTCCTTCATATATATCCATTCTAAGAAGGTTCCATGCTTCAACCTCTTTAAATGACCTTGTTTGAGAAAGAAAAATAGGAATAGCCTTACTTTTGCGAGTTAAAGCCAAATTGGTATTTTTGCTATAAAATGAATTCCTTCAGTCAAAACAAGTTCAAACTAATTTGTCCTTCATATATATCCATTCTAAGAAGGTTCCATGCATAAACCTCTTTAAATGACCTTGTTTGAGAAAGAAAAACAGGAATAGCCTTACTTTTGCGAGTTAAAGCCAAATTGGTATTTTTGCTATAAAATGAATTCCTTCAGTCAAAACAAGTTCAAACTAATTTGTCCTTCATATATATCAATTCTAAGTAGGTTCCATGCATAACCTTCTTTAAATGACCTTGTATGAGAAAGAAAAACAGGAATAGCCTTCTTTTGCGGAATTAAGACGAAATTCGGATTTTAGCTTATAAACACCAATTCCTTCAGTCAAAACAAGTTCAAACTCCTATGTCCTTCATATATATCCATTCTAAGAAGGTTCCATGCTTCAACCTCTTTAAATGACCTTGTTTGAGAAAGAAAAATAGGAATAGCCTTACTTTTGCGAGTTAAAGCCAAATTGGTATTTTTGCTATAAAATGAATTCCTTCAGTCAAAACAAGTTCAAACTAATTTGTCCTTCATATATATCCATTCTAAGAAGGTTCCATGCATAAACCTCTTTAAATGACCTTGTTTGAGAAAGAAAAACAGGAATAGCCTTACTTTTGCGAGTTAAAGCCAAATTGGTATTTTTGCTATAAAATGAATTCCTTCAGTCAAAACAAGTTCAAACTAATTTGTCCTTCATATATATCAATTCTAAGTAGGTTCCATGCATAACCTTCTTTAAATGACCTTGTATGAGAAAGAAAAACAGGAATAGCCTTCTTTTGCGGAATTAAGACGAAATTCGGATTTTTGCTTATAAACACCAATTCCTTCAGTCAAAACAAGTTCAAACTCCTATGTCCTTCATATATATCCATTCTAAAAAGGTTCCATGCATAAACCTCTTTAAATGACCTTGTTTGAGAAAGAAAAACAGGAATAGCCTTACTTTTGCGGGTTAAAGCCAAATTGGTATTTTTGCTATAAAATGAATTCCTTCAGTCAAAACAAGTTCAAACTAATTTGTCCTTCATATATATCAATTCTAAGTAGGTTTCATGCATAACCCTCTTTAAATGACCTTGTATGAGAAAGAAAAACAGGAATAGCCTTCTTTTGCGGAATTAAGACGAAATTCGGATTTTTGCTTATAAACACCAATTCCTTCAGTCAAAACAAGTTCAAACTCCTATGTCCTTCATATATATCCATTCTAAGAAGGTTCCATGCATAAACCTCTTTAAATGACCTTGTTTGAGAAAGAAAAATAGGAATAGCCTTACTTTTGCGAGTTAAAGCCAAATTGGTATTTTTGCTATAAAATGAATTCCTTCAGTCAAAACAAGTTCAAACTAATTTGTCCTTCATATATATCAATTCTAAGTAGGTTCCATGCATAAACCTCTTTAAATGACCTTGTATGAGAAAGAAAAACAGGAATAGCCTTATTTTGCGGAATTAAGACGAAATTCAGATTTTTGCTTATAAACACCAATTCCTTCAGTCAAAACAAGTTCAAACACCTATGTCCTTCATATATATCCATTCTAAGAAGGTTCCATGCATAAACCTCTTTAAATGACCTTGTTTGAGAGTTAAAGCCAAATTGGTATTTTTGCTATAAAATGAATTCCTTCAGTCAAAACAAGTTCAAACTAATTTGTCCTTCATATATATCAATTCTAAGTAGGTTCCATGCATAACCTTCTTTAAATGACCTTGTATGAGAAAGAAAAACAGGAATAGCCTTCTTTTGCGGAATTAAGACGAAATTCGGATTTTAGCTTATAAACACCAATTCCTTCAGTCAAAACAAGTTCAAACTCCTATGTCCTTCATATATGTCCATTCTAAGAAGGTTCCATGCTTCAACCTCTTTAAATGACCTTGTTTGAGAAAGAAAAATAGGAATAGCCTTACTTTTGCGAGTTAAAGCCAAATTGGTATTTTTGCTATAAAATGAATTCCTTCAGTCAAAACAAGTTCAAACTAATTTGTCCTTCATATATATCCATTCTAAGAAGGTTCCATGCATAAACCTCTTTAAATGACCTTGTTTGAGAAAGAAAAACAGGAATAGCCTTACTTTTGCGAGTTAAAGCCAAATTGGTATTTTTGCTATAAAATGAATTCCTTCAGTCAAAACAAGTTCAAACTAATTTGTCCTTCATATATATCAATTCTAAGTAGGTTCCATGCATAACCTTCTTTAAATGACCTTGTATGAGAAAGAAAAACAGGAATAGCCTTCTTTTGCGGAATTAAGACGAAATTCGGATTTTTGCTTATAAACACCAATTCCTTCAGTCAAAACAAGTTCAAACTCCTATGTCCTTCATATATATCCATTCTAAAAAGGTTCCATGCATAAACCTCTTTAAATGACCTTGTTTGAGAAAGAAAAACAGGAATAGCCTTACTTTTGCGGGTTAAAGCCAAATTGGTATTTTTGCTATAAAATGAATTCCTTCAGTCAAAACAAGTTCAAACTAATTTGTCCTTCATATATATCAATTCTAAGTAGGTTTCATGCATAACCCTCTTTAAATGACCTTGTATGAGAAAGAAAAACAGGAATAGCCTTCTTTTGCGGAATTAAGACGAAATTCGGATTTTTGCTTATAAACACCAATTCCTTCAGTCAAAACAAGTTCAAACTCCTATGTCCTTCATATATATCCATTCTAAGAAGGTTCCATGCATAAACCTCTTTAAATGACCTTGTTTGAGAAAGAAAAATAGGAATAGCCTTACTTTTGCGAGTTAAAGCCAAATTGGTATTTTTGCTATAAAATGAATTCCTTCAGTCAAAACAAGTTCAAACTAATTTGTCCTTCATATATATCAATTCTAAGTAGGTTCCATGCATAAACCTCTTTAAATGACCTTGTATGAGAAAGAAAAACAGGAATAGCCTTATTTTGCGGAATTAAGACGAAATTCAGATTTTTGCTTATAAACACCAATTCCTTCAGTCAAAACAAGTTCAAACACCTATGTCCTTCATATATATCCATTCTAAGAAGGTTCCATGCATAAACCTCTTTAAATGACCTTGTTTGAGAGTTAAAGCCAAATTGGTATTTTTGCTATAAAATGAATTCCTTCAGTCAAAACAAGTTCAAACTAATTTGTCCTTCATATATATCCATTCTAAGAAGGTTCCATAAATAAACCTCTTTAAATGACCTTGTTTGAGAAAGAAAAACAGGAATAGCCTTCTTTTGCGGAATTAAGACGAAATTCGGATTTTTGCTTATAAACACCAATTCCTTCAGTCAAAACAAGTTCAAACTCCTATGTCCTTCATATATATCCATTATAAGAAGGTTCCATGCATAAACCTCTTTAAATGACCTTGTTTGATAAAGAAAAACAGGAATAGCCTTACTTTTGCGAGTTAAAGCCAAATTGTTATTTTTGCTATAAAATGAATTCCTTCAGTCAAAACAAGTTCAAACTAATTTGTCCTCCATATATATCAATTCTAAGTAGGTTCCATGCATAACCCTCTTTAAATGACCTTGTATGAGAAAGAAAAACAGAAATAGCCTTCTTTTGCGGAATTAAGACGAAATTCGGAATTTTGCTTATAAACACCAATTCCTTCAGTCAAAACAAGTTCAAACTCCTATGTCCTTCATATATATCCATTCTAAGAAGGTTCCATGCATAAACATCTTTAAATGACCTTGTTTGAGAAAGAAAAACAGGAATAGCCTTACTTTTGCGAGTTAAAGCCAAAATGGTATTTTTGCTATAAAATGAATTCCTTCAGTCAAAACAAGTTCAAACTAATTTGTCCTTCATATATATCCATTCTAAGAAGGTTCCATGCATAAACCTCTTTAAATGACCTTGTTTGAGACAGAAAAACAGGAATAGCCTTACTTTTGCGAGTTAAAGCCAAATTGGTAATTTTGCTATAAAATGAATTCCTTCAGTCAAAACAAGTTCAAACTAATTTGTCCTTCATATATATCAATTCTAAGTAGGTTCCATGCATAACCCTCTTTAAATGACCTTGTTTGAGAAAGACAAACAGGAATAGCCTTCTTTTGCGGAATTAAGACGAAATTCGGATTTTAGCTTATAAACACCAATTCCTTCAGTCAAAACAAGTTCAAACTCCTAGGTCCTTCATATATATCCATTCTAAGAAGGTTCCATGCTTCAACCTCTTTAAATGACCTTGTTTGAGAAAGAAAAATAGGAATAGCCTTACTTTTGCGAGTTAAAGCCAAATTGGTATTTTTGCTATAAAATGAATTCCTTCAGTCAAAACAAGTTCAAACTAATTTGTCCTTCATATATATCCATTCTAAGAAGGTTCCATGCATAAACCTCTTTAAATGACCTTGTTTGAGAAAGAAAAACAGGAATAGCCTTACTTTTGCGAGTTAAAGCCAAATTGGTATTTTTGCTATAAAATGAATTCCTTCAGTCAAAACAAGTTCAAACTAATTTGTCCTTCATATATATCAATTCTAAGTAGGTTCCATGCATAACCTTCTTTAAATGACCTTGTATGAGAAAGAAAAACAGGAATAGCCTTCTTTTGCGGAATTAAGACGAAATTCGGATTTTAGCTTATAAACACCAATTCCTTCAGTCAAAACAAGTTCAAACTCCTATGTCCTTCATATATATCCATTCTAAGAAGGTTCCATGCTTCAACCTCTTTAAATGACCTTGTTTGAGAAAGAAAAATAGGAATAGCCTTACTTTTGCGAGATAAAGCCAAATTGGTATTTTTGCTATAAAATGAATTCCTTCAGTCAAAACAAGTTCAAACTAATTTGTCCTTCATATATATCCATTCTAAGAAGGTTCCATGCATAAACCTCTTTAAATGACTTTGTTTGAGAAAGAAAAACAGGAATAGCCTTAATATTGCGAGTTAAAGCCAAATTGGTATTTTTGCTATAAAATGAATTCCTTCAGTCAAAACAAGTTCAAACTAATTTGTCCTTCATATATATCCATTCTAAGAAGGTTCCATAAATAAACCTCTTTAAATGACCTTGTTTGAGAAAGAAAAACAGGAATAGCCTTCTTTTGCGGAATTAAGACGAAATTCGGATTTTTGCTTATAAACACCAATTCCTTCAGTCAAAACAAGTTCAAACTCCTATGTCCTTCATATATATCCATTATAAGAAGGTTCCATGCATAAACCTCTTTAAATGACCTTGTTTGATAAAGAAAAACAGGAATAGCCTTACTTTTGCGAGTTAAAGCCAAATTGTTATTTTTGCTATAAAATGAATTCCTTCAGTCAAAACAAGTTCAAACTAATTTGTCCTCCATATATATCAATTCTAAGTAGGTTCCATGCATAACCCTCTTTAAATGACCTTGTATGAGAAAGAAAAACAGAAATAGCCTTCTTTTGCGGAATTAAGACGAAATTCGGAATTTTGCTTATAAACACCAATTCCTTCAGTCAAAACAAGTTCAAACTCCTATGTCCTTCATATATATCCATTCTAAGAAGGTTCCATGCATAAACATCTTTAAATGACCTTGTTTGAGAAAGAAAAACAGGAATAGCCTTACTTTTGCGAGTTAAAGCCAAAATGGTATTTTTGCTATAAAATGAATTCCTTCAGTCAAAACAAGTTCAAACTAATTTGTCCTTCATATATATCCATTCTAAGAAGGTTCCATGCATAAACCTCTTTAAATGACCTTGTTTGAGACAGAAAAACAGGAATAGCCTTACTTTTGCGAGTTAAAGCCAAATTGGTAATTTTGCTATAAAATGAATTCCTTCAGTCAAAACAAGTTCAAACTAATTTGTCCTTCATATATATCAATTCTAAGTAGGTTCCATGCATAACCCTCTTTAAATGACCTTGTTTGAGAAAGACAAACAGGAATAGCCTTCTTTTGCGGAATTAAGACGAAATTCGGATTTTAGCTTATAAACACCAATTCCTTCAGTCAAAACAAGTTCAAACTCCTAGGTCCTTCATATATATCCATTCTAAGAAGGTTCCATGCTTCAACCTCTTTAAATGACCTTGTTTGAGAAAGAAAAATAGGAATAGCCTTACTTTTGCGAGTTAAAGCCAAATTGGTATTTTTGCTATAAAATGAATTCCTTCAGTCAAAACAAGTTCAAACTAATTTGTCCTTCATATATATCCATTCTAAGAAGGTTCCATGCATAAACCTCTTTAAATGACCTTGTTTGAGAAAGAAAAACAGGAATAGCCTTACTTTTGCGAGTTAAAGCCAAATTGGTATTTTTGCTATAAAATGAATTCCTTCAGTCAAAACAAGTTCAAACTAATTTGTCCTTCATATATATCAATTCTAAGTAGGTTCCATGCATAACCTTCTTTAAATGACCTTGTATGAGAAAGAAAAACAGGAATAGCCTTCTTTTGCGGAATTAAGACGAAATTCGGATTTTAGCTTATAAACACCAATTCCTTCAGTCAAAACAAGTTCAAACTCCTATGTCCTTCATATATATCCATTCTAAGAAGGTTCCATGCTTCAACCTCTTTAAATGACCTTGTTTGAGAAAGAAAAATAGGAATAGCCTTACTTTTGCGAGATAAAGCCAAATTGGTATTTTTGCTATAAAATGAATTCCTTCAGTCAAAACAAGTTCAAACTAATTTGTCCTTCATATATATCCATTCTAAGAAGGTTCCATGCATAAACCTCTTTAAATGACTTTGTTTGAGAAAGAAAAACAGGAATAGCCTTAATATTGCGAGTTAAAGCCAAATTGGTATTTTTGCTATAAAATGAATTCCTTCAGTCAAAACAAGTTCAAACTAATTTGTCCTTCATATATATCCATTCTAAGAAGGTTCCATAAATAAACCTCTTTAAATGACCTTGTTTGAGAAAGAAAAACAGGAATAGCCTTCTTTTGCGGAATTAAGACGAAATTCGGATTTTTGCTTATAAACACCAATTCCTTCAGTCAAAACAAGTTCAAACTCCTATGTCCTTCATATATATCCATTATAAGAAGGTTCCATGCATAAACCTCTTTAAATGACCTTGTTTGATAAAGAAAAACAGGAATAGCCTTACTTTTGCGAGTTAAAGCCAAATTGTTATTTTTGCTATAAAATGAATTCCTTCAGTCAAAACAAGTTCAAACTAATTTGTCCTCCATATATATCAATTCTAAGTAGGTTCCATGCATAACCCTCTTTAAATGACCTTGTATGAGAAAGAAAAACAGAAATAGCCTTCTTTTGCGGAATTAAGACGAAATTCGGAATTTTGCTTATAAACACCAATTCCTTCAGTCAAAACAAGTTCAAACTCCTATGTCCTTCATATATATCCATTCTAAGAAGGTTCCATGCATAAACATCTTTAAATGACCTTGTTTGAGAAAGAAAAACAGGAATAGCCTTACTTTTGCGAGTTAAAGCCAAAATGGTATTTTTGCTATAAAATGAATTCCTTCAGTCAAAACAAGTTCAAACTAATTTGTCCTTCATATATATCCATTCTAAGAAGGTTCCATGCATAAACCTCTTTAAATGACCTTGTTTGAGACAGAAAAACAGGAATAGCCTTACTTTTGCGAGTTAAAGCCAAATTGGTAATTTTGCTATAAAATGAATTCCTTCAGTCAAAACAAGTTCAAACTAATTTGTCCTTCATATATATCAATTCTAAGTAGGTTCCATGCATAACCCTCTTTAAATGACCTTGTTTGAGAAAGACAAACAGGAATAGCCTTCTTTTGCGGAATTAAGACGAAATTCGGATTTTAGCTTATAAACACCAATTCCTTCAGTCAAAACAAGTTCAAACTCCTAGGTCCTTCATATATATCCATTCTAAGAAGGTTCCATGCTTCAACCTCTTTAAATGACCTTGTTTGAGAAAGAAAAATAGGAATAGCCTTACTTTTGCGAGTTAAAGCCAAATTGGTATTTTTGCTATAAAATGAATTCCTTCAGTCAAAACAAGTTCAAACTAATTTGTCCTTCATATATATCCATTCTAAGAAGGTTCCATGCATAAACCTCTTTAAATGACCTTGTTTGAGAAAGAAAAACAGGAATAGCCTTACTTTTGCGAGTTAAAGCCAAATTGGTATTTTTGCTATAAAATGAATTCCTTCAGTCAAAACAAGTTCAAACTAATTTGTCCTTCATATATATCAATTCTAAGTAGGTTCCATGCATAACCTTCTTTAAATGACCTTGTATGAGAAAGAAAAACAGGAATAGCCTTCTTTTGCGGAATTAAGACGAAATTCGGATTTTAGCTTATAAACACCAATTCCTTCAGTCAAAACAAGTTCAAACTCCTATGTCCTTCATATATATCCATTCTAAGAAGGTTCCATGCTTCAACCTCTTTAAATGACCTTGTTTGAGAAAGAAAAATAGGAATAGCCTTACTTTTGCGAGTTAAAGCCAAATTGGTATTTTTGCTATAAAATGAATTCCTTCAGTCAAAACAAGTTCAAACTAATTTGTCCTTCATATATATCCATTCTAAGAAGGTTCCATGCATAAACCTCTTTAAATGACCTTGTTTGAGAAAGAAAAACAGGAATAGCCTTACTTTTGCGAGTTAAAGCCAAATTGGTATTTTTGCTATAAAATGAATTCCTTCAGTCAAAACAAGTTCAAACTAATTTGTCCTTCATATATATCAATTCTAAGTAGGTTCCATGCATAACCCTCTTTAAATGACCTTGTTTGAGAAAGACAAACAGGAATAGCCTTCTTTTGCGGAATTAAGACGAAATTCGGATTTTAGCTTATAAACACCAATTCCTTCAGTCAAAACAAGTTCAAACTCCTAGGTCCTTCATATATATCCATTCTAAGAAGGTTCCATGCTTCAACCTCTTTAAATGACCTTGTTTGAGAAAGAAAAATAGGAATAGCCTTACTTTTGCGAGTTAAAGCCAAATTAGTATTTTTGCTATAAAATGAATTCCTTCAGTCAAAACAAGTTCAAACTAATTTGTCCTTCATATATATCCATTCTAAGAAGGTTCCATGCATAAACCTCTTTAAATGACCTTGTTTGAGAAAGAAAAACAGGAATAGCCTTACTTTTGCGAGTTAAAGCCAAATTGGTATTTTTGCTATAAAATGAATTCCTTCAGTCAAAACAAGTTCAAACTAATTTGTCCTTCATATATATCAATTCTAAGTAGGTTCCATGCATAACCTTCTTTAAATGACCTTGTATGAGAAAGAAAAACAGGAATAGCCTTCTTTTGCGGAATTAAGACGAAATTCGGATTTTAGCTTATAAACACCAATTCCTTCAGTCAAAACAAGTTCAAACTCCTATGTCCTTCATATATATCCATTCTAAGAAGGTTCCATGCTTCAACCTCTTTAAATGACCTTGTTTGAGAAAGAAAAATAGGAATAGCCTTACTTTTGCGAGTTAAAGCCAAATTGGTATTTTTGCTATAAAATGAATTCCTTCAGTCAAAACAAGTTCAAACTAATTTGTCCTTCATATATATCCATTCTAAGAAGGTTCCATGCATAAACCTCTTTAAATGACCTTGTTTGAGAAAGAAAAACAGGAATAGCCTTACTTTTGCGAGTTAAAGCCAAATTGGTATTTTTGCTATAAAATGAATTCCTTCAGTCAAAACAAGTTCAAACTAATTTGTCCTTCATATATATCAATTCTAAGTAGGTTCCATGCATAACCTTCTTTAAATGACCTTGTATGAGAAAGAAAAACAGGAATAGCCTTCTTTTGCGGAATTAAGACGAAATTCGGATTTTTGCTTATAAACACCAATTCCTTCAGTCAAAACAAGTTCAAACTCCTATGTCCTTCATATATATCCATTCTAAAAAGGTTCCATGCATAAACCTCTTTAAATGACCTTGTTTGAGAAAGAAAAACAGGAATAGCCTTACTTTTGCGGGTTAAAGCCAAATTGGTATTTTTGCTATAAAATGAATTCCTTCAGTCAAAACAAGTTCAAACTAATTTGTCCTTCATATATATCAATTCTAAGTAGGTTTCATGCATAACCCTCTTTAAATGACCTTGTATGAGAAAGAAAAACAGGAATAGCCTTCTTTTGCGGAATTAAGACGAAATTCGGATTTTTGCTTATAAACACCAATTCCTTCAGTCAAAACAAGTTCAAACTCCTATGTCCTTCATATATATCCATTCTAAGAAGGTTCCATGCATAAACCTCTTTAAATGACCTTGTTTGAGAAAGAAAAATAGGAATAGCCTTACTTTTGCGAGTTAAAGCCAAATTGGTATTTTTGCTATAAAATGAATTCCTTCAGTCAAAACAAGTTCAAACTAATTTGTCCTTCATATATATCAATTCTAAGTAGGTTCCATGCATAAACCTCTTTAAATGACCTTGTATGAGAAAGAAAAACAGGAATAGCCTTATTTTGCGGAATTAAGACGAAATTCAGATTTTTGCTTATAAACACCAATTCCTTCAGTCAAAACAAGTTCAAACACCTATGTCCTTCATATATATCCATTCTAAGAAGGTTCCATGCATAAACCTCTTTAAATGACCTTGTTTGAGAGTTAAAGCCAAATTGGTATTTTTGCTATAAAATGAATTTCTTCAGTCAAAAAAAGTTCAAACTAATTTGTCCTTCATATATATCCATTCTAAGAAGGTTCCATAAATAAACCTCTTTAAATGACCTTGTTTGAGAAAGCAAAACAGGAATAGCCTTCTTTTGCGGAATTAAGACGAAATTCGGATTTTTGCTTATAAACACCAATTCCTTCGGTCAAAACAAGTTCAAACTCCTATGTCCTTCATATATATCCATTCTAAGAAGGTTCCATGCATAAACCTCTTTAAATTACCTTGTTTGAGAGTTAAAGCCAAATTGGTATTTTTGCTATAAAATGAATTTCTTCAGTCAAAAAAAGTTCAAACTAATTTGTCCTTCATATATATCCATTCTAAGAAGGTTCCATGCATAAACCTCTTTAAATGACCTTGTTTGAGAAAGAAAAACAGGAATAGCCTTACTTTTGCGAGTTAAAGCCAAATTGGTATTTTTGCTATAAAATGAATTCCTTCAGTCAAAACAAGTTCAAACTAATTTGTCCTTCATATATATCCATTCTAAGAAGGTTCCATGCATAAACCTCTTTAAATGACCTTGTATGAGAAAGAAAAACAGGAATAGCCTTATTTTGCGGAATTAAGACGAAATTCAGATTTTTGCTTATAAACACCAATTCCTTCAGTCAAAACAAGTTCAAACACCTATGTCCTTCATATATATCCATTCTAAGAAGGTTCCATGCATAAACCTCTTTAAATGACCTTGTTTGAGAGTTAAAGCCAAATTGGTATTTTTGCTATAAAATGAATTTCTTCAGTCAAAAAAAGTTCAAACTAATTTGTCCTTCATATATATCCATTCTAAGAAGGTTCCATAAATAAACCTCTTTAAATGACCTTGTTTGAGAAAGCAAAACAGGAATAGCCTTCTTTTGCGGAATTAAGACGAAATTCGGATTTTTGCTTATAAACACCAATTCCTTCGGTCAAAACAAGTTCAAACTCCTATGTCCTTCATATATATCCATTCTAAGAAGGTTCCATGCATAAACCTCTTTAAATTACCTTGTTTGAGAGTTAAAGCCAAATTGGTATTTTTGATATAAAATGAATTTCTTCAGTCAAAAAAAGTTCAAACTAATTTGTCCTTCATATATATCCATTCTAAGAAGGTTCCATGCATAAACCTCTTTAAATGACCTTGTTTGAGAAAGAAAAACAGGAATAGCCTTACTTTTGCGAGTTAAAGCCAAATTGGTATTTTTGCTATAAAATGAATTCCTTCAGTCAAAACAAGTTCAAACTAATTTGTCCTTCATATATATCCATTCTAAGAAGGTTCCATGCATAAACCTCTTTAAATGACCTTGTTTGAGAAAGAAAAACAGGAATAGCCTTCTTTTGCGGAATTAAGACGAAATTTGGATTTTTGCTTATAAACACCAATTCCTTCAGTCAAAACAAGTTCAAACTCCTATGTCCTTCATATATATCCATTCTAAGAAGGTTCCATGCATAAACCTCTTTAAATGACCTTGTTTGAGAGTTAAAGCCAAATTGGTATTTTTGCTATAAAATGAATTTCTTCAGTCAAAAAAAGTTCAAACTAATTTGTCCTTCATATATATCCATTCTAAGAAGGTTCCATGCATAAACCTCTTTAAATGACCTTGTTTGAGAAAGAAAAACAGGAATAGCCTTACTTTTGCGAGTTAAAGCCAAATTGGTATTTTTGCTATAAAATGAATTCCTTCAGTCAAAACAAGTTCAAACTAATTTGTCCTTCATATATATCCATTCTAAGAAGGTTCCATGCATAAACCTCTTTAAATGACCTTGTTTGAGAAAGAAAAACAGGAATAGCCTTCTTTTGCGGAATTAAGACGAAATTTGGATTTTTGCTTATAAACACCAATTCCTTCAGTCAAAACAAGTTCAAACTCCTATGTCCTTCATATATATCCATTCTAAGAAGGTTCCATGCATAAACCTCTTTAAATGACCTTGTTTGAGAAAGAAAAACAGGAATAGCCTTACTTTTGCGAGTTAAAGCCAAATTGGTATTTTTGCTATAAAATGAATTCCTTCAGTCAAAACAAGTTCAAACTAATTTGTCCTTCATATATATCCATTCTAAGAAGGTTCCATAAATAAACCTCTTTAAATGACCTTGTTTGAGAAAGCAAAACAGGAATAGCCTTCTTTTGCGGAATTAAGACGAAATTCGGATTTTTGCTTATAAACACCAATTCCTTCAGTCAAAACAAGTTCAAACTCCTATGTCCTTCATATATATCCATTATAAGAAGGTTGCATGCATAAACCTCTTTAAATGACCTTGTTTGATAAAGAAAAACAGGAATAGCCTTACTTTTGCGAGTTAAAGCCAAATTGTTATTTTTGCTATAAAATGAATTCCTTCAGTCAAAACAAGTTCAAACTAATTTGTCCTTCATATATATCCATGCTAAGAAGGTTCCATGCATAAACCTCTTTAAATGACCTTGTTTGAGAAAGAAAAACAGGAATAGCCTTACTTTTGCGAGTTAAAGCCAAATTGGTATTTTTGCTATAAAATGAATTCCTTCAGTCAAAACAAGTTCAAACTAATTTGTCCTTCATATATATCAATTCTAAGTAGGTTCCATGCATAACCCTCTTTAATGACCTTGTATGAGAAAGAAAAACAGGAATAGCCTTATTTTGCGGAATTAAGACGAAATTCGGATTTTTGCTTATAAACACCAATTCCTTCAGTCAAAACAAGTTCAAACTCCTATGTCCTTCATATATATCCATTCTAAGAAGGTTTCATGCATAACCCTCTTTAAATGACCTTGTATGAGAAAGAAAAATAGGAATAGCCTTACTTTTGCGAGTTAAAGCCAAATTGTTATTTTTGCTATAAAATGAATTCCTTCAGTCAAAACAAGTTCAAACTAATTTGTCCTTCATATATATCCATTCTAAGAAGGTTCCATAAATAAACCTCTTTAAATGACCTTGTTTGAGAAAGCAAAACAGGAATAGCCTTCTTTTGCGGAATTAAGACGAAATTCGGATTTTTGCTTATAAACACCAATTCCTTCAGTCAAAACAAGTTCAAACTCCTATGTCCTTCATATATATCCATTATAAGAAGGTTCCATGCATAAACCTCTTTAAATGACCTTGTTTGATAAAGAAAAACAGGAATAGCCTTACTTTTGCGAGTTAAAGCCAAATTGGTATTTTTGCTATAAAATGAATTCCTTCAGTCAAAACAAGTTCAAACTAATTTGTCCTTCATATATATCCATTCTAAGAAGGTTCCATGCATAAACCTCTTTAAATGACCTTGTTTGAGAAAGAAAAACAGGAATAGCCTTACTTTTGCGAGTTAAAGCCAAATTGGTATTTTTGCTATAAAATGAATTCCTTCAGTCAAAACAAGTTCAAACTAATTTGTCCTTCATATATATCAATTCTAAGTAGGTTCCATGCATAAACCTCTTTAAATGACCTTGTATGAGAAAGAAAAACAGGAATAGCCTTATTTTGCGGAATTAAGACGAAATTCAGATTTTTGCTTATAAACACCAATTCCTTCAGTCAAAACAAGTTCAAACACCTATGTCCTTCATATATATCCATTCTAAGAAGGTTCCATGCATAAACCTCTTTAAATGACCTTGTTTGAGAGTTAAAGCCAAATTGGTATTTTTGCTATAAAATGAATTTCTTCAGTCAAAAAAAGTTCAAACTAATTTGTCCTTCATATATATCCATTCTAAGAAGGTTCCATGCATAAACCTCTTTAAATGACCTTGTTTGAGAAAGAAAAACAGGAATAGCCTTACTTTTGCGAGTTAAAGCCAAATTGGTATTTTTGCTATAAAATGAATTCCTTCAGTCAAAACAAGTTCAAACTAATTTGTCCTTCATATATATCCATTCTAAGAAGGTTCCATGCATAAACCTCTTTAAATGACCTTGTTTGAGAAAGAAAAACAGGAATAGCCTTCTTTTGCGGAATTAAGACGAAATTTGGATTTTTGCTTATAAACACCAATTCCTTCAGTCAAAACAAGTTCAAACTCCTATGTCCTTCATATATATCCATTATAAGAAGGTTCCATGCATAAACCTCTTTAAATGACCTTGTTTGATCAAGAAAAAAAGGAATAGCCTTACTTTTGCGAGTTAAAGCCAAATTGTTATTTTTGCTATAAAATGAATTCCTTCAGTCAAAACAAGTTCAAACTAATTTGTCCTTCATATATATCCATTCTAAGAAGGTTCCATGCATAAACCTCTTTAAATGACCTTGTTTGAGAAAGAAAAACAGGAATAGCCTTACTTTTGCGAGTTAAAGCCAAATTGGTATTTTTGCTATAAAATGAATTCCTTCAGTCAAAACAAGTTCAAACTAATTTGTCCTTCATATATATCAATTCTAAGTAGGTTCCATGCATAAACCTCTTTAAATGACCTTGTATGAGAAAGAAAAACAGGAATAGCCTTCTTTTGCGGAATTAAGACGAAATTCAGATTTTTGCTTATAAACACCAATTCCTTCAGTCAAAACAAGTTCAAACTCCTATGTCCTTCATATATATCCATTCTAAGAAGGTTCCATGCATAAACCTCTTTAAATGACCTTGTTTGAGAGTTAAAGCCAAATTGGTATTTTTGCTATAAAATGAATTTCTTCAGTCAAAAAAAGTTCAAACTAATTTGTCCTTCATATATATCCATTCTAAGAAGGTTCCATGCATAAACCTCTTTAAATGACCTTGTTTGAGAAAGAAAAACAGGAATAGCCTTACTTTTGCGAGTTAAAGCCAAATTGGTATTTTTGCTATAAAATGAATTCCTTCAGTCAAAACAAGTTCAAACTAATTTGTCCTTCATATATATCCATTCTAAGAAGGTTCCATGCATAAACCTCTTTAAATGACCTTGTTTGAGAAAGAAAAACAGGAATAGCCTTCTTTTGCGGAATTAAGACGAAATTTGGATTTTTGCTTATAAACACCAATTCCTTCAGTCAAAACAAGTTCAAACTCCTATGTCCTTCATATATATCCATTCTAAGAAGGTTCCATGCATAAACCTCTTTAAATGACCTTGTTTGAGAGTTAAAGCCAAATTGGTATTTTTGCTATAAAATGAATTTCTTCAGTCAAAAAAAGTTCAAACTAATTTGTCCTTCATATATATCCATTCTAAGAAGGTTCCATGCATAAACCTCTTTAAATGACCTTGTTTGAGAAAGAAAAACAGGATTAGCCTTACTTTTGCGAGTTAAAGCCAAATTGGTATTTTTGCTATAAAATGAATTCCTTCAGTCAAAACAAGTTCAAACTAATTTGTCCTTCATATATATCAATTCTAAGTAGGTTCCATGCATAAACCTCTTTAAATGACCTTGTATGAGAAAGAAAAACAGGAATAGCCTTCTTTTGCGGAATTAAGACGAAATTCAGATTTTTGCTTATAAACACCAATTCCTTCAGTCAAAACAAGTTCAAACTCCTATGTCCTTCATATATATCCATTCTAAGAAGGTTCCATGCATAAACCTCTTTAAATGACCTTGTTTGAGAGTTAAAGCCAAATTGGTATTTTTGCTATAAAATGAATTTCTTCAGTCAAAAAAAGTTCAAACTAATTTGTCCTTCATATATATCCATTCTAAGAAGGTTCCATAAATAAACCTCTTTAAATGACCTTGTTTGAGAAAGCAAAACAGGAATAGCCTTCTTTTGCGGAATTAAGACGAAATTCGGATTTTTGCTTATAAACACCAATTCCTTCAGTCAAAACAAGTTCAAACTCCTATGTCCTTCATATATATCCATTATAAGAAGGTTGCATGCATAAACCTCTTTAAATGACCTTGTTTGATAAAGAAAAACAGGAATAGCCTTACTTTTGCGAGTTAAAGCCAAATTGTTATTTTTGCTATAAAATGAATTCCTTCAGTCAAAACAAGTTCAAACTAATTTGTCCTTCATATATATCCATGCTAAGAAGGTTCCATGCATAAACCTCTTTAAATGACCTTGTTTGAGAAAGAAAAACAGGAATAGCCTTACTTTTGCGAGTTAAAGCCAAATTGGTATTTTTGCTATAAAATGAATTCCTTCAGTCAAAACAAGTTCAAACTAATTTGTCCTTCATATATATCAATTCTAAGTAGGTTCCATGCATAACCCTCTTTAATGACCTTGTATGAGAAAGAAAAACAGGAATAGCCTTATTTTGCGGAATTAAGACGAAATTCGGATTTTTGCTTATAAACACCAATTCCTTCAGTCAAAACAAGTTCAAACTCCTATGTCCTTCATATATATCCATTCTAAGAAGGTTCCATGCATAAACCTCTTTAAATGACCTTGTTTGAGAGTTAAAGCCAAATTGGTATTTTTGCTATAAAATGAATTTCTTCAGTCAAAAAAAGTTCAAACTAATTTGTCCTTCATATATATCCATTCTAAGAAGGTTCCATGCATAAACCTCTTTAAATGACCTTGTTTGAGAAAGAAAAACAGGAATAGCCTTACTTTTGCGAGTTAAAGCCAAATTGGTATTTTTGCTATAAAATGAATTCCTTCAGTCAAAACAAGTTCAAACTAATTTGTCCTTCATATATATCCATTCTAAGAAGGTTCCATGCATAAACCTCTTTAAATGACCTTGTTTGAGAAAGAAAAACAGGAATAGCCTTCTTTTGCGGAATTAAGACGAAATTTGGATTTTTGCTTATAAACACCAATTCCTTCAGTCAAAACAAGTTCAAACTCCTATGTCCTTCATATATATCCATTCTAAGAAGGTTCCATGCATAAACCTCTTTAAATGACCTTGTTTGAGAAAGAAAAACAGGAATAGCCTTACTTTTGCGAGTTAAAGCCAAATTGTTATTTTTGCTATAAAATGAATTCCTTCAGTCAAAACAAGTTCAAACTAATTTGTCCTCCATATATATCAATTCTAAGTAGGTTCCATGCATAACCCTCTTTAAATGACCTTGTATGAGAAAGAAAAACAGGAATAGCCTTCTTTTGCGGAATTAAGACGAAATTCGGATTTTGGCTCATAAACACCAATTCCTTCAGTCAAAACAAGTTCAAACTCCTATGTCCTTCATATATATCCATTCTAAGAAGGTTCCATGCATAAACCTCTTTAAATGACCTTGTTTGAGAAAGAAAAACAGGAATAGCCTTACTTTTGCGAGTTAAAGCCAAATTGGTATTTTTGCTATAAAATGAATTCCTTCAGTCAAAACAAGTTCAAACTAATTTGTCCTTCATATATATCAATTCTAAGTAGGTTCCATGCATAACCCTCTTTAAATGACCTTGTTTGAGAAAGAAAAACAGGAATAGCCTTGCTTTTGCGAATTAAAGCCAAATTGGTATTTTTGCCATAAAATGAATTCCTTCAGTCAAAACAAGTTCAAACTAATTTGTCCTTCATATATATCAATTCTAAGAAGGTTCCATGCATAAACCTCTTTAAATGACCTTGTTTGAGAAAGAAAAACAGGAATAGCCGTACTTTTGCGAGTTAAAGCCAAATTGGTATTTTTGCTATAAAATGAATTCCTTCAGTCAAAACAAGTTCAAACTAATTTGTCCTTCATATATATCAATTCTAAGAAGGTTCCATGCATAAACCTCTTTAAATGACCTTGTTTGAGAAAGAAAAACAGGAATAGCCTTACTTTTGCGAGTTAAAGCCAAATTGGTATTTTTGCTATAAAATGAATTCCTTCAGTCAAAACAAGTTCAAACTAATTTGTCCTTCATATATATCAATTCTAAGAAGGTTCCATGCATAAACCTCTTTAAATGACCTTGTTTGAGAAAGAAAAACAGGAATAGCCTTCTTTTGCGGAATTAAGACGAAATTTGGATTTTTGCTTATAAACACCAATTCCTTCAGTCAAAACAAGTTCAAACTCCTATGTCCTTCATATATATCCATTCTAAGAAGGTTCCATGCATAAACCTCTTTAAATGACCTTGTTTGAGAGTTAAAGCCAAATTGGTATTTTTGCTATAAAATGAATTTCTTCAGTCAAAAAAAGTTCAAACTAATTTGTCCTTCATATATATCCATTCTAAGAAGGTTCCATGCATAAACCTCTTTAAATGACCTTGTTTGAGAAAGAAAAACAGGAATAGCCTTACTTTTGCGAGTTAAAGCCAAATTGGTATTTTTGCTATAAAATGAATTCCTTCAGTCAAAACAAGTTCAAACTAATTTGTCCTTCATATATATCCATTCTAAGAAGGTTCCATGCATAAACCTCTTTAAATGACCTTGTTTGAGAAAGAAAAACAGGAATAGCCTTCTTTTGCGGAATTAAGACGAAAGTTGGATTTTTGCTTATAAACACCAATTCCTTCAGTCAAAACAAGTTCAAACTCCTATGTCCTTCATATATATCCATTCTAAGAAGGTTCCATGCATAAACCTCTTTAAATGACCTTGTTTGATCAAGAAAAACAGGAATAGCCTTACTTTTGCGAGTTAAAGCCAAATTGTTATTTTTGCTATAAAATGAATTCCTTCAGTCAAAACAAGTTCAAACTAATTTGTCCTTCATATATATCAATTCTAAGTAGGTTCCATGCATAAACCTCTTTAAATGACCTTGTATGAGAAAGAAAAACAGGAATAGCCTTATTTTGCGGAATTAAGACGAAATTCAGATTTTTGCTTATAAACACCAATTCCTTCAGTCAAAACAAGTTCAAACTCCTATGTCCTTCATATATATCCATTCTAAGAAGGTTCCATGCATAAACCTCTTTAAATGACCTTGTTTGAGAGTTAAAGCCAAATTGGTATTTTTGCTATAAAATGAATTTCTTCAGTCAAAAAAAGTTCAAACTAATTTGTCCTTCATAAATATCCATTCTAAGAAGGTTCCATGCATAAACCTCTTTAAATGACCTTGTTTGAGAAAGAAAAACAGGAATAGCCTTACTTTTGCGAGTTAAAGCCAAATTGGTATTTTTGCTATAAAATGAATTCCTTCAGTCAAAACAAGTTCAAACTAATTTGTCCTTCATATATATCCATTCTAAGAAGGTTCCATGCATAAACCTCTTTAAATGACCTTGTTTGAGAAAGAAAAACAGGAATAGCCTTCTTTTGCGGAATTAAGACGAAATTTGGATTTTTGCTTATAAACACCAATTCCTTCAGTCAAAACAAGTTCAAACTCCTATGTCCTTCATATATATCCATTCTAAGAAGGTTCCATGCATAAACCTCTTTAAATGACCTTGTTTGAGAGTTAAAGCCAAATTGGTATTTTTGCTATAAAATGAATTTCTTCAGTCAAAAAAAGTTCAAACTAATTTGTCCTTCATATATATCCATTCTAAGAAGGTTCCATGCATAAACCTCTTTAAATGACCTTGTTTGAGAAAGAAAAACAGGAATAGCCTTACTTTTGCGAGTTAAAGCCAAATTGGTATTTTTGCTATAAAATGAATTCCTTCAGTCAAAACAAGTTCAAACTAATTTGTCCTTCATATATATCCATTCTAAGAAGGTTCCATGCATAAACCTCTTTAAATGACCTTGTTTGAGAAAGAAAAACAGGAATAGCCTTCTTTTGCGGAATTAAGACGAAATTTGGATTTTTGCTTATAAACACCAATTCCTTCAGTCAAAACAAGTTCAAACTCCTATGTCCTTCATATATATCCATTTTAAGAAGGTTCCATGCATAAACATTTTTAAATGACCTTGTTTGAGAAAGAAAAACAGGAATAGCCTTACTTTTGCGAGTTAAAGCCAAATTGTTATTTTTGCTATAAAATGAATTCCTTCAGTCAAAACAAGTTCAAACTAATTTGTCCTCCATATATATCAATTCTAAGTAGGTTCCATGCATAACCCTCTTTAAATGACCTTGTATGAGAAAGAAAAACAGGAATAGCCTTCTTTTGCGGAATTAAGACGAAATTCGGATTTTGGCTTATAAACACCAATTCCTTCAGTCAAAACAAGTTCAAACTCCTATGTCCTTCATATATATCCATTCTAAGAAGGTTCCATGCATAAACCTCTTTAAATGACCTTGTTTGAGAAAGAAAAACAGGAATAGCCTTACTTTTGCGAGTTAAAGCCAAATTGGTATTTTTGCTATAAAATGAATTCCTTCAGTCAAAACAAGTTCAAACTAATTTGTCCTTCATATATATCAATTCTAAGTAGGTTCCATGCATAACCCTCTTTAAATGACCTTGTTTGAGAAAGAAAAACAGGAATAGCCTTGCTTTTGCGAATTAAAGCCAAATTGGTATTTTTGCCATAAAATGAATTCCTTCAGTCAAAACAAGTTCAAACTAATTTGTCCTTCATATATATCAATTCTAAGAAGGTTCCATGCATAAACCTCTTTAAATGACCTTGTTTGAGAAAGAAAAACAGGAATAGCCTTATTTTGCGGAATTAAGACGAAATTCGGATTTTTGCTTATAAACACCAATTCCTTCAGTCAAAACAAGTTCAAACTCCTATGTCCTTCATATATATCAATTCTAAGAAGGTTCCATGCATAAACCTCTTTAAATGACCTTGTTTGAGAAAGAAAAACAGGAATAGCCTTACTTTTGCGAGTTAAAGCCAAATTGGTATTTTTGCTATAAAATGAATTCCTTCAGTCAAAACAAGTTCAAACTAATTTGTCCTTCATATATATCAATTCTAAGAAGGTTCCATGCATAAACCTCTTTAAATGACCTTGTTTGAGAAAGAAAAACAGGAATAGCCTTACTTTTGCGAATTAAAGCCAAATTGTTATTTTTGCTATAAAATGAATTCCTTCAGTCAAAACAAGTTCAAACTAATTTTTCCTTCATATATATCAATTCTAAGAAGGTTCCATGCATAAACCTCTTTAAATGACCTTGTTTGAGAAAGAAAAACAGGAATAGCCTTACTTTTGCGAGTTAAAGCCAAATTGGTATTTTTGCTATAAAATGAATTCCTTCAGTCAAAACAAGTTCAAACAAATTTGTCCTTCATATATATCAATTCTAAGTAGGTTCCATTCATAAACCTCTTTAAATGACCTTGTATGAGAAAGAAAAACAGGAATAGCCTTCTTTTGCGGAATTAAGACGAAATTCGGATTTTTGCTTATAAACACCAATTCCTTCAGTCAAAACAAGTTCAAACTCCTATGTCCTTCATATATATCCCTTCTAAGAAGGTTCCATGCATAAACCTCTTTAAATGACCTTGTTTGAGAAAGAAAAACAGGAATAGCCTTACTTTTGCGAGTTAAAGCCAAATTGGTATTTTTGCTATAAAATGAATTCCTTCAGTCAAAACAAGTTCAAACTAATTTGTCCTTCATATATATCAATTCTAAGTAGGTTCCATTCATAAACCTCTTTAAATGACCTTGTATGAGAAAGAAAAACAGGAATAGCCTTATTTTGCGGAATTAAGACGAAATTCGGATTTTTGCTTATAAACACCAATTCCTTCAGTCAAAACAAGTTCAAACTCCTATGTCCTTCATATATATCCCTTCTAAGAAGGTTCCATGCATAAACCTCTTTAAATGACCTTGTTTGAGAAAGAAAAACAGGAATAGCCTTACTTTTGCGAGTTAAAGCCAAATTGGTATTTTTGCTATAAAATGAATTCCTTCAGTCAAAACAAGTTCAAACTAATTTGTCCTTCATATATATCAATTCTAAGTAGGTTCCATTCATAAACCTCTTTAAATGACCTTGTATGAGAAAGAAAAACAGGAATAGCCTTATTTTGCGGAATTAAGACGAAATTCGGATTTTTGCTTATAAACACCAATTCCTTCAGTCAAAACAAGTTCAAACTCCTATGTCCTTCATATATATCCCTTCTAAGAAGGTTCCATGCATAAACCTCTTTAAATGACCTTGTTTGAGAAAGAAAAACAGGAATAGCCTTACTTTTGCGAGTTAAAGCCAAATTGGTATTTTTGCTATAAAATGAATTCCTTCAGTCAAAACAAGTTCAAACTAATTTGTCCTTCATATATATCAATTCTAAGTAGGTTCCATGCATAAACCTCTTTAAATGACCTTGTATGAGAAAGAAAAACAGGAATAGCCTTATTTTGCGGAAATAAGACGAAATTCGGATTTTTGCTTATAAACACCAATTCCTTCAGTCAAAACAAGTTCAAACTCCTATGTCCTTCATATATATCCATTCTAAGAAGGTTCCATGCATAAACCTCTTTAAATGACCTTGTTTGAGAGTTAAAGCTAAATTGGTATTTTTGCTATAAAATGAATTTCTTCAGTCAAAAAAAGTTCAAACTAATTTGTCCTTCATATATATCCATTCTAAGAAGGTTCCATGCATAAACCTCTTTAAATGACCTTGTTTGAGAAAGAAAACCAGGAATAGCCTTACTTTTGCGAGTTAAAGCCAAATTGGTATTTTTGCTATAAAATGAATTCCTTCAGTCAAAACAAGTTCAAACTAATTTGTCCTTCATATATATCCATTCTAAGAAGGTTCCATGCATAAACCTCTTTAAATGACCTTGTTTGAGAAAGAAAAACAGGAATAGCCTTCTTTTGCGGAATTAAGACGAAATTCGGATTTTGGCTTATAAACACCAATTCCTTCAGTCAAAACAAGTTCAAACTAATTTGTCCTTCATATATATCCATTCTAAGAAGGTTCCATGCATAAACCTCTTTAAATGACCTTGTTTGAGAGTTAAAGCTAAATTGGTATTTTTGCTATAAAATGAATTTCTTCAGTCAAAAAAAGTTCAAACTAATTTGTCCTTCATATATATCCATTCTAAGAAGGTTCCATGCATAAACCTCTTTAAATGACCTTGTTTGAGAAAGAAAATCAGGAATAGCCTTACTTTTGCGAGTTAAAGCCAAATTGGTATTTTTGCTATAAAATGAATTCCTTCAGTCAAAACAAGTTCAAACTAATTTGTCCTTCATATATATCCATTCTAAGAAGGTTCCATGCATAAACCTCTTTAAATGACCTTGTTTGAGAAAGAAAAACAGGAATAGCCTTCTTTTGCGGAATTAAGACGAAATTTGGATTTTTGCTTATAAACACCAATTCCTTCAGTCAAAACAAGTTCAAACTCCTATGTCCTTCATATATATCCATTTTAAGAAGGTTCCATGCATAAACCTCTTTAAATGACCTTGTTTGAGAAAGAAAAACAGGAATAGCCTTACTTTTGCGAGTTAAAGCCAAATAGGTATTTTTGCTATAAAATGAATTCCTTCAGTCAAAACAAGTTCAAACTAATTTGTCCTTCATATATATCCATTCTAAGAAGGTTCCATAAATAAACCTCTTTAAATGACCTTGTTTGAGAAAGCAAAACAGGAATAGCCTTCTTTTGCGGAATTAAGACGAAATTCGGATTTTTGCTTATAAACACCAATTCCTTCAGTCAAAACAAGTTCAAACTCCTATGTCCTTCATATATATCCATTATAAGAAGGTTCCATGCATAAACCTCTTTAAATGACCTTGTTTGATAAAGAAAAACAGGAATAGCCTTACTTTTGCGAGTTAAAGACAAATTGTTATTTTTGCTATAAAATGAATTCCTTCAGTCAAAACAAGTTCAAACTAATTTGTCCTTCATATATATCCATTCTAAGAAGGTTCCATGCATA
Source organism: Odontesthes bonariensis (assembly GCF_027942865.1). Taxonomy (NCBI): domain Eukaryota; kingdom Metazoa; phylum Chordata; class Actinopteri; order Atheriniformes; family Atherinopsidae; genus Odontesthes; species Odontesthes bonariensis. Next base: position 29,117,284 of record NC_134524.1, on the reverse strand, counting down.
AACCTCTTTAAATGACCTTGTTTGAGAAAGAAAAACAGGAATAGCCTTACTTTTGCGAGTTAAAGCCAAATTGGTATTTTTGCTATAAAATGAATTCCTTCAGTCAAAACAAGTTCAAACTAATTTGTCCTTCATATATATCAATTCTAAGTAGGTTCCATGCATAACCCTCTTTAATGACCTTGTATGAGAAAGAAAAACAGGAATAGCCTTATTTTGCGGAATTAAGACGAAATTCGGATTTTTGCTTATAAACACCAATTCCTTCAGTCAAAACAAGTTCAAACTCCTATGTCCTTCATATATATCCATTCTAAGAAGGTTCCATGCATAAACCTCTTTAAATGACCTTGTTTGAGAGTTAAAGCCAAATTGGTATTTTTGCTATAAAATGAATTTCTTCAGTCAAAAAAAGTTCAAACTAATTTGTCCTTCATATATATCCATTCTAAGAAGGTTCCATGCATAAACCTCTTTAAATGACCTTGTTTGAGAAAGAAAAACAGGAATAGCCTTACTTTTGCGAGTTAAAGCCAAATTGGTATTTTTGCTATAAAATGAATTCCTTCAGTCAAAACAAGTTCAAACTAATTTGTCCTTCATATATATCCATTCTAAGAAGGTTCCATGCATAAACCTCTTTAAATGACCTTGTTTGAGAAAGAAAAACAGGAATAGCCTTCTTTTGCGGAATTAAGACGAAATTTGGATTTTTACTTATAAACACCAATTCCTTCAGTCAAAACAAGTTCAAACTCCTATGTCCTTCATATATATCCATTCTAAGAAGGTTCCATGCATAAACCTCTTTAAATGACCTTGTTTGAGAAAGAAAAACAGGAATAGCCTTACTTTTGCGAGTTAAAGCCAAATTGTTATTTTTGCTATAAAATGAATTCCTTCAGTCAAAACAAGTTCAAACTAATTTGTCCTCCATATATATCAATTCTAAGTAGGTTCCATGCATAACCCTCTTTAAATGACCTTGTATGAGAAAGAAAAACAGGAATAGCCTTCTTTTGCGGAATTAAGACGAAATTCGGATTTTGGCTTATAAACACCAATTCCTTCAGTCAAAACAAGTTCAAACTCCTATGTCCTTCATATATATCCATTCTAAGAAGGTTCCATGCATAAACCTCTTTAAATGACCTTGTTTGAGAAAGAAAAACAGGAATAGCCTTACTTTTGCGAGTTAAAGCCAAATTGGTATTTTTGCTATAAAATGAATTCCTTCAGTCAAAACAAGTTCAAACTAATTTGTCCTTCATATATATCAATTCTAAGTAGGTTCCATGCATAACCCTCTTTAAATGACCTTGTTTGAGAAAGAAAAACAGGAATAGCCTTGCTTTTGCGAATTAAAGCCAAATTGGTATTTTTGCCATAAAATGAATTCCTTCAGTCAAAACAAGTTCAAACTAATTTGTCCTTCATATATATCAATTCTAAGAAGGTTCCATGCATAAACCTCTTTAAATGACCTTGTTTGAGAAAGAAAAACAGGAATAGCCGTACTTTTGCGAGTTAATGCCAAATTGGTATTTTTGCTCTAAAATGAATTCCTTCAGTCAAAACAAGTTCAAACTAATTTGTCCTTCATATATATCAATTCTAAGAAGGTTCCATGCATAAACCTCTTTAAATGACCTTGTTTGAGAAAGAAAAACAGGAATAGCCTTACTTTTGCGAATTAAAGCCAAATTGGTATTTTTGCTATAAAATGAATTCCTTCAGTCAAAACAAGTTCAAACTAATTTGTCCTTCATATATATCAATTCTAAGAAGGTTCCATGCATAAACCTCTTTAAATGACCTTGTTTGAGAAAGAAAAACAGGAATAGCCTTACTTTTGCGAGTTAAAGCCAAATTGGTATTTTTGCTATAAAATGAATTCCTTCAGTCAAAACAAGTTCAAACTAATTTGTCCTTCATATATATCAATTCTAAGAAGGTTCCATGCATAAACCTCTTTAAATGACCTTGTTTGAGAAAGAAAAACAGGAATAGCCTTACTTTTGCGAATTAAAGCCAAATTGTTATTTTTGCTATAAAATGAATTCCTTCAGTCAAAACAAGTTCAAACTAATTTTTCCTTCATATATATCAATTCTAAGAAGGTTCCATGCATAAACCTCTTTAAATGACCTTGTTTGAGAAAGAAAAACAGGAATAGCCTTACTTTTGCGAGTTAAAGCCAAATTGGTATTTTTGCTATAAAATGAATTCCTTCAGTCAAAACAAGTTCAAACTAATTTGTCCTTCATATATATCAATTCTAAGTAGGTTCCATTCATAAACCTCTTTAAATGACCTTGTATGAGAAAGAAAAACAGGAATAGCCTTATTTTGCGGAATTAAGACGAAATTCGGATTTTTGCTTATAAACACCAATTCCTTCAGTCAAAACAAGTTCAAACTCCTATGTCCTTCATATATATCCCTTCTAAGAAGGTTCCATGCATAAACCTCTTTAAATGACCTTGTTTGAGAAAGAAAAACAGGAATAGCCTTACTTTTGCGAGTTAAAGCCAAATTGGTATTTTTGCTATAAAATGAATTCCTTCAGTCAAAACAAGTTCAAACTAATTTGTCCTTCATATATATCAATTCTAAGTAGGTTCCATTCATAAACCTCTTTAAATGACCTTGTATGAGAAAGAAAAACAGGAATAGCCTTATTTTGCGGAATTAAGACGAAATTCGGATTTTTGCTTATAAACACCAATTCCTTCAGTCAAAACAAGTTCAAACTCCTATGTCCTTCATATATATCCCTTCTAAGAAGGTTCCATGCATAAACCTCTTTAAATGACCTTGTTTGAGAAAGAAAAACAGGAATAGCCTTACTTTTGCGAGTTAAAGCCAAATTGGTATTTTTGCTATAAAATGAATTCCTTCAGTCAAAACAAGTTCAAACTAATTTGTCCTTCATATATATCAATTCTAAGTAGGTTCCATGCATAAACCTCTTTAAATGACCTTGTATGAGAAAGAAAAACAGGAATAGCCTTATTTTGCGGAAATAAGACGAAATTCGGATTTTTGCTTATAAACACCAATTCCTTCAGTCAAAACAAGTTCAAACTCCTATGTCCTTCATATATATCCATTCTAAGAAGGTTCCATGCATAAACCTCTTTAAATGACCTTGTTTGAGAGTTAAAGCTAAATTGGTATTTTTGTTATAAAATGAATTTCTTCAGTCAAAAAAAGTTCAAACTAATTTGTCCTTCATATATATCCATTCTAAGAAGGTTCCATGCATAAACCTCTTTAAATGACCTTGTTTGAGAAAGAAAAACAGGAATAGCCTTACTTTTGCGAGTTAAAGCCAAATTGGTATTTTTGCTATAAAATGAATTCCTTCAGTCAAAACAAGTTCAAACTAATTTGTCCTTCATATATATCCATTCTAAGAAGGTTCCATGCATAAACCTCTTTAAATGACCTTGTTTGAGAAAGAAAAATAGGAATAGCCTTCTTTTGCGGAATTAAGACGAAATTTGGATTTTTGCTTATAAACACCAATTCCTTCAGTCAAAACAAGTTCAAACTCCTATGTCCTTCATATATATCCATTCTAAGAAGGTTCCATGCATAAACCTCTTTAAATGACCTTGTTTGAGGAAGAAAAACAGGAATAGCCTTACTTTTGCGAGTTAAAGCCAAATTGGTATTTTTGCTATAAAATGAATTCCTTCAGTCAAAACAAGTTCAAACTAATTTGTCCTCCATATATATCAATTCTAAGTAGGTTCCATGCATAACCCTCTTTAAATGACCTTGTATGAGAAAGAAAAACAGGAATAGCCTTCTTTTGCGGAATTAAGACGAAATTCGGATTTTGGCTTATAAACACCAATTCCTTCAGTCAAAACAAGTTCAAACTCCTATGTCCTTCATATATATCCATTCTAAGAAGGTTCCATGCATAAACCTCTTTAAATGACCTTGTTTGAGAAAGAAAAACAGGAATAGCCTTACTTTTGCGAGTTAAAGCCAAATTGGTATTTTTGCTATAAAATGAATTCCTTCAGTCAAAACAAGTTCAAACTAATTTGTCCTTCATATATATCAATTCTAAGTAGGTTCCATGCATAACCCTCTTTAAATGACCTTGTTTGAGAAAGAAAAACAGGAATAGCCTTACTTTTGCGAATTAAAGCCAAATTGGTATTTTTGCTATAAAATGAATTCCTTCAGTCAAAACAAGTTCAAACTAATTTGTCCTTCATATATATCAATTCTAAGAAGGTTCCATGCATAAACCTCTTTAAATGACCTTGTTTGAGAAAGAAAAACGGGAATAGCCTTGCTTTTGCGAATTAAAGCCAAATTGGTATTTTTGCCATAAAATGAATTCCTTCAGTCAAAACAAGTTCAAACTAATTTGTCCTTCATATATATCAATTCTAAGAAGGTTCCATGCATAAACCTCTTTAAATGACCTTGTTTGAGAAAGAAAAACAGGAATAGCCGTACTTTTGCGAGTTAAAGCCAAATTGGTATTTTTGCTATAAAATGAATTCCTTCAGTCAAAACAAGTTCAAACTAATTTGTCCTTCATATATATCAATTCTAAGAAGGTTCCATGCATAAACCTCTTTAAATGACCTTGTTTGAGAAAGAAAAACAGGAATAGCCTTACTTTTGCGAATTAAAGCCAAATTGGTATTTTTGCTATAAAATGAATTCCTTCAGTCAAAACAAGTTCAAACTAATTTGTCCTTCATATATATCAATTCTAAGAAGGTTCCATGCATAAACCTCTTTAAATGACCTTGTTTGAGAAAGAAAAACAGGAATAGCCTTACTTTTGCGAGTTAAAGCCAAATTGGTATTTTTGCTATAAAATGAATTCCTTCAGTCAAAACAAGTTCAAACTAATTTGTCCTTCATATATATCAATTCTAAGAAGGTTCCATGCATAAACCTCTTTAAATGACCTTGTTTGAGAAAGAAAAACAGGAATAGCCTTCTTTTGCGGAATTAAGACGAAATTTGGATTTTTGCTTATAAACACCAATTCCTTCAGTCAAAACAAGTTCAAACTCCTATGTCCTTCATATATATCCATTCTAAGAAGGTTCCATGCATAAACCTCTTTAAATGACCTTGTTTGAGGAAGAAAAACAGGAATAGCCTTACTTTTGCGAGTTAAAGCCAAATTGGTATTTTTGCTATAAAATGAATTCCTTCAGTCAAAACAAGTTCAAACTAATTTGTCCTCCATATATATCAATTCTAAGTAGGTTCCATGCATAACCCTCTTTAAATGACCTTGTATGAGAAAGAAAAACAGGAATAGCCTTCTTTTGCGGAATTAAGACGAAATTCGGATTTTGGCTTATAAACACCAATTCCTTCAGTCAAAACAAGTTCAAACTCCTATGTCCTTCATATATATCCATTCTAAGAAGGTTCCATGCATAAACCTCTTTAAATGACCTTGTTTGAGAAAGAAAAACAGGAATAGCCTTACTTTTGCGAGTTAAAGCCAAATTGGTATTTTTGCTATAAAATGAATTCCTTCAGTCAAAACAAGTTCAAACTAATTTGTCCTTCATATATATCAATTCTAAGTAGGTTCCATGCATAACCCTCTTTAAATGACCTTGTTTGAGAAAGAAAAACAGGAATAGCCTTACTTTTGCGAATTAAAGCCAAATTGGTATTTTTGCTATAAAATGAATTCCTTCAGTCAAAACAAGTTCAAACTAATTTGTCCTTCATATATATCAATTCTAAGAAGGTTCCATGCATAAACCTCTTTAAATGACCTTGTTTGAGAAAGAAAAACGGGAATAGCCTTGCTTTTGCGAATTAAAGCCAAATTGGTATTTTTGCCATAAAATGAATTCCTTCAGTCAAAACAAGTTCAAACTAATTTGTCCTTCATATATATCAATTCTAAGAAGGTTCCATGCATAAACCTCTTTAAATGACCTTGTTTGAGAAAGAAAAACAGGAATAGCCGTACTTTTGCGAGTTAAAGCCAAATTGGTATTTTTGCTATAAAATGAATTCCTTCAGTCAAAACAAGTTCAAACTAATTTGTCCTTCATATATATCAATTCTAAGAAGGTTCCATGCATAAACCTCTTTAAATGACCTTGTTTGAGAAAGAAAAACAGGAATAGCCTTACTTTTGCGAATTAAAGCCAAATTGGTATTTTTGCTATAAAATGAATTCCTTCAGTCAAAACAAGTTCAAACTAATTTGTCCTTCATATATATCAATTCTAAGAAGGTTCCATGCATAAACCTCTTTAAATGACCTTGTTTGAGAAAGAAAAACAGGAATAGCCTTACTTTTGCGAGTTAAAGCCAAATTGGTATTTTTGCTATAAAATGAATTCCTTCAGTCAAAACAAGTTCAAACTAATTTGTCCTTCATATATATCAATTCTAAGAAGGTTCCATGCATAAACCTCTTTAAATGACCTTGTTTGAGAAAGAAAAACAGGAATAGCCTTACTTTTGCGAATTAAAGCCAAATTGTGATTTTTGCTATAAAATGAATTCCTTCAGTCAAAACAAGTTCAAACTAATTTTTCCTTCATATATATCAATTCTAAGAAGGTTCCATGCATAAACCTCTTTAAATGACCTTGTTTGAGAAAGAAAAACAGGAATAGCCTTACTTTTGCGAGTTAAAGCCAAATTGGTATTTTTGCTATAAAATGAATTCCTTCAGTCAAAACAAGTTCAAACTAATTTGTCCTTCATATATATCAATTCTAAGTAGGTTCCATGCATAACCCTCTTTAAATGACCTTGTATGAGAAAGAAAAACAGGAATCGCCTTCTTTTGCGGAATTAAGACGAAATTCGGATTTTTGCTTATAAACACCAATTCCTTCAGTCAAAACAAGTTCAAACTCCTATGTCCTTCATATATATCCCTTCTAAGAAGGTTCCATGCATAAACCTCTTTAAATGACCTTGTTTGAGAAAGAAAAACAGGAATAGCCTTACTTTTGCGAGTTAAAGCCAAATTGGTATTATTGCTATAAAATGAATTCCTTCAGTCAAAACAAGTTCAAACTAATTTGTCCTTCATATATATCCATTCTAAGAAGGTTCCATGCATAAACCTCTTTAAATGACCTTGTTTGAGAAAGAAAAACAGGAATAGCCTTACTTTTGCGAGTTAAAGCCAAATTGGTATTTTTGCTATTAAATTAATTCCTTCAGTCAAAAAAAGTTCAAACTAATTTGTCCTTCATATATATCAATTCTAAGTAGGTTCCATGCATAAACCTCTTTAAATGACCTTGTATGAGAAAGAAAAACATGAATAGCCTTCTTTTGCGGAATCAAGACAAAATTCGGATTTTTGCTTATAAACACCAATTCCTTCAGTCAAAACAATTTCAAACTCCTATGTCCTTCATATATATCCATTCTAAGAAGGTTCCATGCATAAACCTCTTTAAATGACCTTGTTTGAGAGTTAAAGCCAAATTGGTATTTTTGCTATAAAATGAATTTCTTCAGTCAAAAAAAGTTCAAACTAATTTGTCCTTCATATATATCCATTCTAAGAAGGTTCCATGCATAAACCTCTTTAAATGACCTTGTTTGAGAAAGAAAAACAGGAATAGCCTTACTTTTGCGAGTTAAAGCCAAATTGGTATTTTTGCTATAAAATGAATTCCTTCAGTCAAAACAAGTTCAAACTAATTTGTCCTTCATATATATCCATTCTAAGAAGGTTCCATGCATAAACCTCTTTAAATGACCTTGTTTGAGAAAGAAAAACAGGAATAGCCTTCTTTTGCGGAATTAAGACGAAATTCGGATTTTTGCTTATAAACACCAATTCCTTCAGTCAAAACAAGTTCAAACTCCTATGTCCTTCATATATATCCATTCTAAGAAGGTTCCATGCATAAACCTCTTTAAATGACCTTGTTTGAGAAAGAAAAACAGGAATAGCCTTACTTTTGCGAGTTAAAGCCAAATTGGTATTTTTGCTATAAAATGAATTCCTTCAGTCAAAACAAGTTCAAACTAATTTGTCCTTCATATATATCCATTCTAAGAAGGTTCCATGCATAAACCTCTTTAAATGACCTTGTTTGAGAAAGAAAAACAGGAATAGCCTTCTTTTGCGGAATTAAGACGAAATTCGGATTTTTGCTTATAAACACCAATTCCTTCAGTCAAAACAAGTTCAAACGCCTATGTCCTTCATATATATCCCTTCTAAGAAGGTTCCATGCATAAACCTCTTTAAATGACCTTGTTTGAGAAAGAAAAACAGGAATAGCCTTACTTTTGCGAGTTAAAGCCAAATTGGTATTTTTGCTATAAAATGAATTCCTTCAGTCAAAACAAGTTCAAACTAATTTGTCCTCCATATATATCAATTCTAAGTAGGTTCCATGCATAACCCTCTTTAAATGACCTTGTTTGAGAAAGAAAAACAGGAATAGCCTTACTTTTGCGAGTTAAAGCCAAATTGGTATTTTTGCTATAAAATGAATTCCTTCAGTCAAAACAAGTTCAAACTAATTTGTCCTCCATATATATCAATTCTAAGTAGGTTCCATGCATAACCCTCTTTAAATGACCTTGTATGAGACAGAAAAACAGAAATAGCCTCTTTTTGCGGAATTAAGACGAAATTCGGAATTTTGCTTATAAACACCAATTCCTTCAGTCAAAACAAGTTCAAACTCCTATGTCCTTCATATATATCCATTCTAAGAAGGTTCCATGCATAAACCTCTTTAAATGACCTTGTTTGAGAAAGAAAAACAGGAATAGCCTTACTTTTGCGAGTTAAAGCCAAAATGGTATTTTTGCTATAAAATGAATTCCTTCAGTCAAAACAAGTTCAAACTAATTTGTCCTTCATATATATCCATTCTAAGAAGTTTCCATGCATAAACCTCTATAAATGACCTTGTTTGAGAAAGAAAAACAGGAATAGCCTTACTTTTGCGAGTTAAAGCCAAATTGGTATTTTTGCTATAAAATGAATTCCTTCAGTCAAAACAAGTTCAAACTAATTTGTCCTTCATATATATCCATTCTAAGAAGGTTCCATGCATAAACCTCTTTAAATGACCTTGTTTGAGAAAGAAAAACAGGAATAGCCTTCTTTTGCGGAATTAAGACGAAATTCGGATTTTTGCTTATAAACACCAATTCCTTCAGTCAAAACAAGTTCAAACGCCTATGTCCTTCATATATATCCCTTCTAAGAAGGTTCCATGCATAAACCTCTTTAAATGACCTTGTTTGAGAAAGAAAAACAGGAATAGCCTTACTTTTGCGAGTTAAAGCCAAATTGGTATTTTTGCTATAAAATGAATTCCTTCAGTCAAAACAAGTTCAAACTAATTTGTCCTCCATATATATCAATTCTAAGTAGGTTCCATGCATAACCCTCTTTAAATGACCTTGTTTGAGAAAGAAAAACAGGAATAGCCTTACTTTTGCGAGTTAAAGCCAAATTGGTATTTTTGCTATAAAATGAATTCCTTCAGTCAAAACAAGTTCAAACTAATTTGTCCTCCATATATATCAATTCTAAGTAGGTTCCATGCATAACCCTCTTTAAATGACCTTGTATGAGAAAGAAAAACAGAAATAGCCTCTTTTTGCGGAATTAAGACGAAATTCGGAATTTTGCTTATAAACACCAATTCCTTCAGTCAAAACAAGTTCAAACTCCTATGTCCTTCATATATATCCATTCTAAGAAGGTTCCATGCATAAACCTCTTTAAATGACCTTGTTTGAGAAAGAAAAACAGGAATAGCCTTACTTTTGCGAGTTAAAGCCAAAATGGTATTTTTGCTATAAAATGAATTCCTTCAGTCAAAACAAGTTCAAACTAATTTGTCCTTCATATATATCCATTCTAAGAAGTTTCCATGCATAAACCTCTATAAATGACCTTGTTTGAGAAAGAAAAACAGGAATAGCCTTACTTTTGTGAGTTAAAGCCAAATTGGTATTTTTGCTATAAAATGAATTCCTTCAGTCAAAACAAGTTCAAACTAATTTGTCCTTCATATATATCCATTCTAAGAAGGTTCCATGCATAAACCTCTTTAAATGACCTTGTTTGAGAAAGAAAAACAGGAATAGCCTTCTTTTGCGGAATTAAGACGAAATTCGGATTTTTGCTTATAAACACCAATTCCTTCAGTCAAAACAAGTTCAAACGCCTATGTCCTTCATATATATCCCTTCTAAGAAGGTTCCATGCATAAACCTCTTTAAATGACCTTGTTTGAGAAAGAAAAACAGGAATAGCCTTACTTTTGCGAGTTAAAGCCAAATTGGTATTTTTGCTATAAAATGAATTCCTTCAGTCAAAACAAGTTCAAACTAATTTGTCCTCCATATATATCAATTCTAAGTAGGTTCCATGCATAACCCTCTTTAAATGACCTTGTTTGAGAAAGAAAAACAGGAATAGCCTTACTTTTGCGAGTTAAAGCCAAATTGGTATTTTTGCTATAAAATGAATTCCTTCAGTCAAAACAAGTTCAAACTAATTTGTCCTCCATATATATCAATTCTATGTAGGTTCCATGCATAACCCTCTTTAAATGACCTTGTATGAGAAAGAAAAACAGAAATAGCCTCTTTTTGCGGAATTAAGACGAAATTCGGAATTTTGCTTATAAACACCAATTCCTTCAGTCAAAACAAGTTCAAACTCCTATGTCCTTCATATATATCCATTCTAAGAAGGTTCCATGCATAAACCTCTTTAAATGACCTTGTTTGAGAAAGAAAAACAGGAATAGCCTTACTTTTGCGAGTTAAAGCCAAAATGGTATTTTTGCTATAAAATGAATTCCTTCAGTCAAAACAAGTTCAAACTAATTTGTCCTTCATATATATCCATTCTAAGAAGTTTCCATGCATAAACCTCTATAAATGACCTTGTTTGAGAAAGAAAAACAGGAATAGCCTTACTTTTGCGAGTTAAAGCCAAATTGGTATTTTTGCTATAAAATGAATTCCTTCAGTCAAAACAAGTTCAAACTAATTTGTCCTTCATATATATCCATTCTAAGTAGGTTCCATGCATAAACCTCTTTAAATGACCTTGTATGAGAAAGAAAAACAGGAATAGCCTTCTTTTGCGGAATTAAGACAAAATTCGGATTTTTGCTCATAAACACCAATTCCTTCAGTCAAAACAAGTTCAAACTCCTATGTCCTTCATATATATCCATTCTAAGAAGGTTCCATGCATAAACCTCTTTAAATGACCTTGTTTGAGAGTTAAAGCCAAATTGGTATTTTTGCTATAAAATGAATTTCTTCAGTCAAAAAAAGTTCAAACTAATTTGTCCTTCATATATATCCATTCTAAGAAGGTTCCATGCATAAACCTCATTAAATGACCTTGTTTGAGAAAGAAAAACAGGAATAGCCTTACTTTTGCGAGTTAAAGCCAAATTGGTATTTTTGCTATAAAATGAATTCCTTCAGTCAAAACATGTTCAAACTCATATGTCCTTCAAATATATACATTCTAAGAAGGTTCCATGCATAAACCTCTTTAAATGACCTTGTTTGAGGAAGAAAAACAGGAATAGCCTTCTTTTGCGGAATTAAGACGAAATTCGGATTTTTGCTTATAAACACCAATTCCTTCAGTCAAAACAAGTTCAAACTCCTATGTCCTTCATATATATCCATTCTAAGAAGGTTCCATGCATAAACCTCTTTAAATGACCTTGTTTGAGAAAGAAAAACAGGAATAGCCTTACTTCTGCGAGTTAAAGCCAAATTGTTATTTTTGCTATAAAATGAATTCCTTCAGTCAAAACAAGTTCAAACTAATTTGTCCTTCATATATATCCATTCTAAGAAGGTTCCATGCATAAACCTCTTTAAATGACCTTGTTTGAGAAAGAAAAACAGGAATAGCCTTCTTTTGCGGAATTAAGACGAAATTCGGATTTTTGCTTATAAACACCAATTCCTTCAGTCAAAACAAGTTCAAACTCCTATGTCCTTCATATATATCCCTTATAAGAAGGTTCCATGCATAAACCTCTTTAAATGACCTTGTTTGAGAGTTAAAGCCAAATTGGTATTTTTGCTATAAAATGAATTTCTTCAGTCAAAAAAGTTCAAACTAATTTGTCCTTCATATATATCCATTCTAAGAAGGTTCCATGCATAAACCTCTTTAAATGACCTTGTTTGAGAAAGAAAAACAGGAATAGCCTTACTTTTGCGAGTTAAAGCCAAATTGGTATTTTTGCTATAAAATGAATTCCTTCAGTCAAAACATGTTCAAACTCATATGTCCTTCATATATATCCATTCTAAGAAGGTTCCATGCATAAACCTCTTTAAATGACCTTGTTTGAGAAAGAAAAACAGGAATAGCCTTACTTTTGCGTAATTAAGACGAAATTCGAATTTTTGCTTATAAACACCAATTCATTCAGTCAAAACAAGTTCAAACTCCTATGTCCTTCATATATATCCATTCTAAGAAGGTTCCATGCATAAACCTCTTTAAATGACCTTGTTTGAGAAAGAAAAACAGGAATAGCCTTACTTTTGCGAGTTAAAGCCAAATTGTTATTTTTGCTATAAAATGAATTCCTTCAGTCAAAACAAGTTCAAACTAATTTGTCCTCCATATATATCAATTCTAAGTAGGTTCCATGCATAACCCTCTTTAAATGACCTTGTATGAGAAAGAAAAACAGAAATAGCCTTCTTTTGCGGAATTAAGACGAAATTCGGAATTTTGCTTATAAACACCAATTCCTTCAGTCAAAACAAGTTCAAACTCCTATGTCCTTCATATATATCCATTCTAAGAAGGTTCCATGCATAAACCTCTTTAAATGACCTTGTTTGAGAAAGAAAAACAGGAATAGCCTTACTTTTGCGAGTTAAAGCCAAAATGGTATTTTTGCTATAAAATGAATTCCTTCAGTCAAAACAAGTTCAAACTAATTTGTCCTTCATATATATCCATTCTAAGAAGGTTCCATGCATAAACCTCTTTAAATGACCTTGTTTGAGAAAGAAAAACAGGAATAGCCTTACTTTTGCGGAATTAAGACGAAATTCGGATTTTTGCTTATAAACACCAATTCCTTCAGTCAAAACAAGTTCAAACTCCTATGTCCTTCATATATATCCATTCTAAGAAGGTTCCATGCATAAACCTCTTTAAATGACCTTGTTTGAGAAAGAAAAACAGGAATAGCCTTACTTTTGCGAGTTAAAGCCAAATTGGTATTTTTGCTATAAAATGAATTCCTTCAGTCAAAACAAGTTCAAACTAATTTGTCCTTCATATATATCAATTCTAAGTAGGTTCCATGCATAACCCTCTTTAATGACCTTGTATGAGAAAGAAAAACAGGAAAAGCCTTCTTTTGCGGAATTAAGACGAAATTCGGATTTTTGCTTATAAACACCAATTCCTTCAGTCAAAACAAGTTCAAACTCATATGTCCTTCATATATATCCATTCTAAGAAGGTTCCATGCATAAACCTCTTTAAATGACCTTGTTTGAGAAAGAAAAACAGGAATAGCCTTACTTTTGCGAGTTAAAGCCAAATTGGTATTTTTGCTATTAAATGAATTCCTTCAGTCAAAAAAAGTTCAAACTAATTTGTCCTTCATATATATCAATTCTAAGTAGGTTCCATGCATAAACCTCTTTAAATGACCTTGTATGAGAAAGAAAAACAGGAATAGCCTTCTTTTGCGGAATTAAGACAAAATTCGGATTTTTGCTCATAAACACCAATTCCTTCAGTCAAAACAAGTTCAAACTCCTATGTCCTTCATATATATCCATTCTAAGAAGGTTCCATGCATAAACCTCTTTAAATGACCTTGTTTGAGAGTTAAAGCCAAATTGGTATTTTTGCTATAAAATGAATTTCTTCAGTCAAAAAAGTTCAAACTAATTTGTCCTTCATATATATCCATTCTAAGAAGGTTCCATGCATAAACCTCTTTAAATGACCTTGTTTGAGAAAGAAAAACAGGAATAGCCTTACTTTTGCGAGTTAAAGCCAAATTGGTATTTTTGCTATAAAATGAATTCCTTCAGTCAAAACAAGTTCAAACTAATTTGTCCTTCATATATATCAATTCTAAGTAGGTTCCATGCATAACCCTCTTTAATGACCTTGTATGAGAAAGAAAAACATGAAAAGCCTTCTTTTGCGGAATTAAGACGAAATTCGGATTTTTGCTTATAAACACCAATTCCTTCAGTCAAAACAAGTTCAAACTCATATGTCCTTCATATATATCCATTCTAAGAAGGTTCCATGCATAAACCTCTTTAAATGACCTTGTTTGAGAAAGAAAAACAGGACTAGCCTTACTTTTGCGAGTTAAAGCCAAATTGTTATTTTTGCTATAAAATGAATTCCTTCAGTCAAAACAAGTTCAAACTAATTTGTCCTCCATATATATCAATTCTAAGTAGGTTCCATGCATAACCCTCTTTAAATGACCTTGTATGAGAAAGAAAAACAGAAATAGCCTTCTTTTGCGGAATTAAGACGAAATTCGGAATTTTGCTTATAAACACCAATTCCTTCAGTCAAAACAAGTTCAAACTCCTATGTCCTTCATATATATCCATTCTAAGAAGGTTCCATGCATAAACCTCTTTAAATGACCTTGTTTGAGAAAGAAAAACAGGAATAGCCTTACTTTTGCGAGTTAAAGCCAAAATGGTATTTTTGCTATAAAATGAATTCCTTCAGTCAAAACAAGTTCAAACTAATTTGTCCTTCATATATATCCATTCTAAGAAGGTTCCATGCATAAACCTCTTTAAATGACCTTGTTTGAGAAAGAAAAACAGGAATAGCCTTACTTTTGCGAGTTAAAGCCAAATTGTTATTTTTGCTATAAAATGAATTCCTTCAGTCAAAACAAGTTCAAACTAATTTGTCCTCCATATATATCAATTCTAAGTAGGTTCCATGCATAACCCTCTTTAAATGACCTTGTATGAGAAAGAAAAACAGAAATAGCCTTCTTTTGCGGAATTAAGACGAAATTCGGAATTTTGCTAATAAACACCAATTCCTTCAGTCAAAACAAGTTCAAACTCCTATGTCCTTCATATATATCCATTCTAAGAAGGTTCCATGCATAAACCTCTTTAAATGACCTTGTTTGAGAAAGAAAAACAGGAATAGCCTTACTTTTGCGAGTTAAAGCCAAATTGGTATTTTTGCTATAAAATGAATTCCTTCAGTCAAAACAAGTTCAAACTAATTTGTCCTTCATATATATCAATTCTAAGTAGGTTCCATGCATAACCCTCTTTAATGACCTTGTATGAGAAAGAAAAACAGGAAAAGCCTTCTTTTGCGGAATTAAGACGAAATTCGGATTTTTGCTTATAAACACCAATTCCTTCAGTCAAAACAAGTTCAAACTCATATGTCCTTCATATATATCCATTCTAAGAAGGTTCCATGCATAAACCTCTTTAAATGACCTTGTTTGAGAAAGAAAAACAGGACTAGCCTTACTTTTGCGAGTTAAAGCCAAATTGTTATTTTTGCTATAAAATGAATTCCTTCAGTCAAAACAAGTTCAAACTAATTTGTCCTCCATATATATCAATTCTAAGTAGGTTCCATGCATAACCCTCTTTAAATGACCTTGTATGAGAAAGAAAAACAGAAATAGCCTTCTTTTGCGGAATTAAGACGAAATTCGGAATTTTGCTTATAAACACCAATTCCTTCAGTCAAAACAAGTTCAAACTCCTATGTCCTTCATATATATCCATTCTAAGAAGGTTCCATGCATAAACCTCTTTAAATGACCTTGTTTGAGAAAGAAAAACAGGAATAGCCTTACTTTTGCGAGTTAAAGCCAAAATGGTATTTTTGCTATAAAATGAATTCCTTCAGTCAAAACAAGTTCAAACTAATTTGTCCTTCATATATATCCATTCTAAGAAGGTTCCATGCATAAACCTCTTTAAATGACCTTGTTTGAGAAAGAAAAACAGGAATAGCCTTACTTTTGCGAGTTAAAGCCAAATTGTTATTTTTGCTATAAAATGAATTCCTTCAGTCAAAACAAGTTCAAACTAATTTGTCCTCCATATATATCAATTCTAAGTAGGTTCCATGCATAACCCTCTTTAAATGACCTTGTATGAGAAAGAAAAACAGAAATAGCCTTCTTTTGCGGAATTAAGACGAAATTCGGAATTTTGCTAATAAACACCAATTCCTTCAGTCAAAACAAGTTCAAACTCCTATGTCCTTCATATATATCCATTCTAAGAAGGTTCCATGCATAAACCTCTTTAAATGACCTTGTTTGAGAAAGAAAAACAGGAATAGCCTTACTTTTGCGAGTTAAAGCCAAAATGGTATTTTTGCTATAAAATGAATTCCTTCAGTCAAAACAAGTTCAAACTAATTTGTCCTTCATATATATCCATTCTAAGAAGTTTCCATGCATAAACCTCTTTAAATGACCTTGTTTGAGAAAGAAAAACAGGAATAGCCTTACTTTTGCGAGTTAAAGCCAAATTGGTATTTTTGCTATAAAATGAATTCCTTCAGTCAAAACAAGTTCAAACTCCTATGTCCTTCATATATATCCATTCTAAGAAGGTTCCATGCATAAACCTCTTTAAATGACCTTGTTTGAGAGTTAAAGCCAAATTGGTATTTTTGCTATAAAATGAATTTCTTCAGTCAAAAAAAGTTCAAACTAATTTGTCCTTCATATATATCCATTCTAAGAAGGTTCCATGCATAAACCTCATTAAATGACCTTGTTTGAGAAAGAAAAACAGGAATAGCCTTACTTTTGCGAGTTAAAGCCAAATTGGTATTTTTGCTATAAAATGAATTCCTTCAGTCAAAACATGTTCAAACTCATATGTCCTTCATATATATCCATTCTAAGAAGGTTCCATGCATAAACCTCTTTAAATGACCTTGTTTGAGGAAGAAAAACAGGAATAGCCTTCTTTTGCGGAATTAAGACGAAATTCGGATTTTTGCTTATAAACACCAATTCCTTCAGTCAAAACAAGTTCAAACTCCTATGTCCTTCATATATATCCATTCTAAGAAGGTTCCATGCATAAACCTCTTTAAATGACCTTGTTTGAGAAAGAAAAACAGGAATAGCCTTCCTTCTGCGAGTTAAAGCCAAATTGTTATTTTTACTATAAAATGAATTCCTTCAGTCAAAACAAGTTCAAACTAATTTGTCCTCCATATATATCAATTCTAAGTAGGTTCCATGCATAACCCTCTTTAAATGACCTTGTATGAGAAAGAAAAACAGAAATAGCCTTCTTTTGCGGAATTAAGACGAAATTCGGAATTTTGCTTATAAACACCAATTCCTTCAGTCAAAACAAGTTCAAACTCCTATGTCCTTCATATATATCCATTCTAAGAAGGTTCCATGCATAAACCTCTTTAAATGACCTTGTTTGAGAAAGAAAAACAGGAATAGCCTTACTTTTGCGAGTTAAATCCAAATTGGTATTTTTGCTATAAAATGAATTCCTTCAGTCAAAACAAGTTCAAACTAATTTGTCCTTCATATATATCCATTCTAAGAAGGTTCCATGCATAAACCTCTTTAAATGACCTTGTTTGAGAAAGAAAAACAGGAATAGCCTTACTTTTGCGGAATTAAGACGAAATTCGGATTTTTGCTTATAAACACCAATTCCTTCAGTCAAAACAAGTTCAAACTCCTATGTCCTTCATATATATCCCTTCTAAGAAGGTTCCATGCATAAACCTCTTTAAATGACCTTGTTTGAGAAAGAAAAACAGGAATAGCCTTACTTTTGCGAGTTAAAGCCAAATTGGTATTTTTGCTATAAAATGAATTCCTTCAGTCAAAACAAGTTCAAACTAATTTGTCCTTCATATATATCAATTCTAAGTAGGTTCCATGCATAAACCTCTTTAAATGACCTTGTATGAGAAAGAAAAACAGGAATAGCCTTATTTTGCGGAATTAAGACGAAATTCGGATTTTTGCTTATAAATACCAATTCCTTCAGTCAAAACAAGTTCAAACTCTTATGTCCTTCATATATATCCATTCTAAGAAGGTTCCATGCATAAACCTCTTTAAATGACCTTGTTTGAGAAAGAAAAACAGGAATAGCCTTACTTTTGCGAGTTAAAGCCAAATTGTTATTTTTGCTATAAAATGAATTCCTTCAGTCAAAACAAGTTCAAACTAATTTGTCCTCCATATATATCAATTCTAAGTAGGTTCCATGCATAACCCTCTTTAAATGACCTTGTATGAGAAAGAAAAACAGAAATAGCCTTCTTTTGCGGAATTAAGACGAAATTCGGAATTTTGCTTATAAACACCAATTCCTTCAGTCAAAACAAGTTCAAACTCCTATGTCCTTCATATATATCCATTCTAAGAAGGTTCCATGCATAAACCTCTTTAAATGACCTTGTTTGAGAAAGAAAAACAGGAATAGCCTTACTTTTGCGAGTTAAAGCCAAAATGGTATTTTTGCTATAAAATGAATTCCTTCAGTCAAAACAAGTTCAAACTAATTTGTCCTTCATATATATCCATTCTAAGAAGTTTCCATGCATAAACCTCTTTAAATGACCTTGTTTGAGAAAGAAAAACAGGAATAGCCTTACTTTTGCGAGTTAAAGCCAAATTGTTATTTTTGCTATAAAATGAATTCCTTCAGTCAAAACAAGTTCAAACTAATTTGTCCTCCATATATATCAATTCTAAGTAGGTTCCATGCATAACCCTCTTTAAATGACCTTGTATGAGAAAGAAAAACAGAAATAGCCTTCTTTTGCGGAATTAAGACGAAATTCGGAATTTTGCTTATAAACACCAATTCCTTCAGTCAAAACAAGTTCAAACTCCTATGTCCTTCATATATATCCATTCTAAGAAGGTTCCATGCATAAACCTCTTTAAATGACCTTGTTTGAGAGTTAAAGCCAAATTGGTATTTTTGCTATAAAATGAATTTCTTCAGTCAAAAAAAGTTCAAACTAATTTGTCCTTCATATATATCCATTCTAAGAAGGTTCCATGCATAAACCTCTTTAAATGACCTTGTTTGAGAAAGAAAAACAGGAATAGCCTTACTTTTGCGAGTTAAAGCCAAATTGGTATTTTTGCTATAAAATGAATTCCTTCAGTCAAAACAAGTTCAAACTAATTTGTCCTTCATATATATCAATTCTAAGTAGGTTCCATGCATAACCCTCTTTAATGACCTTGTATGAGAAAGAAAAACAGGAAAAGCCTTCTTTTGCGGAATTAAGACCAAATTCGGATTTTTGCTTATAAACACCAATTCCTTCAGTCAAAACAAGTTCAAACTCATATGTCCTTCATATATATCCATTCTAAGAAGGTTCCATGCATAAACCTCTTTAAATGACCTTGTTTGAGAAAGAAAAACAGGCATAGCCTTACTTTTGCGAGTTAAAGCCAAATTGGTATTTTTGCTATTAAATGAATTCCTTCAGTCAAAAAAAGTTCAAACTAATTTGTCCTTCATATATATCAATTCTAAGTAGGTTCCATGCATAAACCTCTTTAAATGACCTTGTATGAGAAAGAAAAACAGGAATAGCCTTCTTTTGCGGAATTAAGACAAAATTCGGATTTTTGCTCATAAACACCAATTCCTTCAGTCAAAACAAGTTCAAACTCCTATGTCCTTCATATATATCCATTCTAAGAAGGTTCCATGCATAAACCTCTTTAAATGACCTTGTTTGAGAGTTAAAGCCAAATTGGTATTTTTGCTATAAAATGAATTTCTTCAGTCAAAAAAAGTTCAAACTAATTTGTCCTTCATATATATCCATTCTAAGAAGGTTCCATGCATAAACCTCTTTAAATGACCTTGTTTGAGAAAGAAAAACAGGAATAGCCTTACTTTTGCGAGTTAAAGCCAAATTGGTATTTTTGCTATAAAATGAATTCCTTCAGTCAAAACATGTTCAAACTCATATGTCCTTCATATATATCCATTCTAAGAAGGTTCCATGCATAAACCTCTTTAAATGACCTTGTTTGAGAAAGAAAAACAGGAATAGCCTTCTTTTGCGGAATTAAGACGAAATTCGGATTTTTGCTTATAAACACCAATTCCTTCAGTCAAAACAAGTTCAAACTCCTATGTCCTTCATATATATCCCTTCTAAGAAGGTTCCATGCATAAACCTCTTTAAATGACCTTGTTTGAGAAAGAAAAACAGGAATAGCCTTACTTTTGCGAGTTAAAGCCAAATTGGTATTTTTGATATAAAATGAATTCCTTCAGTCAAAACAAGTTCAAACTAATTTGTCCTTCATATATATCAATTCTAAGTAGGTTCCATGCATAAACCTCTTTAAATGACCTTGTATGAGAAAGAAAAACAGGAATAGCCTTATTTTGCGGAATTAAGACGAAATTCGGATTTTTGCTTATAAACACCAATTCCTTCAGTCAAAACAAGTTCAAACTCCTATGTCCTTCATATATATCCCTTCTAAGAAGGTTCCATGCATAAACCTCTTTAAATGACCTTGTTTGAGAAAGAAAAACAGGAATAGCCTTACTTTTGCAAGTTAAAGCCAAATTGGTATTTTTGCTATAAAATGAATTCCTTCAGTCAAAACAAGTTCAAACTAATTCGTCCTTCATATATATCCATTCTAAGAAGGTTCCATGCATAAACCTCTTTAAATGACCTTGTTTGAGAAAGAAAAACAGGAATAGCCTTACTTTTGCGGAATTAAGACGAAATTCGGATTTTTGCTTATAAACACCAATTCCTTCAGTCAAAACAAGTTCAAACTCCTATGTCCTTCATATATATCCATTCTAAGAAGGTTCCATGCATAAACCTCTTTAAATGACCTTGTTTGAGAAAGAAAAACAGGAATAGCCTTACTTTTGCGAGTTAAAGCCAAATTGGTATTTTTGCTATAAAATGAATTCCTTCAGTCAAAACAAGTTCAAACTAATTTGTCCTTCATATATATCAATTCTAAGTAGGTTCCATGCATAACCCTCTTTAAATGACCTTGTATGAGAAAGAAAAACAGGAATAGCCTTCTTTTGCGGAATTAAGACGAAATTCGGATTTTTGCTTATAAACACCAATTCCTTCAGTCAAAACAAGTTCAAACTCCTATGTCCTTCATATATATCCATTCTAAGATGGTTCCATGCATAAACCTCTTTAAATGACCTTGTTTGAGAAAGAAAAACAGGAATAGCCTTACTTTTGCGAGTTAAAGCCAAATTGGTATTTTTGCTATAAAATGAATTCCTTCGGTCAAAACAAATTCAAACTAATTTGTCCTTCATATATATCCATTCTAAGAAGGTTCCATGCATAAACCTCTTTAAATGACCTTGTTTGAGAAAGAAAAACAGGAATAGCCTTCTTTTGCGGAATTAAGACGAAATTCGGATTTTTGCTTATAAACACCAATTCCTTCAGTCAAAACAAGTTCAAACTCCTATGTCCTTCATATATATCCATTCTAAGAAGGTTCCATGCATTAACCTCTTTAAATGACCTTGTTTGAGAAAGAAAAACAGGAATAGCCTTACTTTTGCGAGTTAAAGCCAAATTGGTATTTTTGCTATAAAATGAATTCTTTCAGTCAAAACAAGTTCAAACTAATTTGTCCTTCATATATATCCATTCTAAGAAGGTTCCATGCATAAACCTCTTTAAATGACCTTGTTTGAGAAAGAAAAACAGGAATAGCCTTCTTTTGCGGAATTAAGACGAAATTCGGATTTTTGCTTATAAACACCAATTCCTTCAGTCAAAACAAGTTCAAACTCCTATGTCCTTCATATATATCCATTCTAAGAAGGTTCCATGCATAACCCTCTTTAAATGACCTTGTATGAGAAAGAAAAACAGGAATAGCCTTCTTTTGCGGAATTAAGACGAAATTCGGATTTTTGCTTATAAACACCAATTCCTTCAGTCAAAACAAGTTCAAACTCCTATGTCCTTCATATATATCCATTCTAAGAAGGTTCCATGCATAAACCTCTTTAAATGACCTTGTTTGAGAAAGAAAAACAGGAATAGCCTTACTTTTACGAGTTAAAGCCAAATTGGTATTTTTGCTATAAAATGAATTCCTTCAGTCAAAACAAGTTCAAACTAATTTGTCCTTCATATATATCAATTCTGAGTAGGTTCCATGCATAACCCTCTTTAAATGACCTTGTATGAGAAATAAAAACAGGAATAGCCTTCTTTTGCGGAATTAAGACGAAATTCGGATTTTTGCTTATAAACACCAATTCCTTCAGTCAAAACAAGTTCAAACTCCTATGTCCTTCATATATATCCATTATAAGAAGGTTCCATGCATAAACCTCTTTAAATGACCTTGTTTGAGAAAGAAAAACAGGAATAGCCTTAATATTGCGAGTTAAAGCCAAATTGGTATTTTTGCTATAAAATGAATTCCTTCAGTCAAAACAAGTTCAAACTAATTTGTCCTTCATATATATCCATTCTAAGAAGGTTCCATGCATAAACCTCTTTAAATGACCTTGTTTGAGAAAGAAAAAAAGGAATAGCCTTACTTTTGCGAGTTAAAGCCAAATTGGTATTTTTGCTATAAAAAGAATTCCTTCCGTCAAAACAAGTTCAAACTAATTGGTCCTTCATATATATCAATTCTAAGTAGGTTCCATGCATAAACCTCTTTAAATGACTTTGTTTGAGAAAGAAAAACAGGAATAGCCTTAATATTGCGAGTTAAAGCCAAATTGGTATTTTTGCTATAAAATGAATTCCTTCAGTCAAAACAAGTTCAAACTAATTTTTCCTTCATATATATCCATTCTAAGAAGGTTCCATGCATAAACCTCTTTAAATGACCTTGTTTGAGAAAGAAAAAAAGGAATAGCCTTACTTTTGCGAGTTAAAGCCAAATTGGTATTTTTGCTATAAAAAGAATTCCTTCAGTCAAAACAAGTTCAAACTAATTGGTCCTTCATATATATCAATTCTAAGTAGGTTCCATGCATAACCCTCTTTAAATGACCTTGTATGAGAAAGAAAAACAGGAATAGCCTTCTTTTGCGGAATTAAGACGAAATTCGGATTTTTGCTTATAAACACCAATTCCTTCAGTCAAAACAAGTTCAAACTCCTATGTCCTTCATATATATCCATTCTAAGAAGGTTCCATGCATTAACCTCTTTAAATGACCTTGTTTGAGAAAGAAAAACAGGAATAGCCTTACTTTTGCGAGTTAAAGCCAAATTGGTATTTTTGCTATAAAAAGAATTCCTTCCGTCAAAACAAGTTCAAACTAATTGGTCCTTCATATATATCAATTCTAAGTAGGTTCCATGCATAACCCTCTTTAAATGACCTTGTATGAGAAAGAAAAACAGGAATAGCCTTCTTTTGCGGAATTAAGACGAAATTCGGATTTTTGCTTATAAACACCAATTCCTTCAGTCAAAACAAGTTCAAACTCCTATGTCCTTCATATATATCCATTCTAAGATGGTTCCATGCATAAACCTCTTTAAATGACTTTGTTTGAGAAAGAAAAACAGGAATAGCCTTAATATTGCGAGTTAAAGCCAAATTGGTATTTTTGCTATAAAATGAATTCCTTCAGTCAAAACAAGTTCAAACTAATTTGTCCTTCATATATATCCATTCTAAGAAGGTTCCATGCATAAACCTCTTTAAATGACCTTGTTTGAGAAAGAAAAAAAGGAATAGCCTTACTTTTGCGAGTTAAAGCCAAATTGGTATTTTTGCTATAAAAAGAATTCCTTCCGTCAAAACAAGTTCAAACTAATTGGTCCTTCATATATATCAATTCTAAGTAGGTTCCATGCATAACCCTCTTTAAATGACCTTGTATGAGAAAGAAAAACAGGAATAGCCTTCTTTTGCGGAATTAAGACGAAATTCGGATTTTTGCTTATAAACACCAATTCCTTCAGTCAAAACAAGTTCAAACTCCTATGTCCTTCATATATATCCATTCTAAGAAGGTTCCATGCATTAACCTCTTTAAATGACCTTGTTTGAGAAAGAAAAACAGGAATAGCCTTACTTTTGCGAGTTAAAGCCAAATTGGTATTTTTGCTATAAAATTAATTCTTTCAGTCAAAACAAGTTCAAACTAATTTGTCCATATATATCCATTCTAAGAAGGTTCCATGCATAAACATCTTTAAATGACCTTGTTTGAGAAAGAAAAACAGGAATAGCCTTACTTTTGCGAGTTAAAGCCAAATTGGTATTTTTGCTATAAAATGAATTCCTTCAGTCAAAACAAGTTCAAACTAATTTGTCCTTCATATATATCCATTCTAAGAAGGTTCCATGCATAAACCTCTTTAAATGACCTTGTTTGAGAAAGAAAAACAGGAATAGCCTTCTTTTGCGGAATTAAGACGAAATTCGGATTTTTGCTTATAAACACCAATTCCTTCAGTCAAAACAAGTTCAAACTCCTATGTCCTTCATATATATCCATTCTAAGAAGGTTCCATGCATTAACCTCTTTAAATGACCTTGTTTGAGAAAGAAAAACAGGAATAGCCTTACTTTTGCGAGTTAAAGCCAAATTGGTATTTTTGCTATAAAATGAATTCCTTCAGTCAAAACAAGTTCAAACTAATTTGTCCTTCATATATATCAATTCTAAGTAGGTTCCATGCATAACCCTCTTTAAATGACCTTGTATGATAAAGAAAAACAGGAATAGCCTTCTTTTGCGGAATTAAGACGAAATTCGGATTTTTGCTTATAAACACCAATTCCTTCAGTCAAAACAAGTTCAAACTCCTATGTCCTTCATATATATCCATTCTAAGAAGGTTCCATGCATAAACCTCTTTAAATGACCTTGTTTGAGAAAGAAAAACAGGAATAGCCTTACTTTTGCGAGTTAAAGCCAAATTGGTATTTTTGCTATAAAATGAATTCCTTCAGTCAAAACAAGTTCAAACTAATTTGTCCTTCATATATATCCATTCTAAGAAGGTTCAATGCATAAACCTCTTTAAATGACCTTGTTTGAGAAAGAAAAACAGGAATAGCCTTACTTTTGCGAGTTAAAGCCAAATTGGTATTTTTGCTATAAAATGAATTCCTTCAGTCAAAACAAGTTCAAACTAATTTGTCCTTCATATATATCCATTCTAAGAAGGTTCCATGCATAAACCTCTTTAAATGACCTTGTTTGAGAAAGAAAAACAGGAATAGCCTTCTTTTGCGGAATTAAGACGAAATTCGGATTTTTGCTTATAAACACCAATTCCTTCAGTCAAAACAAGTTCAAACTAATTTGTCCTTCATATATATCCATTCTAAGAAGGTTCCATGCATAAACCTCTTTAAATGACTTTGTTTGAGAAAGAAAAACAGGAATAGCCTTAATATTGCGAGTTAAAGCCAAATTGGTATTTTTGCTATAAAATGAATTCCTTCAGTCAAAACAAGTTCAAACTAATTTGTCCTTCATATATATCCATTCTAAGAAGGTTCCATGCATAAACCTCTTTAAATGACCTTGTTTGAGAAAGAAAAAAAGGAATAGCCTTACTTTTGCGAGTTAAAGCCAAATTGGTATTTTTGCTATAAAAAGAATTCCTTCAGTCAAAACAAGTTCAAACTAATTGGTCCTTCATATATATCCATTCTAAGAAGGTTCCATGCATAAACCTCTTTAAATGACCTTGTTTGAGAAAGAAAAACAGGAATAGCCTTCTTTTGCGGAATTAAGACGAAATTCGGATTTTTGCTTATAAACACCAATTCCTTCAGTCAAAACAAGTTCAAACTCCTATGTCCTTCATATATATCCATTCTAAGAAGGTTCCATGCATTAACCTCTTTAAATGACCTTGTTTGAGAAAGAAAAACAGGAATAGCCTTACTTTTGCGAGTTAAAGCCAAATTGGTATTTTTGCTATAAAATGAATTCCTTCAGTCAAAACAAGTTCAAACTAATTTGTCCTTCATATATATCAATTCTAAGTAGGTTCCATGCATAACCCTCTTTAAATGACCTTGTATGATAAAGAAAAACAGGAATAGCCTTCTTTTGCGGAATTAAGACGAAATTCGGATTTTTGCTTATAAACACCAATTCCTTCAGTCAAAACAAGTTCAAACTCCTATGTCCTTCATATATATCCATTCTAAGAAGGTTCCATGCATAAACCTCTTTAAATGACCTTGTTTGAGAAAGAAAAACAGGAATAGCCTTACTTTTGCGAGTTAAAGCCAAATTGGTATTTTTGCTATAAAATGAATTCCTTCAGTCAAAACAAGTTCAAACTAATTTGTCCTTCATATATATCCATTCTAAGAAGGTTCAATGCATAAACCTCTTTAAATGACCTTGTTTGAGAAAGAAAAACAGGAATAGCCTTACTTTTGCGAGTTAAAGCCAAATTGGTATTTTTGCTATAAAATGAATTCCTTCAGTCAAAACAAGTTCAAACTAATTTGTCCTTCATATATATCCATTCTAAGAAGGTTCCATGCATAAACCTCTTTAAATGACCTTGTTTGAGAAAGAAAAACAGGAATAGCCTTCTTTTGCGGAATTAAGACGAAATTCGGATTTTTGCTTATAAACACCAATTCCTTCAGTCAAAACAAGTTCAAACTAATTTGTCCTTCATATATATCCATTCTAAGAAGGTTCCATGCATAAACCTCTTTAAATGACTTTGTTTGAGAAAGAAAAACAGGAATAGCCTTAATATTGCGAGTTAAAGCCAAATTGGTATTTTTGCTATAAAATGAATTCCTTCAGTCAAAACAAGTTCAAACTAATTTGTCCTTCATATATATCCATTCTAAGAAGGTTCCATGCATAAACCTCTTTAAATGACCTTGTTTGAGAAAGAAAAAAAGGAATAGCCTTACTTTTGCGAGTTAAAGCCAAATTGGTATTTTTGCTATAAAAAGAATTCCTTCAGTCAAAACAAGTTCAAACTAATTGGTCCTTCATATATATCAATTCTAAGTAGGTTCCATGCATAACCCTCTTTAAATGACCTTGTATGAGAAAGAAAAACAGGAATAGCCTTCTTTTGCGGAATTAAGACGAAATTCGGATTTTTGCTTATAAACACCAATTCCTTCAGTCAAAACAAGTTCAAACTCCTATGTCCTTCATATATATCCATTCTAAGAAGGTTCCATGCATTAACCTCTTTAAATGACCTTGTTTGAGAAAGAAAAACAGGAATAGCCTTACTTTTGCGAGTTAAAGCCAAATTGGTATTTTTGCTATAAAATGAATTCTTTCAGTCAAAACAAGTTCAAACTAATTTGTCCATATATATCCATTCTAAGAAGGTTCCATGCATAAACATCTTTAAATGACCTTGTTTGAGAAAGAAAAACAGGAATAGCCTTAATTTTGCGAGTTAAAGCCAAATTGGTATTTTTGCTATAAAATGAATTCCTTCAGTCAAAACAAGTTCAAACTAATTTGTCCTTCATATATATCAATTCTAAGTAGGTTCCATGCATAACCCTCTTTAAATGACCTTGTATGATAAAGAAAAACAGGAATAGCCTTCTTTTGCGGAATTAAGACGAAATTCGGATTTTTGCTTATAAACACCAATTCCTTCAGTCAAAACAAGTTCAAACTCCTATGTCCTTCATATATATCCATTCTAAGAAGGTTCCATGCATAAACCTCTTTAAATGACCTTGTTTGAGAAAGAAAAACAGGAATAGCCTTACTGTTGCGAGTTAAAGCCAAATTGGTATTTTTGCTATAAAATGAATTCCTTCAGTCAAAACAAGTTCAAACTAATTTGTCCTTCATATATATCCATTCTAAGAAGGTTCAATGCATAAACCTCTTTAAATGACCTTGTTTGAGAAAGAAAAACAGGAATAGCCTTACTTTTGCGAGTTAAAGCCAAATTGGTATTTTTGCTATAAAATGAATTCCTTCAGTCAAAACAAGTTCAAACTAATTTGTCCTTCATATATATCCATTCTAAGAAGGTTCCATGCATAAACCTCTTTAAATGACCTTGTTTGAGAAAGAAAAACAGGAATAGCCTTTTGCGGAATTAAGACCAAATTCGGATTTTTACTTATAAACACCAATTCCTTCAGTCAAAACAAGTTCAAACTAATTTGTCCTTCATATATATCCATTCTAAGAAGGTTCCATGCATAAACCTCTTTAAATGACCTTGTTTGAGAAAGAAAAACAGGAATAGCCTTACTTTTGCGAGTTAAAGCCAAATTGGTATTTTTGCTATAAAATGAATTCCTTCAGTCAAAACAAGTTCAAACTAATTTGTCCTTCATATATATCAATTCTAAGTAGGTTCCATGCATAACCCTCTTTAAATGACCTTGTATGATAAAGAAAAACAGGAATAGCCTTCTTTTGCGGAATTAAGACGAAATTCGGATTTTTGCTTATAAACACCAATTCCTTCAGTCAAAACAAGTTCAAACTCCTATGTCCTTCATATATATCCATTCTAAGAAGGTTCCATGCATAAACCTCTTTAAATGACCTTGTTTGAGAAAGAAAAACAGGAATAGCCTTACTTTTGCGAGTTAAAGCCAAATTGGTATTTTTGCTATAAAATGAATTCCTTCGGTCAAAACAAATTCAAACTAATTTGTCCTTCATATATATCCATTCTAAGAAGGTTCCATGCATAAACCTCTTTAAATGACCTTGTTTGAGAAAGAAAAACAGGAATAGCCTTTTTTTGCGGAATTAAGACGAAATTCGGATTTTTGCTTATAAACACCAATTCCTTCAGTCAAAACAAGTTCAAACTCCTATGTCCTTCATATATATCCATTCTAAGAAGGTTCCATGCATAAACCTCTTTAAATGACCTTGTTTGAGAAAGAAAAACAGGAATAGCCTTACTTTTGAGATTTTAAGCCAAATTGGTATTTTTGCTATAAAATGAATTCCTTCAGTCAAAACAAGTTCAAACTAATTTGTCCTATATATATATATCCATTCTAAGAAGGTTCCATGCATAAACCTCTTTAAATGACTTTGTTTGAGAAAGAAAAACAGGAATAGCCTTAATATTGAGAGTTAAAGCCAAATTGGTGTTTTTGCTATAAAATGAATTCCTTCAGTCAAAACAAGTTCAAACTAATTTGTCCTTCATATATATCCATTCTAAGAAGGTTCCATGCATAAACCTCTTTAAATGACCTTGTTTGAGAAAGAAAAAAAGGAATGGCCTTACTTTTGCGAGTTAAAGCCAAATTGGTATTTTTGCTATAAAAAGAATTCCTTCAGTCAAAACAAGTTCAAACTAATTTGTCCTTCATATATATCAATTCTAAGTAGGTTCCATGCATAACCCTCTTTAAATGACCTTGTATGAGAAAGAAAAACAGGAATAGCCTTCTTTTGCGGAATTAAGACGAAATTCGGATTTTTGCTTATAAACACCAATTCCTTCAGTCAAAACAAGTTCAAACTCCTATGTCCTTCATATATATCCATTCTAAGAAGGTTCCATGCATAAACCTCTTTAAATGACCTTGTTTGAGAAAGAAAAACAGGAATAGCCTTACTTTTGCGAGTTAAAGCCAAATTGGTATTTTTGCTATAAAATGAATTCCTTCAGTCAAAACAAATTCAAACTAATTTGTCCTTCATATATATCCATTCTAAGAAGGTTCCATGCATAAACCTCTTTAAATGACCTTGTTTGAGAAAGAAAAACAGGAATAGCCTTACTTTTACGAGTTAAGGCCAAATTGGTATTTTTGCTATAAAATGAATTCCTTCAGTCAAAACAAGTTCAAACTAATTTGTCCTTCATATATATCAATTCTAAGTAGGTTCCATGCATAACCCTCTTTAAATGACCTTGTATGAGAAAGAAAAACAGGAATAGCCTTCTTTTGCGGAGTTAAGACGAAATTCGGATTTTTGCTTATAAACACCAATTCCTTCAGTCAAAACAAATTCAAACTCCTATGTCCTTCATATATATCCATTCTAAGAAGGTTCCATGGATAAACCTCTTTAAATGACCTTGTTCTAGAAAGAAAAACAGGAATAGCCTTACTTTTGCGAGTTAAAGCCAAATTGGTATTTTTGCTATAAAATGAATTCCTTCAGTCAAAACAAGTTCAAACTAATTTGTCCTTCATATATATCCATTCTAAGAAGGTTCCATGCATAAACATCTTTAAATGACCTTGTTTGAGAAAGAAAAACAGGAATAGCCTTACTTTTGCGAGTTAAAGCCAAATTGGTATTTTTGCTATAAAAAGAATTCCTTCAGTCAAAACAAGTTCAAACTAATTTGTCCTTCATATATATCAATTCTAAGTAGGTTCCATGCATAACCCTCTTTAAATGACCTTGTATGATAAAGAAAAACAGGAATAGCCTTCTTTTGCGGAATTAAGACGAAATTCGGATTTTTGCTTATAAACACCAATTCCTTCAGTCAAAACAAGTTCAAACTCCTATGTCCTTCATATATATCCATTCTAAGAAGGTTCCATGCATAAACCTCTTTAAATGACCTTGTTTGAGAAAGAAAAACAGGAATAGCCTTACTTTTGCGAGTTAAAGCCAAATTGGTATTTTTGCTATAAAATGAATTCCTTCAGTCAAAACAAGTTCAAACTAATTTGTCCTTCATATATATCCATTCTAAGAAGGTTCAATGCATAAACCTCTTTAAATGACCTTGTTTGAGAAAGAAAAACAGGAATAGCCTTACTTTTGCGAGTTAAAGCCAAATTGGTATTTTTGCTATAAAATGAATTCCTTCAGTCAAAACAAGTTCAAACTAATTTGTCCTTCATATATATCCATTCTAAGAAGGTTCCATGCATAAACCTCTTTAAATGACCTTGTTTGAGAAAGAAAAACAGGAATAGCCTTCTTTTGCGGAATTAAGACGAAATTCGGATTTTTGCTTATAAACACCAATTCCTTCAGTCAAAACAAGTTCAAACTAATTTGTCCTTCATATATATCCATTCTAAGAAGGTTCCATGCATAAACCTCTTTAAATGACTTTGTTTGAGAAAGAAAAACAGGAATAGCCTTAATATTGCGAGTTAAAGCCAAATTGGTATTTTTGCTATAAAATGAATTCCTTCAGTCAAAACAAGTTCAAACTAATTTGTCCTTCATATATATCCATTCTAAGAAGGTTCCATGCATAAACCTCTTTAAATGACCTTGTTTGAGAAAGAAAAAAAGGAATAGCCTTACTTTTGCGAGTTAAAGCCAAATTGGTATTTTTGCTATAAAAAGAATTCCTTCAGTCAAAACAAGTTCAAACTAATTGGTCCTTCATATATATCAATTCTAAGTAGGTTCCATGCATAAACCTCTTTAAATGACCTTGTATGAGAAAGAAAAACAGGAATAGCCTTCTTTTGCGGAATTAAGACGAAATTCGGATTTTTGCTTATAAACACCAATTCCTTCAATCAAAACAAGTTCAAACTCCTATGTCCTTCATATATATCCATTCTAAGAAGGTTCCATGCATTAACTTCTTTAAATGACCTTGTTTGAGAAAGAAAAACAGGAATAGCCTTACTTTTGCGAGTTAAAGCCAAATTGGTATTTTTGCTATAAAATGAATTCTTTCAGTCAAAACAAGTTCAAACTAATTTGTCCATATATATCCATTCTAAGAAGGTTCCATGCATAAACATCTTTAAATGACCTTGTTTGAGAAAGAAAAACAGGAATAGCCTTACTTTTGCGAGTTAAAGCCAAATTGGTATTTTTGCTATAAAATGAATTCCTTCAGTCAAAACAAGTTCAAACTAATTTGTCCTTCATATATATCAATTCTAAGTAGGTTCCATGCATAACCCTCTTTAAATGACCTTGTATGATAAAGAAAAACAGGAATAGCCTTCTTTTGCGGAATTAAGACGAAATTCGGATTTTTGCTTATAAACACCAATTCCTTCAGTCAAAACAAGTTCAAACTCCTATGTCCTTCATATATATCCATTCTAAGAAGGTTCCATGCATAAACCTCTTTAAATGACCTTGTTTGAGAAAGAAAAACAGGAATAGCCTTACTTTTGCGAGTTAAAGCCAAATTGGTATTTTTGCTATAAAATGAATTCCTTCTGTCAAAACAAGTTCAAACTAATTTGTCCTTCATATATATCCATTCTAAGAAGGTTCAATGCATAAACCTCTTTAAATGACCTTGTTTGAGAAAGAAAAACAGGAATAGCCTTACTTTTGCGAGTTAAAGCCAAATTGGTATTTTTGCTATAAAATGAATTCCTTCAGTCAAAACAAGTTCAAACTAATTTGTCCTTCATATATATCCATTCTAAGAAGGTTCCATGCATAAACCTCTTTAAATGACCTTGTTTGAGAAAGAAAAACAGGAATAGCCTTTTGCGGAATTAAGACCAAATTCGGATTTTTACTTATAAACACCAATTCCTTCAGTCAAAACAAGTTCAAACTAATTTGTCCTTCATATATATCCATTCTAAGAAGGTTCCATGCATAAACCTCTTTAAATGACCTTGTTTGAGAAAGAAAAACAGGAATAGCCTTACTTTTGCGAGTTAAAGCCAAATTGGTATTTTTGCTATAAAATGAATTCCTTCAGTCAAAACAAGTTCAAACTAATTTGTCCTTCATATATATCAATTCTAAGTAGGTTCCATGCATAACCCTCTTTAAATGACCTTGTATGATAAAGAAAAACAGGAATAGCCTTCTTTTGCGGAATTAAGACGAAATTCGGATTTTTGCTTATAAACACCAATTCCTTCAGTCAAAACAAGTTCAAACTCCTATGTCCTTCATATATATCCATTCTAAGAAGGTTCCATGCATAAACCTCTTTAAATGACCTTGTTTGAGAAAGAAAAACAGGAATAGCCTTACTTTTGCGAGTTAAAGCCAAATTGGTATTTTTGCTATAAAATGAATTCCTTAGGTCAAAACAAATTCAAACTAATTTGTCCTTCATATATATCCATTCTAAGAAGGTTCCATGCATAAACCTCTTTAAATGACCTTGTTTGAGAAAGAAAAACAGGAATAGCCTTTTTTTGCGGAATTAAGACGAAATTCGGATTTTTGCTTATAAACACCAATTCCTTCAGTCAAAACAAGTTCAAACTCCTATGTCCTTCATATATATCCATTCTAAGAAGGTTCCATGCATAAACCTCTTTAAATGACCTTGTTTGAGAAAGAAAAACAGGAATAGCCTTACTTTTGAGATTTTAAACCAAATTGGTATTTTTGCTATAAAATGAATTCCTTCAGTCAAAACAAGTTCAAACTAATTTGTCCTATATATATATATCCATTCTAAGAAGGTTCCATGCATAAACCTCTTTAAATGACTTTGTTTGAGAAAGAAAAACAGGAATAGCCTTAATATTGAGAGTTAAAGCCAAATTGGTATTTTTGCTATAAAATGAATTCCTTCAGTCAAAACAAGTTCAAACTAATTTGTCCTTCATATATATCCATTCTAAGAAGGTTCCATGCATAAACCTCTTTAAATGACCTTGTTTGAGAAAGAAAAAAAGGAATAGCCTTACTTTTGCGAGTTAAAGCCAAATTGGTATTTTTGCTATAAAAAGAATTCCTTCAGTCAAAACAAGTTCAAACTAATTTGTCCTTCATATATATCAATTCTAAGTAGGTTCCATGCATAACCCTCTTTAAATGACCTTGTATGAGAAAGAAAAACAGGAATAGCCTTCTTTTGCGGAATTAAGACGAAATTCGGATTTTTGCTTATAAACACCAATTCCTTCAGTCAAAACAAGTTCAAACTCCTATGTCCTTCATATATATCCATTCTAAGAAGGTTCCATGCATAAACCTTTTTAAATGACCTTGTTTGAGAAAGAAAAACAGGAATAGCCTTACTTTTGCGAGTTAAAGCCAAATTGGTATTTTTGCTATAAAATGAATTCCTTCAGTCAAAACAAATTCAAACTAATTTGTCCTTCATATATATCCATTCTAAGAAGGTTCCATGCATAAACCTCTTTAAATGACCTTGTTTGAGAAAGAAAAACAGGAATAGCCTTACTTTTACGAGTTAAGGCCAAATTGGTATTTTTGCTATAAAATGAATTCCTTCAGTCAAAACAAGTTCAAACTAATTTGTCCTTCATATATATCAATTCTAAGTAGGTTCCATGCATAACCCTCTTTAAATGACCTTGTATGAGAAAGAAAAACAGGAATAGCCTTCTTTTGCGGAATTAAGACGAAATTCGGATTTTTGCTTATAAACACCAATTCCTTCAGTCAAAACAAATTCAAACTCCTATGTCCTTCATATATATCCATTCTAAGAAGGTTCCATGGATAAACCTCTTTAAATGACCTTGTTCTAGAAAGAAAAACAGGAATAGCCTTACTTTTGCGAGTTAAAGCCAAATTGGTATTTTTGCTATAAAATGAATTCCTTCAGTCAAAACAAGTTCAAACTAATTTGTCCTTCATATATATCCATTCTAAGAAGGTTCCATGCATAAACATCTTTAAATGACCTTGTTTGAGAAAGAAAAACAGGAATAGCCTTACTTTTGCGAGTTAAAGCCAAATTGGTATTTTTGCTATAAAATGAATTCCTTCAGTCAAAACAAGTTCAAACTAATTTGTCCTTCATATATATCAATTCTAAGTAGGTTCCATGCATAACCCTCTTTAAATGACCTTGTATGATAAAGAAAAACAGGAATAGCCTTCTTTTGCGGAATTAAGACGAAATTCGGATTTTTGCTCATAAACACCAATTCCTTCAGTCAAAACAAGTTCAAACTCCTATGTCCTTCATATATATCCATTCTAAGAAGGTTCCATGCATTAACCTCTTTAAATGACCTTGTTTGAGAAAGAAAAACAGGACTAGCCTTACTTTTGCGAGTTAAAGCCAAATTGGTATTTTTGCTATAAAATGAATTCCTTCAGTCAAAACAAGTTCAAACTAATTTGTCCATATATATCCATTCTAAGAAGGTTCCATGCATAAACATCTTTAAATGACCTTGTTTGAGAAAGAAAAACAGGAATAGCCTTACTTTTGCGAGTTAAAGCCAAATTGGTATTTTTGCTATAAAATGAATTCCTTCAGTCAAAACAAGTTCAAACTAATTTGTCCTTCATATATATCAATTCTAAGTAGGTTCCATGCATAACCCTCTTTAAATGACCTTGTATGATAAAGAAAAACAGGAATAGCCTTCTTTTGCGGAATTAAGACGAAATTCGGATTTTTGCTTATAAACACCAATTCCTTCAGTCAAAACAAGTTCAAACTCCTATGTCCTTCATATATATCCATTCTAAGAAGGTTCCATGCATAAACCTCTTTAAATGACCTTGTTTGAGAAAGAAAAACAGGAATAGCCTTACTTTTGCGAGTTAAAGCCAAATTGGTATTTTTGCTATAAAATGAATTCCTTAGGTCAAAACAAATTCAAACTAATTTGTCCTTCATATATATCCATTCTAAGAAGGTTCCATGCATAAACCTCTTTAAATGACCTTGTTTGAGAAAGAAAAACAGGAATAGCCTTTTTTTGCGGAATTAAGACGAAATTCGGATTTTTGCTTATAAACACCAATTCCTTCAGTCAAAACAAGTTCAAACTCCTATGTCCTTCATATATATCCATTCTAAGAAGGTTCCATGCATAAACCTCTTTAAATGACCTTGTTTGAGAAAGAAAAACAGGAATAGCCTTACTTTTGAGATTTTAAGCCAAATTGGTATTTTTGCTATAAAATGAATTCCTTCAGTCAAAACAAGTTCAAACTAATTTGTCCTATATATATATATCCATTCTAAGAAGGTTCCATGCATAAACCTCTTTAAATGACCTTGTTTGAGAAAGAAAAAAAGGAATAGCCTTACTTTTGCGAGTTAAAGCCAAATTGGTATTTTTGCTATAAAAAGAATTCCTTCAGTCAAAACAAGTTCAAACTAATTTGTCCTTCATATATATCAATTCTAAGTAGGTTCCATGCATAACCCTCTTTAAATGACCTTGTATGAGAAAGAAAAACAGGAATAGCCTTCTTTTGCGGAATCAAGACGAAATTCGGATTTTTGCTTATAAACACCAATTCCTTCAGTCAAAACAAGTTCAAACTCCTATGTCCTTCATATATATCCATTCTAAGAAGGTTCCATGCATAAACCTCTTTAAATGACCTTGTTTGAGAAAGAAAAACAGGAATAGCCTTACTTTTGCGAGTTAAAGCCAAATTGGTATTTTTGCTATAAAATGAATTCCTTCAGTCAAAACAAATTCAAACTAATTTGTCCTTCATATATATCCATTCTAAGAAGGTTCCATGCATAAACCTCTTTAAATGACCTTGTTTGAGAAAGAAAAACAGGAATAGCCTTACTTTTACGAGTTAAGGCCAAATTGGTATTTTTGCTATAAAATGAATTCCTTCAGTCAAAACAAGTTCAAACTAATTTGTCCTTCATATATATCAATTCTAAGTAGGTTCCATGCATAACCCTCTTTAAATGACCTTGTATGAGAAAGAAAAACAGGAATAGCCTTCTTTTGCGGAATTAAGACGAAATTCGGATTTTTGCTTATAAACACCAATTCCTTCAGTCAAAACAAATTCAAACTCCTATGTCCTTCATATATATCCATTCTAAGAAGGTTCCATGGATAAACCTCTTTAAATGACCTTGTTCTAGAAAGAAAAACAGGAATAGCCTTACTTTTGCGAGTTAAAGCCAAATTGGTATTTTTGCTATAAAATGAATTCCTTCAGTCAAAACAAGTTCAAACTAATTTGTCCATATATATCCATTCTAAGAAGGTTCCATGCATAAACATCTTTAAATGACCTTGTTTGAGAAAGATAAACAGGAATAGCCTTACTTTTGCGAGTTAAAGCCAAATTGGTATTTTTGCTATAAAATGAATTCCTTCAGTCAAAACAAGTTCAAACTAATTTGTCCTTCATATATATCAATTCTAAGTAGGTTCCATGCATAACCCTCTTTAAATGACCTTGTATGATAAAGAAAAACAGGAATAGCCTTCTTTTGCGGAATTAAGACGAAATTCGGATTTTTGCTTATAAACACCAATTCCTTCAGTCAAAACAAGTTCAAACTCCTATGTCCTTCATATATATCCATTCTAAGAAGGTTCCATGCATAAACCTCTTTAAATGACCTTGTTTGAGAAAGAAAAACAGGAATAGCCTTCTTTTGCGGAATTAAGACGAAATTCGGATTTTTGCTTATAAACACCAATTCCTTCAGTCAAAACAAGTTCAAACTAATTTGTCCTTCATATATATCCATTCTAAGAAGGTTCCATGCATAAACCTCTTTAAATGACTTTGTTTGAGAAAGAAAAACAGGAATAGCCTTAATATTGCGAGTTAAAGCCAAATTGGTATTTTTGCTATAAAATGAATTCCTTCAGTCAAAACAAGTTCAAACTAATTTGTCCTTCATATATATCCATTCTAAGAAGGTTCCATGCATAAACCTCTTTAAATGACCTTGTTTGAGAAAGAAAAAAAGGAATAGCCTTACTTTTGCGAGTTAAAGCCAAATTGGTATTTTTGCTATAAAAAGAATTCCTTCAGTCAAAACAAGTTCAAACTAATTGGTCCTTCATATATATCAATTCTAAGTAGGTTCCATGCATAACCCTCTTTAAATGACCTTGTATGAGAAAGAAAAACAGGAATAGCCTTCTTTTGCGGAATTAAGACGAAATTCGGATTTTTGCTTATAAACACCAATTCCTTCAGTCAAAACAAGTTCAAACTCCTATGTCCTTCATATATATCCATTCTAAGAAGGTTCCATGCATTAACTTCTTTAAATGACCTTGTTTGAGAAAGAAAAACAGGAATAGCCTTACTTTTGCGAGTTAAAGCCAAATTGGTATTTTTGCTATAAAATGAATTCTTTCAGTCAAAACAAGTTCAAACTAATTTGTCCATATATATCCATTCTAAGAAGGTTCCATGCATAAACCTCTTTAAATGACCTTGTTTGAGAAAGAAAAACAGGAATAGCCTTTTGCGGAATTAAGACCAAATTCGGATTTTTACTTATAAACACCAATTCCTTCAGTCAAAACAAGTTCAAACTAATTTGTCCTTCATATATATCCATTCTAAGAAGGTTCCATGCATAAACCTCTTTAAATGACCTTGTTTGAGAAAGAAAAACAGGAATAGCCTTACTTTTGCGAGTTAAAGCCAAATTGGTATTTTTGCTATAAAATGAATTCCTTCAGTCAAAACAAGTTCAAACTAATTTGTCCTTCATATATATCAATTCTAAGTAGGTTCCATGCATAACCCTCTTTAAATGACCTTGTATGATAAAGAAAAACAGGAATAGCCTTCTTTTGCGGAATTAAGACGAAATTCGGATTTTTGCTTATAAACACCAATTCCTTCAGTCAAAACAAGTTCAAACTCCTATGTCCTTCATATATATCCATTCTAAGAAGGTTCCATGCATAAACCTCTTTAAATGACCTTGTTTGAGAAA
The DNA here is from genome assembly GCF_027942865.1 of Odontesthes bonariensis. Classification (NCBI taxonomy): domain Eukaryota; kingdom Metazoa; phylum Chordata; class Actinopteri; order Atheriniformes; family Atherinopsidae; genus Odontesthes; species Odontesthes bonariensis. Next base: position 29,078,712 of record NC_134524.1, on the reverse strand, counting down.
GAAAAACAGGAATAGCCTTTTTTTGCGGAATTAAGACGAAATTCGGATTTTTGCTTATAAACACCAATTCCTTCAGTCAAAACAAGTTCAAACTCCTATGTCCTTCATATATATCCATTCTAAGAAGGTTCCATGCATAAACCTCTTTAAATGACCTTGTTTGAGAAAGAAAAACAGGAATAGCCTTACTTTTGAGATTTTAAGCCAAATTGGTATTTTTGCTATAAAATGAATTCCTTCAGTCAAAACAAGTTCAAACTAATTTGTCCTATATATATATATCCATTCTAAGAAGGTTCCATGCATAAACCTCTTTAAATGACTTTGTTTGAGAAAGAAAAACAGGAATAGCCTTAATATTGAGAGTTAAAGCCAAATTGGTATTTTTGCTATAAAATGAATTCCTTCAGTCAAAACAAGTTCAAACTAATTTGTCCTTCATATATATCCATTCTAAGAAGGTTCCATGCATAAACCTCTTTAAATGACCTTGTTTGAGAAAGAAAAAAAGGAATAGCCTTACTTTTGCGAGTTAAAGCCAAATTGGTATTTTTGCTATAAAAAGAATTCCTTCAGTCAAAACAAGTTCAAACTAATTTGTCCTTCATATATATCAATTCTAAGTAGGTTCCATGCATAACCCTCTTTAAATGACCTTGTATGAGAAAGAAAAACAGGAATAGCCTTCTTTTGCGGAATTAAGACGAAATTCGGATTTTTGCTTATAAACACCAATTCCTTCAGTCAAAACAAGTTCAAACTCCTATGGCCTTCATATATATCCATTCTAAGAAGGTTCCATGCATAAACCTCTTTAAATGACCTTGTTTGAGAAAGAAAAACAGGAATAGCCTTACTTTTGCGAGTTAAAGCCAAATTGGTATTTTTGCTATAAAATGAATTCCTTCAGTCAAAACAAATTCAAACTAATTTGTCCTTCATATATATCCATTCTAAGAAGGTTCCATGCATAAACCTCTTTAAATGACCTTGTTTGAGAAAGAAAAACAGGAATAGCCTTACTTTTGCGAGTTAAAGCCAAATTGGTATTTTTGCTATAAAATGAATTCCTTCAGTCAAAACAAGTTCAAACTAATTTGTCCTTCATATATATCAATTCTAAGTAGGTTCCATGCATAACCCTCTTTAAATGACCTTGTATGATAAAGAAAAACAGGAATAGCCTTCTTTTGCGGAATTAAGACGAAATTCGGATTTTTGCTTATAAACACCAATTCCTTCAGTCAAAACAAGTTCAAACTCCTATGTCCTTCATATATATCCCTTCTAAGAAGGTTCCATGCATAAACATCTTTAAATGACCTTGTTTGAGAAAGAAAAACAGGAATAGCCTTACTTTTGCGAGTTAAAGCCAAATTGGTATTTTTGCTATAAAATGAATTCCTTCAGTCAAAACAAGTTCAAACTAATTTGTCCTTCATATATATCAATTCTAAGTAGGTTCCATGCATAACCCTCTTTAAATGACCTTGTATGATAAAGAAAAACAGGAATAGCCTTCTTTTGCGGAATTAAGACGAAATTCGGATTTTTGCTTATAAACACCAATTCCTTCAGTCAAAACAAGTTCAAACTCCTATGTCCTTCATATATATCCATTCTAAGAAGGTTCCATGCATAAACCTCTTTAAATGACCTTGTTTGAGAAAGAAAAACAGGAATAGCCTTCTTTTGCGGAATTAAGACGAAATTCGGATTTTTGCTTATAAACACCAATTCCTTCAGTCAAAACAAGTTCAAACTAATTTGTCCTTCATATATATCCATTCTAAGAAGGTTCCATGCATAAACCTCTTTAAATGACCTTGTTTGAGAAAGAAAAACAGGAATAGCCTTACTTTTGCGAGTTAAAGCCAAATTGGTATTTTTGCTATAAAATGAATTCCTTCAGTCAAAACAAGTTCAAACTAATTTGCCCTTCATATATATCAATTCTAAGTAGGTTCCATGCATAACCCTCTTTAAATGACCTTGTATGAGAAAGAAAAACAGGAATAGCCTTCTTTTGCGGAATTAAGACGAAATTCGGATTTTTGCTTATAAACACCAATTCCTTCAGTCAAAACAAGTTCAAACTCCTATGTCCTTCATATATATCCATTCTAAGAAGGTTCCATGCATAAACCTCTTTAAATGACCTTGTTTGAGAAAGAAAAACAGGAATAGCCTTACTTTTGCGAGTTAAAGCCAAATTGGTATTTTTGCTATAAAATGAATTCCTTCAGTCAAAACAAGTTCAAACTAATTTGTCCTTCATATATATCCATTCTAAGAAGGTTCCATGCATAAACCTCTTTAAATGACCTTGTTTGAGAAAGAAAAACAGGAATAGCCTTTTGCGGAATTAAGACCAAATTCGGATTTTTACTTATAAACACCAATTCCTTCAGTCAAAACAAGTTCAAACTAATTTGTCCTTCATATATATCCATTCTAAGAAGGTTCCATGCATAAACCTCTTTAAATGACCTTGTTTGAGAAAGAAAAACAGGAATAGCCTTACTTTTGCGAGTTAAAGCCAAATTGGTATTTTTGCTATAAAATGAATTCCTTCAGTCAAAACAAGTTCAAACTAATTTGTCCTTCATATATATCAATTCTAAGTAGGTTCCATGCATAACCCTCTTTAAATGACCTTGTATGATAAAGAAAAACAGGAATAGCCTTCTTTTGCGGAATTAAGACGAAATTCGGATTTTTGCTTATAAACACCAATTCCTTCAGTCAAAACAAGTTCAAACTCCTATGTCCTTCATATATATCCATTCTAAGAAGGTTCCATGCATAAACCTCTTTAAATGACCTTGTTTGAGAAAGAAAAACAGGAATAGCCTTACTTTTGCGAGTTAAAGCCAAATTGGTATTTTTGCTATAAAATGAATTCCTTCGGTCAAAACAAATTCAAACTAATTTGTCCTTCATATATATCCATTCTAAGAAGGTTCCATGCATAAACCTCTTTAAATGACCTTGTTTGAGAAAGAAAAACAGGAATAGCCTTTTTTTGCGGAATTAAGACGAAATTCGGATTTTTGCTTATAAACACCAATTCCTTCAGTCAAAACAAGTTCAAACTCCTATGTCCTTCATATATATCCATTCTAAGAAGGTTCCATGCATAAACCTCTTTAAATGACCTTGTTTGAGAAAGAAAAACAGGAATAGCCTTACTTTTGCGAGTTAAAGCCAAATTGGTATTTTTGCTATAAAATGAATTCCTTCAGTCAAAACAAGTTCAAACTAATTTGTCCATATATATCCATTCTAAGAAGGTTCCATGCATAAACATCTTTAAATGACCTTGTTTTAGAAAGAAAAACAGGAATAGCCTTACTTTTGCGAGTTAAAGCCAAATTGGTATTTTTGCTATAAAATGAATTCTTTCAGTCAAAACAAGTTCAAACTAATTTGTCCATATATATCCATTCTAAGAAGGTTCTATGCATAAACCTCTTTAAATGACCTTGTTTGAGAAAGAAAAACAGGAATAGCCTTTTGCGGAATTAAGACCAAATTCGGATTTTTACTTATAAACACCAATTCCTTCAGTCAAAACAAGTTCAAACTAATTTGTCCTTCATATATATCCATTCTAAGAAGGTTCCATGCATAAACCTCTTTAAATGACCTTGTTTGAGAAAGAAAAACAGGAATAGCCTTACTTTTGCGAGTTAAAGCCAAATTGGTATTTTTGCTATAAAATGAATTCCTTCAGTCAAAACAAGTTCAAACTAATTTGTCCTTCATATATATCAATTCTAAGTAGGTTCCATGCATAACCCTCTTTAAATGACCTTGTATGATAAAGAAAAACAGGAATAGCCTTCTTTTGCGGAATTAAGACGAAATTCGGATTTTTGCTTGTAAACACCAATTCCTTCAGTCAAAACAAGTTCAAACTCCTATGTCCTTCATATATATCCATTCTAAGAAGGTTCCATGCATAAACCTCTTTAAATGACCTTGTTTGAGAAAGAAAAACAGGAATAGCCTTTTTTTGCGGAATTAAGACGAAATTCGGATTTTTGCTTATAAACACCAATTCCTTCAGTCAAAACAAGTTCAAACTCCTATGTCCTTCATATATATCCATTCTAAGAAGGTTCCATGCATAAACCTCTTTAAATGACCTTGTTTGAGAAAGAAAAACAGGAATAGCCTTACTTTTGCGATTTTAAGCCAAATTGGTATTTTTGCTATAAAATGAATTCCTTCAGTCAAAACAAGTTCAAACTAATTTGTCCTATATATATATATCCATTCTAAGAAGGTTCCATGCATAAACCTCTTTAAATGACTTTGTTTGAGAAAGAAAAACAGGAATAGCCTTAATATTGAGAGTTAAAGCCAAATTGGTATTTTTGCTATAAAATGAATTCCTTCAGTCAAAACAAGTTCAAACTAATTTGTCCTTCATATATATCCATTCTAAGAAGGTTCCATGCATAAACCTCTTTAAATGACCTTGTTTGAGAAAGAAAAAAAGGAATAGCCTTACTTTTGCGAGTTAAAGCCAAATTGGTATTTTTGCTATAAAAAGAATTCCTTCAGTCAAAACAAGTTCAAACTAATTTGTCCTTCATATATATCAATTCTAAGTAGGTTCCATGCATAACCCTCTTTAAATGACCTTGTATGAGAAAGAAAAACAGGAATAGCCTTCTTTTGCGGAATTAAGACGAAATTCGGATTTTTGCTTATAAACACCAATTCCTTCAGTCAAAACAAGTTCAAACTCCTATGTCCTTCATATATATCCATTCTAAGAAGGTTCCATGCATAAACCTCTTTAAATGACCTTGTTTGAGAAAGAAAAACAGGAATAGCCTTACTTTTGCGAGTTAAAGCCAAATTGGTATTTTTGCTATAAAATGAATTCCTTCAGTCAAAACAAGTTCAAACTAATTTGTCCATATATATCCATTCTAAGAAGGTTCCATGCATAAACATCTTTAAATGACCTTGTTTTAGAAAGAAAAACAGGAATAGCCTTACTTTTGCGAGTTAAAGCCAAATTGGTATTTTTGCTATAAAATGAATTCTTTCAGTCAAAACAAGTTCAAACTAATTTGTCCATATATATCCATTCTAAGAAGGTTCTATGCATAAACCTCTTTAAATGACCTTGTTTGAGAAAGAAAAACAGGAATAGCCTTTTGCGGAATTAAGACCAAATTCGGATTTTTACTTATAAACACCAATTCCTTCAGTCAAAACAAGTTCAAACTAATTTGTCCTTCATATATATCCATTCTAAGAAGGTTCCATGCATAAACCTCTTTAAATGACCTTGTTTGAGAAAGAAAAACAGGAATAGCCTTACTTTTGCGAGTTAAAGCCAAATTGGTATTTTTGCTATAAAATGAATTCCTTCAGTCAAAACAAGTTCAAACTAATTTGTCCTTCATATATATCAATTCTAAGTAGGTTCCATGCATAACCCTCTTTAAATGACCTTGTATGATAAAGAAAAACAGGAATAGCCTTCTTTTGCGGAATTAAGACGAAATTCGGATTTTTGCTTGTAAACACCAATTCCTTCAGTCAAAACAAGTTCAAACTCCTATGTCCTTCATATATATCCATTCTAAGAAGGTTCCATGCATAAACCTCTTTAAATGACCTTGTTTGAGAAAGAAAAACAGGAATAGCCTTTTTTTGCGGAATTAAGACGAAATTCGGATTTTTGCTTATAAACACCAATTCCTTCAGTCAAAACAAGTTCAAACTCCTATGTCCTTCATATATATCCATTCTAAGAAGGTTCCATGCATAAACCTCTTTAAATGACCTTGTTTGAGAAAGAAAAACAGGAATAGCCTTACTTTTGCGATTTTAAGCCAAATTGGTATTTTTGCTATAAAATGAATTCCTTCAGTCAAAACAAGTTCAAACTAATTTGTCCTATATATATATATCCATTCTAAGAAGGTTCCATGCATAAACCTCTTTAAATGACTTTGTTTGAGAAAGAAAAACAGGAATAGCCTTAATATTGAGAGTTAAAGCCAAATTGGTATTTTTGCTATAAAATGAATTCCTTCAGTCAAAACAAGTTCAAACTAATTTGTCCTTCATATATATCCATTCTAAGAAGGTTCCATGCATAAACCTCTTTAAATGACCTTGTTTGAGAAAGAAAAAAAGGAATAGCCTTACTTTTGCGAGTTAAAGCCAAATTGGTATTTTTGCTATAAAAAGAATTCCTTCAGTCAAAACAAGTTCAAACTAATTTGTCCTTCATATATATCAATTCTAAGTAGGTTCCATGCATAACCCTCTTTAAATGACCTTGTATGAGAAAGAAAAACAGGAATAGCCTTCTTTTGCGGAATTAAGACGAAATTCGGATTTTTGCTTATAAACACCAATTCCTTCAGTCAAAACAAGTTCAAACTCCTATGTCCTTCATATATATCCATTCTAAGAAGGTTCCATGCATAAACCTCTTTAAATGACCTTGTTTGAGAAAGAAAAACAGGAATAGCCTTACTTTTGCGAGTTAAAGCCAAATTGGTATTTTTGCTATAAAATGAATTCCTTCAGTCAAAACAAATTCAAACTAATTTGTCCTTCATATATATCCATTCTAAGAAGGTTCCATGCATAAACCTCTTTAAATGACCTTGTTTGAGAAAGAAAAACAGGAATAGCCTTACTTTTACGAGTTAAGGCCAAATTGGTATTTTTGCTATAAAATGAATTCCTTCAGTCAAAACAAGTTCAAACTAATTTGTCCTTCATATATATCAATTCTAAGTAGGTTCCATGCATAACCCTCTTTAAATGACCTTGTATGAGAAAGAAAAACAGGAATAGCCTTCTTTTGCGGAATTAAGACGAAATTCGGATTTTTGCTTATAAACACCAATTCCTTCAGTCAAAACAAATTCAAACTCCTATGTCCTTCATATATATCCATTCTAAGAAGGTTCCATGGATAAACCTCTTTAAATGACCTTGTTCTAGAAAGAAAAACAGGAATAGCCTTACTTTTGCGAGTTAAAGCCAAATTGGTATTTTTGCTATAAAATGAATTCCTTCAGTCAAAACAAGTTCAAACTAATTTGTCCTTCATATATATCCATTCTAAGAAGGTTCCATGCATAAACATCTTTAAATGACCTTGTTTGAGAAAGAAAAACAGGAATAGCCTTACTTTTGCGAGTTAAAGCCAAATTGGTATTTTTGCTATAAAATGAATTCCTTCAGTCAAAACAAGTTCAAACTAATTTGTCCTTCATATATATCAATTCTAAGTAGGTTCCATGCATAACCCTCTTTAAATGACCTTGTATGATAAAGAAAAACAGGAATAGCCTTCTTTTGCGGAATTAAGACGAAATTCGGATTTTTGCTTATAAACACCAATTCCTTCAGTCAAAACAAGTTCAAACTCCTATGTCCTTCATATATATCCCTTCTAAGAAGGTTCCATGCATAAACATCTTTAAATGACCTTGTTTGAGAAAGAAAAACAGGAATAGCCTTACTTTTGCGAGTTAAAGCCAAATTGGTATTTTTGCTATAAAATGAATTCCTTCAGTCAAAACAAGTTCAAACTAATTTGTCCTTCATATATATCAATTCTAAGTAGGTTCCATGCATAACCCTCTTTAAATGACCTTGTATGATAAAGAAAAACAGGAATAGCCTTCTTTTGCGGAATTAAGACGAAATTCGGATTTTTGCTTATAAACACCAATTCCTTCAGTCAAAACAAGTTCAAACTCCTATGTCCTTCATATATATCCATTCTAAGAAGGTTCCATGCATAAACCTCTTTAAATGACCTTGTTTGAGAAAGAAAAACAGGAATAGCCTTCTTTTGCGGAATTAAGACGAAATTCGGATTTTTGCTTATAAACACCAATTCCTTCAGTCAAAACAAGTTCAAACTAATTTGTCCTTCATATATATCCATTCTAAGAAGGTTCCATGCATAAACCTCTTTAAATGACTTTGTTTGAGAAAGAAAAACAGGAATAGCCTTAATATTGAGAGTTAAAGCCAAATTGGTATTTTTGCTATAAAATGAATTCCTTCAGTCAAAACAAGTTCAAACTAATTTGTCCTTCATATATATCCATTCTAAGAAGGTTCCATGCATAAACCTCTTTAAATGACCTTGTTTGAGAAAGAAAAACAGGAATAGCCTTACTTTTGCGAGTTAAAGCCAAATTGGTATTTTTGCTATAAAATGAATTCCTTCAGTCAAAACAAGTTCAAACTAATTTGCCCTTCATATATATCAATTCTAAGTAGGTTCCATGCATAACCCTCTTTAAATGACCTTGTATGAGAAAGAAAAACAGGAATAGCCTTCTTTTGCGGAATTAAGACGAAATTCGGATTTTTGCTTATAAACACCAATTCCTTCAGTCAAAACAAGTTCAAACTCCTATGTCCTTCATATATATCCATTCTAAGAAGGTTCCATGCATAAACCTCTTTAAATGACCTTGTTTGAGAAAGAAAAACAGGAATAGCCTTACTTTTGCGAGTTAAAGCCAAATTGGTATTTTTGCTATAAAATGAATTCCTTCAGTCAAAACAAGTTCAAACTAATTTGTCCTTCATATATATCCATTCTAAGAAGGTTCCATGCATAAACCTCTTTAAATGACCTTGTTTGAGAAAGAAAAACAGGAATAGCCTTTTGCGGAATTAAGACCAAATTCGGATTTTTACTTATAAACACCAATTCCTTCAGTCAAAACAAGTTCAAACTAATTTGTCCTTCATATATATCCATTCTAAGAAGGTTCCATGCATAAACCTCTTTAAATGACCTTGTTTGAGAAAGAAAAACAGGAATAGCCTTACTTTTGCGAGTTAAAGCCAAATTGGTATTTTTGCTATAAAATGAATTCCTTCAGTCAAAACAAGTTCAAACTAATTTGTCCTTCATATATATCAATTCTAAGTAGGTTCCATGCATAACCCTCTTTAAATGACCTTGTATGATAAAGAAAAACAGGAATAGCCTTCTTTTGCGGAATTAAGACGAAATTCGGATTTTTGCTTATAAACACCAATTCCTTCAGTCAAAACAAGTTCAAACTCCTATGTCCTTCATATATATCCATTCTAAGAAGGTTCCATGCATAAACCTCTTTAAATGACCTTGTTTGAGAAAGAAAAACAGGAATAGCCTTACTTTTGCGAGTTAAAGCCAAATTGGTATTTTTGCTATAAAATGAATTCCTTCGGTCAAAACAAATTCAAACTAATTTGTCCTTCATATATATCCATTCTAAGAAGGTTCCATGCATAAACCTCTTTAAATGACCTTGTTTGAGAAAGAAAAACAGGAATAGCCTTTTTTTGCGGAATTAAGACGAAATTCGGATTTTTGCTTATAAACACCAATTCCTTCAGTCAAAACAAGTTCAAACTCCTATGTCCTTCATATATATCCATTCTAAGAAGGTTCCATGCATAAACCTCTTTAAATGACCTTGTTTGAGAAAGAAAAACAGGAATAGCCTTACTTTTGCGAGTTAAAGCCAAATTGGTATTTTTGCTATAAAATGAATTCCTTCAGTCAAAACAAGTTCAAACTAATTTGTCCATATATATCCATTCTAAGAAGGTTCCATGCATAAACATCTTTAAATGACCTTGTTTTAGAAAGAAAAACAGGAATAGCCTTACTTTTGCGAGTTAAAGCCAAATTGGTATTTTTGCTATAAAATGAATTCCTTCAGTCAAAACAAGTTCAAACTAATTTGTCCTTCATATATATCAATTCTAAGTAGGTTCCATGCATAACCCTCTTTAAATGACCTTGTATGATAAAGAAAAACAGGAATAGCCTTCTTTTGCGGAATTAAGACGAAATTCGGATTTTTGCTTATAAACACCAATTCCTTCAGTCAAAACAAGTTCAAACTTATTTGTCCTTCATATATATCCATTCTAAGAAGGTTCCATGCATAAACCTCTTCAAATGACCTTGTTTGAGAAAGAAAAACAGGAATAGCCTTACTTTTACGAGTTAAGGCCAAATTGGTATTTTTGCTATAAAATGAATTCCTTCAGTCAAAACAAGTTCAAACTAATTTGTCCTTCATATATATCCATTCTAAGAAGGTTCCATGCATAAACCTCTTTAAATGACCTTGTTTGAGAAAGAAAAACAGGAATAGCCTTACTTTTGCGAGTTAAAGCCAAATTGGTATTTTTGCTATAAAATGAATTCCTTCAGTCAAAACAACTTCAAACTAATTTGTCCTTCATATATATCCATTCTAAGAAGGTTCCATGCATAAACCTCTTTAAATGACCTTGTTTGAGAAAGAAAAACAGGAAAAGCCTTCTTTTGCGGAATTAAGACGAAATTCGGATTTTTGCTTATAAACACCAATTCCTTCAGTCAAAACAAGTTCAAACTAATTTGTCCTTCATATATATCCATTCTAAGAAGGTTCCATGCATAAACCTCTTTAAATGACTTTGTTTGAGAAAGAAAAACAGGAATAGCCTTAATATTGCGAGTTAAAGCCAAATTGGTATTTTTGCTATAAAATGAATTCCTTCAGTCAAAACAAGTTCAAACTAATTTGTCCTTCATATATATCCATTCTAAGAAGGTTCCATGCATAAACCTCTTTAAATGACCTTGTTTGAGAAAGAAAAAAAGGAATAGCCTTACTTTTGCGAGTTAAAGCCAAATTGGTATTTTTGCTATAAAAAGAATTCCTTCAGTCAAAACAAGTTCAAACTAATTTGTCCTTCATATATATCAATTCTAAGTAGGTTCCATGCATAACCCTCTTTAAATGACCTTGTATGAGAAAGAAAAACAGGAATAGCCTTCTTTTGCGGAATTAAGACGAAATTCGGATTTTTGCTTATAAACACCAATTCCTTCAGTCAAAACAAGTTCAAACTCCTATGTCCTTCATATATATCCATTCTAAGAAGGTTCCATGCATAAACCTCTTTAAATGACCTTGTTTGAGAAAGAAAAACAGGAATAGCCTTACTTTTGCGAGTTAAAGCCAAATTGGTATTTTTGCTATAAAATGAATTCCTTCAGTCAAAACAAGTTCAAACTAATTTGTCCTTCATATATATCCATTCTAAGAAGGTTCCATGCATAAACCTCTTTAAATGACCTTGTTTGAGAAAGAAAAACAGGAATAGCCTTACTTTTGCGAATTAAAGCCAAATTGGAATTTTTGCTATAAAATGAATTACTTCAGCCAAAACAAGTTCAAACTAATTTGTCTTTCATATATATCAATTCTAAGTAGGTTCCATGCATAACCCTCTTTAAATGACCTTGTATGAGAAAGAAAAACAGGAATAGCCTTCTTTTGCGGAATTAAGACGAAATTCGGATTTTTGCTTATAAACACCAATTCCTTCAGTCAAAACAAGTTCAAACTTATTTGTCCTTCATATATATCCATTCTAAGAAGGTTCCATGCATAAACCTCTTTAAATGACCTTGTTTGAGAAAGAAAAACAGGAATAGCCTTACTTTTGCGAGTTAAAGCCAAATTGGTATTTTTGCTATAAAATGAATTCCTTCAGTCAAAACAAGTTCAAACTAATTTGTCCTTCATATATATCCATTCTAAGAAGGTTCCATAAATAAACCTCTTTAAATGACCTTGTTTGAGAAAGAAAAACAGGAATAGCCTTATTTTGCGGATTTAAGACGAAATTCGGATTTTTGCTTATAAACACCAATTCCTTCAGTCAAAACAAGTTCAAACTCCTATGTCCTTCATATATATCCATTCTAAGAAGGTTCCATGCATAAACCTCTTTAAATGACCTTGTTTGAGAAAGAAAAACAGGAATAGCCTTACTTTTGCGAGTTAAAGCCAAATTGGTATTTTTGCTATAAAATGAATTCCTTCAGTCAAAACAAGTTCAAACTAATTTGTCCTTCATATATATCCATTCTAAGAAGGTTCCATGCATAAACCTCTTTAAATGACCTTGTTTGAGAAAGAAAAACAGGAATAGCCTTACTTTTGCGAGTTAAAGCCAAATTGGTATTTTTGCTATAAAATGAATTCCTTCAGTCAAAACAAGTTCAAACTAATTTGTCCTTCATATATATCCATTCTAAGAAGGTTCCATGCATAAACCTCTTTAAATGACCTTGTTTGAGAAAGAAAAACAGGAATAGCCTTCTTTTGTGGAAATAAGACGAAATTCGGATTTTTGCTTATAAACACCAATTCCTTCAGTCAAAACAAGTTCAAACTCCTATGTCCTTCATATATATCCATTCTAAGAAGGTTCCATGCATAAACCTCTTTAAATGACCTTGTTTGAGAAAGAAAAACAGGAATAGCCTTACTTTTGCGAGTTAAAGCCAAATTGGTATTTTTGCTATAAAATGAATTCCTTCAGTCAAAACAAGTTCAAACTAATTTGTCCTTCATATATATCCATTCTAAGAAGGTTCCATGCATAAACCTCTTTAAATGACCTTGTTTGAGAAAGAAAAACAGGAATAGCCTTACTTTTGCGAGTTAAAGCCAAATTGGTATTTTTGCTATAAAATGAATTCCTTCAGTCAAAACAAGTTCAAAATAATTTGTCCTTCATATATATCCATTCTAAGAAGGTTCCATGCATAAACCTCTTTAAATGACCTTGTATGAGAAAGAAAAACAGGAATAGCCTTCTTTTGCGGAATTAAGACGAAATTCGGATTTTTGCTTATAAACACCAATTCCTTCAGTCAAAACAAGTTCAAACTCCTATGTCCTTCATATATATCCCTTCTAAGAAGGTTCCATGCATAAACCTCTTTAAATGACCTTGTTTGAGAAAGAAAAACAGGAATAGCCTTACTTTTGCGAGTTAAAGCCAAATTGGTATTTTTGCTATAAAATGAATTCCTTCAGTCAAAACAAGTTCAAACTAATTTGTCCTTCATATATATCCATTCTAAGAAGGTTCCATGCATAAACCTCTTTAAATGACCTTGTTTGAGAAAGAAAAACAGGAATAGCCTTACTTTTGCGAGTTAAAGCCAAATTGGTATTTTTGCTATAAAATGAATTCCTTCAGTCAAAACAAGTTCAAACTAATTTGTCCTTCATATATATCAATTCTAAGTAGGTTCCATGCATAACCCTCTTTAAATGACCTTGTATGAGAAAGAAAAACAGGAATAGCCTTCTTTTGCGGAATTAAGACGAAATTCGGATTTTTGCTTATAAACACCAATTCCTTCAGTCAAAACAAGTTCAAACTCCTATGTCCTTCATATATATCCATTCTAAGAAGGTTCCATGCATAAACCTCTTTAAATGACCTTGTTTGAGAAAGAAAAAGAGGAATAGCCTTACTTTTGCGAGTTAAAGCCAAATTGGTATTTTTGCTATAAAATGAATTCCTTCAGTCAAAACAAGTTCAAACTAATTTGTCCTTCATATATATCCATTCTAAGAAGGTTCCATGCATAAACCTCTTTAAATGACCTTGTTTGAGAAAGAAAAACAGGAATAGCCTTACTTTTGCGAATTAAAGCCAAATTGGAATTTTTGCTATAAAATGAATTACTTCAGCCAAAACAAGTTCAAACTAATTTGTCTTTCATATATATCAATTCTAAGTAGGTTCCATGCATAACCCTCTTTAAATGACCTTGTATGAGAAAGAAAAACAGGAATAGCCTTCTTTTGCGGAATTAAGACGAAATTCGGATTTTTGCTTATAAACACCAATTCCTTCAGTCAAAACAAGTTCAAACTTATATGTCCTTCATATATATCCATTCTAAGAAGGTTCCATGCATAAACCTCTTTAAATGACCTTGTTTGAGAGAGAAAAACAGGAATAGCCTTACTTTTGCGAGTTAAAGCCAAATTGGTATTTTTGCTATAAAATGAATTCCTTCAGTCAAAACAAGTTCAAACTAATTTGTCCTTCATATATATCCATTCTAAGAAGGTTCCATAAATAAACCTCTTTAAATGACCTTGTTTGAGAAAGAAAAACAGGAATAGCCTTATTTTGCGGATTTAAGACGAAATTCGGATTTTTGCTTATAAACACCAATTCCTTCAGTCAAAACAAGTTCAAACTCCTATGTCCTTCATATATATCCATTCTAAGAAGGTTCCATGCATAAACCTCTTTAAATGACCTTGTTTGAGAAAGAAAAACAGGAATAGCCTTACTTTTGCGAGTTAAAGCCAAATTGGTATTTTTGCTATAAAATGAATTCCTTCAGTCAAAACAACTTTAAACTAATTTGTCCTTCATATATATCCATTCTAAGAAGGTTCCATGCATAAACCTCTTTAAATGACCTTGTTTGAGAAAGAAAAACAGGAATAGCCTTACTTTTGCGAGTTAAAGCCAAATTGGTATTTTTGCTAAAAAATGAATTCCTTCAGTCAAAACAAGTTCAAACTAATTTGTCCTTCATATATATCCATTCTAAGAAGGTTCCATGCATAAACCTCTTTAAATGACCTTGTTTGAGAAAGAAAAACAGGAATAGCCTTACTTTTGCGAGTTAAAGCCAAATTGGTATTTTTGCTATAAAATGAATTCCTTCAGTCAAAACAAGTTCAAACTAATTTGTCCTTCATATATATCCATTCTAAGAAGGTTCCATGCATAAACCTCTTTAAATGACCTTGTTTGAGAAAGAAAAACAGGAATAGCCTTACTTTTGCGAGTTAAAGCCAAATTGGTATTTTTGCTATAAAATGAATTCCTTCAGTCAAAACAATTTCAAACTAATTTTTCCTTCATATATATCCATTCTAAGAAGGTTCCATGCATAAACCTCTTTAAATGACCTTGTTTGAGAAAGAAAAACAGGAATAGCCTTACTTTTGCGAGTTAAAGCCAAATTGGTATTTTTGCTATAAAATGAATTCCTTCAGTCAAAACAAGTTCAAACTAATTTGTCCTTCATATATATCCACTCTAAGAAGGTTCCATGCATAAACCTCTTTAAATGACCTTGTATGAGAAAGAAAAACAGGAATAGCCTTCTTTTGCGGAATTAAGACGAAATTCGGATTTTTGCTTATAAACACCAATTCCTTCAGTCAAAACAAGTTAAAACTCCTATGTCCTTCATATATATCCATTCTAAGAAGGTTCCATGCATAAACCTCTTTAAATGACCTTGTTTGAGAAAGAAAAACAGGAATAGCCTTACTTTTGCGAGTTAAAGCCAAATTGGTATTTTTGCTATAAAATGAATTCCTTCAGTCAAAACAAGTTCAAACTAATTTGTCCTTCATATATATCCATTCTAAGAAGGTTCCATGCATAAACATCTTTAAATGACCTTTTTTGAGAAAGAAAAACAGGAATAGCCTTACTTTTGCGAGTTAAAGCCAAATTGGTATTTTTGCTATAAAATGAATTCCTTCAGTCAAAACAAGTTCAAACTAATTTGTCCTTCATATATATCAATTCTAAGTAGGCTCCATGCATAACCCTCTTTAAATGACCTTGTATGAGAAAGAAAAACAGGAATAGCCTTCTTTTGCGGAATTAAGACGAAATTCGGATTTTTGCTTATAAACACCAATTCCTTCAGTCAAAACAAGTTCAAACTCCTATGTCCTTCATATATATCCATTCTAAGAAGGTTCCATGCATAAACCTCTTTAAATGACCTTGTTTGAGAAAGAAAAACAGGAATAGCCTTACTTTTGCGAGTTAAAGCCAAATTGGTATTTTTGCTATAAAATGAATTCCTTCAGTCAAAACAAGTACAAACTAATTTGTCCTTCATATATATCCATTCTAAGAAGGTTCCATGCATAAACCTCTTTAAATGACCTTGTTTGAGAAAGAAAAACAGGAATAGCCTTACTTTTGCGAGTTAAAGCCAAATTGGTATTTTTGCTATAAAATGAATTCCTTCAGTCAAAACAAGTTCAAACTAATTTGTCCTTCATATATATCCACTCTAAGAAGGTTCCATGCATAAACCTCTTTAAATGACCTTGTATGAGAAAGAAAAACAGGAATAGCCTTCTTTTGCGGAATTAAGACGAAATTCGGATTTTTGCTTATAAACACCAATTCCTTCAGTCAAAACAAGTTCAAACTCCTATGTCCTTCATATATATCCATTCTAAGAAGGTTCCATGCATAAACCTCTTTAAATGACCTTGTTTGAGAAAGAAAAACAGGAATAGCCTTACTTTTGAGATTTTAAGCCAAATTGGTATTTTTGCTATAAAATGAATTCCTTCAGTCAAAACAAGTTCAAACTAATTTGTCCTTCATATATATCCCTTCTAAGAAGGTTCCACGCATAAACCTCTTTAAATGACCTTGTTTGAGGAAGAAAAACAGGAATAGCCTTATTTTTGCGAGTTAAAGCCAAATTGGTATTTTTGCTATAAAATGAATTCCTTCAGTCAAAACAAGTTCAAACTAATTTGTCCTTCATATATATCAATTCTGAGTAGGTTCAATGCATAACCCTCTTTAAATGACCTTGTATGAGAAAGAAAAACAGGAATAGCCTTCTTTTGCGGTATTAAGACGAAATTCGGATTTTTGCTTTTAAACACCAAATCCTTCAGTCAAAACAAGTTCAAACTCCTATGTCCTTCATATATATCCATTCTAAGAAGGTTCCATGCATAAACCTCTTTAAATGACCTTGTTTGAGAAAGAAAAACAGGAATAGCCTTCTTTTGCGGTATTAAGACGAAATTCGGATTTTTGCTTATAAACACCAATTCCTTCAGTCAAAACAAGTTCAAACTCCTATGTCCTTCATATATATCCATTCTAAGAAGGTTCCATGCATAAACCTCTTTAAATGACCTTGTTTGAGAAAGAAAAACAGGAATAGCCTTACTTTTGCGAGTTAAAGCCAAATTGGTATTTTTTCTATAAAATGAATTCCTTCAGTCAAAACAAGTTCAAACTAATTTGTCCTTCATATATATCCATTCTAAGAAGGTTCCATGCATAAACCTCTTTAAATGACCTTGTTTGAGAAAGAAAAACAGGAATAGCCTTACTTTTGCGAGCTAAAGCCAAATTGGAATTTTTGCTATAAAATGAATTACTTCAGCCAAAACAAGTTCAAACTAATTTGTCTTTCATATATATCAATTCTAAGTAGGTTCCATGCATAACCCTCTTTAAATGACCTTGTATGAGAAAGAAAAACAGGAATAGCCTTCTTTTGCGGTATTAAGACGAAATTGGGATTTTTGCTTATAAACACCAATTCCTTCAGTCAAAACAAGTTCAAACTCCTATATCCTTCATATATATCCATTCTAAGAAGGTTCCATGCATAAACCTCTTTAAATGACCTTGTTTGAGAAAGAAAAACAGGAATAGCCTTACTTTTGCGAGTTAAAGCCAAATTGGTATTTTTGCTATAAAATGAATTCCTTCAGTCAAAACAAGTTCAAACTAATTTGTCCTTCATATATATCCATTCTAAGTAGGTTCCATGCATAACCCTCTTTAAATGACCTTGTATGATAAAGAAAAACAGGAATAGCCTTCTTTTGCGGAATTAACACGAAATTCGGATTTTTGCTTATAAACACCAATTCCTTCAGTCAAAACAAGTTCAAACTCCTATGTCCTTCATATATATCCATTCTAAGAAGGTTCCATGCATAAACCTCTTTAAATGACCTTGTTTGAGAAAGAAAAACAGGAATAGCCTTACTTTTGCGAGTTAAAGCCAAATTGGTATTTTTGCTATAAAATGAATTCCTTCAGTCAAAACAAGTACAAACTAATTTGTCCTTCATATATATCCATTCTAAGAAGGTTCCATGCATAAACCTCTTTAAATGACCTTGTTTGAGAAAGAAAAACAGGAATAGCCTTACTTTTGCGAGTTAAAGCCAAATTGGTATTTTTGCTATAAAATGAATTCCTTCAGTCAAAACAAGTTCAAACTAATTTGTCCTTCATATATATCCACTCTAAGAAGGTTCCATGCATAAACCTCTTTAAATGACCTTGTATGAGAAAGAAAAACAGGAATAGCCTTCTTTTGCGGAATTAAGACGAAATTCGGATTTTTGCTTATAAACACCAATTCCTTCAGTCAAAACAAGTTCAAACTCCTATGTCCTTCATATATATCCATTCTAAGAAGGTTCCATGCATAAACCTCTTTAAATCACCTTGTTTGAGAAAGAAAAACAGGAATAGCCTTACTTTTGAGATTTTAAGCCAAATTGGTATTTTTGCTATAAAATGAATTCCTTCAGTCAAAACAAGTTCAAACTAAATTGTCCTTCATATATATCCATTCTAAGAAGGTTCCATAAATAAACCTCTTTAAATGACCTTGTTTGAGAAAGAAAAACAGGAATAGCCTTATTTTGCGGAATTAAGACGAAATTCGGATTTTTGCTTATAAACACCAATTCCTTCAGTCAAAACAAGTTCAAACTCCTATGTCCTTCATATATATCCATTCTAAGAAGGTTCCATGCATAAACCTCTTTAAATGACCTTGTTTGAGAAAGAAAAACAGGAATAGCCTTACTTTTGAGATTTTAAGCCAAATTGGTATTTTTGCTATAAAATGAATTCCTTCAGTCAAAACAAGTTCAAACTAATTTGTCCTTCATATATATCCCTTCTAAGAAGGTTCCACGCATAAACCTCTTTAAATGACCTTGTTTGAGGAAGAAAAACAGGAATAGCCTTATTTTTGCGAGTTAAAGCCAAATTGGTATTTTTGCTATAAAATGAATTCCTTCAGTCAAAACAAGTTCAAACTAATTTGTCCTTCATATATATCAATTCTGAGTAGGTTCAATGCATAACCCTCTTTAAATGACCTTGTATGAGAAAGAAAAACAGGAATAGCCTTCTTTTGCGGTATTAAGACGAAATTCGGATTTTTGCTTTTAAACACCAAATCCTTCAGTCAAAACAAGTTCAAACTCCTATGTCCTTCATATATATCCATTCTAAGAAGGTTCTATGCATAAACCTCTTTAAATGACCTTGTTTGAGAAAGAAAAACAGGAATAGCCTTACTTTTGCGAGTTAAAGCCAAATTGGTATTTTTGCTATAAAATGAATTCCTTCAGTCAAAACAAGTTCAAACTAATTTGTCCTTCATATATATCCATTCTAAGTAGGTTCCATGCATAACCCTCTTTAAATGACCTTGTATGATAAAGAAAAACAGGAATAGCCTTCTTTTGCGGAATTAACACGAAATTCGGATTTTTGCTTATAAACACCAATTCCTTCAGTCAAAACAAGTTCAAACTCCTATGTCCTTCATATATATCCATTCTAAGAAGGTTCCATGCATAAACCTCTTTAAATGACCTTGTTTGAGAAAGAAAAACAGGAATAGCCTTACTTTTGCGAGTTAAAGCCAAATTGGTATTTTTGCTATAAAATGAATTCCTTCAGTCAAAACAAGTACAAACTAATTTGTCCTTCATATATATCCATTCTAAGAAGGTTCCATGCATAAACCTCTTTAAATGACCTTGTTTGAGAAAGAAAAACAGGAATAGCCTTACTTTTGCGAGTTAAAGCCAAATTGGTATTTTTGCTATAAAATGAATTCCTTCAGTCAAAACAAGTTCAAACTAATTTGTCCTTCATATATATCCACTCTAAGAAGGTTCCATGCATAAACCTCTTTAAATGACCTTGTATGAGAAAGAAAAACAGGAATAGCCTTCTTTTGCGGAATTAAGACGAAATTCGGATTTTTGCTTATAAACACCAATTCCTTCAGTCAAAACAAGTTCAAACTCCTATGTCCTTCATATATATCCATTCTAAGAAGGTTCCATGCATAAACCTCTTTAAATCACCTTGTTTGAGAAAGAAAAACAGGAATAGCCTTACTTTTGAGATTTTAAGCCAAATTGGTATTTTTGCTATAAAATGAATTCCTTCAGTCAAAACAAGTTCAAACTAATTTGTACTTCATATATATCAATTCGGAGTAGGTTCCATGCATAAACCTCTTTAAATGACCTTGTTTGAGAAAGAAAAACAGGAATAGCCTTACTTTTGCGAGTTGAAGCCAAATTGGTATTTTTGCTATAAAATGAATTCCTTCAGTCAAAACAAGTTCAAACTAATTTGTCCTTCATATATATCCATTCTAAGAAGGTTCCATGCATAAACCTCTTTAAATGACCTTGTTTGAGAAAGAAAAACAGGAATAGCCTTACTTTTGCGAGTTAAAGCCAAATTGGTATTTTTGCTATAAAATGAATTCCTTCAGTCAAAACAAGTTCAAACTAATTTGTCCTTCATATATATCCATTCTAAGAAGGTTCCATGCATAAACATCTTTAAATGACCTTTTTTGAGAAAGAAAAACAGGAATAGCCTTACTTTTGCGAGTTAAAGCCAAATTGGTATTTTTGCTATAAAATGAATTCCTTCAGTCAAAACAAGTTCAAACTAATTTGTCCTTCATATATATCAATTCTAAGTAGGTTCCATGCATAACCCTCTTTAAATGACCTTGTATGATAAAGAAGAACAGGAATAGCCTTCTTTTGCGGAATTAAGACGAAATTCGGATTTTTGCTTATAAACACCAATTCCTTCAGTCAAAACAAGTTCAAACTCCTATGTCCTTCATATATATCCATTCTAAGAAGGTTCCATGCATAAACCTCTTTAAATGACCTTGTTTGAGAAAGAAAAACAGGAATAGCCTTACTTTTGCGAGTTAAAGCCAAATTGGTATTTTTGCTATAAAATGAATTCCTTCAGTCAAAACAAGTTCAAACTAATTTGTCCTTCATATATATCCACTCTAAGAAAGTTCCATGCATAAACCTCTTTAAATGACCTTGTATGAGAAAGAAAAACAGGAATAGCCTTACTTTTGCGAGTTAAAGCCAAATTGGTATTTTTGCTATAAAATGAATTCCTTCAGTCAAAACAAGTTCAAACTAATTTGTCCTTCATATATATCCATTCTAAGTAGGTTCCATGCATAACCCTCTTTAAATGACCTTGTATGATAAAGAAAAACAGGAATAGCCTTCTTTTGCGGAATTAACACGAAATTCGGATTTTTGCTTATAAACACCAATTCCTTCAGTCAAAACAAGTTCAAACTCCTATGTCCTTCATATATATCCATTCTAAGAAGGTTCCATGCATAAACCTCTTTAAATGACCTTGTTTGAGAAAGAAAAACAGGAATAGCCTTACTTTTGCGAGTTAAAGCCAAATTGGTATTTTTGCTATAAAATGAATTCCTTCAGTCAAAACAAGTACAAACTAATTTGTCCTTCATATATATCCATTCTAAGAAGGTTCCATGCATAAACCTCTTTAAATGACCTTGTTTGAGAAAGAAAAACAGGAATAGCCTTACTTTTGCGAGTTAAAGCCAAATTGGTATTTTTGCTATAAAATGAATTCCTTCAGTCAAAACAAGTTCAAACTAATTTGTCCTTCATATATATCCACTCTAAGAAGGTTCCATGCATAAACCTCTTTAAATGACCTTGTATGAGAAAGAAAAACAGGAATAGCCTTCTTTTGCGGAATTAAGACGAAATTCGGATTTTTGCTTATAAACACCAATTCCTTCAGTCAAAACAAGTTCAAACTCCTATGTCCTTCATATATATCCATTCTAAGAAGGTTCCATGCATAAACCTCTTTAAATCACCTTGTTTGAGAAAGAAAAACAGGAATAGCCTTACTTTTGAGATTTTAAGCCAAATTGGTATTTTTGCTATAAAATGAATTCCTTCAGTCAAAACAAGTTCAAACTAAATTGTCCTTCATATATATCCATTCTAAGAAGGTTCCATAAATAAACCTCTTTAAATGACCTTGTTTGAGAAAGAAAAACAGGAATAGCCTTATTTTGCGGAATTAAGACGAAATTCGGATTTTTGCTTATAAACACCAATTCCTTCAGTCAAAACAAGTTCAAACTCCTATGTCCTTCATATATATCCATTCTAAGAAGGTTCCATGCATAAACCTCTTTAAATGACCTTGTTTGAGAAAGAAAAACAGGAATAGCCTTACTTTTGAGATTTTAAGCCAAATTGGTATTTTTGCTATAAAATGAATTCCTTCAGTCAAAACAAGTTCAAACTAATTTGTCCTTCATATATATCCCTTCTAAGAAGGTTCCACGCATAAACCTCTTTAAATGACCTTGTTTGAGGAAGAAAAACAGGAATAGCCTTATTTTTGCGAGTTAAAGCCAAATTGGTATTTTTGCTATAAAATGAATTCCTTCAGTCAAAACAAGTTCAAACTAATTTGTCCTTCATATATATCAATTCTGAGTAGGTTCAATGCATAACCCTCTTTAAATGACCTTGTATGAGAAAGAAAAACAGGAATAGCCTTCTTTTGCGGTATTAAGACGAAATTCGGATTTTTGCTTTTAAACACCAAATCCTTCAGTCAAAACAAGTTCAAACTCCTATGTCCTTCATATATATCCATTCTAAGAAGGTTCTATGCATAAACCTCTTTAAATGACCTTGTTTGAGAAAGAAAAACAGGAATAGCCTTACTTTTGCGAGTTAAAGCCAAATTGGTATTTTTGCTATAAAATGAATTCCTTCAGTCAAAACAAGTTCAAACTAATTTGTCCTTCATATATATCCATTCTAAGTAGGTTCCATGCATAACCCTCTTTAAATGACCTTGTATGAGAAAGAAAAACAGGAATAGCCTTCTTTTGCGGAATTAACACGAAATTCGGATTTTTGCTTATAAACACCAATTCCTTCAGTCAAAACAAGTTCAAACTCCTATGTCCTTCATATATATCCATTCTAAGAAGGTTCCATGCATAAACCTCTTTAAATGACCTTGTTTGAGAAAGAAAAACAGGAATAGCCTTACTTTTGCGAGTTAAAGCCAAATTGGTATTTTTGCTATAAAATGAATTCCTTCAGTCAAAACAAGTACAAACTAATTTGTCCTTCATATATATCCATTCTAAGAAGGTTCCATGCATAAACCTCTTTAAATGACCTTGTTTGAGAAAGAAAAACAGGAATAGCCTTACTTTTGCGAGTTAAAGCCAAATTGGTATTTTTGCTATAAAATGAATTCCTTCAGTCAAAACAAGTTCAAACTAATTTGTCCTTCATATATATCCACTCTAAGAAGGTTCCATGCATAAACCTCTTTAAATGACCTTGTATGAGAAAGAAAAACAGGAATAGCCTTCTTTTGCGGAATTAAGACGAAATTCGGATTTTTGCTTATAAACACCAATTCCTTCAGTCAAAACAAGTTCAAACTCCTATGTCCTTCATATATATCCATTCTAAGAAGGTTCCATGCATAAACCTCTTTAAATCACCTTGTTTGAGAAAGAAAAACAGGAATAGCCTTACTTTTGAGATTTTAAGCCAAATTGGTATTTTTGCTATAAAATGAATTCCTTCAGTCAAAACAAGTTCAAACTAATTTGTACTTCATATATATCAATTCGGAGTAGGTTCCATGCATAAACCTCTTTAAATGACCTTGTTTGAGAAAGAAAAACAGGAATAGCCTTACTTTTGCGAGTTGAAGCCAAATTGGTATTTTTGCTATAAAATGAATTCCTTCAGTCAAAACAAGTTCAAACTAATTTGTCCTTCATATATATCCATTCTAAGAAGGTTCCATGCATAAACCTCTTTAAATGACCTTGTTTGAGAAAGAAAAACAGGAATAGCCTTACTTTTGCGAGTTAAAGCCAAATTGGTATTTTTGCTATAAAATGAATTCCTTCAGTCAAAACAAGTTCAAACTAATTTGTCCTTCATATATATCCATTCTAAGAAGGTTCCATGCATAAACATCTTTAAATGACCTTTTTTGAGAAAGAAAAACAGGAATAGCCTTACTTTTGCGAGTTAAAGCCAAATTGGTATTTTTGCTATAAAATGAATTCCTTCAGTCAAAACAAGTTCAAACTAATTTGTCCTTCATATATATCAATTCTAAGTAGGTTCCATGCATAACCCTCTTTAAATGACCTTGTATGATAAAGAAGAACAGGAATAGCCTTCTTTTGCGGAATTAAGACGAAATTCGGATTTTTGCTTATAAACACCAATTCCTTCAGTCAAAACAAGTTCAAACTCCTATGTCCTTCATATATATCCATTCTAAGAAGGTTCCATGCATAAACCTCTTTAAATGACCTTGTTTGAGAAAGAAAAACAGGAATAGCCTTACTTTTGCGAGTTAAAGCCAAATTGGTATTTTTGCTATAAAATGAATTCCTTCAGTCAAAACAAGTTCAAACTAATTTGTCCTTCATATATATCCACTCTAAGAAAGTTCCATGCATAAACCTCTTTAAATGACCTTGTATGAGAAAGAAAAACAGGAATAGCCTTACTTTTGCGAGTTAAAGCCAAATTGGTATTTTTGCTATAAAATGAATTCCTTCAGTCAAAACAAGTTCAAACTAATTTGTCCTTCATATATATCAATTCTGAGTAGGTTCAATGCATAACCCTCTTTAAATGACCTTGTATGAGAAAGAAAAACAGGAATAGCCTTCTTTTGCGGTATTAAGACGAAATTCGGATTTTTGCTTTTAAACACCAAATCCTTCAGTCAAAACAAGTTCAAACTCCTATGTCCTTCATATATATCCATTCTAAGAAGGTTCCATGCATAAACCTCTTTAAATGACCTTGTTTGAGAAAGAAAAACAGGAATAGCCTTCTTTTGCGGTATTAAGACGAAATTCGGATTTTTGCTTATAAACACCAATTCCTTCAGTCAAAACAAGTTCAAACTCCTATGTCCTTCATATATATCCATTCTAAGAAGGTTCCATGCATAAACCTCTTTAAATGACCTTTTTTGAGAAAGAAAAACAGGAATAGCCTTACTTTTGCGAGTTAAAGCCAAATTGGTATTTTTTCTATAAAATGAATTCCTTCAGTCAAAACAAGTTCAAACTAATTTGTCCTTCATATATATCCATTCTAAGAAGGTTCCATGCATAAACCTCTTTAAATGACCTTGTTTGAGAAAGAAAAACAGGAATAGCCTTACTTTTGCGAATTAAAGCCAAATTGGAATTTTTGCTATAAAATGAATTACTTCAGCCAAAACAAGTTCAAACTAAATTGTCCTTCATATATATCCATTCTAAGAAGGTTCCATAAATAAACCTCTTTAAATGACCTTGTTTGAGAAAGAAAAACAGGAATAGC
Source organism: Odontesthes bonariensis (assembly GCF_027942865.1). Taxonomy (NCBI): domain Eukaryota; kingdom Metazoa; phylum Chordata; class Actinopteri; order Atheriniformes; family Atherinopsidae; genus Odontesthes; species Odontesthes bonariensis. The sequence continues at coordinate 29,053,537 of NC_134524.1, read as the reverse complement.
CTTATTTTGCGGAATTAAGACGAAATTCGGATTTTTGCTTATAAACACCAATTCCTTCAGTCAAAACAAGTTCAAACTCCTATGTCCTTCATATATATCCATTCTAAGAAGGTTCCATGCATAAACCTCTTTAAATGACCTTGTTTGAGAAAGAAAAACAGGAATAGCCTTACTTTTGAGATTTTAAGCCAAATTGGTATTTTTGCTATAAAATGAATTCCTTCAGTCAAAACAAGTTCAAACTAATTTGTCCTTCATATATATCAATTCTGAGTAGGTTCAATGCATAACCCTCTTTAAATGACCTTGTATGAGAAAGAAAAACAGTAATAGCCTTCTTTTGCGGTATTAAGACGAAATTCGGATTTTTGCTTTTAAACACCAAATCCTTCAGTCAAAACAAGTTCAAACTCCTATGTCCTTCATATATATCCATTCTAAGAAGGTTCCATGCATAAACCTCTTTAAATGACCTTGTTTGAGAAAGAAAAACAGGAATAGCCTTACTTTTGCGAATTAAAGCCAAATTGGAATTTTTGCTATAAAATGAATTACTTCAGCCAAAACAAGTTCAAACTAATTTGTCTTTCATATATATCAATTCTAAGTAGGTTCCATGCATAACCCTCTTTAAATGACCTTGTATGAGAAAGAAAAACAGGAATAGCCTTCTTTTGCGGAATTAAGACGAAATTCGGATTTTTGCTTATAAACACCAATTCCTTCAGTCAAAACAAGTTCAAACTTATTTGTCCTTCATATATATTCATTCTAAGAAGGTTCCATGCATAAACCTCTTTAAATGACCTTGTTTGAGAAAGAAAAACAGGAATAGCCTTACTTTTGCGAGTTAAAGCCAAATTGGTATTTTTGCTATAAAATGAATTCCTTCAGTCAAAACAAGTTCAAACTAAATTGTCCTTCATATATATCCATTCTAAGAAGGTTCCATAAATAAACCTCTTTAAATGACCTTGTTTGAGAAAGAAAAACAGGAATAGCCTTACTTTTGCGAGTTAAAGCCAAATTGGTATTTTTGCTATAAAATGAATTCCTTCAGTCAAAACAAGTTCAAACTAATTTGTCCTTCATATATATCCATTCTAAGAAGGTTCCATGCATAAACCTCTTTAAATGACCTTGTTTGAGAAAGAAAAACAGGAATAGCCTTACTTTTGCGAGTTAAAGCCAAATTGGTATTTTTGCTATAAAATGAATTCCTTCAGTCAAAACAAGTTCAAACTAATTTGTCCTTCATATATATCCATTCTAAGAAGGTTCCATGCATAAACCTCTTTAAATGACCTTGTTTGAGAAAGAAAAACAGGAATAGCCTTACTTTTGCGAGTTAAAGCCAAATTGGTATTTTTGCTATAAAATGAATTCCTTCAGTCAAAACAAGTTCAAACTAATTTGTCCTTCATATATATCAATTCTAAGTAGGTTCCATGCATAACCCTCTTTAAATGACCTTGTATGATAAAGAAAAACAGGAATAGCCTTCTTTTGCGGAATTAAGACGAAATTCGGATTTATGCTTATAAACACCAATTCCTTCAGTCAAAACAAGTTCAAACTCCTATGTCCTTCATATATATCCATTCTAAGAAGGTTCCATGCATAAACCTCTTTAAATGACCTTGTTTGAGAAAGAAAAACAGGAATAGCCTTCTTTTGCGGAATTAAGACGAAATTCGGATTTTTGCTTATAAACACCAATTCCTTCAGTCAAAACAAGTTCAAACTCCTATGTCCTTCATATATATCCATTCTAAGAAGGTTCCATGCATAAACCTCTTTAAATGACCTTGTTTGAGAAAGAAAAACAGGAATAGCCTTCTTTTGCGGAATTAAGACGAAATTCGGATTTTTGCTTATAAACACCAATTCCTTCAGTCAAAACAAGTTCAAACTAATTTGTCCTTCATATATATCCATTCTAAGAAGGTTCCATGCATAAACCTCTTTAAATGACTTTGTTTGAGAAAGAAAAACAGGAATAGCCTTAATATTGCGAGTTAAAGCCAAATTGGTATTTTTGCTATAAAATGAATTCCTTCAGTCAAAACAAGTTCAAACTAATTTGTCCTTCATATATATCCATTCTAAGAAGGTTCCATGCATAAACCTCTTTAAATGACCTTGTTTGAGAAAGAAAAAAAGGAATAGCCTTACTTTTGCGAGTTAAAGCCAAATTGGTATTTTTGCTATAAAAAGAATTCCTTCAGTCAAAACAAGTTCAAACTAATTTGTCCTTCATATATATCAATTCTAAGTAGGTTCCATGCATAACCCTCTTTAAATGACCTTGTATGAGAAAGAAAAACAGGAATAACCTTCTTTTGCGGAATTAAGACGAAATTCGGATTTTTGCTTATAAACACCAATTCCTTCAGTCAAAACAAGTTCAAACTCCTATGTCCTTCATATATATCCATTCTAAGAAGGTTCCATGCATAAACCTCTTTAAATGACCTTGTTTGAGAAAGAAAAACAGGAATAGCCTTACTTTTGCGAGTTAAAGCCAAATTGGTATTTTTGCTATAAAATGAATTCCTTCAGTCAAAACAAGTTCAAACTAATTTGTCCTTCATATATATCCATTCTAAGAAGGTTCCATGCATAAACCTCTTTAAATGACCTTGTTTGAGAAAGAAAAACAGGAATAGCCTTACTTTTGCGAGTTAAAGCCAAATTGGTATTTTTGCTATAAAATGAATTCCTTCAGTCAAAACAAGTTCAAACTAATTTGTCCTTCATATATATCAATTCTAAGTAGGTTCCATGCATAACCCTCTTTAAATGACCTTGTATGATAAAGAAAAACAGGAATAGCCTTCTTTTGCGGAATTAAGACGAAATTCGGATTTTTGCTTATAAACACCAATTCCTTCAGTCAAAACAAGTTCAAACTCCTATGTCCTTCATATATATCCATTCTAAGAAGGTTCCATGCATAAACCTCTTTAAATGACCTTGTTTGAGAAAGAAAAACAGGAATAGCCTTACTTTTGCGAGTTGAAGCCAAATTGGTATTTTTGCTATAAAATGAATTCCTTCAGTCAAAACAAGTTCAAACTAATTTGTCCTTCATATATATCCATTCTAAGAAGGTTCCATGCATAAACATCTTTAAATGACCTTGTTTGAGAAAGAAAAACAGGAATAGCCTTACTTTTGCGAGTTGAAGCCAAATTGGTATTTTTGCTATAAAATGAATTCCTTCAGTCAAAACAAGTTCAAACTAATTTGTCCTTCATATATATCCATTCTAAGAAGGTTCCATGCATAAACCTCTTTAAATGACCTTGTTTGAGAAAGAAAAACAGGAATAGCCTTACTTTTGCGAGTTAAAGCCAAATTGGTATTTTTGCTATAAAATGAATTCCTTCAGTCAAAACAAGTTCAAACTAATTTGTCCTTCATATATATCCATTCTAAGAAGGTTCCATGCATAAACCTCTTTAAATGACCTTGTTTGAGAAAGAAAAACAGGAATAGCCTTACTTTTGCGAGTTAAAGCCAAATTGGTATTTTTGCTATAAAATGAATTCCTTCAGTCAAAACAAGTTCAAACTAATTTGTCCTTCATATATATCCATTCTAAGAAGGTTCCATGCATAAACCTCTTTAAATGACCTTGTTTGAGAAAGAAAAACAGGAATAGCCTTCTTTTGCGGAATTAAGACGAAATTGGGATTTTTGCTTATAAACACCAATTCCTTCAGTCAAAACAAGTTCAAACTCCTATGTCCTTCATATATATCCATTCTAAGAAGGTTCCATGCATAAACCTCTTTAAATGACCTTGTTTGAGAAAGAAAAACAGGAATAGCCTTACTTTTGCGAGTTAAAGCCAAATTGGTATTTTTGCTATAAAATGAATTCCTTCAGTCAAAACAAGTTCAAACTAATTTGTCCTTCATATATATCCATTCTAAGAAGGTTCCATGCATAAACATCTTTAAATGACCTTTTTTGAGAAAGAAAAACAGGAATAGCCTTACTTTTGCGAGTTAAAGCCAAATTGGTATTTTTGCTATAAAATGAATTCCTTCAGTCAAAACAAGTTCAAACTAATTTGTCCTTCATATATATCAATTCTAAGTAGGTTCCATGCATAAACCTCTTTAAATGACCTTGTATGATAAAGAAAAACAGGAATAGCCTTCTTTTGCGGAATTAAGACGAAATTCGGATTTTTGCTTATAAACACCAATTCCTTCAGTCAAAACAAGTTCAAACTCCTATGTCCTTCATATATATCCATTCTAAGAAGGTTCCATGCATAAACCTCTTTAAATGACCTTGTTTGAGAAAGAAAAACAGGAATAGCCTTACTTTTGCGAGTTAAAGCCAAATTGGTATTTTTGCTATAAAATGAATTCCTTCAGTCAAAACAAGTACAAACTAATTTGTCCTTCATATATATCCATTCTAAGAAGGTTCCATGCATAAATCTCTTTAAATGACCTTGTTTGAGGAATAAAAACAGGAATAGCCTTACTTTTGCGAGTTAAAGCCAAATTGGTATTTTTGCTATAAAATGAATTCCTTCAGTCAAAACAAGTTCAAACTAATTTGTCCTTCATATATATCCACTCTAAGAAGGTTCCATGCATAAACCTCTTTAAATGACCTTGTATGAGAAAGAAAAACAGGAATAGCCTTCTTTTGCGGAATTAAGACGAAATTCGGATTTTTGCTTATAAACACCAATTCCTTCAGTCAAAACAAGTTCAAACTCCTATGTCCTTCATATATATCCATTCTAAGAAGGTTCCATGCATAAACCTCTTTAAATGACCTTGTTTGAGAAAGAAAAACAGGAATAGCCTTACTTTTGCGAGTTAAAGCCAAATTGGTATTTTTGCTATAAAATGAATTCCTTCAGTCAAAACAAGTTCAAACTAATTTGTCCTTCATATATATCCATTCTAAGAAGGTTCCATGCATAAACATCTTTAAATGACCTTTTTTGAGAAAGAAAAACAGGAATAGCCTTCTTTTGCGGAATTAAGACGAAATTCGGATTTTTGCTTATAAACACCAATTCCTTCAGTCAAAACAAGTTCAAACTCCTATGTCCTTCATATATATCCATTCTAAGAAGGTTCCATGCATAAACCTCTTTAAATGACCTTGTTTGAGAAAGAAAAACAGGAATAGCCTTACTTTTGCGAGTTAAAGCCAAATTGGTATTTTTGCTATAAAATGAATTCCTTCAGTCAAAACAAGTACAAACTAATTTGTCCTTCATATATATCCATTCTAAGAAGGTTCCATGCATAAATCTCTTTAAATGACCTTGTTTGAGAAAGAAAAACAGGAATAGCCTTACTTTTGCGAGTTAAAGCCAAATTGGTATTTTTGCTATAAAATGAATTCCTTCAGTCAAAACAAGTTCAAACTAATTTGTCCTTCATATATATCCACTCTAAGAAGGTTCCATGCATAAACCTCTTTAAATGACCTTGTATGAGAAAGAAAAACAGGAATAGCCTTCTTTTGCGGAATTAAGACGAAATTCGGAATTTTGCTTATAAACACCAATTCCTTCAGTCAAAACAAGTTCAAACTCCTATGTCCTTCATATATATCCATTCTAAGAAGGTTCCATGCATAAACCTCTTTAAATGACCTTGTTTGAGAAAGAAAAACAGGAATAGCCTTACTTTTGAGATTTTAAGCCATATTGGTATTTTTGCTATAAAATGAATTCCTTCAGTCAAAACAAGTTCAAACTAATTTGTCCTTCATATATATCCATTCTAAGAAGGTTCCACGCATAAACCTCTTTAAATGACCTTGTTTGAGGAAGAAAAACAGGAATAGCCTTACTTTTGCGAGTTAAAGCCAAATTGGTATTTTTACTATAAAATGAATTCCTTCAGTCAAAACAATTTCAAACTAATTTGTCCTTCATATATATCAATTCTGAGTAGGTTCAATGCATAACCCTCTTTAAATGACCTTGTATGAGAAAGAAAAACAGGAATAGCCTTCTTTTGCGGTATTAAGACGAAATTCGGATTTTTGCTTTTAAACACCAAATCCTTCAGTCAAAACAAGTTCAAACTAATTTGTCCTTCATATATATCCATTCTAAGAAGGTTCCATGCATAAACCTCTTTAAATGACCTTGTTTGAGAAAGAAAAACAGTAATAGCCTTACTTTTGCGAGTTAAAGCCAAATTGGTATTTTTGCTATAAAATGAATTCCTTCAGTCAAAACAAGTTCAAACTAATTTGTCCTTCATATATATCCATTCTAAGAAGGTTCCATGCATAAACCTCTTTAAATGACCTTGTTTGAGAAAGAAAAACAGGAATAGCCTTACTTTTGCGAGTTAAAGCCAAATTGGTATTTTTGCTATAAAATGAATTCCTTCAGTCAAAACAAGTTCAAACTAATTTGTCCTTCATATATATCCATTCTAAGAAGGTTCCATAAATAAACCTCTTTAAATGACCTTGTTTGAGAAAGAAAAACAGGAATAGCCTTATTTTGCGGAATTAAGACGAAATTCGGACTTTTGCTTATAAACACCAATTCCTTCAGTCAAAACAAGTTCAAACTCCTATGTCCTTCATATATATCCATTCTAAGAAGGTTCCATGCATAAACCTCTTTAAATGACCTTATTTGAGAAAGAAAAACAGGAATAGCCTTACTTTTGCGGGATAAAGCCAAATTGGTATCTTTGCTATAAAATGAATTCCTTCAGTCAAAACAACTTTAAACTAATTTGTCCTTCATATATATCCATTCTAAGAAGGTTCCATGCATAAACCTCTTTAAATGACCTTGTTTGAGAAAGAAAAACAGGAATAGCCTTACTTTTGCGAGTTAAAGCCAAATTGGTATTTTTGCTATAAAATGAATTCCTTCAGTCAAAACAAGTTCAAACTAATTTGTCCTTCATATATATCCATTCTAAGAAGGTTCCATGCATAAACCTCTTTAAATGACCTTGTTTGAGAAAGAAAAACAGGAATAGCCTTACTTTTGCGAGTTAAAGCCAAATTGGTATTTTTGCTATAAAATGAATTCCTTCAGTCAAAACAAGTTCAAACTAATTTGTCCTTCATATATATCCATTCTAAGAAGGTTCCATGCATAAATCTCTTTAAATGACCTTGTTTGAGAAAGAAAAACAGGAATAGCCTTCTTTTGCGGAATTAAGACGAAATTCGGATTTTTGCTTATAAACACCAATTCCTTCAGTCAAAACAAGTTCAAACTCCTATGTCCTTCATATATATCCATTCTAAGAAGGTTCCATGCATAAACCTCTTTAAATGACCTTGTTTGAGAAAGAAAAACAGGAATAGCCTTACTTTTGCGAGTTAAAGCCAAATTGGTATTTTTGCTATAAAATGAATTCCTTCAGTCAAAACAAGTTCAAACTAATTTGTCCTTCATATATATCCATTCTAAGAAGGTTCCATGCATAAACCTCTTTAAATGACCTTGTTTGAGAAAGAAAAACAGGAATAGCCTTCTTTTGCGGAATTAAGACGAAATTGGGATTTTTGCTTATAAACACCAATTCCTTCAGTCAAAACAAGTTCAAACTCCTATGTCCTTCATATATATCCATTCTAAGAAGGTTCCATGCATAAACCTCTTTAAATGACCTTGTTTGAGAAAGAAAAACAGGAATAGCCTTACTTTTGCGAGTTAAAGCCAAATTGGTATTTTTGCTATAAAATGAATTCCTTCAGTCAAAACAAGTTCAAACTAATTTGTCCTTCATATATATCCATTCTAAGAAGGTTCCATGCATAAACATCTTTAAATGACCTTTTTTGAGAAAGAAAAACAGGAATAGCCTTACTTTTGCGAGTTAAAGCCAAATTGGTATTTTTGCTATAAAATGAATTCCTTCAGTCAAAACAAGTTCAAACTAATTTGTCCTTCATATATATCAATTCTAAGTAGGTTCCATGCATAACCCTCTTTAAATGACCTTGTATGATAAAGAAAAACAGGAATAGCCTTCTTTTGCGGAATTAAGACGAAATTCGGATTTTTGCTTATAAACACCAATTCCTTCAGTCAAAACAAGTTCAAACTCCTATGTCCTTCATATATATCCATTCTAAGAAGGTTCCATGCATAAACCTCTTTAAATGACCTTGTTTGAGAAAGAAAAACAGGAATAGCCTTACTTTTGCGAGTTAAAGCCAAATTGGTATTTTTGCTATAAAATGAATTCCTTGAGTCAAAACAAGTACAAACTAATTTGTCCTTCATATATATCCATTCTAAGAAGGTTCCATGCATAAATCTCTTTAAATGACCTTGTTTGAGAAAGAAAAACAGGAATAGCCTTACTTTTGCGAGTTAAAGCCAAATTGGTATTTTTGCTATAAAATGAATTCCTTCAGTCAAAACAAGTACAAACTAATTTGTCCTTCATATATATCCATTCTAAGAAGGTTCCATGCATAAACCTCTTTAAATGACCTTGTTTGAGAAAGAAAAACAGGAATAGCCTTCTTTTGCGGAATTAAGACGAAATTGGGATTTTTGCTTATAAACACCAATTCCTTCAGTCAAAACAAGTTCAAACTCCTATGTCCTTCATATATATCCATTCTAAGAAGGTTCCATGCATAAACCTCTTTAAATGACCTTGTTTGAGAAAGAAAAACAGGAATAGCCTTACTTTTGCGAGTTAAAGCCAAATTGGTATTTTTGCTATAAAATGAATTCCTTCAGTCAAAACAAGTTCAAACTAATTTGTCCTTCATATATATCCATTCTAAGAAGGTTCCATGCATAAACATCTTTAAATGACCTTTTTTGAGAAAGAAAAACAGGAATAGCCTTCTTTTGCGGAATTAAGACGAAATTCGGATTTTTGCTTATAAACACCAATTCCTTCAGTCAAAACAAGTTCAAACTCCTATGTCCTTCATATATATATCCATTCTAAGAAGGTTCCATGCATAAACCTCTTTAAATGACCTTGTTTGAGAAAGAAAAACAGGAATAGCCTTACTTTTGCGAGTTAAAGCCAAATTGGTATTTTTGCTATAAAATGAATTCCTTCAGTCAAAACAAGTTCAAACTAATTTGTCCTTCATATATATCCACTCTAAGAAGGTTCCATGCATAAACCTCTTTAAATGACCTTGTACGAGAAAGAAAAACAGGAATAGCCTTCTTTTGCGGAATTAAGACGAAATTCGGAATTTTGCTTATAAACACCAATTCCTTCATTCAAAACAAGTTCAAACTCCTATGTCCTTCATATATATCCATTCTAAGAAGGTTCCATGCATAAACCTCTTTAAATGACCTTGTTTGAGAAAGAAAAACAGGAATAGCCTTACTTTTGAGATTTTAAGCCAAATTGGTATTTTTGCTATAAAATGAATTCCTTCAGTCAAAACAAGTTCAAACTAATTTGTCCTTCATATATATCCATTCTAAGAAGGTTCCACGCATAAACCTCTTTAAATGACCTTGTTTGAGGAAGAAAAACAGGAATAGCCTTACTTTTGCGAGTTAAAGCCAAATTGGTATTTTTGCTATAAAATGAATTCCTTCAGTCAAAACAATTTCAAACTAATTTGTCCTTCATATATATCAATTCTGAGTAGGTTCAATGCATAACCCTCTTTAAATGACCTTGTATGAGAAAGAAAAACAGGAATAGCCTTCTTTTGCGGTATTAAGACGAAATTCGGATTTTTGCTTTTAAACACCAAATCCTTCAGTCAAAACAAGTTTAAACTCCTATGTCCTTCATATATATCCATTCTAAGAAGGTTCCATGCATAAACCTCTTTAAATGACCTTGTTTGAGAAAGAAAAACAGGAATAGCCTTCTTTTGCGGTATTAAGACGAAATTCGGATTTTTGCTTATAAACACCAATTCCTTCAGTCAAAACAAGTTCAAACTCCTATGTCCTTCATATATATCCATTCTAAGAAGGTTCCATGCATAAACCTCTTTAAATGACCTTGTTTGAGAAAGAAAAACAGGAATATCCTTACTTTTGCGAGTTAAAGCCAAATTGGTATTTTTGCTATAAAATGAATTCCTTCAGTCAAAACAAGTTCAAACTAAATTGTCCTTCATATATATCCATTCTAAGAAGGTTCCATAAATAAACCTCTTTAAATGACCTTGTTTGAGAAAGAAAAACAGGAATAGCCTTACTTTTGCGAGTTAAAGCCAAATTGGTATTTTTGCTATAAAATGAATTCCTTCAGTCAAAACAAGTTAAAACTAATTTGTCCTTCATATATATCCATTCTAAGAAGGTTCCATAAATAAACCTCTTTAAATGACCTTGTTTGAGAAAGAAAAACAGGAATAGCCTTATTTTGCGGAATTAAGACGAAATTCGGATTTTTGCTTATAAACACCAATTCCTTCAGTCAAAACAAGTTCAAACTCCTATGTCCTTCATATATATCCATTCTAAGAAGGTTCCATGCATAAACCTCTTTAAATGACCTTGTTTGAGAAAGAAAAACAGGAATAGCCTTACTTTTGCGAGATAAAGCCAAATTGGTATTTTTGCTATAAAATGAATTCCTTCAGTCAAAACAACTTTAAACTAATTTGTCCTTCATATATATCCATTCTAAGAAGGTTCCATGCATAAACCTCTTTAAATGACCTTGTTTGAGAAAGAAAAACAGGAATAGCCTTACTTTTGCGAGTTAAAGCCAAATTGGTATTTTTGCTATAAAATGAATTCCTTCAGTCAAAACAAGTTCAAACTAATTTGTCCTTCATATATATCCATTCTAAGAAGGTTCCATGCATAAACATCTTTAAATGACCTTTTTTGAGAAAGAAAAACAGGAATAGCCTTCTTTTGCGGAATTAAGACGAAATTCGGATTTTTGCTTATAAACACCAATTCCTTCAGTCAAAACAAGTTCAAACTCCTATGTCCTTCATATATATCCATTCTAAGAAGGTTCCATGCATAAACCTCTTTAAATGACCTTGTTTGAGAAAGAAAAACAGGAATAGCCTTACTTTTGCGAGTTAAAGCCAAATTGGTATTTTTGCTATAAAATGAATTCCTTCAGTCAAAACAAGTTCAAACTAATTTGTCCTTCATATATATCCATTCTAAGAAGGTTCCATGCATAAACCTCTTTAAATGACCTTGTTTGAGAAAGAAAAACAGGAATAGCCTTACTTTTGCGAGTTAAAGCCAAATTGGTATTTTTGCTATAAAATGAATTCCTTCAGTCAAAACAAGTTCAAACTAATTTGTCCTTCATATATATCCATTCTAAGAAGGTTCCATGCATAAACCTCTTTAAATGACCTTGTTTGAGAAAGAAAAACAGGAATAGCCTTCTTTTGCGGAATTAAGACGAAATTCGGATTTTTGCTTATAAACACCAATTCCTTCAGTCAAAACAAGTTCAAACTCCTATGTCCTTCATATATATCCATTCTAAGAAGGTTCCATGCATAAACCTCTTTAAATGACCTTGTTTGAGAAAGAAAAACAGGAATAGCCTTACTTTTGCGAGTTAAAGCCAAATTGGTATTTTTGCTATAAAATGAATTCCTTCAGTCAAAACAAGTTCAAACTAATTTGTCCTTCATATATATCCATTCTAAGAAGGTTCCATGCATAAACCTCTTTAAATGACCTTGTTTGAGAAAGAAAAACAGGAATAGCCTTACTTTTGCGAGTTAAAGCCAAATTGGTATTTTTGCTATAAAATGAATTCCTTCAGTCAAAACAAGTTCAAACTAATTTGTCCTTCATATATATCCATTCTAAGAAGGTTCCATGCATAAACCTCTTTAAATGACCTTGTTTGAGAAAGAAAAACAGGAATAGCCTTACTTTTGCGAGTTAAAGCCAAATTGGTATTTTTGCTATAAAATGAATTCCTTCATTCAAAACAAGTTCAAACAAATTTTTCCTTCATATATATCCATTCTAAGAAGGTTCCATGCATAAACATCTTTAAATGACCTTGTTTGAGAAAGAAAAACAGGAATAGCCTTACTTTTGCGAGTTAAAGCCAAATTGGTATTTTTGCTATAAAATGAATTCCTTCAGTCAAAACAAGTTCAAACTATTTTGTCCTACATATATATCCATTCTAAGAAGGTTCCATGCATAAACCTCTTTAAATGACCTTGTTTGAGAAAGAAAAACAGGAATAGCCTTACTTTTGCGAGTTAAAGCCAAATTGGTATTTTTGCTATAAAATGAATTCCTTCAGTCAAAACAAGTTCAAACTAATTTGTCCTTCATATATATTCATTCTAAGAAGGGTCCATGCATAAACCTCTTTAAATGACCTTGTTTGAGAAAGAAAAACAGGAATAGCCTTACTTTTGCGAGTTAAAGCCAAATTGGTATTTTTGCTATAAAATGAATTCCTTCAGTCAAAACAAGTTCAAACCAATTTGTCCTTCATATATATCCATTCTAAGAAGGTTCCATGCATAAACCTCTTTAAATGACCTTGTATGAGAAAGAAAAACAGGAATAGCCTACTTTTGCGGAATTAAGACGAAATTCGGATTTTTGCTTATAAACACCAATTCCTTCAGTCAAAACAAGTTCAAATTCCTATGTCCTTCATATATATCCATTCTAAGAAGGTTCCATGCATAAACCTCTTTAAATGACCTTTTTTGAGAAAGAAAAACAGGAATAGCCTTACTTTTGCGAGTTAAAGCCAAATTGGTATTTTTGCTATAAAATGAATTCCTTCAGTCAAAACAAGTTCAAACTAATTTGTCCTTCATATATATCCATTCTAAGAAGGTTCCATGCATAAACCTCTTTAAATGACCTTGTTTGAGAAAGAAAAACAGGAATAGCCTTACTTTTGCGAGTTAAAGCCAAATTGGTATTTTTGCTATAAAATGAATTCCTTCATTCAAAACAAGTTCAAACAAATTTTTCCTTCATATATATCCATTCTAAGAAGGTTCCATGCATAAACATCTTTAAATGACCTTGTTTGAGAAAGAAAAACAGGAATAGCCTTACTTTTGCGAGTTAAAGCCAAATTGGTATTTTTGCTATAAAATGAATTCCTTCAGTCAAAACAAGTTCAAACTAATTTGTCCTTCATATATATCCATTCTAAGAAGGTTCCATGCATAAACCTCTTTAAATGACCTTGTTTGAGAAAGAAAAACAGGAATAGCCTTACTTTTGCGACTTAAAGCCAAATTGGTATTTTTGCTATAAAATGAATTCCTTCATTCAAAACAAGTTCAAACAAATTTTTCCTTCATATATATCCATTCTAAGAAGGTTCCATGCATAAACATCTTTAAATGACCTTGTTTGAGAAAGAAAAACAGGAATAGCCTTACTTTTGCGAGTTAAAGCCAAATTGGTATTTTTGCTATAAAATGAATTCCTTCAGTCAAAACAAGTTCAAACTAATTTGTCCTTCATATATATCCATTCTAAGGAGGTTCCATGCATAAACCTCTTTAAATGACCTTGTTTGAGAAAGAAAAACAGGAATAGCCTTACTTTTGCGAGTTAAAGCCAAATTGGTATTTTTGCTATAAAATGAATTCCTTCAGTCAAAACAAGTTCAAACTCCTATGTCCTTCATATATATCCATTCTAAGAAGGTTCCATGCATAAACCTCTTTAAATGACCTTGTATGATAAAGAAAAACAGGAATAGCCTACTTTTGCGGAATTAAGACGAAATTCGGATTTTTGCTTATAAACACCAATTCCTTCAGTCAAAACAAGTTCAAATTCCTATGTCCTTCATATATATCCATTCTAAGAAGGTTCCATGCATAAACCTCTTTAAATGACCTTTTTTGAGAAAGAAAAACAGGAATAGCCTTACTTTTGCGAGTTAAAGCCAAATTGGTATATTTGCTATAAAATGAATTCCTTCAGTCAAAACAAGTTCAAACTAATTTGTCCTTCATATATATCCATTCTAAGGAGGTTCCATGCATAAACCTCTTTAAATGACCTTGTTTGAGAAAGAAAAACAGGAATAGCCTTACTTTTGCGAGTTAAAGCCAAATTGGTATTTTTGCTATAAAATGAATTCCTTCAGTCAAAACAAGTTCAAACTCCTATGTCCTTCATATATATCCATTCTAAGAAGGTTCCATGCATAAACCTCTTTAAATGACCTTGTATGATAAAGAAAAACAGGAATAGCCTTCTTTTGCGAAATTAAGACGAAATTCGGATTTTTGCTTATAAACACCAATTCCTTCAGTCAAAACAAGTTCAAACTCCGATGTCCTTCATATATATCCATTCTAAGAAGGTTCCATGCATAAACCTCTTTAAATGACCTTGTTTGAGAAAGAAAAACAGGAATAGCCTTCTTTTGCGGAATTAAGACGAAATTCGGATTTTTGCTTATAAACACCAATTCCTTCAGTCAAAACAAGTTCAAACTAATTTGTCCTTCATATATATCCATTCTAAGAAGGTTCCATGCATAAACCTCTTTAAATGACCTTGTTTGAGAAAGAAAAACAGGAATAGCCTTACTTTTGCGAGTTAAAGCCAAATTGGTATTTTTGCTATAAAATGAATTCCTTCAGTCAAAACAAGTTCAAACTAATTTGTCCTTCATATATATCCATTCTAAGAAAGGTTCCATGCATAAACCTCTTTAAATGACCTTGTTTGAGAAAGAAAAACAGGAATAGCCTTACTTTTGCGAGTTAAAGCCAAATTGGTATTTTTGCTATAAAATGAATTCCTTCAGTCAAAACAAGTTCAAACTCCTATGTCCTTCATATATATCCATTCTAAGAAGGTTCCATGCATAAACCTCTTTAAATGACCTTGTTTGAGAAAGAAAAACAGGAATAGCCTTACTTTTGCGAGTTAAAGCCAAATTGGTATTTTTGCTATAAAATGAATTCCTTCTGTCAAAACAAGTTCAAACTAATTTGTCCTTCATATATATCCATTCTAAGAAGGTTCCATGCATAAACTTCTTTAAATGACCTTGTTTGAGAAAGAAAAACAGGAATAGCCTTACTTTTGCGAGTTAAAGCCAAATTGGTATTTTTGCTATAAAATGAATTCCTTCAGTCAAAACAAGTTCAAACTAATTTGTCCTTCATATATATCCATTCTAAGAAGGTTCCATGCATAAACCTCTTTAAATGACCTTGTATGAGAAAGAAAAACAGGAATAGCCTACTTTTGCGGAATTAAGACGAAATTCGGATTTTTGCTTATAAACACCAATTCCTTCAGTCAAAACAAGTTCAAACTCCTATGTCCTTCATATATATCCAGTCTAAGAAGGTTCTATGCATAAACCTCTTTAAATGACCTTGTTTGAGAAAGAAAAACAGGAATAGCCTTACTTTTGCGAGTTAAAGCCAAATTGGTATTTTTGCTATAAAATGAATTCCTTCAGTCAAAACAAGTTCAAACTAATTTGTCCTTCATATATATCCATTCTAAGAAGGTTCCATGCATAAACCTCTTTAAATGACCTTGTTTGAGAAAGAAAAACAGGAATAGCCTTACTTTTGCGAGTTAAAGCCAAATTGGTATTTTTGCTATAAGATGAATTCCTTCAGTCAAAACAAGTTCAAACTAATTTATCCTTCATATATATCCATTCTAAGAAGGTTCCATGCATAAACCTCTTTAAATGACCTTTTTTGAGAAAGAAAAACAGGACTAGCCTTCTTTTGCGGAATTAAGAAGAAATTCGGATTTTTGCTTATAAACACCAATTCCTTCAGTCAAAACAAGTTCAAACTAATTTGTCCTTCATATATATCCATTCTAAGAAGGTTCCATGCATAACCCTCTTTAAATGATTTTGTATGAGAAAGAAAAACAGGAATAGCCTTCTTTTGCGGTATGAAGACGAAATTGGGATTTTTGCTTATAAACACCAATTCCTTCAGTCAAAACAAGTTCAAACTCCTATGTCCTTCATATATATCCATTCTAAGAAGGTTCCATGCATAAACCTCTTTAAATGACCTTGTTTGAGAAAGAAAAACAGGAATAGCCTTACTTTTGCGAGTTAAAGCCAAATTGGTATTTTTGCTATAAAATGAATTCCTTCAGTCAAAACAAGTTCAAACTAATTTGTCCTTCATATATATCCATTCTAAGAAGGTTCCATGCATAAACATCTTTAAATGACCTTGTTTGAGAAAGAAAAACAGGAATGGCCTTACTTTTGCGAGTTAAAGCCAAATTGGTATTTTTGCTATAAAATGAATTCCTTCAGTCAAAACAAGTTCAAACTAATTTGTCCTTCATATATATCCATTCTAAGAAGGTTCCATGCATAAACCTCTTTAAATGACCTTGTTTGAGAAATAAAAACAGGAATAGCCTTCTTTTGCGGAATTAAGACGAAATTCGGATTTTTGCTTATAAACACCAATTCCTTCAGTCAAAACAAGTTCAAACTCCTATGTCCTTCATATATATCCATTCTAAGAAGGTTCCATGCATAAACCTCTTTAAATGACCTTGTTTGAGAAAGAAAAACAGGAATAGCCTTACTTTTGCGAGTTAAAGCCAAATTGGTATTTTTGCTATAAAATGAATTCCTTCAGTCAAAACAAGTTCAAACTAATTTGTCCTTCATATATATCCATTCTAAGAAGGTTCCATGCATAAACATCTTTAAATGACCTTGTTTGAGAAAGAAAAAAAGGAATAGCCTTACTTTTGCGAGTTAAAGCCAAATTGGTATTTTTGCTATAAAATGAATTCCTTCAGTCAAAACAAGTTCAAACTAATTTGTCCTTCATATATATCCATTCTAAGAAAGGTTCCATGCATAAACCTCTTTAAATGACCTTGTTTGAGAAAGAAAAACAGGAATAGCCTTACTTTTGCGAGTTAAAGCCAAATTGGTATTTTTGCTATAAAATGAATTCCTTCAGTCAAAACAAGTTCAAACTCCTATGTCCTTCATATATATCCATTCTAAGAAGGTTCCATGCATAAACCTCTTTAAATGACCTTGTTTGAGAAAGAAAAACAGGAATAGCCTTACTTTTGCGAGTTAAAGCCAAATTGGTATTTTTGCTATAAAATGAATTCCTTCTGTCAAAACAAGTTCAAACTAATTTGTCCTTCATATATATCCATTCTAAGGAGGTTCCATGCATAAACTTCTTTAAATGACCTTGTTTGAGAAAGAAAAACAGGAATAGCCTTACTTTTGCGAGTTAAAGCCAAATTGGTATTTTTGCTATAAAATGAATTCCTTCAGTCAAAACAAGTTCAAACTAATTTGTCCTTCATATATATCCATTCTAAGAAGGTTCCATGCATAAACCTCTTTAAATGACCTTGTATGAGAAAGAAAAACAGGAATAGCCTACTTTTGCGGAATTAAGACGAAATTCGGATTTTTGCTTATAAACACCAATTCCTTCAGTCAAAACAAGTTCAAACTCCTATGTCCTTCATATATATCCAGTCTAAGAAGGTTCTATGCATAAACCTCTTTAAATGACCTTGTTTGAGAAAGAAAAACAGGAATAGCCTTACTTTTGCGAGTTAAAGCCAAATTGGTATTTTTGCTATAAAATGAATTCCTTCAGTCAAAACAAGTTCAAACTAATTTGTCCTTCATATATATCCATTCTAAGAAGGTTCCATGCATAAACCTCTTTAAATGACCTTGTTTGAGAAATAAAAACAGGAATAGCCTTCTTTTGCGGAATTAAGACGAAATTCGGATTTTTGCTTATAAACACCAATTCCTTCAGTCAAAACAAGTTCAAACTCCTATGTCCTTCATATATATCCATTCTAAGAAGGTTCCATGCATAAACCTCTTTAAATGACCTTGTTTGAGAAAGAAAAACAGGAATAGCCTTACTTTTGCGAGTTAAAGCCAAATTGGTATTTTTGCTATAAAATGAATTCCTTCAGTCAAAACAAGTTCAAACTAATTTGTCCTTCATATATATCCATTCTAAGAAGGTTCCATGCATAAACCTCTTTAAATGACCTTGTATGAGAAAGAAAAACAGGAATAGCCTTACTTTTGCGGAATTAAGACGAAATTCGGATTTTTGCTTATAAACACCAATTCCTTCAGTCAAAACAAGTTCAAACTCCTATGTCCTTCATATATATCCATTCTAAGAAGGTTCCATGCATAAACCTCTTTAAATGACCTTGTTTGAGAAAGAAAAACAGGAATAGCCTTACTTTTGCGAGTTAAAGCCAAATTGGTATTTTTGCTATAAAATGAATTCCTTCAGTCAAAACAAGTTCAAACTAATTTGTCCTTCATATATATCCATTCTAAGAAGGTTCCATGCATAAACCTCTTTAAATGACCTTGTTTGAGAAATAAAAACAGGAATAGCCTTCTTTTGCGGAATTAAGACGAAATTCGGATTTTTGCTTATAAACACCAATTCCTTCAGTCAAAACAAGTTCAAACTCCTATGTCCTTCATATATATCCATTCTAAGAAGGTTCCATGCATAAACCTCTTTAAATGACCTTGTTTGAGAAAGAAAAACAGGAATAGCCTTACTTTTGCGAGTTAAAGCCAAATTGGTATTTTTGCTATAAAATGAATTCCTTCAGTCAAAACAAGTTCAAACTAATTTGTCCTTCATATATATCCATTCTAAGAAGGTTCCATGCATAAACATCTTTAAATGACCTTGTTTGAGAAAGAAAAACAGGAATGGCCTTACTTTTGCGAGTTAAAGCCAAATTGGTATTTTTGCTATAAAATGAATTCCTTCAGTCAAAACAAGTTCAAACTAATTTGTCCTTCATATATATCCATTCTAAGAAGGTTCCATGCATAAACATCTTTAAATGACCTTGTTTGAGAAAGAAAAAAAGGAATAGCCTTACTTTTGCGAGTTAAAGCCAAATTGGTATTTTTGCTATAAAATGAATTCCTTCTGTCAAAACAAGTTCAAACTAATTTGTCCTTCATATATATCCATTCTAAGGAGGTTCCATGCATAAACTTCTTTAAATGACCTTGTTTGAGAAAGAAAAACAGGAATAGCCTTACTTTTGCGAGTTAAAGCCAAATTGGTATTTTTGCTATAAAATGAATTCCTTCAGTCAAAACAAGTTCAAACTAATTTGTCCTTCATATATATCCATTCTAAGAAGGTTCCATGCATAAACCTCTTTAAATGACCTTGTATGAGAAAGAAAAACAGGAATAGCCTACTTTTGCGGAATTAAGACGAAATTCGGATTTTTGCTTATAAACACCAATTCCTTCAGTCAAAACAAGTTCAAACTCCTATGTCCTTCATATATATCCAGTCTAAGAAGGTTCTATGCATAAACCTCTTTAAATGACCTTGTTTGAGAAAGAAAAACAGGAATAGCCTTACTTTTGCGAGTTAAAGCCAAATTGGTATTTTTGCTATAAAATGAATTCCTTCAGTCAAAACAAGTTCAAACTAATTTGTCCTTCATATATATCCATTCTAAGAAGGTTCCATGCATAAACCTCTTTAAATGACCTTGTTTGAGAAATAAAAACAGGAATAGCCTTCTTTTGCGGAATTAAGACGAAATTCGGATTTTTGCTTATAAACACCAATTCCTTCAGTCAAAACAAGTTCAAACTCCTATGTCCTTCATATATATCCATTCTAAGAAGGTTCCATGCATAAACCTCTTTAAATGACCTTGTTTGAGAAAGAAAAACAGGAATAGCCTTACTTTTGCGAGTTAAAGCCAAATTGGTATTTTTGCTATAAAATGAATTCCTTCAGTCAAAACAAGTTCAAACTAATTTGTCCTTCATATATATCCATTCTAAGAAGGTTCCATGCATAAACCTCTTTAAATGACCTTGTATGAGAAAGAAAAACAGGAATAGCCTTACTTTTGCGGAATTAAGACGAAATTCGGATTTTTGCTTATAAACACCAATTCCTTCAGTCAAAACAAGTTCAAACTCCTATGTCCTTCATATATATCCATTCTAAGAAGGTTCCATGCATAAACCTCTTTAAATGACCTTGTTTGAGAAAGAAAAACAGGAATAGCCTTACTTTTGCGAGTTAAAGCCAAATTGGTATTTTTGCTATAAAATGAATTCCTTCAGTCAAAACAAGTTCAAACTAATTTGTCCTTCATATATATCCATTCTAAGAAGGTTCCATGCATAAACCTCTTTAAATGACCTTGTTTGAGAAATAAAAACAGGAATAGCCTTCTTTTGCGGAATTAAGACGAAATTCGGATTTTTGCTTATAAACACCAATTCCTTCAGTCAAAACAAGTTCAAACTCCTATGTCCTTCATATATATCCATTCTAAGAAGGTTCCATGCATAAACCTCTTTAAATGACCTTGTTTGAGAAAGAAAAACAGGAATAGCCTTACTTTTGCGAGTTAAAGCCAAATTGGTATTTTTGCTATAAAATGAATTCCTTCAGTCAAAACAAGTTCAAACTAATTTGTCCTTCATATATATCCATTCTAAGAAGGTTCCATGCATAAACCTCTTTAAATGACCTTGTATGAGAAAGAAAAACAGGAATAGCCTTACTTTTGCGGAATTAAGACGAAATTCGGATTTTTGCTTATAAACACCAATTCCTTCAGTCAAAACAAGTTCAAACTCCTATGTCCTTCATATATATCCATTCTAAGAAGGTTCCATGCATAAACCTCTTTAAATGACCTTGTTTGAGAAAGAAAAACAGGAATAGCCTTACTTTTGCGAGTTAAAGCCAAATTGGTATTTTTGCTATAAAATGAATTCCTTCAGTCAAAACAAGTTCAAACTAATTTGTCCTTCATATATATCCATTCTAAGAAGGTTCCATGCATAAACATCTTTAAATGACCTTGTTTGAGAAAGAAAAAAAGGAATAGCCTTACTTTTGCGAGTTAAAGCCAAATTGGTATTTTTGCTATAAAATGAATTCCTTCAGTCAAAACAAGTTCAAACTAATTTTTCCTTCATATATATCAATTCTAAGTAGGTTTCATGCATAAACCTCTTTAAATGACCTTGTATGATAAAGAAAAACAGGAATAGCCTTCTTTTGCGAAATTAAGACGAAATTCGGATTTTTGCTTATAAACACCAATTCCTTCAGTCAAAACAAGTTCAAACTAATTTGTCCTTCATATATATCCATTCTAAGAAGGTTCCATGCATAAACCTCTTTAAATGACCTTGTTTGAGAAAGAAAAACAGGAATAGCCTTACTTTTGCGAGTTAAAGCCAAATTGGTATTTTTGCTATAAAATGAATTCCTTCAGTCAAAACAAGTTCAAACTAATTTGTCCTTCATATATATCAATTCTAAATAGGTTCCATTCATAACCCTCTTTAAATGATTTTGTATGAGAAAGAAAAACAGGAATAGCCTTATTTTGCGGTATGAAGACGAAATTGGGATTTTTGCTTATAAACACCAATTCCTTCAGTCAAAACAAGTTCAAACTCCTATGTCCTTCATATATATCCATTCTAAGAAGGTTCCATGCATAAACCTCTTTAAATGACCTTGTTTGAGAAAGAAAAACAGGAATAGCCTTACTTTTGCGAGTTAAAGCCAAATTGGTATTTTTGCTATAAAATGAATTCCTTCAGTCAAAACAAGTTCAAACTAATTTGTCCTTCATATATATCCATTCTAAGAAGGTTCCATGCATAAACATCTTTAAATGACCTTGTTTGAGAAAGAAAAACAGGAATGGCCTTACTTTTGCGAGTTAAAGCCAAATTGGTATTTTTGCTATAAAATGAATTCCTTCAGTCAAAACAAGTTCAAACTAATTTGTCCTTCATATATATCCATTCTAAGAAGGTTCCATGCATAAACATCTTTAAATGACCTTGTTTGAGAAAGAAAAAAAGGAATAGCCTTACTTTTGCGAGTTAAAGCCAAATTGGTATTTTTGCTATAAAATGAATTCCTTCAGTCAAAACAAGTTCAAACTAATTTGTCCTTCATATATATCCATTCTAAGAAAGGTTCCATGCATAAACCTCTTTAAATGACCTTGTTTGAGAAAGAAAAACAGGAATAGCCTTACTTTTGCGAGTTAAAGCCAAATTGGTATTTTTGCTATAAAATGAATTCCTTCAGTCAAAACAAGTTCAAACTCCTATGTCCTTCATATATATCCATTCTAAGAAGGTTCCATGCATAAACCTCTTTAAATGACCTTGTTTGAGAAAGAAAAACAGGAATAGCCTTACTTTTGCGAGTTAAAGCCAAATTGGTATTTTTGCTATAAAATGAATTCCTTCTGTCAAAACAAGTTCAAACTAATTTGTCCTTCATATATATCCATTCTAAGAAGGTTCCATGCATAAACTTCTTTAAATGACCTTGTTTGAGAAAGAAAAACAGGAATAGCCTTACTTTTGCGAGTTAAAGCCAAATTGGTATTTTTGCTATAAAATGAATTCCTTCAGTCAAAACAAGTTCAAACTAATTTGTCCTTCATATATATCCATTCTAAGAAGGTTCCATGCATAAACCTCTTTAAATGACCTTGTATGAGAAAGAAAAACAGGAATAGCCTACTTTTGCGGAATTAAGACGAAATTCGGATTTTTGCTTATAAACACCAATTCCTTCAGTCAAAACAAGTTCAAACTCCTATGTCCTTCATATATATCCAGTCTAAGAAGGTTCTATGCATAAACCTCTTTAAATGACCTTGTTTGAGAAAGAAAAACAGGAATAGCCTTACTTTTGCGAGTTAAAGCCAAATTGGTATTTTTGCTATAAAATGAATTCCTTCAGTCAAAACAAGTTCAAACTAATTTGTCCTTCATATATATCCATTCTAAGAAGGTTCCATGCATAAACCTCTTTAAATGACCTTGTTTGAGAAAGAAAAACAGGAATAGCCTTACTTTTGCGAGTTAAAGCCAAATTGGTATTTTTGCTATAAGATGAATTCCTTCAGTCAAAACAAGTTCAAACTAATTTGTCCTTCATATATATCCATTCTAAGAAGGTTCCATGCATAAACCTCTTTAAATGACCTTGTTTGAGAAAGAAAAACAGGAATAGCCTTCTTTTGCGGAATTAAGAAGAAATTCGGATTTTTGCTTATAAACACCAATTCCTTCAGTCAAAACAAGTTCAAACTAATTTGTCCTTCATATATATCCATTCTAAGAAGGTTCCATGCATACACCTCTTTAAATGACCTTGTTTGAGAAAGAAAAACAGGAATAGCCTTACTTTTGCGAGTTAAAGCCAAATTGGTATTTTTGCTATAAAATGAATTCCTTCAGTCAAAACAAGTTCAAACTAATTTGTCCTTCATATATATCAATTCTAAGTAGGTTCCATGCATAAACCTCTTTAAATGACCTTGTATGAGAAAGAAAAACAGGAATAGCCTTCTTTTGCGGAATTAAGACGAAATTCGGATTTTTGCTTATAAACACCAATTCCTTCAGTCAAAACAAGTTCAAACTCCTATGTCCTTCATATATATCCATTCTAAGAAGGTTCCATGCATAAACCTCTTTAAATGACCTTGTTTGAGAAAGAAAAACAGGAATAGCCTTACTCTTGCGAGTTAAAGCCAAATTGGTATTTTTGCTATAAAATGAATTCCTTCAGTCAAAACAAGTTCAAACTAATTTGTCCTTCATATATATCCATTCTAAGAAGGTTCTATGCATAAAGCTCTTTAAATGACCTTGTTTGAGAAAGAAAAACAGGAATAGCCTTACTTTTGCGAGTTAAAGCCAAATTGGTATTTTTGCTATAAAATGAATTCCTTCAGTCAAAACAAGTTCAAACTAATTTGTCCTTCATATATATCCATTCTAAGAAGGTTCCATGCATAAACCTCTTTAAATGACCTTGTTTGAGAAAGAAAAACAGGAATAGCCTTACTTTTGCGAGTTAAAGCCAAATTGGTATTTTTGCTATAAAATGAATTCCTTCAGTCAAAACAAGTTCAAACTAATTTGTCCTTCATATATATCAATTCTAAGTAGGTTCCATGCATAACCCTCTTTAAATGACCTTGTATGAGAAAGAAAAACAGGAATAGCCTTCTTTTGCGGTATGAAGACGAAATTGGGATTTTTGCTTATAAACACCAATTCCTTCAGTCAAAACAAGTTCAAACTCCTATGTCCTTCATATATATCCATTCTAAGAAGGTTCCATGCATAAACCTCTTTAAATGACCTTGTTTGAGAAAGAAAAACAGGAATAGCCTTACTTTTGCGAGTTAAAGCCAAATTGGTATTTTTGCTATAAAATGAATTCCTTCAGTCAAAACAAGTTCAAACTAATTTGTCCTTCATATATATCCATTCTAAGAAGGTTCCATGCATAAACTTCTTTAAATGACCTTGTTTGAGAAAGAAAAACAGGAATAGCCTTACTTTTGCGAGTTAAAGCCAAATTGGTATTTTTGCTATAAAATGAATTCCTTCAGTCAAAACAAGTTCAAACTAATTTGTCCTTCATATATATCCATTCTAAGAAGGTTCCATGCATAAACCTCTTTAAATGACCTTGTATGAGAAAGAAAAACAGGAATAGCCTACTTTTGCGGAATTAAGACGAAATTCGGATTTTTGCTTATAAACACCAATTCCTTCAGTCAAAACAAGTTCAAACTAATTTGTCCTTCATATATATCCATTCTAAGAAGGTTCCATAAATAAACCTCTTTAAATGACCTTGTTTGAGAAAGAAAAACAGGAATAGCCTTACTTTTGCGAGTTAAAGCCAAATTGGTATTTTTGCTATAAAATGAATTCCTTCAGTCAAAACAAGTTCAAACTAATTTGTCCTTCATATATATCAATTCTAAGTAGGTTCCATGCATAAACCTCTTTAAATGACCTTGTATGAGAAAGAAAAACAGGAATAGCCTTCTTTTGCGGAATTAAGACGAAATTCGGATTTTTGCTTATAAACACCAATTCCTTCAGTCAAAACAAGTTCAAACTCCTATGTCCTTCATATATATCCATTCTAAGAAGGTTCCATGTATAAACCTCTTTAAATGACCTTGTTTGAGAAAGAAAAACAGGAATAGCCTTACTTTTGCGAGTTAAAGCCAAATTGGTATTTTTGCTATAAAATGAATTCCTTCAGTCAAAACAAGTTCAAACTAATTTGTCCTTCATATATATCCATTCTAAGAAGGTTCCATGCATAAACATCTTTAAATGACCTTGTTTGAGAAAGAAAAACAGGAATAGCCTTACTTTTGCGAGTTAAAGCCAAATTGGTATTTTTGCTATAAAATGAATTCCTTCAGTCAAAACAAGTTCAAACTCCTATGTCCTTCATATATATCCATTCTAAGAAGGTTCCATGCATAAACCTCTTTAAATGACCTTGTTTGAGAAAGAAAAACAGGAATAGCCTTACTTTTGCGTGTTAAAGCCAAATTGGTATTTTTGCTATAAAATGAATTCCTTCTGTCAAAACAAGTTCAAACTAATTTGTCCTTCATATATATCCATTCTAAGAAGGTTCCATGCCTAAACTTCTTTAAATGACCTTGTTTGAGAAAGAAAAACAGGAATAGCCTTACTTTTGCGAGTTAAAGCCAAATTGGTATTTTTGCTATAAAATGAATTCCTTCAGTCAAAACAAGTTCAAACTAATTTGTCCTTCATATATATCCATTCTAAGAAGGTTCCATGCATAAACCTCTTTAAATGACCTTGTATGAAAAAGAAAAACAGGAATAGCCTACTTTTGCGGAATTAAGACGAAATTCGGATTTTTGCTTATAAACACCAATTCCTTCAGTCAAAACAAGTTCAAACTCCTATGTCCTTCATATATATCCAGTCTAAGAAGGTTCTATGCATAAACCTCTTTAAATGACCTTGTTTGAGAAAGAAAAACAGGAATAGCCTTACTTTTGCGAGTTAAAGCCAAATTGGTATTTTTGCTATAAAATGAATTCCTTCAGTCAAAACAAGTTCAAACTAATTTGTCCTTCATATATATCCATTCTAAGAAGGTTCCATGCATAAACCTCTTTAAATGACCTTGTTTGAGAAAGAAAAACAGGAATAGCCTTACTTTTGCGAGTTAAAGCCAAATTGGTATTTTTGCTATAAGATGAATTCCTTCAGTCAAAACAAGTTCAAACTAATTTGTCCTTCATATATATCCATTCTAAGAAGGTTCCATGCATAAACCTCTTTAAATGACCTTGTTTGAGAAAGAAAAACAGGAATAGCCTTACTTTTGCGAGTTAAAGCCAAATTGGTATTGTTGCTATAAAATGAATTCCTTCAGTCAAAACAAGTTCAAACTAATTTGTCCTTCATATATATCCATTCTAAGAAGGTTCCATGCATACACCTCTTTAAATGACCTTGTTTGAGAAAGAAAAACAGGAATAGCCTTACTTTTGCGAGTTAAAGCCAAATTGGTATTTTTGCTATAAAATGAATTCCTTCAGTCAAAACAAGTTCAAACTAATTTGTCCTTCATATATATCAATTCTAAGTAGGTTCCATGCATAAACCTCTTTAAATGACCTTGTATGAGAAAGAAAAACAGGAATAGCCTTCTTTTGCGGAATTAAGACGAAATTCGGATTTTTGCTTATAAACACCAATTCCTTCAGTCAAAACAAGTTCAAACTCCTATGTCCTTCATATATATCCATTCTAAGAAGGTTCCATGCATAAACCTCTTTAAATGACCTTGTTTGAGAAAGAAAAACAGGAATAGCCTTACTCTTGCGAGTTAAAGCCAAATTGGTATTTTTGCTATAAAATGAATTCCTTCAGTCAAAACAAGTTCAAACTAATTTGTCCTTCATATATATCCATTCTAAGAAGGTTCCATGCATAAACCTCTTTAAATGACCTTGTTTGAGAAAGAAAAACAGGAATAGCCTTACTTTTGCGAGTTAAAGCCAAATTGGTATTTTTGCTATAAAATGAATTCCTTCAGTCAAAACAAGTTCAAACTAATTTGTCCTTCATATATATCCATTCTAAGAAGGTTCCATGCATAAACCTCTTTAAATGACCTTGTTTGAGAAAGAAAAACAGGAATAGCCTTACTTTTGCGAGTTAAAGCCAAATTGGTATTTTTGCTATAAAATGAATTCCTTCAGTCAAAACAAGTTCAAACTAATTTGTCCTTCATATATATCAATTGTAAGTAGGTTCCATGCATAACCCTCTTTAAATGACCTTGTATGAGAAAGAAAAACAGGAATAGCCTTCTTTTGCGGTATGAAGACGAAATTGGGATTTTTGCTTATAAACACCAATTCCTTCAGTCAAAACAAGTTCAAACTCCTATGTCCTTCATATATATCCATTCTAAGAAGGTTCCATGCATAAACCTCTTTAAATGACCTTGTTTGAGAAAGAAAAACAGGAATAGCCTTACTTTTGCGAGTTAAAGCCAAATTGGTATTTTTGCTATAAAATGAATTCCTTCAGTCAAAACAAGTTCAAACTAATTTGTCCTTCATATATATCCATTCTAAGAAGGTTCCATGCATAAACTTCTTTAAATGACCTTGTTTGAGAAAGAAAAACAGGAATAGCCTTACTTTTGCGAGTTAAAGCCAAATTGGTATTTTTGCTATAAAATGAATTCCTTCAGTCAAAACAAGTTCAAACTAATTTGTCCTTCATATATATCCATTCTAAGAAGGTTCCATGCATAAACCTCTTTAAATGACCTTGTATGAGAAAGAAAAACAGGAATAGCCTACTTTTGCGGAATTAAGACGAAATTCGGATTTTTGCTTATAAACACCAATTCCTTCAGTCAAAACAAGTTCAAACTCCTATGTCCTTCATATATATCCAGTCTAAGAAGGTTCTATGCATAAACCTCTTTAAATGACCTTGTTTGAGAAAGAAAAACAGGAATAGCCTTACTTTTGCGAGTTAAAGCCAAATTGGTATTTTTGCTATAAAATGAATTCCTTCAGTCAAAACAAGTTCAAACTAATTTGTCCTTCATATATATCCATTCTAAGAAGGTTCCATGCATAAACCTCTTTAAATGACCTTGTTTGAGAAAGAAAAACAGGAATAGCCTTCTTTTGCGGAATTAAGAAGAAATTCGGATTTTTGCTTATAAACACCAATTCCTTCAGTCAAAACAAGTTCAAACTAATTTGTCCTTCATATATATCCATTCTAAGAAGGTTCCATGCATACACCTCTTTAAATGACCTTGTTTGAGAAAGAAAAACAGGAATAGCCTTACTTTTGCGAGTTAAAGCCAAATTGGTATTTTTGCTATAAAATGAATTCCTTCAGTCAAAACAAGTTCAAACTAATTTGTCCTTCATATATATCAATTCTAAGTAGGTTCCATGCATAAACCTCTTTAAATGACCTTGTATGAGAAAGAAAAACAGGAATAGCCTTCTTTTGCGGAATTAAGACGAAATTCGGATTTTTGCTTATAAACACCAATTCCTTCAGTCAAAATAAGTTCAAACTCCTATGTCCTTCATATATATCCATTCTAAGAAGGTTCCATGCATAAACCTCTTTAAATGACCTTGTTTGAGAAAGAAAAACAGGAATAGCCTTACTCTTGCGAGTTAAAGCCAAATTGGTATTTTTGCTATAAAATGAATTCCTTCAGTCAAAACAAGTTCAAACTAATTTGTCCTTCATATATATCCATTCTAAGAAGGTTCCATGCATAAACCTCTTTAAATGACCTTGTTTGAGAAAGAAAAACAGGAATAGCCTTACTTTTGCGAGTTAAAGCCAAATTCGTATTTTTGCTATAAAATGAATTCCTTCAGTCAAAACAAGTTCAAACTAATTTGTCCTTCATATATATCCATTCTAAGAAGGTTCCATGCATAAACCTCTTTAAATGACCTTGTATGAGAAAGAAAAACAGGAATAGCCTTACTTTTGCGGAATTAAGACGAAATTCGGATTTTTGCTTATAAACACCAATTCCTTCAGTCAAAACAAGTTCAAACTCCTATGTCCTTCATATATATCCATTCTAAGAAGGTTCCATGCATAAACCTCTTTAAATGACCTTGTTTGAGAAAGAAAAACAGGAATAGCCTTACTTTTGCGAGTTAAAGCCAAATTGGTATTTTTGCTATAAAATGAATTCCTTCAGTCAAAACAAGTTCAAACTAATTTGTCCTTCATATATATCAATTCTAAATAGGTTCCATGCATAACCCTCTTTAAATGATTTTGTATGAGAAAGAAAAACAGGAATAGCCTTCTTTTGCGGTATGAAGACGAAATTGGGATTTTTGCTTATAAACACCAATTCCTTCAGTCAAAACAAGTTCAAACTCCTATGTCCTTCATATATATCCATTCTAAGAAGGTTCCATGCATAAACCTCTTTAAATGACCTTGTTTGAGAAAGAAAAACAGGAATAGCCTTACTTTTGCGAGTTAAAGCCAAATTGGTATTTTTGCTATAAAATGAATTCCTTCAGTCAAAACAAGTTCAAACTAATTTGTCCTTCATATATATCCATTCTAAGAAGGTTCCATGCATAAACATCTTTAAATGACCTTGTTTGAGAAAGAAAAACAGGAATGGCCTTACTTTTGCGAGTTAAAGCCAAATTGGTATTTTTGCTATAAAATGAATTCCTTCAGTCAAAACAAGTTCAAACTAATTTGTCCTTCATATATATCCATTCTAAGAAGGTTCCATGCATAAACCTCTTTAAATGACCTTGTTTGAGAAAGAAAAACAGGAATAGCCTTCTTTTGCGGAATTAAGACGAAATTGGGATTTTTTCTTATAAACACCAATTCCTTCAGTCAAAACAAGTTCAAACTCCTATGTCCTTCATATATATCCATTCTAAGAAGGTTCCATGCATAAACCTCTTTAAATGACCTTGTTTGAGAAAGAAAAACAGGAATAGCCTTACTTTTGCGAGTTAAAGCCAAATTGGTATTTTTGCTATAAAATGAATTCCTTCAGTCAAAACAAGTTCAAACTAATTTGTCCTTCATATATATCCATTCTAAGAAGGTTCCATGCATAAACATCTTTAAATGACCTTGTTTGAGAAAGAAAAACAGGAATGGCCTTACTTTTGCGAGTTAAAGCCAAATTGGTATTTTTGCTATAAAATGAATTCCTTCAGTCAAAACAAGTTCAAACTAATTTGTCCTTCATATATATCCATTCTAAGAAGGTTCCATGCATAAACCTCTTTAAATGACCTTGTTTGAGAAAGAAAAACAGGAATAGCCTTCTTTTGCGGAATTAAGACGAAATTGGGATTTTTTCTTATAAACACCAATTCCTTCAGTCAAAACAAGTTCAAACTCCTATGTCCTTCATATATATCCATTCTAAGAAGGTTCCATGCATAAACCTCTTTAAATGACCTTGTTTGAGAAAGAAAAACAGGAATAGCCTTACTTTTGCGAGTTAAAGCCAAATTGGTATTTTTGCTATAAAATGAATTCCTTCAGTCAAAACAAGTTCAAACTAATTTGTCCTTCATATATATCCATTCTAAGAAGGTTCCATGCATAAACATCTTTAAATGACCTTGTTTGAGAAAGAAAAAAAGGAATAGCCTTACTTTTGCGAGTTAAAGCCAAATTGGTATTTTTGCTATAAAATGAATTCCTTCAGTCAAAACAAGTTCAAACTAATTTGTCCTTCATATATATCCATTCTAAGTAGGTTCCATGCATAAACCTCTTTAAATGACCTTGTATGATAAAGAAAAACAGGAATAGCATTCTTTTGCGAAATTAAGACGAAATTCGGATTTTTGCTTATAAACACCAATTCCTTCAGTCAAAACAAGTTCAAACTCCTATGTCCTTCATATATATCCATTCTAAGAAGGTTCCATGCATAAACCTCTTTAAATGACCTTGTTTGAGAAAGAAAAACAGGAATAGCCTTACTTTTGCGAGTTAAAGCCAAATTGGTATTTTTGCTATAAAATGAATTCCTTCAGTCAAAACAAGTTCAAACTAATTTGTCCTTCATATATATCCATTCTAAGAAGGTTCCATGCATAAACCTCTTTAAATGACCTTGTTTGAGAAAGAAAAACAAGAATAGCCTTCTTTTGCGGAATTAAGACGAAATTCGGATTTTTGCTTATAAACACCAATTCCTTCAGTCAAAACAAGTTCAAACTCCTATGTCCTTCATATATATCCATTCTAAGAAGGTTCCATGCATAAACCTCTTTAAATGACCTTGTTTGAGAAAGAAAAACAGGAATAGCCTTACTTTTGCGAGTTAAAGCCAAATTGATATTTTTGCTATAAAATGAATTCCTTCAGTCAAAACAAGTTCAAACTAATTTGTCCTTCATATATATCAATTCTAAATAGGTTCCATGCATAACCCTCTTTAAATGATTTTGTATGAGAAAGAAAAACAGGAATAGCCTTCTTTTGCGGTATGAAGACGAAATTGGGATTTTTGCTTATAAACACCAATTCCTTCAGTCAAAACAAGTTCAAACTCCTATGTCCTTCATATATATCCATTCTAAGAAGGTTCCATGCATAAACCTCTTTAAATGACCTTGTTTGAGAAAGAAAAACAGGAATAGCCTTACTTTTGCGAGTTAAAGCCAAATTGGTATTTTTGCTATAAAATGAATTCCTTCAGTCAAAACAAGTTCAAACTAATTTGTCCTTCATATATATCCATTCTAAGAAGGTTCCATGCATAAACATCTTTAAATGACCTTGTTTGAGAAAGAAAAACAGGACTGGCCTTACTTTTGCGAGTTAAAGCCAAATTGGTATTTTTGCTATAAAATGAATTCCTTCAGTCAAAACAAGTTCAAACTAATTTGTCCTTCATATATATCCATTCTAAGAAGGTTCCATGCATAAACCTCTTTAAATGACCTTGTTTGAGAAAGAAAAACAGGAATAGCCTTCTTTTGCGGAATTAAGACGAAATTGGGATTTTTTCTTATAAACACCAATTCCTTCAGTCAAAACAAGTTCAAACTCCTATGTCCTTCATATATATCCATTCTAAGAAGGTTCCATGCATAAACCTCTTTAAATGACCTTGTTTGAGAAAGAAAAACAGGAATAGCCTTACTTTTGCGAGTTAAAGCCAAATTGGTATTTTTGCTATAAAATGAATTCCTTCAGTCAAAACAAGTTCAAACTAATTTGTCCTTCATATATATCCATTC
Organism: Odontesthes bonariensis; assembly: GCF_027942865.1. Taxonomy (NCBI): domain Eukaryota; kingdom Metazoa; phylum Chordata; class Actinopteri; order Atheriniformes; family Atherinopsidae; genus Odontesthes; species Odontesthes bonariensis. Next base: position 29,021,424 of record NC_134524.1, on the reverse strand, counting down.
TAAGAAGGTTCCATGCATAAACATCTTTAAATGACCTTGTTTGAGAAAGAAAAAAAGGAATAGCCTTACTTTTGCGAGTTAAAGCCAAATTGGTATTTTTGCTATAAAATGAATTCCTTCAGTCAAAACAAGTTCAAACTAATTTGTCCTTCATATATATCCATTCTAAGTAGGTTCCATGCATAAACCTCTTTAAATGACCTTGTATGATAAAGAAAAACAGGAATAGCATTCTTTTGCGAAATTAAGACGAAATTCGGATTTTTGCTTATAAACACCAATTCCTTCAGTCAAAACAAGTTCAAACTCCTATGTCCTTCATATATATCCATTCTAAGAAGGTTCCATGCATAAACCTCTTTAAATGACCTTGTTTGAGAAAGAAAAACAGGAATAGCCTTACTTTTGCGAGTTAAAGCCAAATTGGTATTTTTGCTATAAAATGAATTCCTTCAGTCAAAACAAGTTCAAACTAATTTGTCCTTCATATATATCCATTCTAAGAAGGTTCCATGCATAAACCTCTTTAAATGACCTTGTTTGAGAAAGAAAAACAAGAATAGCCTTCTTTTGCGGAATTAAGACGAAATTCGGATTTTTGCTTATAAACACCAATTCCTTCAGTCAAAACAAGTTCAAACTCCTATGTCCTTCATATATATCCATTCTAAGAAGGTTCCATGCATAAACCTCTTTAAATGACCTTTTTTGAGAAAGAAAAACAGGAATAGCCTTACTTTTGCGAGTTAAAGCCAAATTGGTATTTTTGCTATAAAATGAATTCCTTCAGTCAAAACAAGTTCAAACTCCTATGTCCTTCATATATATCAATTCTAAGTAGGTTCCATGCATAACCCTCTTTAAATGACCTTGTATGAGAAAGAAAAACAGGAATAGCCTTCTTTTGCGGAATTAAGACGAAATTCGGATTTTTGCTTATAAACACCAATTCCTTCAGTCAAAACAAGTTCAAACTCCTATGTCCTTCATATATATCCATTCTAAGCAGGTTCCATGCATAAACCTCTTTAAATGACCTTGTTTGAGAAAGAAAAACAGGAATAGCCTTACTTTTGCGAGTTAAAGCCAAATTGGTATTTTTGCTATAAAATGAATTCCTTCAGTCAAAACAACTTTAAACTAATTTGTCCTTCATATATATCCATTCTAAGAAGGTTCCATGCATAAACCTCTTTAAATGACCTTGTTTGAGAAAGAAAAACAGGAATAGCCTTACTTTTGCGAGTTAAAGCCAAATTGGTATTTTTGCTATAAAATGAATTCCTTCAGTCAAAACAAGTTCAAACTAATTTGTCCTTCATATATATCCATTCTAAGAAGGTTCCATGCATAAACCTCTTTAAATGACCTTGTTTGAGAAAGAAAAACAGGAATAGCCTTACTTTTGCGAGTTAAAGCCAAATTGGTATTTTTGCTATAAAATGAATTCCTTCAGTCAAAACAAGTTCAAACTAATTTGTCCTTCATATATATCCATTCTAAGAAGGTTCCATGCATAAACATCTTTAAATGACCTTGTTTGAGAAAGAAAAAAAGGAATAGCCTTACTTTTGCGAGTTAAAGCCAAATTGGTATTTTTGCTATAAAATGAATTCCTTCAGTCAAAACAAGTTCAAACTAATTTGTCCTTCATATATATCAATTCTAAGTAGGTTCCATGCATAAACCTCTTTAAATGACCTTGTTTGAGAAAGAAAAACAAGAATAGCCTTCTTTTGCGGAATTAAGACGAAATTCGGATTTTTGCTTATAAACACCAATTCCTTCAGTCAAAACAAGTTCAAACTCCTATGTCCTTCATATATATCCATTCTAAGAAGGTTCCATGCATAAACCTCTTTAAATGACCTTTTTTGAGAAAGAAAAACAGGAATAGCCTTACTTTTGCGAGTTAAAGCCAAATTGGTATTTTTGCTATAAAATGAATTCCTTCAGTCAAAACAAGTTCAAACTCCTATGTCCTTCATATATATCAATTCTAAGTAGGTTCCATGCATAACCCTCTTTAAATGACCTTGTATGAGAAAGAAAAACAGGAATAGCCTTCTTTTGCGGAATTAAGACGAAATTCGGATTTTTGCTTATAAACACCAATTCCTTCAGTCAAAACAAGTTCAAACTCCTATGTCCTTCATATATATCCATTCTAAGAAGGTTCCATGCATAAACCTCTTTAAATGACCTTGTTTGAGAAAGAAAAACAGGAATAGCCTTACTTTTGCGAGTTAAAGCCAAATTGGTATTTTTGCTATAAAATGAATTCCTTCAGTCAAAACAACTTTAAACTAATTTGTCCTTCATATATATCCATTCTAAGAAGGTTCCATGCATAAACCTCTTTAAATGACCTTGTTTGAGAAAGAAAAACAGGAATAGCCTTACTTTTGCGAGTTAAAGCCAAATTGGTATTTTTGCTATAAAATGAATTCCTTCAGTCAAAACAAGTTCAAACTAATTTGTCCTTCATATATATCCATTCTAAGAAGGTTCCATGCATAAACCTCTTTAAATGACCTTGTTTGAGAAAGAAAAACAGGAATAGCCTTACTTTTGCGAGTTAAAGCCAAATTGGTATTTTTGCTATAAAATGAATTCCTTCAGTCAAAACAAGTTCAAACTAATTTGTCCTTCATATATATCCATTCTAAGAAGGTTCCATGCATAAACCTCTTTAAATGACCTTGTTTGAGAAAGAAAAACAGGAATAGCCTTCTTTTGCGGAATTAAGACGAAATTCGGATTTTTGCTTATAAACACCAATTCCTTCAGTCAAAACAAGTTCAAACTAATTTGTCCTTCATATATATCCATTCTAAGAAGGTTCCATGCATAAACCTCTTTAAATGACCTTGTTTGAGAAAGAAAAACAGGAATAGCCTTACTTTTGCGAGTTAAAGCCAAATTGGTATTTTTGCTATAAAATGAATTCCTTCAGTCAAAACAAGTTCAAACTAATTTGTCCTTCATATATATCAATTCTAAATAGGTTCCATGCATAACCCTCTTTAAATGACCTTGTATGAGAAAGAAAAACAGGAATAGCCTTCTTTTGCGGTATGAAGACGAAATTGGGATTTTTGCTTATAAACACCAATTCCTTCAGTCAAAACAAGTTCAAACTCCTATGTCCTTCATATATATCCATTCTAAGAAGGTTCCATGCATAAACCTCTTTAAATGACCTTGTTTGAGAAAGAAAAACAGGAATAGCCTTACTTTTGCGAGTTAAAGCCAAATTGGTATTTTTGCTATAAAATGAATTCCTTCAGTCAAAACAAGTTCAAACTAATTTGTCCTTCATATATATCCATTCTAAGAAGGTTCCATGCATAAACCTCTTTAAATGACCTTGTTTGAGAAAGAAAAACAGGAATAGCCTTACTTTTGCGAGTTAAAGCCAAATTGGTATTTTTGCTATAAAATGAATTCCTTCAGTCAAAACAAGTTCAAACTAATTTGTCCTTCATATATATCAATTCTAAATAGGTTCCATGCATAACCCTCTTTAAATGACCTTGTATGAGAAAGAAAAACAGGAATAGCCTTCTTTTGCGGTATGAAGACGAAATTGGGATTTTTGCTTATAAACACCAATTCCTTCAGTCAAAACAAGTTCAAACTCCTATGTCCTTCATATATATCCATTCTAAGAAGGTTCCATGCATAAACCTCTTTAAATGACCTTGTTTGAGAAAGAAAAACAGGAATAGCCTTACTTTTGCGAGTTAAAGCCAAATTGGTATTTTTGCTATAAAATGAATTCCTTCAGTCAAAACAAGTTCAAACTAATTTGTCCTTCATATATATCCATTCTAAGAAGGTTCCATGCATAAACCTCTTTAAATGACCTTGTTTGAGAAAGAAAAACAGGAATGGCCTTACTTTTGCGAGTTAAAGCCAAATTGGTATTTTTGCTATAAAATGAATTCCTTCTGTCAAAACAAGTTCAAACTAATTTGTCCTTCATATATATCCATTCTAAGAAGGTTCCATGCATAAACCTCTTTAAATGACCTTGTTTGAGAAAGAAAAACAGGAATAGCCTTACTTTTGCGAGTTAAAGCCAAATTGGTATTTTTGCTATAAAATGAATTCCTATTGTCAAAACAAGTTCAAACTAATTTGTCCTTCATATATATCCATTCTAAGAAGGTTCCATGCATAAACCTCTTTAAATGACCTTGTTTGAGAAAGAAAAACAAGAATAGCCTTCTTTTGCGGAATTAAGACGAAATTCGGATTTTTGCTTATAAACACCAATTCCTTCAGTCAAAACAAGTTCAAACTCCTATGTCCTTCATAGATATCCATTCTAAGAAGGTTCCATGCATAAACCTCTTTAAATGACCTTTTTTGAGAAAGAAAAACAGGAATAGCCTTACTTTTGCGAGTTAAAGCCAAATTGGTATTTTTGCTATAAAATGAATTCCTTCAGTCAAAACAAGTTCAAACTAATTTGTCCTTCATATATATCAATTCTAAGTAGGTTCCATGCATAACCCTCTTTAAATGACCTTTTATGAGAAAGAAAAACAGGAATAGCCTTCTTTTGCGGAATTAAGACGAAATTCGGATTTTTGCTTATAAACACCAATTCCTTCAGTCAAAACAAGTTCAAACTCCTATGTCCTTCATATATATCCATTCTAAGAAGGTTCCATGCATAAACCTCTTTAAATGACCTTGTTTGAGAAAGAAAAACAGGAATAGCCTTACTTTTGCGAGTTAAAGCCAAATTGGTATTTTTGCTATAAAATGAATTCCTTCAGTCAAAACAACTTTAAACTAATTTGTCCTTCATATATATCCATTCTAAGTAGGTTCCATGCATAACCCTCTTTAAATGACCTTGTATGAGAAAGAAAAACAGGAATAGCCTTCTTTTGCGGTATGAAGACGAAATTGGGATTTTTGCTTATAAACACCAATTCCTTCAGTCAAAACAAGTTCAAACTCCTATGTCCTTCATATATATCCATTCTAAGAAGGTTCCATGCATAAACCTCTTTAAATGACCTTGTTTGAGAAAGAAAAACAGGAATAGCCTTACTTTTGCGAGTTAAAGCCAAATTGGTATTTTTGCTATAAAATGAATTCCTTCAGTCAAAACAAGTTCAAACTAATTTGTCCTTCATATATATCCATTCTAAGAAGGTTCCATGCATAAACATCTTTAAATGACCTTGTTTGAGAAAGAAAAACAGGAATGGCCTTACTTTTGCGAGTTAAAGCCAAATTGGTATTTTTGCTATAAAATGAATTCCTTCAGTCAAAACAAGTTCAAACTAATTTGTCCTTCATATATATCAATTCTAAGTAGGTTCCATGCATAAACCTCTTTAAATGACCTTGTTTGATAAAGAAAAACAGGAATAGCCTTCTTTTGCGAAATTAAGACGAAATTCGGATTTTTGCTTATAAACACCAATTCCTTCAGTCAAAACAAGTTCAAACTCCTATGTCCTTCATATATATCCATTCTAAGAAGGTTCCATGCATAAACCTCTTTAAATGACCTTGTTTGAGAAAGAAAAACAGGAATAGCCTTACTTTTGCGAGTTAAAGCCAAATTGGTATTTTTGCTATAAAATGAATTCCTTCAGTCAAAACAAGTTCAAACTAATTTGTCCTTCATATATATCAATTCTAAATAGGTTCCATGCACAACCCTCTTTAAATGACCTTGTATGAGAAAGAAAAACAGGAATAGCCTTCTTTTGCGGTATGAAGACGAAATTGGGATTTTTGCTTATAAACACCAATTTCTTCAGTCAAAACAAGTTCAAACTCCTATGTCCTTCATATATATCCATTCTAAGAAGGTTCCATGCATAAACCTCTTTAAATGACCTTGTTTGAGAAAGAAAAACAGGAATGGCCTTACTTTTGCGAGTTAAAGCCAAATTGGTATTTTTGCTATAAAATGAATTCCTTCTGTCAAAACAAGTTCAAACTAATTTGTCCTTCATATATATCCATTCTAAGAAGGTTCCATGCATAAACCTCTTTAAATGACCTTGTTTGAGAAAGAAAAACAGGAATAGCCTTACTTTTGCGAGTTAAAGCCAAATTGGTATTTTTGCTATAAAATGAATTCCTATTGTCAAAACAAGTTCAAACTAATTTGTCCTTCATATATATCCATTCTAAGAAGGTTCCATGCATAAACCTCTTTAAATGACCTTGTTTGAGAAAGAAAAACAAGAATAGCCTTCTTTTGCGGAATTAAGACGAAATTCGGATTTTTGCTTATAAACACCAATTCCTTCAGTCAAAACAAGTTCAAACTCCTATGTCCTTCATATATATCCATTCTAAGAAGGTTCCATGCATAAACCTCTTTAAATGACCTTGTTTGAGAAAGAAAAACAAGAATAGCCTTCTTTTGCGGAATTAAGACGAAATTCGGATTTTTGCTTATAAACACCAATTCCTTCAGTCAAAACAAGTTCAAACTCCTATGTCCTTCATATATATCCATTCTAAGAAGGTTCCATGCATAAACCTCTTTAAATGACCTTTTTTGAGAAAGAAAAACAGGAATAGCCTTACTTTTGCGAGTTAAAGCCAAATTGGTATTTTTGCTATAAAATGAATTCCTTCAGTCAAAACAAGTTCAAACTAATTTGTCCTTCATATATATCAATTCTAAGTAGGTTCCATGCATAACCCTCTTTAAATGACCTTTTATGAGAAAGAAAAACAGGAATAGCCTTCTTTTGCGGAATTAAGACGAAATTCGGATTTTTGCTTATAAACACCAATTCCTTCAGTCAAAACAAGTTCAAACTCCTATGTCCTTCATATATATCCATTCTAAGAAGGTTCCATGCATAAACTTCTTTAAATGACCTTGTTTGAGAAAGAAAAACAGGAATAGCCTTACTTTTGCGAGTTAAAGCCAAATTGGTATTTTTGCTATAAAATGAATTCCTTCAGTCAAAACAACTTTAAACTAATTTGTCCTTCATATATATCCATTCTAAGAAGGTTCCATGCATAGACCTCTTTAAATGACCTTGTTTGAGAAAGAAAAACAGGAATAGCCTTACTTTTGCGAGTTAAAGCCAAATTGGTATTTTTGCTATAAAATGAATTCCTTCAGTCAAAACAAGTTCAAACTAATTTGTCCTTCATATATATCAATTCTAAATAGGTTCCATGCATAACCCTCTTTAAATGATTTTGTCTGAGAAAGAAAAACAGGAATAGCCTTCTTTTGCGGTATGAAGACGAAATTGGGATTTTTGCTTATAAACACCAATTCCTTCAGTCAAAACAAGTTCAAACTCCTATGTCCTTCATATATATCCATTCTAAGAAGGTTCCATGCATAAACCTCTTTAAATGACCTTGTTAGAGAAAGAAAAACAGGAATAGCCTTACTTTTGCGAGTTAAAGCCAAATTGGTATTTTTGCTATAAAATGAATTCCTTCAGTCAAAACAAGTTCAAACTAATTTGTCCTTCATATATATCCATTCTAAGAAGGTTCCATGCATAAACATCTTTAAATGACCTTGTTTGAGAAAGAAAAACAGGAATGGCCTTACTTTTGCGAGTTAAAGCAAAATTGGTATTTTTGCTATAAAATGAATTCCTTCAGTCAAAACAAGTTCAAACTAATTTGTCCTTCATATATATCCATTCTAAGAAGGTTCCATGCATAAACCTCTTTAAATGACCTTGTTTGAGAAAGAAAAACAGGAATAGCCTTCTTTTGCGGAATTAAGACGAAATTGGGATTTTTGCTTATAAACACCAATTCCTTCAGTCAAAACAAGTTCAAACTCCTATGTCCTTCATATATATCCATTCTAAGAAGGTTCCATGCATAAACCTCTTTAAATGACCTTGTTTGAGAACGAAAAACAGGAATAGCCTTACTTTTGCGAGTTAAAGCCAAATTGGTATTTTTGCTATAAAATGAATTCCTTCAGTCAAAACAAGTTCAAACTAATTTGTCCTTCATATATATCAATTCTAAGTAGGTTCCATGCATAAACCTCTTTAAATGACCTTGTATGATAAAGAAAAACAGGAATAGCCTTCTTTTGCGAAATTAAGACGAAATTCGGATTTTTGCTTATAAACACCAATTCCTTCAGTCAAAACAAGTTCAAACTCCTATGTCCTTAATATATATCCATTCTAAGAAGATTCCATGCATAAACCTCTTTAAATGACCTTGTTTGAGAAAGAAAAACAGGAATAGCCTTACTTTTGCGAGTTAAAGCCAAATTGGTATTGTTGCTATAAAATGAATTCCTTCAGTCAAAACAAGTTCAAACTAATTTGTCCTTCATATATATCCATTCTAAGAAGGTTCCATGCATAAACCTCTTTAAATGACCTTGTTTGAGAAAGAAAAACAGGAATAGCCTTACTTTTGCGAGTTGAAGCCAAATTGGTATTTTTGCTATAAAATGAATTCCTTCAGTCAAAACAAGTTCAAACTAATTTGTCCTTCATATATATCCATTCTAAGAAGGTTCCATGCATAAACCTCTTTAAATGACCTTGTTTGAGAAAGAAAAACAAGAATAGCCTTCTTTTGCGGAATTAAGACGAAATTCGGATTTTTGCTTATAAACACCAATTCCTTCAGTCAAAACAAGTTCAAACTCCTATGTCCTTCATATATATCCATTCTAAGAAGGTTCCATGCATAAACCTCTTTAAATGACCTTTTTTGAGAAAGAAAAACAGGAATAGCCTTACTTTTGCGAGTTAAAGCCAAATTGGTATTTTTGCTATAAAATGAATTCCTTCAGTCAAAACAAGTTCAAACTAATTTGTCCTTCATATATATCAATTCTAAGTAGGTTCCATGCATAACCCTCTTTAAATGACCTTTTATGAGAAAGAAAAACAGGAATAGCCTTCTTTTGCGGAATTAAGACGAAATTCGGATTTTTGCTTATAAACACCAATTCCTTCAGTCAAAACAAGTTCAAACTCCTATGTCCTTCATATATATCCATTCTAAGAAGGTTCCATGCATAAACTTCTTTAAATGACCTTGTTTGAGAAAGAAAAACAGGAATAGCCTTACTTTTGCGAGTTAAAGCCAAATTGGTATTTTTGCTATAAAATGAATTCCTTCAGTCAAAACAACTTTAAACTAATTTGTCCTTCATATATATCCATTCTAAGAAGGTTCCATGCATAGACCTCTTTAAATGACCTTGTTTGAGAAAGAAAAACAGGAATAGCCTTACTTTTGCGAGTTAAAGCCAAATTGGTATTTTTGCTATAAAATGAATTCCTTCAGTCAAAACAAGTTCAAACTAATTTGTCCTTCATATATATCCATTCTAAGAAGGTTCCATGCATAAACATCTTTAAATGACCTTGTTTGAGAAAGAAAAACAGGAATGGCCTTACTTTTGCGAGTTAAAGCAAAATTGGTATTTTTGCTATAAAATGAATTCCTTCAGTCAAAACAAGTTCAAACTAATTTGTCCTTCATATATATCCATTCTAAGAAGGTTCCATGCATAAACCTCTTTAAATGACCTTGTTTGAGAAAGAAAAACAGGAATAGCCTTCTTTTGCGGAATTAAGACGAAATTGGGATTTTTGCTTATAAACACCAATTCCTTCAGTCAAAACAAGTTCAAACTCCTATGTCCTTCATATATATCCATTCTAAGAAGGTTCCATGCATAAACCTCTTTAAATGACCTTGTTTGAGAACGAAAAACAGGAATAGCCTTACTTTTGCGAGTTAAAGCCAAATTGGTATTTTTGCTATAAAATGAATTCCTTCAGTCAAAACAAGTTCAAACTAATTTGTCCTTCATATATATCCATTCTAAGAAGGTTCCATGCATAAACATCTTTAAATGACCTTGTTTGAGAAAGAAAAAAAGGAATAGCCTTACTTTTGCGAGTTAAAGCCAAATTGGTATTTTTGCTATAAAATGAATTCCTTCAGTCAAAACAAGTTCAAACTAATTTGTCCTTCATATATATCAATTCTAAGTAGGTTCCATGCATAAACCTCTTTAAATGACCTTGTATGATAAAGAAAAACAGGAATAGCCTTCTTTTGCGAAATTAAGACGAAATTCGGATTTTTGCTTATAAACACCAATTCCTTCAGTCAAAACAAGTTCAAACTCCTATGTCCTTAATATATATCCATTCTAAGAAGATTCCATGCATAAACCTCTTTAAATGACCTTGTTTGAGAAAGAAAAACAGGAATAGCCTTACTTTTGCGAGTTAAAGCCAAATTGGTATTGTTGCTATAAAATGAATTCCTTCAGTCAAAACAAGTTCAAACTAATTTGTCCTTCATATATATCCATTCTAAGAAGGTTCCATGCATAAACCTCTTTAAATGACCTTGTTTGAGAAAGAAAAACAGGAATAGCCTTACTTTTGCGAGTTGAAGCCAAATTGGTATTTTTGCTATAAAATGAATTCCTTCAGTCAAAACAAGTTCAAACTAATTTGTCCTTCATATATATCCATTCTAAGAAGGTTCCATGCATAAACCTCTTTAAATGACCTTGTTTGAGAAAGAAAAACAAGAATAGCCTTCTTTTGCGGAATTAAGACGAAATTCGGATTTTTGCTTATAAACACCAATTCCTTCAGTCAAAACAAGTTCAAACTCCTATGTCCTTCATATATATCCATTCTAAGAAGGTTCCATGCATAAACATCTTTAAATTACCTTTTTTGAGAAAGAAAAACAGGAATAGCCTTACTTTTGCTAGTTAAAGCCAAATTGGTATTTTTGCTATAAAATGAATTCCTTCAGTCAAAACAAGTTCAAACTCCTATGTCCTTCATATATATCCATTCTAAGAAGGTTCCATGCATAAACCTCTTTAAATGACCTTGTATGATAAAGAAAAACAGGAATAGCCTTCTTTTGCGGAATTAAGACGAAATTGGGATTTTTGCTTATAAACACCAATTCCTTCAGTCAAAACAAGTTCAAACTCCTATGTCCTTCATATATATCCATTCTAAGAAGGTTCCATGCATAAACCTCTTTAAATGACCTTGTTTGAGAAAGAAAAACAGGAATAGCCTTACTTTTGCGAGTTAAAGCCAAATTGGTATTTTTGCTATAAAATGAATTCCTTCAGTCAAAACAAGTTCAAACTAATTTGTCCTTCATATATATCCAATCTAAGAAGGTTCCATGCATAAACATCTTTAAATGACCTTGTTTGAGAAAGAAAAAAAGGAATAGCCTTACTTTTGCGAGTTAAAGCCAAATTGGTATTTTTGCTATAAAATGAATTCCTTCAGTCAAAACCAGTTCAAACTAATTTGTCCTTCATATATATCCATTCTAAGAAGGTTCCATGCATAAACCTCTTTAAATGACCTTGTTTGAGAAAGAAAAACAAGAATAGCCTTCTTTTGCGGAATTAAGACGAAATTCGGATTTTTGCTTATAAACACCAATTCCTTCAGTCAAAACAAGTTCAAACTCCTATGTCCTTCATATATATCCATTCTAAGAAGGTTCCATGCATAAACCTCTTTAAATGACCTTGTTTGAGAAAGAAAAACAGGAATAGCCTTACTTTTGCGAGTTAAAGCCAAATTGGTATTTTTGCTATAAAATGAATTCCTTCAGTCAAAACAAGTTCAAACTAATTTGTCCTTCATATATATCAATTCTAAGTAGGTTCCATGCATAAACCTCTTTAAATGACCTTGTATGATAAAGAAAAACAGGAATAGCCTTCTTTTGCGAAATTAAGACGAAATTCGGTTTTTTTCTTATAAACACCAATTCCTTCAGTCAAAACAAGTTCAAACTCCTATGTCCTTCATATATATCCATTCTAAGAAGGTTCCATGCATAAACCTCTTTAAATGACCTTGTTTGAGAAAGAAAAACAGGAATAGCCTTACTTTTGCGAGTTAAAGCCAAATTGGTATTGTTGCTATAAAATGAATTCCTTCAGTCAAAACAAGTTCAAACTAATTTGTCCTTCATATATATCCATTCTAAGAAGGTTCCATGCATAAACCTCTTTAAATGACCTTGTTTGAGAAAGAAAAACAGGAATAGCCTTACTTTTGCGAGTTAAAGCCAAATTGGTATTTTTGCTATAAAATGAATTCCTTCAGTCAAAACAAGTTCAAACTAATTTGTCCTTCATATATATCCATTCTAAGAAGGTTCCATGCATAAACCTCTTTAAATGACCTTGTTTGAGAAAGAAAAACAGGAATAGCCTTCTTTTGCGGAATTAAGACGAAATTGGGATTTTTGCTTATAAACACCAATTCCTTCAGTCAAAACAAGTTCAAACTCCTATGTCCTTCATATATATCCATTCTAAGAAGGTTCCATGCATAAACCTCTTTAAATGACCTTGTTTGAGAAAGAAAAACAGGAATAGCCTTACTTTTGCGAGTTAAAGCCAAATTGGTATTGTTGCTATAAAATGAATTCCTTCAGTCAAAACAAGTTCAAACTAATTTGTCCTTCATATATATCCATTCTAAGAAGGTTCCATGCATAAACCTCTTTAAATGACCTTGTTTGAGAAAGAAAAACAGGAATAGCCTTACTTTTGCGAGTTAAAGCCAAATTGGTATTTTTGCTATAAAATGAATTCCTTCAGTCAAAACAAGTTCAAACTAATTTGTCCTTCATATATATCCATTCTAAGAAGGTTCAATGCATAAACCTCTTTAAATGACTTTGTTTGAGAAAGAAAAACAAGAATAGCATTCTTTTGCGGAATTAAGACGAAATTCGGATTTTTGCTTATAAACACCAATTCCTTCAGTCAAAACAAGTTCAAACTCCTATGTCCTTCATATATATCCATTTTAAGAAGGTTCCATGCATAAACATCTTTAAATGACCTTTTTTGAGAAAGAAAAACAGGAATAGCCTTACTTTTGCTAGTTAAAGCCAAATTGGTATTTTTGCTATAAAATGAATTCCTTCATTCAAAACAAGTTCAAACTCCTATGTCCTTCATATATATCCATTCTAAGAAGGTTCCATGCATAAACCTCTTTAAATGACCTTGTTTGAGAAAGAAAAACAGGAATAGCCTTCTTTTGCGGAATTAAGACGAAATTGGGATTTTTGCTTATAAACACCAATTCCTTCAGTCAAAACAAGTTCAAACTCCTATGTCCTTCATATATATCCATTCTAAGAAGGTTCCATGCATAAACCTCTTTAAATGACCTTGTTTGAGAAAGAAAAACAGGAATAGCCTTACTTTTGCGAGTTAAAGCCAAATTGGTATTTTTGCTATAAAATGAATTCCTTCAGTCAAAACAAGTTCAAACTAATTTGTCCTTCATATATATCCAATCTAAGAAGGTTCCATGCATAAACATCTTTAAATGACCTTGTTTGAGAAAGAAAAAAAGGAATAGCCTTACTTTTGCGAGTTAAAGCCAAATTGGTATTTTTGCTATAAAATGAATTCCTTCAGTCAAAACAAGTTCAAACTAATTTGTCCTTCATATATATCAATTCTAAGTAGGTTCCATGCATAAACCTCTTTAAATGACCTTGTATGATAAAGAAAAACAGGAATAGCCTTCTTTTGCGAAATTAAGACGAAATTCGGATTTTTGCTTATAAACACCAATTCCTTCAGTCAAAACAAGTTCAAACTCCTATGTCCTTCATATATATCCATTCTAAGAAGGTTCCATGCATAAACCTCTTTAAATGACCTTGTTTGAGAAAGAAAAACAGGAATAGCCTTACTTTTGCGAGTTAAAGCCAAATTGGTATTGTTGCTATAAAATGAATTCCTTCAGTCAAAACAAGTTCAAACTAATTTGTCCTTCATATATATCCATTCTAAGAAGGTTCCATGCATAAACCTCTTTAAATGACCTTGTTTGAGAAAGAAAAACAGGAATAGCCTTACTTTTGCGAGTTAAAGCCAAATTGGTATTTTTGCTATAAAATGAATTCCTTCAGTCAAAACAAGTTCAAACTAATTTGTCCTTCATATATATCCATTCTAAGAAGGTTCCATGCATAAACCTCTTTAAATGACCTTGTTTGAGAAAGAAAAACAGGAATAGCCTTACTTTTGCGAGTTAAAGCCAAATTGGTATTTTTGCTATAAAATGAATTCCTTCAGTCAAAACAAGTTCAAACTAATTTGTCCTTCATATATATCCATTCTAAGAAGGTTCCATGCATAAACCTCTTTAAATGACCTTGTTTGAGAAAGAAAAACAGGAATAGCCTTACTTTTGCGAGTTAAAGCCAAATTGGTATTTTTTCTATAAAATGAATTCCTTCAGTCAAAACAAGTTCAAACTAATTTGTCCTTCATATATATCCATTCTAAGAAGGTTCCATGCATAAACCTCTTTAAATGACCTTGTATGAGAAAGAAAAACAGGAATAGCCTTACTTTTGCGAGTTAAAGCCAAATTGGTATTTTTGCTATAAAATGAATTCCTTCAGTCAAAACAAGTTCAAACTAATTTGTCCTTCATATATATCCATTCTAAGAAGGTTCCATGCATAAACCTCTTTAAATGACCTTGTTTGAGAAAGAAAAACAGGAATAGCCTTACTTTTGCGAGTTAAAGCCAAATTGGTATTTTTTCTATAAAATGAATTCCTTCAGTCAAAACAAGTTCAAACTAATTTGTCCTTCATATATATCCATTCTAAGAAGGTTCCATGCATAAACCTCTTTAAATGACCTTGTATGAGAAAGAAAAACAGGAATAGCCTTACTTTTGCGAGTTAAAGCCAAATTGGTATTTTTGCTATAAAATGAATTCCTTCAGTCAAAACAAGTTCAAACTAATTTGTCCTTCATATATATCCATTCTAAGAAGGTTCCATGCATAAACCTCTTTAAATGACCTTGTTTGAGAAAGAAAAACAGGAATAGCCTTACTTTTGCGAGTTAAAGCCAAATTGGTATTTTTTCTATAAAATGAATTCCTTCAGTCAAAACAAGTTCAAACTAATTTGTCCTTCATATATATCCATTCTAAGAAGGTTCCATGCATAAACCTCTTTAAATGACCTTGTATGAGAAAGAAAAACAGGAATAGCCTTACTTTTGCGGAATTAAGACGAAATTGGGATTTTTGCTTATAAACACCAATTCCTTCAGTCAAAACAAGTTCAAACTCCTATGTCCTTCATATATATCCATTCTAAGAAGGTTCCATGCATAAACCTCTTTAAATGACCTTGTTTGAGAAAGAAAAACAGGAATAGCCTTACTTTTGCGAGTTAAAGCCAAATTGGTATTTTTGCTATAAAATGAATTCCTTCAGTCAAAACAAGTTCAAACTAATTTGTCCTTCATATATATCCATTCTAAGAAGGTTCCATGCATAAACCTCTTTAAATGACCTTGTTTGAGAAAGAAAAACAGGAATAGCCTTACTTTTGCGAGTTAAAGCCAAATTGGTATTTTTGCTATAAAATGAATTCCTTCAGTCAAAACAAGTTCAAACTAATTTGTCCTTCATATATATCCATTCTAAGAAGGTTCCATGCATAAACATCTTTAAATGACCTTGTTTGAGAAAGAAAAACAGGAATGGCCTTACTTTTGCGAGTTAAAGCCAAATTGGTATTTTTGCTATAAAATGAATTCCTTCAGTCAAAACAAGTTCAAACTAATTTGTCCTTCATATATATCCATTCTAAGAAGGTTCCATGCATAAACCTCTTTAAATGACCTTGTTTGAGAAAGAAAAACAGGAATAGCCTTCTTTTGGGGAATTAAGACGAAATTGGGATTTTTGCTTATAAACACCAATTCCTTCAGTCAAAACAAGTTCAAACTAATTTGTCCTTCATATATATCCATTCTAAGAAGGTTCCATGCATAAACATCTTTAAATGACCTTGTTTGAGAAAGAAAAAAAGGAATAGCCTTACTTTTGCGAGTTAAAGCCAAATTGGTATTTTTGCTATAAAATGAATTCCTTCAGTCAAAACAAGTTCAAACTAATTTGTCCTTCATATATATCCATTCTAAGAAGGTTCCATGCATAAACATCTTTAAATGACCTTGTTTGAGAAAGAAAAAAAGGAATAGCCTTACTTTTGCGAGTTAAAGCCAAATTGGTATTTTTGCTATAAAATGAATTCCTTCAGTCAAAACAAGTTCAAACTAATTTGTCCTTCATATATATCAATTCTAAGTAGGTTCCATGCATAAACCTCTTTAAATGACCTTGTATGATAAAGAAAAACAGGAATAGCCTTCTTTTGCGAAATTAAGACGAAATTCGGATTTTTGCTTATAAACACCTATTCCTTCAGTCAAAACAAGTTCAAACTCCTATGTCCTTCATATATATCCATTCTAAGAAGGTTCCATGCATAAACCTCTTTAAATGACCTTGTTTGAGAAAGAAAAACAGGAATAGCCTTACTTTTGCGAGTTAAAGCCAAATTGGTATTGTTGCTATAAAATGAATTCCTTCAGTCAAAACAAGTTCAAACTAATTTGTCCTTCATATATATCCATTCTAAGAAGGTTCCATGCATAAACCTCTTTAAATGACCTTGTTTGAGAAAGAAAAACAGGAATAGCCTTCTTTTGCGGAATTAAGACGAAATTCGGATTTTTGCTTATAAACACCAATTCCTTCAGTCAAAACAAGTTCAAACTCCTATGTCCTTCATATATATCCATTCTAAGAAGGTTCCATGCATAAACCTCTTTAAATGACCTTTTTTGAGAAAGAAAAACAGGAATAGCCTTACTTTTGCGAGTTAAAGCCAAATTGGTATTTTTGCTATAAAATGAATTCCTTCAGTCAAAACAAGTTCAAACTAATTTGTCCTTCATATATATCAATTCTAAGTAGGTTCCATGCATAACCCTCTTTAAATGACCTTGTATGAGAAAGAAAAACAGGAATAGCCTTCTTTTGCGGAATTAAGACGAAATTCGGATTTTTGCTTATAAACACCAATTCCTTCAGTCAAAACAAGTTCAAACTCCTATGTCCTTCATATATATCCATTCTAAGAAGGTTCCATGCATAAACCTCTTTAAATGACCTTGTTTGAGAAAGAAAAACAGGAATAGCCTTACTTTTGCGAGTTAAAGCCAAATTGGTATTTTTGCTATAAAATGAATTCCTTCAGTCAAAACAAGTTCAAACTAATTTGTCCTTCATATATATCCATTCTAAGAAGGTTCCATGCATAAACATCTTTAAATGACCTTGTTTGAGAAAGAAAAACAGGAATGGCCTTACTTTTGCGAGTTAAAGCCAAATTGGTATTTTTGCTATAAAATGAATTCCTTCAGTCAAAACAAGTTCAAACTAATTTGTCCTTCATATATATCCATTCTAAGAAGGTTCCATGCATAAACCTCTTTAAATGACCTTGTTTGAGAAAGAAAAACAGGAATAGCCTTCTTTTGGGGAATTGAGACGAAATTGGGATTTTTGCTTATAAACACCAATTCCTTCAGTCAAAACAAGTTCAAACTAATTTGTCCTTCATATATATCCATTCTAAGAAGGTTCCATGCATAAACATCTTTAAATGACCTTGTTTGAGAAAGAAAAAAAGGAATAGCCTTACTTTTGCGAGTTAAAGCCAAATTGGTATTTTTGCTATAAAATGAATTCCTTCAGTCAAAACAAGTTCAAACTAATTTGTCCTTCATATATATCCATTCTAAGAAGGTTCCATGCATAAACATCTTTAAATGACCTTGTTTGAGAAAGAAAAAAAGGAATAGCCTTACTTTTGCGAGTTAAAGCCAAATTGGTATTTTTGCTATAAAATGAATTCCTTCAGTCAAAACAAGTTCAAACTAATTTGTCCTTCATATATATCAATTCTAAGTAGGTTCCATGCATAAACCTCTTTAAATGACCTTGTATGATAAAGAAAAACAGGAATAGCCTTCTTTTGCGAAATTAAGACGAAATTCGGATTTTTGCTTATAAACACCTATTCCTTCAGTCAAAACAAGTTCAAACTCCTATGTCCTTCATATATATCCATTCTAAGAAGGTTCCATGCATAAACCTCTTTAAATGACCTTGTTTGAGAAAGAAAAACAGGAATAGCCTTACTTTTGCGAGTTAAAGCCAAATTGGTATTGTTGCTATAAAATTAATTCCTTCAGTCAAAACAAGTTCAAACTAATTTGTCCTTCATATATATCCATTCTAAGAAGGTTCCATGCATAAACCTCTTTAAATGACCTTGTTTGAGAAAGAAAAACAGGAATAGCCTTCTTTTGCGGAATTAAGACGAAATTCGGATTTTTGCTTATAAACACCAATTCCTTCAGTCAAAACAAGTTCAAACTCCTATGTCCTTCATATATATCCATTCTAAGAAGGTTCCATGCATAAACCTCTTTAAATGACCTTTTTTGAGAAAGAAAAACAGGAATAGCCTTACTTTTGCGAGTTAAAGCCAAATTGGTATTTTTGCTATAAAATGAATTCCTTCAGTCAAAACAAGTTCAAACTAATTTGTCCTTCATATATATCAATTCTAAGTAGGTTCCATGCATAACCCTCTTTAAATGACCTTGTATGAGAAAGAAAAACAGGAATAGCCTTCTTTTGCGGAATTAAGACGAAATTCGGATTTTTGCTTATAAACACCAATTCCTTCAGTCAAAACAAGTTCAAACTCCTATGTCCTTCATATATATCCATTCTAAGAAGGTTCCATGCATAAACCTCTTTAAATGACCTTGTTTGAGAAAGAAAAACAGGAATAGCCTTACTTTTGCGAGTTAAAGCCAAATTGGTATTGTTGCTATAAAATGAATTCCTTCAGTCAAAACAAGTTCAAACTAATTTGTCCTTCATATATATCCATTCTAAGAAGGTTCCATGCATAAACCTCTTTAAATGACCTTGTTTGAGAAAGAAAAACAGGAATAGCCTTCTTTTGGGGAATTAAGACGAAATTGGGATTTTTGCTTATAAACACAAATTCCTTCAGTCAAAACAAGTTCAAACTAATTTGTCCTTCATATATATCCATTCTAAGAAGGTTCCATGCATAAACATCTTTAAATGACCTTGTTTGAGAAAGAAAAAAAGGAATAGCCTTACTTTTGCGAGTTAAAGCCAAATTGGTATTTTTGCTATAAAATGAATTCCTTCAGTCAAAACAAGTTCAAACTAATTTGTCCTTCATATATATCCATTCTAAGAAGGTTCCATGCATAAACATCTTTAAATGACCTTGTTTGAGAAAGAAAAAAAGGAATAGCCTTACTTTTGCGAGTTAAAGCCAAATTGGTATTTTTGCTATAAAATGAATTCCTTCAGTCAAAACAAGTTCAAACTAATTTGTCCTTCATATATATCAATTCTAAGTAGGTTCCATGCATAACCCTCTTTAAATGACCTTGTATGAGAAAGAAAAACAGGAATAGCCTTCTTTTGCGGAATTAAGACGAAATTCGGATTTTTGCTTATAAACACCAATTCCTTCAGTCAAAACAAGTTCAAACTCCTATGTCCTTCATATATATCCATTCTAAGAAGGTTCCATGCATAAACCTCTTTAAATGACCTTGTTTGAGAAAGAAAAACAGGAATAGCCTTACTTTTGCGAGTTAAAGCCAAATTGGTATTTTTGCTATAAAATGAATTCCTTCAGTCAAAACAACTTTAAACTAATTTGTCCTTCATATATATCCATTCTAAGAAGGTTCCATGCATAAACCTCTTTAAATGACCTTGTTTGAGAAAGAAAAACAGGAATAGCCTTACTTTTGCGAGTTAAAGCCAAATTGGTATTTTTGCTATAAAATGAATTCCTTCAGTCAAAACAAGTTCAAACTAATTTGTCCTTCATATATATCCATTCTAAGAAGGTTCCATGCATAAACCTCTTTAAATGACCTTGTTTGAGAAAGAAAAACAGGAATAGCCTTCTTTTGCGGAATTAAGACGAAATTCGGATTTTTGCTTATAAACACCAATTCCTTCAGTCAAAACAAGTTCAAACTCCTATGTCCTTCATATATATCCATTCTAAGAAGGTTCCATGCATAAACCTCTTTAAATGACCTTGTTTGAGAAAGAAAAACAGGAATAGCCTTACTTTTGCGAGTTAAAGCCAAATTGGTATTTTTGCTATAAAATGAATTCCTTCAGTCAAAACAAGTTCAAACTAATTTGTCCTTCATATATATCCATTCTAAGAAGGTTCCATGCATAAACCTCTTTAAATGACCTTGTTTGAGAAAGAAAAACAGGAATAGCCTTACTTTTGCGAGTTAAAGCCAAATTGGTATTTTTGCTATAAAATGAATTCCTTCAGTCAAAACAAGTTCAAACTAATTTGTCCTTCATATATATCCATTCTAAGAAGGTTCCATGCATAAACATCTTTAAATGACCTTGTTTGAGAAAGAAAAACAAGAATAGCCTTCTTTTGCGGAATTAAGACGAAATTCGGATTTTTGCTTATAAACACCAATTCCTTCAGTCAAAACAAGTTCAAACTCCTATGTCCTTCATATATATCCATTTTAAGAAGGTTCCATGCATAAACATCTTTAAATGACCTTTTTTGAGAAAGAAAAACAGGAATAGCCTTACTTTTGCTAGTTAAAGCCAAATTGGTATTTTTGCTATAAAATGAATTCCTTCAGTCAAAACAAGTTCAAACTCCTATGTCCTTCATATATATCCATTCTAAGAAGGTTCCATGCATAAACCTCTTTAAATGACCTTGTTTGAGAAAGAAAAACAGGAATAGCCTTACTTTTGCGAGTTAAAGCCAAATTGGTATTTTTGCTATAAAATGAATTCCTTCAGTCAAAACAAGTTCAAACTAATTTGTCCTTCATATATATCCAATCTAAGAAGGTTCCATGCATAAACATCTTTAAATGACCTTGTTTGAGAAAGAAAAAAAGGAATAGCCTTACTTTTGCGAGTTAAAGCCAAATTGGTATTTTTGCTATAAAATGAATTCCTTCAGTCAAAACAAGTTCAAACTAATTTGTCCTTCATATATATCAATTCTAAGTAGGTTCCATGCATAAACCTCTTTAAATGACCTTGTATGATAAAGAAAAACAGGAATAGCCTTCTTTTGCGAAATTAAGACGAAATTCGGATTTTTGCTTATAAACACCAATTCCTTCAGTCAAAACAAGTTCAAACTCCTATGTCCTTCATATATATCCATTCTAAGAAGGTTCCATGCATAAACCTCTTTAAATGACCTTGTTTGAGAAAGAAAAACAGGAATAGCCTTACTTTTGCGAGTTAAAGCCAAATTGGTATTGTTGCTATAAAATGAATTCCTTCAGTCAAAACAAGTTCAAACTAATTTGTCCTTCATATATATCCATTCTAAGAAGGTTCCATGCATAAACCTCTTTAAATGACCTTGTTTGAGAAAGAAAAACAGGAATAGCCTTACTTTTGCGAGTTAAAGCCAAATTGGTATTTTTGCTATAAAATGAATTCCTTCAGTCAAAACCAGTTCAAACTAATTTGTCCTTCATATATATCCATTCTAAGAAGGTTCCATGCATAAACCTCTTTAAATGACCTTGTTTGAGAAAGAAAAACAAGAATAGCCTTCTTTTGCGGAATTAAGACGAAATTCGGATTTTTGCTTATAAACACCAATTCCTTCAGTCAAAACAAGTTCAAACTCCTATGTCCTTCATATATATCCATTCTAAGAAGGTTCCATGCATAAACCTCTTTAAATGACCTTTTTTGAGAAAGAAAAACAGGAATAGCCTTACTTTTGCGAGTTAAAGCCAAATTGGTATTTTTGCTATAAAATGAATTCCTTCAGTCAAAACAAGTTCAAACTCCTATGTCCTTCATATATATCAATTCTAAGTAGGTTCCATGCATAACCCTCTTTAAATGACCTTGTATGAGAAAGAAAAACAGGAATAGCCTTCTTTTGCGGAATTAAGACGAAATTCGGATTTTTGCTTATAAACACCAATTCCTTCAGTCAAAACAAGTTCAAACTCCTATGTCCTTCATATATATCCATTCTAAGAAGGTTCCATGCATAAACCTCTTTAAATGACCTTGTTTGAGAAAGAAAAACAGGAATAGCCTTACTTTTGCGAGTTAAAGCCAAATTGGTATTTTTGCTATAAAATGAATTCCTTCAGTCAAAACAACTTTAAACTAATTTGTCCTTCATATATATCCATTCTAAGAAGGTTCCATGCATAAACCTCTTTAAATGACCTTGTTTGAGAAAGAAAAACAGGAATAGCCTTACTTTTGCGAGTTAAAGCCAAATTGGTATTTTTGCTATAAAATGAATTCCTTCAGTCAAAACAAGTTCAAACTAATTTGTCCTTCATATATATCCATTCTAAGAAGGTTCCATGCATAAACCTCTTTAAATGACCTTGTTTGAGAAAGAAAAACAGGAATAGCCTTACTTTTGCGAGTTAAAGCCAAATTGGTATTTTTGCTATAAAATGAATTCCTTCAGTCAAAACAAGTTCAAACTAATTTGTCCTTCATATATATCCATTCTAAGAAGGTTCCATGCATAAACCTCTTTAAATGACCTTGTTTGAGAAAGAAAAACAGGAATAGCCTTACTTTTGCGAGTTAAAGCCAAATTGGTATTTTTGCTATAAAATGAATTCCTTCAGTCAAAACAAGTTCAAACTAATTTGTCCTTCATATATATCCATTCTAAGAAGGTTCCATGCATAAACCTCTTTAAATGACCTTGTTTGAGAAAGAAAAACAGGAATAGCCTTACTTTTGCGAGTTAAAGCCAAATTGGTATTTTTTCTATAAAATGAATTCCTTCAGTCAAAACAAGTTCAAACTAATTTGTCCTTCATATATATCCATTCTAAGAAGGTTCCATGCATAAACCTCTTTAAATGACCTTGTATGAGAAAGAAAAACAGGAATAGCCTTACTTTTGCGGAATTAAGACGAAATTGGGATTTTTGCTTATAAACACCAATTCCTTCAGTCAAAACAAGTTCAAACTAATTTGTCCTTCATATATATCCATTCTAAGAAGGTTCCATGCATAAACCTCTTTAAATGACCTTGTTTGAGAAAGAAAAACAGGAATAGCCTTACTTTTGCGAGTTAAAGCCAAATTGGTATTTTTGCTATAAAATGAATTCCTTCAGTCAAAACAAGTTCAAACTAATTTGTCCTTCATATATATCCATTCTAAGAAGGTTCCATGCATAAACATCTTTAAATGACCTTGTTTGAGAAAGAAAAACAGGAATGGCCTTACTTTTGCGAGTTAAAGCCAAATTGGTATTTTTGCTATAAAATGAATTCCTTCAGTCAAAACAAGTTCAAACTAATTTGTCCTTCATATATATCCATTCTAAGAAGGTTCCATGCATAAACCTCTTTAAATGACCTTGTTTGAGAAAGAAAAACAGGAATAGCCTTCTTTTGGGGAATTAAGACGAAATTGGGATTTTTGCTTATAAACACCAATTCCTTCAGTCAAAACAAGTTCAAACTAATTTGTCCTTCATATATATCCATTCTAAGAAGGTTCCATGCATAAACATCTTTAAATGACCTTGTTTGAGAAAGAAAAAAAGGAATAGCCTTACTTTTGCGAGTTAAAGCCAAATTGGTATTTTTGCTATAAAATGAATTCCTTCAGTCAAAACAAGTTCAAACTAATTTGTCCTTCATATATATCCATTCTAAGAAGGTTCCATGCATAAACATCTTTAAATGACCTTGTTTGAGAAAGAAAAAAAGGAATAGCCTTACTTTTGCGAGTTAAAGCCAAATTGGTATTTTTGCTATAAAATGAATTCCTTCAGTCAAAACAAGTTCAAACTAATTTGTCCTTCATATATATCAATTCTAAGTAGGTTCCATGCATAAACCTCTTTAAATGACCTTGTATGATAAAGAAAAACAGGAATAGCCTTCTTTTGCGAAATTAAGACGAAATTCGGATTTTTGCTTATAAACACCTATTCCTTCAGTCAAAACAAGTTCAAACTCCTATGTCCTTCATATATATCCATTCTAAGAAGGTTCCATGCATAAACCTCTTTAAATGACCTTGTTTGAGAAAGAAAAACAGGAATAGCCTTACTTTTGCGAGTTAAAGCCAAATTGGTATTGTTGCTATAAAATGAATTCCTTCAGTCAAAACAAGTTCAAACTAATTTGTCCTTCATATATATCCATTCTAAGAAGGTTCCATGCATAAACCTCTTTAAATGACCTTGTTTGAGAAAAAAAAACAGGAATAGCCTTCTTTTGCGGAATTAAGACGAAATTCGGATTTTTGCTTATAAACACCAATTCCTTCAGTCAAAACAAGTTCAAACTCCTATGTCCTTCATATATATCCATTCTAAGAAGGTTCCATGCATAAACCTCTTTAAATGACCTTTTTTGAGAAAGAAAAACAGGAATAGCCTTACTTTTGCGAGTTAAAGCCAAATTGGTATTTTTGCTATAAAATGAATTCCTTCAGTCAAAACAAGTTCAAACTAATTTGTCCTTCATATATATCCATTCTAAGAAGGTTCCATGCATAAACCTCTTTAAATGACCTTTTTTGAGAAAGAAAAACAGGAATAGCCTTACTTTTGCGAGTTAAAGCCAAATTGGTATTTTTGCTATAAAATGAATTCCTTCAGTCAAAACAAGTTCAAACTAATTTGTCCTTCATATATATCAATTCTAAGTAGGTTCCATGCATAACCCTCTTTAAATGACCTTGTATGAGAAAGAAAAACAGGAATAGCCTTCTTTTGCGGAATTAAGACGAAATTCGGATTTTTGCTTATAAACACCAATTCCTTCAGTCAAAACAAGTTCAAACTCCTATGTCCTTCATATATATCCATTCTAAGAAGGTTCCATGCATAAACCTCTTTAAATGACCTTGTTTGAGAAAGAAAAACAGGAATAGCCTTACTTTTGCGAGTTAAAGCCAAATTGGTATTTTTGCTATAAAATGAATTCCTTCAGTCAAAACAACTTTAAACTAATTTGTCCTTCATATATATCCATTCTAAGAAGGTTCCATGCATAAACCTCTTTAAATGACCTTGTTTGAGAAAGAAAAACAGGAATAGCCTTACTTTTGCGAGTTAAAGCCAAATTGGTATTTTTGCTATAAAATGAATTCCTTCAGTCAAAACAAGTTCAAACTAATTTGTCCTTCATGTATATCAATTCTAAGTAGGTTCCATGCATAAACCTCTTTAAATGACCTTGTATGATAAAGAAAAACAGGAATAGCCTTCTTTTGCGAAATTAAGACGAAATTCGGATTTTTGCTTATAAACACCAATTCCTTCAGTCAAAACAAGTTCAAACTCCTATGTCCTTCATATATATCCATTCTAAGAAGGTTCCATGCATAAACCTCTTTAAATGACCTTGTTTGAGAAAGAAAAACAGGAATAGCCTTACTTTTGCGAGTTAAAGCCAAATTGGTATTTTTGCTATAAAATGAATTCCTTCAGTCAAAACAAGTTCAAACTAATTTGTCCTTCATATATATCCATTCTAAGAAGGTTCCATGCATAAACCTCTTTAAATGACCTTGTTTGAGAAAGAAAAACAGGAATAGCCTTACTTTTGCGAGTTAAAGCCAAATTGGTATTTTTGCTATAAAATGAATTCCTTCAGTCAAAACAAGTTCAAACTAATTTGTCCTTCATATATATCCATTCTAAGAAGGTTCCATGCATAAACCTCTTTAAATGACCTTGTTTGAGAAAGAAAAACAGGAATAGCCTTCTTTTGGGGAATTAAGACGAAATTGGGATTTTTGCTTATAAACACAAATTCCTTCAGTCAAAACAAGTTCAAACTAATTTGTCCTTCATATATATCCATTCTAAGAAGGTTCCATGCATAAACATCTTTAAATGACCTTGTTTGAGAAAGAAAAAAAGGAATAGCCTTACTTTTGCGAGTTAAAGCCAAATTGGTATTTTTGCTATAAAATGAATTCCTTCAGTCAAAACAAGTTCAAACTAATTTGTCCTTCATATATATCCATTCTAAGAAGGTTCCATGCATAAACATCTTTAAATGACCTTGTTTGAGAAAGAAAAAAAGGAATAGCCTTACTTTTGCGAGTTAAAGCCAAATTGGTATTTTTGCTATAAAATGAATTCCTTCAGTCAAAACAAGTTCAAACTAATTTGTCCTTCATATATATCAATTCTAAGTAGGTTCCATGCATAAACCTCTTTAAATGACCTTGTATGATAAAGAAAAACAGGAATAGCCTTCTTTTGCGAAATTAAGACGAAATTCGGATTTTTGCTTATAAACACCTATTCCTTCAGTCAAAACAAGTTCAAACTCCTATGTCCTTCATATATATCCATTCTAAGAAGGTTCCATGCATAAACCTCTTTAAATGACCTTGTTTGAGAAAGAAAAACAGGAATAGCCTTACTTTTGCGAGTAAAAGCCAAATTGGTATTTTTGCTATAAAATGAATTCCTTCAGTCAAAACAAGTTCAAACTAATTTGTCCTTCATATATATCCATTCTAAGAAGGTTCCATGCATAAACCTCTTTAAATGACCTTGTTTGAGAAAGAAAAACAGGAATAGCCTTACTTTTGCGAGTTAAAGCCAAATTGGTATTTTTGCTATAAAATGAATTCCTTCAGTCAAAACAAGTTCAAACTAATTTGTCCTTCATATATATCCATTCTAAGAAGGTTCCATGCATAAACCTCTTTAAATGACCTTGTTTGAGAAAGAAAAACAGGAATAGCCTTCTTTTGCGGAATTAAGAAGAAATTCGGATTTTTGCTTATAAACACCAATTCCTTCAGTCAAAACAAGTTCAAACTAATTTGTCCTTCATATATATCCATTCTAAGAAGGTTCCATGCATAAACCTCTTTAAATGACCTTGTTTGAGAAAGAAAAACAGGAATAGCCTTACTTTTGCGAGTTAAAGCCAAATTGGTATTTTTTCTATAAAATGAATTCCTTCAGTCAAAACAAGTTCAAACTAATTTGTCCTTCATATATATCCATTCTAAGAAGGTTCCATGCATAAACCTCTTTAAATGACCTTGTATGAGAAAGAAAAACAGGAATAGCCTTACTTTTGCGGAATTAAGACGAAATTGGGATTTTTGCTTATAAACACCAATTCCTTCAGTCAAAACAAGTTCAAACTCCTATGTCCTTCATATATATCCATTCTAAGAAGGTTCCATGCATAAACCTCTTTAAATGACCTTGTTTGAGAAAGAAAAACAGGAATAGCCTTACTTTTGCGAGTTAAAGCCAAATTGGTATTTTTGCTATAAAATGAATTCCTTCAGTCAAAACAAGTTCAAACTAATTTGTCCTTCATATATATCCATTCTAAGAAGGTTCCATGCATAAACCTCTTTAAATGACCTTGTTTGAGAAAGAAAAACAGGAATAGCCTTACTTTTGCGAGTTAAAGCCAAATTGGTATTTTTGCTATAAAATGAATTCCTTCAGTCAAAACAAGTTCAAACTAATTTGTCCTTCATATATATCCATTCTAAGAAGGTTCCATGCATAAACATCTTTAAATGACCTTGTTTGAGAAAGAAAAACAGGAATGGCCTTACTTTTGCGAGTTAAAGCCAAATTGGTATTTTTGCTATAAAATGAATTCCTTCAGTCAAAACAAGTTCAAACTAATTTGTCCTTCATATATATCCATTCTAAGAAGGTTCCATGCATAAACCTCTTTAAATGACCTTGTTTGAGAAAGAAAAACAGGAATAGCCTTCTTTTGGGGAATTAAGACGAAATTGGGATTTTTGCTTATAAACACCAATTCCTTCAGTCAAAACAAGTTCAAACTAATTTGTCCTTCATATATATCCATTCTAAGAAGGTTCCATGCATAAACATCTTTAAATGACCTTGTTTGAGAAAGAAAAAAAGGAATAGCCTTACTTTTGCGAGTTAAAGCCAAATTGGTATTTTTGCTATAAAATGAATTCCTTCAGTCAAAACAAGTTCAAACTAATTTGTCCTTCATATATATCCATTCTAAGAAGGTTCCATGCATAAACATCTTTAAATGACCTTGTTTGAGAAAGAAAAAAAGGAATAGCCTTACTTTTGCGAGTTAAAGCCAAATTGGTATTTTTGCTATAAAATGAATTCCTTCAGTCAAAACAAGTTCAAACTAATTTGTCCTTCATATATATCAATTCTAAGTAGGTTCCATGCATAAACCTCTTTAAATGACCTTGTATGATAAAGAAAAACAGGAATAGCCTTCTTTTGCGAAATTAAGACGAAATTCGGATTTTTGCTTATAAACACCTATTCCTTCAGTCAAAACAAGTTCAAACTCCTATGTCCTTCATATATATCCATTCTAAGAAGGTTCCATGCATAAACCTCTTTAAATGACCTTGTTTGAGAAAGAAAAACAGGAATAGCCTTACTTTTGCGAGTTAAAGCCAAATTGGTATTGTTGCTATAAAATGAATTCCTTCAGTCAAAACAAGTTCAAACTAATTTGTCCTTCATATATATCCATTCTAAGAAGGTTCCATGCATAAACCTCTTTAAATGACCTTGTTTGAGAAAGAAAAACAGGAATAGCCTTCTTTTGCGGAATTAAGACGAAATTCGGATTTTTGCTTATAAACACCAATTCCTTCAGTCAAAACAAGTTCAAACTCCTATGTCCTTCATATATATCCATTCTAAGAAGGTTCCATGCATAAACCTCTTTAAATGACCTTTTTTGAGAAAGAAAAACAGGAATAGCCTTACTTTTGCGAGTTAAAGCCAAATTGGTATTTTTGCTATAAAATGAATTCCTTCAGTCAAAACAAGTTCAAACTAATTTGTCCTTCATATATATCAATTCTAAGTAGGTTCCATGCATAACCCTCTTTAAATGACCTTGTATGAGAAAGAAAAACAGGAATAGCCTTCTTTTGCGGAATTAAGACGAAATTCGGATTTTTGCTTATAAACACCAATTCCTTCAGTCAAAACAAGTTCAAACTCCTATGTCCTTCATATATATCCATTCTAAGAAGGTTCCATGCATAAACCTCTTTAAATGACCTTGTTTGAGAAAGAAAAACAGGAATAGCCTTACTTTTGCGAGTTAAAGCCAAATTGGTATTTTTGCTATAAAATGAATTCCTTCAGTCAAAACAACTTTAAACTAATTTGTCCTTCATATATATCCATTCTAAGAAGGTTCCATGCATAAACCTCTTTAAATGACCTTGTTTGAGAAAGAAAAACAGGAATAGCCTTACTTTTGCGAGTTAAAGCCAAATTGGTATTTTTGCTATAAAATGAATTCCTTCAGTCAAAACAAGTTCAAACTAATTTGTCCTTCATGTATATCAATTCTAAGTAGGTTCCATGCATAAACCTCTTTAAATGACCTTGTATGATAAAGAAAAACAGGAATAGCCTTCTTTTGCGAAATTAAGACGAAATTCGGATTTTTGCTTATAAACACCAATTCCTTCAGTCAAAACAAGTTCAAACTCCTATGTCCTTCATATATATCCATTCTAAGAAGGTTCCATGCATAAACCTCTTTAAATGACCTTGTTTGAGAAAGAAAAACAGGAATAGCCTTACTTTTGCGAGTTAAAGCCAAATTGGTATTTTTGCTATAAAATGAATTCCTTCAGTCAAAACAAGTTCAAACTAATTTGTCCTTCATATATATCCATTCTAAGAAGGTTCCATGCATAAACCTCTTTAAATGACCTTGTTTGAGAAAGAAAAACAGGAATAGCCTTACTTTTGCGAGTTAAAGCCAAATTGGTATTTTTGCTATAAAATGAATTCCTTCAGTCAAAACAAGTTCAAACTAATTTGTCCTTCATATATATCCATTCTAAGAAGGTTCCATGCATAAACCTCTTTAAATGACCTTGTTTGAGAAAGAAAAACAGGAATAGCCTTCTTTTGCGGAATTAAGAAGAAATTCGGATTTTTGCTTATAAACACCAATTCCTTCAGTCAAAACAAGTTCAAACTAATTTGTCCTTCATATATATCAATTCTAAATAGGTTCCATGCGTAACCCTCTTTAAATGACCTTGTATGATAAAGAAAAACAGGAATAGCCTTCTTTTGCGAAATTAAGACGAAATTCGGATTTTTGCTTATAAACACCTATTCCTTCAGTCAAAACAAGTTCAAACTCCTATGTCCTTCATATATATCCATTCTAAGAAGGTTCCATGCATAAACCTCTTTAAATGACCTTGTTTGAGAAAGAAAAACAGGAATAGCCTTACTTTTGCGAGTTAAAGTCAAATTGGTATTTTTGCTATAAAATGAATTCCTTCAGTCAAAACAAGTTCAAACTAATTTGTCCTTCATATATATCCATTCTAAGAAGGTTCCATGCATAAACCTCTTTAAATGACCTTGTTTGAGAAAGAAAAACAGGAATAGCCTTACTTTTGCGAGTTAAAGCCAAATTGGTATTTTTGCTATAAAATGAATTCCTTCAGTCAAAACAAGTTCAAACTAATTTGTCCTTCATATATATCCATTCTAAGAAGGTTCCATGCATAAACCTCTTTAAATGACCTTGTATGAGAAAGAAAAACAGGAATAGCCTTACTTTTGCGGAATTAAGACGAAATTCGGATTTTTGCTTATAAACACCAATTCCTTCAGTCAAAACAAGTTCAAACTCCTATGTCCTTCATATATATCCATTCTAAGAAGGTTCCATGCATAAACCTCTTTAAATGACCTTGTTTGAGAAAGAAAAACAGGAATAGCCTTACTTTTGCGAGTTAAAGCCAAATTGGTATTTTTTCTATAAAATGAATTCCTTCAGTCAAAACAAGTTCAAACTAATTTGTCCTTCATATATATCCATTCTAAGAAGGTTCCATGCATAAACCTCTTTAAATGACCTTGTATGAGAAAGAAAAACAGGAATAGCCTTACTTTTGCGGAATTAAGACGAAATTGGGATTTTTGCTTATAAACACCAATTCCTTCAGTCAAAACAAGTTCAAACTCCTATGTCCTTCATATATATCCATTCTAAGAAGGTTCCATGCATAAACCTCTTTAAATGACCTTGTTTGAGAAAGAAAAACAGGAATAGCCTTACTTTTGCGAGTTAAAGCCAAATTGGTATTTTTGCTATAAAATGAATTCCTTCAGTCAAAACAAGTTCAAACTAATTTGTCCTTCATATATATCCATTCTAAGAAGGTTCCATGCATAAACCTCTTTAAATGACCTTGTTTGAGAAAGAAAAACAGGAATAGCCTTACTTTTGCGAGTTAAAGCCAAATTGGTATTTTTGCTATAAAATGAATTCCTTCAGTCAAAACAAGTTCAAACTAATTTGTCCTTCATATATATCCATTCTAAGAAGGTTCCATGCATAAACATCTTTAAATGACCTTGTTTGAGAAAGAAAAACAGGAATAGCCTTACTTTTGCGAGTTAAAGCCAAATTGGTATTTTTGCTATAAAATGAATTCCTTCAGTCAAAACAAGTTCAAACTAATTTGTCCTTCATATATATCCATTCTAAGAAGGTTCCATGCATAAACCTCTTTAAATGACCTTGTTTGAGAAAGAAAAACAGGAATAGCCTTCTTTTGGGGAATTAAGACGAAATTGGGATTTTTGCTTATAAACACCAATTCCTTCAGTCAAAACAAGTTCAAACTAATTTGTCCTTCATATATATCCATTCTAAGAAGGTTCCATGCATAAACATCTTTAAATGACCTTGTTTGAGAAAGAAAAAAAGGAATAGCCTTACTTTTGCGAGTTAAAGCCAAATTGGTATTTTTGCTATAAAATGAATTCCTTCAGTCAAAACAAGTTCAAACTAATTTGTCCTTCATATATATCCATTCTAAGAAGGTTCCATGCATAAACATCTTTAAATGACCTTGTTTGAGAAAGAAAAAAAGGAATAGCCTTACTTTTGCGAGTTAAAGCCAAATTGGTATTTTTGCTATAAAATGAATTCCTTCAGTCAAAACAAGTTCAAACTAATTTGTCCTTCATATATATCAATTCTAAGTAGGTTCCATGCATAAACCTCTTTAAATGACCTTGTATGATAAAGAAAAACAGGAATAGCCTTCTTTTGCGAAATTAAGACGAAATTCGGATTTTTGCTTATAAACACCTATTCCTTCAGTCAAAACAAGTTCAAACTCCTATGTCCTTCATATATATCCATTCTAAGAAGGTTCCATGCATAAACCTCTTTAAATGACCTTGTTTGAGAAAGAAAAACAGGAATAGCCTTACTTTTGCGAGTTAAAGCCAAATTGGTATTTTTGCTATAAAATGAATTCCTTCAGTCAAAACAAGTTCAAACTAATTTGTCCTTCATATATATCCATTCTAAGAAGGTTCCATGCATAAACCTCTTTAAATGACCTTGTATGAGAAAGAAAAACAGGAATAGCCTTACTTTTGCGGAATTAAGACGAAATTCGGATTTTTGCTTATAAACACCAATTCCTTCAGTCAAAACAAGTTCAAACTCCTATGTCCTTCATATATATCCATTCTAAGAAGGTTCCATGCATAAACCTCTTTAAATGACCTTGTTTGAGAAAGAAAAACAGGAATAGCCTTACTTTTGCGAGTTAAAGCCAAATTGGTATTTTTTCTATAAAATGAATTCCTTCAGTCAAAACAAGTTCAAACTAATTTGTCCTTCATATATATCCATTCTAAGAAGGTTCCATGCATAAACCTCTTTAAATGACCTTGTATGAGAAAGAAAAACAGGAATAGCCTTACTTTTGCGGAATTAAGACGAAATTGGGATTTTTGCTTATAAACACCAATTCCTTCAGTCAAAACAAGTTCAAACTCCTATGTCCTTCATATATATCCATTCTAAGAAGGTTCCATGCATAAACCTCTTTAAATGACCTTGTTTGAGAAAGAAAAACAGGAATAGCCTTACTTTTGCGAGTTAAAGCCAAATTGGTATTTTTGCTATAAAATGAATTCCTTCAGTCAAAACAAGTTCAAACTAATTTGTCCTTCATATATATCCATTCTAAGAAGGTTCCATGCATAAACCTCTTTAAATGACCTTGTTTGAGAAAGAAAAAAAGGAATAGCCTTACTTTTGCGAGTTAAAGCCAAATTGGTATTTTTGCTATAAAATGAATTCCTTCAGTCAAAACAAGTTCAAACTAATTTGTCCTTCATATATATCAATTCTAAGTAGGTTCCATGCATAAACCTCTTTAAATGACCTTGTATGATAAAGAAAAACAGGAATAGCCTTCTTTTGCGAAATTAAGACGAAATTCGGATTTTTGCTTATAAACACCTATTCCTTCAGTCAAAACAAGTTCAAACTCCTATGTCCTTCATATATATCAATTCTAAATAGGTTCCATGCGTAACCCTCTTTAAATGACCTTGTATGATAAAGAAAAACAGGAATAGCCTTCTTTTGCGAAATTAAGACGAAATTCGGATTTTTGCTTATAAACACCTATTCCTTCAGTCAAAACAAGTTCAAACTCCTATGTCCTTCATATATATCCATTCTAAGAAGGTTCCATGCATAAACCTCTTTAAATGACCTTGTTTGAGAAAGAAAAACAGGAATAGCCTTACTTTTGCGAGTTAAAGCCAAATTGGTATTTTTGCTATAAAATGAATTCCTTCAGTCAAAACAAGTTCAAACTAATTTGTCCTTCATATATATCCATTCTAAGAAGGTTCCATGCATAAACCTCTTTAAATGACCTTGTTTGAGAAAGAAAAACAGGAATAGCCTTACTTTTGCGAGTTAAAGCCAAATTGGTATTTTTGCTATAAAATGAATTCCTTCAGTCAAAACAAGTTCAAACTAATTTGTCCTTCATATATATCCATTCTAAGAAGGTTCCATGCATAAACCTCTTTAAATGACCTTGTTTGAGAAAGAAAAACAGGAATAGCCTTCTTTTGCGGAATTAAGAAGAAATTCGGATTTTTGCTTATAAACACCAATTCCTTCAGTCAAAACAAGTTCAAACTAATTTGTCCTTCATATATATCAATTCTAAATAGGTTCCATGCGTAACCCTCTTTAAATGACCTTGTATGAGAAAGAAAAACAGGAATAGCCTTCTTTTGCGGTATGAAGACGAAATTGGGATTTATGCTTATAAACACCAATTCCTTCAGTCAAAACAAGTTCAAACTCCTATGTCCTTCATATATATCCATTCTAAGTAGGTTCCATGCATAAACCTCTTTAAATGACCTTGTTTGAGAAAGAAAAACAGGAATAGCCTTACTTTTGCGAGTTAAAGCCAAATTGGTATTTTTGCTATAAAATGAATTCCTTCAGTCAAAACAAGTTCAAACTAATTTGTCCTTCATATATATCCATTCTAAGAAGGTTCCATGCATAAACATCTTTAAATGACCTTGTTTGAGAAAGAAAAACAGGAATGGCCTTACTTTTGCGAGTTAAAGCCAAATTGGTAATTTTGCTATAAAATGAATTCCTTCAGTCAAAACAAGTTCAAACTAATTTGTCCTTCATATATATCAATTCTAAGTAGGTTCCATGCATAAACCTCTTTAAATGACCTTGTATGATAAAGAAAAACAGGAATAGCCTTCTTTTGCGAAATTAAGACGAAATTCGGATTTTTGCTTATAAACACCAATTCCTTCAGTCAAAACAAGTTCAAACTCCTATGTCCTTCATATATATCCATTCTAAGAAGGTTCCATGCATAAACCTCTTTAAATGACCTTGTTTGAGAAAGAAAAACAGGAATAGCCTTACTTCTGCGAGTTAAAGCCAAATTGGTATTGTTGCTATAAAATGAATTCCTTCAGTCAAAACAAGTTCAAACTAATTTGTCCTTCATATATATCCATTCTAAGAAGGTTCCATGCATAAACCTCTTTAAATGACCTTGTTTGAGAAAAAAAAACAGGAATAGCCTTACTTTTGCGAGTTAAAGCCAAATTGGTATTTTTGCTATAAAATGAATTCCTTCAGTCAAAACAAGTTCAAACTAATTTGTCCTTCATATATATCCATTCTAAGAAGGTTCCATGCATAAACCTCTTTAAATGACCTTTTTTGAGAAAGAAAAACAGGAATAGCCTTACTTTTGCGAGTTAAAGCCAAATTGGTATTTTTGCTATAAAATGAATTCCTTCAGTCAAAACAAGTTCAAACTAATTTGTCCTTCATATATATCAATTCTAAGTAGGTTCCATGCATAACCCTCTTTAAATGACCTTGTATGAGAAAGAAAAACAGGAATAGCCTTCTTTTGCGGAATTAAGACGAAATTCGGATTTTTGCTTATAAACACCAATTCCTTCAGTCAAAACAAGTTCAAACTCCTATGTCCTTCATATATATCCATTCTAAGAAGATTCCATGCATAAACCTCTTTAAATGACCTTGTTTGAGAAAGAAAAACAGGAATAGCCTTACTTTTGCGAGTTAAAGCCAAATTGGTATTTTTGCTATAAAATGAATTCCTTCAGTCAAAACAACTTTAAACTAATTTGTCCTTCATATATATCCATTCTAAGAAGGTTCCATGCATAAACCTCTTTAAATGACCTTGTTTGAGAAAGAAAAACAGGAATAGCCTTACTTTTGCGAGTTAAAGCCAAATTGGTATTTTTGCTAAAAAATGAATTCCTTCAGTCAAAACAAGTTCAAACTAATTTGTCCTTCATATATATCCATTCTAAGAAGGTTCCATGCATAAACCTCTTTAAATGACCTTGTTTGAGAAAGAAAAACAGGAATAGCCTTCTTTTGCGGAATTAAGACGAAATTCGGATTTTTGCTTATAAACACCAATTCCTTCAGTCAAAACAAGTTCAAACTCCTATGTCCTTCATATATATCCATTCTAAGAAGGTTCCATGCATAAACCTCTTTAAATGACCTTGTTTGAGAAAGAAAAACAGGAATAGCCTTACTTTTGCGAGTTAAAGCCAAATTGGTATTTTTGCTATAAAATGAATTCCTTCAGTCAAAACAAGTTCAAACTAATTTGTCCTTCATATATATCCATTCTAAGAAGGTTCCATGCATAAACCTCTTTAAATGACCTTGTTTGAGAAAGAAAAACAGGAATAGCCTTACTTTTGCGAGTTAAAGCCAAATTGGTATTTTTGCTATAAAATGAATTCCTTCAGTCAAAACAAGTTCAAACTAATTTGTCCTTCATATATATCCATTCTAAGAAGGTTCCATGCATAAACCTCTTTAAATGACCTTGTTTGAGAAAGAAAAACAGGAATAGCCTTCTTTTGCGGAATTAAGACGAAATTCGGATTTTTGCTTATAAACACCAATTCCTTCAGTCAAAACAAGTTCAAACTAATTTGTCCTTCATATATATCCATTCTAAGAAGGTTCCATGCATAAACCTCTTTAAATGACCTTGTTTGAGAAAGAAAAACAGGAATAGCCTTACTTTTGCGAGTTAAAGCCAAATTGGTATTTTTGCTATAAAATGAATTCCTTCAGTCAAAACAAGTTCAAACTAATTTGTCCTTCATATATATCCATTCTAAGAAGGTTCCATGCATAAACCTCTTTAAATGACCTTGTTTGAGAAAGAAAAACAGGAATAGCCTTCTTTTGCGGAATTAAGACGAAATTGGGATTTTTGCTTATAAACACCAATTCCTTCAGTCAAAACAAGTTCAAACTCCTATGTCCTTCATATATATCCATTCTAAGAAGGTTCCATGCATAAACCTCTTTAAATGACCTTTTTTGAGAAAGAAAAACAGGAATAGCCTTACTTTTGCGAGTTAAAGCCAAATTGGTATTTTTGCTATAAAATGAATTCCTTCAGTCAAAACAACTTTAAACTAATTTGTCCTTCATATATATCCATTCTAAGAAGGTTCCATGCATAAACCTCTTTAAATGACCTTGTTTGAGAAAGAAAAACAGGAATAGCCTTCTTTTGCGGAATTAAGACGAAATTCGGATTTTTGCTTATAAACACCAATTCCTTCAGTCAAAACAAGTTCAAACTCCTATGTCCTTCATATATATCCATTCTAAGAAGGTTCCATGCATAAACCTCTTTAAATGACCTTGTTTGAGAAAGAAAAACAGGAATAGCCTTACTTTTGCGAGTTAAAGCCAAATTGGTATTTTTGCTATAAAATGAATTCCTTCAGTCAAAACAAGTTCAAACTAATTTGTCCTTCATATATATCCATTCTAAGAAGGTTCCATGCATAAACCTCTTTAAATGACCTTGTTTGAGAAAGAAAAACAGGAATGGCCTTCTTTTGCGGAATTAAGACGAAATTCGGATTTTTGCTTATAAACACCAATTCCTTCAGTCAAAACAAGTTCAAACTAATTTGTCCTTCATATATATCCATTCTAAGAAGGTTCCATGCATAAACCTCTTTAAATGACCTTGTTTGAGAAAGAAAAACAGGAATAGCCTTACTTTTGCGAGTTAAAGCCAAATTGGTATTTTTGCTATAAAATGAATTCCTTCAGTCAAAACAAGTTCAAACTAATTTGTCCTTCATATATATCAATTCTAAATAGGTTCCATGCATAACCCTCTTTAAATGACCTTGTATGAGAAAGAAAAACAGGAATAGCCTTCTTTTGCGGTATGAAGACGAAATTGGGATTTTTGCTTATAAACACCAATTCCTTTAGTCAAAACAAGTTCAAACTCCTATGTCCTTCATATATATCCATTCTAAGAAGGTTCCATGCATAAACCTCTTTAAATGACCTTGTTTGAGAAAGAAAAACAGGAATAGCCTTACTTTTGCGAGTTAAAGCCAAATTGGTATTTTTGCTATAAAATGAATTCCTTCAGTCAAAACAAGTTCAAACTAATTCGTCCTTCATATATATCCATTCTAAGAAGGTTCCATGCATAAACCTCTTTAAATGACCTTGTTTGAGAAAGAAAAACAGGAATAGCCTTCTTTTGCGGAATTAAGACGAAATTCGGATTTTTGCTTATAAACACCAATTCCTTCAGTCAAAACAAGTTCAAACTAATTTGTCCTTCATATATATCCATTCTAAGAAGGTTCCATGCATAAATCTCTTTAAATGACCTTTTTTGAGAAAGAAAAACAGGAATAGCCTTACTTTTGCGAGTTAAAGCCAAATTGGTATTTTTGCTATAAAATGAATTCCTTCAGTCAAAACAAGTTCAAACTAATTTGTCCTTCATATATATCAATTCTAAGTAGGTTCCATGCATAACCCTCTTTAAATGACCTTGTATGAGAAAGAAAAACAGGAATAGCCTTCTTTTGCGGAATTAAGACGAAATTCGGATTTTTGCTTATAAACACCAATTCCTTCAGTCAAAACAAGTTCAAACTCCTATGTCCTTCATATATATCCATTCTAAGAAGGTTCCATGCATAAACCTCTTTAAATGACCTTGTTTGAGAAAGAAAAACAGGAATAGCCTTACTTTTGCGAGTTAAAGCCAAATTGGTATTTTTGCTATAAAATGAATTCCTTCAGTCAAAACAAGTTCAAACTAATTTGTCCTTCATATATATCCATTCTAAGAAGGTTCCATGCATAAACCTCTTTAAATGACCTTGTTTGAGAAAGAAAAACAGGAATAGCCTTACTTTTGCGAGTTAAAGCCAAATTGGTATTTTTGCTATAAAATGAATTCCTTCAGTCAAAACAAGTTCAAACTAATTTGTCCTTCATATATATCCATTCTAAGAAGGTTCCATGCATAAACCTCTTTAAATGACCTTGTTTGAGAAAGAAAAACAGGAATAGCCTTCTTTTGCGGAATTAAGACGAAATTCGGATTTTTGCTTATAAACACCAATTCCTTCAGTCAAAACAAGTTCAAACTAATTTGTCCTTCATATATATCCATTCTAAGAAGGTTCCATGCATAAACCTCTTTAAATGACCTTGTTTGAGAAAGAAAAACAGGAATAGCCTTACTTTTGCGAGTTAAAGCCAAATTGGTATTTTTGCTATAAAATGAATTCCTTCAGTCAAAACAAGTTCAAACTAATTTGTCCTTCATATATATCCATTCTAAGAAGGTTCCATGCATAAACCTCTTTAAATGACCTTGTTTGAGAAAGAAAAACAGGAATAGCCTTACTTTTGCGAGTTAAAGCCAAATTGGTATTTTTGCTATAAAATGAATTCCTTCAGTCAAAACAAGTTCAAACTAATTTGTCCTTCATATATATCCATTCTAAGAAGGTTCCATGCATAAACCTCTTTAAATGACCTTGTTTGAGAAAGAAAAACAGGAATAGCCTTCTTTTGCGGAATTAAGACGAAATTCGGATTTTTGCTTATAAACACCAATTCCTTCAGTCAAAACAAGTTCAAACTAATTTGTCCTTCATATATATCCATTCTAAGAAGGTTCCATGCATAAACCTCTTTAAATGACCTTGTTTGAGAAAGAAAAACAGGAATAGCCTTACTTTTGCGAGTTAAAGCCAAATTGGTATTTTTGCTATAAAATGAATTCCTTCAGTCAAAACAAGTTCAAACTAATTTGTCCTTCATATATATCCATTCTAAGAAGGTTCCATGCATAAACCTCTTTAAATGACCTTGTTTGAGAAAGAAAAACAGGAATAGCCTTCTTTTGCGGAATTAAGACGAAATTGGGATTTTTGCTTATAAACACCAATTCCTTCAGTCAAAACAAGTTCAAACTCCTATGTCCTTCATATATATCCATTCTAAGAAGGTTCCATGCATAAACCTCTTTAAATGACCTTGTTTGAGAAAGAAAAACAGGAATAGCCTTCTTTTGCGGAATTAAGACGAAATTGGGATTTTTGCTTATAAACACCAATTCCTTCAGTCAAAACAAGTTCAAACTCCTATGTCCTTCATATATATCCATTCTAAGAAGGTTCCATGCATAAACCTCTTTAAATGACCTTTTTTGAGAAAGAAAAACAGGAATAGCCTTACTTTTGCGAGTTAAAGCCAAATTGGTATTTTTGCTATAAAATGAATTCCTTCAGTCAAAACAAGTTCAAACTAATTTGTCCTTCATATATATCAATTCTAAGTAGGTTCCATGCATAACCCTCTTTAAATGACCTTGTATGAGAAAGAAAAACAGGAATAGCCTTCTTTTGCGGAATTAAGACGAAATTCGGATTTTTGCTTATAAACACCAATTCCTTCAGTCAAAACAAGTTCAAACTCCTATGTCCTTCATATATATCCATTCTAAGAAGGTTCCATGCATAAACCTCTTTAAATGACCTTGTTTGAGAAAGAAAAACAGGAATAGCCTTACTTTTGCGAGTTAAAGCCAAATTGGTATTTTTGCTATAAAATGAATTCCTTCAGTCAAAACAACTTTAAACTAATTTGTCCTTCATATATATCCATTCTAAGAAGGTTCCATGCATAAACCTCTTTAAATGACCTTGTTTGAGAAAGAAAAACAGGAATAGCCTTACTTTTGCGAGTTAAAGCCAAATTG
Source organism: Odontesthes bonariensis (assembly GCF_027942865.1). Lineage (NCBI taxonomy): Eukaryota > Metazoa > Chordata > Actinopteri > Atheriniformes > Atherinopsidae > Odontesthes > Odontesthes bonariensis. The sequence continues at coordinate 28,980,975 of NC_134524.1, read as the reverse complement.
GTATTTTTGCTATAAAATGAATTCCTTCAGTCAAAACAAGTTCAAACTAATTTGTCCTTCATGTATATCAATTCTAAGTAGGTTCCATGCATAAACCTCTTTAAATAACCTTGTATGATAAAGAAAAACAGGAATAGCCTTCTTTTGGGGAATTAAGACGAAATTGGGATTTTTGCTTATAAACACCAATTCCTTCAGTCAAAACAAGTTCAAACTAATTTGTCCTTCATATATATCCATTCTAAGAAGGTTCCATGCATAAACATCTTTAAATGACCTTGTTTGAGAAAGAAAAAAAGGAATAGCCTTACTTTTGCGAGTTAAAGCCAAATTGGTATTTTTGCTATAAAATGAATTCCTTCAGTCAAAACAAGTTCAAACTAATTTGTCCTTCATATATATCCATTCTAAGAAGGTTCCATGCATAAACATCTTTAAATGACCTTGTTTGAGAAAGAAAAAAAGGAATAGCCTTACTTTTGCGAGTTAAAGCCAAATTGGTATTTTTGCTATAAAATGAATTCCTTCAGTCAAAACAAGTTCAAACTAATTTGTCCTTCATATATATCAATTCTAAGTAGGTTCCATGCATAAACCTCTTTAAATGACCTTGTATGATAAAGAAAAACAGGAATAGCCTTCTTTTGCGAAATTAAGACGAAATTCGGATTTTTGCTTATAAACACCTATTCCTTCAGTCAAAACAAGTTCAAACTCCTATGTCCTTCATATATATCCATTCTAAGAAGGTTCCATGCATAAACCTCTTTAAATGACCTTGTTTGAGAAAGAAAAACAGGAATAGCCTTACTTTTGCGAGTTAAAGCCAAATTGGTATTTTTGCTATAAAATGAATTCCTTCAGTCAAAACAAGTTCAAACTAATTTGTCCTTCATATATATCCATTCTAAGAAGGTTCCATGCATAAACCTCTTTAAATGACCTTGTTTGAGAAAGAAAAACAGGAATAGCCTTCTTTTGCGGAATTAAGACGAAATTCGGATTTTTGCTTATAAACACCAATTCCTTCAGTCAAAACAAGTTCAAACTAATTTGTCCTTCATATATATCAATTCTAAATAGGTTCCATGCATAACCCTCTTTAAATGACCTTGTATGAGAAAGAAAAACAGGAATAGCCTTCTTTTGCGGTATGAAGACGAAATTGGGATTTTTGCTTATAAACACCAATTCCTTCAGTCAAAACAAGTTCAAACTCCTATGTCCTTCATATATATCCATTCTAAGAAGGTTCCATGCATAAACCTCTTTAAATGACCTTGTTTGAGAAAGAAAAACAGGAATAGCCTTACTTTTGCGAGTTAAAGCCAAATTGGTATTTTTGCTATAAAATGAATTCCTTCAGTCAAAACAAGTTCAAACTAATTTGTCCTTCATATATATCCATTCTAAGAAGGTTCCATGCATAAACATCTTTAAATGACCTTGTTTGAGAAAGAAAAACAGGAATGGCCTTACTTTTGCGAGTTAAAGCCAAATTGGTAATTTTGCTATAAAATGAATTCCTTCAGTCAAAACAAGTTCAAACTAATTTGTCCTTCATATATATCAATTCTAAGTAGGTTCCATGCATAAACCTCTTTAAATGACCTTGTATGATAAAGAAAAACAGGAATAGCCTTCTTTTGCGAAATTAAGACGAAATTCGGATTTTTGCTTATAAACACCAATTCCTTCAGTCAAAACAAGTTCAAACTCCTATGTCCTTCATATATATCCATTCTAAGAAGGTTCCATGCATAAACCTCTTTAAATGACCTTGTTTGAGAAAGAAAAACAGGAATAGCCTTACTTTTGCGAGTTCAAGCCAAATTGGTATTGTTGCTATAAAATGAATTCCTTCAGTCAAAACAAGTTCAAACTAATTTGTCCGTCATATATATCCATTCTAAGAAGGTTCCATGCATAAACCTCTTTAAATGACCTTGTTTGAGAAAAAAAAACAGGAATAGACTTACTTTTGCGAGTTAAAGCCAAATTGGTATTTTTGCTATAAAATGAATTCCTTCAGTCAAAACAAGTTCAAACTAATTTGTCCTTCATATATATCCATTCTAAGAAGGTTCCATGCATAAACCTCTTTAAATGACCTTGTTTGAGAAAGAAAAACAGGAATAGCCTTACTTTTGCGAGTTAAAGCCAAATTGGTATTTTTGCTATAAAATGAATTCCTTCAGTCAAAACAAGTTCAAACTAATTTGTCCTTCATATATATCCATTCTAAGAAGGTTCCATGCATAAACCTCTTTAAATGACCTTGTTTGAGAAAGAAAAACAGGAATAGCCTTACTTTTGCGAGTTAAAGCCAAATTGGTATTTTTGCTATAAAATGAATTCCTTCAGTCAAAACAAGTTCAAACTAATTTGTCCTTCATATATATCCATTCTAAGAAGGTTCCATGCATAAACCTCTTTAAATGACCTTGTTTGAGAAAGAAAAACAGGAATAGCCTTCTTTTGCGGAATTAAGACGAAATTCGGATTTTTGCTTATAAACACCAATTCCTTCAGTCAAAACAAGTTCAAACTAATTTGTCCTTCATATATATCCATTCTAAGAAGGTTCCATGCATAAACCTCTTTAAATGACCTTGTTTGAGAAAGAAAAACAGGAATAGCCTTACTTTTGCGAGTTAAAGCCAAATTGGTATTTTTGCTATAAAATGAATTCCTTCAGTCAAAACAAGTTCAAACTAATTTGTCCTTCATATATATCCATTCTAAGAAGGTTCCATGCATAAACCTCTTTAAATGACCTTGTTTGAGAAAGAAAAACAGGAATAGCCTTCTTTTGCGGAATTAAGACGAAATTGGGATTTTTGCTTATAAACACCAATTCCTTCAGTCAAAACAAGTTCAAACTCCTATGTCCTTCATATATATCCATTCTAAGAAGGTTCCATGCATAAACCTCTTTAAATGACCTTGTTTGAGAAAGAAAAACAGGAATAGCCTTCTTTTGCGGAATTAAGACGAAATTCGGATTTTTGCTTATAAACACCAATTCCTTCAGTCAAAACAAGTTCAAACTCCTATGTCCTTCATATATATCCATTCTAAGAAGGTTCCATGCATAAACCTCTTTAAATGACCTTTTTTGAGAAAGAAAAACAGGAATAGCCTTACTTTTGCGAGTTAAAGCCAAATTGGTATTTTTGCTATAAAATGAATTCCTTCAGTCAAAACAAGTTCAAACTAATTTGTCCTTCATATATATCAATTCTAAGTAGGTTCCATGCATAACCCTCTTTAAATGACCTTGTATGAGAAAGAAAAACAGGAATAGCCTTCTTTTGCGGAATTAAGACGAAATTCGGATTTTTGCTTATAAACACCAATTCCTTCAGTCAAAACAAGTTCAAACTCCTATGTCCTTCATATATATCCATTCTAAGAAGGTTCCATGCATAAACCTCTTTAAATGACCTTGTTTGAGAAAGAAAAACAGGAATAGCCTTACTTTTGCGAGTTAAAGCCAAATTGGTATTTTTGCTATAAAATGAATTCCTTCAGTCAAAACAACTTTAAACTAATTTGTCCTTCATATATATCCATTCTAAGAAGGTTCCATGCATAAACCTCTTTAAATGACCTTGTTTGAGAAAGAAAAACAGGAATAGCCTTACTTTTGCGAGTTAAAGCCAAATTGGTATTTTTGCTATAAAATGAATTCCTTCAGTCAAAACAAGTTCAAACTAATTTGTCCTTCATGTATATCAATTCTAAGTAGGTTCCATGCATAAACCTCTTTAAATGACCTTGTATGATAAAGAAAAACAGGAATAGCCTTCTTTTGGGGAATTAAGACGAAATTGGGATTTTTGCTTATAAACACCAATTCCTTCAGTCAAAACAAGTTCAAACTAATTTGTCCTTCATATATATCCATTCTAAGAAGGTTCCATGCATAAACATCTTTAAATGACCTTGTTTGAGAAAGAAAAAAAGGAATAGCCTTACTTTTGCGAGTTAAAGCCAAATTGGTATTTTTGCTATAAAATGAATTCCTTCAGTCAAAACAAGTTCAAACTAATTTGTCCTTCATATATATCCATTCTAAGAAGGTTCCATGCATAAACATCTTTAAATGACCTTGTTTGAGAAAGAAAAAAAGGAATAGCCTTACTTTTGCGAGTTAAAGCCAAATTGGTATTTTTGCTATAAAATGAATTCCTTCAGTCAAAACAAGTTCAAACTAATTTGTCCTTCATATATATCAATTCTAAGTAGGTTCCATGCATAAACCTCTTTAAATGACCTTGTATGATAAAGAAAAACAGGAATAGCCTTCTTTTGCGAAATTAAGACGAAATTCGGATTTTTGCTTATAAACACCTATTCCTTCAGTCAAAACAAGTTCAAACTCCTATGTCCTTCATATATATCCATTCTAAGAAGGTTCCATGCATAAACCTCTTTAAATGACCTTGTTTGAGAAAGAAAAACAGGAATAGCCTTACTTTTGCGAGTTAAAGCCAAATTGGTATTTTTGCTATAAAATGAATTCCTTCAGTCAAAACAAGTTCAAACTAATTTGTCCTTCATATATATCCATTCTAAGAAGGTTCCATGCATAAACCTCTTTAAATGACCTTGTTTGAGAAAGAAAAACAGGAATAGCCTTACTTTTGCGAGTTAAAGCCAAATTGGTATTTTTGCTATAAAATGAATTCCTTCAGTCAAAACAAGTTCAAACTAATTTGTCCTTCATATATATCCATTCTAAGAAGGTTCCATGCATAAACCTCTTTAAATGACCTTGTTTGAGAAAGAAAAACAGGAATAGCCTTCTTTTGCGGAATTAAGACGAAATTGGGATTTTTGCTTATAAACACCAATTCCTTCAGTCAAAACAAGTTCAAACTAATTTGTCCTTCATATATATCCATTCTAAGAAGGTTCCATGCATAAACATCTTTAAATGACCTTGTTTGAGAAAGAAAAAAAGGAATAGCCTTACTTTTGCGAGTTAAAGCCAAATTGGTATTTTTGCTATAAAATGAATTCCTTCAGTCAAAACAAGTTCAAACTAATTTGTCCTTCATATATATCCATTCTAAGAAGGTTCCATGCATAAACATCTTTAAATGACCTTGTTTGAGAAAGAAAAAAAGGAATAGCCTTACTTTTGCGAGTTAAAGCCAAATTGGTATTTTTGCTATAAAATGAATTCCTTCAGTCAAAACAAGTTCAAACTAATTTGTCCTTCATATATATCCATTCTAAGAAGGTTCCATGCATAAACATCTTTAAATGACCTTGTTTGAGAAAGAAAAAAAGGAATAGCCTTACTTTTGCGAGTTAAAGCCAAATTGGTATTTTTGCTATAAAATGAATTCCTTCAGTCAAAACAAGTTCAAACTAATTTGTCCTTCATATATATCAATTCTAAGTAGGTTCCATGCATAAACCTCTTTAAATGACCTTGTATGATAAAGAAAAACAGGAATAGCCTTCTTTTGCGAAATTAAGACGAAATTCGGATTTTTGCTTATAAACACCTATTCCTTCAGTCAAAACAAGTTCAAACTCCTATGTCCTTCATATATATCCATTCTAAGAAGGTTCCATGCATAAACCTCTTTAAATGACCTTGTTTGAGAAAGAAAAACAGGAATAGCCTTACTTTTGCGAGTTAAAGCCAAATTGGTATTTTTGCTATAAAATGAATTCCTTCAGTCAAAACAAGTTCAAACTAATTTGTCCTTCATATATATCCATTCTAAGAAGGTTCCATGCATAAACCTCTTTAAATGACCTTGTTTGAGAAAGAAAAACAGGAATAGCCTTACTTTTGCGAGTTAAAGCCAAATTGGTATTTTTGCTATAAAATGAATTCCTTCAGTCAAAACAAGTTCAAACTAATTTGTCCTTCATATATATCCATTCTAAGAAGGTTCCATGCATAAACCTCTTTAAATGACCTTGTTTGAGAAAGAAAAACAGGAATAGCCTTCTTTTGCGGAATTAAGACGAAATTCGGATTTTTGCTTATAAACACCAATTCCTTCAGTCAAAACAAGTTCAAACTAATTTGTCCTTCATATATATCAATTCTAAATAGGTTCCATGCATAACCCTCTTTAAATGACCTTGTATGAGAAAGAAAAACAGGAATAGCCTTCTTTTGCGGTATGAAGACGAAATTGGGATTTTTGCTTATAAACACCAATTCCTTCAGTCAAAACAAGTTCAAACTCCTATGTCCTTCATATATATCCATTCTAAGAAGGTTCCATGCATAAACCTCTTTAAATGACCTTTTTTGAGAAAGAAAAACAGGAATAGCCTTACTTTTGCGAGTTAAAGCCAAATTGGTATTTTTGCTATAAAATGAATTCCTTCAGTCAAAACAAGTTCAAACTAATTTGTCCTTCATATATATCAATTCTAAGTAGGTTCCATGCATAACCCTCTTTAAATGACCTTGTATGAGAAAGAAAAACAGGAATAGCCTTCTTTTGCGGAATTAAGACGAAATTCGGATTTTTGCTTATAAACACCAATTCCTTCAGTCAAAACAAGTTCAAACTCCTTTGTCCTTCATATATATCCATTCTAAGAAGGTTCCATGCATAAACCTCTTTAAATGACCTTGTTTGAGAAAGAAAAACAGGAATAGCCTTACTTTTGCGAGTTAAAGCCAAATTGGTATTTTTGCTATAAAATGAATTCCTTCAGTCAAAACAACTTTAAACTAATTTGTCCTTCATATATATACATTCTAAGAAGGTTCCATGCATAAACCTCTTTAAATGACTTTGTTTGAGAAAGAAAAACAGGAATAGCCTTACTTTTGCGAGTTAAAGCCAAATTGGTATTTTTGCTATAAAATGAATTCCTTCAGTCAAAACAAGTTCAAACTAATTTGTCCTTCATATATATCCATTCTAAGAAGGTTCCATGCATAAACCTCTTTAAATGACCTTGTTTGAGAAAGAAAAACAGGAATAGCCTTCTTTTGCGGAATTAAGACGAAATTCGGATTTTTGCTTATAAACACCAATTCCTTCAGTCAAAACAAGTTCAAACTCCTATGTCCTTCATATATATCCATTCTAAGAAGGTTCCATGCATAAACCTCTTTAAATGACCTTGTTTGAGAAAGAAAAACAGGAATAGCCTTACTTTTGCGAGTTAAAGCCAAATTGGTATTTTTGCTATAAAATGAATTCCTTCAGTCAAAACAAGTTCAAACTAATTTGTCCTTCATATATATCCATTCTAAGAAGGTTCCATGCATAAACCTCTTTAAATGACCTTGTTTGAGAAAGAAAAACAGGAATAGCCTTACTTTTGCGAGTTAAAGCCAAATTGGTATTTTTGCTATAAAATGAATTCCTTCAGTCAAAACAACTTTAAACTAATTTGTCCTTCATATATATCCATTCTAAGAAGGTTCCATGCATAAACCTCTTTAAATGACCTTGTTTGAGAAAGAAAAACAGGAATAGCCTTACTTTTGCGAGTTAAAGCCAAATTGGTATTTTTGCTATAAAATGAATTCCTTCAGTCAAAACAAGTTCAAACTAATTTGTCCTTCATATATATCCATTCTAAGAAGGTTCCATGCATAAACCTCTTTAAATGACCTTGTTTGAGAAAGAAAAACAGGAATAGCCTTCTTTTGCGGAATTAAGACGAAATTCGGATTTTTGCTTATAAACACCAATTCCTTCAGTCAAAACAAGTTCAAACTAATTTGTCCTTCATATATATCCATTCTAAGAAGGTTCCATGCATAAACCTCTTTAAATGACCTTGTTTGAGAAAGAAAAACAGGAATAGCCTTACTTTTGCGAGTTAAAGCCAAATTGGTATTTTTGCTATAAAATGAATTCCTTCAGTCAAAACAAGTTCAAACTAATTTGTCCTTCATATATATCAATTCTAAATAGGTTCCATGCATAACCCTCTTTAAATGACCTTGTATGAGAAAGAAAAACAGGAATAGCCTTCTTTTGCGGTATGAAGACGAAATTGGGATTTTTGCTTATAAACACCAATTCCTTCAGTCAAAACAAGTTCAAACTCCTATGTCCTTCATATATATCCATTCTAAGAAGGTTCCATGCATAAACCTCTTTAAATGACCTTGTTTGAGAAAGAAAAACAGGAATAGCCTTACTTTTGCGAGTTAAAGCCAAATTGGTATTTTTGCTATAAAATGAATTCCTTCAGTCAAAACAAGTTCAAACTAATTTGTCCTTCATATATATCAATTCTAAATAGGTTCCATGCATAACCCTCTTTAAATGACCTTGTATGAGAAAGAAAAACAGGAATAGCCTTCTTTTGCGGTATGAAGACGAAATTGGGATTTTTGCTTATAAACACCAATTCCTTCAGTCAAAACAAGTTCAAACTCCTATGTCCTTCATATATATCCATTCTAAGAAGGTTCCATGCATAAACCTCTTTAAATGACCTTTTTTGAGAAAGAAAAACAGGAATAGCCTTACTTTTGCGAGTTAAAGCCAAATTGGTATTTTTGCTATAAAATGAATTCCTTCAGTCAAAACAAGTTCAAACTAATTTGTCCTTCATATATATCAATTCTAAGTAGGTTCCATGCATAACCCTCTTTAAATGACCTTGTATGAGAAAGAAAAACAGGAATAGCCTTCTTTTGCGGAATTAAGACGAAATTCGGATTTTTGCTTATAAACACCAATTCCTTCAGTCAAAACAAGTTCAAACTCCTATGTCCTTCATATATATCCATTCTAAGAAGGTTCCATGCATAAACCTCTTTAAATGACCTTTTTTGAGAAAGAAAAACAGGAATAGCCTTACTTTTGCGAGTTAAAGCCAAATTGGTATTTTTGCTATAAAATGAATTCCTTCAGTCAAAACAAGTTCAAACTAATTTGTCCCTCATATATATCCATTCTAAGAAGGTTCCATGCATAAACCTCTTTAAATGACCTTGTTTGAGAAAGAAAAACAGGAATAGCCTTACTTTTGCGAGTTAAAGCCAAATTGGTATTTTTGCTATAAAATGAATTCCTTCAGTCAAAACAAGTTCAAACTAATTTGTCCTTCATATATATCCATTCTAAGAAGGTTCCATGCATAAACCTCTTTAAATGACCTTGTTTGAGAAAGAAAAACAGGAATAGCCTTCTTTTGCGGAATTAAGACGAAATTCGGATTTTTGCTTATAAACACCAATTCCTTCAGTCAAAACAAGTTCAAACTAATTTGTCCTTCATATATATCCATTCTAAGAAGGTTCCATGCATAAACCTCTTTAAATGACCTTGTTTGAGAAAGAAAAACAGGAATAGCCTTACTTTTGCGAGTTAAAGCCAAATTGGTATTTTTGCTATAAAATGAATTCCTTCAGTCAAAACAAGTTCAAACTAATTTGTCCTTCATATATATCAATTCTAAATAGGTTCCATGCATAACCCTCTTTAAATGACCTTGTATGAGAAAGAAAAACAGGAATAGCCTTCTTTTGCGGTATGAAGACGAAATTGGGATTTTTGCTTATAAACACCAATTCCTTCAGTCAAAACAAGTTCAAACTCCTACGTCCTTCATATATATCCATTCTAAGAAGGTTCCATGCATAAACCTCTTTAAATGACCTTTTTTGAGAAAGAAAAACAGGAATAGCCTTACTTTTGCGAGTTAAAGCCAAATTGGTATTTTTGCTATAAAATGAATTCCTTCAGTCAAAACAAGTTCAAACTAATTTGTCCTTCATATATATCAATTCTAAGTAGGTTCCATGCATAACCCTCTTTAAATGACCTTGTATGAGAAAGAAAAACAGGAATAGCCTTCTTTTGCGGAATTAAGACGAAATTCGGATTTTTGCTTATAAACACCAATTCCTTCAGTCAAAACAAGTTCAAACTCCTATGTCCTTCATATATATCCATTCTAAGAAGGTTCCATGCATAAACCTCTTTAAATGACCTTGTTTGAGAAAGAAAAACAGGAATAGCCTTACTTTTGCGAGTTAAAGCCAAATTGGTATTTTTGCTATAAAATGAATTCCTTCAGTCAAAACAAGTTCAAACTAATTTGTCCTTCATATATATCCATTCTAAGAAGGTTCCATGCATAAACCTCTTTAAATGACCTTGTTTGAGAAAGAAAAACAGGAATAGCCTTCTTTTGCGGAATTAAGACGAAATTCGGATTTTTGCTTATAAACACCAATTCCTTCAGTCAAAACAAGTTCAAACTCCTATGTCCTTCATATATATCCATTCTAAGAAGGTTCCATGCATAAACCTCTTTAAATGACCTTGTTTGAGAAAGAAAAACAGGAATAGCCTTACTTTTGCGAGTTAAAGCCAAATTGGTATTTTTGCTATAAAATGAATTCCTTCAGTCAAAACAAGTTCAAACTAATTTGTCCTTCATATATATCAATTCTAAATAGGTTCCATGCATAACCCTCTTTAAATGACCTTGTATGAGAAAGAAAAACAGGAATAGCCTTCTTTTGCGGTATGAAGACGAAATTGGGATTTTTGCTTATAAACACCAATTCCTTCAGTCAAAACAAGTTCAAACTCCTATGTCCTTCATATATATCCATTCTAAGAAGGTTCCATGCATAAACCTCTTTAAATGACCTTTTTTGAGAAAGAAAAACAGGAATAGCCTTACTTTTGCGAGTTAAAGCCAAATTGGTATTTTTGCTATAAAATGAATTCCTTCAGTCAAAACAAGTTCAAACTAATTTGTCCTTCATATATATCAATTCTAAGTAGGTTCCATGCATAACCCTCTTTAAATGACCTTGTATGAGAAAGAAAAACAGGAATAGCCTTCTTTTGCGGAATTAAGACGAAATTCGGATTTTTGCTTATAAACACCAATTCCTTCAGTCAAAACAAGTTCAAACTCCTATGTCCTTCATATATATCCATTCTAAGAAGGTTCCATTCATAAACCTCTTTAAATGACCTTGTTTGAGAAAGAAAAACAGGAATAGCCTTACTTTTGCGAGTTAAAGCCAAATTGGTATTTTTGCTATAAAATGAATTCCTTCAGTCAAAACAACTTTAAACTAATTTGTCCTTCATATATATCCATTCTAAGAAGGTTCCATGCATAAACCTCTTTAAATGACCTTGTTTGAGAAAGAAAAACAGGAATAGCCTTACTTTTGCGAGTTAAAGCCAAATTGGTATTGTTGCTATAAAATGAATTCCTTCAGTCAAAACAAGTTCAAACTAATTTGTCCTTCATATATATCCATTCTAAGAAGGTTCCATGCATAAACCTCTTTAAATGACCTTGTTTGAGAAAGAAAAACAGGAATAGCCTTCTTTTGCGGAATTAAGACGAAATTCGGATTTTTGCTTATAAACACCAATTCCTTCAGTCAAAACAAGTTCAAACTCCTATGTCCTTCATATATATCCATTCTAAGAAGGTTCCATGCATAAACCTCTTTAAATGACCTTTTTTGAGAAAGAAAAACAGGAATAGCCTTACTTTTGCGAGTTAAAGCCAAATTGGTATTGTTGCTATAAAATGAATTCCTTCAGTCAAAACAAGTTCAAACTAATTTGTCCTTCATATATATCAATTCTAAGTAGGTTCCATGCATAACCCTCTTTAAATGACCTTGTATGAGAAAGAAAAACAGGAATAGCCTTCTTTTGCGGAATTAAGACGAAATTCGGATTTTTGCTTATAAACACCAATTCCTTCAGTCAAAACAAGTTCAAACTCCTATGTCCTTCATATATATCCATTCTAAGAAGGTTCCATGCATAAACCTCTTTAAATGACCTTGTTTGAGAAAGAAAAACAGGAATAGCCTTACTTTTGCGAGTTAAAGCCAAATTGGTATTTTTGCTATAAAATGAATTCCTTCAGTCAAAACAAGTTCAAACTAATTTGTCCTTCATATATATCCATTCTAAGAAGGTTCCATGCATAAACCTCTTTAAATGACCTTGTTTGAGAAAGAAAAACAGGAATAGCCTTCTTTTGCGGAATTAAGACGAAATTCGGATTTTTGCTTATAAACACCAATTCCTTCAGTCAAAACAAGTTCAAACTCCTATGTCCTTCATATATATCCATTCTAAGAAGGTTCCATGCATAAACCTCTTTAAATGACCTTTTTTGAGAAAGAAAAACAGGAATAGCCTTACTTTTGCGAGTTAAAGCCAAATTGGTATTTTTGCTATAAAATGAATTCCTTCAGTCAAAACAAGTTCAAACTAATTTGTCCTTCATATATATCAATTCTAAGTAGGTTCCATGCATAACCCTCTTTAAATGACCTTGTATGAGAATGAAAAACAGGAATAGCCTTCTTTTGCGGAATTAAGACGAAATTCGGATATTTGCTTATAAACACCAATTCCTTCAGTCAAAACAAGTTCAAACTCCTATGTCCTTCATATATATCCATTCTAAGAAGGTTCCATGCATAAACCTCTTTAAATGACCTTGTTTGAGAAAGAAAAACAGGAATAGCCTCACTTTTGCGAGTTAAAGCCAAATTGGTATTTTTGCTATAAAATGAATTCCTTCAGTCAAAACAAGTTCAAACTAATTTGTCCTTCATATATATCAATTCTAAGTAGGTTCCATGCATAACCCTCTTTAAATGACCTTGTATGAGAATGAAAAACAGGAATAGCCTTCTTTTGCGGAATTAAGACGAAATTCGGATATTTGCTTATAAACACCAATTCCTTCAGTCAAAACAAGTTCAAACTCCTATGTCCTTCATATATATCCATTCTAAGAAGGTTCCATGCATAAACCTCTTTAAATGACCTTGTTTGAGAAAGAAAAACAGGAATAGCCTTAGTTTTGCGAGTTAAAGCCAAATTGGTATTTTTGCTATAAAATGAATTCCTTCAGTCAAAACAAGTTCAAACTAATTTGTCCTTCATATATATCCATTCTAAGACGGTTCCATGCATAAACCTCTTTAAATGACCTTGTTTGAGAAAGAAAAACAGGAATAGCCTTACTTTTGCGAGTTAAAGCCAAATTGGTATTTTTGCTATAAAATGAATTCCTTCAGTCAAAACAAGTTCAAACTAATTTGTCCTTCATATATATCAATTCTAAATAGGTTCCATGCATAACCCTCTTTAAATGACCTTGTATGAGAAAGAAAAAATGGAATAGCCTTCTTTTGCGGTATGAAGACGAAATTGGGATTTTTGCTTATAAACACCAATTCCTTCAGTCAAAACAAGTTCAAACTCCTATGTCCTTCATATATATCCATTCTAAGAAGGTTCCATGCATAAACCTCTTTAAATGACCTTTTTTGAGAAAGAAAAACAGGAATAGCCTTACTTTTGCGAGTTAAAGCCAAATTGGTATTTTTGCTATAAAATGAATTCCTTCAGTCAAAACAAGTTCAAACTAATTTGTCCTTCATATATATCAATTCTAAGTAGGTTCCATGCATAACCCTCTTTAAATGACCTTGTATGAGAAAGAAAAACAGGAATAGCCTTCTTTTGCGGAATTAAGACGAAATTCGGATTTTTGCTTATAAACACCAATTCCTTCAGTCAAAACAAGTTCAAACTCCTATGTCCTTCATATATATCCATTCTAAGAAGGTTCCATGCATAAACCTCTTTAAATGACCTTGTTTGAGAAAGAAAAACAGGAATAGCCTTACTTTTGCGAATTAAAGCCAAATTGGTATTTTTGCTATAAAATGAATTCCTTCAGTCAAAACAAGTTCAAACTAATTTGTCCTTCATATATATCCATTCTAAGAAGGTTCCATGCATAAACCTCTTTAAATGACCTTGTTTGAGAAAGAAAAACAGGAATAGCCTTACTTTTGCGAGTTAAAGCCAAATTGGTATTTTTGCTATAAAAAGAATTCATTCAGTCAAAACAAGTTCAAACTAATTTGTCCTTCATATATATCCATTCTAAGAAGGTTCCATGCATAAACCTCTTTAAATGACCTTGTTTGAGAAAGAAAAACAGGAATAGCCTTACTTTTGCGAGTTAAAGCCAAATTGGTATTTTTGCTATAAAAAGAATTCATTCAGTCAAAACAAGTTCAAACTAATTTGTCCTTCATATATATCCATTCTAAGAAGGTTCCATGCATAAACATCTTTAAATGACCTTGTTTGAGAAAGAAAAACAGGAATAGCCTTACTTTTGCGAGTTAAAGCCAAATTGGTATTTTTGCTATAAAATGAATTCCTTCAGTCAAAACAAGTTCAAACTAATTTGTCCTTCATATATATCAATTCTAAATAGGTTCCATGCATAACCCTCTTTACATGACCTTGTATGAGAAAGAAAAACAGGAATAGCCTTCTTTTGCGGTATGAAGACGAAATTGGGATTTTTGCTTATAAACACCAATTCCTTCAGTCAAAACAAGTTCAAACTCCTATGTCCTTCATATATATCCATTCTAAGAAGGTTCCATGCATAAACCTCTTTAAATGACCTTTTTTGAGAAAGAAAAACAGGAATAGCCTTACTTTTGCGAGTTAAAGCCAAATTGGTATTTTTGCTATAAAATGAATTCCTTCAGTCAAAACAAGTTCAAACTAATTTGTCCTTCATATATATCAATTCTAAGTAGGTTCCATGCATAACCCTCTTTAAATGACCTTGTATGAGAAAGAAAAACAGGAATAGCCTTCTTTTGCGGAATTAAGACGAAATTCGGATTTTTGCTTATAAACACCAATTCCTTCAGTCAAAACAAGTTCAAACTCCTATGTCCTTCATATATATCCATTCTAAGAAGGTTCCATGCATAAACCTCTTTAAATGACCTTGTTTGAGAAAGAAAAACAGGAAAAGCCTTACTTTTGCGAGTTAAAGCCAAATTGGTATTTTTGCTATAAAATGAATTCCTTCAGTCAAAACAACTTTAAACTAATTTGTCCTTCATATATATCCATTCTAAGAAGGTTCCATGCATAAACCTCTTTAAATGACCTTGTTTGAGAAAGAAAAACAGGAATAGCCTTACTTTTGCGAGTTAAAGCCAAATTGGTATTTTTGCTATAAAATGAATTCCTTCAGTCAAAACAAGTTCAAACTAATTTGTCCTTCATATATATCCATTCTAAGAAGGTTCCATGCATAAACCTCTTTAAATGACCTTGTTTGAGAAAGAAAAACAGGAATAGCCTTACTTTTGCGAGTTAAAGCCAAATTGGTATTTTTGCTATAAAATGAATTCATTCAGTCAAAACAAGTTCAAACTAATTTGTCCTTCATATATATCCATTCTAAGAAGGTTCCATGCATAAACATCTTTAAATGACCTTGTTTGAGAAAGAAAAACAGGAATAGCCTTACTTTTGCGAGTTAAAGCCAAATTGGTATTTTTGCTATAAAATGAATTCCTTCAGTCAAAACAAGTTCAAACTAATTTGTCCTTCATATATATCAATTCTAAATAGGTTCCATGCATAACCCTCTTTAAATGACCTTGTATGAGAAAGAAAAACAGGAATAGCCTTCTTTTGCGGTATGAAGACGAAATTGGGATTTTTGCTTATAAACACCAATTCCTTCAGTCAAAACAAGTTCAAACTCCTATGTCCTTCATATATATCCATTCTAAGAAGGTTCCATGCATAAACCTCTTTAAATGACCTTGTTTGAGAAAGAAAAACAGGAATAGCCTTACTTTTGCGAGTTAAAGCCAAATTGGTATTTTTGCTATAAAATGAATTCCTTCAGTCAAAACAAGTTCAAACTAATTTGTCCTTCATATATATCCATTCTAAGAAGGTTCCATGCATAAACATCTTTAAATGACCTTGTTTGAGAAAGAAAAAAAGGAATAGCCTTACTCTTGCGAGTTAAAGCCAAATTGGTATTTTTGCTATAAAATGAATTCCTTCAGTCAAAACAAGTTCAAACTAATTTGTCCTTCATATATATCAATTCTAAGTAGGTTCCATGCATAAACCTCTTTAAATGACCTTGTATGATAAAGAAAAACAGGAATAGCCTTCTTTTGCGAAATTAAGACGAAATTCGGATTTTTGCTTATAAACACCAATTCCTTCAGTCAAAACAAGTTCAAACTCCTATGTCCTTCATATATATCCATTCTAAGAAGGTTCCATGCATAAACCTCTTTAAATGACCTTGTTTGAGAAAGAAAAACAGGAATAGCCTTACTTTTGCGAGTTAAAGCCAAATTGGTATTTTTGCTATAAAATGAATTCCTTCAGTCAAAACAACTTTAAACTAATTTGTCCTTCATATATATCCATTCTAAGAAGGTTCCATGCATAAACCTCTTTAAATGACCTTGTTTGAGAAAGAAAAACAGGAATAGCCTTACTTTTGCGAGTTAAAGCCAAATTGGTATTTTTGCTATAAAATGAATTCATTCAGTCAAAACAAGTTCAAACTAATTTGTCCTTCATATATATCCATTCTAAGAAGGTTCCATGCATAAACATCTTTAAATGACCTTGTTTGAGAAAGAAAAACAGGAATAGCCTTACTTTTGCGAGTTAAAGCCAAATTGGTATTTTTGCTATAAAATGAATTCCTTCAGTCAAAACAAGTTCAAACTAATTTGTCCTTCATATATATCAATTCTAAATAGGTTCCATGCATAACCCTCTTTAAATGACCTTGTATGAGAAAGAAAAACAGGAATAGCCTTCTTTTGCGGTATGAAGACGAAATTGGGATTTTTGCTTATAAACACCAATTCCTTCAGTCAAAACAAGTTCAAACTCCTATGTCCTTCATATATATCCATTCTAAGAAGGTTCCATGCATAAACCTCTTTAAATGACCTTGTTTGAGAAAGAAAAACAGGAATAGCCTTACTTTTGCGAGTTAAAGCCAAATTGGTATTTTTGCTATAAAATGAATTCCTTCAGTCAAAACAAGTTCAAACTAATTTGTCCTTCATATATATCCATTCTAAGAAGGTTCCATGCATAAACATCTTTAAATGACCTTGTTTGAGAAAGAAAAAAAGGAATAGCCTTACTCTTGCGAGTTAAAGCCAAATTGGTATTTTTGCTATAAAATGAATTCCTTCAGTCAAAACAAGTTCAAACTAATTTGTCCTTCATATATATCAATTCTAAGTAGGTTCCATGCATAAACCTCTTTAAATGACCTTGTATGATAAAGAAAAACAGGAATAGCCTTCTTTTGCGAAATTAAGACGAAATTCGGATTTTTGCTTATAAACACCAATTCCTTCAGTCAAAACAAGTTCAAACTCCTATGTCCTTCATATATATCCATTCTAAGAAGGTTCCATGCATAAACCTCTTTAAATGACCTTGTTTGAGAAAGAAAAACAGGAATAGCCTTACTTTTGCGAGTTAAAGCCAAATTGGTATTTTTGCTATAAAATGAATTCCTTCAGTCAAAACAACTTTAAACTAATTTGTCCTTCATATATATCCATTCTAAGAAGGTTCCATGCATAAACCTCTTTAAATGACCTTGTTTGAGAAAGAAAAACAGGAATAGCCTTACTTTTGCGAGTTAAAGCCAAATTGGTATTTTTGCTATAAAATGAATTCCTTCAGTCAAAACAAGTTCAAACTAATTTGTCCCTCATATATATCCATTCTAAGAAGGTTCCATGCATAAACCTCTTTAAATGACCTTGTTTGAGAAAGAAAAACAGGAATAGCCTTACTTTTGCGAATTAAAGCCAAATTGGTATTTTTGCTATAAAATGAATTCCTTCAGTCAAAACAAGTTCAAACTAATTTGTCCTTCATATATATCCATTCTAAGAAGGTTCCATGCATAAACCTCTTTAAATGACCTTGTTTGAGAAAGAAAAACAGGAATAGCCTTACTTTTGCGAGTTAAAGCCAAATTGGTATTTTTGCTATAAAAAGAATTCATTCAGTCAAAACAAGTTCAAACTAATTTGTCCTTCATATATATCCATTCTAAGAAGGTTCCATGCATAAACATCTTTAAATGACCTTGTTTGAGAAAGAAAAACAGGAATAGCCTTACTTTTGCGAGTTAAAGCCAAATTGGTATTTTTGCTATAAAATGAATTCCTTCAGTCAAAACAAGTTCAAACTAATTTGTCCTTCATATATATCAATTCTAAATAGGTTCCATGCATAACCCTCTTTAAATGACCTTGTATGAGAAAGAAAAACAGGAATAGCCTTCTTTTGCGGTATGAAGACGAAATTGGGATTTTTGCTTATAAACACCAATTCCTTCAGTCAAAACAAGTTCAAACTCCTATGTCCTTCATATATATCCATTCTAAGAAGGTTCCATGCATAAACCTCTTTAAATGACCTTGTTTGAGAAAGAAAAACAGGAATAGCCTTACTTTTGCGAGTTAAAGCCAAATTGGTATTTTTGCTATAAAATGAATTCCTTCAGTCAAAACAAGTTCAAACTAATTTGTCCCTCATATATATCCATTCTAAGAAGGTTCCATGCATAAACCTCTTTAAATGACCTTGTTTGAGAAAGAAAAACAGGAATAGCCTTACTTTTGCGAATTAAAGCCAAATTGGTATTTTTGCTATAAAATGAATTCCTTCAGTCAAAACAAGTTCAAACTAATTTGTCCTTCATATATATCCATTCTAAGAAGGTTCCATGCATAAACCTCTTTAAATGACCTTGTTTGAGAAAGAAAAACAGGAATAGCCTTACTTTTGCGAGTTAAAGCCAAATTGGTATTTTTGCTATAAAATGAATTCCTTCAGTCAAAACAAGTTCAAACTAATTTGTCCTTCATATATATCCATTCTAAGAAGGTTCCATGCATAAACCTCTTTAAATGACCTTGTTTGAGAAAGAAAAACAGGAATAGCCTTACTTTTGCGAGTTAAAGCCAAATTGGTATTTTTGCTATAAAATGAATTCATTCAGTCAAAACAAGTTCAAACTAATTTGTCCTTCATATATATCCATTCTAAGAAGGTTCCATGCATAAACATCTTTAAATGACCTTGTTTGAGAAAGAAAAATAGGAATAGCCTTACTTTTGCGAGTTAAAGCCAAATTGGTATTTTTGCTATAAAATGAATTCCTTCAGTCAAAACAAGTTCAAACTAATTTGTCCTTCATATATATCAATTCTAAATAGGTTCCATGCATAACCCTCTTTAAATGACCTTGTATGAGAAAGAAAAACAGGAATAGCCTTCTTTTGCGGTATGAAGACGAAATTGGGATTTTTGCTTATAAACACCAATTCCTTCAGTCAAAACAAGTTCAAACTCCTATGTCCTTCATATATATCCATTCTAAGAAGGTTCCATGCATAAACCTCTTTAAATGACCTTGTTTGAGAAAGAAAAACAGGAATAGCCTTACTTTTGCGAGTTAAAGCCAAATTGGTATTTTTGCTATAAAATGAATTCCTTCAGTCAAAACAAGTTCAAACTAATTTGTCCTTCATATATATCCATTCTAAGAAGGTTCCATGCATAAACATCTTTAAATGACCTTGTTTGAGAAAGAAAAAAAGGAATAGCCTTACTCTTGCGAGTTAAAGCCAAATTGGTATTTTTGCTATAAAATGAATTCCTTCAGTCAAAACAAGTTCAAACTAATTTGTCCTTCATATATATCAATTCTAAGTAGGTTCCATGCATAAACCTCTTTAAATGACCTTGTATGATAAAGAAAAACAGGAATAGCCTTCTTTTGCGAAATTAAGACGAAATTCGGATTTTTGCTTATAAACACCAATTCCTTCAGTCAAAACAAGTTCAAACTCCTATGTCCTTCATATATATCCATTCTAAGAAGGTTCCATGCATAAACCTCTTTAAATGACCTTGTTTGAGAAAGAAAAACAGGAATAGCCTTACTTTTGCGAGTTAAAGCCAAATTGGTATTTTTGCTATAAAATGAATTCCTTCAGTCAAAACAAGTTCAAACTAATTTGTCCTTCATATATATCCATTCTAAGAAGGTTCCATGCATAAACCTCTTTATATGACCTTGTTTGAGAAAGAAAAACAGGAATAGCCTTACTTTTGCGAGTTAAAGCCAAATTGGTATTTTTGCTATAAAATGAATTCCTTCAGTCAAAACAAGTTCAAACTAATTTGTCCTTCATATATATCCATTCTAAGAAGGTTCCATGCATAAACCTCTTTAAATGACCTTGTTTGAGAAAGAAAAACAGGAATAGCCTTCTTTTGCGGAATTAAGACGAAATTCGGATTTTTGCTTATAAACACCAATTCCTTCAGTCAAAACAAGTTCAAACTAATTTGTCCTTCATATATATCCATTCTAAGAAGGTTCCATGCATAAACCTCTTTAAATGACCTTGTTTGAGAAAGAAAAACAGGAGTAGCCTTACTTTTGCGAGTTAAAGCCAAATTGGTATTTTTGCTATATTCCTTCAGTCAAAACAAGTTCAAACTAATTTGTCCTTCATATATATCAATTCTAAATAGGTTCCATGCATAAACATCTTTATATGACCTTGTTTGAGAAAGAAAAACAGGAATGGCCTTACTTTTGCGAGTTAAAGCCAAATTGGTATTTTTGCTATAAAATGAATTCCTTCAGTCAAAACAAGTTCAAACTAATTTGTCCTTCATATATATCCATTCTAAGAAGGTTCCATGCATAAACCTCTTTAAATGACCTTGTATGAGAAAGAAAAACAGGAATAGCCTACTTTTGCGGAATTAAGACGAAATTGGGATTTTTGCTTATAAACACCAATTCCTTCAGTCAAAACAAGTTCAAACTCCTATGTCCTTCATATATATCCATTCTAAGAAGGTTCCATGCATAAACCTCTTTAAATGACCTTGTTTGAGAAAGAAAAACAGGAATAGCCTTACTTTTGCGAGTTAAAGCCAAATTGGTATTTTTGCTATAAAATGAATTCCTTCAGTCAAAACAAGTTCAAACTAATTTGTCCTTCATATATATCCATTCTAAGAAGGTTCCATGCATAAACCTCTTTAAATGACCTTGTTTGAGAAAGAAAAACAGGAATAGCCTTACTTTTGCGAGTTAAAGCCAAATTGGTATTTTTGCTATAAAATGAATTCATTCAGTCAAAACAAGTTCAAACTAATTTGTCCTTCATATATATCCATTCTAAGAAGGTTCCATGCATAAACATCTTTAAATGACCTTGTTTGAGAAAGAAAAACAGGAATAGCCTTACTTTTGCGAGTTAAAGCCAAATTGGTATTTTTGCTATAAAATGAATTCCTTCAGTCAAAACAAGTTCAAACTAATTTGTCCTTCATATATATCAATTCTAAATAGGTTCCATGCATAACCCTCTTTAAATGACCTTGTATGAGAAAGAAAAACAGGAATAGCCTTCTTTTGCGGTATGAAGACGAAATTGGGATTTTTGCTTATAAACACCAATTCCTTCAGTCAAAACAAGTTCAAACTCCTATGTCCTTCATATATATCCATTCTAAGAAGGTTCCATGCATAAACCTCTTTAAATGACCTTGTTTGAGAAAGAAAAACAGGAATAGCCTTACTTTTGCGAGTTAAAGCCAAATTGGTATTTTTGCTATAAAATGAATTCCTTCAGTCAAAACAAGTTCAAACTAATTTGTCCTTCATATATATCCATTCTAAGAAGGTTCCATGCATAAACCTCTTTAAATGACCTTGTTTGAGAAAGAAAAACAGGAATAGCCTTCTTTTGCGGAATTAAGACGAAATTCGGATTTTTGCTTATAAACACCAATTCCTTCAGTCAAAACAAGTTCAAACTAATTTGTCCTTCATATATATCCATTCTAAGAAGGTTCCATGCATAAACCTCTTTAAATGACCTTGTTTGAGAAAGAAAAACAGGAATAGCCTTACTTTTGCGAGTTAAAGCCAAATTGGTATTTTTGCTATAAAATGAATTCCTTCAGTCAAAACAAGTTCAAACTAATTTGTCCTTCATATATATCCATTCTAAGAAGGTTCCATGCATAAACCTCTTTAAATGACCTTGTTTGAGAAAGAAAAACAGGAATAGCCTTCTTTTGCGGTATGAAGACGAAATTGGGATTTTTGCTTATAAACACCAATTCCTTCAGTCAAAACAAGTTCAAACTCCTATGTCCTTCATATATATCCATTCTAAGAAGGTTCCATGCATAAACCTCTTTAAATGACCTTGTTTGAGAAAGAAAAACAGGAATAGCCTTACTTTTGCGAGTTAAAGCCAAATTGGTATTTTTGCTATAAAATGAATTCCTTCAGTCAAAACAAGTTCAAACTAATTTGTCCTTCATATATATCCATTCTAAGAAGGTTCCATGCATAAACCTCTTTAAATGACCTTGTTTGAGAAAGAAAAACAGGAATAGCCTTACTTTTGCGAGTTAAAGCCAAATTGGTATTTTTGCTATAAAATGAATTCCTTCAGTCAAAACAAGTTCAAACTAATTTGTCCTTCATATATATCCATTCTAAGAAGGTTCCATGCATAAACCTCTTTAAATGACCTTGTTTGAGAAAGAAAAACAGGAATATCCTTACTTTTGCGAGTTAAAGCCAAATTGGTATTTTTGCTATAAAATGAATTCCTTCAGTCAAAACAAGTTCAAACTAATTTGTCCTTCATATATATCCATTCTAAGAAGGTTCCATGCATAAACCTCTTTAAATGACCTTGTTTGAGAAAGAAAAACAGGAATAGCCTTCTTTTGCGGAATTAAGACGAAATTCGGATTTTTGCTTATAAACACCAATTCCTTCAGTCAAAACAAGTTCAAACTAATTTGTCCTTCATATATATCCATTCTAAGAAGGTTCCATGCATAAACCTCTTTAAATGACCTTGTTTGAGAAAGAAAAACAGGAATAGCCTTACTTTTGCGAGTTAAAGCCAAATTGGTATTTTTGCTATAAAATGAATTCCTTCAGTCAAAACAAGTTCAAACTAATTTGTCCTTCATATATATCCATTCTAAGAAGGTTCCATGCATAAACCTCTTTAAATGACCTTGTATGAGAAAGAAAAACAGGAATAGCCTACTTTTGCGGAATTAAGACGAAATTGGGATTTTTGCTTATAAACACCAATTCCTTCAGTCAAAACAAGTTCAAACTCCTATGTCCTTCATATATATCCATTCTAAGAAGGTTCCATGCATAAACCTCTTTAAATGACCTTGTTTGAGAAAGAAAAACAGGAATGGCCTTACTTTTGCGAGTTAAAGCCAAATTGGTATTTTTGCTATAAAATGAATTCCTTCAGTCAAAACAAGTTCAAACTAATTTGTCCTTCATATATATCCATTCTAAGAAGGTTCCATGCATAAACCTCTTTAAATGACCTTGTTTGAGTAAGAAAAACAAGAATAGCCTTACTTTTGCGAGTTAAAGCCAAATTGGTATTTTTGCTATAAAATGAATTCATTCAGTCAAAACAAGTTCAAACTAATTTGTCCTTCATATATATCCATTCTAAGAAGGTTCCATGCATAAACATCTTTAAATGACCTTGTTTGAGAAAGAAAAACAGGAATAGCCTTACTTTTGCGAGTTAAAGCCAAATTGGTATTTTTGCTATAAAATGAATTCCTTCAGTCAAAACAAGTTCAAACTAATTTGTCCTTCATATATATCAATTCTAAATAGGTTCCATGCATAAACCTCTTTAAATGACCTTGTATGATAAAGAAAAACAGGAATAGCCTTCTTTTGCGAAATTAAGACGAAATTCGGATTTTTGCTTATAAACACCAATTCCTTCAGTCAAAACAAGTTCAAACTCCTATGTCCTTCATATATATCCATTCTAAGAAGGTTCCATGCATAAACCTCTTTAAATGACCTTGTTTGAGAAAGAAAAACAGGAATAGCCTTACTTTTGCGAGTTAAAGCCAAATTGGTATTTTTGCTATAAAATGAATTCCTTCAGTCAAAACAAGTTCAAACTAATTTGTCCTTCATATATATCCATTCTAAGAAGGTTCCATGCATAAACCTCTTTAAATGACCTTGTTTGAGAAAGAAAAACAGGAATAGCCTTCTTTTGCGGAATTAAGACGAAATTCGGATTTTTGCTTATAAACACCAATTAATTCAGTCAAAACAAGTTCAAACTAATTTGTCCTTCATATATATCCATTCTAAGAAGGTTCCATGCATAAACCTGTTTAAATGACCTTGTTTGAGAAAGAAAAACAGGAATAGCCTTACTTTTGCGAGTTAAAGCCAAATTGGTATTTTTGCTATATTCCTTCAGTCAAAACAAGTTCAAACTAATTTGTCCTTCATATATATCAATTCTAAATAGGTTCCATGCATAAACATCTTTATATGACCTTGTTTGAGAAAGAAAAACAGGAATGGCCTTACTTTTGCGAGTTAAAGCCAAATTGGTATTTTTGCTATAAAATGAATTCCTTCAGTCAAAACAAGTTCAAACTAATTTGTCCTTCATATATATCCATTCTAAGAAGGTTCCATGCATAAACATCTTTAAATGACCTTGTTTGAGAAAGAAAAAAAGGAATAGCCTTACTCTTGCGAGTTAAAGCCAAATTGGTATTTTTGCTATAAAATGAATTCCTTCAGTCAAAACAAGTTCAAACTAATTTGTCCTTCATATATATCAATTCTAAGTAGGTTCCATGCATAAACCTCTTTAAATGACCTTGTATGATAAAGAAAAACAGGAATAGCCTTCTTTTGCGAAATTAAGACGAAATTCGGATTTTTGCTTATAAACACCAATTCCTTCAGTCAAAACAAGTTCAAACTCCTATGTCCTTCATATATATCCATTCTAAGAAGGTTCCATGCATAAACCTCTTTAAATGACCTTGTTTGAGAAAGAAAAACAGGAATAGCCTTACTTTTGCGAGTTAAAGCCAAATTGGTATTTTTGCTATAAAATGAATTCCTTCAATCAAAACAAGTTCAAACTAATTTGTCCTTCATATATATCCATTCTAAGAAGGTTCCATGCATAAACCTCTTTAAATGACCTTGTTTGAGAAAGAAAAACAGGAATATCCTTACTTTTGCGAGTTAAAGCCAAATTGGTATTTTTGCTATAAAATGAATTCCTTCAGTCAAAACAAGTTCAAACTAATTTGTCCTTCATATATATCCATTCTAAGAAGGTTCCATGCATAAACCTCTTTAAATGACCTTGTTTGAGAAAGAAAAACAGGAATAGCCTTCTTTTGCGGAATTAAGACGAAATTCGGATTTTTGCTTATAAACACCAATTCCTTCAGTCAAAACAAGTTCAAACTAATTTGTCCTTCATATATATCCATTCTAAGAAGGTTCCATGCATAAACCTCTTTAAATGACCTTGTTTGAGAAAGAAAAACAGGAATAGCCTTACTTTTGCGAGTTAAAGCCAAATTGGTATTTTTGCTATAAAATGAATTCCTTCAGTCAAAACAAGTTCAAACTAATTTGTCCTTCATATATATCCATTCTAAGAAGGTTCCATGCATAAACCTCTTTAAATGACCTTGTATGAGAAAGAAAAACAGGAATAGCCTACTTTTGCGGAATTAAGACGAAATTGGGATTTTTGCTTATAAACACCAATTCCTTCAGTCAAAACAAGTTCAAACTCCTATGTCCTTCATATATATCCATTCTAAGAAGGTTCCATGCATAAACCTCTTTAAATGACCTTGTTTGAGAAAGAAAAACAGGAATAGCCTTACTTTTGCGAGTTAAAGCCAAATTGGTATTTTTGCTATAAAATGAATTCCTTCAGTCAAAACAAGTTCAAACTAATTTGTCCTTCATATATATCCATTCTAAGAAGGTTCCATGCATAAACCTCTTTAAATGACCTTGTTTGAGAAAGAAAAACAGGAATAGCCTTACTTTTGCGAGTTAAAGCCAAATTGGTATTTTTGCTATAAAATGAATTCATTCAGTCAAAACAAGTTCAAACTAATTTGTCCTTCATATATATCCATTCTAAGAAGGTTCCATGCATAAACATCTTTAAATGACCTTGTTTGAGAAAGAAAAACAGGAATAGCCTTACTTTTGCGAGTTAAAGCCAAATTGGTATTTTTGCTATAAAATGAATTCCTTCAGTCAAAACAAGTTCAAACTAATTTGTCCTTCATATATATCAATTCTAAATAGGTTCCATGCATAACCCTCTTTAAATGACCTTGTATGAGAAAGAAAAACAGGAATAGCCTTCTTTTGCGGTATGAAGACGAAATTGGGATTTTTGCTTATAAACACCAATTCCTTCAGTCAAAACAAGTTCAAACTCCTATGTCCTTCATATATATCCATTCTAAGAAGGTTCCATGCATAAACCTCTTTAAATGACCTTGTTTGAGAAAGAAAAACAGGAATAGCCTTACTTTTGCGAGTTAAAGCCAAATTGGTATTTTTGCTATAAAATGAATTCCTTCAGTCAAAACAAGTTCAAACTAATTTGTCCTTCATATATATCCATTCTAAGAAGGTTCCATGCATAAACATCTTTAAATGACCTTGTTTGAGAAAGAAAAAAAGGAATAGCCTTACTCTTGCGAGTTAAAGCCAAATTGGTATTTTTGCTATAAAATGAATTCCTTCAGTCAAAACAAGTTCAAACTAATTTGTCCTTCATATATATCAATTCTAAGTAGGTTCCATGCATAAACCTCTTTAAATGACCTTGTATGATAAAGAAAAACAGGAATAGCCTTCTTTTGCGAAATTAAGACGAAATTCGGATTTTTGCTTATAAACACCAATTCCTTCAGTCAAAACAAGTTCAAACTCCTATGTCCTTCATATATATCCATTCTAAGAAGGTTCCATGCATAAACCTCTTTAAATGACCTTGTTTGAGAAAGAAAAACAGGAATAGCCTTACTTTTGCGAGTTAAAGCCAAATTGGTATTTTTGCTATAAAATGAATTCCTTCAGTCAAAACAAGTTCAAACTAATTTGTCCTTCATATATATCCATTCTAAGAAGGTTCCATGCATAAACCTCTTTAAATGACCTTGTTTGAGAAAGAAAAACAGGAATAGCCTTCTTTTGCGGAATTAAGACGAAATTCGGATTTTTGCTTATAAACACCAATTCCTTCAGTCAAAACAAGTTCAAACTAATTTGTCCTTCATATATATCCATTCTAAGAAGGTTCCATGCATAAACCTGTTTAAATGACCTTGTTTGAGAAAGAAAAACAGGAATAGCCTTACTTTTGCGAGTTAAAGCCAAATTGGTATTTTTGCTATATTCCTTCAGTCAAAACAAGTTCAAACTAATTTGTCCTTCATATATATCAATTCTAAATAGGTTCCATGCATAAACATCTTTATATGACCTTGTTTGAGAAAGAAAAACAGGAATGGCCTTACTTTTGCGAGTTAAAGCCAAATTGGTATTTTTGCTATAAAATGAATTCCTTCAGTCAAAACAAGTTCAAACTAATTTGTCCTTCATATATATCCATTCTAAGAAGGTTCCATGCATAAACATCTTTAAATGACCTTGTTTGAGAAAGAAAAAAAGGAATAGCCTTACTCTTGCGAGTTAAAGCCAAATTGGTATTTTTGCTATAAAATGAATTCCTTCAGTCAAAACAAGTTCAAACTAATTTGTCCTTCATATATATCAATTCTAAGTAGGTTCCATGCATAAACCTCTTTAAATGACCTTGTATGATAAAGAAAAACAGGAATAGCCTTCTTTTGCGAAATTAAGACGAAATTCGGATTTTTGCTTATAAACACCAATTCCTTCAGTCAAAACAAGTTCAAACTCCTATGTCCTTCATATATATCCATTCTAAGAAGGTTCCATGCATAAACCTCTTTAAATGACCTTGTTTGAGAAAGAAAAACAGGAATAGCCTTACTTTTGCGAGTTAAAGCCAAATTGGTATTTTTGCTATAAAATGAATTCCTTCAGTCAAAACAAGTTCAAACTAATTTGTCCTTCATATATATCCATTCTAAGAAGGTTCCATGCATAAACCTCTTTAAATGACCTTGTTTGAGAAAGAAAAACAGGAATATCCTTACTTTTGCGAGTTAAAGCCAAATTGGTATTTTTGCTATAAAATGAATTCCTTCAGTCAAAACAAGTTCAAACTAATTTGTCCTTCATATATATCCATTCTAAGAAGGTTCCATGCATAAACCTCTTTAAATGACCTTGTTTGAGAAAGAAAAACAGGAATAGCCTTCTTTTGCGGAATTAAGACGAAATTCGGATTTTTGCTTATAAACACCAATTCCTTCAGTCAAAACAAGTTCAAACTAATTTGTCCTTCATATATATCCATTCTAAGAAGGTTCCATGCATAAACCTCTTTAAATGACCTTGTTTGAGAAAGAAAAACAGGAATAGCCTTACTTTTGCGAGTTAAAGCCAAATTGGTATTTTTGCTATAAAATGAATTCCTTCAGTCAAAACAAGTTCAAACTAATTTGTCCTTCATATATATCCATTCTAAGAAGGTTCCATGCATAAACCTCTTTAAATGACCTTGTATGAGAAAGAAAAACAGGAATAGCCTACTTTTGCGGAATTAAGACGAAATTGGGATTTTTGCTTATAAACACCAATTCCTTCAGTCAAAACAAGTTCAAACTCCTATGTCCTTCATATATATCCATTCTAAGAAGGTTCCATGCATAAACCTCTTTAAATGACCTTGTTTGAGAAAGAAAAACAGGAATAGCCTTACTTTTGCGAGTTAAAGCCAAATTGGTATTTTTGCTATAAAATGAATTCCTTCAGTCAAAACAAGTTCAAACTAATTTGTCCTTCATATATATCCATTCTAAGAAGGTTCCATGCATAAACCTCTTTAAATGACCTTGTTTGAGAAAGAAAAACAGGAATAGCCTTACTTTTGCGAGTTAAAGCCAAATTGGTATTTTTGCTATAAAATGAATTCATTCAGTCAAAACAAGTTCAAACTAATTTGTCCTTCATATATATCCATTCTAAGAAGGTTCCATGCATAAACATCTTTAAATGACCTTGTTTGAGAAAGAAAAACAGGAATAGCCTTACTTTTGCGAGTTAAAGCCAAATTGGTATTTTTGCTATAAAATGAATTCCTTCAGTCAAAACAAGTTCAAACTAATTTGTCCTTCATATATATCAATTCTAAATAGGTTCCATGCATAACCCTCTTTAAATGACCTTGTATGAGAAAGAAAAACAGGAATAGCCTTCTTTTGCGGTATGAAGACGAAATTGGGATTTTTGCTTATAAACACCAATTCCTTCAGTCAAAACAAGTTCAAACTCCTATGTCCTTCATATATATCCATTCTAAGAAGGTTCCATGCATAAACCTCTTTAAATGACCTTGTTTGAGAAAGAAAAACAGGAATAGCCTTACTTTTGCGAGTTAAAGCCAAATTGGTATTTTTGCTATAAAATGAATTCCTTCAGTCAAAACAAGTTCAAACTAATTTGTCCTTCATATATATCCATTCTAAGAAGGTTCCATGCATAAACATCTTTAAATGACCTTGTTTGAGAAAGAAAAAAAGGAATAGCCTTACTCTTGCGAGTTAAAGCCAAATTGGTATTTTTGCTATAAAATGAATTCCTTCAGTCAAAACAAGTTCAAACTAATTTGTCCTTCATATATATCAATTCTAAGTAGGTTCCATGCATAAACCTCTTTAAATGACCTTGTATGATAAAGAAAAACAGGAATAGCCTTCTTTTGCGAAATTAAGACGAAATTCGGATTTTTGCTTATAAACACCAATTCCTTCAGTCAAAACAAGTTCAAACTCCTATGTCCTTCATATATATCCATTCTAAGAAGGTTCCATGCATAAACCTCTTTAAATGACCTTGTTTGAGAAAGAAAAACAGGAATAGCCTTACTTTTGCGAGTTAAAGCCAAATTGGTATTTTTGCTATAAAATGAATTCCTTCAGTCAAAACAAGTTCAAACTAATTTGTCCTTCATATATATCAATTCTAAGTAGGTTCCATGCATAACCCTCTTTAAATGACCTTGTATGAGAAAGAAAAACAGGAATAGCCTTCTTTTGCGGTATGAAGACGAAATTGGGATTTTTGCTTATAAACACCAATTCCTTCAGTCAAAACAAGTTCAAACTCCTATGTCCTTCATATACATCCATTCTAAGAAGGTTCCATGCATAAACCTCTTTAAATGACCTTGTTTGAGAAAGAAAAACAGGAATAGCCTTACTTTTGCGAGTTAAAGCCAAATTGGTATTTTTGCTATAAAATGAATTCCTTCAGTCAAAACAACTTTAAACTAATTTGTCCTTCATATATATCCATTCTAAGAAGGTTTCATGCATAAACCTCTTTAAATGACCTTGTTTGAGAAAGAAAAACAGGAATGGCCTTACTTTTGCGAGTTAAAGCCAAATTGGTATTTTTGCTATAAAATGAATTCCTTCAGTCAAAACAAGTTCAAACTAATTTGTCCTTCATATATATCCATTCTAAGAAGGTTCCATGCATAAACCTCTTTAAATGACCTTGTTTGAGAAAGAAAAACAGGAATAGCCTTCTTTTGCGGAATTAAGACGAAATTCGGATTTTTGCTTATAAACACCAATTCCTTCAGTCAAAACAAGTTCAAACTCCTATGTCCTTCATATACATCCATTCTAAGAAGGTTCCATGCATAAACCTCTTTAAATGACCTTGTTTGAGAAAGAAAAACAGGAATAGCCTTACTTTTGCAAGTTAAAGCCAAATTGGTATTTTTGCTATAAAATGAATTCCTTCAGTCAAAACAAGTTCAAACTAATTTGTCCTTCATATATATCCATTCTAAGAAGGTTTCATGCATAAACCTCTTTAAATGACCTTGTTTGAGAAAGAAAAACAGGAATAGCCTTCTTTTGCGGAATTAAGACGAAATTCGGATTTTTGCTTATAAACACCAATTCCTTCAGTCAAAACAAGTTCAAACTCCTATGTCCTTCATATACATCCATTCTAAGAAGGTTCCATGCATAAACCTCTTTAAATGACCTTGTTTGAGAAAGAAAAACAGGAATAGCCTTCTTTTGCGGAATTAAGACGAAATTCGGATTTTTGCTTATAAACACCAATTCCTTCAGTCAAAACAAGTTCAAACTCCTATGTCCTTCATATATATCCATTCTAAGAAGGTTCCATGCATAAACCTCTTTAAATGACCTTGTTTGAGAAAGAAAAACAGGAATAGCCTTACTTTTGCGAGTTAAAGCCAAATTGGTATTGTTGCTATAAAATGAATTCCTTCAGTCAAAACAAGTTCAAACTAATTTGTCCTTCATATATATCCATTCTAAGAAGGTTCCATGCATAAACCTCTTTAAATGACCTTGTTTGAGAAAGAAAAACAGGAATAGCCTTCTTTTGCGGAATTAAGACGAAATTCGGATTTTTGCTTATAAACACCAATTCCTTCAGTCAAAACAAGTTCAAACTCCTATGTCCTTCATATATATCCATTCTAAGAAGGTTCCATGCATAAACCTCTTTAAATGACCTTTTTTGAGAAAGAAAAACAGGAATAGCCTTACTTTTGCGAGTTAAAGCCAAATTGGTATTTTTGCTATAAAATGAATTCCTTCAGTCAAAACAAGTTCAAACTAATTTGTCCTTCATATATATCAATTCTAAGTAGGTTCCATGCATAACCCTCTTTAAATGACCTTGTATGAGAAAGAAAAACAGGAATAGCCTTCATTTGCGGAATTAAGACGAAATTCGGATTTTTGCTTATAAACACCAATTCCTTCAGTCAAAACAAGTTCAAACTCCTATGTCCTTCATATATATCCATTCTAAGAAGGTTCCATGCATAAACCTCTTTAAATGACCTTGTTTGAGAAAGAAAAACAGGAATAGCCTTACTTTTGCGAGTTAAAGCCAAATTGGTATTTTTGCTATAAAATGAATTCCTTCAGTCAAAACAAGTTCAAACTAATTTGTCCTTCATATATATCCATTCTAAGAAGGTTCCATGCATAAACCTCTTTAAATGACCTTGTTTGAGAAAGAAAAACAGGAATAGCCTTCTTTTGCGGAATTAAGACGAAATTCGGATTTTTGCTTATAAACACCAATTCCTTCAGTCAAAACAAGTTCAAACTCCTATATCCTTCATATATATCCATTCTAAGAAGGTTCCATGCATAAACCTCTTTAAATGACCTTGTTTGAGAAAGAAAAACAGGAATAGCCTTCTTTTGCGGAATTAAGACGAAATTCGGATTTTTGCTTATAAACACCAATTCCTTCAGTCAAAACAAGTTCAAACTAATTTGTCCTTCATATATATCCATTCTAAGAAGGTTCCATGCATAAACCTCTTTAAATGACCTTGTTTGAGAAAGAAAAACAGGAATAGCCTTACTTTTGCGAGTTAAAGCCAAATTGGTATTTTTGCTATAAAATGAATTCCTTCAGTCAAAACAAGTTCAAACTAATTTGTCCTTCATATATATCCATTCTAAGAAGGTTCCATGCATAAACCTCTTTAAATGACCTTGTATGAGAAAGAAAAACAGGAATAGCCTACTTTTGCGGAATTAAGACGAAATTGGGATTTTTGCTTATAAACACCAATTCCTTCAGTCAAAACAAGTTCAAACTCCTATGTCCTTCATATACATCCATTCTAAGAAGGTTCCATGCATAAACCTCTTTAAATGACCTTGTTTGAGAAAGAAAAACAGGAATAGCCTTACTTTTGCAAGTTAAAGCCAAATTGGTATTTTTGCTATAAAATGAATTCCTTCAGTCAAAACAAGTTCAAACTAATTTGTCCTTCATATATATCCATTCTAAGAAGGTTCCATGCATAAACATCTTTAAATGACCTTGTTTGAGAAAGAAAAAAAGGAATAGCCTTACTTTTGCGAGTTAAAGCCAAATTGGTATTTTTGCTATAAAATGAATTCCTTCAGTCAAAACAAGTTCAAACTAATTTGTCCTTCATATATATCAATTCTAAGTAGGTTCCATTGCATAAACCTCTTTAAATGACCTTGTATGATAAAGAAAAACAGGAATAGCCTTCTTTTGCGAAATTAAGACGAAATTCGGATTTTTGCTATAAACACCAATTCCTTCAGTCAAAACAAGTTCAAACTCCTATGTCCTTCATATATATCCATTCTAAGAAGGTTCCATGCATAAACCTCTTTAAATGACCTTGTTTGAGAAAGAAAAACAGGAATAGCCTTACTTTTGCGAGTTAAAGCCAAATTGGTATTTTTGCTATAAAATGAATTCCTTCAGTCAAAACAAGTTCAAACTAATTTGTCCTTCATTTATATCCATTCTAAGAAGGTTCCATGCATAAACCTCTTTAAATGACCTTGTTTGAGAAAGAAAAACAGGAATAGCCTTACTTTTGCGAGTTAAAGCCAAATTGGTATTTTTGCTATAAAATGAATTCCTTCAGTCAAAACAAGTTCAAACTAATTTGTCCTTCATATATATCCATTCTAAGAAGGTTTCATGCATAAACCTCTTTAAATGACCTTGTTTGAGAAAGAAAAACAGGAATAGCCTTCTTTTGCGGAATTAAGACGAAATTCGGATTTTTGCTTATAAACACCAATTCCTTCAGTCAAAACAAGTTCAAACTCCTATGTCCTTCATATACATCCATTCTAAGAAGGTTCCATGCATAAACCTCTTTAAATGACCTTGTTTGAGAAAGAAAAACAGGAATAGCCTTCTTTTGCGGAATTAAGACGAAATTCGGATTTTTGCTTATAAACACCAATTCCTTCAGTCAAAACAAGTTCAAACTCCTATGTCCTTCATATATATCCATTCTAAGAAGGTTCCATGCATAAACCTCTTTAAATGACCTTGTTTGAGAAAGAAAAACAGGAATAGCCTTACTTTTGCGAGTTAAAGCCAAATTGGTATTGTTGCTATAAAATGAATTCCTTCAGTCAAAACAAGTTCAAACTAATTTGTCCTTCATATATATCCATTCTAAGAAGGTTCCATGCATAAACCTCTTTAAATGACCTTGTTTGAGAAAGAAAAACAGGAATAGCCTTCTTTTGCGGAATTAAGACGAAATTCGGATTTTTGCTTATAAACACCAATTCCTTCAGTCAAAACAAGTTCAAACTCCTATGTCCTTCATATATATCCATTCTAAGAAGGTTCCATGCATAAACCTCTTTAAATGACCTTTTTTGAGAAAGAAAAACAGGAATAGCCTTACTTTTGCGAGTTAAAGCCAAATTGGTATTTTTGCTATAAAATGAATTCCTTCAGTCAAAACAAGTTCAAACTAATTTGTCCTTCATATATATCAATTCTAAGTAGGTTCCATGCATAACCCTCTTTAAATGACCTTGTATGAGAAAGAAAAACAGGAATAGCCTTCATTTGCGGAATTAAGACGAAATTCGGATTTTTGCTTATAAACACCAATTCCTTCAGTCAAAACAAGTTCAAACTCCTATGTCCTTCATATATATCCATTCTAAGAAGGTTCCATGCATAAACCTCTTTAAATGACCTTTTTTGAGAAAGAAAAACAGGAATAGCCTTAGTTTTGCGAGTTAAAGCCAAATTGGTATTTTTGCTATAAAATTAATTCCTTCAGTCAAAACAAGTTCAAACTAATTTGTCCTTCAAATATATCAATTCTAAGTAGGTTCCATGCATAACCCTCTTTAAATGACCTTGTATGAGAAAGAAAAACAGGAATAGCCTTCTTTTGCGGAATTAAGACGAAATTCGGATTTTTGCTTATAAACACCAATTCCTTCAGTCAAAACAAGTTCAAACTCCTATGTCCTTCATATATATCCATTCTAAGAAGGTTCCATGCATAAACCTCTTTAAATGACCTTTTTTGAGAAAGAAAAACAGGAATAGCCTTACTTTTGCGAGTTAAAGCCAAATTGGTATTTTTGCTATAAAATGAATTCCTTCAGTCAAAACAAGTTCAAACTAATTTGTCCTTCATATATATCAATTCTAAGTAGGTTCCATGCATAAACCTCTTTAAATGACCTTGTTTGAGAAAGAAAAACAGGAATAGCCTTACTTTTGCGAGTTAAAGCCAAATTGGTATTTTTGCTATAAAATGAATTCCTTCAGTCAAAACAAGTTCAAACTAATTTGTCCTTCATATATATCCATTCTAAGAAGGTTCCATGCATAAACCTCTTTAAATGACCTTGTTTGAGAAAGAAAAACAGGAATAGCCTTCTTTTGCGGAATTAAGACGAAATTCGGATTTTTGCTTATAAACACCAATTCCTTCAGTCAAAACAAGTTCAAACTCCTATGTCCTTCATATATATCCATTCTAAGAAGGTTCCATGCATAAACCTCTTTAAATGACCTTTTTTGAGAAAGAAAAACAGGAATAGCCTTACTTTTGCGAGTTAAAGCCAAATTGGTATTTTTGCTATAAAATTAATTCCTTCAGTCAAAACAAGTTCAAACTAATTTGTCCTTCATATATATCAATTCTAAGTAGGTTCCATGCATAACCCTCTTTAAATGACCTTGTATGAGAAAGAAAAACAAGAATAGCCTTCTTTTGCGGAATTAAGACGAAATTCGGATTTTTGCTTATAAACACCAATTCCTTCAGTCAAAACAAGTTCAAACTCCTATGTCCTTCATATATATCCATTCTAAGAAGGTTCCATGCATAAACCTCTTTAAATGACCTTGTTTGAGAAAGAAAAACAGGAATAGCCTTACTTTTGCGAGTTAAAGCCAAAATGGTATTTTTGCTATAAAATGAATTCCTTCAGTCAAAACAAGTTCAAACTAATTTGTCCTTCATATATATCCATTCTAAGAAGGTTCCATGCATAAACCTCTTTAAATGACCTTGTTTGAGAAAGAAAAACAGGAATAGCGTTACTTTTGCGAGTTAAAGCCAAATTGGTATTTTTGCTATAAAATGAATTCCTTCAGTCAAAACAAGTTCAAACTAATTTGTCCTTCATATATATCCATTCTAAGAAGGTTCCATGCATAAACATCTTTAAATGACCTTGTTTGAGAAAGAAAAACAGGAATAGCCTTACTTTTGCGAGTTAAAGCCAAATTGGTATTTTTGCTATAAAATGAATTCCTTCAGTCAAAACAAGTTCAAACTAATTTGTCCTTCATATATATCAATTCTAAGTAGGTTCCATGCATAAACCTCTTTAAATGACCTTGTATGATAAAGAAAAACAGGAATAGCCTTCTTTTGCGAAATTAAGACGAAATTCGGATTTTTGCTTATAAACACCAATTCCTTCAGTCAAAACAAGTTCAAACTCCTATGTCCTTCATATATATATCCATTCTAAGAAGGTTCCATGCATAAACCTCTTTAAATGACCTTGTTTGAGAAAGAAAAAGAGGAATAAACTTACTTTTGCGAGTTAAAGCCAAATTGGTATTTTTGCTATAAAATGAATTCCTTCAGTTAAAACAAGTTCAAACTAATTTGTCCTTCATATATATCCATTTTAAGAAGGTTCCATGCATAAACCTCTTTAAATGACCTTGTATGAGAAAGAAAAACAGGAATAGCCTTCTTTTGCGGAATTAAGACGAAATTCGGATTTTTGCTTATAAACACCAATTCCTTCAGTCAAAACAAGTTCAAACTCCTATATCCTTCATATATATCCATTCTAAGAAGGTTCCATGCATAAACCTCTTTAAATGACCTTGTTTGAGAAAGAAAAACAGGAATAGCCTTACTTTTGCGAGTTAAAGCCAAATTGGTATTTTTGCTATAAAATGAATTCCTTCAGTCAAAACAAGTTCAAACTAATTTGTCCTTCATATATATCAATTCTAAATAGGTTCCATGCATAACCCTCTTTAAATGACCTTGTATGAGAAAGAAAAACAGGAATAGCCTTCTTTTGCGGTATGAAGACGAAATTGGGATTTTTGCTTATAAACACCAATTCCTTCAGTCAAAACAAGTTCAAACTCCTATGTCCTTCATATACATCCATTCTAAGAAGGTTCCATGCATAAACCTCTTTAAATGACCTTGTTTGAGAAAGAAAAACAGGAATAGCCTTACTTTTGCGAGTTAAAGCCAAATTGGTATTTTTGCTATAAAATGAATTCCTTCAGTCAAAACAACTTTAAACTAATTTGTCCTTCATATATATCCATTCTAAGAAGGTTTCATGCATAAACCTCTTTAAATGACCTTGTTTGAGAAAGAAAAACAGGAATATCCTTACTTTTGCGAGTTAAAGCCAAATTGGTATTTTTGCTATAAAATGAATTCCTTCAGTCAAAACAAGTTCAAACTAATTTGTCCTTCATATATATCCATTCTAAGAAGGTTCCATGCATAAACCTCTTTAAATGATCTTGTTTGAGAAAGAAAAACAGGAATAGCCTTCTTTTGCGGAATTAAGACGAAATTCGGATTTTTGCTTATAAACACCAATTCCTTCAGTCAAAACAAGTTCAAACTCCTATGTCCTTCATATACATCCATTCTAAGAAGGTTCCATGCATAAACCTCTTTAAATGACCTTGTTTGAGAAAGAAAAACAGGAATAGCCTTACTTTTGCAAGTTAAAGCCAAATTGGTATTTTTGCTATAAAATGAATTCCTTCAGTCAAAACAAGTTCAAACTAATTTGTCCTTCATATATATCCATTCTAAGAAGGTTCCATGCATAAACATCTTTAAATGACCTTGTTTGAGAAAGAAAAAAAGGAATAGCCTTACTTTTGCGAGTTAAAGCCAAATTGGTATTTTTGCTATAAAATGAATTCCTTCAGTCAAAACAAGTTCAAACTAATTTGTCCTTCATATATATCAATTCTAAGTAGGTTCCATTGCATAAACCTCTTTAAATGACCTTGTATGATAAAGAAAAACAGGAATAGCCTTCTTTTGCGAAATTAAGACGAAATTCGGATTTTTGCTATAAACACCAATTCCTTCAGTCAAAACAAGTTCAAACTCCTATGTCCTTCATATATATCCATTCTAAGAAGGTTCCATGCATAAACCTCTTTAAATGACCTTGTTTGAGAAAGAAAAACAGGAATAGCCTTACTTTTGCGAGTTAAAGCCAAATTGGTATTTTTGCTATAAAATGAATTCCTTCAGTCAAAACAAGTTCAAACTAATTTGTCCTTCATTTATATCCATTCTAAGAAGGTTCCATGCATAAACCTCTTTAAATGACCTTGTTTGAGAAAGAAAAACAGGAATAGCCTTACTTTTGCGAGTTAAAGCCAAATTGGTATTTTTGCTATAAAATGAATTCCTTCAGTCAAAACAAGTTCAAACTAATTTGTCCTTCATATATATCCATTCTAAGAAGGTTTCATGCATAAACCTCTTTAAATGACCTTGTTTGAGAAAGAAAAACAGGAATAGCCTTCTTTTGCGGAATTAAGACGAAATTCGGATTTTTGCTTATAAACACCAATTCCTTCAGTCAAAACAAGTTCAAACTCCTATGTCCTTCATATACATCCATTCTAAGAAGGTTCCATGCATAAACCTCTTTAAATGACCTTGTTTGAGAAAGAAAAACAGGAATAGCCTTCTTTTGCGGAATTAAGACGAAATTCGGATTTTTGCTTATAAACACCAATTCCTTCAGTCAAAACAAGTTCAAACTCCTATGTCCTTCATATATATCCATTCTAAGAAGGTTCCATGCATAAACCTCTTTAAATGACCTTGTTTGAGAAAGAAAAACAGGAATAGCCTTACTTTTGCGAGTTAAAGCCAAATTGGTATTGTTGCTATAAAATGAATTCCTTCAGTCAAAACAAGTTCAAACTAATTTGTCCTTCATATATATCCATTCTAAGAAGGTTCCATGCATAAACCTCTTTAAATGACCTTGTTTGAGAAAGAAAAACAGGAATAGCCTTCTTTTGCGGAATTAAGACGAAATTCGGATTTTTGCTTATAAACACCAATTCCTTCAGTCAAAACAAGTTCAAACTCCTATGTCCTTCATATATATCCATTCTAAGAAGGTTCCATGCATAAACCTCTTTAAATGACCTTTTTTGAGAAAGAAAAACAGGAATAGCCTTACTTTTGCGAGTTAAAGCCAAATTGGTATTTTTGCTATAAAATGAATTCCTTCAGTCAAAACAAGTTCAAACTAATTTGTCCTTCATATATATCAATTCTAAGTAGGTTCCATGCATAACCCTCTTTAAATGACCTTGTATGAGAAAGAAAAACAGGAATAGCCTTCATTTGCGGAATTAAGACGAAATTCGGATTTTTGCTTATAAACACCAATTCCTTCAGTCAAAACAAGTTCAAACTCCTATGTCCTTCATATATATCCATTCTAAGAAGGTTCCATGCATAAACCTCTTTAAATGACCTTGTTTGAGAAAGAAAAACAGGAATAGCCTTACTTTTGCGAGTTAAAGCCAAATTGGTATTTTTGCTATAAAATGAATTCCTTCAGTCAAAACAAGTTCAAACTAATTTGTCCTTCATATATATCCATTCTAAGAAGGTTCCATGCATAAACCTCTTTAAATGACCTTGTTTGAGAAAGAAAAACAGGAATAGCCTTCTTTTGCGGAATTAAGACGAAATTCGGATTTTTGCTTATAAACACCAATTCCTTCAGTCAAAACAAGTTCAAACTCCTATATCCTTCATATATATCCATTCTAAGAAGGTTCCATGCATAAACCTCTTTAAATGACCTTTTTTGAGAAAGAAAAACAGGAATAGCCTTAGTTTTGCGAGTTAAAGCCAAATTGGTATTTTTGCTATAAAATTAATTCCTTCAGTCAAAACAAGTTCAAACTAATTTGTCCTTCATATATATCAATTCTAAGTAGGTTCCATGCATAACCCTCTTTAAATGACCTTGTATGAGAAAGAAAAACAGGAATAGCCTTCTTTTGCGGAATTAAGACGAAATTCGGATTTTTGCTTATAAACACCAATTCCTTCAGTCAAAACAAGTTCAAACTCCTATGTCCTTCATATATATCCATTCTAAGAAGGTTCCATGCATAAACCTCTTTAAATGACCTTTTTTGAGAAAGAAAAACAGGAATAGCCTTACTTTTGCGAGTTAAAGCCAAATTGGTATTTTTGCTATAAAATGAATTCCTTCAGTCAAAACAAGTTCAAACTAATTTGTCCTTCATATATATCAATTCTAAGTAGGTTCCATGCATAAACCTCTTTAAATGACCTTGTTTGAGAAAGAAAAACAGGAATAGCCTTACTTTTGCGAGTTAAAGCCAAATTGGTATTTTTGCTATAAAATGAATTCCTTCAGTCAAAACAAGTTCAAACTAATTTGTCCTTCATATATATCCATTCTAAGAAGGTTCCATGCATAAACCTCTTTAAATGACCTTGTTTGAGAAAGAAAAACAGGAATAGCCTTACTTTTGCGAATTAAAGCCAAATTGGTATTTTTGCTATAAAATGAATTCCTTCAGTCAAAACAAGTTCAAACTAATTTGTCCTTCATATATATCAATTCTAAGTAGGTTCCATGCATAAACCTCTTTAAATGACCTTGTATGATAAAGAAAAACAGGAATAGCCTTCTTTTGCGAAATTAAGACGAAATTCGGATTTTTGCTTATAAACACCAATTCCTTCAGTCAAAACAAGTTCAAACTCCTATGTCCTTCATATATATCCATTCTAAGAAGGTTCCATGCATAAACCTCTTTAAATGACCTTGTTTGAGAAAGAAAAACAGGAATAGCCTTACTTTTGCGAGTTAAAGCCAAATTGGTATTTTTGCTATAAAATGAATTCCTTCAGTCAAAACAAGTTCAAACTAATTTGTCCTTCATATATATCAATTCTAAATAGGTTCCATGCATAACCCTCTTTAAATGACCTTGTATGAGAAAGAAAAACAGGAATAGCCTTCTTTTGCGGAATTAAGACGAAATTCGGATTTTTGCTTATAAACACCAATTCCTTCAGTCAAAACAAGTTCAAACTCCTATGTCCTTCATATATATCCATTCTAAGAAGGTTCCATGCATAAACCTCTTTAAATGACCTTGTTTGAGAAAGAAAAACAGGAATAGCCTTACTTTTGCGAGTTAAAGCCAAATTGGTATTTTTGCTATAAAATGAATTCCTTCAGTCAAAACAAGTTCAAACTAATTTGTCCTTCATATATATCAATTCTAAATAGGTTCCATGCATAACCCTCTTTAAATGACCTTGTATGAGAAAGAAAAACAGGAATAGCCTTCTTTTGCGGTATGAAGACGAAATTCGGATTTTTGCTATAAACACCAATTCCATCAGTCAAAACAAGTTCAAACTCCTATGTCCTTCATATATATCCATTCTAAGAAGGTTCCATGCATAAACCTCTTTAAATGACCTTGTTTGAGAAAGAAAAACAGGAATAGCCTTACTTTTGCGAGTTAAAGCCAAATTGGTATTTTTGCTATAAAATGAATTCCTTCAGTCAAAACAAGTTCAAACTAATTTGTCCTTCATTTATATCCATTCTAAGAAGGTTCCATGCATAAACCTCTTTAAATGACCTTGTTTGAGAAAGAAAAACAGGAATAGCCTTACTTTTGCGAGTTAAAGCCAAATTGGTATTTTTGCTATAAAATGAATTCCTTCAGTCAAAACAAGTTCAAACTAATTTGTCCTTCATATATATCCATTCTAAGAAGGTTTCATGCATAAACCTCTTTAAATGACCTTGTTTGAGAAAGAAAAACAGGAATAGCCTTCTTTTGCGGAATTAAGACGAAATTCGGATTTTTGCTTATAAACACCAATTCCTTCAGTCAAAACAAGTTCAAACTCCTATGTCCTTCATATACATCCATTCTAAGAAGGTTCCATGCATAAACCTCTTTAAATGACCTTGTTTGAGAAAGAAAAACAGGAATAGCCTTCTTTTGCGGAATTAAGACGAAATTCGGATTTTTGCTTATAAACACCAATTCCTTCAGTCAAAACAAGTTCAAACTCCTATGTCCTTCATATATATCCATTCTAAGAAGGTTCCATGCATAAACCTCTTTAAATGACCTTGTTTGAGAAAGAAAAACAGGAATAGCCTTACTTTTGCGAGTTAAAGCCAAATTGGTATTGTTGCTATAAAATGAATTCCTTCAGTCAAAACAAGTTCAAACTAATTTGTCCTTCATATATATCCATTCTAAGAAGGTTCCATGCATAAACCTCTTTAAATGACCTTGTTTGAGAAAGAAAAACAGGAATAGCCTTCTTTTGCGGAATTAAGACGAAATTCGGATTTTTGCTTATAAACACCAATTCCTTCAGTCAAAACAAGTTCAAACTCCTATGTCCTTCATATATATCCATTCTAAGAAGGTTCCATGCATAAACCTCTTTAAATGACCTTTTTTGAGAAAGAAAAACAGGAATAGCCTTACTTTTGCGAGTTAAAGCCAAATTGGTATTTTTGCTATAAAATGAATTCCTTCAGTCAAAACAAGTTCAAACTAATTTGTCCTTCATATATATCAATTCTAAGTAGGTTCCATGCATAACCCTCTTTAAATGACCTTGTATGAGAAAGAAAAACAGGAATAGCCTTCATTTGCGGAATTAAGACGAAATTCGGATTTTTGCTTATAAACACCAATTCCTTCAGTCAAAACAAGTTCAAACTCCTATGTCCTTCATATATATCCATTCTAAGAAGGTTCCATGCATAAACCTCTTTAAATGACCTTGTTTGAGAAAGAAAAACAGGAATAGCCTTACTTTTGCGAGTTAAAGCCAAATTGGTATTTTTGCTATAAAATGAATTCCTTCAGTCAAAACAAGTTCAAACTAATTTGTCCTTCATATATATCCATTCTAAGAAGGTTCCATGCATAAACCTCTTTAAATGACCTTGTTTGAGAAAGAAAAACAGGAATAGCCTTCTTTTGCGGAATTAAGACGAAATTCGGATTTTTGCTTATAAACACCAATTCCTTCAGTCAAAACAAGTTCAAACTCCTATATCCTTCATATATATCCATTCTAAGAAGGTTCCATGCATAAACCTCTTTAAATGACCTTTTTTGAGAAAGAAAAACAGGAATAGCCTTAGTTTTGCGAGTTAAAGCCAAATTGGTATTTTTGCTATAAAATTAATTCCTTCAGTCAAAACAAGTTCAAACTAATTTGTCCTTCATATATATCAATTCTAAGTAGGTTCCATGCATAACCCTCTTTAAATGACCTTGTATGAGAAAGAAAAACAGGAATAGCCTTCTTTTGCGGAATTAAGACGAAATTCGGATTTTTGCTTATAAACACCAATTCCTTCAGTCAAAACAAGTTCAAACTCCTATGTCCTTCATATATATCCATTCTAAGAAGGTTCCATGCATAAACCTCTTTAAATGACCTTTTTTGAGAAAGAAAAACAGGAATAGCCTTACTTTTGCGAGTTAAAGCCAAATTGGTATTTTTGCTATAAAATGAATTCCTTCAGTCAAAACAAGTTCAAACTAATTTGTCCTTCATATATATCAATTCTAAGTAGGTTCCATGCATAAACCTCTTTAAATGACCTTGTTTGAGAAAGAAAAACAGGAATAGCCTTACTTTTGCGAGTTAAAGCCAAATTGGTATTTTTGCTATAAAATGAATTCCTTCAGTCAAAACAAGTTCAAACTAATTTGTCCTTCATATATATCCATTCTAAGAAGGTTCCATGCATAAACCTCTTTAAATGACCTTGTTTGAGAAAGAAAAACAGGAATAGCCTTCTTTTGCGGAATTAAGACGAAATTCGGATTTTTGCTTATAAACACCAATTCCTTCAGTCAAAACAAGTTCAAACTCCTATGTCCTTCATATATATCCATTCTAAGAAGGTTCCATGCATAAACCTCTTTAAATGACCTTTTTTGAGAAAGAAAAACAGGAATAGCCTTACTTTTGCGAGTTAAAGCCAAATTGGTATTTTTGCTATAAAATTAATTCCTTCAGTCAAAACAAGTTCAAACTAATTTGTCCTTCATATATATCAATTCTAAGTAGGTTCCATGCATAACCCTCTTTAAATGACCTTGTATGAGAAAGAAAAACAAGAATAGCCTTCTTTTGCGAAATTAAGACGAAATTCGGATTTTTGCTTATAAACACCAATTCCTTCAGTCAAAACAAGTTCAAACTCCTATGTCCTTCATATATATCCATTCTAAGAAGGTTCCATGCATAAACCTCTTTAAATGACCTTGTTTGAGAAAGAAAAACAGGAATAGCCTTACTTTTGCGAGTTAAAGCCAAATTGGTATTTTTGCTATAAAATGAATTCCTTCAGTCAAAACAAGTTCAAACTAATTTGTCCTTCATATATATCAATTCTAAATAGGTTCCATGCATAACCCTCTTTAAATGACCTTGTATGAGAAAGAAAAACAGGAATAGCCTTCTTTTGCGGAATTAAGACGAAATTCGGATTTTTGCTTATAAACACCAATTCCTTCAGTCAAAACAAGTTCAAACTCCTATGTCCTTCATATATATCCATTCTAAGAAGGTTCCATGCATAAACCTCTTTAAATGACCTTGTTTGAGAAAGAAAAACAGGAATAGCCTTACTTTTGCGAGTTAAAGCCAAATTGGTATTTTTGCTATAAAATGAATTCCTTCAGTCAAAACAAGTTCAAACTAATTTGTCCTTCATATATATCAATTCTAAATAGGTTCCATGCATAACCCTCTTTAAATGACCTTGTATGAGAAAGAAAAACAGGAATAGCCTTCTTTTGCGGTATGAAGACGAAATTGGGATTTTTGCTTATAAACACCAATTCCTTCAGTCAAAACAAGTTCAAACTCCTATGTCCTTCATATACATCCATTCTAAGAAGGTTCCATGCATAAACCTCTTTAAATGACCTTGTTTGAGAAAGAAAAACAGGAATAGCCTTACTTTTGCGAGTTAAAGCCAAATTGGTATTTTTGCTATAAAATGAATTCCTTCAGTCAAAACAACTTTAAACTAATTTGTCCTTCATATATATCCATTCTAAGAAGGTTTCATGCATAAACCTCTTTAAATGACCTTGTTTGAGAAAGAAAAACAG
The DNA here is from genome assembly GCF_027942865.1 of Odontesthes bonariensis. Lineage (NCBI taxonomy): Eukaryota > Metazoa > Chordata > Actinopteri > Atheriniformes > Atherinopsidae > Odontesthes > Odontesthes bonariensis. Next base: position 28,936,002 of record NC_134524.1, on the reverse strand, counting down.
GAATAGCCTTACTTTTGCGAGTTAAAGCCAAATTGGTATTTTTGCTATAAAATGAATTCCTTCAGTCAAAACAAGTTCAAACTAATTTGTCCTTCATATATATCCATTCTAAGAAGGTTCCATGCATAAACCTCTTTAAATGACCTTGTTTGAGAAAGAAAAACAGGAATAGCCTTCTTTTGCGGAATTAAGACGAAATTCGGATTTTTGCTTATAAACACCAATTCCTTCAGTCAAAACAAGTTCAAACTCCTATGTCCTTCATATACATCCATTCTAAGAAGGTTCCATGCATAAACCTCTTTAAATGACCTTGTTTGAGAAAGAAAAACAGGAATAGCCTTACTTTTGCAAGTTAAAGCCAAATTGGTATTTTTGCTATAAAATGAATTCCTTCAGTCAAAACAAGTTCAAACTAATTTGTCCTTCATATATATCCATTCTAAGAAGGTTCCATGCATAAACATCTTTAAATGACCTTGTTTGAGAAAGAAAAACAGGAATAGCCTTACTTTTGCGAGTTAAAGCCAAATTGGTATTTTTGCTATAAAATGAATTCCTTCAGTCAAAACAAGTTCAAACTAATTTGTCCTTCATATATATCCATTCTAAGAAGGTTTCATGCATAAACCTCTTTAAATGACCTTGTTTGAGAAAGAAAAACAGGAATAGCCTTCTTTTGCGGAATTAAGACGAAATTCGGATTTTTGCTTATAAACACCAATTCCTTCAGTCAAAACAAGTTCAAACTCCTATGTCCTTCATATACATCCATTCTAAGAAGGTTCCATGCATAAACCTCTTTAAATGACCTTGTTTGAGAAAGAAAAACAGGAATAGCCTTCTTTTGCGGAATTAAGACGAAATTCGGATTTTTGCTTATAAACACCAATTCCTTCAGTCAAAACAAGTTCAAACTCCTATGTCCTTCATATATATCCATTCTAAGAAGGTTCCATGCATAAACCTCTTTAAATGACCTTGTTTGAGAAAGAAAAACAGGAATAGCCTTACTTTTGCGAGTTAAAGCCAAATTGGTATTGTTGCTATAAAATGAATTCCTTCAGTCAAAACAAGTTCAAACTAATTTGTCCTTCATATATATCCATTCTAAGAAGGTTCCATGCATAAACCTCTTTAAATGACCTTGTTTGAGAAAGAAAAACAGGAATAGCCTTCTTTTGCGGAATTAAGACGAAATTCGGATTTTTGCTTATAAACACCAATTCCTTCAGTCAAAACAAGTTCAAACTCCTATGTCCTTCATATATATCCATTCTAAGAAGGTTCCATGCATAAACCTCTTTAAATGACCTTGTTTGAGAAAGAAAAACAGGAATAGCCTTACTTTTGCGAGTTAAAGCCAAATTGGTATTTTTGCTATAAAATGAATTCCTTCAGTCAAAACAAGTTCAAACTAATTTGTCCTTCATATATATCAATTCTAAGTAGGTTCCATGCATAACCCTCTTTAAATGACCTTGTATGAGAAAGAAAAACAGGAATAGCCTTCATTTGCGGAATTAAGACGAAATTCGGATTTTTGCTTATAAACACCAATTCCTTCAGTCAAAACAAGTTCAAACTCCTATGTCCTTCATATATATCCATTCTAAGAAGGTTCCATGCATAAACCTCTTTAAATGACCTTGTTTGAGAAAGAAAAACAGGAATAGCCTTACTTTTGCGAGTTAAAGCCAAATTGGTATTTTTGCTATAAAATGAATTCCTTCAGTCAAAACAAGTTCAAACTAATTTGTCCTTCATATATATCCATTCTAAGAAGGTTCCATGCATAAACCTCTTTAAATGACCTTGTTTGAGAAAGAAAAACAGGAATAGCCTTCTTTTGCGGAATTAAGACGAAATTCGGATTTTTGCTTATAAACACCAATTCCTTCAGTCAAAACAAGTTCAAACTCCTATATCCTTCATATATATCCATTCTAAGAAGGTTCCATGCATAAACCTCTTTAAATGACCTTTTTTGAGAAAGAAAAACAGGAATAGCCTTAGTTTTGCGAGTTAAAGCCAAATTGGTATTTTTGCTATAAAATTAATTCCTTCAGTCAAAACAAGTTCAAACTAATTTGTCCTTCATATATATCAATTCTAAGTAGGTTCCATGCATAACCCTCTTTAAATGACCTTGTATGAGAAAGAAAAACAGGAATAGCCTTCTTTTGCGGAATTAAGACGAAATTCGGATTTTTGCTTATAAACACCAATTCCTTCAGTCAAAACAAGTTCAAACTCCTATGTCCTTCATATATATCCATTCTAAGAAGGTTCCATGCATAAACCTCTTTAAATGACCTTTTTTGAGAAAGAAAAACAGGAATAGCCTTACTTTTGCGAGTTAAAGCCAAATTGGTATTTTTGCTATAAAATGAATTCCTTCAGTCAAAACAAGTTCAAACTAATTTGTCCTTCATATATATCAATTCTAAGTAGGTTCCATGCATAAACCTCTTTAAATGACCTTGTTTGAGAAAGAAAAACAGGAATAGCCTTACTTTTGCGAGTTAAAGCCAAATTGGTATTTTTGCTATAAAATGAATTCCTTCAGTCAAAACAAGTTCAAACTAATTTGTCCTTCATATATATCCATTCTAAGAAGGTTCCATGCATAAACCTCTTTAAATGACCTTGTTTGAGAAAGAAAAACAGGAATAGCCTTCTTTTGCGGAATTAAGACGAAATTCGGATTTTTGCTTATAAACACCAATTCCTTCAGTCAAAACAAGTTCAAACTCCTATGTCCTTCATATACATCCATTCTAAGAAGGTTCCATGCATAAACCTCTTTAAATGACCTTGTTTGAGAAAGAAAAACAGGAATAGCCTTACTTTTGCGAGTTAAAGCCAAATTGGTATTTTTGCTATAAAATGAATTCCTTCAGTCAAAACAACTTTAAACTAATTTGTCCTTCATATATATCCATTCTAAGAAGGTTTCATGCATAAACCTCTTTAAATGACCTTGTTTGAGAAAGAAAAACAGGAATAGCCTTCTTTTGCGGAATTAAGACGAAATTCGGATTTTTGCTTATAAACACCAATTCCTTCAGTCAAAACAAGTTCAAACTCCTATGTCCTTCATATACATCCATTCTAAGAAGGTTCCATGCATAAACCTCTTTAAATGACCTTGTTTGAGAAAGAAAAACAGGAATAGCCTTACTTTTGCAAGTTAAAGCCAAATTGGTATTTTTGCTATAAAATGAATTCCTTCAGTCAAAACAAGTTCAAACTAATTTGTCCTTCATATATATCCATTCTAAGAAGGTTCCATGCATAAACATCTTTAAATGACCTTGTTTGAGAAAGAAAAACAGGAATAGCCTTACTTTTGCGAGTTAAAGCCAAATTGGTATTTTTGCTATAAAATGAATTCCTTCAGTCAAAACAAGTTCAAACTAATTTGTCCTTCATATATATCCATTCTAAGAAGGTTTCATGCATAAACCTCTTTAAATGACCTTGTTTGAGAAAGAAAAACAGGAATAGCCTTCTTTTGCGGAATTAAGACGAAATTCGGATTTTTGCTTATAAACACCAATTCCTTCAGTCAAAACAAGTTCAAACTCCTATGTCCTTCATATACATCCATTCTAAGAAGGTTCCATGCATAAACCTCTTTAAATGACCTTGTTTGAGAAAGAAAAACAGGAATAGCCTTCTTTTGCGGAATTAAGACGAAATTCGGATTTTTGCTTATAAACACCAATTCCTTCAGTCAAAACAAGTTCAAACTCCTATGTCCTTCATATATATCCATTCTAAGAAGGTTCCATGCATAAACCTCTTTAAATGACCTTGTTTGAGAAAGAAAAACAGGAATAGCCTTACTTTTGCGAGTTAAAGCCAAATTGGTATTGTTGCTATAAAATGAATTCCTTCAGTCAAAACAAGTTCAAACTAATTTGTCCTTCATATATATCCATTCTAAGAAGGTTCCATGCATAAACCTCTTTAAATGACCTTGTTTGAGAAAGAAAAACAGGAATAGCCTTCTTTTGCGGAATTAAGACGAAATTCGGATTTTTGCTTATAAACACCAATTCCTTCAGTCAAAACAAGTTCAAACTCCTATGTCCTTCATATATATCCATTCTAAGAAGGTTCCATGCATAAACCTCTTTAAATGACCTTGTTTGAGAAAGAAAAACAGGAATAGCCTTACTTTTGCGAGTTAAAGCCAAATTGGTATTTTTGCTATAAAATGAATTCCTTCAGTCAAAACAAGTTCAAACTAATTTGTCCTTCATATATATCAATTCTAAGTAGGTTCCATGCATAACCCTCTTTAAATGACCTTGTATGAGAAAGAAAAACAGGAATAGCCTTCATTTGCGGAATTAAGACGAAATTCGGATTTTTGCTTATAAACACCAATTCCTTCAGTCAAAACAAGTTCAAACTCCTATGTCCTTCATATATATCCATTCTAAGAAGGTTCCATGCATAAACCTCTTTAAATGACCTTGTTTGAGAAAGAAAAACAGGAATAGCCTTACTTTTGCGAGTTAAAGCCAAATTGGTATTTTTGCTATAAAATGAATTCCTTCAGTCAAAACAAGTTCAAACTAATTTGTCCTTCATATATATCCATTCTAAGAAGGTTCCATGCATAAACCTCTTTAAATGACCTTGTTTGAGAAAGAAAAACAGGAATAGCCTTCTTTTGCGGAATTAAGACGAAATTCGGATTTTTGCTTATAAACACCAATTCCTTCAGTCAAAACAAGTTCAAACTCCTATATCCTTCATATATATCCATTCTAAGAAGGTTCCATGCATAAACCTCTTTAAATGACCTTTTTTGAGAAAGAAAAACAGGAATAGCCTTAGTTTTGCGAGTTAAAGCCAAATTGGTATTTTTGCTATAAAATTAATTCCTTCAGTCAAAACAAGTTCAAACTAATTTGTCCTTCATATATATCAATTCTAAGTAGGTTCCATGCATAACCCTCTTTAAATGACCTTGTATGAGAAAGAAAAACAGGAATAGCCTTCTTTTGCGGAATTAAGACGAAATTCGGATTTTTGCTTATAAACACCAATTCCTTCAGTCAAAACAAGTTCAAACTCCTATGTCCTTCATATATATCCATTCTAAGAAGGTTCCATGCATAAACCTCTTTAAATGACCTTTTTTGAGAAAGAAAAACAGGAATAGCCTTACTTTTGCGAGTTAAAGCCAAATTGGTATTTTTGCTATAAAATGAATTCCTTCAGTCAAAACAAGTTCAAACTAATTTGTCCTTCATATATATCAATTCTAAGTAGGTTCCATGCATAAACCTCTTTAAATGACCTTGTTTGAGAAAGAAAAACAGGAATAGCCTTACTTTTGCGAGTTAAAGCCAAATTGGTATTTTTGCTATAAAATGAATTCCTTCAGTCAAAACAAGTTCAAACTAATTTGTCCTTCATATATATCCATTCTAAGAAGGTTCCATGCATAAACCTCTTTAAATGACCTTGTTTGAGAAAGAAAAACAGGAATAGCCTTCTTTTGCGGAATTAAGACGAAATTCGGATTTTTGCTTATAAACACCAATTCCTTCAGTCAAAACAAGTTCAAACTCCTATGTCCTTCATATATATCCATTCTAAGAAGGTTCCATGCATAAACCTCTTTAAATGACCTTTTTTGAGAAAGAAAAACAGGAATAGCCTTACTTTTGCGAGTTAAAGCCAAATTGGTATTTTTGCTATAAAATTAATTCCTTCAGTCAAAACAAGTTCAAACTAATTTGTCCTTCATATATATCAATTCTAAGTAGGTTCCATGCATAACCCTCTTTAAATGACCTTGTATGAGAAAGAAAAACAAGAATAGCCTTCTTTTGCGGAATTAAGACGAAATTCGGATTTTTGCTTATAAACACCAATTCCTTCAGTCAAAACAAGTTCAAACTCCTATGTCCTTCACATATATCCATTCTAAGAAGGTTCCATGCATAAACCTCTTTAAATGACCTTGTTTGAGAAAGAAAAACAGGAATAGCCTTACTTTTGCGAGTTAAAGCCAAATTGGTATTTTTGCTATAAAATGAATTCCTTCAGTCAAAACAAGTTCAAACTAATTTGTCCTTCATATATATCCATTCTAAGAAGGTTCCATGCATAAACTTCTTTAAATGACCTTGTTTGAGAAAGAAAAACAGGAATAGCCTTACTTTTGCGAGTTAAAGCCAAATTGGTATTTTTGCTATAAAATGAATTCCTTCAGTCAAAACAAGTTCAAACTAATTTGTCCTTCATATATATCAATTCTAAGTAGGTTCCATGCATAAACCTCTTTAAATGACCTTGTATGATAAAGAAAAACAGGAATAGCCTTCTTTTGCGAAATTAAGACGAAATTCGGATTTTTGCTTATAAACACCAATTCCTTCAGTCAAAACAAGTTCAAACTCCTATGTCCTTCATATATATATCCATTCTAAGAAGGTTCCATGCATAAACCTCTTTAAATGACCTTGTTTGAGAAAGAAAAAGAGGAATAAACTTACTTTTGCGAGTTAAAGCCAAATTGGTATTTTTGCTATAAAATGAATTCCTTCAGTTAAAACAAGTTCAAACTAATTTGTCCTTCATATATATCCATTTTAAGAAGGTTCCATGCATAAACCTCTTTAAATGACCTTGTTTGAGAAAGAAAAACAGGAATAGCATTACTTTTGCGAGTTAAAGCCAAATTGGTATTTTTGCTATAAAATGAATTCCTTCAGTCAAAACAAGTTCAAACTAATTTGTCCTTCATATATATCCATTCTAAGAAGGTTCCATGCATAAACCTCTTTAAATGACCTTGTTTGAGAAAGAAAAACAGGAATAGCCTTCTTTTGCGGAATTAAGACGAAATTCGGATTTTTGCTTATAAACACCAATTCCTTCAGTCAAAACAAGTTCAAACTAATTTGTCCTTCATATATATCAATTCTAAGTAGGTTCCATGCATAACCCTCTTTAAATGACCTTGTATGAGAAAGAAAAACAGGAATAGCCTTCTTTTGCGGAATTAAGACGAAATTCGGATTTTTGCTTATAAACACCAATTCCTTCAGTCAAAACAAGTTCAAACTCCTATGTCCTTCATATATATCCATTCTAAGAAGGTTCCATGCATAAACCTCTTTAAATGACCTTTTTTGAGAAAGAAAAACAGGAATAGCCTTACTTTTGCGAGTTAAAGCCAAATTGGTATTTTTGCTATAAAATGAATTCCTTCAGTCAAAACAAGTTCAAACTAATTTGTCCTTCATATATATCAATTCTAAGTAGGTTCCATGCATAAACCTCTTTAAATGACCTTGTTTGAGAAAGAAAAACAGGAATAGCCTTACTTTTGCGAGTTAAAGCCAAATTGGTATTTTTGCTATAAAATGAATTCCTTCAGTCAAAACAAGTTCAAACTAATTTGTCCTTCATATATATCCATTCTAAGAAGGTTCCATGCATAAACCTCTTTAAATGACCTTGTTTGAGAAAGAAAAACAGGAATAGCCTTCTTTTGCGGAATTAAGACGAAATTCGGATTTTTGCTTATAAACACCAATTCCTTCAGTCAAAACAAGTTCAAACTCCTATGTCCTTCATATATATCCATTCTAAGAAGGTTCCATGCATAAACCTCTTTAAATGACCTTTTTTGAGAAAGAAAAACAGGAATAGCCTTACTTTTGCGAGTTAAAGCCAAATTGGTATTTTTGCTATAAAATTAATTCCTTCAGTCAAAACAAGTTCAAACTAATTTGTCCTTCATATATATCAATTCTAAGTAGGTTCCATGCATAACCCTCTTTAAATGACCTTGTATGAGAAAGAAAAACAAGAATAGCCTTCTTTTGCGAAATTAAGACGAAATTCGGATTTTTGCTTATAAACACCAATTCCTTCAGTCAAAACAAGTTCAAACTCCTATGTCCTTCATATATATCCATTCTAAGAAGGTTCCATGCATAAACCTCTTTAAATGACCTTGTTTGAGAAAGAAAAACAGGAATAGCCTTACTTTTGCGAGTTAAAGCCAAATTGGTATTTTTGCTATAAAATGAATTCCTTCAGTCAAAACAAGTTCAAACTAATTTGTCCTTCATATATATCAATTCTAAATAGGTTCCATGCATAACCCTCTTTAAATGACCTTGTATGAGAAAGAAAAACAGGAATAGCCTTCTTTTGCGGAATTAAGACGAAATTCGGATTTTTGCTTATAAACACCAATTCCTTCAGTCAAAACAAGTTCAAACTCCTATGTCCTTCATATATATCCATTCTAAGAAGGTTCCATGCATAAACCTCTTTAAATGACCTTGTTTGAGAAAGAAAAACAGGAATAGCCTTACTTTTGCGAGTTAAAGCCAAATTGGTATTTTTGCTATAAAATGAATTCCTTCAGTCAAAACAAGTTCAAACTAATTTGTCCTTCATATATATCAATTCTAAATAGGTTCCATGCATAACCCTCTTTAAATGACCTTGTATGAGAAAGAAAAACAGGAATAGCCTTCTTTTGCGGTATGAAGACGAAATTGGGATTTTTGCTTATAAACACCAATTCCTTCAGTCAAAACAAGTTCAAACTCCTATGTCCTTCATATACATCCATTCTAAGAAGGTTCCATGCATAAACCTCTTTAAATGACCTTGTTTGAGAAAGAAAAACAGGAATAGCCTTACTTTTGCGAGTTAAAGCCAAATTGGTATTTTTGCTATAAAATGAATTCCTTCAGTCAAAACAACTTTAAACTAATTTGTCCTTCATATATATCCATTCTAAGAAGGTTTCATGCATAAACCTCTTTAAATGACCTTGTTTGAGAAAGAAAAACAGGAATAGCCTTACTTTTGCGAGTTAAAGCCAAATTGGTATTTTTGCTATAAAATGAATTCCTTCAGTCAAAACAAGTTCAAACTAATTTGTCCTTCATATATATCCATTCTAAGAAGGTTCCATGCATAAACCTCTTTAAATGACCTTGTTTGAGAAAGAAAAACAGGAATAGCCTTCTTTTGCGGAATTAAGACGAAATTCGGATTTTTGCTTATAAACACCAATTCCTTCAGTCAAAACAAGTTCAAACTCCTATGTCCTTCATATACATCCATTCTAAGAAGGTTCCATGCATAAACCTCTTTAAATGACCTTGTTTGAGAAAGAAAAACAGGAATAGCCTTACTTTTGCAAGTTAAAGCCAAATTGGTATTTTTGCTATAAAATGAATTCCTTCAGTCAAAACAAGTTCAAACTAATTTGTCCTTCATATATATCCATTCTAAGAAGGTTCCATGCATAAACATCTTTAAATGACCTTGTTTGAGAAAGAAAAACAGGAATAGCCTTACTTTTGCGAGTTAAAGCCAAATTGGTATTTTTGCTATAAAATGAATTCCTTCAGTCAAAACAAGTTCAAACTAATTTGTCCTTCATATATATCCATTCTAAGAAGGTTTCATGCATAAACCTCTTTAAATGACCTTGTTTGAGAAAGAAAAACAGGAATAGCCTTCTTTTGCGGAATTAAGACGAAATTCGGATTTTTGCTTATAAACACCAATTCCTTCAGTCAAAACAAGTTCAAACTCCTATGTCCTTCATATACATCCATTCTAAGAAGGTTCCATGCATAAACCTCTTTAAATGACCTTGTTTGAGAAAGAAAAACAGGAATAGCCTTCTTTTGCGGAATTAAGACGAAATTCGGATTTTTGCTTATAAACACCAATTCCTTCAGTCAAAACAAGTTCAAACTCCTATGTCCTTCATATATATCCATTCTAAGAAGGTTCCATGCATAAACCTCTTTAAATGACCTTGTTTGAGAAAGAAAAACAGGAATAGCCTTACTTTTGCGAGTTAAAGCCAAATTGGTATTGTTGCTATAAAATGAATTCCTTCAGTCAAAACAAGTTCAAACTAATTTGTCCTTCATATATATCCATTCTAAGAAGGTTCCATGCATAAACCTCTTTAAATGACCTTGTTTGAGAAAGAAAAACAGGAATAGCCTTCTTTTGCGGAATTAAGACGAAATTCGGATTTTTGCTTATAAACACCAATTCCTTCAGTCAAAACAAGTTCAAACTCCTATGTCCTTCATATATATCCATTCTAAGAAGGTTCCATGCATAAACCTCTTTAAATGACCTTGTTTGAGAAAGAAAAACAGGAATAGCCTTACTTTTGCGAGTTAAAGCCAAATTGGTATTTTTGCTATAAAATGAATTCCTTCAGTCAAAACAAGTTCAAACTAATTTGTCCTTCATATATATCAATTCTAAGTAGGTTCCATGCATAACCCTCTTTAAATGACCTTGTATGAGAAAGAAAAACAGGAATAGCCTTCATTTGCGGAATTAAGACGAAATTCGGATTTTTGCTTATAAACACCAATTCCTTCAGTCAAAACAAGTTCAAACTCCTATGTCCTTCATATATATCCATTCTAAGAAGGTTCCATGCATAAACCTCTTTAAATGACCTTGTTTGAGAAAGAAAAACAGGAATAGCCTTACTTTTGCGAGTTAAAGCCAAATTGGTATTTTTGCTATAAAATGAATTCCTTCAGTCAAAACAAGTTCAAACTAATTTGTCCTTCATATATATCCATTCTAAGAAGGTTCCATGCATAAACCTCTTTAAATGACCTTGTTTGAGAAAGAAAAACAGGAATAGCCTTCTTTTGCGGAATTAAGACGAAATTCGGATTTTTGCTTATAAACACCAATTCCTTCAGTCAAAACAAGTTCAAACTCCTATATCCTTCATATATATCCATTCTAAGAAGGTTCCATGCATAAACCTCTTTAAATGACCTTTTTTGAGAAAGAAAAACAGGAATAGCCTTAGTTTTGCGAGTTAAAGCCAAATTGGTATTTTTGCTATAAAATTAATTCCTTCAGTCAAAACAAGTTCAAACTAATTTGTCCTTCATATATATCAATTCTAAGTAGGTTCCATGCATAACCCTCTTTAAATGACCTTGTATGAGAAAGAAAAACAGGAATAGCCTTCTTTTGCGGAATTAAGACGAAATTCGGATTTTTGCTTATAAACACCAATTCCTTCAGTCAAAACAAGTTCAAACTCCTATGTCCTTCATATATATCCATTCTAAGAAGGTTCCATGCATAAACCTCTTTAAATGACCTTTTTTGAGAAAGAAAAACAGGAATAGCCTTACTTTTGCGAGTTAAAGCCAAATTGGTATTTTTGCTATAAAATGAATTCCTTCAGTCAAAACAAGTTCAAACTAATTTGTCCTTCATATATATCAATTCTAAGTAGGTTCCATGCATAAACCTCTTTAAATGACCTTGTTTGAGAAAGAAAAACAGGAATAGCCTTACTTTTGCGAGTTAAAGCCAAATTGGTATTTTTGCTATAAAATGAATTCCTTCAGTCAAAACAAGTTCAAACTAATTTGTCCTTCATATATATCCATTCTAAGAAGGTTCCATGCATAAACCTCTTTAAATGACCTTGTTTGAGAAAGAAAAACAGGAATAGCCTTCTTTTGCGGAATTAAGACGAAATTCGGATTTTTGCTTATAAACACCAATTCCTTCAGTCAAAACAAGTTCAAACTCCTATGTCCTTCATATACATCCATTCTAAGAAGGTTCCATGCATAAACCTCTTTAAATGACCTTGTTTGAGAAAGAAAAACAGGAATAGCCTTACTTTTGCGAGTTAAAGCCAAATTGGTATTTTTGCTATAAAATGAATTCCTTCAGTCAAAACAACTTTAAACTAATTTGTCCTTCATATATATCCATTCTAAGAAGGTTTCATGCATAAACCTCTTTAAATGACCTTGTTTGAGAAAGAAAAACAGGAATAGCCTTCTTTTGCGGAATTAAGACGAAATTCGGATTTTTGCTTATAAACACCAATTCCTTCAGTCAAAACAAGTTCAAACTCCTATGTCCTTCATATACATCCATTCTAAGAAGGTTCCATGCATAAACCTCTTTAAATGACCTTGTTTGAGAAAGAAAAACAGGAATAGCCTTACTTTTGCAAGTTAAAGCCAAATTGGTATTTTTGCTATAAAATGAATTCCTTCAGTCAAAACAAGTTCAAACTAATTTGTCCTTCATATATATCCATTCTAAGAAGGTTCCATGCATAAACATCTTTAAATGACCTTGTTTGAGAAAGAAAAACAGGAATAGCCTTACTTTTGCGAGTTAAAGCCAAATTGGTATTTTTGCTATAAAATGAATTCCTTCAGTCAAAACAAGTTCAAACTAATTTGTCCTTCATATATATCCATTCTAAGAAGGTTTCATGCATAAACCTCTTTAAATGACCTTGTTTGAGAAAGAAAAACAGGAATAGCCTTCTTTTGCGGAATTAAGACGAAATTCGGATTTTTGCTTATAAACACCAATTCCTTCAGTCAAAACAAGTTCAAACTCCTATGTCCTTCATATACATCCATTCTAAGAAGGTTCCATGCATAAACCTCTTTAAATGACCTTGTTTGAGAAAGAAAAACAGGAATAGCCTTCTTTTGCGGAATTAAGACGAAATTCGGATTTTTGCTTATAAACACCAATTCCTTCAGTCAAAACAAGTTCAAACTCCTATGTCCTTCATATATATCCATTCTAAGAAGGTTCCATGCATAAACCTCTTTAAATGACCTTGTTTGAGAAAGAAAAACAGGAATAGCCTTACTTTTGCGAGTTAAAGCCAAATTGGTATTGTTGCTATAAAATGAATTCCTTCAGTCAAAACAAGTTCAAACTAATTTGTCCTTCATATATATCCATTCTAAGAAGGTTCCATGCATAAACCTCTTTAAATGACCTTGTTTGAGAAAGAAAAACAGGAATAGCCTTCTTTTGCGGAATTAAGACGAAATTCGGATTTTTGCTTATAAACACCAATTCCTTCAGTCAAAACAAGTTCAAACTCCTATGTCCTTCATATATATCCATTCTAAGAAGGTTCCATGCATAAACCTCTTTAAATGACCTTGTTTGAGAAAGAAAAACAGGAATAGCCTTACTTTTGCGAGTTAAAGCCAAATTGGTATTTTTGCTATAAAATGAATTCCTTCAGTCAAAACAAGTTCAAACTAATTTGTCCTTCATATATATCAATTCTAAGTAGGTTCCATGCATAACCCTCTTTAAATGACCTTGTATGAGAAAGAAAAACAGGAATAGCCTTCATTTGCGGAATTAAGACGAAATTCGGATTTTTGCTTATAAACACCAATTCCTTCAGTCAAAACAAGTTCAAACTCCTATGTCCTTCATATATATCCATTCTAAGAAGGTTCCATGCATAAACCTCTTTAAATGACCTTGTTTGAGAAAGAAAAACAGGAATAGCCTTACTTTTGCGAGTTAAAGCCAAATTGGTATTTTTGCTATAAAATGAATTCCTTCAGTCAAAACAAGTTCAAACTAATTTGTCCTTCATATATATCCATTCTAAGAAGGTTCCATGCATAAACCTCTTTAAATGACCTTGTTTGAGAAAGAAAAACAGGAATAGCCTTCTTTTGCGGAATTAAGACGAAATTCGGATTTTTGCTTATAAACACCAATTCCTTCAGTCAAAACAAGTTCAAACTCCTATATCCTTCATATATATCCATTCTAAGAAGGTTCCATGCATAAACCTCTTTAAATGACCTTTTTTGAGAAAGAAAAACAGGAATAGCCTTAGTTTTGCGAGTTAAAGCCAAATTGGTATTTTTGCTATAAAATTAATTCCTTCAGTCAAAACAAGTTCAAACTAATTTGTCCTTCATATATATCAATTCTAAGTAGGTTCCATGCATAACCCTCTTTAAATGACCTTGTATGAGAAAGAAAAACAGGAATAGCCTTCTTTTGCGGAATTAAGACGAAATTCGGATTTTTGCTTATAAACACCAATTCCTTCAGTCAAAACAAGTTCAAACTCCTATGTCCTTCATATATATCCATTCTAAGAAGGTTCCATGCATAAACCTCTTTAAATGACCTTTTTTGAGAAAGAAAAACAGGAATAGCCTTACTTTTGCGAGTTAAAGCCAAATTGGTATTTTTGCTATAAAATGAATTCCTTCAGTCAAAACAAGTTCAAACTAATTTGTCCTTCATATATATCAATTCTAAGTAGGTTCCATGCATAAACCTCTTTAAATGACCTTGTTTGAGAAAGAAAAACAGGAATAGCCTTACTTTTGCGAGTTAAAGCCAAATTGGTATTTTTGCTATAAAATGAATTCCTTCAGTCAAAACAAGTTCAAACTAATTTGTCCTTCATATATATCCATTCTAAGAAGGTTCCATGCATAAACCTCTTTAAATGACCTTGTTTGAGAAAGAAAAACAGGAATAGCCTTCTTTTGCGGAATTAAGACGAAATTCGGATTTTTGCTTATAAACACCAATTCCTTCAGTCAAAACAAGTTCAAACTCCTATGTCCTTCATATATATCCATTCTAAGAAGGTTCCATGCATAAACCTCTTTAAATGACCTTTTTTGAGAAAGAAAAACAGGAATAGCCTTACTTTTGCGAGTTAAAGCCAAATTGGTATTTTTGCTATAAAATTAATTCCTTCAGTCAAAACAAGTTCAAACTAATTTGTCCTTCATATATATCAATTCTAAGTAGGTTCCATGCATAACCCTCTTTAAATGACCTTGTATGAGAAAGAAAAACAAGAATAGCCTTCTTTTGCGGAATTAAGACGAAATTCGGATTTTTGCTTATAAACACCAATTCCTTCAGTCAAAACAAGTTCAAACTCCTATGTCCTTCACATATATCCATTCTAAGAAGGTTCCATGCATAAACCTCTTTAAATGACCTTGTTTGAGAAAGAAAAACAGGAATAGCCTTACTTTTGCGAGTTAAAGCCAAATTGGTATTTTTGCTATAAAATGAATTCCTTCAGTCAAAACAAGTTCAAACTAATTTGTCCTTCATATATATCCATTCTAAGAAGGTTCCATGCATAAACTTCTTTAAATGACCTTGTTTGAGAAAGAAAAACAGGAATAGCCTTACTTTTGCGAGTTAAAGCCAAATTGGTATTTTTGCTATAAAATGAATTCCTTCAGTCAAAACAAGTTCAAACTAATTTGTCCTTCATATATATCAATTCTAAGTAGGTTCCATGCATAAACCTCTTTAAATGACCTTGTATGATAAAGAAAAACAGGAATAGCCTTCTTTTGCGAAATTAAGACGAAATTCGGATTTTTGCTTATAAACACCAATTCCTTCAGTCAAAACAAGTTCAAACTCCTATGTCCTTCATATATATATCCATTCTAAGAAGGTTCCATGCATAAACCTCTTTAAATGACCTTGTTTGAGAAAGAAAAAGAGGAATAAACTTACTTTTGCGAGTTAAAGCCAAATTGGTATTTTTGCTATAAAATGAATTCCTTCAGTTAAAACAAGTTCAAACTAATTTGTCCTTCATATATATCCATTTTAAGAAGGTTCCATGCATAAACCTCTTTAAATGACCTTGTTTGAGAAAGAAAAACAGGAATAGCATTACTTTTGCGAGTTAAAGCCAAATTGGTATTTTTGCTATAAAATGAATTCCTTCAGTCAAAACAAGTTCAAACTAATTTGTCCTTCATATATATCCATTCTAAGAAGGTTCCATGCATAAACCTCTTTAAATGACCTTGTTTGAGAAAGAAAAACAGGAATAGCCTTCTTTTGCGGAATTAAGACGAAATTCGGATTTTTGCTTATAAACACCAATTCCTTCAGTCAAAACAAGTTCAAACTAATTTGTCCTTCATATATATCCATTCTAAGAAGGTTCCATGCATAAACCTCTTTAAATGACCTTGTTTGAGAAAGAAAAACAGGAATAGCCTTACTTTTGCGAGTTAAAGTCAAATTGGTATTGTTGCTATAAAATGAATTCCTTCAGTCAAAACAAGTTCAAACTAATTTGTCCTTCATATATATCAATTCTAAGTAGGTTCCATGCATAACCCTCTTTAAATGACCTTGTATGAGAAAGAAAAACAGGAATAGCCTTCTTTTGCGGAATTAAGACGAAATTCGGATTTTTGCTTATAAACACCAATTCCTTCAGTCAAAACAAGTTCAAACTCCTATGTCCTTCATATATATCCATTCTAAGAAGGTTCCATGCATAAACCTCTTTAAATGACCTTGTTTGAGAAAGAAAAACAGGAATAGCCTTACTTTTGCGAGTTAAAGCCAAATTGGTATTTTTGCTATAAAATGAATTCCTTCAGTCAAAACAAGTTCAAACTAATTTGTCCTTCATATATATCCATTCTAAGAAGGTTCCATGCATAAACCTCTTTAAATGACCTTGTTTGAGAAAGAAAAACAGGAATAGCCTTACTTTTGCGGAATTAAGACGAAATTCGGATTTTTGCTTATAAACACCAATTCCTTCAGTCAAAACAAGTTCAAACTCCTATGTCCTTCATATATATCCATTCTAAGAAGGTTCCATGCATAAACCTCTTTAAATGACCTTTTTTGAGAAAGAAAAACAGGAATAGCCTTACTTTTGCGAGTTAAAGCCAAATTGGTATTTTTGCTATAAAATTAATTCCTTCAGTCAAAACAAGTTCAAACTAATTTGTCCTTCATATATATCAATTCTAAGTAGGTTCCATGCATAACCCTCTTTAAATGACCTTGTATGAGAAAGAAAAACAGGAATAGCCTTCTTTTGCGGAATTAAGACGAAATTCGGATTTTTGCTTATAAACACCAATTCCTTCAGTCAAAACAAGTTCAAACTCCTATGTCCTTCATATATATCCATTCTAAGAAGGTTCCATGCATAAACCTCTTTAAATGACCTTGTTTGAGAAAGAAAAACAGGAATAGACTTACTTTTGCGAGTTAAAGCCAAATTGGTATTTTTGCTATAAAATGAATTCCTTCAGTCAAAACAAGTTCAAACTAATTTGTCCTTCATATATATCCATTCTAAGAAGGTTCCATGCATAAACCTCTTTAAATGACCTTGTTTGAGAAAGAAAAACAGGAATAGCATTACTTTTGCGAGTTAAAGCCAAATTGGTATTTTTGCTATAAAATGAATTCCTTCAGTCAAAACAAGTTCAAACTAATTTGTCCTTCATATATATCCATTCTAAGAAGGTTCCATGCATAAACCTCTTTAAATGACCTTGTTTGAGAAAGAAAAACAGGAATAGCCTTCTTTTGCGGAATTAAGACGAAATTCGGATTTTTGCTTATAAACACCAATTCCTTCAGTCAAAACAAGTTCAAACTAATTTGTCCTTCATATATATCCATTCTAAGAAGGTTCCATGCATAAACCTCTTTAAATGACCTTGTTTGAGAAAGAAAAACAGGCATAGCCTTACTTTTGCGAGTTAAAGCCAAATTGGTATTTTTGCTATAAAATGAATTCCTTCAGTCAAAACAAGTTCAAACTAATTTGTCCTTCATATATATCAATTCTAAGTAGGTTCCATGCATAACCCTCTTTAAATGACCTTGTATGAGAAAGAAAAACAGGAATAGACTTCTTTTGCGGAATTAAGACGAAATTCGGATTTTTGCTTATAAACACCAATTCCTTCAGTCAAAACAAGTTCAAACTCCTATGTCCTTCATATATATCCATTCTAAGAAGGTTCCATGCATAAACCTCTTTAAATGACCTTGTTTGAGAAAGAAAAACAGGAATAGCCTTACTTTTGCGAGTTAAAGCCAAATTGGTATTTTTGCTATAAAATGAATTCCTTCAGTCAAAACAAGTTCAAACTAATTTGTCCTTCATATATATCCATTCTAAGAAGGTTCCATGCATAAACCTCTTTAAATGACCTTGTATGAGAAAGAAAAACAGGAATAGCCTACTTTTGCGGAATTAAGACGAAATTCGGATTTTTGCTTATAAACACCAATTCCTTCAGTCAAAACAAGTTCAAACTCCTATGTCCTTCATATATATCCATTCTAAGAAGGTTCCATGCATAAACCTCTTTAAATGACCTTGTTTGAGAAAGAAAAACAGGAATAGCCTTACTTTTGCGAGTTAAAGCCAAATTGGTATTTTTGCTATAAAATGAATTCCTTCAGTCAAAACAAGTTCAAACTAATTTGTCCTTCATATATATCCATTCTAAGAAGGTTCCATGCATAAACCTCTTTAAATGACCTTGTTTGAGAAAGAAAAACAGGAATAGCCTTACTTTTGCGAGTTAAAGCCAAATTGGTATTTTTGCTATAAAATGAATTCCTTCAGTCAAAACAAGTTCAAACTAATTTGTCCTTCATATATATCAATTCTAAGTAGGTTCCATGCATAAACCTCTTTAAATGACCTTGTATGATAAAGAAAAACAGGAATAGCCTTCTTTTGCGAAATTAAGACGAAATTCGGATTTTTGCTTATAAACACCAATTCCTTCAGTCAAAACAAGTTCAAACTCCTATGTCCTTCATATATATCCATTCTAAGAAGGTTCCATGCATAAACCTCTTTAAATGACCTTGTTTGAGAAAGAAAAACAGGAATAGCCTTACTTTTGCGAGTTAAAGCCAAATTGGTATTGTTGCTATAAAATGAATTCCTTCAGTCAAAACAAGTTCAAACTAATTTGTCCTTCATATATATCCATTCTAAGAAGGTTCCATGCATAAACCTCTGTAAATGACCTTGTTTGAGAAAGAAAAACAGGAATAGCCTTACTTTTGCAAGTTAAAGCCAAATTGGTATTTTTGCTATAAAATGAATTTCTTCAGTCAAAACAAGTTCAAACTAATTTGTCCTTCATATATATCCATTCTAAGAAGGTTCCATGCATAAACCTCTTTAAATGACCTTGTTTGAGAAAGAAAAACAGGAATAGCCTTCTTTTGCGGAATTAAGACGAAATTCGGATTTTTGCTTATAAACACCAATTCCTTCAGTCAAAACAAGTTCAAACTAATTTGTCCTTCATATATATCCATTCTAAGAAGGTTCCATGCATAAACCTCTTTAAATGACCTTGTTTGAGAAAGAAAAACAGGCATAGCCTTACTTTTGCGAGTTAAAGCCAAATTGGTATTTTTGCTATAAAATGAATTCCTTCAGTCAAAACAAGTTCAAACTAATTTGACCTTCATATATATCCATTCTAAGAAGGTTCCATGCATAAACCTCTTTAAATGACCTTGTATGATAAAGAAAAACAGGAATAGCCTTCTTTTGCGAAATTAAGACGAAATTCGGATTTTTGCTTATAAACACCAATTCCTTCAGTCAAAACAAGTTCAAACTCCTATGTCCTTCATATATATCCATTCTAAGAAGGTTCCATGCATAAACCTCTTTAAATGACCTTGTTTGAGAAAGAAAAACAGGAATAGCCTTACTTTTGCGAGTTAAAGCCAAATTGGTATTTTTGCTATAAAATGAATTCCTTCAGTCAAAACAAGTTCAAACTAATTTGTCCTTCATATATATCCATTCTAAGAAGGTTCCATGCATAAACCTCTTTAAATGACCTTGTTTGAGAAAGAAAAACAGGAATAGCCTTACTTTTGCGAGTTAAAGCCAAATTGGTATTTTTGCTATAAAATGAATTCCTTCAGTCAAAACAAGTTCAAACTAATTTGTCCTTCATATATATCCATTCTAAGAAGGTTCCATGCATAAACCTCTTTAAATGACCTTGTTTGAGAAAGAAAAACAGGAATAGCCTTCTTTTGCGGAATTAAGACGAAATTCGGATTTTTGCTTATAAACACCAATTCCTTCAGTCAAAACAAGTTCAAACTAATTTGTCCTTCATATATATCCATTCTAAGAAGGTTCCATGCATAAACCTCTTTAAATGACCTTGTTTGAGAAAGAAAAACAGGCATAGCCTTACTTTTGCGAGTTAAAGCCAAATTGGTATTTTTGCTATAAAATGAATTCCTTCAGTCAAAACAAGTTCAAACTAATTTGACCTTCATATATATCCATTCTAAGAAGGTTCCATGCATAAACCTCTTTAAATGACCTTGTTTGAGAAAGAAAAACAGGAATAGCCTTACTTTTGCGAGTTAAAGCCAAATTGGTGTTTTTGCTATAAAATGAATTCCTTCAGTCAAAACAAGTTCAAACTAATTTGTCCTTCATATATATCCATTCTAAGAAGGTTCCATTCATAAACCTCTTTAAATGACCTTGTTTGAGAAAGAAAAACAGGAATAGCCTTACTTTTGCGAGTTAAAGCCAAATTGGTATTTTTGCTATAAAATGAATTCCTTCAGTCAAAACAAGTTCAAACTAATTTGTCCTTTATATATATCAATTCTAAGTAGGTTCCATGCATAAACCTCTTTAAATGACCTTGTATGATAAAGAAAAACAGGAATAGCCTTCTTTTGCGGAATTAAGACGAAATTCGGATTTTTGCTTATAAACACCAATTCCTTCAGTCAAAACAAGTTCAAACTCCTATGTCCTTCATATATATCCATTCTAAGAAGGTTCCATGCATAAACCTCTTTAAATGACCTTTTTTGAGAAAGAAAAACAGGAATAGCCTTACTTTTGCGAGTTAAAGCCAAATTGGTATTTTTGCTATAAAATGAATTCCTTCAGTCAAAACAAGTTCAAACTAATTTGTCCTTCATATATATCAATTCTAAGTAGGTTCCATGCATAACCCTCTTTAAATGACCTTGTATGAGAAAGAAAAACAGGAATAGACTTCTTTTGCGGAATTAAGACGAAATTCGGATTTTTGCTTATAAACACCAATTCCTTCAGTCAAAACAAGTTCAAACTCCTATGTCCTTCATATATATCCATTCTAAGAAGGTTCCATGCATAAACCTCTTTAAATGACCTTTTTTGAGAAAGAAAAACAGGAATAGCCTTACTTTTGCGAGTTAAAGCCAAATTGGTATTTTTGCTATAAAATGAATTCCTTCAGTCAAAACAAGTTCAAACTAATTTGTCCTTCATATATATCCATTCTAAGAAGGTTCCATGCATAAACCTCTTTAAATGACCTTGTATGAGAAAGAAAAACAGGAATAGCCTACTTTTGCGGAATTAAGACGAAATTCTGATTTTTGCTTATAAACACCAATTCCTTCAGTCAAAACAAGTTCAAACTCCTATGTCCTTCATATATATCCATTCTAAGAAGGTTCCATGCATAAACCTCTTTAAATGACCTTGTTTGAGAAAGAAAAACAGGAATAGCCTTACTTTTGCGAGTTAAAGCCAAATTGGTATTTTTGCTATAAAATGAATTCCTTCAGTCAAAACAAGTTCAAACTAATTTGTCCTTCATATATATCCATTCTAAGAAGGTTCCATGCATAAACCTCTTTAAATGACCTTGTTTGAGAAAGAAAAACAGGAATAGCCTTACTTTTGCGAGTTAAAGCCAAATTGGTATTTTTGCTATAAAATGAATTCCTTCAGTCAAAACAAGTTCAAACTAATTTGTCCTTCATATATATCAATTCTAAGTAGGTTCCATGCATAAACCTCTTTAAATGACCTTGTATGATAAAGAAAAACAGGAATAGCCTTCTTTTGCGAAATTAAGACGAAATTCGGATTTTTGCTTATAAACACCAATTCCTTCAGTCAAAACAAGTTCAAACTCCTATGTCCTTCATATATATCCATTCTAAGAAGGTTCCATGCATAAACCTCTTTAAATGACCTTGTTTGAGAAAGAAAAACAGGAATAGCCTTACTTTTGCGAGTTAAAGCCAAATTGGTATTGTTGCTATAAAATGAATTCCTTCAGTCAAAACAAGTTCAAACTAATTTGTCCTTCATATATATCCATTCTAAGAAGGTTCCATGCATAAACCTCTGTAAATGACCTTGTTTGAGAAAGAAAAACAGGAATAGCCTTACTTTTGCAAGTTAAAGCCAAATTGGTATTTTTGCTATAAAATGAATTTCTTCAGTCAAAACAAGTTCAAACTAATTTGTCCTTCATATATATCCATTCTAAGAAGGTTCCATGCATAAACCTCTTTAAATGACCTTGTTTGAGAAAGAAAAACAGGAATAGCCTTCTTTTGCGGAATTAAGACGAAATTCGGATTTTTGCTTATAAACACCAATTCCTTCAGTCAAAACAAGTTCAAACTAATTTGTCCTTCATATATATCCATTCTAAGAAGGTTCCATGCATAAACCTCTTTAAATGACCTTGTTTGAGAAAGAAAAACAGGCATAGCCTTACTTTTGCGAGTTAAAGCCAAATTGGTATTTTTGCTATAAAATGAATTCCTTCAGTCAAAACAAGTTCAAACTAATTTGACCTACATATATATCCATTCTAAGAAGGTTCCATGCATAAACCTCTTTAAATGACCTTGTATGATAAAGAAAAACAGGAATAGCCTTCTTTTGCGAAATTAAGACGAAATTCGGATTTTTGCTTATAAACACCAATTCCTTCAGTCAAAACAAGTTCAAACTCCTATGTCCTTCATATATATCCATTCTAAGAAGGTTCCATGCATAAACCTCTTTAAATGACCTTGTTTGAGAAAGAAAAACAGGAATAGCCTTACTTTTGCGAGTTAAAGCCAAATTGGTATTTTTGCTATAAAATGAATTCCTTCAGTCAAAACAAGTTCAAACTAATTTGTCCTTCATATATATCCATTCTAAGAAGGTTCCATGCATAAACCTCTTTAAATGACCTTGTTTGAGAAAGAAAAACAGGAATAGCCTTACTTTTGCGAGTTAAAGCCAAATTGGTATTTTTGCTATAAAATGAATTCCTTCAGTCAAAACAAGTTCAAACTAATTTGTCCTTCATATATATCCATTCTAAGAAGGTTCCATGCATAAACCTCTTTAAATGACCTTGTTTGAGAAAGAAAAACAGGAATAGCCTTCTTTTGCGGAATTAAGACGAAATTCGGATTTTTGCTTATAAACACCAATTCCTTCAGTCAAAACAAGTTCAAACTAATTTGTCCTTCATATATATCCATTCTAAGAAGGTTCCATGCATAAACCTCTTTAAATGACCTTGTTTGAGAAAGAAAAACAGGAATAGCCTTACTTTTGCGAGTTAAAGCCAAATTGGTATTTTTGCTATAAAATGAATTCCTTCAGTCAAAACAAGTTCAAACTAATTTGTCCTTCATATATATCCATTCTAAGAAGGTTCCATGCATAAACCTCTTTAAATGACCTTGTTTGAGAAAGAAAAACAGGAATAGCCTTACTTTTGCGAGTTAAAGCCAAATTGGTATTTTTGCTATAAAATGAATTCCTTCAGTCAAAACAAGTTCAAACTAATTTGTCCTTCATATATATCAATTCTAAGTAGGTTCCATGCATAAACCTCTTTAAATGACCTTGTATGATAAAGAAAAACAGGAATAGCCTTCTTTTGCGAAATTAAGACGAAATTCGGATTTTTGCTTATAAACACCAATTCCTTCAGTCAAAACAAGTTCAAACTCCTATGTCCTTCATATATATCCATTCTAAGAAGGTTCCATGCATAAACCTCTTTAAATGACCTTGTTTGAGAAAGAAAAACAGGAATAGCCTTACTTTTGCGAGTTAAAGCCAAATTGGTATTGTTGCTATAAAATGAATTCCTTCAGTCAAAACAAGTTCAAACTAATTTGTCCTTCATATATATCCATTCTAAGAAGGTTCCATGCATAAACCTCTGTAAATGACCTTGTTTGAGAAAGAAAAACAGGAATAGCCTTACTTTTGCAAGTTAAAGCCAAATTGGTATTTTTGCTATAAAATGAATTTCTTCAGTCAAAACAAGTTCAAACTAATTTGTCCTTCATATATATCCATTCTAAGAAGGTTCCATGCATAAACCTCTTTAAATGACCTTGTTTGAGAAAGAAAAACAGGAATAGCCTTCTTTTGCGGAATTAAGACGAAATTCGGATTTTTGCTTATAAACACCAATTCCTTCAGTCAAAACAAGTTCAAACTAATTTGTCCTTCATATATATCCATTCTAAGAAGGTTCCATGCATAAACCTCTTTAAATGACCTTGTTTGAGAAAGAAAAACAGGCATAGCCTTACTTTTGCGAGTTAAAGCCAAATTGGTATTTTTGCTATAAAATGAATTCCTTCAGTCAAAACAAGTTCAAACTAATTTGACCTTCATATATATCCATTCTAAGAAGGTTCCATGCATAAACCTCTTTAAATGACCTTGTATGATAAAGAAAAACAGGAATAGCCTTCTTTTGCGAAATTAAGACGAAATTCGGATTTTTGCTTATAAACACCAATTCCTTCAGTCAAAACAAGTTCAAACTCCTATGTCCTTCATATATATCCATTCTAAGAAGGTTCCATGCATAAACCTCTTTAAATGACCTTGTTTGAGAAAGAAAAACAGGAATAGCCTTACTTTTGCGAGTTAAAGCCAAATTGGTATTTTTGCTATAAAATGAATTCCTTCAGTCAAAACAAGTTCAAACTAATTTGTCCTTCATATATATCCATTCTAAGAAGGTTCCATGCATAAACCTCTTTAAATGACCTTGTTTGAGAAAGAAAAACAGGAATAGCCTTACTTTTGCGAGTTAAAGCCAAATTGGTATTTTTGCTATAAAATGAATTCCTTCAGTCAAAACAAGTTCAAACTAATTTGTCCTTCATATATATCCATTCTAAGAAGGTTCCATGCATAAACCTCTTTAAATGACCTTGTTTGAGAAAGAAAAACAGGAATAGCCTTCTTTTGCGGAATTAAGACGAAATTCGGATTTTTGCTTATAAACACCAATTCCTTCAGTCAAAACAAGTTCAAACTAATTTGTCCTTCATATATATCCATTCTAAGAAGGTTCCATGCATAAACCTCTTTAAATGACCTTGTTTGAGAAAGAAAAACAGGCATAGCCTTACTTTTGCGAGTTAAAGCCAAATTGGTATTTTTGCTATAAAATGAATTCCTTCAGTCAAAACAAGTTCAAACTAATTTGACCTTCATATATATCCATTCTAAGAAGGTTCCATGCATAAACCTCTTTAAATGACCTTGTTTGAGAAAGAAAAACAGGAATAGCCTTACTTTTGCGAGTTAAAGCCAAATTGGTATTTTTGCTATAAAATGAATTCCTTCAGTCAAAACAAGTTCAAACTAATTTGTCCTTCATATATATCCATTCTAAGAAGGTTCCATGCATAAACCTCTTTAAATGACCTTGTTTGAGAAAGAAAAACAGGAATAGCCTTACTTTTGCGAGTTAAAGACAAATTGGTATTTTTGCTATAAAATGAATTCCTTCAGTCAAAACAAGTTCAAACTAATTTGTCCTTCATATATATCAATTCTAAGTAGGTTCCATGCATAAACCTCTTTAAATGACCTTGTATGATAAAGAAAAACAGGAATAGCCTTCTTTTGCGGAATTAAGACGAAATTCGGATTTTTGCTTATAAACACCAATTCCTTCAGTCAAAACAAGTTCAAACTAATTTGTCCTTCATATATATCCATTCTAAGAAGGTTCCATGCATAAACCTCTTTAAATGACCTTGTTTGAGAAAGAAAAACAGGCATAGCCTTACTTTTGCGAGTTAAAGCCAAATTCGGATTTTTGCTTATAAACACCAATTCCTTCAGTCAAAACAAGTTCAAACTCCTATGTCCTTCATATATATCCATTCTAAGAAGGTTCCATGCATAAACCTCTTTAAATGACCTTTTTTGAGAAAGAAAAACAGGAATAGCCTTACTTTTGCGAGTTAAAGCCAAATTGGTATTTTTGCTATAAAATGAAGTCCTTCAGTCAAAACAAGTTCAAACTAATTTGTCCTTCATATATATCCATTCTAAGAAGGTTCCATGCATAAACCTCTTTAAATGACCTTGTTTGAGAAAGAAAAACAGGCATAGCCTTACTTTTGCGAGTTAAAGCCAAATTGGTATTTTTGCTATAAAATGAATTCCTTCAGTCAAAACAAGTTCAAACTAATTTGACCTTCATATATATCCATTCTAAGAAGGTTCCATGCATAAACCTCTTTAAATGACCTTGTTTGAGAAAGAAAAACAGGAATAGCCTTCTTTTGCGGAATTAAGACGAAATTCGGATTTTTGCTTATAAACACCAATTCCTTCAGTCAAAACAAGTTCAAACTCCTATGTCCTTCATATATATCCATTCTAAGAAGGTTCCATGCATAAACCTCTTTAAATGACCTTTTTTGAGAAAGAAAAACAGGAATAGCCTTACTTTTGCGAGTTAAAGCCAAATTGGTATTTTTGCTATAAAATGAATTCCTTCAGTCAAAACAAGTTCAAACTAATTTGTCCTTCATATATATAAATTCTAAGGAGGTTCCATGCATAACCCTCTTTAAATGACCTTGTATGAGAAAGAAAAACAGGAATAGCCTTCTTTTGCGGAATTAAGACGAAATTCGGATTTTTGCTTATAAACACCAATTCCTTCAGTCAAAACAAGTTCAAACTCCTATGTCCTTCATATATATCCATTCTAAGAAGGTTCCATGCATAAACCTCTTTAAATGACCTTGTTTGAGAAAGAAAAACAGGAATAGCCTTACTTTTGCGAGTTAAATCCAAAATGGTATTTTTGCTATAAAATGAATTCCTTCAGTCAAAACAAGTTCAAACTAATTTGTCCTTCATATATATCCATTCTAAGAAGGTTCCATGCATAAACCTCTTTAAATGACCTTGTTTGAGAAAGAAAAACAGGAATAGCCTTACTTTTGCGAGTTAAAGCCAAATTGGTATTTTTGCTATAAAATGAATTCCTTCAGTCAAAACAAGTTCAAACTAATTTGTCCTTCATATATATCCATTCTAAGAAGGTTCCATGCATAAACCTATTTAAATGACCTTGTTTGAGAAAGAAAAACAGGAATAGCCTTCTTTTGCGGAATTAAGACGAAATTCGGATTTTTGCTTATAAACACCAATTCCTTCAGTCAAAACAAGTTCAAACTAATTTGTCCTTCATATATATCCATTCTAAGAAGGTTCCATGCATAAACCTCTTTAAATGACTTTGTTTGAGAAAGAAAAACAGGAATAGCCTTAATATTGCGAGTTAAAGCCAAATTGGTATTTTTGCTATAAAATGAATTCCTTCAGTCAAAACAAGTTCAAACTAATTTGTCCTTCATATATATCCATTCTAAGAAGGTTCCATGCATAAACCTCTTTAAATGACCTTGTTTGAGAAAGAAAAAAAGGAATAGCCTTACTTTTGCGAGTTAAAGCCAAATTGGTATTTTTGCTATAAAAAGAATTCCTTCAGTCAAAACAAGTTCAAACTAATTTGTCCTTCATATATATCAATTCTAAGACGGTTAATTGCATAAACCTCTTTAAATGACCTTGTATGATAAAGAAAAACAGGAATAGCCTTCTTTTGCGAAATTAAGACGAAATTCGGATTTTTTCTTATAAACACCAATTCCTTCAGTCAAAACAAGTTCAAACTCCTATGTCCTTCATATATATCCATTCTAAGAAGGTTCCATGCATAAACCTCTTTAAATGACCTTGTTTGAGAAAGAAAAACAGGAATAGCCTTACTTTTGCGAGTTAAAGCCAAATTGGTATTGTTGCTATAAAATGAATTCCTTCAGTCAAAACAAGTTCAAACTAATTTGTCCTTCATATATATCCATTCTAAGAAGGTTCCATGCATAAACCTCTTTAAATGACCTTGTTTGAGAAAGAAAAACAGGAATAGCCTTACTCTTGCGAGTTAAAGCCAAATTGGTATTTTTGCTATAAAATGAATTCCTTCAGTCAAAACAAGTTCAAACTAATTTGTCCTTCATATATATCCATTCTAAGAAGGTTCCATGCATAAACCTCTTTAAATGACCTTGTTTGAGAAAGAAAAACAGGCATAGCCTTACTCTTGCGAGTTAAAGCCAAATTGGTATTTTTGCTATAAAATGAATTCCTTCAGTCAAAACAAGTTCAAACTAATTTGTCCTTCATATATATCCATTCTAAGAAGGTTCCATGCATAAACCTCTTTAAATGACCTTGTT
The DNA here is from genome assembly GCF_027942865.1 of Odontesthes bonariensis. Lineage (NCBI taxonomy): Eukaryota > Metazoa > Chordata > Actinopteri > Atheriniformes > Atherinopsidae > Odontesthes > Odontesthes bonariensis. Next base: position 28,907,985 of record NC_134524.1, on the reverse strand, counting down.
TGAGAAAGAAAAACAGGAATAGCCTTACTTTTGCGAGTTAAAGCCAAATTGGTATTTTTGCTATAAAATGAATTCCTTCAGTCAAAACAACTTTAAACTAATTTGTCCTTCATATATATCCATTCTAAGAAGGTTCCATGCATAAACCTCTTTAAATGACCTTGTTTGAGAAAGAAAAACAGGAATAGCCTTCTTTTGCGGAATTAAGACGAAATTCGGATTTTTGCTTATAAACACCAATTCCTTCAGTCAAAACAAGTTCAAACTAATTTGTCCTTCATATATATCCATTCTAAGAAGGTTCCATGCATAAACCTCTTTAAATGACCTTGTTTGAGAAAGAAAAACAGGCATAGCCTTACTTTTGCGAGTTAAAGCCAAATTGGTATTTTTGCTATAAAATGAATTCCTTCAGTCAAAACAAGTTCAAACTAATTTGACCTTCATATATATCCATTCTAAGAAGGTTCCATGCATAAACCTCTTTAAATGACCTTGTTTGAGAAAGAAAAACAGGAATAGCCTTACTTTTGCGAGTTAAAGCCAAATTGGTATTTTTGCTATAAAATGAATTCCTTCAGTCAAAACAAGTTCAAACTAATTTGTCCTTCATATATATCCATTCTAAGAAGGTTCCATGCATAAACCTCTTTAAATGACCTTGTTTGAGAAAGAAAAACAGGAATAGCCTTACTTTTGCGAGTTAAAGCCAAATTGTTATTTTTGCTATAAAATGAATTCCTTCAGTCAAAACAAGTTCAAACTAATTTGTCCTTCATATATATCAATTCTAAGTAGGTTCCATGCATAAACCTCTTTAAATGACCTTGTATGATAAAGAAAAACAGGAATAGCCTTCTTTTGCGAAATTAAGACGAAATTCGGATTTTTGCTTATAAACACCAATTCCTTCAGTCGAAACAAGTTCAAACTCCTATGTCCTTCATATATATCCATTCTAAGAAGGTTCCATGCATAAACCTCTTTAAATGACCTTGTTTGAGAAAGAAAAACAGGAATAGCCTTCTTTTGCGGAATTAAGACGAAATTCGGATTTTTGCTTATAAACACCAATTCCTTCAGTCAAAACAAGTTCAAACTAATTTGTCCTTCATATATATCCATTCTAAGAAGGTTCCATGCATAAACCTCTTTAAATGACCTTGTTTGAGAAAGAAAAACAGGCATAGCCTTACTTTTGCGAGTTAAAGCCAAATTCGGATTTTTGCTTATAAACACCAATTCCTTCAGTCAAAACAAGTTCAAACTCCTATGTCCTTCATATATATCCATTCTAAGAAGGTTCCATGCATAAACCTCTTTAAATGACCTTTTTTGAGAAAGAAAAACAGGAATAGCCTTACTTTTGCGAGTTAAAGCCAAATTGGTATTTTTGCTATAAAATGAAGTCCTTCAGTCAAAACAAGTTCAAACTAATTTGTCCTTCATATATATCCATTCTAAGAAGGTTCCATGCATAAACCTCTTTAAATGACCTTGTTTGAGAAAGAAAAACAGGCATAGCCTTACTTTTGCGAGTTAAAGCCAAATTGGTATTTTTGCTATAAAATGAATTCCTTCAGTCAAAACAAGTTCAAACTAATTTGACCTTCATATATATCCATTCTAAGAAGGTTCCATGCATAAACCTCTTTAAATGACCTTGTTTGAGAAAGAAAAACAGGAATAGCCTTCTTTTGCGGAATTAAGACGAAATTCGGATTTTTGCTTATAAACACCAATTCCTTCAGTCAAAACAAGTTCAAACTCCTATGTCCTTCATATATATCCATTCTAAGAAGGTTCCATGCATAAACCTCTTTAAATGACCTTTTTTGAGAAAGAAAAACAGGAATAGCCTTACTTTTGCGAGTTAAAGCCAAATTGGTATTTTTGCTATAAAATGAATTCCTTCAGTCAAAACAAGTTCAAACTAATTTGTCCTTCATATATATAAATTCTAAGGAGGTTCCATGCATAACCCTCTTTAAATGACCTTGTATGAGAAAGAAAAACAGGAATAGCCTTCTTTTGCGGAATTAAGACGAAATTCGGATTTTTGCTTATAAACACCAATTCCTTCAGTCAAAACAAGTTCAAACTCCTATGTCCTTCATATATATCCATTCTAAGAAGGTTCCATGCATAAACCTCTTTAAATGACCTTGTTTGAGAAAGAAAAACAGGAATATCCTTACTTTTGCGAGTTAAAGCCAAAATGGTATTTTTGCTATAAAATGAATTCCTTCAGTCAAAACAAGTTCAAACTAATTTGTCCTTCATATATATCCATTCTAAGAAGGTTCCATGCATAAACCTCTTTAAATGACCTTGTTTGAGAAAGAAAAACAGGAATAGCCTTACTTTTGCGAGTTAAAGCCAAATTGGTATTTTTGCTATAAAATGAATTCCTTCAGTCAAAACAAGTTCAAACTAATTTGTCCTTCATATATATCCATTCTAAGAAGGTTCCATGCATAAACCTATTTAAATGACCTTGTTTGAGAAAGAAAAACAGGAATAGCCTTCTTTTGCGGAATTAAGACGAAATTCGGATTTTTGCTTATAAACACCAATTCCTTCAGTCAAAACAAGTTCAAACTAATTTGTCCTTCATATATATCCATTCTAAGAAGGTTCCATGCATAAACCTCTTTAAATGACTTTGTTTGAGAAAGAAAAACAGGAATAGCCTTAATATTGCGAGTTAAAGCCAAATTGGTATTTTTGCTATAAAATGAATTCCTTCAGTCAAAACAAGTTCAAACTAATTTGTCCTTCATATATATCCATTCTAAGAAGGTTCCATGCATAAACCTCTTTAAATGACCTTGTTTGAGAAAGAAAAAAAGGAATAGCCTTACTTTTGCGAGTTAAAGCCAAATTGGTATTTTTGCTATAAAAAGAATTCCTTCAGTCAAAACAAGTTCAAACTAATTTGTCCTTCATATATATCAATTCTAAGACGGTTAATTGCATAAACCTCTTTAAATGACCTTGTATGATAAAGAAAAACAGGAATAGCCTTCTTTTGCGAAATTAAGACGAAATTCGGATTTTTTCTTATAAACACCAATTCCTTCAGTCAAAACAAGTTCAAACTCCTATGTCCTTCATATATATCCATTCTAAGAAGGTTCCATGCATAAACCTCTTTAAATGACCTTGTTTGAGAAAGAAAAACAGGAATAGCCTTACTTTTGCGAGTTAAAGCCAAATTGGTATTGTTGCTATAAAATGAATTCCTTCAGTCAAAACAAGTTCAAACTAATTTGTCCTTCATATATATCCATTCTAAGAAGGTTCCATGCATAAACCTCTTTAAATGACCTTGTTTGAGAAAGAAAAACAGGAATAGCCTTACTCTTGCGAGTTAAAGCCAAATTGGTATTTTTGCTATAAAATGAATTCCTTCAGTCAAAACAAGTTCAAACTAATTTGTCCTTCATATATATCCATTCTAAGAAGGTTCCATGCATAAACCTCTTTAAATGACCTTGTTTGAGAAAGAAAAACAGGCATAGCCTTACTCTTGCGAGTTAAAGCCAAATTGGTATTTTTGCTATAAAATGAATTCCTTCAGTCAAAACAAGTTCAAACTAATTTGTCCTTCATATATATCCATTCTAAGAAGGTTCCATGCATAAACCTCTTTAAATGACCTTGTTTGAGAAAGAAAAACAGGAATAGCCTTACTTTTGCGAGTTAAAGCCAAATTGGTATTTTTGCTTTAAAATGAATTCCTTCAGTCAAAACAACTTTAAACTAATTTGTCCTTCATATATATCCATTCTAAGAAGGTTCCATGCATAAACCTCTTTAAATGACCTTGTTTGAGAAAGAAAAACAGGAATAGCCTTACTTTTGCGAGTTAAAGCCAAATTGGTATTTTTGCTATAAAATGAATTCCTTCAGTCAAAACAAGTTCAAACTAATTTGTCCTTCATATATATCCATTCTAAGAAGGTTCCATGCATAAACCTCTTTAAATGACCTTGTTTGAGAAAGAAAAACAGGCATAGCCTTACTCTTGCGAGTTAAAGCCAAATTGGTATTTTTGCTATAAAATGAATTCCTTCAGTCAAAACAAGTTCAAACTAATTTGTCCTTCATATATATCCATTCTAAGAAGGTTCCATGCATAAACCTCTTTAAATGACCTTGTTTGAGAAAGAAAAACAGGAATAGCCTTACTTTTGCGAGTTAAAGCCAAATTGGTATTTTTGCTATAAAATGAATTCCTTCAGTCAAAACAAGTTCAAACTAATTTGTCCTTCATATATATCCATTCTAAAAAGGTTCCATGCATAAACCTCTTTAAATGACCTTGTTTGAGAAAGAAAAACAGGAATAGCCTTCTTTTGCGGAATTAAGACGAATTTCGGATTTTTGCTTATAAACACCAATTCCTTCAGTCAAAACAAGTTCAAACTCCTATGTCCTTCATATATATCCATTCTAAGAAGGTTCCATGCATAAACCTCTTTAAATGACCTTGTTTGAGAATGAAAAACAGGCATAGCCTTACTCTTGCGAGTTAAAGCCAAATTGGTATTTTTGCTATAAAATGAATTCCTTCAGTCAAAACAAGTTCAAACTAATTTGTCCTTCATATATATCCATTCTAAAAAGGTTCCATGCATAAACCTCTTTAAATGACCTTGTTTGAGAAAGAAAAACAGGAATAGCCTTCTTTTGCGGAATTAAGACGAATTTCGGATTTTTGCTTATAAACACCAATTCCTTCAGTCAAAACAAGTTCAAACTCCTATGTCCTTCATATATATCCATTCTAAGAAGGTTCCATGCATAAACCTCTTTAAATGACCTTGTTTGAGAAAGAAAAACAGGCATAGCCTTACTTTTGCGAGTTAAAGCCAAATTGGTATTTTTGCTATAAAATGAATTCCTTCAGTCAAAACAAGTTCAAACTAATTTGACCTTCATATATATCCATTCTAAGAAGGTTCCATGCATAAACCTCTTTAAATGACCTTGTTTGAGAAAGAAAAACAGGAATAGCCATACTTTTGCGAGTTAAAGCCAAATTGGTATTTTTGCTATAAAATGAATTCCTTCAGTCAAAACAAGTTCAAACTAATTTGTCCTTCATATATATCAATTCTAAGTAGGTTCCATGCATAAACCTCTTTAAATGACCTTGTATGATAAAGAAAAACAGGAATAGCCTTCTTTTGCGAAATTAAGACGAAATTCGGATTTTTGCTTATAAACACCAATTCCTTCAGTCAAAACAAGTTCAAACTCCTATGTCCTTCATATATATCCATTCTAAGAAGGTTCCATGCATAAACCTCTTTAAATGACCTTGTTTGAGAAAGAAAAAAAGGAATAGCCTTACTTTTGCGAGTTAAAGCCAAATTGGTATTTTTGCTATAAAAAGAATTCCTTCAGTCAAAACAAGTTCAAACTAATTTGTCCTTCATATATATCAATTCTAAGTAGGTTCCATGCATAACCCTCTTTAAATGACCTTGTATGAGAAAGAAAAACAGGAATTGCCTTCTTTTGCGGTATTAAGACGAAATTCGGATTTTTGCTTATAAACACCAATTCCTTCAGTCAAAACAAGTTCAAACTAATTTGTCCTTCATATATATCCATTCTAAGAAGGTTCCATGCATAAACCTCTTTAAATGACCTTGTTTGAGAAAGAAAAACAGGAATAGCCTTACTTTTGCGAGTTAAAGCCAAATTGGTATTTTTGCTATAAAATGAATTCCTTCAGTCAAAACAAGTTCAAACTAATTTTTCCTTCATATATATCCATTCTAAGAAGGTTCCATGCATAAACCTCTTTAAATGACCTTGTTTGAGAAAGAAAAACAGGAATAGCCTTACTTTTGCGAGTTAAAGCCAAATTGGTATTTTTGCTATAAAATGAATTCCTTCAGTCAAAACAAGTTAAAACTAATTTGTCCTTCATATATATCAATTCTAAGTATGTTCCATGCACAACCCTCTTTAAATGACCTTGTTTGAGAAAGAAAAACAGGAATAGCCTTCTTTTGCGAAATTAAGACGAAATTCGGATTTTTGCTTATAAACACCAATTCCTTCAGTCAAAACAAGTTCAAACTAATTTGTCCTTCATATATATCCATTCTAAGAAGGTTCCATGCATAAACCTCTTTAAATGACCTTGTTTGAGAAAGAAAAACAGGAATAGCCTTACTTTTGCGAGTTAAAGCCAAATTGGTATTTTTGCTATAAAATGAATTCCTTCAGTCAAAACAAGTTCAAACTAATTTGTCCTTCATATATATCCATTCTAAAAAGGTTCCATGCATAAACCTCTTTAAATGACCTTGTTTGAGAAAGAAAAACAGGAATAGCCTTCTTTTGCGGAATTAAGACGAAATTCGGATTTTTGCTTATAAACACCAATTCCTTCAGTCAAAACAAGTTCAAACTCCTATGTCCTTCATATATATCCATTCTAAGAAGGTTCCATGCATAAACCTCTTTAAATGACCTTTTTTGAGAAAGAAAAACAGGAATAGCCTTACTTTTGCGAGTTAAAGCCAAATTGGTATTTTTGCTATAAAATGAATTTCTTCAGTCAAAACAAGTTCAAACTAATTTGTCCTTCATATATATCAATTCTAAGTAGGTTCCATGCATAACCCTCTTTAAATGACCTTGTATGAGAAAGAAAAACAGGAATAGCCTTCTTTTGCGGAATTAAGACGAAATTCGGATTTTTGCTTATAAACACCAATTCCTTCAGTCAAAACAAGTTCAAACTCCTATGTCCTTCATATATATCCATTCTAAGAAGGTTCCATGCATAAACCTCTTTAAATGACCTTGTTTGAGAAAGAAAAACAGGAATAGCCTTACTTTTGCGAGTTAAAGCCAAAATGGTATTTTTGCTATAAAATGAATTCCTTCAGTCAAAACAAGTTCAAACTAATTTGTCCTTCATATATATCCATTCTAAGAAGGTTCCATGCATAAACCTCTTTAAATGACCTTGTTTGAGAAAGAAAAACAGGAATAGCCTTACTTTTGCGAGTTAAAGCCAAATTGGTATTTTTGCTATAAAATGAATTCCTTCAGTCAAAACAAGTTCAAACTCCTATGTCCTTCATATATATCCATTCTACGAAGGTTCCATGCATAAACCTCTTTAAATGACCTTGTTTGAGAAAGAAAAACAGGAATAGCCTTCTTTTGCGGAATTAAGACGAAATTCGGATTTTTGCTTATAAACACCAATTCCTTCAGTCAAAACAAGTTCAAACTAATTTGTCCTTCATATATATCCATTCTAAGAAGGTTCCATGCATAAAGCTTTTTAAATGACTTTGTTTGAGAAAGAAAAACAGGAATAGCCTTAATATTGCGAGTTAAAGCCAAATTGGTATTTTTGCTATAAAATGAATTCCTTCAGTCAAAACAAGTTCAAACTCCTATGTCCTTCATATATATCCATTCTAAGAAGGTTCCATGCATAAACCTCTTTAAATGACCTTTTTTGAGAAAGAAAAACAGGAATAGCCTTACTTTTGCGAGTTAAAGCCAAATTGGTATTTTTGCTATAAAATGAATTCCTTCAGTCAAAACAAGTTCAAACTAATTTGTCCTTCATATATATCAATTCTAAGTAGGTTCCATGCATAACCCTCTTTAAATGACCTTGTATGAGAAAGAAAAACAGGAATAGCCTTCTTTTGCGGAATTAAGACGAAATTCGGATTTTTGCTTATAAACACCAATTCCTTCAGTCAAAACAAGTTCAAACTCCTATGTCCTTCATATATATCCATTCTAAGAAGGTTCCATGCATAAACCTCTTTAAATGACCTTGTTTGAGAAAGAAAAACAGGAATAGCCTTACTTTTGCGAGATAAAGCCAAATTGGTATTTTTGCTATAAAATGAATTCCTTCAGTCAAAACAAGTTCAAACTAATTTGTCCTTCATATATATCCATTCTAAGAAGGTTCCATGCATAAACATCTTTAAATGACCTATTTTGAGAAAGAAAAACAGGAATAGCCTTTCTTTTGCGAGTTAAAGCCAAATTGGTATTTTTGCTATAAAATGAATTCCTTCAGTCAAAACAAGTTAAAACTAATTTGTCCTTCATATATATCAATTCTAAGTATGTTCCATGCACAACCCTCTTTAAATGACCTTGTTTGAGAAAGAAAAACAGGAATAGCCTTACTTTTGCGAGTTAAAGCCAAATTGGTATTTTTGCTATAAAATGAATTCCTTCAGTCAAAACAAGTTCAAACTAATTTGTCCTTCATATATATCCATTCTAAGAAGGTTCCATGCATAAACCTCTTTAAATGACCTTGTTTGAGAAAGAAAAACAGGAATAGCCTTCTTTTGCGGAATTAAGACGAAATTCGGATTTTTGCTTATAAACACCAATTCCTTCAGTCAAAACACGTTCAAACTAATTTGTCCTTCATATATATCCATTCTAAGAAGGTTCCATGCATAAACCTCTTTAAATGACCTTGTTTGAGAAAGAAAAACAGGAATAGCCTTACTTTTGCGAGTTAAAGCCAAATTGGTATTTTTGCTATAAAATGAATTCCTTCAGTCAAAACAAGTTAAAACTAATTTGTCCTTCATATATATCCATTCTAAGAAGGTTCCATGCATAAACCTCTTTAAATGACCTTGTTTGAGAAAGAAAAACAGGAATAGCCTTACTTTTGCGAGTTAAAGCCAAATTGGTATTTTTGCTATAAAATGAATTCCTTCAGTCAAAACAAGTTCAAACTAATTTGTCCTTCATATATATCAATTCTAAGTAGGTTCCATGCATAAACCTCTTTAAATGACCTTGTATGATAAAGAAAAACAGGAATAGCCTTCTTTTGCGAAATTAAGACGAAATTCGGATTTTTGCTTATAAACACCAATTCCTTCAGTCAAAACAAGTTCAAACTCCTATGTCCTTCATATATATCCATTCTAAGAAGGTTCCATGCATAAACCTCTTTAAATGACCTTGTTTGAGAAAGAAAAACAGGAATAGCCTTCTTTTGCGGAATTAAGACGAAATTCGGATTTTTGCTTATAAACACCAATTCCTTCAGTCAAAACAAGTTCAAACTCCTATGTCCTTCATATATATCAATTCTAAGAAGGTTCCATGCATAAACCTCTTTAAATGACCTTGTTTGAGAAAGAAAAACAGGAATAGCCTTACTTTTGCGAGATAAAGCCAAATTGGTATTTTTGCTATAAAATGAATTCCTTCAGTCAAAACAAGTTCAAACTAATTTGTCCTTCATATATATCCATTCTAAGAAGGTTCCATGCATAAACATCTTTAAATGACCTATTTTGAGAAAGAAAAACAGGAATAGCCTTACTTTTGCGAGTTAAAGCCAAATTGGTATTTTTGCTATAAAATGAATTCCTTCAGTCAAAACAAGTTAAAACTAATTTGTCCTTCATATATATCAATTCTAAGTATGTTCCATGCACAACCCTCTTTAAATGACCTTGTTTGAGAAAGAAAAACAGGAATAGCCTTCTTTTGCGAAATTAAGACGAAATTCGGATTTTTGCTTATAAACACCAATTCCTTCAGTCAAAACAAGTTCAAACTCCTATGTTCATATATATCCATTCTAAGAAGGTTCCATGCATAAACCTCTTTAAATGACCTTGTTTGAGAAAGAAAAACAGGAATAGCCTTACTTTTGCGAGTTAAAGCCAAATTGGTATTTTTGCTATAAAATGAATTCCTTCAGTCAAAACAAGTTCAAACTAATTTGTCCTTCATATATATCCATTCTAAGAAGGTTCCATGCATAAACCTCTTTAAATGACCTTGTATGAGAAAGAAAAACAGGCATAGCCTTACTTTTGCGAGTTAAAGCCAAATTGGTATTTTTGCTATAAAATGAATTCCTTCAGTCAAAACAAGTTCAAACTAATTTGACCTTCATATATATCCATTCTAAGAAGGTTCCATGCATAAACCTCTTTAAATGACCTTGTTTGAGAAAGAAAAACAGGAATAGCCTTACTTTTGCGAGTTAAAGCCAAATTGGTATTTTTGCTATAAAATGAATTCCTTCAGTCAAAACAAGTTAAAACTAATTTGTCCTTCATATATATCCATTCTAAGAAGGTTCCATGCATAAACCTCTTTAAATGACCTTGTTTGAGAAAGAAAATCAGGAATAGCCTTATTTTGCGGAATTAAGACGAAATTCGGATTTTTGCTTATAAACACCAATTCCTTCAGTCAAAACAAGTTCAAACTAATTTGTCCTTCATATATATCCATTCTAAGAAGGTTCCATGCATAAACCTCTTTAAATGACCTTGTTTGAGAAAGAAAAACAGGAATAGCCTTACTTTTGCGAGTTAAAGCCAAATTGGTATTTTTGCTATAAAATGAATTCCTTCAGTCAAAACAAGTTCAAACTAATTTGTCCTTCATATATATCCATTCTAAAAAGGTTCCATGCATAAACCTCTTTAAATGACCTTGTTTGAGAAAGAAAAACAGGAATAGCCTTCTTTTGCGGAATTAAGACGAAATTCGGATTTTTGCTTATAAACACCAATTCCTTCAGTCAAAACAAGTTCAAACTCCTATGTCCTTCATATATATCCATTCTAAGAAGGTTCCATGCATAAACCTCTTTAAATGACCTTTTTTGAGAAAGAAAAACAGGAATAGCCTTACTTTTGCGAGTTAAAGCCAAATTGGTATTTTTGCTATAAAATGAATTTCTTCAGTCAAAACAAGTTCAAACTAATTTGTCCTTCATATATATCAATTCTAAGTAGGTTCCATGCATAACCCTCTTTAAATGACCTTGTATGAGAAAGAAAAACAGGAATAGCCTTCTTTTGCGGAATTAAGACGAAATTCGGATTTTTGCTTATAAACACCAATTCCTTCAGTCAAAACAAGTTCAAACTCCTATGTCCTTCATATATATCCATTCTAAGAAGGTTCCATGCATAAACCTCTTTAAATGACCTTGTTTGAGAAAGAAAAACAGGAATAGCCTTACTTTTGCGAGTTAAAGCCAAAATGGTATTTTTGCTATAAAATGAATTCCTTCAGTCAAAACAAGTTCAAACTAATTTGTCCTTCATATATATCCATTCTAAGAAGGTTCCATGCATAAACCTCTTTAAATGACCTTGTTTGAGAAAGAAAAACAGGAATAGCCTTACTTTTGCGAGTTAAAGCCAAATTGGTATTTTTGCTATAAAATGAATTCCTTCAGTCAAAACAAGTTCAAACTCCTATGTCCTTCATATATATCCATTCTACGAAGGTTCCATGCATAAACCTCTTTAAATGACCTTGTTTGAGAAAGAAAAACAGGAATAGCCTTCTTTTGCGGAATTAAGACGAAATTCGGATTTTTGCTTATAAACACCAATTCCTTCAGTCAAAACAAGTTCAAACTAATTTGTCCTTCATATATATCCATTCTAAGAAGGTTCCATGCATAAAGCTCTTTAAATGACTTTGTTTGAGAAAGAAAAACAGGAATAGCCTTAATATTGCGAGTTAAAGCCAAATTGGTATTTTTGCTATAAAATGAATTCCTTCAGTCAAAACAAGTTCAAACTCCTATGTCCTTCATATATATCCATTCTAAGAAGGTTCCATGCATAAACATCTTTAAATGACCTTTTTTGAGAAAGAAAAACAGGAATAGCCTTACTTTTGCGAGTTAAAGCCAAATTGGTATTTTTGCTATGAAATGAATTCCTTCAGTCAAAACAAGTTCAAACTAATTTGTCCTTGATATATATCCATTCTAAGAAGGTTCCATGCATAACCCTCTTTAAATGACCTTGTATGAGAAAGAAAAACAGGAATAGCCTTCTTTTGCGGAATTAAGACGAAATTCGGATTTTTGCTTATAAACACCAATTCCTTCAGTCAAAACAAGTTCAAACTCCTATGTCCTTCATATATATCCATTCTAAGAAGGTTCCATGCATAAACCTCTTTAAATGACCTTGTTTGAGAAAGAAAAACAGGAATAGCCTTACTTTTGCGAGATAAAGCCAAATTGGTATTTTTGCTATAAAATGAATTCCTTCAGTCAAAACAAGTTCAAACTAATTTGTCCTTCATATATATCCATTCTAAGAAGGTTCCATGCATAAACATCTTTAAATGACCTATTTTGAGAAAGAAAAACAGGAATAGCCTTACTTTTGCGAGTTAAAGCCAAATTGGTATTTTTGCTATAAAATGAATTCCTTCAGTCAAAACAAGTTAAAACTAATTTGTCCTTCATATATATCAATTCTAAGTATGTTCCATGCACAACCCTCTTTAAATGACCTTGTTTGAGAAAGAAAAACAGGAATAGCCTTACTTTTGCGAGTTAAAGCCAAATTGGTATTTTTGCTATAAAATGAATTCCTTCAGTCAAAACAAGTTCAAACTAATTTGTCCTTCATATATATCCATTCTAAGAAGGTTCCATAAATAAACCTCTTTAAATGACCTTGTTTGAGAAAGAAAAACAGGAATAGCCTTCTTTTGCGGAATTAAGACGAAATTCGGATTTTTGCTTATAAACACCAATTCCTTCAGTCAAAACAAGTTCAAACTAATTTGTCCTTCATATATATCCATTCTAAGAAGGTTCCATGCATAAACCTCTTTAAATGACCTTGTTTGAGAAAGAAAAACAGGAATAGCCTTACTTTTGCGAGTTAAAGCCAAATTGGTATTTTTGCTATAAAATGAATTCCTTCAGTCAAAACAAGTTCAAACTAATTTGTCCTTCATATATATCCATTCTAAGAAGGTTCCATAAATAAACCTCTTTAAATGACCTTGTTTGAGAAAGAAAAACAGGAATAGCCTTCTTTTGCGGAATTAAGACGAAATTCGGATTTTTGCTTATAAACACCAATTCCTTCAGTCAAAACAAGTTCAAACTAATTTGTCCTTCATATATATCCATTCTAAGAAGGTTCCATGCATAAACCTCTTTAAATGACCTTGTTTGAGAAAGAAAAACAGGAATAGCCTTACTTTTGCGAGTTAAAGCCAAATTTGAATTTTTGTTATAAAATGAATTACTTCAGCCAAAACAAGTTCAAACTAATTTGTCTTTCATATATATCAATTCTAAGTAGGTTCCATGCATAACCCTCTTTAAATGACCTTGTATGAGAAAGAAAAACAGGAATAGCCTTCTTTTGCAGAATTAAGATGAAATTCGGATTTTTGCTTATAAACACCAATTCCTTCAGTCAAAACAAGTTCAAACTCCTATGTCCTACATACATGTCCATTCTAAGAAGGTTCCATGCATAAACCTCTTTAAATGACCTTGTTTGAGAAAGAAAAACAGGAATAGCCTTACTTTTGCGAGTTAAAGCCAAATTGGTATTTTTGCTATAAAATGAATTCCTTCAGTCAAAACAAGTTCAAACTAATTTGTCCTTCATATATATCCATTCTAAGAAGGTTCCATGCATAAACCTCTTTAAATGACCTTGTTTGAGAAAGAAAAACAGGAATAGCCTTACTTTTGCGAGTTAAAGCCAAATTGGTATTTTTGCTATAAAATGAATTCCTTCAGTCAAAACAAGTTCAAACTAATTTGTCCTTCATATATATCCATTCTAAGAAGGTTCCATGCATAAACCTCTTTAAATGACCTTGTTTGAGAAAGAAAAACAGGAATAGCCTTCTTTTGCGGAATTAAGACGAAATTCGGATTTTTGCTTATAAACACCAATTCCTTCAGTCAAAACAAGTTCAAACTCCTATGTCCTTCATATATATCCATTCTAAGAAGGTTCCATGCATAAACCTCTTTAAATGACCTTGTTTGAGAAAGAAAAACAGGAATAGCCTTACTTTTGCGAGTTAAAGCCAAATTGGTATTTTTGCTATAAAATGAATTCCTTCAGTCAAAACAAGTTCAAACTAATTTGTCCTTCATATATATCCATTCTAAGAAGGTTCCATGCATAAACATCTTTAAATGACCTATTTTGAGAAAGAAAAACAGGAATAGCCTTACTTTTGCGAGTTAAAGCCAAATTGGTATTTTTGCTATAAAATGAATTCCTTCAGTCAAAACAAGTTCAAACTAATTTGTCCTTCATATATATCAATTCTAAGTAGGTTCCATGCACAACCCTCTTTAAATGACCTTGTTTGAGAAAGAAAAACAGGAATAGCCTTACTTTTGCGAGTTAAAGCCAAATTGGTATTTTTGCTATAAAATGAATTCCTTCAGTCAAAACAAGTTCAAACTAATTTGTCCTTCATATATATCCATTCTAAGAAGGTTCCATGCATAAACCTCTTTAAATGACCTTGTTTGAGAAAGAAAAACAGGAACAGCCTTCTTTTGCGGAATTAAGACGAAATTCGGATTTTTGCTTATAAACACCAATTCCTTCAGTCAAAACAAGTTCAAACTAATTTGTCCTTCATATATATCCATTCTAAGAAGGTTCCATGCATAAACCTCTTTAAATGACTTTGTTTGAGAAAGAAAAACAGGAATAGCCTTAATATTGCGAGTTAAAGCCAAATTGGTATTTTTGCTATAAAATGAATTCCTTCAGTCAAAACAAGTTCAAACTAATTTGTCCTTCATATATATCAATTCTAAGTAGGTTCCATGCATAACCCTCTTTAAATGACCTTGTATGAGAAAGAAAAACAGGAATAGCCTTCTTTTGCGGAATTAAGATGAAATTCGGATTTTTGCTTATAAACACCAATTCCTTCAGTCAAAACAAGTTCAAACTCCTATGTCCTTCATATATATCCATTCTAAGAAGGTTCCATGCATAAACCTCTTTAAATGACCTTGTTTGAGAAAGAAAAACAGGAATAGCCTTACTTTTGCGAGTTAAAGCCAAAATGGTATTTTTGCTATAAAATGAATTCCTTCAGTCAAAACAAGTTCAAACTAATTTGTCCTTCATATATATCCATTCTAAGAAGGTTCCATGCATAAACCTCTTTAAATGACCTTGTTTGAGAAAGAAAAACAGGAATAGCCTTACTTTTGCGAGTTAAAGCCAAATTGGTATTTTTGCTATAAAATGAATTCCTTCAGTCAAAACAAGTTCAAACTCCTATGTCCTTCATATATATCCATTCTACGAAGGTTCCATGCATAAACCTCTTTAAATGACCTTGTTTGAGAAAGAAAAACAGGAATAGCCTTCTTTTGCGGAATTAAGACGAAATTCGGATTTTTGCTTATAAACACCAATTCCTTCAGTCAAAACAAGTTCAAACTAATTTGTCCTTCATATATATCCATTCTAAGAAGGTTCCATGCATAAAGCTCTTTAAATGACTTTGTTTGAGAAAGAAAAACAGGAATAGCCTTAATATTGCGAGTTAAAGCCAAATTGGTATTTTTGCTATAAAATGAATTCCTTCAGTCAAAACAAGTTCAAACTCCTATGTCCTTCATATATATCCATTCTAAGAAGGTTCCATGCATAAACCTCTTTAAATGACCTTTTTTGAGAAAGAAAAACAGGAATAGCCTTACTTTTGCGAGTTAAAGCCAAATTGGTATTTTTGCTATAAAATGAATTCCTTCAGTCAAAACAAGTTCAAACTAATTTGTCCTTCATATATATCAATTCTAAGTAGGTTCCATGCATAACCCTCTTTAAATGACCTTGTATGAGAAAGAAAAACAGGAATAGCCTTCTTTTGCGGAATTAAGACGAAATTCGGATTTTTGCTTATAAACACCAATTCCTTCAGTCAAAACAAGTTCAAACTCCTATGTCCTTCATATATATCCATTCTAAGAAGGTTCCATGCATAAACCTCTTTAAATGACCTTGTTTGAGAAAGAAAAACAGGAATAGCCTTACTTTTGCGAGATAAAGCCAAATTGGTATTTTTGCTATAAAATGAATTCCTTCAGTCAAAACAAGTTCAAACTAATTTGTCCTTCATATATATCCATTCTAAGAAGGTTCCATGCATAAACATCTTTAAATGACCTATTTTGAGAAAGAAAAACAGGAATAGCCTTTCTTTTGCGAGTTAAAGCCAAATTGGTATTTTTGCTATAAAATGAATTCCTTCAGTCAAAACAAGTTAAAACTAATTTGTCCTTCATATATATCAATTCTAAGTATGTTCCATGCACAACCCTCTTTAAATGACCTTGTTTGAGAAAGAAAAACAGGAATAGCCTTACTTTTGCGAGTTAAAGCCAAATTGGTATTTTTGCTATAAAATGAATTCCTTCAGTCAAAACAAGTTCAAACTAATTTGTCCTTCATATATATCCATTCTAAGAAGGTTCCATGCATAAACCTCTTTAAATGACCTTGTTTGAGAAAGAAAAACAGGAATAGCCTTCTTTTGCGGAATTAAGACGAAATTCGGATTTTTGCTTATAAACACCAATTCCTTCAGTCAAAACACGTTCAAACTAATTTGTCCTTCATATATATCCATTCTAAGAAGGTTCCATGCATAAACCTCTTTAAATGACCTTGTTTGAGAAAGAAAAACAGGAATAGCCTTACTTTTGCGAGTTAAAGCCAAATTGGTATTTTTGCTATAAAATGAATTCCTTCAGTCAAAACAAGTTAAAACTAATTTGTCCTTCATATATATCCATTCTAAGAAGGTTCCATGCATAAACCTCTTTAAATGACCTTGTTTGAGAAAGAAAAACAGGAATAGCCTTACTTTTGCGAGTTAAAGCCAAATTGGTATTTTTGCTATAAAATGAATTCCTTCAGTCAAAACAAGTTCAAACTAATTTGTCCTTCATATATATCAATTCTAAGTAGGTTCCATGCATAAACCTCTTTAAATGACCTTGTATGATAAAGAAAAACAGGAATAGCCTTCTTTTGCGAAATTAAGACGAAATTCGGATTTTTGCTTATAAACACCAATTCCTTCAGTCAAAACAAGTTCAAACTCCTATGTCCTTCATATATATCCATTCTAAGAAGGTTCCATGCATAAACCTCTTTAAATGACCTTGTTTGAGAAAGAAAAACAGGAATAGCCTTCTTTTGCGGAATTAAGACGAAATTCGGATTTTTGCTTATAAACAACAATTCCTTCAGTCAAAACAAGTTCAAACTAATTTGTCCTTCATATATATCCATTCTAAGAAGGTTCCATGCATAAAGCTCTTTAAATGACTTTGTTTGAGAAAGAAAAACAGGAATAGCCTTAATATTGCGAGTTAAAGCCAAATTGGTATTTTTGCTATAAAATGAATTCCTTCAGTCAAAACAAGTTCAAACTCCTATGTCCTTCATATATATCCATTCTAAGAAGGTTCCATGCATAAACCTCTTTAAATGACCTTTTTTGAGAAAGAAAAACAGGAATAGCCTTACTTTTGCGAGTTAAAGCCAAATTGGTATTTTTGCTATAAAATGAATTCCTTCAGTCAAAACAAGTTCAAACTAATTTGTCCTTCATATATATCAATTCTAAGTAGGTTCCATGCATAACCCTCTTTAAATGACCTTGTATGAGAAAGAAAAACAGGAATAGCCTTCTTTTGCGGAATTAAGACGAAATTCGGATTTTTGCTTATAAACACCAATTCCTTCAGTCAAAACAAGTTCAAACTCCTATGTCCTTCATATATATCCATTCTAAGAAGGTTCCATGCATAAACCTCTTTAAATGACCTTGTTTGAGAAAGAAAAACAGGAATAGCCTTACTTTTGCGAGATAAAGCCAAATTGGTATTTTTGCTATAAAATGAATTCCTTCAGTCAAAACAAGTTCAAACTAATTTGTCCTTCATATATATCCATTCTAAGAAGGTTCCATGCATAAACATCTTTAAATGACCTATTTTGAGAAAGAAAAACAGGAATAGCCTTTCTTTTGCGAGTTAAAGCCAAATTGGTATTTTTGCTATAAAATGAATTCCTTCAGTCAAAACAAGTTAAAACTAATTTGTCCTTCATATATATCAATTCTAAGTATGTTCCATGCACAACCCTCTTTAAATGACCTTGTTTGAGAAAGAAAAACAGGAATAGCCTTACTTTTGCGAGTTAAAGCCAAATTGGTATTTTTGCTATAAAATGAATTCCTTCAGTCAAAACAAGTTCAAACTAATTTGTCCTTCATATATATCCATTCTAAGAAGGTTCCATGCATAAACCTCTTTAAATGACCTTGTTTGAGAAAGAAAAACAGGAATAGCCTTCTTTTGCGGAATTAAGACGAAATTCGGATTTTTGCTTATAAACACCAATTCCTTCAGTCAAAACACGTTCAAACTAATTTGTCCTTCATATATATCCATTCTAAGAAGGTTCCATGCATAAACCTCTTTAAATGACCTTGTTTGAGAAAGAAAAACAGGAATAGCCTTACTTTTGCGAGTTAAAGCCAAATTGGTATTTTTGCTATAAAATGAATTCCTTCAGTCAAAACAAGTTAAAACTAATTTGTCCTTCATATATATCCATTCTAAGAAGGTTCCATGCATAAACCTCTTTAAATGACCTTGTTTGAGAAAGAAAAACAGGAATAGCCTTACTTTTGCGAGTTAAAGCCAAATTGGTATTTTTGCTATAAAATGAATTCCTTCAGTCAAAACAAGTTCAAACTAATTTGTCCTTCATATATATCAATTCTAAGTAGGTTCCATGCATAAACCTCTTTAAATGACCTTGTATGATAAAGAAAAACAGGAATAGCCTTCTTTTGCGAAATTAAGACGAAATTCGGATTTTTGCTTATAAACACCAATTCCTTCAGTCAAAACAAGTTCAAACTCCTATGTCCTTCATATATATCCATTCTAAGAAGGTTCCATGCATAAACCTCTTTAAATGACCTTGTTTGAGAAAGAAAAACAGGAATAGCCTTCTTTTGCGGAATTAAGACGAAATTCGGATTTTTGCTTATAAACAACAATTCCTTCAGTCAAAACAAGTTCAAACTCCTATGTCCTTCATATATATCAATTCTAAGAAGGTTCCATGCATAAACCTCTTTAAATGACCTTGTTTGAGAAAGAAAAACAGGAATAGCCTTACTTTTGCGAGATAAAGCCAAATTGGTATTTTTGCTATAAAATGAATTCCTTCAGTCAAAACAAGTTCAAACTAATTTGTCCTTCATATATATCCATTCTAAGAAGGTTCCATGCATAAACATCTTTAAATGACCTATTTTGAGAAAGAAAAACAGGAATAGCCTTACTTTTGCGAGTTAAAGCCAAATTGGTATTTTTGCTATAAAATGAATTCCTTCAGTCAAAACAAGTTAAAACTAATTTGTCCTTCATATATATCAATTCTAAGTATGTTCCATGCACAACCCTCTTTAAATGACCTTGTTTGAGAAAGAAAAACAGGAATAGCCTTCTTTTGCGAAATTAAGACGAAATTCGGATTTTTGCTTATAAACACCAATTCCTTCAGTCAAAACAAGTTCAAACTCCTATGTTCATATATATCCATTCTAAGAAGGTTCCATGCATAAACCTCTTTAAATGACCTTGTTTGAGAAAGAAAAACAGGAATAGCCTTACTTTTGCGAGTTAAAGCCAAATTGGTATTTTTGCTATAAAATGAATTCCTTCAGTCAAAACAAGTTCAAACTAATTTGTCCTTCATATATATCCATTCTAAGAAGGTTCCATGCATAAACCTCTTTAAATGACCTTGTATGAGAAAGAAAAACAGGCATAGCCTTACTTTTGCGAGTTAAAGCCAAATTGGTATTTTTGCTATAAAATGAATTCCTTCAGTCAAAACAAGTTCAAACTAATTTGACCTTCATATATATCCATTCTAAGAAGGTTCCATGCATAAACCTCTTTAAATGACCTTGTTTGAGAAAGAAAAACAGGAATAGCCTTACTTTTGCGAGTTAAAGCCAAATTGGTATTTTTGCTATAAAATGAATTCCTTCAGTCAAAACAAGTTAAAACTAATTTGTCCTTCATATATATCCATTCTAAGAAGGTTCCATGCATAAACCTCTTTAAATGACCTTGTTTGAGAAAGAAAATCAGGAATAGCCTTATTTTGCGGAATTAAGACGAAATTCGGATTTTTGCTTATAAACACCAATTCCTTCAGTCAAAACAAGTTCAAACTAATTTGTCCTTCATATATATCCATTCTAAGAAGGTTCCATGCATAAACCTCTTTAAATGACCTTGTTTGAGAAAGAAAAACAGGAATAGCCTTACTTTTGCGAGTTAAAGCCAAATTGGTATTTTTGCTATAAAATGAATTCCTTCAGTCAAAACAAGTTCAAACTAATTTGTCCTTCATATATATCCATTCTAAAAAGGTTCCATGCATAAACCTCTTTAAATGACCTTGTTTGAGAAAGAAAAACAGGAATAGCCTTCTTTTGCGGAATTAAGACGAAATTCGGATTTTTGCTTATAAACACCAATTCCTTCAGTCAAAACAAGTTCAAACTCCTATGTCCTTCATATATATCCATTCTAAGAAGGTTCCATGCATAAACCTCTTTAAATGACCTTTTTTGAGAAAGAAAAACAGGAATAGCCTTACTTTTGCGAGTTAAAGCCAAATTGGTATTTTTGCTATAAAATGAATTTCTTCAGTCAAAACAAGTTCAAACTAATTTGTCCTTCATATATATCAATTCTAAGTAGGTTCCATGCATAACCCTCTTTAAATGACCTTGTATGAGAAAGAAAAACAGGAATAGCCTTCTTTTGCGGAATTAAGACGAAATTCGGATTTTTGCTTATAAACACCAATTCCTTCAGTCAAAACAAGTTCAAACTCCTATGTCCTTCATATATATCCATTCTAAGAAGGTTCCATGCATAAACCTCTTTAAATGACCTTGTTTGAGAAAGAAAAACAGGAATAGCCTTACTTTTGCGAGTTAAAGCCAAAATGGTATTTTTGCTATAAAATGAATTCCTTCAGTCAAAACAAGTTCAAACTAATTTGTCCTTCATATATATCCATTCTAAGAAGGTTCCATGCATAAACCTCTTTAAATGACCTTGTTTGAGAAAGAAAAACAGGAATAGCCTTACTTTTGCGAGTTAAAGCCAAATTGGTATTTTTGCTATAAAATGAATTCCTTCAGTCAAAACAAGTTCAAACTCCTATGTCCTTCATATATATCCATTCTACGAAGGTTCCATGCATAAACCTCTTTAAATGACCTTGTTTGAGAAAGAAAAACAGGAATAGCCTTCTTTTGCGGAATTAAGACGAAATTCGGATTTTTGCTTATAAACACCAATTCCTTCAGTCAAAACAAGTTCAAACTAATTTGTCCTTCATATATATCCATTCTAAGAAGGTTCCATGCATAAAGCTCTTTAAATGACTTTGTTTGAGAAAGAAAAACAGGAATAGCCTTAATATTGCGAGTTAAAGCCAAATTGGTATTTTTGCTATAAAATGAATTCCTTCAGTCAAAACAAGTTCAAACTCCTATGTCCTTCATATATATCCATTCTAAGAAGGTTCCATGCATAAACATCTTTAAATGACCTTTTTTGAGAAAGAAAAACAGGAATAGCCTTACTTTTGCGAGTTAAAGCCAAATTGGTATTTTTGCTATGAAATGAATTCCTTCAGTCAAAACAAGTTCAAACTAATTTGTCCTTGATATATATCCATTCTAAGAAGGTTCCATGCATAACCCTCTTTAAATGACCTTGTATGAGAAAGAAAAACAGGAATAGCCTTCTTTTGCGGAATTAAGACGAAATTCGGATTTTTGCTTATAAACACCAATTCCTTCAGTCAAAACAAGTTCAAACTCCTATGTCCTTCATATATATCCATTCTAAGAAGGTTCCATGCATAAACCTCTTTAAATGACCTTGTTTGAGAAAGAAAAACAGGAATAGCCTTACTTTTGCGAGATAAAGCCAAATTGGTATTTTTGCTATAAAATGAATTCCTTCAGTCAAAACAAGTTCAAACTAATTTGTCCTTCATATATATCCATTCTAAGAAGGTTCCATGCATAAACATCTTTAAATGACCTATTTTGAGAAAGAAAAACAGGAATAGCCTTTCTTTTGCGAGTTAAAGCCAAATTGGTATTTTTGCTATAAAATGAATTCCTTCAGTCAAAACAAGTTAAAACTAATTTGTCCTTCATATATATCAATTCTAAGTATGTTCCATGCACAACCCTCTTTAAATGACCTTGTTTGAGAAAGAAAAACAGGAATAGCCTTACTTTTGCGAGTTAAAGCCAAATTGGTATTTTTGCTATAAAATGAATTCCTTCAGTCAAAACAAGTTCAAACTAATTTGTCCTTCATATATATCCATTCTAAGAAGGTTCCATGCATAAACCTCTTTAAATGACCTTGTTTGAGAAAGAAAAACAGGAATAGCCTTCTTTTGCGGAATTAAGACGAAATTCGGATTTTTGCTTATAAACACCAATTCCTTCAGTCAAAACACGTTCAAACTAATTTGTCCTTCATATATATCCATTCTAAGAAGGTTCCATGCATAAACCTCTTTAAATGACCTTGTTTGAGAAAGAAAAACAGGAATAGCCTTACTTTTGCGAGTTAAAGCCAAATTGGTATTTTTGCTATAAAATGAATTCCTTCAGTCAAAACAAGTTAAAACTAATTTGTCCTTCATATATATCCATTCTAAGAAGGTTCCATGCATAAACCTCTTTAAATGACCTTGTTTGAGAAAGAAAAACAGGAATAGCCTTACTTTTGCGAGTTAAAGCCAAATTGGTATTTTTGCTATAAAATGAATTCCTTCAGTCAAAACAAGTTCAAACTAATTTGTCCTTCATATATATCCATTCTAAGAAGGTTCCATGCATAAACCTCTTTAAATGACCTTGTATGAGAAAGAAAAACAGGAATAGCCTTCTTTTGCGGAATTAAGACGAAATTCGGATTTTTGCTTATAAACACCAATTCCTTCAGTCAAAACAAGTTCAAACTCCTATGTCCTTCATATATATCCATTCTAAGAAGGTTCCATGCATAAACCTCTTTAAATGACCTTGTTTGAGAAAGAAAAACAGGAATAGCCTTACTTTTGCGAGATAAAGCCAAATTGGTATTTTTGCTATAAAATGAATTCCTTCAGTCAAAACAAGTTCAAACTAATTTGTCCTTCATATATATCCATTCTAAGAAGGTTCCATGCATAAACATCTTTAAATGACCTATTTTGAGAAAGAAAAACAGGAATAGCCTTACTTTTGCGAGTTAAAGCCAAATTGGTATTTTTGCTATAAAATGAATTCCTTCAGTCAAAACAAGTTAAAACTAATTTGTCCTTCATATATATCAATTCTAAGTATGTTCCATGCACAACCCTCTTTAAATGACCTTGTTTGAGAAAGAAAAACAGGAATAGCCTTACTTTTGCGAGTTAAAGCCAAATTGGTATTTTTGCTATAAAATGAATTCCTTCAGTCAAAACAAGTTCAAACTAATTTGTCCTTCATATATATCCATTCTAAGAAGGTTCCATAAATAAACCTCTTTAAATGACCTTGTTTGAGAAAGAAAAACAGGAATAGCCTTCTTTTGCGGAATTAAGACGAAATTCGGATTTTTGCTTATAAACACCAATTCCTTCAGTCAAAACAAGTTCAAACTAATTTGTCCTTCATATATATCCATTCTAAGAAGGTTCCATGCATAAACCTCTTTAAATGACCTTGTTTGAGAAAGAAAAACAGGAATAGCCTTACTTTTGCGAGTTAAAGCCAAATTGGTATTTTTGCTATAAAATGAATTCCTTCAGTCAAAACAAGTTCAAACTAATTTGTCCTTCATATATATCCATTCTAAGAAGGTTCCATAAATAAACCTCTTTAAATGACCTTGTTTGAGAAAGAAAAACAGGAATAGCCTTCTTTTGCGGAATTAAGACGAAATTCGGATTTTTGCTTATAAACACCAATTCCTTCAGTCAAAACAAGTTCAAACTAATTTGTCCTTCATATATATCCATTCTAAGAAGGTTCCATGCATAAACCTCTTTAAATGACCTTGTTTGAGAAAGAAAAACAGGAATAGCCTTACTTTTGCGAGTTAAAGCCAAATTTGAATTTTTGCTATAAAATGAATTACTTCAGCCAAAACAAGTTCAAACTAATTTGTCTTTCATATATATCAATTCTAAGTAGGTTCCATGCATAACCCTCTTTAAATGACCTTGTATGAGAAAGAAAAACAGGAATAGCCTTCTTTTGCAGAATTAAGATGAAATTCGGATTTTTGCTTATAAACACCAATTCCTTCAGTCAAAACAAGTTCAAACTCCTATGTCCTACATACATGTCCATTCTAAGAAGGTTCCATGCATAAACCTCTTTAAATGACCTTGTTTGAGAAAGAAAAACAGGAATAGCCTTACTTTTGCGAGTTAAAGCCAAATTGGTATTTTTGCTATAAAATGAATTCCTTCAGTCAAAACAAGTTCAAACTAATTTGTCCTTCATATATATCCATTCTAAGAAGGTTCCATGCATAAACCTCTTTAAATGACCTTGTTTGAGAAAGAAAAACAGGAATAGCCTTACTTTTGCGAGTTAAAGCCAAATTGGTATTTTTGCTATAAAATGAATTCCTTCAGTCAAAACAAGTTCAAACTAATTTGTCCTTCATATATATCCATTCTAAGAAGGTTCCATGCATAAACCTCTTTAAATGACCTTGTTTGAGAAAGAAAAACAGGAATAGCCTTCTTTTGCGGAATTAAGACGAAATTCGGATTTTTGCTTATAAACACCAATTCCTTCAGTCAAAACAAGTTCAAACTCCTATGTCCTTCATATATATCCATTCTAAGAAGGTTCCATGCATAAACCTCTTTAAATGACCTTGTTTGAGAAAGAAAAACAGGAATAGCCTTACTTTTGCGAGTTAAAGCCAAATTGGTATTTTTGCTATAAAATGAATTCCTTCAGTCAAAACAAGTTCAAACTAATTTGTCCTTCATATATATCCATTCTAAGAAGGTTCCATGCATAAACATCTTTAAATGACCTATTTTGAGAAAGAAAAACAGGAATAGCCTTACTTTTGCGAGTTAAAGCCAAATTGGTATTTTTGCTATAAAATGAATTCCTTCAGTCAAAACAAGTTCAAACTAATTTGTCCTTCATATATATCAATTCTAAGTAGGTTCCATGCACAACCCTCTTTAAATGACCTTGTTTGAGAAAGAAAAACAGGAATAGCCTTACTTTTGCGAGTTAAAGCCAAATTGGTATTTTTGCTATAAAATGAATTCCTTCAGTCAAAACAAGTTCAAACTAATTTGTCCTTCATATATATCCATTCTAAGAAGGTTCCATGCATAAACCTCTTTAAATGACCTTGTTTGAGAAAGAAAAACAGGAACAGCCTTCTTTTGCGGAATTAAGACGAAATTCGGATTTTTGCTTATAAACACCAATTCCTTCAGTCAAAACAAGTTCAAACTAATTTGTCCTTCATATATATCCATTCTAAGAAGGTTCCATGCATAAACCTCTTTAAATGACTTTGTTTGAGAAAGAAAAACAGGAATAGCCTTAATATTGCGAGTTAAAGCCAAATTGGTATTTTTGCTATAAAATGAATTCCTTCAGTCAAAACAAGTTCAAACTAATTTGTCCTTCATATATATCAATTCTAAGTAGGTTCCATGCATAACCCTCTTTAAATGACCTTGTATGAGAAAGAAAAACAGGAATAGCCTTCTTTTGCGGAATTAAGATGAAATTCGGATTTTTGCTTATAAACACCAATTCCTTCAGTCAAAACAAGTTCAAACTCCTATGTCCTTCATATATATCCATTCTAAGAAGGTTCCATGCATAAACCTCTTTAAATGACCTTGTTTGAGAAAGAAAAACAGGAATAGCCTTACTTTTGCGAGTTAAAGCCAAATTGGTATTTTTGCTATAAAATGAATTCCTTCAGTCAAAACAAGTTCAAACTAATTTGTCCTTCATATATATCAATTCTAAATAGGTTCCATGCATAACCCTCTTTAAATGACCTTGTATGTGAAAGAAAAACAGGAATAGCCTTCTTTTGCGGTGAAGACGAAATTGGGATTTTTGCTTATAAACACCAATTCCTTCAGTCAAAACAAGTTCAAACTCCTATGTCCTTCATATATATCCATTCTAAGAAGGTTCCATGCATAAACCTCTTTAAATGACCTTGTTTGAGAAAGAAAAACAGGAATAGCCTTACTTTTGCGAGTTAAAGCCAAATTGGTATTTTTGCTATAAAATGAATTTCTTCAGTCAAAACAAGTTCAAACTAATTTGTCCTTCATATATATCCATTCTAAGAAGGTTCCATGCATAAACCTCTTTAAATGACCTTGTATGAGAAAGAAAAACAGGAATAGCCTTCTTTTGCGGAATTAAGATGAAATTCGGATTTTTGCTTATAAACACCAATTCCTTCAGTCAAAACAAGTTCAAACTCCTATGTCCTTCATACATATCCATTCTAAGAAGGTTCCATGCATAAACCTCTTTAAATGACCTTGTTTGAGAAAGAAAAACAGGAATAGCCTTACTTTTGCGAGTTAAAGCCAAATTGGTATTTTTGCTATAAAATGAATTCCTTCAGTCAAAACAAGTTCAAACTAATTTGTCCTTCATATATATCCATTCTAAGAAGGTTCCATGCATAAACCTCTTTAAATGACCTTGTTTGAGAAAGAAAAACAGGAATAGCCTTACTTTTGCGAGTTAAAGCCAAATTGGTATTTTTGCTATAAAATGAATTCCTTCAGTCAAAACAAGTTCAAACTAATT
Organism: Odontesthes bonariensis; assembly: GCF_027942865.1. Taxonomy (NCBI): domain Eukaryota; kingdom Metazoa; phylum Chordata; class Actinopteri; order Atheriniformes; family Atherinopsidae; genus Odontesthes; species Odontesthes bonariensis. The sequence goes on along the minus strand of NC_134524.1, from coordinate 28,881,216 downwards.
TGTCCTTCATATATATCCATTCTAAGAAGGTTCCATGCATAAACCTCTTTAAATGACCTTGTATGAGAAAGAAAAACAGGAATAGCCTTCTTTTGCGGAATTAAGACGAAATTCGGATTTTTGCTTATAAACACCAATTCCTTCAGTCAAAACAAGTTCAAACTCCTATGTCCTTCATATATATCCATTCTAAGAAGGTTCCATGCATAAACCTCTTTAAATGACCTTGTTTGAGAAAGAAAAACAGGAATAGCCTTACTTTTGCGAGTTAAAGCCAAATTGGTATTTTTGCTATAAAATGAATTCCTTCAGTCAAAACAAGTTAAAACTAATTTGGCCTTCATATATATCAATTCTAAGTAGGTTCCATGCACAACCCTCTTTAAATGACCTTGTTTGAGAAAGAAAAACAGGAATAGCCTTACTTTTGCGAGTTAAAGCCAAATTGGTATTTTTGCTATAAAATGAATTCCTTCAGTCAAAACAAGTTCAAACTAAGTTGTCCTTCATATATATCCATTCTAAGAAGGTTCCATGCATAAACCTCTTTAAATGACCTTGTTTGAGAAAGAAAAACAGGAATAGCCTTACTTTTGCGAGTTAAAGCCAAATTGGTATTTTTGCTATAAAATGAATTCCTTCAGTCAAAACAAGTTCAAACTAATTTGTCCTTCATATATATCCGTTTCTAAGAAGGTTCCATGCATAAACCTCTTTAAATGACTTTGTATGAGAAAGAAAAACAGGAATAGCCTTCTTTTGCGGAATTAAGACGAAATTTGGATTTTTGCTTATAAACACCAAATCCTTCAGTCAAAACAAGTTCAAACTAATTTGTCCTTCATATATATCCATTCTAAGAAGGTTCCATGCATAAACCTCTTTAAATGACCTTGTTTGAGAAAGAAAAACAGGAATAGCCTTCTTTTGCGGAATTAAGACGAAATTCGGATTTTTGCTTATAAACACCAATTCCTTCAGTCAAAACAAGTTCAAACTCCTATGTCCTTCATATATATCCATTCTAAGAAGGTTCCATGCATAAACCTCTTTAAATGACCTTGTTTGAGAAAGAAAAACAGCAATAGCCTTACTTTTGCGAGATAAAGCCAAATTGGTATTTTTGCTATAAAATGAATTCCTTCAGTCAAAACAAGTTCAAACTAATTTGTCCTTCATATATATCCATTCTAAGAAGGTTCCATGCATAAACATCTTTAAATGACCTATTTTGAGAAAGAAAAACAGGAATAGCCTTACTTTTGCGAGTTAAAGCCAAATTGGTATTTTTGCTATAAAATGAATTCCTTCAGTCAAAACAAGTTAAAACTAATTTGTCCTTCATATATATCAATTCTAAGTATGTTACATGCACAACCCTCTTTAAATGACCTTGTTTGAGAAAGAAAAACAGGAATAGCCTTACTTTTGCGAGTTAAAGCCAAATTGGTATTTTTGCTATAAAATGAATTCCTTCAGTCAAAACAAGTTCAAACTAATTTGTCCTTCATATATATCCATTCTAAGAAGGTTCCATGCATAAACCTCTTTAAATGACCTTGTATGAGAAAGAAAAACAGGAATAGCCTTCTTTTGCGGAATTAAGACGAAATTCGGATTTTTGCTTATAAACACCAATTCCTTCAGTCAAAACAAGTTCAAACTCCTATGTCCTTCATATATATCCATTCTAAGAAGGTTCCATGCATAAACCTCTTTAAATGACCTTGTTTGAGAAAGAAAAACAGGAATAGCCTTACTTTTGCGAGTTAAAGCCAAATTGGTATTTTTGCTATAAAATGAATTTCTTCAGTCAAAACAAGTTCAAACTAATTTGTCCTTCATATATATCCATTCTAAGAAGGTTCCATGCATAAACCTCTTTAAATGACCTTGTATGAGAAAGAAAAACAGGAATAGCCTTCTTTTGCGGAATTAAGATGAAATTCGGATTTTTGCTTATAAACACCAATTCCTTCAGTCAAAACAAGTTCAAACTCCTATGTCCTTCATACATATCCATTCTAAGAAGGTTCCATGCATAAACCTCTTTAAATGACCTTGTTTGAGAAAGAAAAACAGGAATAGCCTTACTTTTGCGAGTTAAAGCCAAATTGGTATTTTTGCTATAAAATGAATTCCTTCAGTCAAAACAAGTTCAAACTAATTTGTCCTTCATATATATCCATTCTAAGAAGGTTCCATGCATAAACCTCTTTAAATGACCTTGTTTGAGAAAGAAAAACAGCAATAGCCTTACTTTTGCGAGTTAAAGCCAAATTTGAATTTTTGCTATAAAATGAATTACTTCAGCCAAAACAAGTTCAAACTAATTTGTCTTTCATATATATCAATTCTAAGTAGGTTCCATGCATAACCCTCTTTAAATGACCTTGTATGAGAAAGAAAAACAGGAATAGCCTTCTTTTGCAGAATTAAGATGAAATTCGGATTTTTGCTTATAAACACCAATTCCTTCAGTCAAAACAAGTTCAAACTCCTATGTCCTACATACATGTCCATTCTAAGAAGGTTCCATGCATAAACCTCTTTAAATGACCTTGTTTGAGAAAGAAAAACAGGAATAGCCTTACTTTTGCGAGTTAAAGCCAAATTGGTATTTTTGCTATAAAATGAATTCCTTCAGTCAAAACAAGTTCAAACTAATTTGTCCTTCATATATATCCATTCTAAGAAGGTTCCATGCATAAACCTCTTTAAATGACCTTGTTTGAGAAAGAAAAACAGGAATAGCCTTACTTTTGCGAGTTAAAGCCAAATTGGTATTTTTGCTATAAAATGAATTCCTTCAGTCAAAACAAGTTCAAACTAATTTGTCCTTCATATATATCCATTCTAAGAAGGTTCCATGCATAAACCTCTTTAAATGACCTTGTTTGAGAAAGAAAAACAGGAATAGCCTTCTTTTGCGGAATTAAGACGAAATTCGGATTTTTGCTTATAAACACCAATTCCTTCAGTCAAAACAAGTTCAAACTCCTATGTCCTTCATATATATCCATTCTAAGAAGGTTCCATGCATAAACCTCTTTAAATGACCTTGTTTGAGAAAGAAAAACAGGAATAGCCTTACTTTTGCGAGTTAAAGCCAAATTGGTATTTTTGCTATAAAATGAATTCCTTCAGTCAAAACAAGTTCAAACTAATTTGTCCTTCATATATATCCATTCTAAATAGGTTCCATGCATAACCCTCTTTAAATGACCTTGTATGTGAAAGAAAAACAGGAATAGCCTTCTTTTGCGGTGAAGACGAAATTGGGATTTTTGCTTATAAACACCAATTCCTTCAGTCAAAACAAGTTCAAACTCCTATGTCCTTCATATATATCCATTCTAAGAAGGTTCCATGCATAAACCTCTTTAAATGACCTTGTTTGAGAAAGAAAAACAGGAATAGCCTTACTTTTGCGAGTTAAAGCCAAATTGGTATTTTTGCTATAAAATGAATTTCTTCAGTCAAAACAAGTTCAAACTAATTTGTCCTTCATATATATCCATTCTAAGAAGGTTCCATGCATAAACCTCTTTAAATGACCTTGTATGAGAAAGAAAAACAGGAATAGCCTTCTTTTGCGGAATTAAGATGAAATTCGGATTTTTGCTTATAAACACCAATTCCTTCAGTCAAAACAAGTTCAAACTCCTATGTCCTTCATACATATCCATTCTAAGAAGGTTCCATGCATAAACCTCTTTAAATGACCTTGTTTGAGAAAGAAAAACAGGAATAGCCTTACTTTTGCGAGTTAAAGCCAAATTGGTATTTTTGCTATAAAATGAATTCCTTCAGTCAAAACAAGTTCAAACTAATTTGTCCTTCATATATATCCATTCTAAGAAGGTTCCATGCATAAACCTCTTTAAATGACCTTGTTTGAGAAAGAAAAACAGGAATAGCCTTACTTTTGCGAGTTAAAGCCAAATTGGTATTTTTGCTATAAAATGAATTCCTTCAGTCAAAACAAGTTCAAACTAATTTGTCCTTCATATATATCCATTCTAAGAAGGTTCCATGCATAAACCTCTTTAAATGACCTTGTATGAGAAAGAAAAACAGGAATAGCCTTCTTTTGCGGAATTAAGACGAAATTCGGATTTTTGCTTATAAACACCAATTCCTTCAGTCAAAACAAGTTCAAACTCCTATGTCCTTCATATATATCCATTCTAAGAAGGTTCCATGCATAAACCTCTTTAAATGACCTTGTTTGAGAAAGAAAAACAGGAATAGCCTTACTTTTGCGAGTTAAAGCCAAATTGGTATTTTTGCTATAAAATGAATTCCTTCAGTCAAAACAAGTTAAAACTAATTTGGCCTTCATATATATCAATTCTAAGTAGGTTCCATGCACAACCCTCTTTAAATGACCTTGTTTGAGAAAGAAAAACAGGAATAGCCTTACTTTTGCGAGTTAAAGCCAAATTGGTATTTTTGCTATAAAATGAATTCCTTCAGTCAAAACAAGTTCAAACTAAGTTGTCCTTCATATATATCCATTCTAAGAAGGTTCCATGCATAAACCTCTTTAAATGACCTTGTTTGAGAAAGAAAAACAGGAATAGCCTTACTTTTGCGAGTTAAAGCCAAATTGGTATTTTTGCTATAAAATGAATTCCTTCAGTCAAAACAAGTTCAAACTAATTTGTCCTTCATATATATCCGTTTCTAAGAAGGTTCCATGCATAAACCTCTTTAAATGACTTTGTATGAGAAAGAAAAACAGGAATAGCCTTCTTTTGCGGAATTAAGACGAAATTTGGATTTTTGCTTATAAACACCAAATCCTTCAGTCAAAACAAGTTCAAACTAATTTGTCCTTCATATATATCCATTCTAAGAAGGTTCCATGCATAAACCTCTTTAAATGACCTTGTTTGAGAAAGAAAAACAGGAATAGCCTTCTTTTGCGGAATTAAGACGAAATTCGGATTTTTGCTTATAAACACCAATTCCTTCAGTCAAAACAAGTTCAAACTCCTATGTCCTTCATATATATCCATTCTAAGAAGGTTCCATGCATAAACCTCTTTAAATGACCTTGTTTGAGAAAGAAAAACAGCAATAGCCTTACTTTTGCGAGATAAAGCCAAATTGGTATTTTTGCTATAAAATGAATTCCTTCAGTCAAAACAAGTTCAAACTAATTTGTCCTTCATATATATCCATTCTAAGAAGGTTCCATGCATAAACATCTTTAAATGACCTATTTTGAGAAAGAAAAACAGGAATAGCCTTACTTTTGCGAGTTAAAGCCAAATTGGTATTTTTGCTATAAAATGAATTCCTTCAGTCAAAACAAGTTAAAACTAATTTGTCCTTCATATATATCAATTCTAAGTATGTTACATGCACAACCCTCTTTAAATGACCTTGTTTGAGAAAGAAAAACAGGAATAGCCTTACTTTTGCGAGTTAAAGCCAAATTGGTATTTTTGCTATAAAATGAATTCCTTCAGTCAAAACAAGTTCAAACTAATTTGTCCTTCATATATATCCATTCTAAGAAGGTTCCATGCATAAACCTCTTTAAATGACCTTGTATGAGAAAGAAAAACAGGAATAGCCTTCTTTTGCGGAATTAAGACGAAATTCGGATTTTTGCTTATAAACACCAATTCCTTCAGTCAAAACAAGTTCAAACTCCTATGTCCTTCATATATATCCATTCTAAGAAGGTTCCATGCATAAACCTCTTTAAATGACCTTGTTTGAGAAAGAAAAACAGGAATAGCCTTACTTTTGCGAGTTAAAGCCAAATTGGTATTTTTGCTATAAAATGAATTTCTTCAGTCAAAACAAGTTCAAACTAATTTGTCCTTCATATATATCCATTCTAAGAAGGTTCCATGCATAAACCTCTTTAAATGACCTTGTATGAGAAAGAAAAACAGGAATAGCCTTCTTTTGCGGAATTAAGATGAAATTCGGATTTTTGCTTATAAACACCAATTCCTTCAGTCAAAACAAGTTCAAACTCCTATGTCCTTCATACATATCCATTCTAAGAAGGTTCCATGCATAAACCTCTTTAAATGACCTTGTTTGAGAAAGAAAAACAGGAATAGCCTTACTTTTGCGAGTTAAAGCCAAATTGGTATTTTTGCTATAAAATGAATTCCTTCAGTCAAAACAAGTTCAAACTAATTTGTCCTTCATATATATCCATTCTAAGAAGGTTCCATGCATAAACCTCTTTAAATGACCTTGTTTGAGAAAGAAAAACAGCAATAGCCTTACTTTTGCGAGATAAAGCCAAATTGGTATTTTTGCTATAAAATGAATTCCTTCAGTCAAAACAAGTTCAAACTAATTTGTCCTTCATATATATCCATTCTAAGAAGGTTCCATGCATAAACATCTTTAAATGACCTATTTTGAGAAAGAAAAACAGGAATAGCCTTACTTTTGCGAGTTAAAGCCAAATTGGTATTTTTGCTATAAAATGAATTCCTTCAGTCAAAACAAGTTCAAACTAATTTGTCCTTCATATATATCCATTCTAAGAAGGTTCCATGCATAAACCTCTTTAAATGACCTTGTATGAGAAAGAAAAACAGGAATAGCCTTCTTTTGCGGAATTAAGACGAAATTCGGATTTTTGCTTATAAACACCAATTCCTTCAGTCAAAACAAGTTCAAACTCCTATGTCCTTCATATATATCCATTCTAAGAAGGTTCCATGCATAAACCTCTTTAAATGACCTTGTTTGAGAAAGAAAAACAGGAATAGCCTTACTTTTGCGAGTTAAAGCCAAATTGGTATTTTTGCTATAAAATGAATTTCTTCAGTCAAAACAAGTTCAAACTAATTTGTCCTTCATATATATCCATTCTAAGAAGGTTCCATACATAAACCTCTTTAAATGACCTTGTATGAGAAAGAAAAACAGGAATAGCCTTCTTTTGCGGAATTAAGATGAAATTCGGATTTTTGCTTATAAACACCAATTCCTTCAGTCAAAACAAGTTCAAACTCCTATGTCCTTCATACATATCCATTCTAAGAAGGTTCCATGCATAAACCTCTTTAAATGACCTTGTTTGAGAAAGAAAAACAGGAATAGCCTTACTTTTGCGAGTTAAAGCCAAATTGGTATTTTTGCTATAAAATGAATTCCTTCAGTCAAAACAAGTTCAAACTAATTTGTCCTTCATATATATCCATTCTAAGAAGGTTCCATGCATAAACCTCTTTAAATGACCTTGTTTGAGAAAGAAAAACAGGAATAGCCTTACTTTTGCGAGTTAAAGCCAAATTGGTATTTTTGCTATAAAATGAATTCCTTCAGTCAAAACAAGTTCAAACTAATTTGTCCTTCATATATATCCATTCTAAGAAGGTTCCATGCATAAACCTCTTTAAATGACCTTGTTTGAGAAAGAAAAACAGGAACAGCCTTCTTTTGCGGAATTAAGACGAAATTCGGATTTTTGCTTATAAACACCAATTCCTTCAGTCAAAACAAGTTCAAACTAATTTGTCCTTCATATATATCCATTCTAAGAAGGTTCCATGCATAAACCTCTTTAAATGACTTTGTTTGAGAAAGAAAAACAGGAATAGCCTTAATATTGCGAGTTAAAGCCAAATTGGTATTTTTGCTATAAAATGAATTCCTTCAGTCAAAACAAGTTCAAACTAATTTGTCCTTCATATATATCAATTCTAAGTAGGTTCCATGCATAACCCTCTTTAAATGACCTTGTATGAGAAAGAAAAACAGGAATAGCCTTCTTTTGCGGAATTAAGATGAAATTCGGATTTTTGCTTATAAACACCAATTCCTTCAGTCAAAACAAGTTCAAACTCCTATGTCCTTCATATATATCCATTCTAAGAAGGTTCCATGCATAAACCTCTTTAAATGACCTTGTTTGAGAAAGAAAAACAGGAATAGCCTTACTTTTGCGAGTTAAAGCCAAATTGGTATTTTTGCTATAAAATGAATTCCTTCAGTCAAAACAACTTTAAACTAATTTGTCCTTCATATATATCCATTCTAAGAAGGTTCCATGCATAAACCTCTTTAAATGACCTTGTTTGAGAAAGAAAAACAGGAATAGCCTTACTTTTGCGAGTTAAAGCCAAATTGGTATTTTTGCTATAAAATGAATTCCTTCAGTCAAAACAAGTTCAAACTAATTTGTCCTTCATATATATCCATTCTAAGAAGGTTCCATGCATAAACCTCTTTAAATGACCTTATTTGAGAAAGAAAAACAGGAATAGCCTTACTTTTGCGAGTTAAAGCCAAATTGGTATTTTTGCTATAAAATGAATTCCTTCAGTCAAAACAAGTTCAAACTAATTTGTCCTTCATATATATCCATTCTAAGAAGGTTCCATGCATAAACCTCTTTAAATGACCTTGTTTGAGAAAGAAAAACAGGAATAGCCTTACTTTTGCGAGTTAAAGCCAAATTGGTATTTTTGCTATAAAATGAATTCCTTCAGTCAAAACAATCCATCCATTATCTATACCGCTGAATCCGTCGATCGGGTCGCGGGCGGGCTGGAGCCTATCCCAGCAGTCAATGGGCGAGAGGCAGGGTACACCCTGGACAGGCCGCCAGTCCATCGCAGGGCCACATAGAGACATACGAGACAAACAACCATGCACGCTCACACTCACTCCTAAGGACAATTTAGAGATGCCAATCAACCTAACATGCATGATTTTTGGACAGTGGGAGGAAGCCGGAGTACCCGGAGAGAACCCACGCATACACGTGGAGAACATGCAAACTCCTATGTCCTTCATATATATCCATTCTAAGAAGGTTCCATGCATAAACCTCTTTAAATGACCTTGTTTGAGAAAGAAAAACAGGAATAGCCTTACTTTTGCGAGTTAAAGCCAAATTGGTATTTTTGCTATAAAATGAATTCCTTCAGTCAAAACAAGTTCAAACTAATTTGTCCTTCATATATATCCATTCTAAGAAGGTTCCATGCATAAACCTCTTTAAATGACCTTGTTTGAGAAAGAAAAACAGGAACAGCCTTCTTTTGCGGAATTAAGACGAAATTCGGATTTTTGCTTATAAACACCAATTCCTTCAGTCAAAACAAGTTCAAACTAATTTGTCCTTCATATATATCCATTCTAAGAAGGTTCCATGCATAAACCTCTTTAAATGACTTTGTTTGAGAAAGAAAAACAGGAATAGCCTTAATATTGCGAGTTAAAGCCAAATTGGTATTTTTGCTATAAAATGAATTCCTTCAGTCAAAACAAGTTCAAACTAATTTGTCCTTCATATATATCAATTCTAAGTAGGTTCCATGCATAACCCTCTTTAAATGACCTTGTATGAGAAAGAAAAACAGGAATAGCCTTCTTTTGCGGAATTAAGATGAAATTCGGATTTTTGCTTATAAACACCAATTCCTTCAGTCAAAACAAGTTCAAACTCCTATGTCCTTCATATATATCCATTCTAAGAAGGTTCCATGCATAAACCTCTTTAAATGACCTTGTTTGAGAAAGAAAAACAGGAATAGCCTTACTTTTGCGAGTTAAAGCCAAATTGGTATTTTTGCTATAAAATGAATTCCTTCAGTCAAAACAAGTTCAAACTAATTTGTCCTTCATATATATCCATTCTAAGAAGGTTCCATGCATAAACCTCTTTAAATGACCTTGTTTGAGAAAGAAAAACAGGAATAGCCTTACTTTTGCGAGTTAAAGCCAAATTGGTATTTTTGCTATAAAATGAATTCCTTCAGTCAAAACAAGTTAAAACTAATTTGGCCTTCATATATATCAATTCTAAGTAGGTTCCATGCACAACCCTCTTTAAATGACCTTGTTTGAGAAAAAAAAACAGGAATAGCCTTACTTTTGCGAGTTAAAGCCAAATTGGTATTTTTGCTATAAAATGAATTCCTTCAGTCAAAACAAGTTCAAACTAATTTGTCCTTCATATATATCCATTCTAAGAAGGTTCCATGCATAAACCTCTTTAAATGACCTTGTTTGAGAAAGAAAAACAGGAATAGCCTTACTTTTGCGAGTTAAAGCCAAATTGGTATTTTTGCTATAAAATGAATTCCTTCAGTCAAAACAAGTTCAAACTAATTTGTCCTTCATATATATCCGTTTCTAAGAAGGTTCCATGCATAAACCTCTTTAAATGACCTTGTATGAGAAAGAAAAACAGGAATAGCCTTCTTTTGCGGAATTAAGACGAAATTTGGATTTTTGCTTATAAACACCAAATCCTTCAGTCAAAACAAGTTCAAACTAATTTGTCCTTCATATATATCCATTCTAAGAAGGTTCCATGCATAAACCTCTTTAAATGACCTTGTTTGAGAAAGAAAAACAGGAACAGCCTTCTTTTGCGGAATTAAGACGAAATTCGGATTTTTGCTTATAAACACCAATTCCTTCAGTCAAAACAAGTTCAAACTCCTATGTCCTTCATATATATCCATTCTAAGAAGGTTCCATGCATAAACCTCTTTAAATGACCTTGTTTGAGAAAGAAAAACAGCAATAGCCTTACTTTTGCGAGATAAAGCCAAATTGGTATTTTTGCTATAAAATGAATTCCTTCAGTCAAAACAAGTTCAAACTAATTTGTCCTTCATATATATCCATTCTAAGAAGGTTCCATGCATAAACCTCTTTAAATGACCTTGTATGAGAAAGAAAAACAGGAATAGCCTTCTTTTGCGGAATTAAGATGAAATTCGGATTTTTGCTTATAAACACCAATTCCTTCAGTCAAAACAAGTTCAAACTCCTATGTCCTTCATACATATCCATTCTAAGAAGGTTCCATGCATAAACCTCTTTAAATGACCTTGTTTGAGAAAGAAAAACAGGAATAGCCTTACTTTTGCGAGTTAAAGCCAAATTGGTATTTTTGCTATAAAATGAATTCCTTCAGTCAAAACAAGTTCAAACTAATTTGTCCTTCATATATATCCATTCTAAGAAGGTTCCATTCATAAACCTCTTTAAATGACCTTGTTTGAGAAAGAAAAACAGGAATAGCCTTACTTTTGCGAGTTAAAGCCAAATTGGTATTTTTGCTATAAAATGAATTCCTTCAGTCAAAACAAGTTCAAACTAATTTGTCCTTCATATATATCCATTCTAAGAAGGTTCCATGCATAAACCTCTTTAAATGACCTTGTTTGAGAAAGAAAAACAGGAACAGCCTTCTTTTGCGGAATTAAGATGAAATTCGGATTTTTGCTTATAAACACCAATTCCTTCAGTCAAAACAAGTTCAAACTCCTATGTCCTTCATATATATCCATTCTAAGAAGGTTCCATGCATAAACCTCTTTAAATGACCTTGTTTGAGAAAGAAAAACAGGAATAGCCTTACTTTTGCGAGTTAAAGCCAAATTGGTATTTTTGCTATAAAATGAATTCCTTCAGTCAAAACAACTTTAAACTAATTTGTCCTTCATATATATCCATTCTAAGAAGGTTCCATGCATAAACCTCTTTAAATGACCTTGTTTGAGAAAGAAAAACAGGAATAGCCTTACTTTTGCGAGTTAAAGCCAAATTGGTATTTTTGCTATAAAATGAATTCCTTCAGTCAAAACAAGTTCAAACTAATTTGTCCTTCATATATATCCATTCTAAGAAGGTTCCATGCATAAACCTCTTTAAATGACCTTATTTGAGAAAGAAAAACAGGAATAGCCTTACTTTTGCGAGTTAAAGCCAAATTGGTATTTTTGCTATAAAATGAATTCCTTCAGTCAAAACAAGTTCAAACTAATTTGTCCTTCATATATATCCATTCTAAGAAGGTTCCATGCATAAACCTCTTTAAATGACCTTGTTTGAGAAAGAAAAACAGGAATAGCCTTACTTTTGCGAGTTAAAGCCAAATTGGTATTTTTGCTATAAAATGAATTCCTTCAGTCAAAACAAGTTCAAACTAATTTGTCCTTCATATATATCCATTCTAAGAAGGTTCCATGCATAAACCTCTTTAAATGACCTTGTTTGAGAAAGAAAAACAGGAATAGCCTTCTTTTGCGGAATTAAGACGAAATTCGGATTTTTGCTTATAAACACCAATTCCTTCAGTCAAAACAAGTTCAAACTCCTATGTCCTTCATATATATCCATTCTAAGAAGGTTCCATGCATAAACCTCTTTAAATGACCTTGTTTGAGAAAGAAAAACAGGAATAGCCTTACTTTTGCGAGTTAAAGCCAAATTGGTATTTTTGCTATAAAATGAATTCCTTCAGTCAAAACAAGTTCAAACTAATTTGTCCTTCATATATATCAATTCTAAGTAGGTTCCATGCATAACCCTCTTTAAATGACCTTGTTTGAGAAAGAAAAACAGGAATAGCCTTACTTTTGCGAGTTAAAGCCAAATTGGTATTTTTGCTATAAAATGAATTCCTTCAGTCAAAACAAGTTCAAACTAATTTGTCCTTCATATATATCCATTCTAAGAAGGTTCCATGCATAAACCTCTTTAAATGACCTTGTTTGAGAAAGAAAAACAGGAATAGCCTTCTTTTGCGGAATTAAGACGAAATTCGGATTTTTGCTTATAAACACCAATTCCTTCAGTCAAAACAAGTTCAAACTCCTATGTCCTTCATATATATCCATTCTAAGAAGGTTCCATGCATAAACCTCTTTAAATGACCTTGTTTGAGAAAGAAAAACAGGAATAGCCTTACTTTTGCGAGTTAAAGCCAAATTGGTATTTTTGCTATAAAATGAATTCCTTCAGTCAAAACAAGTTCAAACTAATTTGACCTTCATATATATCCATTCTAAGAAGGTTCCATGCATAAACCTCTTTAAATGACCTTGTTTGAGAAAGAAAAACAGGAATAGCCTTACTTTTGCGAGTTAAAGACAAATTGGAATTTTTGCTATAAAATGAATTCCTTCAGCCAAAACAAGTTCAAACTAATTTGTCTTTCATATATATCAATTCTAAGTAGGTTCCATGCATAACCCTCTTTAAATGACCTTGTTTGAGAAAGAAAAACAGGAATAGCCTTCTTTTGCGGAATTAAGACGAAATTCGGATTTTTGCTTAAAAACACCAATTCCTTCAGTCAAAACAAGTTCAAACTCCTATGTCCTTCATATATATCCATTCTAAGAAGGTTCCATGCATAAACCTCTTTAAATGACCTTGTTTGAGAAAGAAAAACAGGAATAGCCTTACTTTTGCGAGTTAAAGCCAAATTGGTATTTTTGCTATAAAATGAATTCCTTCAGTCAAAACAAGTTCAAACTAATTTGTCCTTCATATATATCCATTCTAAGAAGGTTCCATGCATAAACCTCTTTAAATGACCTTGTTTGAGAAAGAAAAACAGGAATAGCCTTCTTTTGCGGAATTAAGACGAAATTCGGATTTTTGCTTATAAACACCAATTCCTTCAGTCAAAACAAGTTCAAACTCCTATGTCCTTCATATATATCCATTCTAAGAAGGTTCCATGCATAAACCTCTTTAAATGACCTTGTTTGAGAAAGAAAAACAGGAATAGCCTTCTTTTGCGGAATTAAGACGAAATTCGGATTTTTGCTTATAAACACCAATTCCTTCAGTCAAAACAAGTTCAAACTAATTTGTCCTTCATATATATCCATTCTAAGAAGGTTCCATGCATAAGCCTCTTTAAATGACTTTGTTTGAGAAAGAAAAACAGGAATAGCCTTAATATTGCGAGTTAAAGCCAAATTGGTATTTTTGCTATAAAATGAATTCCTTCAGTCAAAACAAGTTCAAACTAATTTGTCCTCCATATATATCCATTCTAAGAAGGTTCCATGCATAAACCTCTTTAAATGACCTTGTTTGAGAAAGAAAAACAGGAATAGCCTTACTTTTGCGAGTTAAAGCCAAATTGGTATTTTTGCTATAAAAAGAATTCCTTCAGTCAAAACAAGTTCAAACTAATTTGTCCTTCATATATATCAATTCTAAGAAGGTTCCATGCATAAACCTCTTTAAATGACCTTGTTTGAGAAAGAAAAACAGGAATAGCCTTACTTTTGCGAGTTAAAGCAAAATTGGTATTTTTGCTATAAAAAGAATTCCTTCAGTCAAAGCAAGTTCAAACTAATTTGTCCTTCATATATATCAATTCTAAATAGGTTCCATGCATAACCCTCTTTAAATGACCTTGTTTGAGAAAGAAAAACAGGAATAGCCTTACTTTTGCGAGTTAAAGCAAAATTGGTATTTTTGCTATAAAAAGAATTCCTTCAGTCAAAACAAGTTCAAACTAATTTGTCCTTCATATACATCAATTCTAAATAGGTTCCATGCATAAGACTCTTTAAATGACCTTGTATGAGAAAGAAAAACAGGAATAGCCTTCTTTTGCGGTTTTAAGACGAAATTCGGATTTTTGCTTATAAACACCAATTCCTTCAGTCAAAACAAGTTCAAACTCCTATGTCCTTCATATATATCCATTCTAAGAAGGTTCCATGCATAAACCTCTTTAAATGACCTTGTTTGAGAAAGAAAAACAGGAATAGCCTTACTTTTGCGAGTTAAGGCCAAATTGGTATTTTTGCTATAAAATGAATTCCTTCAGTCAAAACAAGTTCAAACTAATTTGTCCTTCATATATATCCATTCTAAGAAGGTTCCATGCATAAACCTCTTTAAATGACCTTGTATGAGAAAGAAAAACAGGAATAGCCTTCTTTTGCGGAATTAAGACGAAATTCGGATTTTTGCTTATAAACACCAATTCCTTCAGTCAAAACAAGTTCAAACTCCTATGTCCTTCATATATATCCATTCTAAGAAAGTTCCATGCATAAACCTCTTTAAATGACCTTGTTTGAGAAAGAAAAACAGGAATAGCCTTACTTTTGCGAGTTAAAGCCAAATTGGTATTTTTGCTATAAAATGAATTCCTTCAGTCAAAACAAGTTCAAACTAATTTGTCCTTCATATATATCCATTCTAAGAAGGTTCCATGCATAAACCTCTTTAAATGACCTTGTATGAGAAAGAAAAACAGGAATAGCCTTCTTTTGCGGAATTAAGACGAAATTCGGATTTTTGCTTATAAACACCAATTCCTTCAGTCAAAACAAGTTCAAACTCCTATGTCCTTCATATATATCCATTCTAAGAAGGTTCCATGCATAAACCTCTTTAAATGACCTTGTTTGAGAAAGAAAAACAGGAATAGCCTTACTTTTGCGAGTTAAAGCCAAATTGGTATTTTTGCTATAAAATGAATTCCTTCAGTCAAAACAAGTTCAAACTAATTTGTCCTTCATATATATCCATTCTAAGAAGGTTCCATGCATAAACCTCTTTAAATGACCTTGTTTGAGAAAGAAAAACAGGAATAGCCTTACTTTTGCGAGTTAAAGCCAAATTGGTATTTTTGCTATAAAATGAATTCCTTCAGTCAAAACAAGTTCAAACTAATTTGTCCTTCATATATATCCATTCTAAGAAGGTTCCATGCATAAACATCTTTAAATGACCTTTTTTGAGAAAGAAAAACAGGAATAGCCTTACTTTTGCGAGTTAAAGCCAAATTGGTATTTTTGCTATGAAATGAATTCCTTCAGTCAAAACAAGTTCAAACTAATTTGTCCTTCATATATATCCATTCTAAGAAGGTTCCATGCATAAACCTCTTTAAATGACCTTGTATGAGAAAGAAAAACAGGAATAGCCTTCTTTTGCGGAATTAAGACGAAATTCGGATTTTTGCTTATAAACACCAATTCCTTCAGTCAAAACAAGTTCAAACTCCTATGTCCTTCATATATATCCATTCTAAGAAAGTTCCATGCATAAACCTCTTTAAATGACCTTGTTTGAGAAAGAAAAACAGGAATAGCCTTACTTTTGCGAGTTAAAGCCAAATTGGTATTTTTGCTATAAAATGAATTCCTTCAGTCAAAACAGGTTCAAACTAATTTGTCCTTCATATATATCCATTCTAAGAAGGTTCCATGCATAAACCTCTTTAAATGACCTTGTATGAGAAAGAAAAACAGGAATAGCCTTCTTTTGCGGAATTAAGACGAAATTCGGATTTTTGCTTATAAACACCAATTCCTTCAGTCAAAACAAGTTCAAACTCCTATGTCCTTCATATATATCCATTCTAAGAAGGTTCCATGCATAAACCTCTTTAAATGACCTTGTTTGAGAAAGAAAAACAGGAATAGCCTTACTTTTGCGAGTTAAAGCCAAATTGGTATTTTTGCTATAAAATGAATTCCTTCAGTCAAAACAAGTTCAAAATAATTTGTCCTTCATATATATCCATTCTAAGAAGGTTCCATGCATAAACCTCTTTAAATGACCTTGTTTGAGAAAGAAAAACAGGAATAGCCTTACTTTTGCGAGTTAAAGCCAAATTGGTATTTTTGCTATAAAATGAATTCCTTCAGTCAAAACAAGTTCAAACTAATTTGTCCTTCATATATATCCATTCTAAGAAGGTTCCATGCATAAACCTCTTTAAATGACCTTGTTTGAGAAAGAAAAACAGGAATAGCCTTCTTTTGCGGAATTAAGACGAAATTCGGATTTTTGCTTATAAACACCAATTCCTTCAGTCAAAACAAGTTCAAACTCCTATGTCCTTCATATATATCCATTCTAAGAAGGTTCCATGCATAAACCTCTTTAAATGACCTTGTTTGAGAAAGAAAAACAGGAATAGCCTTACTTTTGCGAGTTAAAGCCAAATTGGTATTTTTGCTATAAAATGAATTCCTTCAGTCAAAACAAGTTCAAACTAATTTGTCCTTCATATATATCCATTCTAAGAAGGTTCCATGCATAAACATCTTTAAAAGACCTTTTTTGAGAAAGAAAAACAGGAATAGCCTTACTTTTGCGAGTTAAAGCCAAATTGGTATTTTTGCTATGAAATGAATTCCTTCAGTCAAAACAAGTTCAAACTAATTTGTCCTTCATATATATCCATTCTAAGAAGGTTCCATGCATAAACCTCTTTAAATGACCTTGTATGAGAAAGAAAAACAGGAATAGCCTTCTTTTGCGGAATTAAGACGAAATTCGGATTTTTGCTTATAAACACCAATTCCTTCAGTCAAAACAAGTTCAAACTCCTATGTCCTTCATATATATCCATTCTAAGAAAGTTCCATGCATAAACCTCTTTAAATGACCTTGTTTGAGAAAGAAAAACAGGAATAGCCTTACTTTTGCGAGTTAAAGCCAAATTGGTATTTTTGCTATAAAATGAATTCCTTCAGTCAAAACAAGTTCAAACTAATTTGTCCTTCATATATATCCATTCTAAGAAGGTTCCATGCATAAACCTCTTTAAATGACCTTGTATGAGAAAGAAAAACAGGAATAGCCTTCTTTTGCGGAATTAAGACGAAATTCGGATTTTTGCTTATAAACACCAATTCCTTCAGTCAAAACAAGTTCAAACTCCTATGTCCTTCATATATATCCATTCTAAGAAGGTTCCATGCATAAACCTCTTTAAATGACCTTGTTTGAGAAAGAAAAACAGGAATAGCCTTCTTTTGCGGAATTAAGACGAAATTCGGATTTTTGCTTATAAACAAGAATTCCTTCAGTCAAAACAAGTTCAAACTAATTTGTCCTTCATATATATCAATTCTAAGAAGGTTCCATGCATAAACCTCTTTAAATGACCTTGTTTGAGAAAGAAAAACAGGAATAGCCTTACTTTTGCGAGTTAAAGCAAAATTGGTATTTTTGCTATAAAAAGAATTCCTTCTGTCAAAACAAGTTCAAACTAATTTGTCCTTCATATATATCAATTCTAAATAGGTTCCATGCATAAAACTCTTTAAATGACCTTGTATGAGAAAGAAAAACAGGAATAGCCTTCTTTTGCGGTATTAAGACGAAATTCGGATTTTTGCTTATAAACACCAATTCCTTCAGTCAAAACAAGTTCAAACTCCTATGTCCTTCATATATATCCATTCTAAGAAGGTTCCATGCATAAACCTCTTTAAATGACCTTGTTTGAGAAAGAAAAACAGGAATAGCCTTACTTTTGCGAGTTAAAGCCAAATTGGTATTTTTGCTATAAAATGAATTCCTTCAGTCAAAACAAGTTCAAACTAATTTGTCCTTCATATATATCCATTCTAAGAAGGTTCCATGCATAAACATCTTTAAATGACCTTTTTTGAGAAAGAAAAACAGGAATAGCCTTACTTTTGCGAGTTAAAGCCAAATTGGTATTTTTGCTATAAAATGAATTCCTTCAGTCAAAACAAGTTCAAACTAATTTGTCCTTCATGTATATCAATTCTAAGTAGGTTCCATGCATAACCCTCTTTAAATGACCTTGTTTGAGAAAGAAAAACAGGAATAGCCTTACTTTTGCGAATTAAAGCCAAATTGGTATTTTTGCTATAAAATGAATTCCTTCAGTCAAAACAAGTTCAAACTAATTTGTCCTTCATATATATCCATTCTAAGAAGGTTCCATGCATAAACCTCTTTAAATGACCTTGTTTGAGAAAGAAAAACAGGAATAGCCTTCTTTTGCGGAATTAAGACGAAATTCGGATTTTTGCTTATAAACACCAATTCCTTCAGTCAAAACAAGTTCAAACTAATTTGTCCTTCATATATATCCATTCTAAGAAGGTTCCATGCATAAACCTCTTTAAATGACTTTGTTTGAGAAAGAAAAACAGGAATAGCCTTAATATTGCGAGTTAAAGCCAAATTGGTAATTTTGCTATAAAATGAATTCCTTCAGTCAAAACAAGTTCAAACTAATTTGTCCTCCATATATATCCATTCTAAGAAGGTTCCATGCATAAACCTCTTTAAATGACCTTGTTTGAGAAAGAAAAACAGGAATAGCCTTCTTTTGCGGAATTAAGACGAAATTCGGATTTTTGCTTATAAACACCAATTCCTTCAGTCAAAACAAGTTCAAACTCCTATGTCCTTCATATATATCCATTCTAAGAAGGTTCCATGCATAAACCTCTTTAAATGACCTTGTTTGAGAAAGAAAAACAGGAATAGCCTTACTTTTGCGAGTTAAAGCCAAATTGGTATTTTTGCTATAAAATGAATTCCTTCAGTCAAAACAAGTTCAAACTAATTTGTCCTTCATATATATCCATTCTAAGAAGGTTCCATGCATAAACATCTTTAAAAGACCTTTTTTGAGAAAGAAAAACAGGAATAGCCTTACTTTTGCGAGTTAAAGCCAAATTGGTATTTTTGCTATGAAATGAATTCCTTCAGTCAAAACAAGTTCAAACTAATTTGTCCTTCATATATATCCATTCTAAGAAGGTTCCATGCATAAACCTCTTTAAATGACCTTGTATGAGAAAGAAAAACAGGAATAGCCTTCTTTTGCGGAATTAAGACGAAATTCGGATTTTTGCTTATAAACACCAATTCCTTCAGTCAAAACAAGTTCAAACTCCTATGTCCTTCATATATATCCATTCTAAGAAAGTTCCATGCATAAACCTCTTTAAATGACCTTGTTTGAGAAAGAAAAACAGGAATAGCCTTACTTTTGCGAGTTAAAGCCAAATTGGTATTTTTGCTATAAAATGAATTCCTTCAGTCAAAACAAGTTCAAACTAATTTGTCCTTCATATATATCCATTCTAAGAAGGTTCCATGCATAAACCTCTTTAAATGACCTTGTATGAGAAAGAAAAACAGGAATAGCCTTCTTTTGCGGAATTAAGACGAAATTCGGATTTTTGCTTATAAACACCAATTCCTTCAGTCAAAACAAGTTCAAACTCCTATGTCCTTCATATATATCCATTCTAAGAAGGTTCCATGCATAAACCTCTTTAAATGACCTTGTTTGAGAAAGAAAAACAGGAATAGCCTTCTTTTGCGGAATTAAGACGAAATTCGGATTTTTGCTTATAAACAAGAATTCCTTCAGTCAAAACAAGTTCAAACTAATTTGTCCTTCATATATATCAATTCTAAGAAGGTTCCATGCATAAACCTCTTTAAATGACCTTGTTTGAGAAAGAAAAACAGGAATAGCCTTACTTTTGCGAGTTAAAGCAAAATTGGTATTTTTGCTATAAAAAGAATTCCTTCTGTCAAAACAAGTTCAAACTAATTTGTCCTTCATATATATCAATTCTAAATAGGTTCCATGCATAAAACTCTTTAAATGACCTTGTATGAGAAAGAAAAACAGGAATAGCCTTCTTTTGCGGTATTAAGACGAAATTCGGATTTTTGCTTATAAACACCAATTCCTTCAGTCAAAACAAGTTCAAACTCCTATGTCCTTCATATATATCCATTCTAAGAAGGTTCCATGCATAAACCTCTTTAAATGACCTTGTTTGAGAAAGAAAAACAGGAATAGCCTTACTTTTGCGAGTTAAAGCCAAATTGGTATTTTTGCTATAAAATGAATTCCTTCAGTCAAAACAAGTTCAAACTAATTTGTCCTTCATATATATCCATTCTAAGAAGGTTCCATGCATAAACATCTTTAAATGACCTTTTTTGAGAAAGAAAAACAGGAATAGCCTTACTTTTGCGAGTTAAAGCCAAATTGGTATTTTTGCTATAAAATGAATTCCTTCAGTCAAAACAAGTTCAAACTAATTTGTCCTTCATGTATATCAATTCTAAGTAGGTTCCATGCATAACCCTCTTTAAATGACCTTGTTTGAGAAAGAAAAACAGGAATAGCCTTACTTTTGCGAATTAAAGCCAAATTGGTATTTTTGCTATAAAATGAATTCCTTCAGTCAAAACAAGTTCAAACTAATTTGTCCTTCATATATATCCATTCTAAGAAGGTTCCATGCATAAACCTCTTTAAATGACCTTGTTTGAGAAAGAAAAACAGGAATAGCCTTCTTTTGCGGAATTAAGACGAAATTCGGATTTTTGCTTATAAACACCAATTCCTTCAGTCAAAACAAGTTCAAACTAATTTGTCCTTCATATATATCCATTCTAAGAAGGTTCCATGCATAAACCTCTTTAAATGACTTTGTTTGAGAAAGAAAAACAGGAATAGCCTTAATATTGCGAGTTAAAGCCAAATTGGTAATTTTGCTATAAAATGAATTCCTTCAGTCAAAACAAGTTCAAACTAATTTGTCCTCCATATATATCCATTCTAAGAAGGTTCCATGCATAAACCTCTTTAAATGACCTTGTTTGAGAAAGAAAAACAGGAATAGCCTTACTTTTGCGAGTTAAAGCCAAATTGGTATTTTTGCTATAAAATGAATTCCTTCAGTCAAAACAAGTTCAAACTAATTTGTCCTTCATATATATCCATTCTAAGAAGGTTCCATGCATAAACCTCTTTAAATGACCTTGTTTGAGAAAGAAAAACAGGAATGGCCTTACTTTTGCGAGTTAAAGCCAAATTGGTATTTTTGCTATGAAATGAATTCCTTCAGTCAAAACAAGTTCAAACTAATTTGTCCTTCATATATATCCATTCTAAGAAGGTTCCATGCATAAACCTCTTTAAATGACCTTGTATGAGAAAGAAAAACAGGAATAGCCTTCTTTTGCGGAATCAAGACGAAATTCGGATTTTTGCTTATAAACACCAATTCCTTCAGTCAAAACAAGTTCAAACTCCTATGTCCTTCATATATATCCATTCTAAGAAAGTTCCATGCATAAACCTCTTTAAATGACCTTGTTTGAGAAAGAAAAACAGGAATAGCCTTACTTTTGCGAGTTAAAGCCAAATTGGTATTTTTGCTATAAAATGAATTCCTTCAGTCAAAACAAGTTCAAACTAATTTGTCCTTCATATATATCCATTCTAAGAAGGTTCCATGCATAAACCTCTTTAAATGACCTTGTATGAGAAAGAAAAACAGGAATAGCCTTCTTTTGCGGAATTAAGACGAAATTCGGTTTTTTGCTTATAAACACCAATTCCTTCAGTCAAAACAAGTTCAAACTCCTATGTCCTTCATATATATCCATTCTAAGAAGGTTCCATGCATAAACCTCTTTAAATGACCTTGTTTGAGAAAGAAAAACAGGAATAGCCTTACTTTTGCGAGATAAAGCCAAATTGGTATTTTTGCTATAAAATGAATTCCTTCAGTCAAAACAAGTTCAAACTAATTTGTCCTTCATATATATCCATTCTAAGAAGGTTCCATGCATAAACATCTTTAAATGACCTTGTTTGAGAAAGAAAAACAGGAATAGCCTTACTTTTGCGAGTTAAAGCCAAATTGGTATTTTTGCTATAAAATGAATTCCTTCAGTCAAAACAAGTTCAAACTAATTTGTCCTTCATATATATCCATTCTAAGAAGGTTCCATGCATAAACATCTTTAAATGACCTTTTTTGAGAAAGAAAAACAGGAATAGCCTTACTTTTGCGAGTTAAAGCCAAATTGGTATTTTTGCTATAAAATGAATTCCTTCAGTCAAAACAAGTTCAAATTAATTTGTCCTTCATATATATCAATTCTAAGTAGGTTCCATGCATAACCCTCTTTAAATGACCTTGTTTGAGAAAGAAAAACAGGAATAGCCTTCTTTTGCGGAATTAAGACGAAATTCGGATTTTTGCTTATAAACACCAATTCCTTCAGTCAAAACAAGTTCAAACTAATTTGTCCTTCATATATATCCATTCTAAGAAGGTTCCATGCATAAACCTCTTTAAATGACTTTGTTTGAGAAAGAAAAACAGGAATAGCCTTAATATTGCGAGTTAAAGCCAAATTGGTATTTTTGCTATAAAATGAATTCCTTCAGTCAAAACAAGTTCAAACTAATTTGTCCTTCATATATATCCATTCTAAGAAGGTTCCATGCATAAACCTCTTTAAATGACCTTGTATGAGAAAGAAAAACAGGAATAGCCTTCTTTTTCGGAATTAAGACGAAATTCGGATTTTTGCTTATAAACACCAATTCCTTCAGTCAAAACAAGTTCAAACTCCTATGTCCTTCATATATATCCATTCTAAGAAGGTTCCATGCATAAACCTCTTTAAATGACCTTGTTTGAGAAAGAAAAACAGGAATAGCCTTACTTTTGCGAGATAAAGCCAAATTGGTATTTTTTCTATAAAATGAATTCCTTCAGTCAAAAAGAGTTCAAACTAATTTGTCCTTCATATATATCCATTCTAAGAAGGTTCCATGCATAAACCTCTTTAAATGACCTTGTTTGAGAAAGAAAAACAGGAATAGCCTTCTTTTGCGGATTTAAGACGAAATTCGGATTTTTGCTTATAAACACCAATTCCTTCAGTCAAAACAAGTTCAAACTCCTATGTCCTTCATATATATCCATTCTAAGAAGGTTCCATGCATAAACCTCTTTAAATGACCTTGTTTGAGAAAGAAAAACAGGAATAGCCTTACTTTTGCGAGTTAAAGCCAAATTGGTATTTTTGCTATAAAATGAATTCCTTCAGTCAAAACAAGTTCAAACTAATTTGACCTTCATATATATCCATTCTAAGAAGGTTCCATGCATAAACCTCTTTAAATGACCTTGTTTGAGAAAGAAAAACAGGAATAGCCTTACTTTTGCGAGTTAAAGACAAATTGGAATTTTTGCTATAAAATGAATTCCTTCAGCCAAAACAAGTTCAAACTAATTTGTCTTTCATATATATCAATTCTAAGTAGGTTCCATGCATAACCCTCTTTAAATGACCTTGTTTGAGAAAGAAAAACAGGAATAGCCTTCTTTTGCGGAATTAAGACGAAATTCGGATTTTTGCTTAAAAACACCAATTCCTTCAGTCAAAACAAGTTCAAACTCCTATGTCCTTCATATATATCCATTCTAAGAAGGTTCCATGCATAAACCTCTTTAAATGACCTTGTTTGAGAAAGAAAAACAGGAATAGCCTTACTTTTGCGAGTTAAAGCCAAATTGGTATTTTTGCTATAAAATGAATTCCTTCAGTCAAAACAAGTTCAAACTAATTTGTCCTTCATATATATCCATTCTAAGAAGGTTCCATGCATAAACCTCTTTAAATGACCTTGTTTGAGAAAGAAAAACAGGAATAGCCTTCTTTTGCGGAATTAAGACGAAATTCGGATTTTTGCTTATAAACACCAATTCCTTCAGTCAAAACAAGTTCAAACTCCTATGTCCTTCATATATATCCATTCCAAGAAGGTTCCATGCATAAACCTCTTTAAATGACCTTGTTTGAGAAAGAAAAACAGGAATAGCCTTCTTTTGCGGAATTAAGACGAAATTCGGATTTTTGCTTATAAACACCAATTCCTTCAGTCAAAACAAGTTCAAACTAATTTGTCCTTCATATATATCCATTCTAAGAAGGTTCCATGCATAAACCTCTTTAAATGACTTTGTTTGAGAAAGAAAAACAGGAATAGCCTTAATATTGCGAGTTAAAGCCAAATTGGTATTTTTGCTATAAAATGAATTCCTTCAGTCAAAACAAGTTCAAACTAATTTGTCCTCCATATATATCCATTCTAAGAAGGTTCCATGCATAAACCTCTTTAAATGACCTTGTTTGAGAAAGAAAAACAGGAATAGCCTTCTTTTGCGGAATTAAAACGAAATTCGGATTTTTGCTTATAAACACCAATTCCTTCAGTCAAAACAAGTTCAAACTCCTATGTCCTTCATATATATCCATTCTAAGAAAGTTCCATGCATAAACCTCTTTAAATGACCTTGTTTGAGAAAGAAAAACAGGAATAGCCTTACTTTTGCGAGTTAAAGCCAAATTGGTATTTTTGCTATAAAATGAATTCCTTCAGTCAAAACAAGTTCAAACTAATTTGTCCTTCATATATATCCATTCTAAGAAGGTTCCATGCATAAACCTCTTTAAATGACCTTGTATGAGAAAGAAAAACAGGAATAGCCTTCTTTTGCGGAATTAAGACGAAATTCGGATTTTTGCTTATAAACACCAATTCCTTCAGTCAAAACAAGTTCAAACTCCTATGTCCTTCATATATATCCATTCTAAGAAGGTTCCATGCATAAACCTCTTTAAATGACCTTGTTTGAGAAAGAAAAACAGGAATAGCCTTACTTTTGCGAGTTAAAGCCAAATTGGTATTTTTGCTATAAAATGAATTCCTTCAGTCAAAACAAGTTCAAACTAATTTGTCCTTCATATATATCCATTCTAAGAAGGTTCCATGCATAAACCTCTTTAAATGACCTTGTTTGAGAAAGAAAAACAGGAATAGCCTTACTTTTGCGAGTTAAAGCCAAATTGGTATTTTTGCTATGAAATGAATTCCTTCAGTCAAAACAAGTTCAAACTAATTTGTCCTTCATATATATCCATTCTAAGAAGGTTCCATGCATAAACCTCTTTAAATGACCTTGTATGAGAAAGAAAAACAGGAATAGCCTTCTTTTGCGGAATTAAGACGACATTCGGATTTTTGCTTATAAACACCAATTCCTTCAGTCAAAACAAGTTCAAACTCCTATGTCCTTCATATATATCCATTCTAAGAAGGTTCCATGCATAAACCTCTTTAAATGACCTTGTTTGAGAAAGAAAAACAGGAATAGCCTTACTTTTGCGAGTTAAAGCCAAATTGGTATTTTTGCTATAAAATGAATTCCTTCAGTCAAAACAAGTTCAAACTAATTTGTCCTTCATATATATCCATTCTAAGAAGGTTCCATGCATAAACATCTTTAAATGACCTTTTTTGAGAAAGAAAAACAGGAATAGCCTTACTTTTGCGAGTTAAAGCCAAATTGGTATTTTTGCTATAAAATGAATTCCTTCAGTCAAAACAAGTTCAAACTAATTTGTCCTTCATGTATATCAATTCTAAGTAGGTTCCATGCATAACCCTCTTTAAATGACCTTGTTTGAGAAAGAAAAACAGGAATAGCCTTACTTTTGCGAATTAAAGCCAAATTGGTATTTTTGCTATAAAATGAATTCCTTCAGTCAAAACAAGTTCAAACTAATTTGTCCTTCATATATATCCATTCTAAGAAGGTTCCATGCATAAACCTCTTTAAATGACCTTGTTTGAGAAAGAAAAACAGGAATAGCCTTCTTTTGCGGAATTAAGACGAAATTCGGATTTTTGCTTATAAACACCAATTCCTTCAGTCAAAACAAGTTCAAACTAATTTGTCCTTCATATATATCCATTCTAAGAAGGTTCCATGCATAAACCTCTTTAAATGACTTTGTTTGAGAAAGAAAAACAGGAATAGCCTTAATATTGCGAGTTAAAGCCAAATTGGTAATTTTGCTATAAAATGAATTCCTTCAGTCAAAACAAGTTCAAACTAATTTGTCCTCCATATATATCCATTCTAAGAAGGTTCCATGCATAAACCTCTTTAAATGACCTTGTTTGAGAAAGAAAAAAAGGAATAGCCTTACTTTTGCGAGTTAAAGCCAAATTGGTATTTTTGCTATAAAAAGAATTCCTTCAGTCAAAACAAGTTCAAACTAATTTGTCCTTCATATATATCAATTCTAAGAAGGTTCCATGCATAAACCTCTTTAAATGACCTTGTTTGAGAAAGAAAAACAGGAATAGCCTTACTTTTGCGAGTTAAAGCAAAATTGGTATTTTTGCTATAAAAAGAATTCCTTCTGTCAAAACAAGTTCAAACTAATTTGTCCTTCATATATATCAATTCTAAATAGGTTCCATGCATAAAACTCTTTAAATGACCTTGTATGAGAAAGAAAAACAGGAATAGCCTTACTTTTGCGGTATTAAGACGAAATTCGGATTTTTGCTTATAAACACCAATTCCTTCAGTCAAAACAAGTTCAAACTCCTATGTCCTTCATATATATCCATTCTAAGAAGGTTCCATGCATAAACCTCTTTAAATGACCTTGTTTGAGAAAGAAAAACAGGAATAGCCTTACTTTTGCGAGTTAAAGCCAAATTGGTATTTTTGCTATAAAATGAATTCCTTCAGTCAAAACAAGTTCAAACTAATTTGTCCTTCATATATATCCATTCTAAGAAGGTTCCATGCATAAACCTCTTTAAATGACCTTGTTTGAGAAAGAAAAACAGGAATGGCCTTACTTTTGCGAGTTAAAGCCAAATTGGTATTTTTGCTATGAAATGAATTCCTTCAGTCAAAACAAGTTCAAACTAATTTGTCCTTCATATATATCCATTCTAAGAAGGTTCCATGCATAAACCTCTTTAAATGACCTTGTATGAGAAAGAAAAACAGGAATAGCCTTCTTTTGCGGAATCAAGACGAAATTCGGATTTTTGCTTATAAACACCAATTCCTTCAGTCAAAACAAGTTCAAACTAATTTGTCCTTCATATATATCCATTCTAAGAAGGTTCCATGCATAAACCTCTTTAAATGACCTTGTATGAGAAAGAAAAACAGGAATAGCCTTCTTTTTCGGAATTAAGACGAAATTCGGATTTTTGCTTATAAACACCAATTCCTTCAGTCAAAACAAGTTCAAACTCCTATGTCCTTCATATATATCCATTCTAAGAAGGTTCCATGCATAAACCTCTTTAAATGACCTTGTTTGAGAAAGAAAAACAGGAATAGCCTTACTTTTGCGAGATAAAGCCAAATTGGTATTTTTTCTATAAAATGAATTCCTTCAGTCAAAAAGAGTTCAAACTAATTTGTCCTTCATATATATCCATTCTAAGAAGGTTCCATGCATAAACCTCTTTAAATGACCTTGTTTGAGAAAGAAAAACAGGAATAGCCTTACTTTTGCGGATTTAAGACGAAATTCGGATTTTTGCTTATAAACACCAATTCCTTCAGTCAAAACAAGTTCAAACTCCTATGTCCTTCATATATATCCATTCTAAGAAGGTTCCATGCATAAACCTCTTTAAATGACCTTGTTTGAGAAAGAAAAACAGGAATAGCCTTACTTTTGCGAGTTAAAGCCAAATTGGTATTTTTGCTATAAAATGAATTCCTTCAGTCAAAACAAGTTCAAACTAATTTGTCCTTCATATATATCCATTCTAAGAAGGTTCCATGCATAAACATCTTTAAATGACCTTTTTTGAGAAAGAAAAACAGGAATAGCCTTACTTTTGCGAGTTAAAGCCAAATTGGTATTTTTGCTATAAAATGAATTCCTTCAGTCAAAACAAGTTCAAATTAATTTGTCCTTCATATATATCAATTCTAAGTAGGTTCCATGCATAACCCTCTTTAAATGACCTTGTTTGAGAAAGAAAAACAGGAATAGCCTTACTTTTGCGAGTTAAAGCCAAATTGGTATTTTTGCTATAAAATGAATTCCTTCAGTCAAAACAAGTTCAAACTAATTTGTCCTTCATATATATCCATTCTAAGAAGGTTCCATGCATAAACCTCTTTAAATGACCTTGTTTGAGAAAGAAAAACAGGAATAGCCTTCTTTTGCGGAATTAAGACGAAATTCGGATTTTTGCTTATAAACACCAATTCCTTCAGTCAAAACAAGTTCAAACTAATTTGTCCTTCATATATATCCATTCTAAGAAGGTTCCATGCATAAACCTCTTTAAATGACTTTGTTTGAGAAAGAAAAACAGGAATAGCCTTAATATTGCGAGTTAAAGCCAAATTGGTATTTTTGCTATAAAATGAATTCCTTCAGTCAAAACAAGTTCAAACTAATTTGTCCTCCATATATATCCATTCTAAGAAGGTTCCATGCATAAACCTCTTTAAATGAGCTTGTTTGAGAAAGAAAAACAGGAATAGCCTTACTTTTGCGAGTTAAAGCCAAATTGGTATTTTTGCTATAAAAAGAATTCCTTCAGTCAAAACAAGTTCAAACTAATTTGTCCTTCATATATATCAATTCTAAGAAGGTTCCATGCATAAACCTCTTTAAATGACCTTGTTTGAGAAAGAAAAACAGCAATAGCCTTACTTTTGCGAGTTAAAGCCAAAGTGGTATTTTTGCTATAAAATGAATTCCTTCAGTCAAAACAAGTTCAAACTAATTTGTCCTTCATATATATCCATTCTAAGAAGGTTCCATGCATAAACCTCTTTAAATGACCTTGTTTGAGAAAGAAAAACAGGAATAGCCTTACTTTTGCGAGTTAAAGCCAAATTGGGATTTTTGCTATGAAATGAATTCCTTCAGTCAAAACAAGTTCAAACTAATTTCTCCTTCATATATATCCATTCTAAGAAGGTTCCATGCATAAACCACTTTAAATGACCTTGTATGAGAAAGAAAAACAGGAATAGCCTTCTTTTGCCTAATTAAGACGAAATACGGATTTTTGCTTATAAACACCAATTCCTTCAGTCAAAACAAGTTCAAACTCCTATGTCCTTCATATATATCCATTCTAAGAAAGTTCCATGCATAAACCTCTTTAAATGACCTTGTTTGAGAAAGAAAAACAGGAATAGCCTTACTTTTGCGAGTTAAAGCCAAATTGGTATTTTTGCTATAAAATGAATTCCTTCAGTCAAAACAAGTTCAAACTAATTTGTCCTTCATATATATCCATTCTAAGAAGGTTCCATGCATAAACCTCTTTAAATGACCTTGTATGAGAAAGAAAAACAGGAATAGCCTTCTTTTGCGGAATTAAGACGAAATTGGGATTTTTGCTTATAAACACCAATTCCTTCAGTCAAAACAAGTTCAAACTCCTATGTCCTTCATATATATCCATTCTAAGAAGGTTCCATGCATAAACCTCTTTAAATGACCTTGTTTGAGAAAGAAAAACAGGAATAGCCTTACTTTTGCGAGTTAAAGCCAAATTGGTATTTTTGCTATAAAATGAATTCCTTCGGTCAAAACAAGTTCAAACTAATTTGTCCTTCATATATATCCATTCTAAGAAGGTTCCATGCATAAACCTCTTTAAATGACCTTGTTTGAGAAAGAAAAACAGGAATAGCCTTACTTTTGCGAGTTAAAGCCAAATTGGTATTTTTGCTATAAAATGAATTCCTTCAGTCAAAACAAGTTCAAACTAATTTGTCCTTCATATATATCCATTCTAAGAAGGTTCCATGCATAAACCTCTTTAAATGACCTTGTTTGAGAAAGAAAAACAGGAATAGCCTTCTTTTGCGGAATTAAGACGAAATTCGGATTTTTGCTTATAAACACCAATTCCTTCAGTCAAAACAAGTTCAAACTCCTATGTCCTTCATATATATCCATTCTAAGAAGGTTCCATGCATAAACCTCTTTAAATGACCTTGTTTGAGAAAGAAAAACAGGAATAGCCTTACTTTTGCGAGTTAAAGCCAAATTGGTATTTTTGCTATAAAATGAATTCCTTCAGTCAAAACAAGTTCAAACTAATTTGTCCTTCATATATATCCATTCTAAGAAGGTTCCATGCATAAACATCTTTAAATGACCTTTTTTGAGAAAGAAAAACAGGAATAGCCTTACTTTTGCGAGTTAAAGCCAAATTGGTATTTTTGCTATAAAATGAATTCCTTCAGTCAAAACAAGTTCAAACTAATTTGTCCTTCATATATATCCATTCTAAGAAGGTTCCATGCATAAACCTCTTTAAATGACCTTGTTTGAGAAAGAAAAACAGGAATAGCCTTCTTTTGCGGAATTAAGACGAAATTCGGATTTTTGCTTATAAACACCAATTCCTTCAGTCAAAACAAGTTCAAACTAATTTGTCCTTCATATATATCCATTCTAAGAAGGTTCCATGCATAAACCTCTTTAAATGACTTTGTTTGAGAAAGAAAAACAGGAATAGCCTTAATATTGCGAGTTAAAGCCAAATTGGTATTTTTGCTATAAAATGAATTCCTTCAGTCAAAACAAGTTCAAACTAATTTGTCCTCCATATATATCCATTCTAAGAAGGTTCCATGTATAAACCTCTTTATATGACCTTGTTTGAGAAAGAAAAAAAGGAATAGCCTAACTTTTGCGAGTTAAAGCCAAATTGGTATTTTTGCTATAAAAAGAATTCCTTCAGTCAAAACAAGTTCAAACTAATTTGTCCTCCATATATATCCATTCTAAGAAGGTTCCATGCATAAACCTCTTTAAATGACCTTGTTTGAGAAAGAAAAAAAGGAATAGCCTTACTTTTGCGAGTTAAAGCCAAATTGGTATTTTTGCTATAAAAAGAATTCCTTCAGTCAAAACAAGTTCAAACTAATTTGTCCTTCATATATATCAATTCTAAGAAGGTTCCATGCATAAACCTCTTTAAATGACCTTGTTTGAGAAAGAAAAACAGGAATAGCCTTCTTTTGCGGAATTAAGACGAAATTCGGATTTTTGCTTATAAACACCAATTCCTTCAGTCAAAACAAGTTCAAACTCCTATGTCCTTCATATATATCCATTCTAAGAAGGTTCCATGCATAAACCTCTTTAAATGACCTTGTTTGAGAAAGAAAAACAGGAATAGCCTTACTTTTGCGAGTTAAAGCCAAATTGGTATTTTTGCAATAAAATGAATTCCTTCAGTCAAAACAAGTTCAAACTAATTTGTCCTTCATATATATCCATTCTAAGAAGGTTCCATGCATAAACATCTTTAAATGACCTTTTTTGAGAAAGAAAAACAGGAATAGCCTTACTTTTGCGAGTTAAAGCCAAATTGGTATTTTTACTATAAAAAGAATTCCTTCAGTCAAAACAAGTTCAAACTAATTTGTCCTTCATATATATCAATTCTAAGAAGGTTCCATGCATAAACCTCTTTAAATGACCTTGTTTGAGAAAGAAAAACAGGAATGGCCTTACTTTTGCGAGTTAAAGCAAAATTGGTATTTTTGCTATAAAAAGAATTCCTTCTGTCAAAACAAGTTCAAACTAATTTGTCCTTCATATATATCAATTCTAAATAGGTTCCATGCATAAAACTCTTTAAATGACCTTGTATGAGAAAGAAAAACAGGAATAGCCTTCTTTTGCGGTATTAAGACGAAATTCGGATTTTTGCTTATAAACACCAATTCCTTCAGTCAAAACAAGTTCAAACTCCTATGTCCTTCATATATATCCATTCTAAGAAGGTTCCATGCATAAACCTCTTTAAATGACCTTGTTTGAGAAAGAAAAACAGGAATAGCCTTACTTTTGCGAGTTAAAGCCAAATTGGTATTTTTGCTATAAAATGAATTCCTTCAGTCAAAACAAGTTCAAACTAATTTGTCCTTCATATATATCCATTCTAAGAAGGTTCTATGCATAAACCTCTTTAAATGACCTTGTTTGAGAAAGAAAAACAGGAATAGCCTTACTTTTGCGAGTTAAAGCCAAATTGGGATTTTTGCTATAAAATGAATTCCTTCAGTCAAAACAAGTTCAAACTAATTTGTCCTTCATATATATCAATTCTAAATAGGTTCCATGCATAACCCTCTTTAAATGACCTTGTATGAGAAAGAAAAACAGGAATAGCCTTCTTTTGCGGTATGAAGACGAAATTGGGATTTTTGCTTATAAACACCAATTCCTTCAGTCAAAACAAGTTCAAACTCCTATGTCCTTCATATATATCCATTCTAAGAAGGTTCCATGCATAAACCTCTTTAAATGACCTTGTTTGAGAAAGAAAAACAGGAATAGCCTTACTTTTGCGAGTTAAAGCCAAATAGTATTTTTGCTATAAAATGAATTCCTTCAGTCAAAACAAGTTCAAACTAATTTGTCCTTCATATATATCCATTCTAAGAAGGTTCCATGCATAAACATCTTTAAATGACCTTTTTTGAGAAAGAAAAACAGGAATAGCCTTACTTTTGCGAGTTAAAGCCAAATTGGTATTTTTGCTATAAAATGAATTCCTTCAGTCAAAACAAGTTCAAACTAATTTGTCCTTCATATATATCAATTCTAAGTAGGTTCCATGCATAACCCTCTTTAAATGACCTTGTTTGAGAAAGAAAAACAGGAATAGCCTTACTTTTGCGAGTTAAAGCCAAATTGGTATTTTTGCCATAAAATGAATTCCTTCAGTCAAAACAAGTTCAAACTAATTTGTCCTTCATATATATCCATTCTAAGAAGGTTCCATGCATAAACCTCTTTAAATGACCTTGTTTGAGAAAGAAAAACAGGAATAGCCTTCTTTTGCGGAATTAAGACGAAATTCGGATTTTTGCTTATAAACACCAATTCCTTCAGTCAAAACAAGTTCAAACTAATTTGTCCTTCATATATATCCATTCTAAGAAGGTTCCATGCATAAACCTCTTTAAATGACTTTGTTTGAGAAAGAAAAACAGGAATAGCCTTAATATTGCGAGTTAAAGCCAAATTGGTATTTTTGCTATAAAATGAATTCCTTCAGTCAAAACAAGTTCAAACTAATTTGTCCTCCATATATATCCATTCTAAGAAGGTTCCATGCATAAACCTCTTTATATGACCTTGTTTGAGAAAGAAAAAAAGGAATAGCCTAACTTTTGCGAGTTAAAGCCAAATTGGTATTTTTGCTATAAAAAGAATTCCTTCAGTCAAAACAAGTTCAAACTAATTTGTCCTCCATATATATCCATTCTAAGAAGGTTCCATGCATAAACCTCTTTAAATGACCTTGTTTGAGAAAGAAAAAAAGGAATAGCCTTACTTTTGCGAGTTAAAGCCAAATTGGTATTTTTGCTATAAAAAGAATTCCTTCAGTCAAAACAAGTTCAAACTAATTTGTCCTTCATATATATCAATTCTAAGAAGGTTCCATGCATAAACCTCTTTAAATGACCTTGTTTGAGAAAGAAAAACAGGAATAGCCTTCTTTTGCGGAATTAAGACGAAATTCGGATTTTTGCTTATAAACACCAATTCCTTCAGTCAAAACAAGTTCAAACTCCTATGTCCTTCATATATATCCATTCTAAGAAGGTTCCATGCATAAACCTCTTTAAATGACCTTGTTTGAGAAAGAAAAACAGGAATAGCCTTACTTTTGCGAGTTAAAGCCAAATTGGTATTTTTGCAATAAAATGAATTCCTTCAGTCAAAACAAGTTCAAACTAATTTGTCCTTCATATATATCCATTCTAAGAAGGTTCCATGCATAAACATCTTTAAATGACCTTTTTTGAGAAAGAAAAACAGGAATAGCCTTACTTTTGCGAGTTAAAGCCAAATTGGTATTTTTACTATAAAAAGAATTCCTTCAGTCAAAACAAGTTCAAACTAATTTGTCCTTCATATATATCAATTCTAAGAAGGTTCCATGCATAAACCTCTTTAAATGACCTTGTTTGAGAAAGAAAAACAGGAATGGCCTTACTTTTGCGAGTTAAAGCAAAATTGGTATTTTTGCTATAAAAAGAATTCCTTCTGTCAAAACAAGTTCAAACTAATTTGTCCTTCATATATATCAATTCTAAATAGGTTCCATGCATAAAACTCTTTAAATGACCTTGTATGAGAAAGAAAAACAGGAATAGCCTTCTTTTGCGGTATTAAGACGAAATTCGGATTTTTGCTTATAAACACCAATTCCTTCAGTCAAAACAAGTTCAAACTCCTATGTCCTTCATATATATCCATTCTAAGAAGGTTCCATGCATAAACCTCTTTAAATGACCTTGTTTGAGAAAGAAAAACAGGAATAGCCTTACTTTTGCGAGTTAAAGCCAAATTGGTATTTTTGCTATAAAATGAATTCCTTCAGTCAAAACAAGTTCAAACTAATTTGTCCTTCATATATATCCATTCTAAGAAGGTTCTATGCATAAACCTCTTTAAATGACCTTGTTTGAGAAAGAAAAACAGGAATAGCCTTACTTTTGCGAGTTAAAGCCAAATTGGGATTTTTGCTATAAAATGAATTCCTTCAGTCAAAACAAGTTCAAACTAATTTGTCCTTCATATATATCAATTCTAAATAGGTTCCATGCATAACCCTCTTTAAATGACCTTGTATGAGAAAGAAAAACAGGAATAGCCTTCTTTTGCGGTATGAAGACGAAATTGGGATTTTTGCTTATAAACACCAATTCCTTCAGTCAAAACAAGTTCAAACTCCTATGTCCTTCATATATATCCATTCTAAGAAGGTTCCATGCATAAACCTCTTTAAATGACCTTGTTTGAGAAAGAAAAACAGGAATAGCCTTACTTTTGCGAGTTAAAGCCAAATAGTATTTTTGCTATAAAATGAATTCCTTCAGTCAAAACAAGTTCAAACTAATTTGTCCTTCATATATATCCATTCTAAGAAGGTTCCATGCATAAACATCTTTAAATGACCTTTTTTGAGAAAGAAAAACAGGAATAGCCTTACTTTTGCGAGTTAAAGCCAAATTGGTATTTTTGCTATAAAATGAATTCCTTCAGTCAAAACAAGTTCAAACTAATTTGTCCTTCATATATATCAATTCTAAGTAGGTTCCATGCATAACCCTCTTTAAATGACCTTGTTTGAGAAAGAAAAACAGGAATAGCCTTACTTTTGCGAGTTAAAGCCAAATTGGTATTTTTGCCATAAAATGAATTCCTTCAGTCAAAACAAGTTCAAACTAATTTGTCCTTCATATATATCCATTCTAAGAAGGTTCCATGCATAAACCTCTTTAAATGACCTTGTTTGAGAAAGAAAAACAGGAATAGCCTTCTTTTGCGGAATTAAGACGAAATTCGGATTTTTGCTTATAAACACCAATTCCTTCAGTCAAAACAAGTTCAAACTAATTTGTCCTTCATATATATCCATTCTAAGAAGGTTCCATGCATAAACCTCTTTAAATGACTTTGTTTGAGAAAGAAAAACAGGAATAGCCTTAATATTGCGAGTTAAAGCCAAATTGGTATTTTTGCTATAAAATGAATTCCTTCAGTCAAAACAAGTTCAAACTAATTTGTCCTCCATATATATCCATTCTAAGAAGGTTCCATGCATAAACCTCTTTATATGACCTTGTTTGAGAAAGAAAAAAAGGAATAGCCTAACTTTTGCGAGTTAAAGCCAAATTGGTATTTTTGCTATAAAAAGAATTCCTTCAGTCAAAACAAGTTCAAACTAATTTGTCCTCCATATATATCCATTCTAAGAAGGTTCCATGCATAAACCTCTTTAAATGACCTTGTTTGAGAAAGAAAAAAAGGAATAGCCTTACTTTTGCGAGTTAAAGCCAAATTGGTATTTTTGCTATAAAAAGAATTCCTTCAGTCAAAACAAGTTCAAACTAATTTGTCCTTCATATATATCAATTCTAAGAAGGTTCCATGCATAAACCTCTTTAAATGACCTTGTTTGAGAAAGAAAAACAGGAATAGCCTTCTTTTGCGGAATTAAGACGAAATTCGGATTTTTGCTTATAAACACCAATTCCTTCAGTCAAAACAAGTTCAAACTCCTATGTCCTTCATATATATCCATTCTAAGAAGGTTCCATGCATAAACCTCTTTAAATGACCTTGTTTGAGAAAGAAAAACAGGAATAGCCTTACTTTTGCGAGTTAAAGCCAAATTGGTATTTTTGCAATAAAATGAATTCCTTCAGTCAAAACAAGTTCAAACTAATTTGTCCTTCATATATATCCATTCTAAGAAGGTTCCATGCATAAACATCTTTAAATGACCTTTTTTGAGAAAGAAAAACAGGAATAGCCTTACTTTTGCGAGTTAAAGCCAAATTGGTATTTTTGCTATAAAAAGAATTCCTTCAGTCAAAACAAGTTCAAACTAATTTGTCCTTCATATATATCAATTCTAAGAAGGTTCCATGCATAAACCTCTTTAAATGACCTTGTTTGAGAAAGAAAAACAGGAATGGCCTTACTTTTGCGAGTTAAAGCAAAATTGGTATTTTTGCTATAAAAAGAATTCCTTCTGTCAAAACAAGTTCAAACTAATTTGTCCTTCATATATATCAATTCTAAATAGGTTCCATGCATAAAACTCTTTAAATGACCTTGTATGAGAAAGAAAAACAGGAATAGCCTTCTTTTGCGGTATTAAGACGAAATTCGGATTTTTGCTTATAAACACCAATTCCTTCAGTCAAAACAAGTTCAAACTCCTATGTCCTTCATATATATCCATTCTAAGAAGGTTCCATGCATAAACCTCTTTAAATGACCTTGTTTGAGAAAGAAAAACAGGAATAGCCTTACTTTTGCGAGTTAAAGCCAAATTGGTATTTTTGCTATAAAATGAATTCCTTCAGTCAAAACAAGTTCAAACTAATTTGTCCTTCATATATATCCATTCTAAGAAGGTTCTATGCATAAACCTCTTTAAATGACCTTGTTTGAGAAAGAAAAACAGGAATAGCCTTACTTTTGCGAGTTAAAGCCAAATTGGTATTTTTGCTATGAAATGAATTCCTTCAGTCAAAACAAGTTCAAACTAATTTGTCCTTCATATATATCCATTCTAAGAAGGTTCCATGCATAAACCTCTTTAAATGACCTTGTATGAGAAAGAAAAACAGGAATAGCCTTCTTTTGCGGAATCAAGACGAAATTCGGATTTTTGCTTATAAACACCAATTCCTTCAGTCAAAACAAGTTCAAACTCCTATGTCCTTCATATATATCCATTCTAAGAAAGTTCCATGCATAAACCTCTTTAAATGACCTTGTATGAGAAAGAAGAACAGGAATAGCCTTCTTTTGCGGAATTAAGACGAAATTCGGATATTTGCTTATAAACACCAATTCCTTCAGTCAAAACAAGTTCAAACTCCTATGTCCTTCATATATATCCATTCTAAGAAAGTTCCAAGCATAAACCTCTTTAAATGACCTTGTTTGAGAAAGAAAAACAGGAATAGCCTTACTTTTGCGAGTTAAAGCCAAATTGGTATTTTTGCTATAAAATGAATTCCTTCAGTCAAAACAAGTTCAAACTAATTTGTCCTTCATATATATCCATTCTAAGAAGGTTCCATGCATAAACCTCTTTAAATGACCTTGTATGAGAAAGAAAAACAGGAATAGCCTTCTTTTGCGGAATTAAGACGAAATTCGGATTTTTGCTTATAAACACCAATTCCTTCAGTCAAAACAAGTTCAAACTCCTATGTCCTTCATATATATCCATTCTAAGAAGGTTCCATGCATAAACCTCTTTAAATGACCTTGTTTGAGAAAGAAAAACAGGAATAGCCTTTCTTTTGCG
This sequence comes from Odontesthes bonariensis, assembly GCF_027942865.1. Taxonomy (NCBI): domain Eukaryota; kingdom Metazoa; phylum Chordata; class Actinopteri; order Atheriniformes; family Atherinopsidae; genus Odontesthes; species Odontesthes bonariensis. The sequence continues at coordinate 28,843,166 of NC_134524.1, read as the reverse complement.
AGTTAAAGCCAAATTGGTATTTTTGCTATAAAATGAATTCCTTCAGTCAAAACAAGTTCAAACTAATTTGTCCTTCATATATATCCATTCTAAGAAGGTTCCATGCATAAACCTCTTTAAATGACCTTGTTTGAGAAAGAAAAACAGGAATAGCCTTACTTTTGCGAGTTAAAGCCAAATTGGTATTTTTGCTATAAAATGAATTCCTTCAGTCAAAACAAGTTCAAACTAATTTGTCCTTCATATATATCCATTCTAAGAAGGTTCCATGCATAAACATCTTTAAATGACCTTTTTTGAGAAAGAAAAACAGGAATAGCCTTACTTTTGCGAGTTAAAGCCAAATTGGTATTTTTGCTATGAAATGAATTCCTTCAGTCAAAACAAGTTCAAACTAATTTGTCCTTCATATATATCCATTCTAAGAAGGTTCCATGCATAAACCTCTTTAAATGACCTTGTATGAGAAAGATAAACAGGAATAGCCTTCTTTTGCGGAATTAAGACGAAATTCGGATTTTTGCTTATAAACACCAATTCCTTCAGTCAAAACAAGTTCAAACTCCTATGTCCTTCATATATATCCATTCTAAGAAAGTTCCATGCATAAACCTCTTTAAATGACCTTGTTTGAGAAAGAAAAACAGGAATAGCCTTACATTTGCGAGTTAAAGCCAAATTGGTATTTTTGCTATAAAATGAATTCCTTCAGTCAAAACAAGTTCAAACTAATTTCTCCTTCATATATATCCATTCTAAGAAGGTTCCATGCATAAACCTCTTTAAATGACCTTGTATGAGAAAGAAAAACAGGAATAGCCTTCTTTTGCGGAATTAAGACGAAATTCGGATTTTTGCTTATAAACACCAATTCCTTCAGTCAAAACAAGTTCAAACTCCTATGTCCTTCATATATATCCATTCTAAGAAGGTTCCATGCATAAACCTCTTTAAATGACCTTGTTTGAGAAAGAAAAACAGGAATAGCCTTACTTTTGCGAGTTAAAGCCAAATTGGTATTTTTGCTATAAAATGAATTCCTTCAGTCAAAACAAGTTCAAACTAATTTGTCCTTCATATATATCCATTCTAAGAAGGTTCCATGCATAAACCTCTTTAAATGACCTTGTTTGAGAGAGAAAAACAGGAATAGCCTTACTTTTGCGAGTTAAAGCCAAATTGGTATTTTTGCTATAAAATGAATTCCTTCAGTCAAAACAAGTTCAAACTAATTTGTCCTTCATATATATCCATTCTAAGAAGGTTCCATGCATAAACCTCTTTAAATGACCTTGTTTGAGAAAGAAAAACAGGAATAGCCTTCTTTTGCGGAATTAAGACGAAATTCGGATTTTTGCTTATAAACACCAATTCCTTCAGTCAAAACAAGTTCAAACTCCTATGTCCTTCATATATATCCATTCTAAGAAGGTTCCATGCATAAACCTCTTTAAATGACCTTGTTTGAGAAAGAAAAACAGGAATAGCCTTACTTTTGCGAGTTAAAGCCAAATTGGTATTTTTGCTATAAAATGAATTCCTTCAGTCAAAACAAGTTCAAACTAATTTGTCCTTCATATATATCCATTCTAAGAAGGTTCCATGCATAAACCTCTTTAAATGACCTTGTTTGAGAAAGAAAAACAGGAATAGCCTTCTTTTGCGGAAATAAGACGAAATTCGGATTTTTGCTTATAAACACCAATTCCTTCAGTCAAAACAAGTTCAAACTCCTATGTCCTTCATATATATCCATTCTAAGAAGGTTCCATGCATAAACCTCTTTAAATGACCTTGTTTGAGAAAGAAAAACAGGAATAGCCTTACTTTTGCGAGTTAAAGCCAAATTGGTATTTTTGCTATAAAATGAATTCCTTCAGTCAAAACAAGTTCAAACTAATTTGTCCTTCATATATATCCATTCTAAGAAGGTTCCATGCATAAACATCTTTAAATGACCTTTTTTGAGAAAGAAAAACAGGAATAGCCTTACTTTTGCGAGTTAAAGCCAAATTGGTATTTTTGCTATGAAATGAATTCCTTCAGTCAAAACAAGTTCAAACTAATTTGTCCTTCATATATATCCATTCTAAGAAGGTTCCATGCATAAACCTCTTTAAATGACCTTGTATGAGAAAGAAAAACAGGAATAGCCTTCTTTTGCGGAATTAAGACGAAATTCGGATTTTTGCTTATAAACACCAATTCCTTCAGTCAAAACAAGTTCAAACTCCTATGTCCTTCATATATATCCATTCTAAGAAAGTTCCATGCATAAACCTCTTTAAATAACCTTGTTTGAGAAAGAAAAACAGGAATAGCCTTACTTTTGCGAGTTAAAGCCAAATTGGTATTTTTGCTATAAAATGAATTCCTTCAGTCAAAACAAGTTCAAACTAATTTGTCCTTCATATATATCAATTCTAAGTAGGTTCCATGCATAACCCTCTTTAAATGACCTTGTTTGAGAAAGAAAAACAGGAATAGCCTTACTTTTGCGAGTTAAAGCCAAATTGGTATTTTTGCTATAAAATGAATTCCTTCAGTCAAAACAAGTTCAAACTAATTTGTCCTTCATATATATCCATTCTAAGAAGGTTCCATGCATAAACCTCTTTAAATGACCTTGTTTGAGAAAGAAAAACAGGAATAGCCTTCTTTTGCGGAATTAAGACGAAATTCGGATTTTTGCTTATAAACACCAATTCCTTCAGTCAAAACAAGTTCAAACTAATTTGTCCTTCATATATATCCATTCTAAGAAGGTTCCATGCATAAACCTCTTTAAATGACTTTGTTTGAGAAAGAAAAACAGGAATAGCCTTAATATTGCGAGTTAAAGCCAAATTGGTATTTTTGCTATAAAATGAATTCCTTCAGTCAAAACAAGTTCAAACTAATTTGTCCTCCATATATATCCATTCTAAGAAGGTTCCATGCATAAAACTCTTTAAATGACCTTGTATGAGAAAGAAAAACAGGAATAGCCTTCTTTTGCGGTATTAAGACGAAATTCGGATTTTTGCTTATAAACACCAATTCCTTCAGTCAAAACAAGTTCAAACTCCTATGTCCTTCATATATATCCATTCTAAGAAGGTTCCATGCATAAACCTCTTTAAATGACCTTGTATGAGAAAGAAAAACAGGAATAGCCTTACTTTTGCGAGTTAAAGCCAAATTGGTATTTTTGCTATAAAATGAATTCCTTCAGTCAAAACAAGTTCAAACTAATTTTCCTTCATATATATCCATTCTAAGAAGGTTCCATGCATAAACCTCTTTAAATGACCTTGTTTGAGAAAGAAAAACAGGAATGGCCTTACTTTTGCGAGTTAAAGCCAAATTGGTATTTTTGCTATGAAATGAATTCCTTCAGTCAAAACAAGTTCAAACTAATTTGTCCTTCATATATATCCATTCTAAGAAGGTTCCATGCATAAACCTCTTTAAATGACCTTTTATGAGAAAGAAAAACAGGAATAGCCTTCTTTTGCGGAATCAAGACGAAATTCGGATTTTTGCTTATAAACACCAATTCCTTCAGTCAAAACAAGTTCAAACTAATTTGTCCTTCATATATATCCATTCTAAGAAGGTTCCATGCATAAACCTCTTTAAATGACCTTGTTTGAGAAAGAAAAACAGGATTAGCCTTACTTTTGCGAGTTAAAGCCAAATTGGTATTTTTGCTATAAAATGAATTCCTTCAGTCAAAACAAGTTCAAACTAATTTGTCCTTCATATATATCCAATCTAAGAAGGTTCCATGCATAAACCTCTTTAAATGACCTTGTATGAGAAAGAAAAACAGGAATAGCCTTCTTTTGCGGAATTAAGACGAAATTCGGATTTTTGCTTATAAACACCAATTCCTTCAGTCAAAACAAGTTCAAACTCCTATGTCCTTCATATATATCCATTCTAAGAAGGTTCCATGCATAAACCTCTTTAAATGACCTTGTTTGAGAAAGAAAAACAGGAATAGCCTTACTTTTGCGAGTTAAAGCCAAATTGGTATTTTTGCAATAAAATGAATTCCTTCAGTCAAAACAAGTTCAAACTAATTTGTCCTTCATATATATCCATTCTAAGAAGGTTCCATGCATAAACATCTTTAAATGACCTTTTTTGAGAAAGAAAAACAGGAATAGCCTTACTTTTGCGAGTTAAAGCCAAATTGGTATTTTTGCTATAAAAAGAATTCCTTCAGTCAAAACAAGTTCAAACTAATTTGTCCTTCATATATATCAATTCTAAGAAGGTTCCATGCATAAACCTCTTTAAATGACCTTGTTTGAGAAAGAAAAACAGGAATGGCCTTACTTTTGCGAGTTAAAGCAAAATTGGTATTTTTGCTATAAAAAGAATTCCTTCTGTCAAAACAAGTTCAAACTAATTTGTCCTTCATATATATCAATTCTAAATAGGTTCCATGCATAAAACTCTTTAAATGACCTTGTATGAGAAAGAAAAACAGGAATAGCCTTCTTTTGCGGTATGAAGACGAAATTGGGATTTTTGCTTATAAACACCAATTCCTTCAGTCAAAACAAGTTCAAACTCCTATGTCCTTCATATATATCCATTCTAAGAAGGTTCCATGCATAACCCTCTTTAAATGACCTTGTTTGAGAAAGAAAAACAGGAATAGCCTTACTTTTGCCAGTTAAAGCCAAATTGGTATTTTTGCTATAAAATGAATTCCTTCAGTCAAAACAAGTTCAAACTAATTTGTCCTTCATATATATCCATTCTAAGAAGGTTCCATGCATAAACCTCTTTAAATGACCTTGTTTGAGAAAGAAAAACAGGAATAGCCTTCTTTTGCGGAATTAAGACGAAATTCGGATTTTTGCTTATAAACACCAATTCCTTCAGTCAAAACAAGTTCAAACTAATTTGTCCTTCATATATATCCATTCTAAGAAGGTTCCATGCATAAACCTCTTTAAATGACTTTGTTTGAGAAAGAAAAACAGGAATAAACTTAATATTGCGAGTTAAAGCCAAATTGGTATTTTTGCTATAAAATGAATTACTTCAGTCAAAACAAGTTCAAACTAATTTGTCCTCCATATATATCCATTCTAAGAAGGTTCCATGCATAAACCTCTTTAAATGACCTTGTTTGAGAAAGAAAAACAGGAATAGCCTTACTTTTGCGAGTTAAAGCCAAATTGGTATTTTTGCTATAAAATGAATTCCTTCAGTCAAAACAAGTTCAAACTAATTTGTCCTTCATATATATCCATTCTAAGAAGGTTCCATGCATAAACCTCTTTAAATGACCTTGTTTGAGAAAGAAAAACAGGAATAGCCTTCTTTTGCGGAATTAAGACGAAATTCGGATTTTTGCTTATAAACACCAATTCCTTCAGTCAAAACAAGTTCAAACTCCTATGTCCTTCATATATATCCATTCTAAGAAGGTTCCATGCATAAACCTCTTTAAATGACCTTGTTTGAGAAAGAAAAACAGGAATAGCCTTACTTTTGCGAGTTAAAGCCAAATTGGTATTTTTGCTATAAAATGAATTCCTTCAGTCAAAACAAGTTCAAACTAATTTGTCCTTCATATATATCCATTCTAAGAAGGTTCCATGCATAAACATCTTTAAATGACCTTTTTTGAGAAAGAAAAACAGGAATAGCCTTACTTTTGCGAGTTAAAGCCAAATTGGTATTTTTGCTATAAAATGAATTCCTTCAGTCAAAACAAGTTCAAATTAATTTGTCCTTCATATATATCAATTCTAAGTAGGTTCCATGCATAACCCTCTTTAAATGACCTTGTTTGAGAAAGAAAAACAGGAATAGCCTTACTTTTGCGAGTTAAAGCCAAATTGGTATTTTTGCTATAAAATGAATTCCTTCAGTCAAAACAAGTTCAAACTAATTTGTCCTTCATATATATCCATTCTAAGAAGGTTCCATGCATAAACCTCTTTAAATGACCTTGTTTGAGAAAGAAAAACAGGAATAGCCTTCTTTTGCGGAATTAAGACGAAATTCTGATTTTTGCTTATAAACACCAATTCCTTCAGTCAAAACAAGTTCAAACTAATTTGTCCTTCATATATATCCATTCTAAGAAGGTTCCATGCATAAAACTCTTTAAATGACCTTGTATGAGAAAGAAAAACAGGAATAGCCTTCTTTTGCGGTATTAAGACGAAATTCGGATTTTTGCTTATAAACACCAATTCCTTCAGTCAAAACAAGTTCAAACTCCTATGTCCTTCATATATATCCATTCTAAGAAGGTTCCATGCATAAACCTCTTTAAATGACCTTGTTTGAGAAAGAAAAACAGCAATAGCCTTACTTTTGCGAGTTAAAGCCAAATTGGTATTTTTGCTATAAAATGAATTCCTTCAGTCAAAACAAGTTCAAACTAATTTGTCCTTCATATATATCCATTCTAAGAAGGTTCCATGCATAAACCTCTTTAAATGACCTTGTTTGAGAAAGAAAAACAGGAATAGCCTTACTTTTGCGAGTTAAAGCCAAATTGGTATTTTTGCTATGAAATGAATTCCTTCAGTCAAAACAAGTTCAAACTAATTTGTCCTTCATATATATCCATTCTAAGAAGGTTCCATGCATAAACCTCTTTAAATGACCTTGTATGAGAAAGAAAAACAGGAATAGCCTTCTTTTGCGGAATTAAGACGAAATTCGGATTTTTGCTTAAAAACACCAATTCCTTCAGTCAAAACAAGTTCAAACTCCTATATCCTTCATATATATCCATTCTAAGAAGGTTCCATGCATAAACCTCTTTAAATGACCTTGTTTGAGAAAGAAAAACAGTAATAGCCTTACTTTTGCCAGTTAAAGCCAAATTGGTATTTTTGCTATAAAATGAATTCCTTCAGTCAAAACAACTTTAAACTAATTTGTCCTTCATATATATCCATTCTAAGAAGGTTCCATGCATAAACCTCTTTAAATGACCTTGTTTGAGAAAGAAAAAGAGGAATAGCCTTACTTTTGCGAGTTAAAGCCAAATTGGTATTTTTGCTATAAAATGAATTCCTTCAGTCAAAACAAGTTCAAACTAATTTGTCCTTCATATATATCCATTCTAAGAAGGTTCCATGCATAAACCTCTTTAAATGACCTTGTTTGAGAAAGAAAAACAGGAATAGCCTTACTTTTGCGAGTTAAAGCCAAATTGGTATTTTTGCTATAAAATGAATTCCTTCAGTCAAAACAAGTTCAAATTAATTTGTCCTTCATATATATCAATTCTAAGTAGGTTCCATGCATAACCCTCTTTAAATGACCTTGTTTGAGAAAGAAAAAAAGGAATAGCCTTACTTTTGCGAGTTAAAGCAAAATTGGTATTTTTGCTATAAAAAGAATTCCTTCAGTCAAAACAAGTTCAAACTAATTTGTCCTTCATATATATCAATTCTAAATAGGTTCCATGCATAAAACTCTTTAAATGACCTTGTATGAGAAAGAAAAACAGGAATAGCCTTCTTTTGCGGTATTAAGACGAAATTCGGATTTTTGCTTATAAACACCAATTCCTTCAGTCAAAACAAGTTCAAACTCCTATGTCCTTCATATATATCCATTCTAAGAAGGTTCCATGCATAAACCTCTTTAAATGACCTTGTTTGAGAAAGAAAAACAGCAATAGCCTTACTTTTGCGAGTTAAAGCCAAATTGGTATTTTTGCTATAAAATGAATTCCTTCAGTCAAAACAAGTTCAAACTAATTTGTCCTTCATATATATCCATTCTAAGAAGGTTCCATGCATAAACCTCTTTAAATGACCTTGTTTGAGAAAGAAAAACAGGAATAGCCTTACTTTTGCGAGTTAAAGCCAAATTGGTATTTTTGCTATGAAATGAATTCCTTCAGTCAAAACAAGTTCAAACTAATTTGTCCTTCATATATATCCATTCTAAGAAGGTTCCATGCATAAACCTCTTTAAATGACCTTGTATGAGAAAGAAAAACAGGAACAGCCTTCTTTTGCGGAATTAAGACGAAATTCGGATTTTTGCTGATAAACACCAATTCCTTCAGTCAAAACAAGTTCAAACTCCTATGTCCTTCATATATATCCATTCTAAGAAAGTTCCATGCATAAACCTCTTTAAATGACCTTGTTTGAGAAAGAAAAACAGGAATAGCCTTACTTTTGCGAGTTAAAGCCAAATTGGTATTTTTGCTATAAAATGAATTCCTTCAGTCAAAACAAGTTCAAACTAATTTGTCCTTCATATATATCCATTCTAAGAAGGTTCCATGCATAAACCTCTTTAAATGACCTTGTATGAGAAAGAAAAACAGGAATAGCCTTCTTTTGCGGAATTAAGACGAAATTCGGATTTTTGCTTAAAAACACCAATTCCTTCAGTCAAAACAAGTTCAAACTCCTATGTCCTTCATATATATCCATTCTAAGAAGGTTCCATGCATAAACCTCTTTAAATGACCTTGTTTGAGAAAGAAAAACAGTAATAGCCTTACTTTTGCGAGTTAAAGCCAAATTGGTATTTTTGCTATAAAATGAATTCCTTCAGTCAAAACAACTTTAAACTAATTTGTCCTTCATATATATCCATTCTAAGAAGGTTCCATGCATAAACCTCTTTAAATGACCTTGTTTGAGAAAGAAAAACAGGAATAGCCTTACTTTTGCGAGTTAAAGCCAAATTGGTATTTTTGCTATAAAATGAATTCCTTCAGTCAAAACAAGTTCAAACTAATTTGTCCTTCATATATATCCATTCTAAGAAGGTTCCATGCATAAACCTCTTTAAATGACCTTGTTTGAGAAAGAAAAACAGGAATAGCCTTACTTTTGCGAGTTAAAGCCAAATTGGTATTTTTGCTATAAAATGAATTCCTTCAGTCAAAACAAGTTCAAACTAATTTGTCCTTCATATATATCCATTCTAAGAAGGTTCCATGCATAAACCTCTTTAAATGACCTTGTTTGAGAAAGAAAAACAGGAATAGCCTTCTTTTGCGGAATTAAGACGAAATTCGGATTTTTGCTTATAAACACCAATTCCTTCAGTCAAAACAAGTTCAAACTCCTATGTCCTTCATATATATCCATTCTAAGAAGGTTCCATGCATAAACCTCTTTAAATGACCTTGTTTGAGAAAGAAAAACAGGAATAGCCTTACTTTTGCGAGTTAAAGCCAAATTGGTATTTTTGCTATAAAATGAATTCCTTCAGTCAAAACAAGTTCAAACTAATTTGTCCTTCATATATATCCATTCTAAGAAGGTTCCATGCATAAACATCTTTAAATGACCTTTTTTGAGAAAGAAAAACAGGAATAGCCTTACTTTTGCGAGTTAAAGCCAAATTGGTATTTTTGCTATAAAATGAATTCCTTCAGTCAAAACAAGTTCAAATTAATTTGTCCTTCATATATATCAATTCTAAGTAGGTTCCATGCATAACCCTCTTTAAATGACCTTGTTTGAGAAAGAAAAACAGGAATAGCCTTACTTTTGCGAGTTAAAGCCAAATTGGTATTTTTGCTATAAAATGAATTCCTTCAGTCAAAACAAGTTCAAACTAATTTGTCCTTCATATATATCCATTCTAAGAAGGTTCCATGCATAAACCTCTTTAAATGACCTTGTTTGAGAAAGAAAAACAGGAATAGCCTTCTTTTGCGGAATTAAGACGAAATTCGGATTTTTGCTTATAAACACCAATTCCTTCAGTCAAAACAAGTTCAAACTAATTTGTCCTTCATATATATCCATTCTAAGAAGGTTCCATGCATAAAACTCTTTAAATGACCTTGTATGAGAAAGAAAAACAGGAATAGCCTTCTTTTGCGGTATTAAGACGAAATTCGGATTTTTGCTTATAAACACCAATTCCTTCAGTCAAAACAAGTTCAAACTCCTATGTCCTTCATATATATCCATTCTAAGAAGGTTCCATGCATAAACCTCTTTAAATGACCTTGTTTGAGAAAGAAAAACAGCAATAGCCTTACTTTTGCGAGTTAAAGCCAAATTGGTATTTTTGCTATAAAATGAATTCCTTCAGTCAAAACAAGTTCAAACTAATTTGTCCTTCATATATATCCATTCTAAGAAGGTTCCATGCATAAACCTCTTTAAATGACCTTGTTTGAGAAAGAAAAACAGGAATAGCCTTACTTTTGCGAGTTAAAGCCAAATTGGTATTTTTGCTATGAAATGAATTCCTTCAGTCAAAACAAGTTCAAACTAATTTGTCCTTCATATATATCCATTCTAAGAAGGTTCCATGCATAAACCTCTTTAAATGACCTTGTATGAGAAAGAAAAACAGGAATAGCCTTCTTTTGCGGAATTAAGACGAAATTCGGATTTTTGCTTATAAACACCAATTCCTTCAGTCAAAACAAGTTCAAACTCCTATGTCCTTCATATATATCCATTCTAAGAAAGTTCCATGCATAAACCTCTTTAAATGACCTTGTTTGAGAAAGAAAAACAGGAATAGCCTTACTTTTGCGAGTTAAAGCCAAATTGGTATTTTTGCTATAAAATGAATTCCTTCAGTCAAAACAAGTTCAAACTAATTTGTCCTTCATATATATCCATTCTAAGAAGGTTCCATGCATAAACCTCTTTAAATGACCTTGTATGAGAAAGAAAAACAGGAATAGCCTTCTTTTGCGGAATTAAGACGAAATTCGGATTTTTGCTTAAAAACACCAATTCCTTCAGTCAAAACAAGTTCAAACTCCTATATCCTTCATATATATCCATTCTAAGAAGGTTCCATGCATAAACCTCTTTAAATGACCTTGTTTGAGAAAGAAAAACAGTAATAGCCTTACTTTTGCCAGTTAAAGCCAAATTGGTATTTTTGCTATAAAATGAATTCCTTCAGTCAAAACAACTTTAAACTAATTTGTCCTTCATATATATCCATTCTAAGAAGGTTCCATGCATAAACCTCTTTAAATGACCTTGTTTGAGAAAGAAAAAGAGGAATAGCCTTACTTTTGCGAGTTAAAGCCAAATTGGTATTTTTGCTATAAAATGAATTCCTTCAGTCAAAACAAGTTCAAACTAATTTGTCCTTCATATATATCCATTCTAAGAAGGTTCCATGCATAAACCTCTTTAAATGACCTTGTTTGAGAAAGAAAAACAGGAATAGCCTTACTTTTGCGAGTTAAAGCCAAATTGGTATTTTTGCTATAAAATGAATTCCTTCAGTCAAAACAAGTTCAAATTAATTTGTCCTTCATATATATCAATTCTAAGTAGGTTCCATGCATAACCCTCTTTAAATGACCTTGTTTGAGAAAGAAAAAAAGGAATAGCCTTAATATTGCGAGTTAAAGCCAAATTGGTATTTTTGCTATAAAATGAATTCCTTCAGTCAAAACAAGTTCAAACTAATTTGTCCTCCATATATATCCATTCTAAGAAGGTTCCATGCATAAACCTCTTTAAATGACCTTGTTTGAGACAGAAAAACAGGAATAGCCTTACTTTTGCGAGTTAAAGCCAAATTGGTATTTTTGCTATGAAATGAATTCCTTCAGTCAAAACAAGTTCAAACTAATTTGTCCTTCATATATATCCATTCTAAGAAGGTTCCATGCATAAACCTCTTTAAATGACCTTGTATGAGAAAGAAAAACAGGAATAGCCTTCTTTTGCGGAATTAAGACGAAATTCGGATTTTTGCTTATAAACATCAATTCCTTCAGTCAAAACAAGTTCAAACTCCTATGTCCTTCATATATATCCATTCTAAGAAAGTTCCATGCATAAACCTCTTTAAATCACCTTGTTTGAGAAAGAAAAACAGGAATAGCCTTACTTTTGCGAGTTAAAGCCAAATTGGTATTTTTGCTATAAAATGAATTCCTTCAGTCAAAACAAGTTCAAACTAATTTGTCCTTCATATATATCCATTCTAAGAAGGTTCCATGCATAAACCTCTTTAAATGACCTTGTATGAGAAAGAAAAACAGGAATAGCCTTCTTTTGCGGAATTAAGACGAAATTCGGATTTTTGCTTAAAAACACCAATTCCTTCAGTCAAAACAAGTTCAAACTCCTATGTCCTTCATATATATCCATTCTAAGAAGGTTCCATGCATAAACCTCTTTAAATGACCTTGTTTGAGAAAGAAAAACAGCAATAGCCTTACTTTTGCGAGTTAAAGCCAAATTGGTATTTTTGCTATAAAATGAATTCCTTCAGTCAAAACAAGTTCAAACTAATTTGTCCTTCATATATATCCATTCTAAGAAGGTTCCATGCATAAACCTCTTTAAATGACCTTGTTTGAGAAAGAAAAACAGGAATAGCCTTACTTTTGCGAGTTAAAGCCAAATTGGTATTTTTGCTATGAAATGAATTCCTTCAGTCAAAACAAGTTCAAACTAATTTGTCCTTCATATATATCCATTCTAAGAAGGTTCCATGCATAAACCTCTTTAAATGACCTTGTATGAGAAAGAAAAACAGGAACAGCCTTCTTTTGCGGAATTAAGACGAAATTCGGATTTTTGCTGATAAACACCAATTCCTTCAGTCAAAACAAGTTCAAACTCCTATGTCCTTCATATATATCCATTCTAAGAAAGTTCCATGCATAAACCTCTTTAAATGACCTTGTTTGAGAAAGAAAAACAGGAATAGCCTTACTTTTGCGAGTTAAAGCCAAATTGGTATTTTTGCTATAAAATGAATTCCTTCAGTCAAAACAAGTTCAAACTAATTTGTCCTTCATATATATCCATTCTAAGAAGGTTCCATGCATAAACCTCTTTAAATGACCTTGTTTGAGAAAGAAAAACAGGAATAGCCTTACTTTTGCGAGTTAAAGCCAAATTGGTATTTTTGCTATGAAATGAATTCCTTCAGTCAAAACAAGTTCAAACTAATTTGTCCTTCATATATATCCATTCTAAGAAGGTTCCATGCATAAACCTCTTTAAATGACCTTGTATGAGAAAGAAAAACAGGAACAGCCTTCTTTTGCGGAATTAAGACGAAATTCGGATTTTTGCTGATAAACACCAATTCCTTCAGTCAAAACAAGTTCAAACTCCTATGTCCTTCATATATATCCATTCTAAGAAAGTTCCATGCATAAACCTCTTTAAATGACCTTGTTTGAGAAAGAAAAACAGGAATAGCCTTACTTTTGCGAGTTAAAGCCAAATTGGTATTTTTGCTATAAAATGAATTCCTTCAGTCAAAACAAGTTCAAACTAATTTGTCCTTCATATATATCCATTCTAAGAAGGTTCCATGCATAAACCTCTTTAAATGACCTTGTATGAGAAAGAAAAACAGGAATAGCCTTCTTTTGCGGAATTAAGACGAAATTCGGATTTTTGCTTAAAAACACCAATTCCTTCAGTCAAAACAAGTTCAAACTCCTATGTCCTTCATATATATCCATTCTAAGAAGGTTCCATGCATAAACCTCTTTAAATGACCTTGTTTGAGAAAGAAAAACAGTAATAGCCTTACTTTTGCGAGTTAAAGCCAAATTGGTATTTTTGCTATAAAATGAATTCCTTCAGTCAAAACAACTTTAAACTAATTTGTCCTTCATATATATCCATTCTAAGAAGGTTCCATGCATAAACCTCTTTAAATGACCTTGTTTGAGAAAGAAAAACAGGAATAGCCTTACTTTTGCGAGTTAAAGCCAAATTGGTATTTTTGCTATAAAATGAATTCCTTCAGTCAAAACAAGTTCAAACTAATTTGTCCTTCATATATATCCATTCTAAGAAGGTTCCATGCATAAACCTCTTTAAATGACCTTGTTTGAGAAAGAAAAACAGGAATAGCCTTACTTTTGCGAGTTAAAGCCAAATTGGTATTTTTGCTATAAAATGAATTCCTTCAGTCAAAACAAGTTCAAACTAATTTGTCCTTCATATATATCCATTCTAAGAAGGTTCCATGCATAAACCTCTTTAAATGACCTTGTTTGAGAAAGAAAAACAGGAATAGCCTTCTTTTGCGGAATTAAGACGAAATTCGGATTTTTGCTTATAAACACCAATTCCTTCAGTCAAAACAAGTTCAAACTCCTATGTCCTTCATATATATCCATTCTAAGAAGGTTCCATGCATAAACCTCTTTAAATGACCTTGTTTGAGAAAGAAAAACAGGAATAGCCTTACTTTTGCGAGTTAAAGCCAAATTGGTATTTTTGCTATAAAATGAATTCCTTCAGTCAAAACAAGTTCAAACTAATTTGTCCTTCATATATATCCATTCTAAGAAGGTTCCATGCATAAACATCTTTAAATGACCTTTTTTGAGAAAGAAAAACAGGAATAGCCTTACTTTTGCGAGTTAAAGCCAAATTGGTATTTTTGCTATAAAATGAATTCCTTCAGTCAAAACAAGTTCAAATTAATTTGTCCTTCATATATATCAATTCTAAGTAGGTTCCATGCATAACCCTCTTTAAATGACCTTGTTTGAGAAAGAAAAACAGGAATAGCCTTACTTTTGCGAGTTAAAGCCAAATTGGTATTTTTGCTATAAAATGAATTCCTTCAGTCAAAACAAGTTCAAACTAATTTGTCCTTCATATATATCCATTCTAAGAAGGTTCCATGCATAAACCTCTTTAAATGACCTTGTTTGAGAAAGAAAAACAGGAATAGCCTTCTTTTGCGGAATTAAGACGAAATTCGGATTTTTGCTTATAAACACCAATTCCTTCAGTCAAAACAAGTTCAAACTAATTTGTCCTTCATATATATCCATTCTAAGAAGGTTCCATGCATAAAACTCTTTAAATGACCTTGTATGAGAAAGAAAAACAGGAATAGCCTTCTTTTGCGGTATTAAGACGAAATTCGGATTTTTGCTTATAAACACCAATTCCTTCAGTCAAAACAAGTTCAAACTCCTATGTCCTTCATATATATCCATTCTAAGAAGGTTCCATGCATAAACCTCTTTAAATGACCTTGTTTGAGAAAGAAAAACAGCAATAGCCTTACTTTTGCGAGTTAAAGCCAAATTGGTATTTTTGCTATAAAATGAATTCCTTCAGTCAAAACAAGTTCAAACTAATTTGTCCTTCATATATATCCATTCTAAGAAGGTTCCATGCATAAACCTCTTTAAATGACCTTGTTTGAGAAAGAAAAACAGGAATAGCCTTACTTTTGCGAGTTAAAGCCAAATTGGTATTTTTGCTATGAAATGAATTCCTTCAGTCAAAACAAGTTCAAACTAATTTGTCCTTCATATATATCCATTCTAAGAAGGTTCCATGCATAAACCTCTTTAAATGACCTTGTATGAGAAAGAAAAACAGGAATAGCCTTCTTTTGCGGAATTAAGACGAAATTCGGATTTTTGCTTATAAACACCAATTCCTTCAGTCAAAACAAGTTCAAACTCCTATGTCCTTCATATATATCCATTCTAAGAAAGTTCCATGCATAAACCTCTTTAAATGACCTTGTTTGAGAAAGAAAAACAGGAATAGCCTTACTTTTGCGAGTTAAAGCCAAATTGGTATTTTTGCTATAAAATGAATTCCTTCAGTCAAAACAAGTTCAAACTAATTTGTCCTTCATATATATCCAATCTAAGAAGGTTCCATGCATAAACCTCTTTAAATGACCTTGTATGAGAAAGAAAAACAGGAATAGCCTTCTTTTGCGGAATTAAGACGAAATTCGGATTTTTGCTTATAAACACCAATTCCTTCAGTCAAAACAAGTTCAAACTCCTATGTCCTTCATATATATCCATTCTAAGAAGGTTCCATGCATAAACCTCTTTAAATGACCTTGTTTGAGAAAGAAAAACAGGAATAGCCTTACTTTTGCGAGTTAAAGCCAAATTGGTATTTTTGCAATAAAATGAATTCCTTCAGTCAAAACAAGTTCAAACTAATTTGTCCTTCATATATATCCATTCTAAGAAGGTTCCATGCATAAACATCTTTAAATGACCTTTTTTGAGAAAGAAAAACAGGAATAGCCTTACTTTTGCGAGTTAAAGCCAAATTGGTATTTTTGCTATAAAAAGAATTCCTTCAGTCAAAACAAGTTCAAACTAATTTGTCCTTCATATATATCAATTCTAAGAAGGTTCCATGCATAAACCTCTTTAAATGACCTTGTTTGAGAAAGAAAAACAGGAATGGCCTTACTTTTGCGAGTTAAAGCAAAATTGGTATTTTTGCTATAAAAAGAATTCCTTCTGTCAAAACAAGTTCAAACTAATTTGTCCTTCATATATATCAATTCTAAATAGGTTCCATGCATAAAACTCTTTAAATGACCTTGTATGAGAAAGAAAAACAGGAATAGCCTTCTTTTGCGGTATGAAGACGAAATTGGGATTTTTGCTTATAAACACCAATTCCTTCAGTCAAAACAAGTTCAAACTCCTATGTCCTTCATATATATCCATTCTAAGAAGGTTCCATGCATAACCCTCTTTAAATGACCTTGTTTGAGAAAGAAAAACAGGAATAGCCTTACTTTTGCCAGTTAAAGCCAAATTGGTATTTTTGCTATAAAATGAATTCCTTCAGTCAAAACAAGTTCAAACTAATTTGTCCTTCATATATATCCATTCTAAGAAGGTTCCATGCATAAACCTCTTTAAATGACCTTGTTTGAGAAAGAAAAACAGGAATAGCCTTCTTTTGCGGAATTAAGACGAAATTCGGATTTTTGCTTATAAACACCAATTCCTTCAGTCAAAACAAGTTCAAACTAATTTGTCCTTCATATATATCCATTCTAAGAAGGTTCCATGCATAAACCTCTTTAAATGACTTTGTTTGAGAAAGAAAAACAGGAATAAACTTAATATTGCGAGTTAAAGCCAAATTGGTATTTTTGCTATAAAATGAATTACTTCAGTCAAAACAAGTTCAAACTAATTTGTCCTCCATATATATCCATTCTAAGAAGGTTCCATGCATAAACCTCTTTAAATGACCTTGTTTGAGAAAGAAAAACAGGAATAGCCTTACTTTTGCGAGTTAAAGCCAAATTGGTATTTTTGCTATAAAATGAATTCCTTCAGTCAAAACAAGTTCAAACTAATTTGTCCTTCATATATATCCATTCTAAGAAGGTTCCATGCATAAACCTCTTTAAATGACCTTGTTTGAGAAAGAAAAACAGGAATAGCCTTCTTTTGCGGAATTAAGACGAAATTCGGATTTTTGCTTATAAACACCAATTCCTTCAGTCAAAACAAGTTCAAACTCCTATGTCCTTCATATATATCCATTCTAAGAAGGTTCCATGCATAAACCTCTTTAAATGACCTTGTTTGAGAAAGAAAAACAGGAATAGCCTTACTTTTGCGAGTTAAAGCCAAATTGGTATTTTTGCTATAAAATGAATTCCTTCAGTCAAAACAAGTTCAAACTAATTTGTCCTTCATATATATCCATTCTAAGAAGGTTCCATGCATAAACATCTTTAAATGACCTTTTTTGAGAAAGAAAAACAGGAATAGCCTTACTTTTGCGAGTTAAAGCCAAATTGGTATTTTTGCTATAAAATGAATTCCTTCAGTCAAAACAAGTTCAAATTAATTTGTCCTTCATATATATCAATTCTAAGTAGGTTCCATGCATAACCCTCTTTAAATGACCTTGTTTGAGAAAGAAAAACAGGAATAGCCTTACTTTTGCGAGTTAAAGCCAAATTGGTATTTTTGCTATAAAATGAATTCCTTCAGTCAAAACAAGTTCAAACTAATTTGTCCTTCATATATATCCATTCTAAGAAGGTTCCATGCATAAACCTCTTTAAATGACCTTGTTTGAGAAAGAAAAACAGGAATAGCCTTCTTTTGCGGAATTAAGACGAAATTCGGATTTTTGCTTATAAACACCAATTCCTTCAGTCAAAACAAGTTCAAACTAATTTGTCCTTCATATATATCCATTCTAAGAAGGTTCCATGCATAAAACTCTTTAAATGACCTTGTATGAGAAAGAAAAACAGGAATAGCCTTCTTTTGCGGTATTAAGACGAAATTCGGATTTTTGCTTATAAACACCAATTCCTTCAGTCAAAACAAGTTCAAACTCCTATGTCCTTCATATATATCCATTCTAAGAAGGTTCCATGCATAAACCTCTTTAAATGACCTTGTTTGAGAAAGAAAAACAGCAATAGCCTTACTTTTGCGAGTTAAAGCCAAATTGGTATTTTTGCTATAAAATGAATTCCTTCAGTCAAAACAAGTTCAAACTAATTTGTCCTTCATATATATCCATTCTAAGAAGGTTCCATGCATAAACCTCTTTAAATGACCTTGTTTGAGAAAGAAAAACAGGAATAGCCTTACTTTTGCGAGTTAAAGCCAAATTGGTATTTTTGCTATAAAATGAATTCCTTCAGTCAAAACAAGTTCAAACTAATTTGTCCTTCATATATATCCATTCTAAGAAGGTTCCATGCATAAACCTCTTTAAATGACCTTGTTTGAGAAAGAAAAACAGGAATAGCCTTCTTTTGCGGAATTAAGACGAAATTCGGATTTTTGCTTATAAACACCAATTCCTTCAGTCAAAACAAGTTCAAACTCCTATGTCCTTCATATATATCCATTCTAAGAAGGTTCCATGCATAAACCTCTTTAAATGACCTTGTTTGAGAAAGAAAAACAGGAATAGCCTTACTTTTGCGAGTTAAAGCCAAATTGGTATTTTTGCTATAAAATGAATTCCTTCAGTCAAAACAAGTTCAAACTAATTTGTCCTTCATATATATCCATTCTAAGAAGGTTCCATGCATAAACATCTTTAAATGACCTTTTTTGAGAAAGAAAAACAGGAATAGCCTTACTTTTGCGAGTTAAAGCCAAATTGGTATTTTTGCTATAAAATGAATTCCTTCAGTCAAAACAAGTTCAAATTAATTTGTCCTTCATATATATCAATTCTAAGTAGGTTCCATGCATAACCCTCTTTAAATGACCTTGTTTGAGAAAGAAAAACAGGAATAGCCTTACTTTTGCGAGTTAAAGCCAAATTGGTATTTTTGCTATAAAATGAATTCCTTCAGTCAAAACAAGTTCAAACTAATTTGTCCTTCATATATATCCATTCTAAGAAGGTTCCATGCATAAACCTCTTTAAATGACCTTGTTTGAGAAAGAAAAACAGGAATAGCCTTCTTTTGCGGAATTAAGACGAAATTCGGATTTTTGCTTATAAACACCAATTCCTTCAGTCAAAACAAGTTCAAACTAATTTGTCCTTCATATATATCCATTCTAAGAAGGTTCCATGCATAAAACTCTTTAAATGACCTTGTATGAGAAAGAAAAACAGGAATAGCCTTCTTTTGCGGTATTAAGACGAAATTCGGATTTTTGCTTATAAACACCAATTCCTTCAGTCAAAACAAGTTCAAACTCCTATGTCCTTCATATATATCCATTCTAAGAAGGTTCCATGCATAAACCTCTTTAAATGACCTTGTTTGAGAAAGAAAAACAGCAATAGCCTTACTTTTGCGAGTTAAAGCCAAATTGGTATTTTTGCTATAAAATGAATTCCTTCAGTCAAAACAAGTTCAAACTAATTTGTCCTTCATATATATCCATTCTAAGAAGGTTCCATGCATAAACCTCTTTAAATGACCTTGTTTGAGAAAGAAAAACAGGAATAGCCTTACTTTTGCGAGTTAAAGCCAAATTGGTATTTTTGCTATGAAATGAATTCCTTCAGTCAAAACAAGTTCAAACTAATTTGTCCTTCATATATATCCATTCTAAGAAGGTTCCATGCATAAACCTCTTTAAATGACCTTGTATGAGAAAGAAAAACAGGAATAGCCTTCTTTTGCGGAATTAAGACGAAATTCGGATTTTTGCTTATAAACACCAATTCCTTCAGTCAAAACAAGTTCAAACTCCTATGTCCTTCATATATATCCATTCTAAGAAAGTTCCATGCATAAACCTCTTTAAATGACCTTGTTTGAGAAAGAAAAACAGGAATAGCCTTACTTTTGCGAGTTAAAGCCAAATTGGTATTTTTGCTATAAAATGAATTCCTTCAGTCAAAACAAGTTCAAACTAATTTGTCCTTCATATATATCCATTCTAAGAAGGTTCCATGCATAAACCTCTTTAAATGACCTTGTATGAGAAAGAAAAACAGGAATAGCCTTCTTTTGCGGAATTAAGACGAAATTCGGATTTTTGCTTAAAAACACCAATTCCTTCAGTCAAAACAAGTTCAAACTCCTATATCCTTCATATATATCCATTCTAAGAAGGTTCCATGCATAAACCTCTTTAAATGACCTTGTTTGAGAAAGAAAAACAGTAATAGCCTTACTTTTGCCAGTTAAAGCCAAATTGGTATTTTTGCTATAAAATGAATTCCTTCAGTCAAAACAACTTTAAACTAATTTGTCCTTCATATATATCCATTCTAAGAAGGTTCCATGCATAAACCTCTTTAAATGACCTTGTTTGAGAAAGAAAAAGAGGAATAGCCTTACTTTTGCGAGTTAAAGCCAAATTGGTATTTTTGCTATAAAATGAATTCCTTCAGTCAAAACAAGTTCAAACTAATTTGTCCTTCATATATATCCATTCTAAGAAGGTTCCATGCATAAACCTCTTTAAATGACCTTGTTTGAGAAAGAAAAACAGGAATAGCCTTACTTTTGCGAGTTAAAGCCAAATTGGTATTTTTGCTATAAAATGAATTCCTTCAGTCAAAACAAGTTCAAATTAATTTGTCCTTCATATATATCAATTCTAAGTAGGTTCCATGCATAACCCTCTTTAAATGACCTTGTTTGAGAAAGAAAAAAAGGAATAGCCTTAATATTGCGAGTTAAAGCCAAATTGGTATTTTTGCTATAAAATGAATTCCTTCAGTCAAAACAAGTTCAAACTAATTTGTCCTCCATATATATCCATTCTAAGAAGGTTCCATGCATAAACCTCTTTAAATGACCTTGTTTGAGACAGAAAAACAGGAATAGCCTTACTTTTGCGAGTTAAAGCCAAATTGGTATTTTTGCTATGAAATGAATTCCTTCAGTCAAAACAAGTTCAAACTAATTTGTCCTTCATATATATCCATTCTAAGAAGGTTCCATGCATAAACCTCTTTAAATGACCTTGTATGAGAAAGAAAAACAGGAATAGCCTTCTTTTGCGGAATTAAGACGAAATTCGGATTTTTGCTTATAAACATCAATTCCTTCAGTCAAAACAAGTTCAAACTCCTATATCCTTCATATATATCCATTCTAAGAAGGTTCCATGCATAAACCTCTTTAAATGACCTTGTTTGAGAAAGAAAAACAGTAATAGCCTTACTTTTGCCAGTTAAAGCCAAATTGGTATTTTTGCTATAAAATGAATTCCTTCAGTCAAAACAACTTTAAACTAATTTGTCCTTCATATATATCCATTCTAAGAAGGTTCCATGCATAAACCTCTTTAAATGACCTTGTTTGAGAAAGAAAAAGAGGAATAGCCTTACTTTTGCGAGTTAAAGCCAAATTGGTATTTTTGCTATAAAATGAATTCCTTCAGTCAAAACAAGTTCAAACTAATTTGTCCTTCATATATATCCATTCTAAGAAGGTTCCATGCATAAACCTCTTTAAATGACCTTGTTTGAGAAAGAAAAACAGGAATAGCCTTACTTTTGCGAGTTAAAGCCAAATTGGTATTTTTGCTATAAAATGAATTCCTTCAGTCAAAACAAGTTCAAACTAATTTGTCCTTCATATATATCCATTCTAAGAAGGTTCCATGCATAAACCTCTTTAAATGACCTTGTTTGAGAAAGAAAAACAGGAATAGCCTTCTTTTGCGGAATTAAGACGAAATTCGGATTTTTGCTTATAAACACCAATTCCTTCAGTCAAAACAAGTTCAAACTCCTATGTCCTTCATATATATCCATTCTAAGAAGGTTCCATGCATAAACCTCTTTAAATGACCTTGTTTGAGAAAGAAAAACAGGAATAGCCTTACTTTTGCGAGTTAAAGCCAAATTGGTATTTTTGCTATAAAATGAATTCCTTCAGTCAAAACAAGTTCAAACTAATTTGTCCTTCATATATATCCATTCTAAGAAGGTTCCATGCATAAACATCTTTAAATGACCTTTTTTGAGAAAGAAAAACAGGAATAGCCTTACTTTTGCGAGTTAAAGCCAAATTGGTATTTTTGCTATAAAATGAATTCCTTCAGTCAAAACAAGTTCAAATTAATTTGTCCTTCATATATATCAATTCTAAGTAGGTTCCATGCATAACCCTCTTTAAATGACCTTGTTTGAGAAAGAAAAACAGGAATAGCCTTACTTTTGCGAGTTAAAGCCAAATTGGTATTTTTGCTATAAAATGAATTCCTTCAGTCAAAACAAGTTCAAACTAATTTGTCCTTCATATATATCCATTCTAAGAAGGTTCCATGCATAAACCTCTTTAAATGACCTTGTTTGAGAAAGAAAAACAGGAATAGCCTTCTTTTGCGGAATTAAGACGAAATTCGGATTTTTGCTTATAAACACCAATTCCTTCAGTCAAAACAAGTTCAAACTAATTTGTCCTTCATATATATCCATTCTAAGAAGGTTCCATGCATAAAACTCTTTAAATGACCTTGTATGAGAAAGAAAAACAGGAATAGCCTTCTTTTGCGGTATTAAGACGAAATTCGGATTTTTGCTTATAAACACCAATTCCTTCAGTCAAAACAAGTTCAAACTCCTATGTCCTTCATATATATCCATTCTAAGAAGGTTCCATGCATAAACCTCTTTAAATGACCTTGTTTGAGAAAGAAAAACAGCAATAGCCTTACTTTTGCGAGTTAAAGCCAAATTGGTATTTTTGCTATAAAATGAATTCCTTCAGTCAAAACAAGTTCAAACTAATTTGTCCTTCATATATATCCATTCTAAGAAGGTTCCATGCATAAACCTCTTTAAATGACCTTGTTTGAGAAAGAAAAACAGGAATAGCCTTACTTTTGCGAGTTAAAGCCAAATTGGTATTTTTGCTATAAAATGAATTCCTTCAGTCAAAACAAGTTCAAACTAATTTGTCCTTCATATATATCCATTCTAAGAAGGTTCCATGCATAAACCTCTTTAAATGACCTTGTTTGAGAAAGAAAAACAGGAATAGCCTTCTTTTGCGGAATTAAGACGAAATTCGGATTTTTGCTTATAAACACCAATTCCTTCAGTCAAAACAAGTTCAAACTCCTATGTCCTTCATATATATCCATTCTAAGAAGGTTCCATGCATAAACCTCTTTAAATGACCTTGTTTGAGAAAGAAAAACAGGAATAGCCTTACTTTTGCGAGTTAAAGCCAAATTGGTATTTTTGCTATAAAATGAATTCCTTCAGTCAAAACAAGTTCAAACTAATTTGTCCTTCATATATATCCATTCTAAGAAGGTTCCATGCATAAACATCTTTAAATGACCTTTTTTGAGAAAGAAAAACAGGAA
This sequence comes from Odontesthes bonariensis, assembly GCF_027942865.1. Classification (NCBI taxonomy): domain Eukaryota; kingdom Metazoa; phylum Chordata; class Actinopteri; order Atheriniformes; family Atherinopsidae; genus Odontesthes; species Odontesthes bonariensis. The sequence goes on along the minus strand of NC_134524.1, from coordinate 28,819,681 downwards.
TAGCCTTACTTTTGCGAGTTAAAGCCAAATTGGTATTTTTGCTATAAAATGAATTCCTTCAGTCAAAACAAGTTCAAATTAATTTGTCCTTCATATATATCAATTCTAAGTAGGTTCCATGCATAACCCTCTTTAAATGACCTTGTTTGAGAAAGAAAAACAGGAATAGCCTTACTTTTGCGAGTTAAAGCCAAATTGGTATTTTTGCTATAAAATGAATTCCTTCAGTCAAAACAAGTTCAAACTAATTTGTCCTTCATATATATCCATTCTAAGAAGGTTCCATGCATAAACCTCTTTAAATGACCTTGTTTGAGAAAGAAAAACAGGAATAGCCTTCTTTTGCGGAATTAAGACGAAATTCGGATTTTTGCTTATAAACACCAATTCCTTCAGTCAAAACAAGTTCAAACTAATTTGTCCTTCATATATATCCATTCTAAGAAGGTTCCATGCATAAAACTCTTTAAATGACCTTGTATGAGAAAGAAAAACAGGAATAGCCTTCTTTTGCGGTATTAAGACGAAATTCGGATTTTTGCTTATAAACACCAATTCCTTCAGTCAAAACAAGTTCAAACTCCTATGTCCTTCATATATATCCATTCTAAGAAGGTTCCATGCATAAACCTCTTTAAATGACCTTGTTTGAGAAAGAAAAACAGCAATAGCCTTACTTTTGCGAGTTAAAGCCAAATTGGTATTTTTGCTATAAAATGAATTCCTTCAGTCAAAACAAGTTCAAACTAATTTGTCCTTCATATATATCCATTCTAAGAAGGTTCCATGCATAAACCTCTTTAAATGACCTTGTTTGAGAAAGAAAAACAGGAATAGCCTTACTTTTGCGAGTTAAAGCCAAATTGGTATTTTTGCTATGAAATGAATTCCTTCAGTCAAAACAAGTTCAAACTAATTTGTCCTTCATATATATCCATTCTAAGAAGGTTCCATGCATAAACCTCTTTAAATGACCTTGTATGAGAAAGAAAAACAGGAATAGCCTTCTTTTGCGGAATTAAGACGAAATTCGGATTTTTGCTTATAAACACCAATTCCTTCAGTCAAAACAAGTTCAAACTCCTATGTCCTTCATATATATCCATTCTAAGAAAGTTCCATGCATAAACCTCTTTAAATGACCTTGTTTGAGAAAGAAAAACAGGAATAGCCTTACTTTTGCGAGTTAAAGCCAAATTGGTATTTTTGCTATAAAATGAATTCCTTCAGTCAAAACAAGTTCAAACTAATTTGTCCTTCATATATATCCATTCTAAGAAGGTTCCATGCATAAACCTCTTTAAATGACCTTGTATGAGAAAGAAAAACAGGAATAGCCTTCTTTTGCGGAATTAAGACGAAATTCGGATTTTTGCTTAAAAACACCAATTCCTTCAGTCAAAACAAGTTCAAACTCCTATATCCTTCATATATATCCATTCTAAGAAGGTTCCATGCATAAACCTCTTTAAATGACCTTGTTTGAGAAAGAAAAACAGTAATAGCCTTACTTTTGCCAGTTAAAGCCAAATTGGTATTTTTGCTATAAAATGAATTCCTTCAGTCAAAACAACTTTAAACTAATTTGTCCTTCATATATATCCATTCTAAGAAGGTTCCATGCATAAACCTCTTTAAATGACCTTGTTTGAGAAAGAAAAAGAGGAATAGCCTTACTTTTGCGAGTTAAAGCCAAATTGGTATTTTTGCTATAAAATGAATTCCTTCAGTCAAAACAAGTTCAAACTAATTTGTCCTTCATATATATCCATTCTAAGAAGGTTCCATGCATAAACCTCTTTAAATGACCTTGTTTGAGAAAGAAAAACAGGAATAGCCTTACTTTTGCGAGTTAAAGCCAAATTGGTATTTTTGCTATAAAATGAATTCCTTCAGTCAAAACAAGTTCAAATTAATTTGTCCTTCATATATATCAATTCTAAGTAGGTTCCATGCATAACCCTCTTTAAATGACCTTGTTTGAGAAAGAAAAAAAGGAATAGCCTTAATATTGCGAGTTAAAGCCAAATTGGTATTTTTGCTATAAAATGAATTCCTTCAGTCAAAACAAGTTCAAACTAATTTGTCCTCCATATATATCCATTCTAAGAAGGTTCCATGCATAAACCTCTTTAAATGACCTTGTTTGAGACAGAAAAACAGGAATAGCCTTACTTTTGCGAGTTAAAGCCAAATTGGTATTTTTGCTATGAAATGAATTCCTTCAGTCAAAACAAGTTCAAACTAATTTGTCCTTCATATATATCCATTCTAAGAAGGTTCCATGCATAAACCTCTTTAAATGACCTTGTATGAGAAAGAAAAACAGGAATAGCCTTCTTTTGCGGAATTAAGACGAAATTCGGATTTTTGCTTATAAACATCAATTCCTTCAGTCAAAACAAGTTCAAACTCCTATATCCTTCATATATATCCATTCTAAGAAGGTTCCATGCATAAACCTCTTTAAATGACCTTGTTTGAGAAAGAAAAACAGTAATAGCCTTACTTTTGCCAGTTAAAGCCAAATTGGTATTTTTGCTATAAAATGAATTCCTTCAGTCAAAACAACTTTAAACTAATTTGTCCTTCATATATATCCATTCTAAGAAGGTTCCATGCATAAACCTCTTTAAATGACCTTGTTTGAGAAAGAAAAAGAGGAATAGCCTTACTTTTGCGAGTTAAAGCCAAATTGGTATTTTTGCTATAAAATGAATTCCTTCAGTCAAAACAAGTTCAAACTAATTTGTCCTTCATATATATCCATTCTAAGAAGGTTCCATGCATAAACCTCTTTAAATGACCTTGTTTGAGAAAGAAAAACAGGAATAGCCTTACTTTTGCGAGTTAAAGCCAAATTGGTATTTTTGCTATAAAATGAATTCCTTCAGTCAAAACAAGTTCAAACTAATTTGTCCTTCATATATATCCATTCTAAGAAGGTTCCATGCATAAACCTCTTTAAATGACCTTGTTTGAGAAAGAAAAACAGGAATAGCCTTCTTTTGCGGAATTAAGACGAAATTCGGATTTTTGCTTATAAACACCAATTCCTTCAGTCAAAACAAGTTCAAACTCCTATGTCCTTCATATATATCCATTCTAAGAAGGTTCCATGCATAAACCTCTTTAAATGACCTTGTTTGAGAAAGAAAAACAGGAATAGCCTTACTTTTGCGAGTTAAAGCCAAATTGGTATTTTTGCTATAAAATGAATTCCTTCAGTCAAAACAAGTTCAAACTAATTTGTCCTTCATATATATCCATTCTAAGAAGGTTCCATGCATAAACATCTTTAAATGACCTTTTTTGAGAAAGAAAAACAGGAATAGCCTTACTTTTGCGAGTTAAAGCCAAATTGGTATTTTTGCTATAAAATGAATTCCTTCAGTCAAAACAAGTTCAAATTAATTTGTCCTTCATATATATCAATTCTAAGTAGGTTCCATGCATAACCCTCTTTAAATGACCTTGTTTGAGAAAGAAAAACAGGAATAGCCTTACTTTTGCGAGTTAAAGCCAAATTGGTATTTTTGCTATAAAATGAATTCCTTCAGTCAAAACAAGTTCAAACTAATTTGTCCTTCATATATATCCATTCTAAGAAGGTTCCATGCATAAACCTCTTTAAATGACCTTGTTTGAGAAAGAAAAACAGGAATAGCCTTCTTTTGCGGAATTAAGACGAAATTCGGATTTTTGCTTATAAACACCAATTCCTTCAGTCAAAACAAGTTCAAACTAATTTGTCCTTCATATATATCCATTCTAAGAAGGTTCCATGCATAAAACTCTTTAAATGACCTTGTATGAGAAAGAAAAACAGGAATAGCCTTCTTTTGCGGTATTAAGACGAAATTCGGATTTTTGCTTATAAACACCAATTCCTTCAGTCAAAACAAGTTCAAACTCCTATGTCCTTCATATATATCCATTCTAAGAAGGTTCCATGCATAAACCTCTTTAAATGACCTTGTTTGAGAAAGAAAAACAGCAATAGCCTTACTTTTGCGAGTTAAAGCCAAATTGGTATTTTTGCTATAAAATGAATTCCTTCAGTCAAAACAAGTTCAAACTAATTTGTCCTTCATATATATCCATTCTAAGAAGGTTCCATGCATAAACCTCTTTAAATGACCTTGTTTGAGAAAGAAAAACAGGAATAGCCTTACTTTTGCGAGTTAAAGCCAAATTGGTATTTTTGCTATGAAATGAATTCCTTCAGTCAAAACAAGTTCAAACTAATTTGTCCTTCATATATATCCATTCTAAGAAGGTTCCATGCATAAACCTCTTTAAATGACCTTGTATGAGAAAGAAAAACAGGAATAGCCTTCTTTTGCGGAATTAAGACGAAATTCGGATTTTTGCTTATAAACACCAATTCCTTCAGTCAAAACAAGTTCAAACTCCTATGTCCTTCATATATATCCATTCTAAGAAAGTTCCATGCATAAACCTCTTTAAATGACCTTGTTTGAGAAAGAAAAACAGGAATAGCCTTACTTTTGCGAGTTAAAGCCAAATTGGTATTTTTGCTATAAAATGAATTCCTTCAGTCAAAACAAGTTCAAACTAATTTGTCCTTCATATATATCCATTCTAAGAAGGTTCCATGCATAAACCTCTTTAAATGACCTTGTATGAGAAAGAAAAACAGGAATAGCCTTCTTTTGCGGAATTAAGACGAAATTCGGATTTTTGCTTAAAAACACCAATTCCTTCAGTCAAAACAAGTTCAAACTCCTATATCCTTCATATATATCCATTCTAAGAAGGTTCCATGCATAAACCTCTTTAAATGACCTTGTTTGAGAAAGAAAAACAGTAATAGCCTTACTTTTGCCAGTTAAAGCCAAATTGGTATTTTTGCTATAAAATGAATTCCTTCAGTCAAAACAACTTTAAACTAATTTGTCCTTCATATATATCCATTCTAAGAAGGTTCCATGCATAAACCTCTTTAAATGACCTTGTTTGAGAAAGAAAAAGAGGAATAGCCTTACTTTTGCGAGTTAAAGCCAAATTGGTATTTTTGCTATAAAATGAATTCCTTCAGTCAAAACAAGTTCAAACTAATTTGTCCTTCATATATATCCATTCTAAGAAGGTTCCATGCATAAACCTCTTTAAATGACCTTGTTTGAGAAAGAAAAACAGGAATAGCCTTACTTTTGCGAGTTAAAGCCAAATTGGTATTTTTGCTATAAAATGAATTCCTTCAGTCAAAACAAGTTCAAATTAATTTGTCCTTCATATATATCAATTCTAAGTAGGTTCCATGCATAACCCTCTTTAAATGACCTTGTTTGAGAAAGAAAAAAAGGAATAGCCTTAATATTGCGAGTTAAAGCCAAATTGGTATTTTTGCTATAAAATGAATTCCTTCAGTCAAAACAAGTTCAAACTAATTTGTCCTCCATATATATCCATTCTAAGAAGGTTCCATGCATAAACCTCTTTAAATGACCTTGTTTGAGACAGAAAAACAGGAATAGCCTTACTTTTGCGAGTTAAAGCCAAATTGGTATTTTTGCTATGAAATGAATTCCTTCAGTCAAAACAAGTTCAAACTAATTTGTCCTTCATATATATCCATTCTAAGAAGGTTCCATGCATAAACCTCTTTAAATGACCTTGTATGAGAAAGAAAAACAGGAATAGCCTTCTTTTGCGGAATTAAGACGAAATTCGGATTTTTGCTTATAAACATCAATTCCTTCAGTCAAAACAAGTTCAAACTCCTATGTCCTTCATATATATCCATTCTAAGAAAGTTCCATGCATAAACCTCTTTAAATCACCTTGTTTGAGAAAGAAAAACAGGAATAGCCTTACTTTTGCGAGTTAAAGCCAAATTGGTATTTTTGCTATAAAATGAATTCCTTCAGTCAAAACAAGTTCAAACTAATTTGTCCTTCATATATATCCATTCTAAGAAGGTTCCATGCATAAACCTCTTTAAATGACCTTGTATGAGAAAGAAAAACAGGAATAGCCTTCTTTTGCGGAATTAAGACGAAATTCGGATTTTTGCTTAAAAACACCAATTCCTTCAGTCAAAACAAGTTCAAACTCCTATGTCCTTCATATATATCCATTCTAAGAAGGTTCCATGCATAAACCTCTTTAAATGACCTTGTTTGAGAAAGAAAAACAGCAATAGCCTTACTTTTGCGAGTTAAAGCCAAATTGGTATTTTTGCTATAAAATGAATTCCTTCAGTCAAAACAAGTTCAAACTAATTTGTCCTTCATATATATCCATTCTAAGAAGGTTCCATGCATAAACCTCATTAAATGACCTTGTTTGAGAAAGAAAAACAGGAATAGCCTTACTTTTGCGAGTTAAAGCCAAATTGGTATTTTTGCTATGAAATGAATTCCTTCAGTCAAAACAAGTTCAAACTAATTTGTCCTTCATATATATCCATTCTAAGAAGGTTCCATGCATAAACCTCTTTAAATGACCTTGTATGAGAAAGAAAAACAGGAACAGCCTTCTTTTGCGGAATTAAGACGAAATTCGGATTTTTGCTGATAAACACCAATTCCTTCAGTCAAAACAAGTTCAAACTCCTATGTCCTTCATATATATCCATTCTAAGAAAGTTCCATGCATAAACCTCTTTAAATGACCTTGTTTGAGAAAGAAAAACAGGAATAGCCTTACTTTTGCGAGTTAAAGCCAAATTGGTATTTTTGCTATAAAATGAATTCCTTCAGTCAAAACAAGTTCAAACTAATTTGTCCTTCATATATATCCATTCTAAGAAGGTTCCATGCATAAACCTCTTTAAATGACCTTGTTTGAGAAAGAAAAACAGGAATAGCCTTACTTTTGCGAGTTAAAGCCAAATTGGTATTTTTGCTATGAAATGAATTCCTTCAGTCAAAACAAGTTCAAACTAATTTGTCCTTCATATATATCCATTCTAAGAAGGTTCCATGCATAAACCTCTTTAAATGACCTTGTATGAGAAAGAAAAACAGGAACAGCCTTCTTTTGCGGAATTAAGACGAAATTCGGATTTTTGCTGATAAACACCAATTCCTTCAGTCAAAACAAGTTCAAACTCCTATGTCCTTCATATATATCCATTCTAAGAAAGTTCCATGCATAAACCTCTTTAAATGACCTTGTTTGAGAAAGAAAAACAGGAATAGCCTTACTTTTGCGAGTTAAAGCCAAATTGGTATTTTTGCTATAAAATGAATTCCTTCAGTCAAAACAAGTTCAAACTAATTTGTCCTTCATATATATCCATTCTAAGAAGGTTCCATGCATAAACCTCTTTAAATGACCTTGTATGAGAAAGAAAAACAGGAATAGCCTTCTTTTGCGGAATTAAGACGAAATTCGGATTTTTGCTTAAAAACACCAATTCCTTCAGTCAAAACAAGTTCAAACTCCTATGTCCTTCATATATATCCATTCTAAGAAGGTTCCATGCATAAACCTCTTTAAATGACCTTGTTTGAGAAAGAAAAACAGTAATAGCCTTACTTTTGCGAGTTAAAGCCAAATTGGTATTTTTGCTATAAAATGAATTCCTTCAGTCAAAACAACTTTAAACTAATTTGTCCTTCATATATATCCATTCTAAGAAGGTTCCATGCATAAACCTCTTTAAATGACCTTGTTTGAGAAAGAAAAACAGGAATAGCCTTACTTTTGCGAGTTAAAGCCAAATTGGTATTTTTGCTATAAAATGAATTCCTTCAGTCAAAACAAGTTCAAACTAATTTGTCCTTCATATATATCCATTCTAAGAAGGTTCCATGCATAAACCTCTTTAAATGACCTTGTTTGAGAAAGAAAAACAGGAATAGCCTTACTTTTGCGAGTTAAAGCCAAATTGGTATTTTTGCTATAAAATGAATTCCTTCAGTCAAAACAAGTTCAAACTAATTTGTCCTTCATATATATCCATTCTAAGAAGGTTCCATGCATAAACCTCTTTAAATGACCTTGTTTGAGAAAGAAAAACAGGAATAGCCTTCTTTTGCGGAATTAAGACGAAATTCGGATTTTTGCTTATAAACACCAATTCCTTCAGTCAAAACAAGTTCAAACTCCTATGTCCTTCATATATATCCATTCTAAGAAGGTTCCATGCATAAACCTCTTTAAATGACCTTGTTTGAGAAAGAAAAACAGGAATAGCCTTACTTTTGCGAGTTAAAGCCAAATTGGTATTTTTGCTATAAAATGAATTCCTTCAGTCAAAACAAGTTCAAACTAATTTGTCCTTCATATATATCCATTCTAAGAAGGTTCCATGCATAAACATCTTTAAATGACCTTTTTTGAGAAAGAAAAACAGGAATAGCCTTACTTTTGCGAGTTAAAGCCAAATTGGTATTTTTGCTATAAAATGAATTCCTTCAGTCAAAACAAGTTCAAATTAATTTGTCCTTCATATATATCAATTCTAAGTAGGTTCCATGCATAACCCTCTTTAAATGACCTTGTTTGAGAAAGAAAAACAGGAATAGCCTTACTTTTGCGAGTTAAAGCCAAATTGGTATTTTTGCTATAAAATGAATTCCTTCAGTCAAAACAAGTTCAAACTAATTTGTCCTTCATATATATCCATTCTAAGAAGGTTCCATGCATAAACCTCTTTAAATGACCTTGTTTGAGAAAGAAAAACAGGAATAGCCTTCTTTTGCGGAATTAAGACGAAATTCGGATTTTTGCTTATAAACACCAATTCCTTCAGTCAAAACAAGTTCAAACTAATTTGTCCTTCATATATATCCATTCTAAGAAGGTTCCATGCATAAAACTCTTTAAATGACCTTGTATGAGAAAGAAAAACAGGAATAGCCTTCTTTTGCGGTATTAAGACGAAATTCGGATTTTTGCTTATAAACACCAATTCCTTCAGTCAAAACAAGTTCAAACTCCTATGTCCTTCATATATATCCATTCTAAGAAGGTTCCATGCATAAACCTCTTTAAATGACCTTGTTTGAGAAAGAAAAACAGCAATAGCCTTACTTTTGCGAGTTAAAGCCAAATTGGTATTTTTGCTATAAAATGAATTCCTTCAGTCAAAACAAGTTCAAACTAATTTGTCCTTCATATATATCCATTCTAAGAAGGTTCCATGCATAAACCTCTTTAAATGACCTTGTTTGAGAAAGAAAAACAGGAATAGCCTTACTTTTGCGAGTTAAAGCCAAATTGGTATTTTTGCTATGAAATGAATTCCTTCAGTCAAAACAAGTTCAAACTAATTTGTCCTTCATATATATCCATTCTAAGAAGGTTCCATGCATAAACCTCTTTAAATGACCTTGTATGAGAAAGAAAAACAGGAATAGCCTTCTTTTGCGGAATTAAGACGAAATTCGGATTTTTGCTTATAAACACCAATTCCTTCAGTCAAAACAAGTTCAAACTCCTATGTCCTTCATATATATCCATTCTAAGAAAGTTCCATGCATAAACCTCTTTAAATGACCTTGTTTGAGAAAGAAAAACAGGAATAGCCTTACTTTTGCGAGTTAAAGCCAAATTGGTATTTTTGCTATAAAATGAATTCCTTCAGTCAAAACAAGTTCAAACTAATTTGTCCTTCATATATATCCATTCTAAGAAGGTTCCATGCATAAACCTCTTTAAATGACCTTGTATGAGAAAGAAAAACAGGAATAGCCTTCTTTTGCGGAATTAAGACGAAATTCGGATTTTTGCTTAAAAACACCAATTCCTTCAGTCAAAACAAGTTCAAACTCCTATATCCTTCATATATATCCATTCTAAGAAGGTTCCATGCATAAACCTCTTTAAATGACCTTGTTTGAGAAAGAAAAACAGTAATAGCCTTACTTTTGCCAGTTAAAGCCAAATTGGTATTTTTGCTATAAAATGAATTCCTTCAGTCAAAACAACTTTAAACTAATTTGTCCTTCATATATATCCATTCTAAGAAGGTTCCATGCATAAACCTCTTTAAATGACCTTGTTTGAGAAAGAAAAAGAGGAATAGCCTTACTTTTGCGAGTTAAAGCCAAATTGGTATTTTTGCTATAAAATGAATTCCTTCAGTCAAAACAAGTTCAAACTAATTTGTCCTTCATATATATCCATTCTAAGAAGGTTCCATGCATAAACCTCTTTAAATGACCTTGTTTGAGAAAGAAAAACAGGAATAGCCTTACTTTTGCGAGTTAAAGCCAAATTGGTATTTTTGCTATAAAATGAATTCCTTCAGTCAAAACAAGTTCAAATTAATTTGTCCTTCATATATATCAATTCTAAGTAGGTTCCATGCATAACCCTCTTTAAATGACCTTGTTTGAGAAAGAAAAAAAGGAATAGCCTTAATATTGCGAGTTAAAGCCAAATTGGTATTTTTGCTATAAAATGAATTCCTTCAGTCAAAACAAGTTCAAACTAATTTGTCCTCCATATATATCCATTCTAAGAAGGTTCCATGCATAAACCTCTTTAAATGACCTTGTTTGAGACAGAAAAACAGGAATAGCCTTACTTTTGCGAGTTAAAGCCAAATTGGTATTTTTGCTATGAAATGAATTCCTTCAGTCAAAACAAGTTCAAACTAATTTGTCCTTCATATATATCCATTCTAAGAAGGTTCCATGCATAAACCTCTTTAAATGACCTTGTATGAGAAAGAAAAACAGGAATAGCCTTCTTTTGCGGAATTAAGACGAAATTCGGATTTTTGCTTATAAACATCAATTCCTTCAGTCAAAACAAGTTCAAACTCCTATGTCCTTCATATATATCCATTCTAAGAAAGTTCCATGCATAAACCTCTTTAAATCACCTTGTTTGAGAAAGAAAAACAGGAATAGCCTTACTTTTGCGAGTTAAAGCCAAATTGGTATTTTTGCTATAAAATGAATTCCTTCAGTCAAAACAAGTTCAAACTAATTTGTCCTTCATATATATCCATTCTAAGAAGGTTCCATGCATAAACCTCTTTAAATGACCTTGTATGAGAAAGAAAAACAGGAATAGCCTTCTTTTGCGGAATTAAGACGAAATTCGGATTTTTGCTTAAAAACACCAATTCCTTCAGTCAAAACAAGTTCAAACTCCTATGTCCTTCATATATATCCATTCTAAGAAGGTTCCATGCATAAACCTCTTTAAATGACCTTGTTTGAGAAAGAAAAACAGCAATAGCCTTACTTTTGCGAGTTAAAGCCAAATTGGTATTTTTGCTATAAAATGAATTCCTTCAGTCAAAACAAGTTCAAACTAATTTGTCCTTCATATATATCCATTCTAAGAAGGTTCCATGCATAAACCTCTTTAAATGACCTTGTTTGAGAAAGAAAAACAGGAATAGCCTTACTTTTGCGAGTTAAAGCCAAATTGGTATTTTTGCTATGAAATGAATTCCTTCAGTCAAAACAAGTTCAAACTAATTTGTCCTTCATATATATCCATTCTAAGAAGGTTCCATGCATAAACCTCTTTAAATGACCTTGTATGAGAAAGAAAAACAGGAACAGCCTTCTTTTGCGGAATTAAGACGAAATTCGGATTTTTGCTGATAAACACCAATTCCTTCAGTCAAAACAAGTTCAAACTCCTATGTCCTTCATATATATCCATTCTAAGAAAGTTCCATGCATAAACCTCTTTAAATGACCTTGTTTGAGAAAGAAAAACAGGAATAGCCTTACTTTTGCGAGTTAAAGCCAAATTGGTATTTTTGCTATAAAATGAATTCCTTCAGTCAAAACAAGTTCAAACTAATTTGTCCTTCATATATATCCATTCTAAGAAGGTTCCATGCATAAACCTCTTTAAATGACCTTGTATGAGAAAGAAAAACAGGAATAGCCTTCTTTTGCGGAATTAAGACGAAATTCGGATTTTTGCTTAAAAACACCAATTCCTTCAGTCAAAACAAGTTCAAACTCCTATGTCCTTCATATATATCCATTCTAAGAAGGTTCCATGCATAAACCTCTTTAAATGACCTTGTTTGAGAAAGAAAAACAGTAATAGCCTTACTTTTGCGAGTTAAAGCCAAATTGGTATTTTTGCTATAAAATGAATTCCTTCAGTCAAAACAACTTTAAACTAATTTGTCCTTCATATATATCCATTCTAAGAAGGTTCCATGCATAAACCTCTTTAAATGACCTTGTTTGAGAAAGAAAAACAGGAATAGCCTTACTTTTGCGAGTTAAAGCCAAATTGGTATTTTTGCTATAAAATGAATTCCTTCAGTCAAAACAAGTTCAAACTAATTTGTCCTTCATATATATCCATTCTAAGAAGGTTCCATGCATAAACCTCTTTAAATGACCTTGTTTGAGAAAGAAAAACAGGAATAGCCTTACTTTTGCCAGTTAAAGCCAAATTGGTATTTTTGCTATAAAATGAATTCCTTCAGTCAAAACAAGTTCAAACTAATTTGTCCTTCATATATATCCATTCTAAGAAGGTTCCATGCATAAACCTCTTTAAATGACCTTGTTTGAGAAAGAAAAACAGGAATAGCCTTCTTTTGCGGAATTAAGACGAAATTCGGATTTTTGCTTATAAACACCAATTCCTTCAGTCAAAACAAGTTCAAACTCCTATGTCCTTCATATATATCCATTCTAAGAAGGTTCCATGCATAAACCTCTTTAAATGACCTTGTTTGAGAAAGAAAAACAGGAATAGCCTTACTTTTGCGAGTTAAAGCCAAATTGGTATTTTTGCTATAAAATGAATTCCTTCAGTCAAAACAAGTTCAAACTAATTTGTCCTTCATATATATCCATTCTAAGAAGGTTCCATGCATAAACATCTTTAAATGACCTTTTTTGAGAAAGAAAAACAGGAATAGCCTTACTTTTGCGAGTTAAAGCCAAATTGGTATTTTTGCTATAAAATGAATTCCTTCAGTCAAAACAAGTTCAAATTAATTTGTCCTTCATATATATCAATTCTAAGTAGGTTCCATGCATAACCCTCTTTAAATGACCTTGTTTGAGAAAGAAAAACAGGAATAGCCTTACTTTTGCGAGTTAAAGCCAAATTGGTATTTTTGCTATAAAATGAATTCCTTCAGTCAAAACAAGTTCAAACTAATTTGTCCTTCATATATATCCATTCTAAGAAGGTTCCATGCATAAACCTCTTTAAATGACCTTGTTTGAGAAAGAAAAACAGGAATAGCCTTCTTTTGCGGAATTAAGACGAAATTCGGATTTTTGCTTATAAACACCAATTCCTTCAGTCAAAACAAGTTCAAACTAATTTGTCCTTCATATATATCCATTCTAAGAAGGTTCCATGCATAAAACTCTTTAAATGACCTTGTATGAGAAAGAAAAACAGGAATAGCCTTCTTTTGCGGTATTAAGACGAAATTCGGATTTTTGCTTATAAACACCAATTCCTTCAGTCAAAACAAGTTCAAACTCCTATGTCCTTCATATATATCCATTCTAAGAAGGTTCCATGCATAAACCTCTTTAAATGACCTTGTTTGAGAAAGAAAAACAGCAATAGCCTTACTTTTGCGAGTTAAAGCCAAATTGGTATTTTTGCTATAAAATGAATTCCTTCAGTCAAAACAAGTTCAAACTAATTTGTCCTTCATATATATCCATTCTAAGAAGGTTCCATGCATAAACCTCTTTAAATGACCTTGTTTGAGAAAGAAAAACAGGAATAGCCTTACTTTTGCGAGTTAAAGCCAAATTGGTATTTTTGCTATGAAATGAATTCCTTCAGTCAAAACAAGTTCAAACTAATTTGTCCTTCATATATATCCATTCTAAGAAGGTTCCATGCATAAACCTCTTTAAATGACCTTGTATGAGAAAGAAAAACAGGAATAGCCTTCTTTTGCGGAATTAAGACGAAATTCGGATTTTTGCTTATAAACACCAATTCCTTCAGTCAAAACAAGTTCAAACTCCTATGTCCTTCATATATATCCATTCTAAGAAAGTTCCATGCATAAACCTCTTTAAATGACCTTGTTTGAGAAAGAAAAACAGGAATAGCCTTACTTTTGCGAGTTAAAGCCAAATTGGTATTTTTGCTATAAAATGAATTCCTTCAGTCAAAACAAGTTCAAACTAATTTGTCCTTCATATATATCCATTCTAAGAAGGTTCCATGCATAAACCTCTTTAAATGACCTTGTATGAGAAAGAAAAACAGGAATAGCCTTCTTTTGCGGAATTAAGACGAAATTCGGATTTTTGCTTAAAAACACCAATTCCTTCAGTCAAAACAAGTTCAAACTCCTATATCCTTCATATATATCCATTCTAAGAAGGTTCCATGCATAAACCTCTTTAAATGACCTTGTTTGAGAAAGAAAAACAGTAATAGCCTTACTTTTGCCAGTTAAAGCCAAATTGGTATTTTTGCTATAAAATGAATTCCTTCAGTCAAAACAACTTTAAACTAATTTGTCCTTCATATATATCCATTCTAAGAAGGTTCCATGCATAAACCTCTTTAAATGACCTTGTTTGAGAAAGAAAAAGAGGAATAGCCTTACTTTTGCGAGTTAAAGCCAAATTGGTATTTTTGCTATAAAATGAATTCCTTCAGTCAAAACAAGTTCAAACTAATTTGTCCTTCATATATATCCATTCTAAGAAGGTTCCATGCATAAACCTCTTTAAATGACCTTGTTTGAGAAAGAAAAACAGGAATAGCCTTACTTTTGCGAGTTAAAGCCAAATTGGTATTTTTGCTATAAAATGAATTCCTTCAGTCAAAACAAGTTCAAATTAATTTGTCCTTCATATATATCAATTCTAAGTAGGTTCCATGCATAACCCTCTTTAAATGACCTTGTTTGAGAAAGAAAAAAAGGAATAGCCTTAATATTGCGAGTTAAAGCCAAATTGGTATTTTTGCTATAAAATGAATTCCTTCAGTCAAAACAAGTTCAAACTAATTTGTCCTCCATATATATCCATTCTAAGAAGGTTCCATGCATAAACCTCTTTAAATGACCTTGTTTGAGACAGAAAAACAGGAATAGCCTTACTTTTGCGAGTTAAAGCCAAATTGGTATTTTTGCTATGAAATGAATTCCTTCAGTCAAAACAAGTTCAAACTAATTTGTCCTTCATATATATCCATTCTAAGAAGGTTCCATGCATAAACCTCTTTAAATGACCTTGTATGAGAAAGAAAAACAGGAATAGCCTTCTTTTGCGGAATTAAGACGAAATTCGGATTTTTGCTTATAAACATCAATTCCTTCAGTCAAAACAAGTTCAAACTCCTATGTCCTTCATATATATCCATTCTAAGAAAGTTCCATGCATAAACCTCTTTAAATCACCTTGTTTGAGAAAGAAAAACAGGAATAGCCTTACTTTTGCGAGTTAAAGCCAAATTGGTATTTTTGCTATAAAATGAATTCCTTCAGTCAAAACAAGTTCAAACTAATTTGTCCTTCATATATATCCATTCTAAGAAGGTTCCATGCATAAACCTCTTTAAATGACCTTGTATGAGAAAGAAAAACAGGAATAGCCTTCTTTTGCGGAATTAAGACGAAATTCGGATTTTTGCTTAAAAACACCAATTCCTTCAGTCAAAACAAGTTCAAACTCCTATGTCCTTCATATATATCCATTCTAAGAAGGTTCCATGCATAAACCTCTTTAAATGACCTTGTTTGAGAAAGAAAAACAGCAATAGCCTTACTTTTGCGAGTTAAAGCCAAATTGGTATTTTTGCTATAAAATGAATTCCTTCAGTCAAAACAAGTTCAAACTAATTTGTCCTTCATATATATCCATTCTAAGAAGGTTCCATGCATAAACCTCTTTAAATGACCTTGTTTGAGAAAGAAAAACAGGAATAGCCTTACTTTTGCGAGTTAAAGCCAAATTGGTATTTTTGCTATGAAATGAATTCCTTCAGTCAAAACAAGTTCAAACTAATTTGTCCTTCATATATATCCATTCTAAGAAGGTTCCATGCATAAACCTCTTTAAATGACCTTGTATGAGAAAGAAAAACAGGAATAGCCTTCTTTTGCGGAATTAAGACGAAATTCGGATTTTTGCTTATAAACACCAATTCCTTCAGTCAAAACAAGTTCAAACTCCTATGTCCTTCATATATATCCATTCTAAGAAAGTTCCATGCATAAACCTCTTTAAATGACCTTGTTTGAGAAAGAAAAACAGGAATAGCCTTACTTTTGCGAGTTAAAGCCAAATTGGTATTTTTGCTATAAAATGAATTCCTTCAGTCAAAACAAGTTCAAACTAATTTGTCCTTCATATATATCCATTCTAAGAAGGTTCCATGCATAAACCTCTTTAAATGACCTTGTATGAGAAAGAAAAACAGGAATAGCCTTCTTTTGCGGAATTAAGACGAAATTCGGATCTTTGCTTAAAAACACCAATTCCTTCAGTCAAAACAAGTTCAAACTCCTATGTCCTTCATATATATCCATTCTAAGAAGGTTCCATGCATAAACCTCTTTAAATGACCTTGTTTGAGAAAGAAAAACAGTAATAGCCTTACTTTTGCGAGTTAAAGCCAAATTGGTATTTTTGCTATAAAATGAATTCCTTCAGTCAAAACAACTTTAAACTAATTTGTCCTTCATATATATCCATTCTAAGAAGGTTCCATGCATAAACCTCTTTAAATGACCTTGTTTGAGAAAGAAAAACAGGAATAGCCTTACTTTTGCGAGTTAAAGCCAAATTGGTATTTTTGCTATAAAATGAATTCCTTCAGTCAAAACAAGTTCAAACTAATTTGTCCTTCATATATATCCATTCTAAGAAGGTTCCATGCATAAACCTCTTTAAATGACCTTGTTTGAGAAAGAAAAACAGGAATAGCCTTACTTTTGCGAGTTAAAGCCAAATTGGTATTTTTGCTATAAAATGAATTCCTTCAGTCAAAACAAGTTCAAACTAATTTGTCCTTCATATATATCCATTCTAAGAAGGTTCCATGCATAAACCTCTTTAAATGACCTTGTTTGAGAAAGAAAAACAGGAATAGCCTTCTTTTGCGGAATTAAGACGAAATTCGGATTTTTGCTTATAAACACCAATTCCTTCAGTCAAAACAAGTTCAAACTCCTATGTCCTTCATATATATCCATTCTAAGAAGGTTCCATGCATAAACCTCTTTAAATGACCTTGTTTGAGAAAGAAAAACAGGAATAGCCTTACTTTTGCGAGTTAAAGCCAAATTGGTATTTTTGCTATAAAAAGAATTCCTTAAGTCAAAACAAGTTCAAACTAATTTGTCCTTCATATATATCAATTCTAAATAGGTTCCATGCATAAAACTCTTTAAATGACCTTGTATGAGAAAGAAAAACAGGAATAGCCTTCTTTTGCGGTATTAAGACGAAATTCTGATTTTTGCTTATAAACACCAATTCCTTCAGTCAAAACAAGTTCAAACTCCTATGTCCTTCATATATATCCATTCTAAGAAGGTTCCATGCATAAACCTCTTTAAATGACCTTGTTTGAGAAAGAAAAACAGGAATAGCCTTACTTTTGCGAGTTAAAGCCAAATTGGTATTTTTGCTATAAAATGAATTCCTTCAGTCAAAACAAGTTCAAATTAATTTGTCCTTCATATATATCAATTCTAAGTAGGTTCCATGCATAACCCTCTTTAAATGACCTTGTTTGAGAAAGAAAAACAGGAATAGCCTTACTTTTGCCAGTTAAAGCCAAATTGGTATTTTTGCTATAAAATGAATTCCTTCAGTCAAAACAAGTTCAAACTAATTTGTCCTTCATATATATCCATTCTAAGAAGGTTCCATGCATAAACCTCTTTAAATGACCTTGTTTGAGAAAGAAAAACAGGAATAGCCTTCTTTTGCGGAATTAAGACGAAATTCGGATTTTTGCTTATAAACACCAATTCCTTCAGTCAAAACAAGTTCAAACTAATTTGTCCTTCATATATATCCATTCTAAGAAGGTTCCATGCATAAACCTCTTTAAATGACCTTGTTTGAGAAAGAAAAACAGGAATAGCCTTACTTTTGCGAGTTAAAGCCAAATTGGTATTTTTGCTATAAAAAGAATTCCTTCAGTCAAAACAAGTTCAAACTAATTTGTCCTTCATATATATATATTCTAAGAAGGTTCCATGCATAAACCTCTTTAAATGACCTTGTTTGAGAAAGAAAAACAGGAATAGCCTTACTTTTGCGAGTTAAAGCAAAATTGGTATTTTTGCTATAAAAAGAATTCCTTCAGTCAAAACAAGTTCAAACTAATTTGTCCTTCATATATATCAATTCTAAATAGGTTCCATGCATAAAACTCTTTAAATGACCTTGTATGAGAAAGAAAAACAGGAATAGCCTTCTTTTGCGGTATTAAGACGAAATTCGGATTTTTGCTTATAAACACCAATTCCTTCAGTCAAAACAAGTTCAAACTCCTATGTCCTTCATATATATCCATTCTAAGAAGGTTCCATGCACAAACCTCTTTAAATGACCTTGTTTGAGAAAGAAAAACAGCAATAGCCTTACTTTTGCGAGTTAAAGCCAAATTGGTATTTTTGCTATAAAATGAATTCCTTCAGTCAAAACAAGTTCAAACTAATTTGTCCTTCATATATATCCATTCTAAGAAGGTTCCATGCATAAACCTCTTTAAATGACCTTGTATGAGAAAGAAAAACAGGAACAGCCTTCTTTTGCGGAATTAAGACGAAATTCGGATTTTTGCTGATAAACACCAATTCCTTCAGTCAAAACAAGTTCAAACTCCTATGTCCTACATATATATCCATTCTAAGAAAGTTCCATGCATAAACCTCTTTAAATGACCTTGTTTGAGAAAGAAAAACAGGAATAGCCTTACTTTTGCGAGTTAAAGCCAAATTGGTATTTTTGCTATAAAATGAATTCCTTCAGTCAAAACAAGTTCAAACTAATTTGTCCTTCATATATATCCATTCTAAGAAGGTTCCATGCATAAACCTCTTTAAATGACCTTGTATGAGAAAGAAAAACAGGAATAGCCTTCTTTTGCGGAATTAAGACGAAATTCGGATTTTTGCTTAAAAACACCAATTCCTTCAGTCAAAACAAGTTCAAACTCCTATGTCCTTCATATATATCCATTCTAAGAAGGTTCCATGCATAAACCTCTTTAAATGACCTTGTTTGAGAAAGAAAAACAGTAATAGCCTTACTTTTGCGAGTTAAAGCCAAATTGGTATTTTTGCTATAAAATGAATTCCTTCAGTCAAAACAACTTTAAACTAATTTGTCCTTCATATATATCCATTCTAAGAAGGTTCCATGCATAAACCTCTTTAAATGACCTTGTTTGAGAAAGAAAAACAGGAATAGCCTTACTTTTGCGAGTTAAAGCCAAATTGGTATTTTTGCTATAAAATGAATTCCTTCAGTCAAAACAAGTTCAAACTAATTTGTCCTTCATATATATCCATTCTAAGAAGGTTCCATGCATAAACCTCTTTAAATGACCTTGTTTGAGAAAGAAAAACAGGAATAGCCTTACTTTTGCGAGTTAAAGCCAAATTGGTATTTTTGCTATAAAATGAATTCCTTCAGTCAAAACAAGTTCAAACTAATTTGTCCTTCATATATATCCATTCTAAGAAGGTTCCATGCATAAACCTCTTTAAATGACCTTGTTTGAGAAAGAAAAACAGGAATAGCCTTCTTTTGCGGAATTAAGACGAAATTGGTATTTTTGCTTATAAACACCAATTCCTTCAGTCAAAACAAGTTCAAATTAATTTGTCCTTCATATATATCAATTCTAAGTAGGTTCCATGCATAACCCTCTTTAAATGACCTTGTTTGAGAAAGAAAAAAAGGAATAGCCTTAATATTGCGAGTTAAAGCCAAATTGGTATTTTTGCTATAAAATGAATTCCTTCAGTCAAAACAAGTTCAAACTAATTTGTCCTCCATATATATCCATTCTAAGAAGGTTCCATGCATAAACCTCTTTAAATGACCTTGTTTGAGACAGAAAAACAGGAATAGCCTTACTTTTGCGAGTTAAAGCCAAATTGGTATTTTTGCTATGAAATGAATTCCTTCAGTCAAAACAAGTTCAAACTAATTTGTCCTTCATATATATCCATTCTAAGAAGGTTCCATGCATAAACCTCTTTAAATGACCTTGTATGAGAAAGAAAAACAGGAATAGCCTTCTTTTGCGGAATTAAGACGAAATTCGGATTTTTGCTTATAAACATCAATTCCTTCAGTCAAAACAAGTTCAAACTCCTATGTCCTTCATATATATCCATTCTAAGAAAGTTCCATGCATAAACCTCTTTAAATCACCTTGTTTGAGAAAGAAAAACAGGAATAGCCTTACTTTTGCGAGTTAAAGCCAAATTGGTATTTTTGCTATAAAATGAATTCCTTCAGTCAAAACAAGTTCAAACTAATTTGTCCTTCATATATATCCATTCTAAGAAGGTTCCATGCATAAACCTCTTTAAATGACCTTGTATGAGAAAGAAAAACAGGAATAGCCTTCTTTTGCGGAATTAAGACGAAATTCG
The DNA here is from genome assembly GCF_027942865.1 of Odontesthes bonariensis. Lineage (NCBI taxonomy): Eukaryota > Metazoa > Chordata > Actinopteri > Atheriniformes > Atherinopsidae > Odontesthes > Odontesthes bonariensis. The sequence continues at coordinate 28,799,148 of NC_134524.1, read as the reverse complement.
GATTTTTGCTTAAAAACACCAATTCCTTCAGTCAAAACAAGTTCAAACTCCTATGTCCTTCATATATATCCATTCTAAGAAGGTTCCATGCATAAACCTCTTTAAATGACCTTGTTTGAGAAAGAAAAACAGCAATAGCCTTACTTTTGCGAGTTAAAGCCAAATTGGTATTTTTGCTATAAAAAGAATTCCTTCAGTCAAAACAAGTTCAAACTAATTTGTCCTTCATATATATATATTCTAAGAAGGTTCCATGCATAAACCTCTTTAAATGACCTTGTTTGAGAAAGAAAAACAGGAATAGCCTTACTTTTGCGAGTTAAAGCAAAATTGGTATTTTTGCTATAAAAAGAATTCCTTCAGTCAAAACAAGTTCAAACTAATTTGTCCTTCATATATATCAATTCTAAATAGGTTCCATGCATAAAACTCTTTAAATGACCTTGTATGAGAAAGAAAAACAGGAATAGCCTTCTTTTGCGGTATTAAGACGAAATTCGGATTTTTGCTTATAAACACCAATTCCTTCAGTCAAAACAAGTTCAAACTCCTATGTCCTTCATATATATCCATTCTAAGAAGGTTCCATGCATAAACCTCTTTAAATGACCTTGTTTGAGAAAGAAAAACAGCAATAGCCTTACTTTTGCGAGTTAAAGCCAAATTGGTATTTTTGCTATAAAATGAATTCCTTCAGTCAAAACAAGTTCAAACTAATTTGTCCTTCATATATATCCATTCTAAGAAGGTTCCATGCATAAACCTCTTTAAATGACCTTGTATGAGAAAGAAAAACAGGAACAGCCTTCTTTTGCGGAATTAAGACGAAATTCGGATTTTTGCTGATAAACACCAATTCCTTCAGTCAAAACAAGTTCAAACTCCTATGTCCTACATATATATCCATTCTAAGAAAGTTCCATGCATAAACCTCTTTAAATGACCTTGTTTGAGAAAGAAAAACAGGAATAGCCTTACTTTTGCGAGTTAAAGCCAAATTGGTATTTTTGCTATAAAATGAATTCCTTCAGTCAAAACAAGTTCAAACTAATTTGTCCTTCATATATATCCATTCTAAGAAGGTTCCATGCATAAACCTCTTTAAATGACCTTGTATGAGAAAGAAAAACAGGAATAGCCTTCTTTTGCGGAATTAAGACGAAATTCGGATTTTTGCTTAAAAACACCAATTCCTTCAGTCAAAACAAGTTCAAACTCCTATGTCCTTCATATATATCCATTCTAAGAAGGTTCCATGCATAAACCTCTTTAAATGACCTTGTTTGAGAAAGAAAAACAGTAATAGCCTTACTTTTGCGAGTTAAAGCCAAATTGGTATTTTTGCTATAAAATGAATTCCTTCAGTCAAAACAACTTTAAACTAATTTGTCCTTCATATATATCCATTCTAAGAAGGTTCCATGCATAAACCTCTTTAAATGACCTTGTTTGAGAAAGAAAAACAGGAATAGCCTTACTTTTGCGAGTTAAAGCCAAATTGGTATTTTTGCTATAAAATGAATTCCTTCAGTCAAAACAAGTTCAAACTAATTTGTCCTTCATATATATCCATTCTAAGAAGGTTCCATGCATAAACCTCTTTAAATGACCTTGTTTGAGAAAGAAAAACAGGAATAGCCTTACTTTTGCGAGTTAAAGCCAAATTGGTATTTTTGCTATAAAATGAATTCCTTCAGTCAAAACAAGTTCAAACTAATTTGTCCTTCATATATATCCATTCTAAGAAGGTTCCATGCATAAACCTCTTTAAATGACCTTGTTTGAGAAAGAAAAACAGGAATAGCCTTCTTTTGCGGAATTAAGACGAAATTGGTATTTTTGCTTATAAACACCAATTCCTTCAGTCAAAACAAGTTCAAATTAATTTGTCCTTCATATATATCAATTCTAAGTAGGTTCCATGCATAACCCTCTTTAAATGACCTTGTTTGAGAAAGAAAAAAAGGAATAGCCTTAATATTGCGAGTTAAAGCCAAATTGGTATTTTTGCTATAAAATGAATTCCTTCAGTCAAAACAAGTTCAAACTAATTTGTCCTCCATATATATCCATTCTAAGAAGGTTCCATGCATAAACCTCTTTAAATGACCTTGTTTGAGACAGAAAAACAGGAATAGCCTTACTTTTGCGAGTTAAAGCCAAATTGGTATTTTTGCTATGAAATGAATTCCTTCAGTCAAAACAAGTTCAAACTAATTTGTCCTTCATATATATCCATTCTAAGAAGGTTCCATGCATAAACCTCTTTAAATGACCTTGTATGAGAAAGAAAAACAGGAATAGCCTTCTTTTGCGGAATTAAGACGAAATTCGGATTTTTGCTTATAAACATCAATTCCTTCAGTCAAAACAAGTTCAAACTCCTATGTCCTTCATATATATCCATTCTAAGAAAGTTCCATGCATAAACCTCTTTAAATCACCTTGTTTGAGAAAGAAAAACAGGAATAGCCTTACTTTTGCGAGTTAAAGCCAAATTGGTATTTTTGCTATAAAATGAATTCCTTCAGTCAAAACAAGTTCAAACTAATTTGTCCTTCATATATATCCATTCTAAGAAGGTTCCATGCATAAACCTCTTTAAATGACCTTGTATGAGAAAGAAAAACAGGAATAGCCTTCTTTTGCGGAATTAAGACGAAATTCGGATTTTTGCTTAAAAACACCAATTCCTTCAGTCAAAACAAGTTCAAACTCCTATGTCCTTCATATATATCCATTCTAAGAAGGTTCCATGCATAAACCTCTTTAAATGACCTTGTTTGAGAAAGAAAAACAGCAATAGCCTTACTTTTGCGAGTTAAAGCCAAATTGGTATTTTTGCTATAAAATGAATTCCTTCAGTCAAAACAAGTTCAAACTAATTTGTCCTTCATATATATCCATTCTAAGAAGGTTCCATGCATAAACCTCTTTAAATGACCTTGTTTGAGAAAGAAAAACAGGAATAGCCTTACTTTTGCGAGTTAAAGCCAAATTGGTATTTTTGCTATGAAATGAATTCCTTCAGTCAAAACAAGTTCAAACTAATTTGTCCTTCATATATATCCATTCTAAGAAGGTTCCATGCATAAACCTCTTTAAATGACCTTGTATGAGAAAGAAAAACAGGAATAGCCTTCTTTTGCGGAATTAAGACGAAATTCGGATTTTTGCTTATAAACACCAATTCCTTCAGTCAAAACAAGTTCAAACTCCTATGTCCTTCATATATATCCATTCTAAGAAAGTTCCATGCATAAACCTCTTTAAATGACCTTGTTTGAGAAAGAAAAACAGGAATAGCCTTACTTTTGCGAGTTAAAGCCAAATTGGTATTTTTGCTATAAAATGAATTCCTTCAGTCAAAACAAGTTCAAACTAATTTGTCCTTCATATATATCCATTCTAAGAAGGTTCCATGCATAAACCTCTTTAAATGACCTTGTATGAGAAAGAAAAACAGGAATAGCCTTCTTTTGCGGAATTAAGACGAAATTCGGATCTTTGCTTAAAAACACCAATTCCTTCAGTCAAAACAAGTTCAAACTCCTATGTCCTTCATATATATCCATTCTAAGAAGGTTCCATGCATAAACCTCTTTAAATGACCTTGTTTGAGAAAGAAAAACAGTAATAGCCTTACTTTTGCGAGTTAAAGCCAAATTGGTATTTTTGCTATAAAATGAATTCCTTCAGTCAAAACAACTTTAAACTAATTTGTCCTTCATATATATCCATTCTAAGAAGGTTCCATGCATAAACCTCTTTAAATGACCTTGTTTGAGAAAGAAAAACAGGAATAGCCTTACTTTTGCGAGTTAAAGCCAAATTGGTATTTTTGCTATAAAATGAATTCCTTCAGTCAAAACAAGTTCAAACTAATTTGTCCTTCATATATATCCATTCTAAGAAGGTTCCATGCATAAACCTCTTTAAATGACCTTGTTTGAGAAAGAAAAACAGGAATAGCCTTACTTTTGCGAGTTAAAGCCAAATTGGTATTTTTGCTATAAAATGAATTCCTTCAGTCAAAACAAGTTCAAACTAATTTGTCCTTCATATATATCCATTCTAAGAAGGTTCCATGCATAAACCTCTTTAAATGACCTTGTTTGAGAAAGAAAAACAGGAATAGCCTTCTTTTGCGGAATTAAGACGAAATTCGGATTTTTGCTTATAAACACCAATTCCTTCAGTCAAAACAAGTTCAAACTCCTATGTCCTTCATATATATCCATTCTAAGAAGGTTCCATGCATAAACCTCTTTAAATGACCTTGTTTGAGAAAGAAAAACAGGAATAGCCTTACTTTTGCGAGTTAAAGCCAAATTGGTATTTTTGCTATAAAAAGAATTCCTTAAGTCAAAACAAGTTCAAACTAATTTGTCCTTCATATATATCAATTCTAAATAGGTTCCATGCATAAAACTCTTTAAATGACCTTGTATGAGAAAGAAAAACAGGAATAGCCTTCTTTTGCGGTATTAAGACGAAATTCTGATTTTTGCTTATAAACACCAATTCCTTCAGTCAAAACAAGTTCAAACTCCTATGTCCTTCATATATATCCATTCTAAGAAGGTTCCATGCATAAACCTCTTTAAATGACCTTGTTTGAGAAAGAAAAACAGGAATAGCCTTACTTTTGCGAGTTAAAGCCAAATTGGTATTTTTGCTATAAAATGAATTCCTTCAGTCAAAACAAGTTCAAATTAATTTGTCCTTCATATATATCAATTCTAAGTAGGTTCCATGCATAACCCTCTTTAAATGACCTTGTTTGAGAAAGAAAAACAGGAATAGCCTTACTTTTGCCAGTTAAAGCCAAATTGGTATTTTTGCTATAAAATGAATTCCTTCAGTCAAAACAAGTTCAAACTAATTTGTCCTTCATATATATCCATTCTAAGAAGGTTCCATGCATAAACCTCTTTAAATGACCTTGTTTGAGAAAGAAAAACAGGAATAGCCTTCTTTTGCGGAATTAAGACGAAATTCGGATTTTTGCTTATAAACACCAATTCCTTCAGTCAAAACAAGTTCAAACTAATTTGTCCTTCATATATATCCATTCTAAGAAGGTTCCATGCATAAACCTCTTTAAATGACCTTGTTTGAGAAAGAAAAACAGGAATAGCCTTACTTTTGCGAGTTAAAGCCAAATTGGTATTTTTGCTATAAAAAGAATTCCTTCAGTCAAAACAAGTTCAAACTAATTTGTCCTTCATATATATATATTCTAAGAAGGTTCCATGCATAAACCTCTTTAAATGACCTTGTTTGAGAAAGAAAAACAGGAATAGCCTTACTTTTGCGAGTTAAAGCAAAATTGGTATTTTTGCTATAAAAAGAATTCCTTCAGTCAAAACAAGTTCAAACTAATTTGTCCTTCATATATATCAATTCTAAATAGGTTCCATGCATAAAACTCTTTAAATGACCTTGTATGAGAAAGAAAAACAGGAATAGCCTTCTTTTGCGAGTTAAAGCCAAATTGGTATTTTTGCTATGAAATGAATTCCTTCAGTCAAAACAAGTTCAAAATAATTTGTCCTTCATATATATCAATTCTAAATAGGTTCCATGCATAAAACTCTTTAAATGACCTTGTTTGAGAAAGAAAAACAGGAATAGCCTTACTTTTGCGAGTTAAAGCCAAATTGGTATTTTTGCTATGAAATGAATTCCTTCAGTCAAAACAAGTTCAAACTAATTTGTCCTTCATATATATCCATTCTAAGAAGGTTCCATGCATAAACCTCTTTAAATGACCTTGTATGAGAAAGAAAAACAGGAATAGCCTTCTTTTGCGGAATTAAGACGAAATTCGGATTTTTGCTTATAAACACCAATTCCTTCAGTCAAAACAAGTTCAAACTCCTATGTCCTTCATATATATCCATTCTAAGAAAGTTCCATGCATAAACCTCTTTAAATGACCTTGTTTGAGAAAGAAAAACAGTAATAGCCTTACTTTTGCGAGTTAAAGCCAAATTGGTATTTTTGCTATAAAATGAATTCCTTCAGTCAAAACAACTTTAAACTAATTTGTCCTTCATATATATCCATTCTAAGAAGGTTCCATGCATAAACCTCTTTAAATGACCTTGTTTGAGAAAGAAAAACAGGAATAGCCTTACTTTTGCGAGTTAAAGCCAAATTGGTATTTTTGCTATAAAATGAATTCCTTCAGTCAAAACAAGTTCAAACTAATTTGTCCTTCATATATATCCATTCTAAGAAGGTTCCATGCATAAACCTCTTTAAATGACCTTGTTTGAGTAAGAAAAACAGGAATAGCCTTACTTTTGCGAGTTAAAGCCAAATTGGTATTTTTGCTATAAAATGAATTCCTTCAGTCAAAACAAGTTCAAACTAATTTGTCCTTCATATATATCCATTCTAAGAAGGTTCCATGCATAAACCTCTTTAAATGACCTTGTTTGAGAAAGAAAAACAGGAATAGCCTTCAGTTGCGGAATTAAGACGAAATTCGGATTTTTGCTTATAAACACCAATTCCTTCAGTCAAAACAAGTTCAAATTAATTTGTCCTTCATATATATCAATTCTAAGTAGGTTCCATGCATAACCCTCTTTAAATGACCTTGTTTGAGAAAGAAAAACAGGAATAGCCTTACTTTTGCGAGTTAAAGCCAAATTGGTATTTTCGCTATAAAATGAATTCCTTCAGTCAAAACAAGTTCAAACTAATTTGTCCTTCATATATATCCATTCTAAGAAGGTTCCATGCATAAACCTCTTTAAATGACCTTGTTTGAGAAAGAAAAACAGGAATAGCCTTCAGTTGCGGAATTAAGACGAAATTCGGATTTTTGCTTATAAACACCAATTCCTTCAGTCAAAACAAGTTCAAATTAATTTGTCCTTCATATATATCAATTCTAAGTAGGTTCCATGCATAACCCTCTTTAAATGACCTTGTTTGAGAAAGAAAAACAGGAATAGCCTTACTTTTGCGAGTTAAAGCCAAATTGGTATTTTCGCTATAAAATGAATTCCTTCAGTCAAAACAAGTTCAAACTAATTTGTCCTTCATATATATCCATTCTAAGAAGGTTCCATGCATAAACCTCTTTAAATGACCTTGTTTGAGAAAGAAAAACAGGAATAGCCTTCTTTTGCGGAATTAAGACGAAATTCGGATTTTTGCTTATAAACACCAATTCCTTCAGTCAAAACAAGTTCAAACTAATTTGTCCTTCATATATATCCATTCTAAGAAGGTTCCATGCATAAACCTCTTTAAATGACTTTGTTTGAGAAAGAAAAACAGGAATAGCCTTAATATTGTGAGTTAAAGCCAAATTGGTATTTTTGCTATAAAATGAATTCCTTCAGTCAAAACAAGTTCAAACTAATTTGTCCTCCATATATATCCATTCTAAGAAGGTTCCATGCATAAACCTCTTTAAATGACCTTGTTTGAGAAAGAAAAACAGGAATAGCCTTACTCTTGCGAGTTAAAGCCAAATTGGTATTTTTGCTATGAAATGAATTCCTTCAGTCAAAACAAGTTCAAACTAATTTGTCCTTCATATATATCCATTCTAAGAAGGTTCCATGCATAAACCTCTTTAAATGACCTTGTATGAGAAAGAAAAACAGGAATAGCCTTCTTTTGCGGAATTAAGACGAAATTCGGATTTTTGCTTATAAACACCAATTCCTTCAGTCAAAACAAGTTCAAACTCCTATGTCCTTCATATATATCCATTCTAAGAAAGTTCCATGCATAAACCTCTTTAAATGACCTTGTTTGAGAAAGAAAAACAGGAATAGCCTTACTTTTGCGAGTTAAAGCCAAATTGGTATTTTTGCTATAAAATGAATTCCTTCAGTCAAAACAAGTTCAAACTAATTTGTCCTTCATATATATCCATTCTAAGAAGGTTCCATGCATAAACCTCTTTAAATGACCTTGTATGAGAAAGAAAAACAGGAATAGCCTTCTTTTGCGGAATTAAGACGAAATTCGGATTTTTGCTTAAAAACACCAATTCCTTCAGTCAAAACAAGTTCAAACTCCTATATCCTTCATATATATCCATTCTAAGAAGGTTCCATGCATAAACCTCTTTAAATGACCTTGTTTGAGAAAGAAAAACAGTAATAGCCTTACTTTTGCCAGTTAAAGCCAAATTGGTATTTTTGCTATAAAATGAATTCCTTCAGTCAAAACAACTTTAAACTAATTTGTCCTTCATATATATCCATTCTAAGAAGGTTCCATGCATAAACCTCTTTAAATGACCTTGTTTGAGAAAGAAAAACAGGAATAGCCTTACTTTTGCAAGTTAAAGCCAAATTGGTATTTTTGCTATAAAATGAATTCCTTCAGTCAAAACAAGTTCAAACTAATTTGTCCTTCATATATATCCATTCTAAGAAGGTTCCATGCATAAACCTCTTTAAATGACCTTGTTTGAGAAAGAAAAACAGGAATAGCCTTACTTTTGCGAGTTAAAGCCAAATTGGTATTTTTGCTATAAAATGAATTCCTTCAGTCAAAACAAGTTCAAATTAATTTGTCCTTCATATATATCAATTCTAAGTAGGTTCCATGCATAACCCTCTTTAAATGACCTTGTTTGAGAAAGAAAAACAGGAATAGCCTTACTTTTGCGAGTTAAAGCCAAATTGGTATTTTTGCTATAAAATGAATTCCTTCAGTCAAAACAAGTTCAAACTAATTTGTCCTTCATATATATCCATTCTAAGAAGGTTCCATGCATAAACCTCTTTAAATGACCTTGTTTGAGAAAGAAAAACAGGAATAGCCTTACTTTTGCGAGTTAAAGCAAAATTGGTATTTTTGCTATAAAAAGAATTCCTTCAGTCAAAACAAGTTCAAACTAATTTGTCCTTCATATATATCAATTCTAAATAGGTTCCATGCATAAAACTCTTTAAATGACCTTGTATGAGAAAGAAAAACAGGAATAGCCTTCTTTTGCGGTATTAAGACGAAATTCGGATTTTTGCTTATAAACACCAATTCCTTCAGTCAAAACAAGTTCAAACTCCTATGTCCTTCATATATATCCATTCTAAGAAGGTTCCATGCATAAACCTCTTTAAATGACCTTGTTTGAGAAAGAAAAACAGGAATAGCCTTACTTTTGCGAGTTAAAGCAAAATTGGTATTTTTGCTATAAAAAGAATTCCTTCAGTCAAAACAAGTTCAAACTAATTTGTCCTTCATATATATCAATTCTAAATAGGTTCCATGCATAAAACTCTTTAAATGACCTTGTATGAGAAAGAAAAACAGGAATAGCCTTCTTTTGCGAGTTAAAGCCAAATTGGTATTTTTGCTATGAAATGAATTCCTTCAGTCAAAACAAGTTCAAAATAATTTGTCCTTCATATATATCAATTCTAAATAGGTTCCATGCATAAAACTCTTTAAATGACCTTGTTTGAGAAAGAAAAACAGGAATAGCCTTACTTTTGCGAGTTAAAGCCAAATTGGTATTTTTGCTATGAAATGAATTCCTTCAGTCAAAACAAGTTCAAACTAATTTGTCCTTCATATATATCCATTCTAAGAAGGTTCCATGCATAAACCTCTTTAAATGACCTTGTATGAGAAAGAAAAACAGGAATAGCCTTCTTTTGCGGAATTAAGACGAAATTCGGATTTTTGCTTATAAACACCAATTCCTTCAGTCAAAACAAGTTCAAACTCCTATGTCCTTCATATATATCCATTCTAAGAAAGTTCCATGCATAAACCTCTTTAAATGACCTTGTTTGAGAAAGAAAAACAGTAATAGCCTTACTTTTGCGAGTTAAAGCCAAATTGGTATTTTTGCTATAAAATGAATTCCTTCAGTCAAAACAACTTTAAACTAATTTGTCCTTCATATATATCCATTCTAAGAAGGTTCCATGCATAAACCTCTTTAAATGACCTTGTTTGAGAAAGAAAAACAGGAATAGCCTTACTTTTGCGAGTTAAAGCCAAATTGGTATTTTTGCTATAAAATGAATTCCTTCAGTCAAAACAAGTTCAAACTAATTTGTCCTTCATATATATCCATTCTAAGAAGGTTCCATGCATAAACCTCTTTAAATGACCTTGTTTGAGTAAGAAAAACAGGAATAGCCTTACTTTTGCGAGTTAAAGCCAAATTGGTATTTTTGCTATAAAATGAATTCCTTCAGTCAAAACAAGTTCAAACTAATTTGTCCTTCATATATATCCATTCTAAGAAGGTTCCATGCATAAACCTCTTTAAATGACCTTGTTTGAGAAAGAAAAACAGGAATAGCCTTCAGTTGCGGAATTAAGACGAAATTCGGATTTTTGCTTATAAACACCAATTCCTTCAGTCAAAACAAGTTCAAATTAATTTGTCCTTCATATATATCAATTCTAAGTAGGTTCCATGCATAACCCTCTTTAAATGACCTTGTTTGAGAAAGAAAAACAGGAATAGCCTTACTTTTGCGAGTTAAAGCCAAATTGGTATTTTCGCTATAAAATGAATTCCTTCAGTCAAAACAAGTTCAAACTAATTTGTCCTTCATATATATCCATTCTAAGAAGGTTCCATGCATAAACCTCTTTAAATGACCTTGTTTGAGAAAGAAAAACAGGAATAGCCTTCAGTTGCGGAATTAAGACGAAATTCGGATTTTTGCTTATAAACACCAATTCCTTCAGTCAAAACAAGTTCAAATTAATTTGTCCTTCATATATATCAATTCTAAGTAGGTTCCATGCATAACCCTCTTTAAATGACCTTGTTTGAGAAAGAAAAACAGGAATAGCCTTACTTTTGCGAGTTAAAGCCAAATTGGTATTTTCGCTATAAAATGAATTCCTTCAGTCAAAACAAGTTCAAACTAATTTGTCCTTCATATATATCCATTCTAAGAAGGTTCCATGCATAAACCTCTTTAAATGACCTTGTTTGAGAAAGAAAAACAGGAATAGCCTTCTTTTGCGGAATTAAGACGAAATTCGGATTTTTGCTTATAAACACCAATTCCTTCAGTCAAAACAAGTTCAAACTAATTTGTCCTTCATATATATCCATTCTAAGAAGGTTCCATGCATAAACCTCTTTAAATGACTTTGTTTGAGAAAGAAAAACAGGAATAGCCTTAATATTGTGAGTTAAAGCCAAATTGGTATTTTTGCTATAAAATGAATTCCTTCAGTCAAAACAAGTTCAAACTAATTTGTCCTCCATATATATCCATTCTAAGAAGGTTCCATGCATAAACCTCTTTAAATGACCTTGTTTGAGAAAGAAAAACAGGAATAGCCTTACTCTTGCGAGTTAAAGCCAAATTGGTATTTTTGCTATGAAATGAATTCCTTCAGTCAAAACAAGTTCAAACTAATTTGTCCTTCATATATATCCATTCTAAGAAGGTTCCATGCATAAACCTCTTTAAATGACCTTGTATGAGAAAGAAAAACAGGAATAGCCTTCTTTTGCGGAATTAAGACGAAATTCGGATTTTTGCTTATAAACACCAATTCCTTCAGTCAAAACAAGTTCAAACTCCTATGTCCTTCATATATATCCATTCTAAGAAAGTTCCATGCATAAACCTCTTTAAATGACCTTGTTTGAGAAAGAAAAACAGGAATAGCCTTACTTTTGCGAGTTAAAGCCAAATTGGTATTTTTGCTATAAAATGAATTCCTTCAGTCAAAACAAGTTCAAACTAATTTGTCCTTCATATATATCCATTCTAAGAAGGTTCCATGCATAAACCTCTTTAAATGACCTTGTATGAGAAAGAAAAACAGGAATAGCCTTCTTTTGCGGAATTAAGACGAAATTCGGATTTTTGCTTAAAAACACCAATTCCTTCAGTCAAAACAAGTTCAAACTCCTATATCCTTCATATATATCCATTCTAAGAAGGTTCCATGCATAAACCTCTTTAAATGACCTTGTTTGAGAAAGAAAAACAGTAATAGCCTTACTTTTGCCAGTTAAAGCCAAATTGGTATTTTTGCTATAAAATGAATTCCTTCAGTCAAAACAACTTTAAACTAATTTGTCCTTCATATATATCCATTCTAAGAAGGTTCCATGCATAAACCTCTTTAAATGACCTTGTTTGAGAAAGAAAAACAGGAATAGCCTTACTTTTGCAAGTTAAAGCCAAATTGGTATTTTTGCTATAAAATGAATTCCTTCAGTCAAAACAAGTTCAAACTAATTTGTCCTTCATATATATCCATTCTAAGAAGGTTCCATGCATAAACCTCTTTAAATGACCTTGTTTGAGAAAGAAAAACAGGAATAGCCTTACTTTTGCGAGTTAAAGCCAAATTGGTATTTTTGCTATAAAATGAATTCCTTCAGTCAAAACAAGTTCAAATTAATTTGTCCTTCATATATATCAATTCTAAGTAGGTTCCATGCATAACCCTCTTTAAATGACCTTGTTTGAGAAAGAAAAACAGGAATAGCCTTACTTTTGCGAGTTAAAGCCAAATTGGTATTTTTGCTATAAAATGAATTCCTTCAGTCAAAACAAGTTCAAACTAATTTGTCCTTCATATATATCCATTCTAAGAAGGTTCCATGCATAAACCTCTTTAAATGACCTTGTTTGAGAAAGAAAAACAGGAATAGCCTTACTTTTGCGAGTTAAAGCAAAATTGGTATTTTTGCTATAAAAAGAATTCCTTCAGTCAAAACAAGTTCAAACTAATTTGTCCTTCATATATATCAATTCTAAATAGGTTCCATGCATAAAACTCTTTAAATGACCTTGTATGAGAAAGAAAAACAGGAATAGCCTTCTTTTGCGGTATTAAGACGAAATTCGGATTTTTGCTTATAAACACCAATTCCTTCAGTCAAAACAAGTTCAAACTCCTATGTCCTTCATATATATCCATTCTAAGAAGGTTCCATGCATAAACCTCTTTAAATGACCTTGTTTGAGAAAGAAAAACAGGAATAGCCTTACTTTTGCGAGTTAAAGCAAAATTGGTATTTTTGCTATAAAAAGAATTCCTTCAGTCAAAACAAGTTCAAACTAATTTGTCCTTCATATATATCAATTCTAAATAGGTTCCATGCATAAAACTCTTTAAATGACCTTGTATGAGAAAGAAAAACAGGAATAGCCTTCTTTTGCGAGTTAAAGCCAAATTGGTATTTTTGCTATGAAATGAATTCCTTCAGTCAAAACAAGTTCAAAATAATTTGTCCTTCATATATATCAATTCTAAATAGGTTCCATGCATAAAACTCTTTAAATGACCTTGTTTGAGAAAGAAAAACAGGAATAGCCTTACTTTTGCGAGTTAAAGCCAAATTGGTATTTTTGCTATGAAATGAATTCCTTCAGTCAAAACAAGTTCAAACTAATTTGTCCTTCATATATATCCATTCTAAGAAGGTTCCATGCATAAACCTCTTTAAATGACCTTGTATGAGAAAGAAAAACAGGAATAGCCTTCTTTTGCGGAATTAAGACGAAATTCGGATTTTTGCTTATAAACACCAATTCCTTCAGTCAAAACAAGTTCAAACTCCTATGTCCTTCATATATATCCATTCTAAGAAAGTTCCATGCATAAAACTCTTTAAATGACCTTGTTTGAGAAAGAAAAACAGTAATAGCCTTACTTTTGCGAGTTAAAGCCAAATTGGTATTTTTGCTATAAAATGAATTCCTTCAGTCAAAACAACTTTAAACTAATTTGTCCTTCATATATATCCATTCTAAGAAGGTTCCATGCATAAACCTCTTTAAATGACCTTGTTTGAGAAAGAAAAACAGGAATAGCCTTACTTTTGCGAGTTAAAGCCAAATTGGTATTTTTGCTATAAAATGAATTCCTTCAGTCAAAACAAGTTCAAACTAATTTGTCCTTCATATATATCCATTCTAAGAAGGTTCCATGCATAAACCTCTTTAAATGACCTTGTTTGAGTAAGAAAAACAGGAATAGCCTTACTTTTGCGAGTTAAAGCCAAATTGGTATTTTTGCTATAAAATGAATTCCTTCAGTCAAAACAAGTTCAAACTAATTTGTCCTTCATATATATCCATTCTAAGAAGGTTCCATGCATAAACCTCTTTAAATGACCTTGTTTGAGAAAGAAAAACAGGAATAGCCTTCAGTTGCGGAATTAAGACGAAATTCGGATTTTTGCTTATAAACACCAATTCCTTCAGTCAAAACAAGTTCAAATTAATTTGTCCTTCATATATATCAATTCTAAGTAGGTTCCATGCATAACCCTCTTTAAATGACCTTGTTTGAGAAAGAAAAACAGGAATAGCCTTACTTTTGCGAGTTAAAGCCAAATTGGTATTTTCGCTATAAAATGAATTCCTTCAGTCAAAACAAGTTCAAACTAATTTGTCCTTCATATATATCCATTCTAAGAAGGTTCCATGCATAAACCTCTTTAAATGACCTTGTTTGAGAAAGAAAAACAGGAATAGCCTTCAGTTGCGGAATTAAGACGAAATTCGGATTTTTGCTTATAAACACCAATTCCTTCAGTCAAAACAAGTTCAAATTAATTTGTCCTTCATATATATCAATTCTAAGTAGGTTCCATGCATAACCCTCTTTAAATGACCTTGTTTGAGAAAGAAAAACAGGAATAGCCTTACTTTTGCGAGTTAAAGCCAAATTGGTATTTTCGCTATAAAATGAATTCCTTCAGTCAAAACAAGTTCAAACTAATTTGTCCTTCATATATATCCATTCTAAGAAGGTTCCATGCATAAACCTCTTTAAATGACCTTGTTTGAGAAAGAAAAACAGGAATAGCCTTCTTTTGCGGAATTAAGACGAAATTCGGATTTTTGCTTATAAACACCAATTCCTTCAGTCAAAACAAGTTCAAACTAATTTGTCCTTCATATATATCCATTCTAAGAAGGTTCCATGCATAAACCTCTTTAAATGACTTTGTTTGAGAAAGAAAAACAGGAATAGCCTTAATATTGTGAGTTAAAGCCAAATTGGTATTTTTGCTATAAAATGAATTCCTTCAGTCAAAACAAGTTCAAACTAATTTGTCCTCCATATATATCCATTCTAAGAAGGTTCCATGCATAAACCTCTTTAAATGACCTTGTTTGAGAAAGAAAAACAGGAATAGCCTTACTCTTGCGAGTTAAAGCCAAATTGGTATTTTTGCTATGAAATGAATTCCTTCAGTCAAAACAAGTTCAAACTAATTTGTCCTTCATATATATCCATTCTAAGAAGGTTCCATGCATAAACCTCTTTAAATGACCTTGTATGAGAAAGAAAAACAGGAATAGCCTTCTTTTGCGGAATTAAGACGAAATTCGGATTTTTGCTTATAAACACCAATTCCTTCAGTCAAAACAAGTTCAAACTCCTATGTCCTTCATATATATCCATTCTAAGAAAGTTCCATGCATAAACCTCTTTAAATGACCTTGTTTGAGAAAGAAAAACAGGAATAGCCTTACTTTTGCGAGTTAAAGCCAAATTGGTATTTTTGCTATAAAATGAATTCCTTCAGTCAAAACAAGTTCAAACTAATTTGTCCTTCATATATATCCATTCTAAGAAGGTTCCATGCATAAACCTCTTTAAATGACCTTGTATGAGAAAGAAAAACAGGAATAGCCTTCTTTTGCGGAATTAAGACGAAATTCGGATTTTTGCTTAAAAACACCAATTCCTTCAGTCAAAACAAGTTCAAACTCCTATATCCTTCATATATATCCATTCTAAGAAGGTTCCATGCATAAACCTCTTTAAATGACCTTGTTTGAGAAAGAAAAACAGTAATAGCCTTACTTTTGCCAGTTAAAGCCAAATTGGTATTTTTGCTATAAAATGAATTCCTTCAGTCAAAACAACTTTAAACTAATTTGTCCTTCATATATATCCATTCTAAGAAGGTTCCATGCATAAACCTCTTTAAATGACCTTGTTTGAGAAAGAAAAACAGGAATAGCCTTACTTTTGCAAGTTAAAGCCAAATTGGTATTTTTGCTATAAAATGAATTCCTTCAGTCAAAACAAGTTCAAACTAATTTGTCCTTCATATATATCCATTCTAAGAAGGTTCCATGCATAAACCTCTTTAAATGACCTTGTTTGAGAAAGAAAAACAGGAATAGCCTTACTTTTGCGAGTTAAAGCCAAATTGGTATTTTTGCTATAAAATGAATTCCTTCAGTCAAAACAAGTTCAAATTAATTTGTCCTTCATATATATCAATTCTAAGTAGGTTCCATGCATAACCCTCTTTAAATGACCTTGTTTGAGAAAGAAAAACAGGAATAGCCTTACTTTTGCGAGTTAAAGCCAAATTGGTATTTTTGCTATAAAATGAATTCCTTCAGTCAAAACAAGTTCAAACTAATTTGTCCTTCATATATATCCATTCTAAGAAGGTTCCATGCATAAACCTCTTTAAATGACCTTGTTTGAGAAAGAAAAACAGGAATAGCCTTCTTTTGCGGAATTAAGACGAAATTCGGATTTTTGCTTATAAACACCAATTCCTTCAGTCAAAACAAGTTCAAACTAATTTGTCCTTCATATATATCCATTCTAAGAAGGTTCCATGCATAAACCTCTTTAAATGACCTTGTTTGAGAAAGAAAAACAGGAATAGCCTTCTTTTGCGGAATTAAGACGAAATTCGGATTTTTGCTTATAAACACCAATTCCTTCAGTCAAAACAAGTTCAAACTAATTTGTCCTTCATATATATCCATTCTAAGAAGGTTCCATGCATAAACCTCTTTAAATGACTTTGTTTGAGAAAGAAAAACAGGAATAGCCTTAATATTGCGAGTTAAAGCCAAATTGGTATTTTTGCTATAAAATGAATTCCTTCAGTCAAAACAAGTTCAAACTAATTTGTCCTCCATATATATCCATTCTAAGAAGGTTCCATGCATAAACCTCTTTAAATGACCTTGTTTGAGAAAGAAAAACAGGAATAGCCTTACTTTTGCGAGTTAAAGCCAAATTGGTATTTTTGCTATAAAATGAATTCCTTCAGTCAAAACAAGTTCAAATTAATTTGTCCTTCATATATATCAATTCTAAGTAGGTTCCATGCATAACCCTCTTTAAATGACCTTGTTTGAGAAAGAAAAACAGGAATAGCCTTACTTTTGCCAGTTAAAGCCAAATTGGTATTTTTGCTATAAAATGAATTCCTTCAGTCAAAACAAGTTCAAACTAATTTGTCCTTCATATATATCCATTCTAAGAAGGTTCCATGCATAAACCTCTTTAAATGACCTTGTTTGAGAAAGAAAAACAGGAATAGCCTTCTTTTGCGGAATTAAGACGAAATTCGGATTTTTGCTTATAAACACCAATTCCTTCAGTCAAAACAAGTTCAAACTAATTTGTCCTTCATATATATCCATTCTAAGAAGGTTCCATGCATAAACCTCTTTAAATGACTTTGTTTGAGAAGGAAAAACAGGAATAGCCTTAATATTGCGAGTTAAAGCCAAATTGGTATTTTTGCTATAAAATGAATTCCTTCAGTCAAAACAAGTTCAAACTAATTTGTCCTCCATATATATCCATTCTAAGAAGGTTCCATGCATAAACCTCTTTAAATGACCTTGTTTGAGAAAGAAAAACAGGAATAGCCTTACTCTTGCGAGTTAAAGCCAAATTGGTATTTTTGCTATAAAAAGAATTCCTTCAGTCAAAACAAGTTCAAACTAATTTGTCCTTCATATATATCAATTCTAAGAAGGTTCCATGCATAAACCTCTTTAAATGACCTTGTTTGAGAAAGAAAAACAGGAATAGCCTTACTTTTGCGAGTTAAAGCAAAATTGGTATTTTTGCTATAAAAAGAATTCCTTCAGTCAAAACAAGTTCAAACTAATTTGTCCTTCATATATATCAATTCTAAATAGGTTCCATGCATAAAACTCTTTAAATGACCTTGTATGAGAAAGAAAAACAGGAATAGCCTTCTTTTGCGGAATTAAGACGAAATTCGGATTTTTGCTTATAAACACCAATTCCTTCAGTCAAAACAAGTTCAAACTAATTTGTCCTTCATATATATCCATTCTAAGTAGGTTCCATGCATAAACCTCTTTAAATGACTTTGTTTGAGAAAGAAAAACAGGAATAGCCTTAATATTGCGAGTTAAAGCCAAATTGGTATTTTTGCTATAAAATGAATTCCTTCAGTCAAAACAAGTTCAAACTAATTTGTCCTCCATATATATCCATTCTAAGAAGGTTCCATGCATAAACCTCTTTAAATGACCTTGTTTGAGAAAGAAAAACAGGAATAGCCTTACTTTTGCGAGTTAAAGCCAAATTGGTATTTTTGCTATAAAATGAATTCCTTCAGTCAAAACAAGTTCAAATTAATTTGTCCTTCATATATATCAATTCTAAGTAGGTTCCATGCATAACCCTCTTTAAATGACCTTGTTTGAGAAAGAAAAACAGGAATAGCCTTACTTTTGCCAGTTAAAGCCAAATTGGTATTTTTGCTATAAAATGAATTCCTTCAGTCAAAACAAGTTCAAACTAATTTGTCCTCCATATATATCCATTCTAAGAAGGTTCCATGCATAAACCTCTTTAAATGACCTTGTTTGAGAAAGAAAAACAGGAATAGCCTTACTCTTGCGAGTTAAAGCCAAATTGGTATTTTTGCTATAAAAAGAATTCCTTCAGTCAAAACAAGTTCAAACTAATTTGTCCTTCATATATATCAATTCTAAGAAGGTTCCATGCATAAACCTCTTTAAATGACCTTGTTTGAGAAAGAAAAACAGGAATAGCCTTACTTTTGCGAGTTAAAGCAAAATTGGTATTTTTGCTATAAAAAGAATTCCTTCAGTCAAAACAAGTTCAAACTAATTTGTCCTTCATATATATCAATTCTAAATAGGTTCCATGCATAAAACTCTTTAAATGACCTTGTATGAGAAAGAAAAACAGGAATAGCCTTCTTTTGCGGAATTAAGACGAAATTCGGATTTTTGCTTATAAACACCAATTCCTTCAGTCAAAACAAGTTCAAACTAATTTGTCCTTCATATATATCCATTCTAAGTAGGTTCCATGCATAAACCTCTTTAAATGACTTTGTTTGAGAAAGAAAAACAGGAATAGCCTTAATATTGCGAGTTAAAGCCAAATTGGTATTTTTGCTATAAAATGAATTCCTTCAGTCAAAACAAGTTCAAACTAATTTGTCCTCCATATATATCCATTCTAAGAAGGTTCCATGCATAAACCTCTTTAAATGACCTTGTTTGAGAAAGAAAAACAGGAATAGCCTTACTTTTGCGAGTTAAAGCCAAATTGGTATTTTTGCTATAAAATGAATTCCTTCAGTCAAAACAAGTTCAAATTAATTTGTCCTTCATATATATCAATTCTAAGTAGGTTCCATGCATAACCCTCTTTAAATGACCTTGTTTGAGAAAGAAAAACAGGAATAGCCTTACTTTTGCCAGTTAAAGCCAAATTGGTATTTTTGCTATAAAATGAATTCCTTCAGTCAAAACAAGTTCAAACTAATTTGTCCTTCATATATATCCATTCTAAGAAGGTTCCATGCATAAACCTCTTTAAATGACCTTGTTTGAGAAAGAAAAACAGGAATAGCCTTCTTTTGCGGAATTAAGACGAAATTCTGATTTTTGCTTATAAACACCAATTCCTTCAGTCAAAACAAGTTCAAACTAATTTGTCCTTCATATATATCCATTCTAAGAAGGTTCCATGCATAAACCTCTTTAAATGACTTTGTTTGAGAAAGAAAAACAGGAATAGCCTTAATATTGCGAGTTAAAGCCAAATTGGTATTTTTGCTATAAAATGAATTCCTTCAGTCAAAACAAGTTCAAACTAATTTGTCCTCCATATATATCCATTCTAAGAAGGTTCCATGCATAAACCTCTTTAAATGACCTTGTTTGAGAAAGAAAAACAGGAATAGCCTTACTTTTGCGAGTTAAAGCCAAATTGGTATTTTTGCTATAAAAAGAATTCCTTCAGTCAAAACAAGTTCAAACTAATTTGTCCTTCATATATATATATTCTAAGAAGGTTCCATGCATAAACCTCTTTAAATGACCTTGTTTGAGAAAGAAAAACAGGAATAGCCTTACTTTTGCGAGTTAAAGCAAAATTGGTATTTTTGCTATAAAAAGAATTCCTTCAGTCAAAACAAGTTCAAACTAATTTGTCCTTCATATATATCAATTCTAAATAGGTTCCATGCATAAAACTCTTTAAATGACCTTGTATGAGAAAGAAAAACAGGAATAGCCTTCTTTTGCGGTATTAAGACGAAATTCGGATTTTTGCTTATAAACACCAATTCCTTCAGTCAAAACGAGTTCAAACTCCTATGTCCTTCATATATATCCATTCTAAGAAGGTTCCATGCATAAACCTCTTTAAATGACCTTGTTTGAGAAAGAAAAACAGCAATAGCCTTACTTTTGCGAGTTAAAGCCAAATTGGTATTTTTGCTATAAAATGAATTCCTTCAGTCAAAACAAGTTCAAACTAATTTGTCCTTCATATATATCCATTCTAAGAAGGTTCCATGCATAAACCTCTTTAAATAACCTTGTTTGAGAAAGAAAAACAGGAATAGCCTTACTTTTGCCAGTTAAAGCCAAATTGGTATTTTTGCTATAAAATGAATTCCTTCAGTCAAAACAAGTTCAAACTAATTTGTCCTTCATATATATCCATTCTAAGAAGGTTCCATGCATAAACCTCTTTAAATGACCTTGTATGAGAAAGAAAAACAGGAATAGCCTTCTTTTGCGGAATTAAGACGAAATTCGGATTTTTGCTTATAAACACCAATTCCTTCAGTCAAAACAAGTTCAAACTCCTATGTCCTTCATATATATCCATTCTAAGAAGGTTCCATGCATAAACCTCTTTAAATGACCTTGTTTGAGAAAGAAAAACAGTAATAGCCTTACTTTTGCGAGTTAAAGCCAAATTGGTATTTTTGCTATAAAATGAATTCCTTCAGTCAAAACAACTTTAAACTAATTTGTCCTTCATATATATCCATTCTAAGAAGGTTCCATGCATAAACCTCTTTAAATGACCTTGTTTGAGAAAGAAAAACAGGAATAGCCTTACTTTTGCGAGTTAAAGCCAAATTGGTATTTTTGCTATAAAATGAATTCCTTCAGTCAAAACAAGTTCAAACTAATTTGTCCTTCATATATATCCATTCTAAGAAGGTTCCATGCATAAACCTCTTTAAATGACCTTGTTTGAGAAAGAAAAACAGGAATAGCCTTACTTTTGCGAGTTAAAGCCAAATTGGTATTTTTGCTATAAAATGAATTCCTTCAGTCAAAACAAGTTCAAACTAATTTGTCCTTCATATATATCCATTCTAAGAAGGTTCCATGCATAAACCTCTTTAAATGACCTTGTTTGAGAAAGAAAAACAGGAATAGCCTTACTTTTGCGAGTTAAAGCCAAATTGGTATTTTTGCTATAAAATGAATTCCTTCAGTCAAAACAAGTTCAAACTAATTTGTCCTTCATATATATCCATTCTAAGAAGGTTCCATGCATAAACCTCTTTAAATGACCTTGTTTGAGAAAGAAAAACAGGAATAGCCTTCTTTTGCGGAATTAAGACGAAATTCGGATTTTTGCTTATAAACACCAATTCCTTCAGTCAAAACAAGTTCAAACTCCTATGTCCTTCATATATATCCATTCTAAGAAGGTTCCATGCATAAACCTCTTTAAATGACCTTGTTTGAGAAAGAAAAACAGGAATAGCCTTCTTTTGCGGAATTAAGACGAAATTCGGATTTTTGCTTATAAACACCAATTCCTTCAGTCAAAACAAGTTCAAACTAATTTGTCCTTCATATATATCCATTCTAAGAAGGTTCCATGCATAAACCTCTTTAAATGACTTTGTTTGAGAAAGAAAAACAGGAATAGCCTTAATATTGTGAGTTAAAGCCAAATTGGTATTTTTGCTATAAAATGAATTCCTTCAGTCAAAACAAGTTCAAACTAATTTGTCCTCCATATATATCCATTCTAAGAAGGTTCCATGCATAAACCTCTTTAAATGACCTTGTTTGAGAAAGAAAAACAGGAATAGCCTTACTCTTGCGAGTTAAAGCCAAATTGGTATTTTTGCTATAAAAAGAATTCCTTCAGTCAAAACAAGTTCAAACTAATTTGTCCTTCATATATATCAATTCTAAGAAGGTTCCATGCATAAACCTCTTTAAATGACCTTGTTTGAGAAAGAAAAACAGGAATAGCCTTACTTTTGCGAGTTAAAGCCAAATTGGTATTTTTGCTATAAAATGAATTCCTTCAGTCAAAACAACTTTAAACTAATTTGTCCTTCATATATATCCATTCTAAGAAGGTTCCATGCATAAACCTCTTTAAATGACCTTGTTTGAGAAAGAAAAACAGGAATAGCCTTACTTTTGCGAGTTAAAGCCAAATTGGTATTTTTGCTATAAAATGAATTCCTTCAGTCAAAACAAGTTCAAACTAATTTGTCCTTCATATATATCCATTCTAAGAAGGTTCCATGCATAAACCTCTTTAAATGACCTTGTTTGAGAAAGAAAAACAGGAATAGCCTTACTTTTGCCAGTTAAAGCCAAATTGGTATTTTTGCTATAAAATGAATTCCTTCAGTCAAAACAAGTTCAAACTAATTTGTCCTTCATATATATCCATTCTAAGAAGGTTCCATGCATAAACCTCTTTAAATGACCTTGTATGAGAAAGAAAAACAGGAATAGCCTTCTTTTGCGGAATTAAGACGAAATTCGGATTTTTGCTTATAAACACCAATTCCTTCAGTCAAAACAAGTTCAAACTCCTATGTCCTTCATATATATCCATTCTAAGAAGGTTCCATGCATAAACCTCTTTAAATGACCTTGTTTGAGAAAGAAAAACAGTAATAGCCTTACTTTTGCGAGTTAAAGCCAAATTGGTATTTTTGCTATAAAATGAATTCCTTCAGTCAAAACAACTTTAAACTAATTTGTCCTTCATATATATCCATTCTAAGAAGGTTCCATGCATAAACCTCTTTAAATGACCTTGTTTGAGAAAGAAAAACAGGAATAGCCTTACTTTTGCGAGTTAAAGCCAAATTGGTATTTTTGCTATAAAATGAATTCCTTCAGTCAAAACAAGTTCAAACTAATTTGTCCTTCATATATATCCATTCTAAGAAGGTTCCATGCATAAACCTCTTTAAATGACCTTGTATGAGAAAGAAAAACAGGAATAGCCTTCTTTTGCGGAATTAAGACGAAATTCGGATTTTTGCTTATAAACACCAATTCCTTCAGTCAAAACAAGTTCAAACTCCTATGTCCTTCATATATATCCATTCTAAGAAGGTTCCATGCATAAACCTCTTTAAATGACCTTGTTTGAGAAAGAAAAACAGTAATAGCCTTACTTTTGCGAGTTAAAGCCAAATTGGTATTTTTGCTATAAAATGAATTCCTTCAGTCAAAACAACTTTAAACTAATTTGTCCTTCATATATATCCATTCTAAGAAGGTTCCATGCATAAACCTCTTTAAATGACCTTGTTTGAGAAAGAAAAACAGGAATAGCCTTACTTTTGCGAGTTAAAGCCAAATTGGTATTTTTGCTATAAAATGAATTCCTTCAGTCAAAACAAGTTCAAACTAATTTGTCCTTCATATATATCCATTCTAAGAAGGTTCCATGCATAAACCTCTTTAAATGACCTTGTTTGAGAAAGAAAAACAGGAATAGCCTTACTTTTGCGAGTTAAAGCCAAATTGGTATTTTTGCTATAAAATGAATTCCTTCAGTCAAAACAAGTTCAAACTAATTTGTCCTTCATATATATCCATTCTAAGAAGGTTCCATGCATAAACCTCTTTAAATGACCTTGTTTGAGAAAGAAAAACAGGAATAGCCTTACTTTTGCGAGTTAAAGCCAAATTGGTATTTTTGCTATAAAATGAATTCCTTCAGTCAAAACAAGTTCAAACTAATTTGTCCTTCATATATATCCATTCTAAGAAGGTTCCATGCATAAACCTCTTTAAATGACCTTGTTTGAGAAAGAAAAACAGGAATAGCCTTACTTTTGCGAGTTAAAGCCAAATTGGTATTTTTGCTATAAAATGAATTCCTTCAGTCAAAACAAGTTCAAATTAATTTGTCCTTCATATATATCAATTCTAAGTAGGTTCCATGCATAACCCTCTTTAAATGACCTTGTTTGAGAAAGAAAAACAGGAATAGCCTTACTTTTGCGAGTTAAAGCCAAATTGGTATTTTTGCTATAAAATGAATTCCTTCAGTCAAAACATTTTCAAACTAATTTGTCCTTCATATATATCCATTCTAAGAAGGTTCCATGCATAAACCTCTTTAAATGACCTTGTTTGAGAAAGAAAAACAGCAATAGCCTTACTTTTGCGAGTTAAAGCCAAATTGGTATTTTTGCTATAAAATGAATTCCTTCAGTCAAAACAAGTTCAAACTAATGTGTCCTTCATATATATCCATTCTAAGAAGGTTCCATGCATAAACCTCTTTAAATGACCTTGTTTGAGAAAGAAAAACAGGAATAGCCTTACTTTTGCCAGTTAAAGCCAAATTGGTATTTTTGCTATAAAATGAATTCCTTCAGTCAAAACAAGTTCAAACTAATTTGTCCTTCATATATATCCATTCTAAGAAGGTTCCATGCATAAACCTCTTTAAATGACCTTGTATGAGAAAGAAAAACAGGAATAGCCTTCTTTTGCGGAATTAAGACGAAATTCGGATTTTTGCTTATAAACACCAATTCCTTCAGTCAAAACAAGTTCAAACTCCTATGTCCTTCATATATATCCATTCTAAGAAGGTTCCATGCATAAACCTCTTTAAATGACCTTGTTTGAGAAAGAAAAACAGTAATAGCCTTACTTTTGCGAGTTAAAGCCAAATTGGTATTTTTGCTATAAAATGAATTCCTTCAGTCAAAACAACTTTAAACTAATTTGTCCTTCATATATATCCATTCTAAGAAGGTTCCATGCATAAACCTCTTTAAATGACCTTGTTTGAGAAAGAAAAACAGGAATAGCCTTACTTTTGCGAGTTAAAGCCAAATTGGTATTTTTGCTATAAAATGAATTCCTTCAGTCAAAACAACTTTAAACTAATTTGTCCTTCATATATATCCATTCTAAGAAGGTTCCATGCATAAACCTCTTTAAATGACCTTGTTTGAGAAAGAAAAACAGGAATAGCCTTACTTTTGCGAGTTAAAGCCAAATTGGTATTTTTGCTATAAAATGAATTCCTTCAGTCAAAACAAGTTCAAACTAATTTGTCCTTCATATATATCCATTCTAAGAAGGTTCCATGCATAAACCTCTTTAAATGACCTTGTTTGAGAAAGAAAAACAGGAATAGCCTTCTTTTGCGGAATTAAGACGAAATTCGGATTTTTGCTTATAAACACCAATTCCTTCAGTCAAAACAAGTTCAAACTAATTTGTCCTTCATATATATCCATTCTAAGAAGGTTCCATGCATAAACCTCTTTAAATGACTTTGTTTGAGAAAGAAAAACAGGAATAGCCTTAATATTGTGAGTTAAAGCCAAATTGGTATTTTTGCTATAAAATGAATTCCTTCAGTCAAAACAAGTTCAAACTAATTTGTCCTCCATATATATCCATTCTAAGAAGGTTCCATGCATAAACCTCTTTAAATGACCTTGTTTGAGAAAGAAAAACAGGAATAGCCTTACTTTTGCGAGTTAAAGCCAAATTGGTATTTTTGCTATAAAAAGAATTCCTTCAGTCAAAACAAGTTCAAACTAATTTGTCCTTCATATATATCAATTCTAAGAAGGTTCCATGCATAAACCTCTTTAAATGACCTTGTTTGAGAAAGAAAAACAGGAATAGCCTTACTTTTGCGAGTTAAAGCAAAATTGGTATTTTTGCTATAAAAAGAATTCCTTCAGTCAAAACAAGTTCAAACTAATTTGTCCTTCATATATATCAATTCTAAATAGGTTCCATGCATAAAACTCTTTAAATGACCTTGTATGAGAAAGAAAAACAGGAATAGCCTTCTTTTGCGGTATTAAGACGAAATTCGGATTTTTGCTTATAAACACCAATTCCTTCAGTCAAAACAAGTTCAAACTCCTATGTCCTTCATATATATCCATTCTAAGAAGGTTCCATGCATAAACCTCTTTAAATGACCTTGTTTGAGAAAGAAAAACAGGAATAGCCTTACTTTTGCGAGTTAAAGCAAAATTGGTATTTTTGCTATAAAAAGAATTCCTTCAGTCAAAACAAGTTCAAACTAATTTGTCCTTCATATATATCAATTCTAAATAGGTTCCATGCATAAAACTCTTTAAATGACCTTGTATGAGAAAGAAAAACAGGAATAGCCTTCTTTTGCGAGTTAAAGCCAAATTGGTATTTTTGCTATGAAATGAATTCCTTCAGTCAAAACAAGTTCAAAATAATTTGTCCTTCATATATATCAATTCTAAATAGGTTCCATGCATAAAACTCTTTAAATGACCTTGTTTGAGAAAGAAAAACAGGAATAGCCTTACTTTTGCGAGTTAAAGCCAAATTGGTATTTTTGCTATGAAATGAATTCCTTCAGTCAAAACAAGTTCAAACTAATTTGTCCTTCATATATATCCATTCTAAGAAGGTTCCATGCATAAACCTCTTTAAATGACCTTGTATGAGAAAGAAAAACAGGAATAGCCTTCTTTTGCGGAATTAAGACGAAATTCGGATTTTTGCTTATAAACACCAATTCCTTCAGTCAAAACAAGTTCAAACTCCTATGTCCTTCATATATATCCATTCTAAGAAAGTTCCATGCATAAACCTCTTTAAATGACCTTGTTTGAGAAAGAAAAACAGTAATAGCCTTACTTTTGCGAGTTAAAGCCAAATTGGTATTTTTGCTATAAAATGAATTCCTTCAGTCAAAACAACTTTAAACTAATTTGTCCTTCATATATATCCATTCTAAGAAGGTTCCATGCATAAACCTCTTTAAATGACCTTGTTTGAGAAAGAAAAACAGGAATAGCCTTACTTTTGCGAGTTAAAGCCAAATTGGTATTTTTGCTATAAAATGAATTCCTTCAGTCAAAACAAGTTCAAACTAATTTGTCCTTCATATATATCCATTCTAAGAAGGTTCCATGCATAAACCTCTTTAAATGACCTTGTTTGAGTAAGAAAAACAGGAATAGCCTTACTTTTGCGAGTTAAAGCCAAATTGGTATTTTTGCTATAAAATGAATTCCTTCAGTCAAAACAAGTTCAAACTAATTTGTCCTTCATATATATCCATTCTAAGAAGGTTCCATGCATAAACCTCTTTAAATGACCTTGTTTGAGAAAGAAAAACAGGAATAGCCTTCAGTTGCGGAATTAAGACGAAATTCGGATTTTTGCTTATAAACACCAATTCCTTCAGTCAAAACAAGTTCAAATTAATTTGTCCTTCATATATATCAATTCTAAGTAGGTTCCATGCATAACCCTCTTTAAATGACCTTGTTTGAGAAAGAAAAACAGGAATAGCCTTACTTTTGCGAGTTAAAGCCAAATTGGTATTTTCGCTATAAAATGAATTCCTTCAGTCAAAACAAGTTCAAACTAATTTGTCCTTCATATATATCCATTCTAAGAAGGTTCCATGCATAAACCTCTTTAAATGACCTTGTTTGAGAAAGAAAAACAGGAATAGCCTTCAGTTGCGGAATTAAGACGAAATTCGGATTTTTGCTTATAAACACCAATTCCTTCAGTCAAAACAAGTTCAAATTAATTTGTCCTTCATATATATCAATTCTAAGTAGGTTCCATGCATAACCCTCTTTAAATGACCTTGTTTGAGAAAGAAAAACAGGAATAGCCTTACTTTTGCGAGTTAAAGCCAAATTGGTATTTTCGCTATAAAATGAATTCCTTCAGTCAAAACAAGTTCAAACTAATTTGTCCTTCATATATATCCATTCTAAGAAGGTTCCATGCATAAACCTCTTTAAATGACCTTGTTTGAGAAAGAAAAACAGGAATAGCCTTCTTTTGCGGAATTAAGACGAAATTCGGATTTTTGCTTATAAACACCAATTCCTTCAGTCAAAACAAGTTCAAACTAATTTGTCCTTCATATATATCCATTCTAAGAAGGTTCCATGCATAAACCTCTTTAAATGACTTTGTTTGAGAAAGAAAAACAGGAATAGCCTTAATATTGTGAGTTAAAGCCAAATTGGTATTTTTGCTATAAAATGAATTCCTTCAGTCAAAACAAGTTCAAACTAATTTGTCCTCCATATATATCCATTCTAAGAAGGTTCCATGCATAAACCTCTTTAAATGACCTTGTTTGAGAAAGAAAAACAGGAATAGCCTTACTCTTGCGAGTTAAAGCCAAATTGGTATTTTTGCTATGAAATGAATTCCTTCAGTCAAAACAAGTTCAAACTAATTTGTCCTTCATATATATCCATTCTAAGAAGGTTCCATGCATAAACCTCTTTAAATGACCTTGTATGAGAAAGAAAAACAGGAATAGCCTTCTTTTGCGGAATTAAGACGAAATTCGGATTTTTGCTTATAAACACCAATTCCTTCAGTCAAAACAAGTTCAAACTCCTATGTCCTTCATATATATCCATTCTAAGAAAGTTCCATGCATAAACCTCTTTAAATGACCTTGTTTGAGAAAGAAAAACAGGAATAGCCTTACTTTTGCGAGTTAAAGCCAAATTGGTATTTTTGCTATAAAATGAATTCCTTCAGTCAAAACAAGTTCAAACTAATTTGTCCTTCATATATATCCATTCTAAGAAGGTTCCATGCATAAACCTCTTTAAATGACCTTGTATGAGAAAGAAAAACAGGAATAGCCTTCTTTTGCGGAATTAAGACGAAATTCGGATTTTTGCTTAAAAACACCAATTCCTTCAGTCAAAACAAGTTCAAACTCCTATATCCTTCATATATATCCATTCTAAGAAGGTTCCATGCATAAACCTCTTTAAATGACCTTGTTTGAGAAAGAAAAACAGTAATAGCCTTACTTTTGCCAGTTAAAGCCAAATTGGTATTTTTGCTATAAAATGAATTCCTTCAGTCAAAACAACTTTAAACTAATTTGTCCTTCATATATATCCATTCTAAGAAGGTTCCATGCATAAACCTCTTTAAATGACCTTGTTTGAGAAAGAAAAACAGGAATAGCCTTACTTTTGCAAGTTAAAGCCAAATTGGTATTTTTGCTATAAAATGAATTCCTTCAGTCAAAACAAGTTCAAACTAATTTGTCCTTCATATATATCCATTCTAAGAAGGTTCCATGCATAAACCTCTTTAAATGACCTTGTTTGAGAAAGAAAAACAGGAATAGCCTTACTTTTGCGAGTTAAAGCCAAATTGGTATTTTTGCTATAAAATGAATTCCTTCAGTCAAAACAAGTTCAAATTAATTTGTCCTTCATATATATCAATTCTAAGTAGGTTCCATGCATAACCCTCTTTAAATGACCTTGTTTGAGAAAGAAAAACAGGAATAGCCTTACTTTTGCGAGTTAAAGCCAAATTGGTATTTTTGCTATAAAATGAATTCCTTCAGTCAAAACAAGTTCAAACTAATTTGTCCTTCATATATATCCATTCTAAGAAGGTTCCATGCATAAACCTCTTTAAATGACCTTGTTTGAGAAAGAAAAACAGGAATAGCCTTCTTTTGCGGAATTAAGACGAAATTCGGATTTTTGCTTATAAACACCAATTCCTTCAGTCAAAACAAGTTCAAACTAATTTGTCCTTCATATATATCCATTCTAAGAAGGTTCCATGCATAAACCTCTTTAAATGACCTTGTTTGAGAAAGAAAAACAGGAATAGCCTTCTTTTGCGGAATTAAGACGAAATTCGGATTTTTGCTTATAAACACCAATTCCTTCAGTCAAAACAAGTTCAAACTAATTTGTCCTTCATATATATCCATTCTAAGAAGGTTCCATGCATAAACCTCTTTAAATGACTTTGTTTGAGAAAGAAAAACAGGAATAGCCTTAATATTGCGAGTTAAAGCCAAATTGGTATTTTTGCTATAAAATGAATTCCTTCAGTCAAAACAAGTTCAAACTAATTTGTCCTCCATATATATCCATTCTAAGAAGGTTCCATGCATAAACCTCTTTAAATGACCTTGTTTGAGAAAGAAAAACAGGAATAGCCTTACTTTTGCGAGTTAAAGCCAAATTGGTATTTTTGCTATAAAATGAATTCCTTCAGTCAAAACAAGTTCAAATTAATTTGTCCTTCATATATATCAATTCTAAGTAGGTTCCATGCATAACCCTCTTTAAATGACCTTGTTTGAGAAAGAAAAACAGGAATAGCCTTACTTTTGCCAGTTAAAGCCAAATTGGTATTTTTGCTATAAAATGAATTCCTTCAGTCAAAACAAGTTCAAACTAATTTGTCCTTCATATATATCCATTCTAAGAAGGTTCCATGCATAAACCTCTTTAAATGACCTTGTTTGAGAAAGAAAAACAGGAATAGCCTTCTTTTGCGGAATTAAGACGAAATTCGGATTTTTGCTTATAAACACCAATTCCTTCAGTCAAAACAAGTTCAAACTAATTTGTCCTTCATATATATCCATTCTAAGAAGGTTCCATGCATAAACCTCTTTAAATGACTTTGTTTGAGAAGGAAAAACAGGAATAGCCTTAATATTGCGAGTTAAAGCCAAATTGGTATTTTTGCTATAAAATGAATTCCTTCAGTCAAAACAAGTTCAAACTAATTTGTCCTCCATATATATCCATTCTAAGAAGGTTCCATGCATAAACCTCTTTAAATGACCTTGTTTGAGAAAGAAAAACAGGAATAGCCTTACTCTTGCGAGTTAAAGCCAAATTGGTATTTTTGCTATAAAAAGAATTCCTTCAGTCAAAACAAGTTCAAACTAATTTGTCCTTCATATATATCAATTCTAAGAAGGTTCCATGCATAAACCTCTTTAAATGACCTTGTTTGAGAAAGAAAAACAGGAATAGCCTTACTTTTGCGAGTTAAAGCAAAATTGGTATTTTTGCTATAAAAAGAATTCCTTCAGTCAAAACAAGTTCAAACTAATTTGTCCTTCATATATATCAATTCTAAATAGGTTCCATGCATAAAACTCTTTAAATGACCTTGTATGAGAAAGAAAAACAGGAATAGCCTTCTTTTGCGGAATTAAGACGAAATTCGGATTTTTGCTTATAAACACCAATTCCTTCAGTCAAAACAAGTTCAAACTAATTTGTCCTTCATATATATCCATTCTAAGTAGGTTCCATGCATAAACCTCTTTAAATGACTTTGTTTGAGAAAGAAAAACAGGAATAGCCTTAATATTGCGAGTTAAAGCCAAATTGGTATTTTTGCTATAAAATGAATTCCTTCAGTCAAAACAAGTTCAAACTAATTTGTCCTCCATATATATCCATTCTAAGAAGGTTCCATGCATAAACCTCTTTAAATGACCTTGTTTGAGAAAGAAAAACAGGAATAGCCTTACTTTTGCGAGTTAAAGCCAAATTGGTATTTTTGCTATAAAATGAATTCCTTCAGTCAAAACAAGTTCAAACTAATTTGTCCTTCATATATATCCATTCTAAGAAGGTTCCATGCATAAACCTCTTTAAATGACCTTGTTTGAGAAAGAAAAACAGGAATAGCCTTCTTTTGCGGAATTAAGACGAAATTCGGATTTTTGCTTATAAACACCAATTCCTTCAGTCAAAACAAGTTCAAACTAATTTGTCCTTCATATATATCCATTCTAAGAAGGTTCCATGCATAAACCTCTTTAAATGACCTTGTTTGAGAAAGAAAAACAGGATAGCCTTCTTTTGCGGAATTAAGACGAAATTCGGATTTTTGCTTATAAACACCAATTCCTTCAGTCAAAACAAGTTCAAACTAATTTGTCCTTCATATATATCCATTCTAAGAAGGTTCCATGCATAAACCTCTTTAAATGACTTTGTTTGAGAAAGAAAAACAGGAATAGCCTTAATATTGCGAGTTAAAGCCAAATTGGTATTTTTGCTATAAAATGAATTCCTTCAGTCAAAACAAGTTCAAACTAATTTGTCCTCCATATATATCCATTCTAAGAAGGTTCCATGCATAAACCTCTTTAAATGACCTTGTTTGAGAAAGAAAAACAGGAATAGCCTTACTTTTGCGAGTTAAAGCCAAATTGGTATTTTTGCTATAAAATGAATTCCTTCAGTCAAAACAAGTTCAAATTAATTTGTCCTTCATATATATCAATTCTAAGTAGGTTCCATGCATAACCCTCTTTAAATGACCTTGTTTGAGAAAGAAAAACAGGAATAGCCTTACTTTTGCCAGTTAAAGCCAAATTGGTATTTTTGCTATAAAATGAATTCCTTCAGTCAAAACAAGTTCAAACTAATTTGTCCTTCATATATATCCATTCTAAGAAGGTTCCATGCATAAACCTCTTTAAATGACCTTGTTTGAGAAAGAAAAACAGGAATAGCCTTCTTTTGCGGAATTAAGACGAAATTCGGATTTTTGCTTATAAACACCAATTCCTTCAGTCAAAACAAGTTCAAACTAATTTGTCCTTCATATATATCCATTCTAAGAAGGTTCCATGCATAAACCTCTTAAATGACTTTGTTTGAGAAGGAAAAACAGGAATAGCCTTAATATTGCGAGTTAAAGCCAAATTGGTATTTTTGCTATAAAATGAATTCCTTCAGTCAAAACAAGTTCAAACTAATTTGTCCTCCATATATATCCATTCTAAGAAGGTTCCATGCATAAACCTCTTTAAATGACCTTGTATGAGAAAGAAAAACAGGAATAGCCTTCTTTTGCGGAATTAAGACGAAATTCGGATTTTTGCTTATAAACACCAATTCCTTCAGTCAAAACAAGTTCAAACTCCTATGTCCTTCATATATATCCATTCTAAGAAGGTTCCATGCATAAACCTCTTTAAATGACCTTGTTTGAGAAAGAAAAACAGTAATAGCCTTACTTTTGCGAGTTAAAGCCAAATTGGTATTTTTGCTATAAAATGAATTCCTTCAGTCAAAACAACTTTAAACTAATTTGTCCTTCATATATATCCATTCTAAGAAGGTTCCATGCATAAACCTCTTTAAATGACCTTGTTTGAGAAAGAAAAACAGGAATAGCCTTACTTTTGCGAGTTAAAGCCAAATTGGTATTTTTGCTATAAAATGAATTCCTTCAGTCAAAACAACTTTAAACTAATTTGTCCTTCATATATATCCATTCTAAGAAGGTTCCATGCATAAACCTCTTTAAATGACCTTGTTTGAGAAAGAAAAACAGGAATAGCCTTACTTTTGCGAGTTAAAGCCAAATTGGTATTTTTGCTATAAAATGAATTCCTTCAGTCAAAACAAGTTCAAACTAATTTGTCCTTCATATATATCCATTCTAAGAAGGTTCCATGCATAAACCTCTTTAAATGACCTTGTTTGAGAAAGAAAAACAGGAATAGCCTTCTTTTGCGGAATTAAGACGAAATTCGGATTTTTGCTTATAAACACCAATTCCTTCAGTCAAAACAAGTTCAAACTAATTTGTCCTTCATATATATCCATTCTAAGAAGGTTCCATGCATAAACCTCTTTAAATGACTTTGTTTGAGAAAGAAAAACAGGAATAGCCTTAATATTGTGAGTTAAAGCCAAATTGGTATTTTTGCTATAAAATGAATTCCTTCAGTCAAAACAAGTTCAAACTAATTTGTCCTCCATATATATCCATTCTAAGAAGGTTCCATGCATAAACCTCTTTAAATGACCTTGTTTGAGAAAGAAAAACAGGAATAGCCTTACTTTTGCGAGTTAAAGCCAAATTGGTATTTTTGCTATAAAAAGAATTCCTTCAGTCAAAACAAGTTCAAACTAATTTGTCCTTCATATATATCAATTCTAAGAAGGTTCCATGCATAAACCTCTTTAAATGACCTTGTTTGAGAAAGAAAAACAGGAATAGCCTTACTTTTGCGAGTTAAAGCAAAATTGGTATTTTTGCTATAAAAAGAATTCCTTCAGTCAAAACAAGTTCAAACTAATTTGTCCTTCATATATATCAATTCTAAATAGGTTCCATGCATAAAACTCTTTAAATGACCTTGTATGAGAAAGAAAAACAGGAATAGCCTTCTTTTGCGGTATTAAGACGAAATTCGGATTTTTGCTTATAAACACCAATTCCTTCAGTCAAAACAAGTTCAAACTCCTATGTCCTTCATATATATCCATTCTAAGAAGGTTCCATGCATAAACCTCTTTAAATGACCTTGTTTGAGAAAGAAAAACAGGAATAGCCTTACTTTTGCGAGTTAAAGCAAAATTGGTATTTTTGCTATAAAAAGAATTCCTTCAGTCAAAACAAGTTCAAACTAATTTGTCCTTCATATATATCAATTCTAAATAGGTTCCATGCATAAAACTCTTTAAATGACCTTGTATGAGAAAGAAAAACAGGAATAGCCTTCTTTTGCGAGTTAAAGCCAAATTGGTATTTTTGCTATGAAATGAATTCCTTCAGTCAAAACAAGTTCAAAATAATTTGTCCTTCATATATATCAATTCTAAATAGGTTCCATGCATAAAACTCTTTAAATGACCTTGTTTGAGAAAGAAAAACAGGAATAGCCTTACTTTTGCGAGTTAAAGCCAAATTGGTATTTTTGCTATGAAATGAATTCCTTCAGTCAAAACAAGTTCAAACTAATTTGTCCTTCATATATATCCATTCTAAGAAGGTTCCATGCATAAACCTCTTTAAATGACCTTGTATGAGAAAGAAAAACAGGAATAGCCTTCTTTTGCGGAATTAAGACGAAATTCGGATTTTTGCTTATAAACACCAATTCCTTCAGTCAAAACAAGTTCAAACTCCTATGTCCTTCATATATATCCATTCTAAGAAAGTTCCATGCATAAACCTCTTTAAATGACCTTGTTTGAGAAAGAAAAACAGTAATAGCCTTACTTTTGCGAGTTAAAGCCAAATTGGTATTTTTGCTATAAAATGAATTCCTTCAGTCAAAACAACTTTAAACTAATTTGTCCTTCATATATATCCATTCTAAGAAGGTTCCATGCATAAACCTCTTTAAATGACCTTGTTTGAGAAAGAAAAACAGGAATAGCCTTACTTTTGCGAGTTAAAGCCAAATTGGTATTTTTGCTATAAAATGAATTCCTTCAGTCAAAACAAGTTCAAACTAATTTGTCCTTCATATATATCCATTCTAAGAAGGTTCCATGCATAAACCTCTTTAAATGACCTTGTTTGAGTAAGAAAAACAGGAATAGCCTTACTTTTGCGAGTTAAAGCCAAATTGGTATTTTTGCTATAAAATGAATTCCTTCAGTCAAAACAAGTTCAAACTAATTTGTCCTTCATATATATCCATTCTAAGAAGGTTCCATGCATAAACCTCTTTAAATGACCTTGTTTGAGAAAGAAAAACAGGAATAGCCTTCAGTTGCGGAATTAAGACGAAATTCGGATTTTTGCTTATAAACACCAATTCCTTCAGTCAAAACAAGTTCAAATTAATTTGTCCTTCATATATATCAATTCTAAGTAGGTTCCATGCATAACCCTCTTTAAATGACCTTGTTTGAGAAAGAAAAACAGGAATAGCCTTACTTTTGCGAGTTAAAGCCAAATTGGTATTTTCGCTATAAAATGAATTCCTTCAGTCAAAACAAGTTCAAACTAATTTGTCCTTCATATATATCCATTCTAAGAAGGTTCCATGCATAAACCTCTTTAAATGACCTTGTTTGAGAAAGAAAAACAGGAATAGCCTTCAGTTGCGGAATTAAGACGAAATTCGGATTTTTGCTTATAAACACCAATTCCTTCAGTCAAAACAAGTTCAAATTAATTTGTCCTTCATATATATCAATTCTAAGTAGGTTCCATGCATAACCCTCTTTAAATGACCTTGTTTGAGAAAGAAAAACAGGAATAGCCTTACTTTTGCGAGTTAAAGCCAAATTGGTATTTTCGCTATAAAATGAATTCCTTCAGTCAAAACAAGTTCAAACTAATTTGTCCTTCATATATATCCATTCTAAGAAGGTTCCATGCATAAACCTCTTTAAATGACCTTGTTTGAGAAAGAAAAACAGGAATAGCCTTCTTTTGCGGAATTAAGACGAAATTCGGATTTTTGCTTATAAACACCAATTCCTTCAGTCAAAACAAGTTCAAACTAATTTGTCCTTCATATATATCCATTCTAAGAAGGTTCCATGCATAAACCTCTTTAAATGACTTTGTTTGAGAAAGAAAAACAGGAATAGCCTTAATATTGCGAGTTAAAGCCAAATTGGTATTTTTGCTATAAAATGAATTCCTTCAGTCAAAACAAGTTCAAACTAATTTGTCCTCCATATATATCCATTCTAAGAAGGTTCCATGCATAAACCTCTTTAAATGACCTTGTTTGAGAAAGAAAAACAGGAATAGCCTTACTTTTGCGAGTTAAAGCCAAATTGGTATTTTTGCTATAAAAAGAATTCCTTCAGTCAAAACAAGTTCAAACTAATTTGTCCTTCATATATATATATTCTAAGAAGGTTCCATGCATAAACCTCTTTAAATGACCTTGTTTGAGAAAGAAAAACAGGAATAGCCTTACTTTTGCGAGTTAAAGCAAAATTGGTATTTTTGCTATAAAAAGAATTCCTTCAGTCAAAACAAGTTCAAACTAATTTGTCCTTCATATATATCAATTCTAAATAGGTTCCATGCATAAAACTCTTTAAATGACCTTGTATGAGAAAGAAAAACAGGAATAGCCTTACTTTTGCGACTTAAAGCCAAATTGGTATTTTTGCTATGAAATGAATTCCTTCAGTCAAAACAAGTTCAAAATAATTTGTCCTTCATATATATCAATTCTAAATAGGTTCCATGCATAAAACTCTTTAAATGACCTTGTTTGAGAAAGAAAAACAGGAATAGCCTTACTTTTGCGAGTTAAAGCCAAATTGGTATTTTTGCTATGAAATGAATTCCTTCAGTCAAAACAAGTTCAAACTAATTTGTCCTTCATATATATCCATTCTAAGAAGGTTCCATGCATAAACCTCTTTAAATGACCTTGTATGAGAAAGAAAAACAGGAATAGCCTTCTTTTGCGGAATTAAGACGAAATTCGGATTTTTGCTTATAAACACCAATTCCTTCAGTCAAAACAAGTTCAAACTCCTATGTCCTTCATATATATCCATTCTAAGAAAGTTCCATGCATAAACCTCTTTAAATGACCTTGTTTGAGAAAGAAAAACAGGAATAGCCTTACTTTTGCGAGTTAAAGCCAAATTGGTATTTTTGCTATAAAATGAATTCCTTCAGTCAAAACAAGTTCAAACTAATTTGTCCTTCATATATATCCATTCTAAGAAGGTTCCATGCATAAACCTCTTTAAATGACCTTGTATGAGAAAGAAAAACAGGAATAGCCTTCTTTTGCGGAATTAAGACGAAATTCGGATTTTTGCTTAAAAACACCAATTCCTTCAGTCAAAACAAGTTCAAACTCCTATGTCCTTCATATATATCCATTCTAAGAAGGTTCCATGCATAAACCTCTTTAAATGACCTTGTTTGAGAAAGAAAAACAGTAATAGCCTTACTTTTGCGAGTTAAAGCCAAATTGGTATTTTTGCTATAAAATGAATTCCTTCAGTCAAAACAACTTTAAACTAATTTGTCCTTCATATATATCCATTCTAAGAAGGTTCCATGCATAAACCTCTTTAAATGACCTTGTTTGAGAAAGAAAAACAGGAATAGCCTTACTTTTGCGAGTTAAAGCCAAATTGGTATTTTTGCTATAAAATGAATTCCTTCAGTCAAAACAAGTTCAAACTAATTTGTCCTTCATATATATCCATTCTAAGAAGGTTCCATGCATAAACCTCTTTAAATGACCTTGTTTGAGTAAGAAAAACAGGAATAGCCTTACTTTTGCGAGTCAAAGCCAAATTGGTATTTTTGCTATAAAATGAATTCCTTCAGTCAAAACAAGTTCAAACTAATTTGTCCTTCATATATATCCATTCTAAGAAGGTTCCATGCATAAACCTCTTTAAATGACCTTGTTTGAGAAAGAAAAACAGGAATAGCCTTCTTTTGCGGAATTAAGACGAAATTCGGATTTTTGCTTATAAACACCAATTCCTTCAGTCAAAACAAGTTCAAACTAATTTGTCCTTCATATATATCCATTCTAAGAAGGTTCCATGCATAAACCTCTTTAAATGACCTTGTTTGAGAAAGAAAAACAGGAATAGCCTTCTGTTGCGGAATTAAGACGAAATTCGGATTTTTGCTTATAAACACCAATTCCTTCAGTCAAAAGAAGTTCAAATTAATTTGTCCTTCATATATATCAATTCTAAGTAGGTTCCATGCATAACCCTCTTTAAATGACCTTGTTTGAGAAAGAAAAACAGGAATAGCCTTACTTTTGCGAGTTAAAGCCAAATTGGTATTTTTGCTATAAAATGAATTCCTTCAGTCAAAACAAGTTCAAACTAATTTGTCCTTCATATATATCCATTCTAAGAAGGTTCCATGCATAAACATCTTTAAATGACCTTTTTTGAGAAAGAAAAACAGGAATAGCCTTACTTTTGCGAGTTAAAGCCAAATTGGTATTTTTGCTATGAAATGAATTCCTTCAGTCAAAACAAGTTCAAACTAATTTGTCCTTCATATATATCCATTCTAAGAAGGTTCCACGCATAAACCTCTTTAAATGACCTTGTATGAGAAAGATAAACAGGAATAGCCTTCTTTGCGGAATTAAGACGAAATTCGGATTTTTGCTTATAAACACCAATTCCTTCAGTCAAAACAAGTTCAAACTCCTATGTCCTTCATATATATCCATTCTAAGAAGGTTCCATGCATAAACCTCTTTAAATGACCTTGTTTGAGAAAGAAAAACAGGAATAGCCTTACTTTTGCGAGTTAAAGCCAAATTGGTATTTTTGCTATAAAATGAATTCCTTCAGTCAAAACAAGTTCAAACTAATTTGTCCTTCATATATATCCATTCTAAGAAGGTTCCATGCATAAACCTCTTTAAATGACCTTGTTTGAGAGAGAAAAACAGGAATAGCCTTACTTTTGCGAGTTAAAGCCAAATTGGTATTTTTGCTATAAAATGAATTCCTTCAGTCAAAACAAGTTCAAACTAATTTGTCCTTCATATATATCCATTCTAAGAAGGTTCCATGCATAAACCTCTTTAAATGACCTTGTTTGAGAAAGAAAAACAGGAATAGCCTT
The DNA here is from genome assembly GCF_027942865.1 of Odontesthes bonariensis. NCBI lineage: Eukaryota > Metazoa > Chordata > Actinopteri > Atheriniformes > Atherinopsidae > Odontesthes > Odontesthes bonariensis. The sequence goes on along the minus strand of NC_134524.1, from coordinate 28,759,696 downwards.
CTTTTGCGGAATTAAGACGAAATTCGGATTTTTGCTTATAAACACCAATTCCTTCAGTCAAAACAAGTTCAAACTCCTATGTCCTTCATATATATCCATTCTAAGAAGGTTCCATGCATAAACCTCTTTAAATGACCTTGTTTGAGAAAGAAAAACAGGAATAGCCTTACTTTTGCGAGTTAAAGCCAAATTGGTATTTTTGCTATAAAATGAATTCCTTCAGTCAAAACAAGTTCAAACTAATTTGTCCTTCATATATATCCATTCTAAGAAGGTTCCATGCATAAACCTCTTTAAATGACCTTGTTTGAGAAAGAAAAACAGGAATAGCCTTACTTTTGCGAGTTAAAGCCAAATTGATATTTTTGCTATAAAATGAATTCCTTCAGTCAAAACAAGTTCAAACTAATTTGTCCTTCATATATATCCATTCTAAGAAGGTTCCATGCATAAACCTCTTTAAATGACCTTGTTTGAGAAAGAAAAACAGGAATAGCCTTCTTTTGCGGAAATAAGACGAAATTCGGATTTTTGCTTATAAACACCAATTCCTTCAGTCAAAACAAGTTCAAACTCCTATGTCCTTCATATATATCCATTCTAAGAAGGTTCCATGCATAAACCTCTTTAAATGACCTTGTTTGAGAAAGAAAAACAGGAATAGCCTTACTTTTGCGAGTTAAAGCCAAATTGGTATTTTTGCTATAAAATGAATTCCTTCAGTCAAAACAAGTTCAAACTAATTTGTCCTTCATATATATCCATTCTAAGAAGGTTCCATGCATAAACATCTTTAAATGACCTTTTTTGAGAAAGAAAAACAGGAATAGACTTACTTTTGCGAGTTAAAGCCAAATTGGTATTTTTGCTATGAAATGAATTCCTTCAGTCAAAACAAGTTCAAACTAATTTGTCCTTCATATATATCCATTCTAAGAAGGTTCCATGCATAAACCTCTTTAAATGACCTTGTATGAGAAAGAAAAACAGGAATAGCCTTCTTTTGCGGAATTAAGACGAAATTCGGATTTTTGCTTATAAACACCAATTCCTTCAGTCAAAACAAGTTCAAACTCCTATGTCCTTCATATATATCCATTCTAAGAAAGTTCCATGCATAAACCTCTTTAAATAACCTTGTTTGAGAAAGAAAAACAGGAATAGCCTTACTTTTGCGAGTTAAAGCCAAATTGGTATTTTTGCTATAAAATGAATTCCTTCAGTCAAAACAAGTTCAAACTAATTTGTCCTTCATATATATCCATTCTAAGAAGGTTCCATGCATAAACCTCTTTAAATGACCTTGTATGAGAAAGAAAAACAGGAATAGCCTTCTTTTGCGGAATTAAGACGAAATTCGGATTTTTGCTTATAAACACCAATTCCTTCAGTCAAAACAAGTTCAAACTCCTATGTCCTTCATATATATCCATTCTAAGAAGGTTCCATGCATAAACCTCTTTAAATGACCTTGTTTGAGAAAGAAAAACAGGAATAGCCTTACTTTTGCGAGTTAAAGCCAAATTGGTATTTTTGCTATAAAATGAATTCCTTCAGTCAAAACAAGTTCAAACTAATTTGTCCTTCATATATATCCATTCTAAGAAGGTTCCATGCATAAACATCTTTAAATGACCTTTTTTGAGAAAGAAAAACAGGAATAGCCTTACTTTTGCGAGTTAAAGCCAAATTGGTATTTTTGCTATAAAATGAATTCCTTCAGTCAAAACAAGTTCAAACTAATTTGTCCTTCATATATATCAATTCTAAGTAGGTTCCATGCATAACCCTCTTTAAATGACCTTGTTTGAGAAAGAAAAACAGGAATAGCCTTACTTTTGCGAGTTAAAGCCAAATTGGTATTTTTGCTATAAAATGAATTCCTTCAGTCAAAACAAGTTCAAACTAATTTGTCCTTCATATATATCCATTCTAAGAAGGTTCCATGCATAAACCTCTTTAAATGACCTTGTTTGAGAAAGAAAAACAGGAATAGCCTTCTTTTGCGGAATTAAGACGAAATTCGGATTTTTGCTTATAAACACCAATTCCTTCAGTCAAAACAAGTTCAAACTAATTTGTCCTTCATATATATCCATTCTAAGAAGGTTCCATGCATAAACCTCTTTAAATGACTTTGTTTGAGAAAGAAAAACAGGAATAGCCTTAATATTGCGAGTTAAAGCCAAATTGGTATTTTTGCTATAAAATGAATTCCTTCAGTCAAAACAAGTTCAAACTAATTTGTCCTCCATATATATCCATTCTAAGAAGGTTCCATGCATAAAACTCTTTAAATGACCTTGTATGAGAAAGAAAAACAGGAATAGCCTTCTTTTGCGGTATTAAGACGAAATTCGGATTTTTGCTTATAAACACCAATTCCTTCAGTCAAAACAAGTTCAAACTCCTATGTCCTTCATATATATCCATTCTAAGAAGGTTCCATGCATAAACCTCTTTAAATGACCTTGTATGAGAAAGAAAAACAGGAATAGCCTTACTTTTGCGAGTTAAAGCCAAATTGGTATTTTTGCTATAAAATGAATTCCTTCAGTCAAAACAAGTTCAAACTAATTTGTCCTTCATATATATCCATTCTAAGAAGGTTCCATGCATAAACCTCTTTAAATGACCTTGTTTGAGAAAGAAAAACAGGAATGGCCTTACTTTTGCGAGTTAAAGCCAAATTGGTATTTTTGCTATGAAATGAATTCCTTCAGTCAAAACAAGTTCAAACTAATTTGTCCTTCATATATATCCATTCTAAGAAGGTTCCATGCATAAACCTCTTTAAATGACCTTTTATGAGAAAGAAAAACAGGAATAGCCTTCTTTTGCGGAATCAAGACGAAATTCGGATTTTTGCTTATAAACACCAATTCCTTCAGTCAAAACAAGTTCAAACTAATTTGTCCTTCATATATATCCATTCTAAGAAGGTTCCATGCATAAACCTCTTTAAATGACCTTGTTTGAGAAAGAAAAACAGGATTAGCCTTACTTTTGCGAGTTAAAGCCAAATTGGTATTTTTGCTATAAAATGAATTCCTTCAGTCAAAACAAGTTCAAACTAATTTGTCCTTCATATATATCCAATCTAAGAAGGTTCCATGCATAAACCTCTTTAAATGACCTTGTATGAGAAAGAAAAACAGGAATAGCCTTCTTTTGCGGAATTAAGACGAAATTCGGATTTTTGCTTATAAACACCAATTCCTTCAGTCAAAACAAGTTCAAACTCCTATGTCCTTCATATATATCCATTCTAAGAAGGTTCCATGCATAAACCTCTTTAATTGACCTTGTTTGAGAAAGAAAAACAGGAATAGCCTTACTTTTGCGAGTTAAAGCCAAATTGGTATTTTTGCTATAAAATGAATTCCTTCAGTCAAAACAAGTTCAAACTAATTTGTCCTTCATATATATCCATTCTAAGAAGGTTCCATGCATAAACCTCTTTAAATGACCTTGTTTGAGAAAGAAAAACAGGAATAGCCTTACTTTTGCAAGTTAAAGCCAAATTGGTATTTTTGCTATAAAATGAATTCCTTCAGTCAAAACAAGTTCAAACTAATTTGTCCTTCATATATATCCATTCTAAGAAGGTTCCATGCATAAACATCTTTAAATGACCTTTTTTGAGAAAGAAAAACAGGAATAGCCTTACTTTTGCGAGTTAAAGCCAAATTGGTATTTTTGCTATAAAATGAATTCCTTCAGTCAAAACAAGTTCAAACTAATTTGTCCTTCATATATATCCATTCTAAGAAGGTTCCATGCATAAACCTCTTTAAATGACCTTGTATGAGAAAGAAAAACAAGAATAGCCTTCTTTTGCGGAATTAAGACGAAATTCGGATTTTTGCTTATAAACACCAATTCCTTCAGTCAAAACAAGTTCAAACTCCTATGTCCTTCATATATATCCATTCTAAGAAGGTTCCATGCATAAACATCTTTAAATGACCTTGTTTGAGAAAGAAAAACAGGAATAGCCTTACTTTTGCGAGATAAAGCCAAATTGGTATTTTTTCTATAAAATGAATTCCTTCAGTCAAAACAAGTTCAAACTAATTTGTCCTTCATATATATCCATTCTAAGAAGGTTCCATGCATAAACCTCTTTAAATGACCTTGTTTGAGAAAGAAAAACAGGAATAGCCTTACTTTTGCTAGTTAAAGCCAAATTGGTATTTTTGCTATAAAATGAATTCCTTCAGTCAAAACAAGTTCAAACTAATTTGTCCTTCATATATATCCATTCTAAGAAGGTTCCATGCATAAACCTCTTTAAATGACCTTGTTTGAGAAAGAAAAACAGGAATAGCCTTCTTTTGCGGAATTAAGACGAAATTCGGATTTTTGCTTATAAACACCAATTCCTTCAGTCAAAACAAGTTCAAACTAATTTGTCCTTCATATATATCCATTCTAAGAAGGTTCCATGCATAAACCTCTTTAAATGACCTTGTTTGAGAAAGAAAAACAGGAATAGCCTTACTTTTGCGAGTTAAAGCCAAATTGGTATTTTTGCTATAAAATGAATTCCTTCAGTCAAAACAAGTTCAAACTAATTTGACCTTCATATATATCCATTCTAAGTAGGTTCCATGCATAAACCTCTTTAAATGACCTTGTTTGAGAAAGAAAAACAGGAATAGCCTTACTTTTGCGAGTTAAAGACAAATTGGAATTTTTGCTATAAAATGAATTACTTCAGCCAAAACAAGTTCAAACTAATTTGTCTTTCATATATATCAATTCTAAGTAGGTTCCATGCATAACCCTCTTTAAATGACCTTGTTTGAGAAAGAAAAACAGGAATAGCCTTCTTTTGCGGAATTAAGACGAAATTCGGATTTTTGCTTAAAAACACCAATTCCTTCAGTCAAAACAAGTTCAAACTCCTATGTCCTTCATATATATCCATTCTAAGAAGGTTCCATGCATAAACCTCTTTAAATGACCTTGTTTGAGAAAGAAAAACAGGAATAGCCTTACTTTTGCGAGTTAAAGCCAAATTGGTATTTTTGCTATAAAATGAATTCCTTCAGTCAAAACAACTTTAAACTAATTTGTCCTTCATATATATCCATTCTAAGAAGGTTCCATGCATAAACCTCTTTAAATGACCTTGTTTGAGTAAGAAAAACAGGAATAGCCTTACTTTTGCGAGTTAAAGCCGAATTGGTATTTTTGCTATAAAATGAATTCCTTCAGTCAAAACAAGTTCAAACTAATGTGTCCTTCATATATATCCATTCTAAGAAGGTTCCATGCATAAACCTCTTTAAATGACCTTGTTTGAGAAAGAAAAACAGGAATAGCCTTACTTTTGCGAGTTAAAGCCAAATTGGTATTTTTGCTATAAAATGAATTCCTTCAGTCAAAACAAATTCAAACTAATTTGTCCTTCATATATATCCATTCTAAGAAGGTTCCATGCATAAACATCTTTAAATGACCTTTTTTGAGAAAGAAAAACAGGAATAGCCTTACTTTTGCGAATTAAAGCCAAATTGGTATTTTTGCTATAAAATGAATTCCTTCAGTCAAAACAAGTTCAAATTAATTTGTCCTTCATATATATAAATTCTAAGTAGGTTCCATGCATAAACCTCTTTAAATGACCTTGTTTGAGAAAGAAAAACAGGAATAGCCTTACTTTTGCGAGTTAAAGCCAAATTGGTATTTTTGTCATAAAATGAATTCCTTCAGTCAAAACAAGTTCAAACTAATTTGTCCTTCATATATATCCATTCTAAGAAGGTTCCATGCATAAACCTCTTTAAATGACCTTGTTTGAGAAAGAAAAACAGGAATAGCCTTCTTTTGCGGAATTAAGACGAAATTCGGATTTTTGCTTATAAACACCAATTCCTTCAGTCAAAACAAGTTCAAACTAATTTGTCCTTCATATATATCCATTCTAAGAAGGTTCCATGCATAAACCTCTTTAAATGACCTTGTTTGAGAAAGAAAAACAGGAATAGCCTTACTTTTGCGAGTTAAAGCCAAATTGGTATTTTTGCTATAAAATGAATTCCTTCAGTCAAAACAAGTTCAAACTAATTTGACCTTCATATATATCCATTCTAAGAAGGTTCCATGCATAAACCTCTTTAAATGACCTTGTTTGAGAAAGAAAAACAGGAATAGCCTTACTTTTGCGAGTTAAAGACAAATTGGAATTTTTGCTATAAAATGAATTACTTCAGCCAAAACAAGTTCAAACTAATTTGTCTTTCATATATATCAATTCTAAGGAGGTTCCATGCATAACCCTCTTTAAATGACCTTGTTTGAGAAAGAAAAACAGGAATAGCCTTACTTTTGCGGAATTAAGACGAAATTCGGATTTTTGCTTAAAAACACCAATTCCTTCAGTCAAAACAAGTTCAAACTCCTATGTCCTTCATATATATCCATTCTAAGAAGGTTCCATGCATAAACCTCTTTAAATGACCTTGTTTGAGAAGGAAAAACAGTAATAGCCTTACTTTTGCGAGTTAAAGCCAAATTGGTATTTTTGCTATAAAATGAATTCCTTCAGTCAAAACAACTTTAAACTAATTTGTCCTTCATATATATCCATTCTAAGAAGGTTCCATGCATAAACCTCTTTAAATGACCTTGTTTGAGAAAGAAAAACAGGAATATCCTTACTTTTGCGAGTTAAAGCCAAATTGGTATTTTTACTATAAAATGAATTCCTTCAGTCAAAACAAGTTCAAACTAATTTGTCCTTCATATATATCCATTCTAAGAAGGTTCCATGCATAAACCTCTTTAAATGACCTTGTTTGAGTAAGAAAAACAGGAATAGCCTTACTTTTGCGAGTTAAAGCCAAATTGGTATTTTTGCTATAAAATGAATTCCTTCAGTCAAAACAAGTTCAAACTAATTTGTCCTTCATATATATCCATTCTAAGAAGGTTCCATGCATAAACCTCTTTAAATGACCTTGTTTGAGAAAGAAAAACAGGAATAGCCTTCTTTTGCGGAATTAAGACGAAATTCGGATTTTTGCTTATAAACACCAATTCCTTCAGTCAAAACAAGTTCAAACTCCTATGTCCTTCATATATATCCATTCTAAGAAGGTTCCATGCATAAACCTCTTTAAATGACCTTGTTTGAGAAAGAAAAACAGGAATAGCCTTACTTTTGCGAGTTAAAGCCAAATTGGTATTTTTGCTATAAAATGAATTCCTTCAGTCAAAACAAGTTCAAACTAATTTGTCCTTCATATATATCCATTCTAAGAAGGTTCCATGCATAAACATCTTTAAATGACCTTTTTTGAGAAAGAAAAACAGGAATAGCCTTACTTTTGCGAGTTAAAGCCAAATTGGTATTTTTGCTATAAAATGAATTCCTTCAGTCAAAACAAGTTCAAATTAATTTGTCCTTCATATATATCAATTCTAAGTAGGTTCCATGCATAACCCTCTTTAAATGACCTTGTTTGAGAAAGAAAAACAGGAATAGCCTTACTTTTGCTAGTTAAAGCCAAATTGGTATTTTTGCTATAAAATGAATTCCTTCAGTCAAAACAAGTTCAAACTAATTTGTCCTTCATATATATCAATTCTAAATAGGTTCCATGCATAAAACTCTTTAAATGACCTTGTATGAGAAAGAAAAACAGGAATAGCCTTCTTTTGCGGTATTAAGACGAAATTCGGATTTTTGCTTATAAACACCAATTCCTTCAGTCAAAACAAGTTCAAACTCCTATGTCCTTCATATATATCCATTCTAAGAAGGTTCCATGCATAAACCTCTTTAAATGACCTTGTTTGAGAAAGAAAAACAGGAATAGCCTTACTTTTGCGAGTTAAAGCCAAATTGGTATTTTTGCTATAAAATCAATTCCTTCAGTCAAAACAAGTTCAAACTAATTTGTCCTCCATATATATCCATTCTAAGAAGGTTCCATGCATAAACCTCTTTAAATGACCTTGTTTGAGAAAGAAAAACAGGAATAGCCTTACTTTTGCGAGTTAAAGCCAAATTGGTATTTTTGCTATAAAAAGAATTCCTTCAGTCAAAACAAGTTCAAACTAATTTGTCCTTCATATATATCAATTCTAAGAAGGTTCCATGCATAAACCTCTTTAAATGACCTTGTTTGAGAAAGAAAAACAGGAAGAACCTTACTTTTGCGAGTTAAAGCCAAATTGGTATTTTTGCTATAAAATGAATTCCTTCAGTCAAAACAAGTTCAAACTAATTCGTCCTTCATATATATCCATTCTAAGAAGGTTCCATGCATAAACATCTTTAAATGACCTTTTTTGAGAAAGAAAAACAGGAATAGCCTTACTTTTGCGAGTTAAAGCCAAATTGGTATTTTTGCTATAAAATGAATTCCTTCAGTCAAAACAAGTTCAAATTAATTTGTCCTTCATATATATCAATTCTAAGTAGGTTCCATGCATAACCCTCTTTAAATGACCTTGTTTGAGAAAGAAAAACAGGAATAGCCTTCTTTTGCGGAATTAAGACGAAATTCGGATTTTTGCTTATAAACACCAATTCCTTCAGTCAAAACAAGTTCAAACTAATTTGTCCTTCATATATATCCATTCTAAGAAGGTTCCATGCATAAACCTCTTTAAATGACTTTGTTTGAGAAAGAAAAACAGGAATAGCCTTAATATTGCGAGTTAAAGCCAAATTGGTATTTTTGCTATAAAATGAATTCCTTCAGTCAAAACAAGTTCAAACTAATTTGTCCTCCATATATATCCATTCTAAGAAGGTTCCATGCATAAACCTCTTTAAATGACCTTGTTTGAGAAAGAAAAACAGGAATAGCCTTACTTTTGCGAGTTAAAGCCAAATTGGTATTTTTGCTATAAAAAGAATTCCTTCAGTCAAAACAAGTTCAAACTAATTTGTCCTTCATATATATCAATTCTAAGAAGGTTCCATGCATAAACCTCTTTAAATGACCTTGTTTGAGAAAGAAAAACAGGAATAGCCTTACTTTTGCGAGTTAAAGCAAAATTGGTATTTTTGCTATAAAAAGAATTCCTTCAGTCAAAACAAGTTCAAACTAATTTGTCCTTCATATATATCAATTCTAAATAGGTTCCATGCATAAAACTCTTTAAATGACCTTGTATGAGAAAGAAAAACAGGAATAGCCTTCTTTTGCGGTATTAAGACGAAATTTGGTTTTTTGCTTATAAACACCAATTCCTTCAGTCAAAACAAGTTCAAACTCCTATGTCCTTCATATATATCCATTCTAAGAAGGTTCCATGCATAAACCTCTTTAAATGACCTTGTTTGAGAAAGAAAAACAGGAATAGCCTTACTTTTGCGAGTTAA